>NC_083691.1:59082857-60346071 GCF_033118175.1 Dama dama | reverse complement strand
AGCTTCCAGAAGGGACATGTGAATTTCATCCTCCTACACTAACTCACAGGTAGGCCTAGTCAGGAGGGTTCCTAGAAGGTATTTTAGCTTACTGCTCATTACCTGGGTTCCCAGAGATGGGCCATTATGTAGAATTTAGGCTTAAAGTAAACATCCCTTTAGTGACTAACATAGAATACAAGTTAATTCTATTAAGAGATTTTTCCCTATTATTAGAGAAACTAGGTTAAGAATAAACAAAGATCTCATCAAGAACAATGTCAACCAACAGACAATACCTTTTCAAATGCTAAGTAAAAAAAAGAACCTAGAATTCTATGCCAGTAAAAATACCTTTCAAAAATATAGGCAAAAGAAAGACATTAAGACAAGCAACAGCTGAAAAATTTCACTGCTAACATACCTGGATGACATGAAATGTTAAAGGGGGTGATTCAGGCAGAGGGAAAATGACACCTAAAGGAAATTCAAATTTACACAAAGGAACTGGAAATGGTAAATATGTAACTTAAAACCTTTCTTTCTAGTTTAAAAAGTGCTTTGATATCATACTACTATGTATAAAATAGATAACCAAGAAGGACCTACCACAAAGCACAAGGAACTATACTCAATATTTTGTAATATAAAGAAAAAGAATCTGAAAAAAAATTGATATAATTGTATCTCTGAATCACTTTGCTGTACACCTAAAATACACACAACACTGTAAACCAACTATATACTTCCATATAAAAAACTGCTTTAAGCTAATCAATTGTTTAAAGCAAAATCAAAACAGACTATGGGCTTTTGTAACACACACAAAAGAAAAATACATGAAAACAGCAGCCTGGAGACTGAGGGCAGAATTGGCGTATTTGATTAATAAAAATGCTCACAAAACAAGTGAAGAGGCATAATGTGTATCTTTAACACCAGAATGACAATTATCAATGATAACTAAATATACATATTGTAAACCCAAAGCAATCACAAAATTTTAAAATAGAAGTATGCCTGGAGTCAAAAAGGAAATAAAATTCCTTTTTATTTTAGGAAAACAGAAAAATAACAAATCCAAAGGAGTCAGGAAAAGAGGGAGAAAAAAGAAATAATGAACTGATGAAAAACAATAGCAAGATTGTAAATTTAAATCCAATTGCATTGTTGTGACCAGTCAGAACACTCCAATGTTAACAGGCAGAGACTGTCAGGTTGGATTTTAGAAGATACTGTTATACACTGTCTACTAAAACACTACTTTAAATAAGAAGACAGAGTAAAAGGATGGAAAAATATATCTCCTGAAAACATGAATGAGACAAAAACTAAAATGGCAGTATAACCAAAAGGGTTAGTCGCTCAGTCGTGTGCAGCTCTTTGTAACCCCTTGACTGTAGCTCGCCAGGCTCCTCTGTCCATGGAATTCTCCAGGCAAGAATACTGCTGTAGGTTACCATTTCCTCCTTCAGGGATCTTCCCATCCCAGAGATAGAACCCAGGTCTCCTGCACTGCAGGCAGATTCGTTATCCTCTGAGCCACCAGGAGGGAGCATAACCAAGACAAAGTCAATTCAGAACAAGGAACTGCATACGGATAAAGGGGTCATTTCTGAATGATAATGGGGCCGATTTGCCAGGAAAATCTAGCAACCATGTGTGTTTGCACCTAACAACTAAGTAAAAGTACCTGATGAAAAAACTGATAGGACTTAAGAGAGATCTGCAGATACCATGGACGTTAAAAGAATAAACCCACCACTGTGACTGGAAACGCCAAGGTTCTCTCAGTAATTGATACAACAAAAATCTATAAAGCTAAGAAGATTTAAACAACACTGTCAATCAGTTTGATCTAATGGACATTTAGAGGTCACTCCAACCCCTCTCCTGTGTGTCCAAGAGAGGACACACATTCTCCTCAAGGGCACACAGCACATTCACACAGAACATTTTTTACCATAAGATCAGCTTCAATGAATAAACATAAGAGGGTTGAAATTGTGTAAAGTATGTTCTCTGAACACAGTGGAATTAAATTAGCTATCAGTAATGGAAAGAATACCTGGGAAAAGACTAAATATTCAGAAATTAAATAATACACTTCAAAAAAATGTACAGCTCAAAAAGAGGCAAACTTACAAAATATTTTTAACTTAATAAACACAAAACACACACAAGAAAACCGTGCAATGCAGCTGAAGCATGTGACCGTGTTTGATGCAGGGTCTGTAAAGAGGTTAGTCAGTCAGTCACTGAGTTGTGTCCAACTCTCTGCAGCTCCATGGACTGCAGCACACCAGGCTTCCCTGTCCATCACCAACTCCTAGAGCTTACTGAGACTCATATCCATCGAGTCAGTGATGCCATTCAACCATCTCATCCTCTGTCATCCCCTTCTCCTCTTGCCTTCAATCTTTCCCAGCATCAGGGTCTTTATCAATGAGTCAGTTCTCTGCATCAGGTGGCCAAAGTACTGGAGTTTCAGCTTCAGCCATTAGTCCTTCCAATGAATACTCACGACTGATTTCCTTGAGGATTGACTGGTTTGATCTCCTTGCAGTCCAAGGGATTCTCAACAGTCTTCTCCAACACCACAGTTCAAAAGCATCAGTTCTTCAGTACTCAGCTTTCTTTATGGTCCAACTCTCACATCCATACATGATTACTGGAAAAACTATAGCTTTGATGAGACGGACCTTTGTAGGTAATCTTTCTATAAAGAGGTAAATGAGGTCATGTGGGTAGGCTCTAATCCAACAGGACTGGTGTCCTCCCAAGAAGAGATCGAGACATAGGCACCGTGAGGGAGCCACGTGAGGACACAAGGAGGGGACAGTGGTCTACACAACCAAGGAGAGAGGCCTCAGGAGGAACCAGCCCTGCTGACATCTTGATATCAGACCTCCAGCCTCCAGAGTTGCAGGAAATTAAACTTCTGGTGTTTAGGCGCCATCTGTGGTCCTCTGTGATGGCAGCCCTCACTCACTAAAAGGTCCCTTCTCCCAAGAATCATTCTGTGTTACCCATGTTCCAATGTCCTGTGTTTTGTCTGGTTTTCTAGCTATGTCAGGTGGCAGGGTAAATCCAATTCTGTTTTTCCATTATGTCCATAAGCAAAAGTCAGAACTGACTTTCGGTCACTCAGAAACATCTGCTCCATCTATGATCCATTCATAGAACATCAGATCAGAAAGCAATGAGGTGAAGACTGGTGTCCCCCCAAAAATAAGTCCACAGATTTAAGAGGAAAAGGTTGACTACTATAATAAGAGCCTTCCTGTGACAATGGCTTAAATAGACAATGTTTCCTTCTCTCTCCCATGGGCAGGTTGTCCACTGAGGCTTTGACTGGTCAGAGCCCCCTCCACCACCTCCTCCTCCATCCTGTGGAGTTTGCTCCTGTCTTTGTGGCCAGAGACGGAAGTCAACACATCCACACCCCCGCTCTCAGAAAGATGGGAAGAAGGAGGGTGTCCCCACTAAGGGTCAGGCCTGGCTGCAGCGCAGACTGGAAAATGCATTTAGGGGCCATCCTGCTCTCAGAGGAGGAAGGTAAAGCCAGTGTCTATCAGGTGAGGCTTCTCTATCAAGAGATCGAGGAGAAGAAGCCTTCTCACTGAGACGCAGGAGTGAATTAACTTCCACAGAACCCGGTTTTCCTGCAGATCACGGCAGCTGTAGCTGGGCTTCCCTTTTAGCTCAGCTGGTGAAGAATCTGCCCGTAATGCGGGAGACCTGGGATTGATCCCTGGATTGGGAAGATCCCCTGGAGAAGGGAAAGGCTATCCACTCCAGTATTCTGGCCTAGAGAATTCCATGGACTGCATAGTCCATGGAGTCACAGAGTTGGACACAACTGAACTACTTTCACTTTCACGGCAGCTGTATGGCTTAGGAGGCAGGAACCCCAAGGCCATGAGGTGACCACCTTGGGACATCCCAAGACAGTGGTCCTTAGACTGAGTAAAAGGAGAAATGAGCAGATCGAAGACACTGGGCCCAAAACCAAATGTTGAGGCATTCTGGGAGCATAGCCTCAGCTGAATATGATGGACAGGACTGAGTGTGGTCACTGAAGGGTTTGACCAAGCTTTGTGATTTCAATTCTGGATATATTTCTGGGTCTAAACATTCTGACAAGACCCTCAAGGAATTTATTAGAATAGCAGGACCCAGCCCACTGATGGCTTGTTAGCTGTTACAGAAACAAAGTATAGAAGCTCCTGTTTGTCTGGGAGACACACAAAGGGCAGTGGATTGTGGGGGCCTCCACTACTGTTTCAAGAAAAGCTCTGCTTTCATCTGGTTTGTATGCTAGGTTTCCAGATACGATTTCATTTGAACAGAGAGTTCTGGGGATTTGAGGATATAAAGTTTAGAACAATTTTTACAATTTTACTTGGCTGATGCAACCTGACCTTTTCTATTAATAAACAAATAATTTCAAAACCTGGAAATCACCTGGTCTGAAACTGAGGGAAGCCTGCCTGCCTTTCCAGTCCTGCCTAGCCAACCTGGGAGTCCTCTCCAACTCCCGATTCCTGAAGGCAGCTGTGTGACCACTAACCCTTCCCCAGGTCCCACAGCTGCACCTGCCTTCAGCTAGACTTTCCAGGGTGGGGGAGCCCTTTCCCTAAACTTACCTTAGCAGTTTTGGATTTACTTATGTCATGTCCTCCTTATGGAGAGAACCCAGTCATGCTGGTTGGTGAAACACAATAAACCGCACATTTCTGGAAATACGGTTCTACAATTACTTGAATTGTGCATGAATCTCTTTCCTTGAGGAATGCGTATCGGTGATTCTGACATCTTGTTATATCTACCTGTGTGGCCAAGCTTTGAGCAATTGATAGATGTGGTATTCAATGCCCTGACACCTTCATCTGAATTATAGAATACTCAACTGGGCAGAGCCCTGTGGTATGCCACTAGAGACCTCCCTGCGGATTGACAGTGATTTGACTGGGCCCCACGGAAGATTGTAAAGCATTTGATTAAAATTGTAGGTTCTGGACTTCTCTGGCGGGGCTCAGTGGTAAAGAATCCGACTGCCAATGAAGGAGATGCGGGCTCCATCCCTGCTCCGTGAAAATCCCACAAGCCAGGAACAACTAAGCCCTTGCGCACAACTACTGAGCCCACAAGCGGCAACTACTGAAGCCCGCGTGCGCAGAGCCCACGCTCAGGAACAAGAGAAGCCACCACACGGCAACTAGAGAGCAGCCAGTCCCGGCTCCCGGCGACTAGAAAAAATCCATGCAAGCAACGAAGAACTATCACAACCAAAAATAAATAAATTACTTAAGAAATAAATAAAGAGTAGGTCCTTTGATGAGTTCGCTGAAAAAAACACAAATCTGCGATGTGGCAGGCGAGCAGCTGCGAGGTCATTCCCAGTATGATTTACGTTTATTAGGGCTCTGACGCACATTGAAGATGCATATTAAAGGGCTGAGTTCAGAGGGACGTATTGGACGTGCCACGGTGTGGGTAGCTTGGTGGTGTTGCAGGGCCTGACCCCTCTTCCCGTGATCAGTCAGCGTTCAGGCCACAGAGCGGCCCTACGACGTACCGAGGGCCGCCGCCAAACACGATCCAGCCCGGAGGGTTGAAGGCCTCAGCGTCTGAAACCAGCGTCAGGACTGCGTCTGCGACCGTACACAGAGCGCACCCACACCCAGGCCCGGCCCGCAGCGGGGCCCAGCTCTGCTGTCCAGGGTCCACACGCCCGGCCGGGGGAGAAGAAGGTCGGGCCGGGTTGGGTAGACGTGCGAGGGAAGTGTGGTGGCGGGGCGGGGGGAGAGGAGGTGTGGCGGTGGGGCCAGGGGCAGCCTGAGGCGCAGGTTCCCCCTCCCTCCTCCAGGGCCTGCCCCGCCCCGCCCCGCCCCCGCCCCCTCTCCCCTCTTCGCCTGTACAGAAGCTGCCTCCCGAGCGGCGCCTCTGCCCGGGCTTGTCCGCCGGGTGAGCGCGAACTCTGAGGAACCCTCTCAGTAGCCCCGAGAGGCAGCAGCGGCTCAGCTTCTGACTTTCATTCAAAACGGGTCATTGGACTTTTACACTGAAAATTAAGTTTTGAAAAAGCCGGTTACTTACGTGGTTACAGAAAACAGCACTGAGGGACCTCCAGACACAGCCCTCCCACCGCCCGGTTGCGCTCCCCGCGTCCTTAACTTTCTCGTGTGAAACACGACACGAACGAAGCACACCCGTGTGCCCGTCACCGTCACACACACACACACTCACTCCCCATGCCTCCCCTTTCTTAAAAGAACGCGCGCCGTCCACTCCTCGCCTGCCTCTTCAACCACCTAACGGGAGCCGCTGCAAACTCTTGCCTCCCCGGTCAGCACAGCGGCCCGAGTCTCGAGCGCGAAACCCGAGCATGAGCCCGAGCGCCGACGTGCCGTGCGTGGGTCCCGTGCGTGAACGTACCATCGACGTGTGTCCGAGCGTCGACGTGCCGTGCGGGGGCCCCGTGCGTGGGTCTCGTGCGTGAACGTACTGTGGACAGTGGACGTGTGTGTCCAGTGCTCCTGGGACACGGGTGCGCCGAGTACCCTTCTTGGGCCACACCTGCGTCCCTGCGACCAAGCAGCGTCCGCCTGCGATCCCCGTATCGCGTGGACCCCGTTTTTCTGATTCCGAGGGCGGCTGCACATCTTCTCTTAAAGGGGCCGTTGTGTTTCTTTTTGGGAACCGGCAGGGCAAGAGCTGCTTAATTTTCTTATTTAGACAAAAGCAGTTAGGTGCCAAAAAGCCGAGGGCCTGAGGGGCCTCTGGCACGGGGGACAGGCATGCTGCGAACTACAGAGTGGGCAGGGCTGTCTCCCAGCTGGGTTGCGGCTTGACCCAGGGCGTGGGGTCCCTGGGAAGGAACCTCGCCCCCACCCCCAGGTTGAGCCCCGGGCGAGCCCCGGGGCAGGAGGCAGAGCCCGTCGTTCCGCCCCACTCTCCCTGCCTCCGTCCCCGCTCGTCTCCTTCCTAGGGATCTGCGCTCTTGCCTTGATCCGTGTTCAGCCCCCACCACTGCCTGGTACGCGCCCCTCCTCGAGGGCCTGGCGTCCAGCCCATTCCCAGCTGAACCGCCCCCTTGGTGGTCCCTCCGCGGCGCGGCCCCCCGGTGCTTACCTCCTTGGGGGCCTCCCGGTTACCTGGAGCCTCTTCCTCCGCAGTTCCTTCTACTCTTACCGGGACCCTTACGGACACTTCCTGATAGGAGACCCTCTCCTTTTGCCCGACTGGCCCTCCTCCCGTCCCGGTTCAAACAGGCCCACTCCAGCGCTCTTGAATCTGAAGCCGAGGCCTGGCAGGTTCCCCGGGTCACTCAGGACCCGACCTGGGCCAGAAGAGGCTGTGGCTTGTCCGGCTTCAGAACCAGCCCTGGGCACCGAGTCCTTCCCACGCAGCGCCTCTCCAGCCTCCCTGAAGTCCTGGCAAGGACCATGTGATGACTCTGGGCCCACCAGGTGGCCAAGAGTGGCTCCCAACTCCTGTCGGCTGGCTAGCAACCTCAGCCACTCTCGTCATTTGTAACATGAGAGGGATTGGGACACTGGGGGCTGTGCCTCTCCATCCACAATACGCTTGACTCACAGCCCCTCGCTGCTGCCCTCCCAGTCCCCCTCCTGCTTTAGAGGGGGACGTTCCCTTCTCCTGTTTCACCCAGGGGTTGGGGTCCCTGGGAAGGAACCTTGTCCCCACCCCCAGGTTGAGCCCCAGGAAAGCACCGGGGCAGGAGGCAGAGCCCATTACCTCTGTATTTTCTTTCTGCTTTCCTTTTGTCCTGTGACCTCTGTCCTTCCCCACAGGGGTGAAACCAGCAAAGGGAAACCCGCCAGGACTTGGATGTGGCTCTTGGAGTGGGGGGGGGGGGGTGGTCAGTGGTCGATGTGTTCCTCCCTGCCTTCAGGACCCCACTAGGTGGCCTGCAGATCCCGAAGGCATTGCCTGCCCTTCGCCCTCATGCCCAACACACTCTTTCCATGGAGGTCCCAGGCTGATCGCCCAGCCTTGGGAGTTGGTCCACTGAGCCATGAGATCTGGGCACTTCATTTAACTTCTGATCTCTATTGCTCTTTCTTTGGGATTGTAATGAAAACTGACCTTTTCCAGTCCTGTGGCCACTGCTGAGTTTTCCAAATTTGCTGGTATATTCAGTGTAGCACTTTAACAGCATCGTCTTTTAGGATTTGAAATAACTGGAATTTCATTACCTCCACTAGGTTTGTTTGTAGTGATGCTTTCTAAGGCCCACTTGACTTCGCATTCCAGGATGTCTGGCTCTAGGTGAGTGATCACACCATCATGGGTCATGAAGATCTTGTTTGTATAGTTCTGTGTATTCTTAGCACCTCTTTAATATCTTCTGCTTCTGTTATGTCCATTACCATTTCTGTCCTTTATTGAGCCTGTCTTTGCATGAAATGTTCCCTTGGTATCTCTAGTTTTCTTGAATGGATCTCTAGTCTTTCCCATTCTATTGTTTTCGTCTATTTCTTTGCATTGATCACTGAGGAAGGCTTTCTTATCTCTCCTTGCTATTCTTTGGAACTTTGCATTCAGATGGGTATATCTTTCCTTTTCTCCTTTGCCTTTAGCTTCTCTTCTTTTCTCAGCTATTTTTAGTCCTCCTCAGACAACCATTTTGCCTTTTTGCATTTCTTTTCTCGGGGATGGTCTTGATTACTGCCTCCTGTACAATGTCATAAGCCAGGCTTCAACAATACAGGAACCGTGAACTTACAGGTGTTCAAGCTGGATTTAGAAAAGGCAGAGGAACTAGAGATCAAATTGCCAACATCTGCTGGATCATCAAAAAAGCAAGAGAGTTCCAGAAAAACTTATATTTCTGCTTTATTGACTATGCCAAAGCCTTTGACTGTGTAGATGACAATGAACTGTGGAAAATTCTGAAAGAGATGGGAATGCCAGACCACCTTAACTGCCTCCTGAGAAATCTGTATGCAGGTCAAGAAGCAACAGTTAGAATTGGACATGAAACAACAAAATGGTTCCAAATTGGGAAAGGAATACGTCAACGCTGTATGTTGTCACTCTGCTTATTTAACTTATATGCAGAGTACATCATTCAAAATGTGGGGCTGGATGAAGCACAAACTGGAATCAAGATTGCCAGGAGAATATCAATAACCTCAGGTATGCAGATGATACCACCTTTATGGCAGAAAGTAAAGAGCCTCTTGATGAAAGTGGGAGAGTGAAAAAGTTTGCTTAAAACTCAGCATTCAGAAAACTAAGGTCATGGCCTCTGGTTCCATCACTTCATGGCAAATAGATGGGGAAACAATGACAGACTTTATTTTGGGGGGCTCCAAAGTCACTGCAGATGGTGACTGCAGCCATGAAAATAAAAGACGCTTGTTCCTTGAAAGAAAAGCTATGACCAACCTAGACAGCATATTAAAAAGCAGAGACATTACTTTGTCAACAAAGGTCCATCTAGTCAAAGCTATGGTTTTTCCGGTAGTCACGTATGGATGTGAGAGCTGGTCTATAAAGAAAGCTGAGGGCCGAAGGATTGATACATTTGAACTATGGCGTTGGAGAAGACTCTTTGAGTCAAGAGTCCCTTGGACTGCAAGGAGATCAAACCAGTCAATCCTCAGGCAAATCAGTCCTGAATATTCATTGGAAGGACTGATGCTGAAGCTAAAACTCCAATACTTTGGCCACCTTATGGGAAGAACTGACACATTGGAAAAGACTCCGATGCTGGGAAAGATTGAAGGCAGGAGTAGAAGTGGACGGCAGAGGATGAGATGGTTGAATGTTATCACCAACTTGATGGACATGAGTTTGAGCAAGCTCCAGGAGTTGATGAAGGACAGGGAAGCCTGGTGTGCTGCAGTCCATGGGGTTGCAAAGAGTTGGACATGACTGAGCGACTGAACTGAACTGAACTCCATTGCCCATCTGGCCAAGTGTCTTTGGTCCGGTTTCCTGGAGAGGTGAGTGGAGGCTTCATCATGGCAGTGCAGCCCTCCCCTCCCCTCCCCACCCCCAAGTTCACTCCATTCCTATAGAAAAGAGAAATAGCTCCTGGGGCTAAGCTCCTCTCCAGCTCCAGTGATGTGAAAGTCAGAGGTTCTGGGCAGTAGTCCAGGCCAGGAGAGCAGCTCCTGGGCCACGGGCAGCCCTCCACCTGCTACTGGTGACAAGCACCCTCTTGGAAATCGGCAAGCTTCCTGACACCCCTCCTGCTGGTGGGTGTCAGGCACCCCACACCTGGTATTCCAGGACAGATCTCCTTGGCCCAGACTCCTGAGGCAGGGCTTTGAGTGTGCTCATCTGAAGGCCGATTCCAGGCGCCTCTAGCCCACAGGACCTGCATGACTCCTGGCATGAAGGCTTCCTGCAAGCAAGGGAGGAGCATCACCTATAGAAAGCCATTCTGCCCTTCCATGCAGGCAAGACCCTGCAGGGCACCTAGAGATGCCCACGCCCACCCAGGCTCAGTTCTGCTGGCCCAGCAGTGGACTCCTCCCCATGCCGGGTGTGGCTGTCTGGCGCCCCCATCCCCTCAGCGCCCTACCACCCTACCACACAGACCCCAGGTTCCCCACTCCGAGGCTCTTGGTGGTGGCAGGGCTGTGTGCCCACAGGAAGTGGAGGGGATGTGGGGGTCTTCTGCCAGCTTAGCTCCCACCCAGCCCGCGCCCACCTGACTGCTCCCCCATTCAGAAACCAGACTTCTCCACGTTGTTTTATTTAAAGACTCGGAATCACAGGCATCGTGGTTTGTCATCAGTTCGTTCCTCCAAAATCACACACATCTGTGTCTAACAGAAACAACGGGTGCGTGTGTGTGACTGTGCAAAGTGCCAAGCATTTCCCAGCCAGAGCCCGCATTCACCGCATGGCTGCCACCCCTGACTCTGCTTCTGTGGCCCGCTGGTGGCCCTGGTTAGCCCTGTGTCTCTGGTCTCAAGACCAAGGTCTGCACTGAGAACAGAGTAGTTATCTATTGAAAGGAAACTTGGTGAAACCTCCACAAGGTGGCAAATCTGAACTGTGGTGACTAGCGCACCTTTTGACAGTGGAAGCTGTAGGTGTGGTCTCCTCTCTACAGTCACAGGAGGGCCTCTTGGCCTGGGGTCCCCCCTCCTGTTCCTTCACTGCCGGCCCTGTCAGAACATCTCCAGATGCGGCAAGGGCCACTGGAAGGGCTAAAGAGATGGGCTTTTCCAGACTCCCACCAACGCCAAGGCCACTCTAGCCCTCGGAGGACCAAGGCTGTGAACATCAGGCTCCCCAGGCTCACAAGGTGCCTGCAGAAGTTCTGCCCATTTGCTGTCTCCCCAGAGATCTTTTCAACCAAGTCCTGACTAGTTTTACAAAAAGGCAGCACCAGATGTATGAAAAATAGGCAGTGTACGACCTGTTAGAGATTTATAAAGTCTAACAGCTTTGCAGTAAAAAGGTGTAAGAAAGAAGTACGAGAGCAGGACAGTGGTAGCAGGCGAGAAGCACTGTGTACACCTCGCCCGCGGGAGCCGAGCACTGCCTCAGGGACCTGGCCGATAATGACCTGGGCCAGGGCACCATGCTAAGGGGCCCGGTGGTGGTGCCTGAGGTATAGATGGGGTGAGGAGCAATCCAGACCCAAGTGAAGCCCGGAGCCGCCTTGAGAACACCCTCCAAATGCGCTGGGCCCGTGCTCCCTGTCAGCCCCATGAGTAGAGGGCAAGAAGGGTCCTGGGAGCAAACCACCCCACAGTGCGTGGGTCCTGCCGCCTGCCTGGAAGGACTGGGGCCTCTGGCGGCTGCTCCCCTGGGGTCCCTGCACCTCTGTCCCTGGGGGGCAGGCGCAGCCTCAGAAGCTCTCCACGAAGCTGCCAGGGAAGAGGCCGGTGCGGCCGTTCCTCTGCAGGGTCCCCTTGTACCAGCCGTCCTCACGCTTCTTGTGCACAAAGACCACGTCCCCCTCCTTCAGCTCGATCTCTGCCTCGCTCTGGGGCGGGTATGAGACCACCACGCGGTACCTGGGGAAACAGACACCGGGGTGAGCGAGCAGCCCATCATCTCCAGGGTTCCAGGGCCTCCCGCCCCTGTTTATGGACCAACGTGCCATAAAATCCACCTGGGTCTCCGCTGTGGGAGCCTCTGCCTGCTGAGTGCCTGGGCTCTGATCAGGAACAGACACACAGGCCTCAGCAGGTGGCCCCCCTCCCCCCGAGGGCTCCCCAGATCTGAGACAGCTGTGCCTGGCCAAGGGCACAGGGTGGGTCTGCACTCCACACCTGCCCGGAAAGCCTCAAGGAGGCAGCTCTGAGGACCAGCCTTCTAAAGCACCCCTAGGATGAGGGCAGATGGCTGTGACCTGGCCTCCCTGCCATCCAGCCCAGCAGAGTTGCTGGTCACACCCCTCCAGCTGGGGGTCACACAGGCATCCCACTGGTGTCCCACTGGCCCCATGCCCACTGCCCTTCCGGGGGTGATGACTGGGCAGGGGGCTGAGGGCTCCATGCACAACCTACTCTGGGTGATCTGGTGGCCATCAGAGCACCTGTTTTCACTGGCTGCAAACCGCACACACCACAGGCTGGGCATGGGGGGTCAGCGAAGTCTCCCTGATGGACCTGCCAAGCGCTCGGTCTCACCATGCTCCTCGTCTCTCCCCACTCCACCTCCACCCCCAGCCCATCATCCACACCACCCTCCTGGGCTGGAACCACGTGGCTCAGACAAGAAGCACGCTGGGAAGAGGACCTGTGCTTCCATCTGTCCCCACTCCCTCCAGACCTACCTCAGCCCCAGGGTTCCACCTCTCAGGTCAGCTCCACCCACTGGTCTGGCCCACAGGTGACCCGGACAGGGACCTCCTGCTCCTGGGCTCAGTCTGGCCCACACCCCTGCTGTGGGCAGCGGCAGAGAAGGAGTGGCCGAGGCTGGGCTGGGGAGAGCCATTTCTCAGCCAGGCCACCCTCTGTTCTCCCAGCCCCACAAGCCCCACAAATCCCCAGGTGTCCTCCCTGGGCCAGAGGTGCAGATTGTGACACCCCTTCTCTCCAGTCACCCCCTGCTTTTGGAGCTCTGGGCCCTCCCTCCCCTCTCTCTGAGGAGGGCTGCCTACCCCCTCCTCCCTCCCTGGCTGGGGAAGGGGAGAGATTCCTGACCGTGCCCTGGGCTCTGCCTCCCCATCAGCCACAGCCACACCAAGGGCCCCTGAAGGAGTCTGGCAGCTGGGGGTCCCCAGGGTCCTCAAGGGGTTTTGTCCACAGAGCCTCTGACCTGGTATTTCCTGGACCTGGAGGAATCAGGATGTAATAAAGCAAGAGGTCCCAGGTCAGCTCTTCTAGAAGTGAGGCTCACAGACTGGGCACCCTGGGGCCACTGGACGAGATTTTGGGGGGAGTGGACCAGGGAACAAGGTTCCTCAGGATCTGCCCACAGATGTCTAAGGACCAGGGTGCTGAATGAAAACATTAAGACCGACTTCATCCTCCTTCAGCCAGCTGCACACAGCCTGGGGGCCAGACTGTCTGGCTGGAGTTGGTGCGGGGCTTGGGGAAGATGCTCGGGCAGAGAAAACCCAGGTACCAGCTGGCTCCAGGCGGTGGAAGCAGGGCAGAGAGAAAGGGGGTCTCTGGGCTGGCTGGGCTGGTGAGCAGGCCCTGATGCTGAGAGAGCAGGCCGGCCCAGCTCCCCAGGTACCTGCAGTATGCAAGGTGGGGCCAGTTTCCACCTTGGTCCCTTTCAGGGTGAGGAAGGGGTGACAGCTCCTCCCAACCTGGCATATCTGTGAGCAGCTGCCTGCTGGCCACTCCCTGGAGGAGGCCGGGTGGCTGCTGGGACACAGCAGCATGAGGTCAGCCGACACCATGCAGACGGCGTCTCCCACCCCTAGCACCCAGGCTGCATGACCACCAGGACCGGCACCTCCCCCATGGCTTCCAGCCACCATTGCCTTCTCCTCTGCAGACACCTGCCACTCCCTTCCAACCCCCCCAAGGAAAGAACACAGTGAGATCATTTCTCACAAGTTTTAGCTTTTGCCTCAACTGCCAGATGTGAAACAAGCAACTTTAAAAATGTAATTAAAAATTAATTTAGTGCTTCTGAGCAATCCCGTGATTTAAGGAGTCCAGATGGATGACGTGGACCAACTGTCTATGAGACGGGCATTCGGGATTCCATCCTGATCCTTCCAAGACACTGAAGTGCAGATCTGAAGGGCCAAGAGAACAGGCAGGGCAGCAGCTTGCAGCACAGTCCTGGTGTCGTGCATCAGACACACACAGCGAGTCTGCAGACTGGGCTCAGGAACCACTCGACTGCTGCAGGCGCTATTGCCTGGCATGAGGGGTAGGGGGCATCCTCTGTGTCACACGAGGGGCCCTGATGAGGACAAGGGGTCCCAGGTAGGGACTGTGGTCATCACAGCGGTGTCCTACCAGACCTTGGAAATGGTAAGAATACACGCTGGACACCACACTTGAAGGTCTACATGGGCCTAGAGTCCCTGCGGCGTCTGACAGATTCCCACAGACAGCACCTAACAATGTACACATCTGGCAGTTCTGAAAGCCTGACGTTCGTCACAACCTCACAGGGACACAGTTGGTCTCGGGGAGACTGTGTCCCCTCCCCTTTTCCTGCTCCTAGAAGCTGCCAGCGTTCCCGAGGAGCATTCCTGTTCTTCCTCCGACTCAAAGCCAGCACGGCAAGCTGAGCTCCTTGTCTGCCTGCGAGGACTCCTGTGTCACACGGGCCGCCTGGGCCTGGACGACCTCTCCACTTTAGGGTCAGCTGCTCGGTCCATCTGCCATCCTATCCTTGGTGTGGGGATTAGGGCAGAGATGTCTTTGGGAGCCATTATTCCACCTATCATGACCCACAAGAGATCAAGGCAAGAAACTTCTAAATCCCAACAGAGCTTGACAGCTGACAGGCCAGCGGGAGGTGAGGACATACCACCTATGTGTGTGAACATGAAGGACTGTCAATCAAAGGGGGGAGACCACCACCCCCACATGATCTCACTCACTGTCATGTACGTGATGTCACACGACACTGTCACGTCATCTTTTGTGTTGTTATGGTTGTCCTTGCCCTTGGTGTTCACTGGGAGGAGAAGAGGGCAACAGAGGATGAGACAATTGGATGACATCACTGACTCAATGGACATGAGTTTGAGCGAACACTGGAGACAGAGAAGGACAGAGGAGCCTGGTGTGCTGCAGTCCATGGGGTTGCAAAGAGTCGGACATGACTTAGCAACTGAACACCAAATTTGTTCGTCTTTTCCTGGGTACTAATTCAGCTGCTTTGCAAATATAATAACCCCCAGGCACCGTCATCCTCATCTTGTGTGTGGGAACTGGGACTCAAACAGCAAAGGCACTCATTTGGGTGACATGGCTGTTAAGTGGCGGACAGTGGTCATAGGAGGAGGACGGGGAGGGAGTACAGGCCGGAGCTCAGCCAACCCCAGCAGGAAGGCGGACAAGAGCTTTCCTGATCCCCAAGCAATGTCCAGAAATGCAACTCCCTGTGCACTGCCCAGAGGCTGGGGTGCTGCAGACCACCCAAGGCTAGGTTCCCGCAAGGGCAGTACCCTGGCTCCCAAGGTCTCCTCCTGAGAGCCTGGCCTGCCTGGGGGTGCTCCTCATGGTTCCCCCACACACACCTGGGAAGTCTCCCTCAACAGCACCCTCAACCTAAAGGTCTTTCCTCTGAGATCACCATCAGGGAGAAATGGCTTGCACGCAGGCGGCACCAGACAGGCCAGCGGCAGCGCCCCTCATCCACACGTTGGGAGTGTGGCCTGAGGCCAGGTGAGCTGCCCCGGCCTGAAGGTGACATTGCTGTCATCACGTCCTTGGCTCCAGCCTGTTTGGGCCAGGACGTGGCGTCCTGAGGGCTGCATAGGGCTGCACAGGGCGAGGGCCGCGCTAGGCAGTGCTGGCCACTAACGAGCTGTGCAGGGTGCTGGGCAGGAGGGCATCCGGGGCCCCAGGGATGACACCCAGATTAGCCGGGACTGTCAGTGAATGGGAGGAATTCCCTGAATTTTCTAGTTACTCAGAGACTCCTGAGATTTTTTACAGCAGGGTCTTTTAAGCCCCACATGGAGTCTGGAGGTTGAAAAGAACTCAGAGGAGACGTGAGGGCAGCTTTAGCACCCGCAGGGCCTGTCACCCTGACTGGAGATGCTCTAGGAGCCCAGCTGTGGGCCTTGGAGAAGGGCCAAACCCCTGCAGAGATCATAGGCAGCTGGGCTGGTCTCATGTAAGAAGGAAGGCTCTGATGTGGGAGAGCGGCCCCAAGGTGAAGGGAAGTGGAGGAAGAAAGGCAGATGTGTGGTGTGTGAGGTTGAGTGTGGCATGTGTGTGTGTGTGGTGTCTGTATTGTCTGGTGTACATGGTGTGTGTGTGTGTGATGTCTATATTGTGTCTGGTGTACAGGATGTGTGTGTGCAGTATCTGTATCGTGTCTGGTGTACATGGTGTGTGTGTGTGTGGTGTCTGTATTGTGTCTGATATACATGGAGAAGGAAATGGCAAACCACTCCAGTGTTCTTGCCTGGAGAATCCCAGGGACGGGGTCACACAGCGTCAGACACGACTGAAGTGACTTAGCAGCAGCAGCAGCATGGTGTACATGGTGTGTGTGCGGTGTCTGTATTGTGTCTGGTGTATATGTGTGTCTGATGTACATGGTGTGTGCGTGGTGTCTGTATTGTGTCTGGTGTACATGGTGTGTGTGCGGTATCTATATTGTGTCTAGTGTACATGGTGTGCCTGGTGTACATGGTGTGTGTGGTGTCTGTATTGTGTCTGGTGTACATGGTGTGTGCAGTGTCTGTATTATGTCTGGTGTACATGTGTGTCTGGTGTACATGGTGTGTGCAGTGTCTGTATTGTGTCTGGTGTACATATGTGTCTGGTGTACATGGTGTGTGTGTGGTGTCTGTATTGTGTCTGGTATACATGATGTGTGTGGTGTCTGTATTGTGTCTGGTGTACATGATGTGTGTGGTGTCTGTCTTGTGTTTGATGTACATGTGTGTCTGGTGTACATGTTGTGTGTGTGGTGTCTGTATTGTGTCTGGTGTACATGTGTGTCTGGTATACATGGTGTCTGGTATACATGTGTGCCTGGTGTACATGGTGTGTGTAGTGTCTGTATCGTGTCTGGTGTACATGGTGTCTGTGGCGTACTTGGTGTGTGAGGTGTGTCTCAGGTCACACGGAAGAGCTGGCATTGGTCAGTGTGGCCGAGTGGGGGAAGGATTCTGACAGATACCGGGACTATGTTCTCAGGAGATGCCCCTCCTTTTACCAGCTCTCGGAGGAGGAGGCGCTCAGAAAGGAAAGTTCTTCCTCCCTGCAGGCCCCCGGCCTGTCTGAAGCTCTCTAAGGACCGATGACTCAAATGGGCCTGCTCACACAAGAGGACGCTGACCTCTGGCCCTTCCACCTGATGCCTTGGTGAACTCAGTTCCTGATCCAGAAACTCTGGGCTGAACTCTATGAAATCGCTGGCTTTGGTGAAAAACAGATAAATACTGGCCATGTCATATGGTTTAACCCTGAGCCAATCTGGGGTGAGGGGGCCGGGATTCCAGAAGAGTTGCCTGGGGTGGGATCACTCCAGGTTCCGGTGGGGCTGGGGGTGCAGCTCATCTCTCTGGGCTCTGAACACCTCAGTTCTACCAGATTTTCCTTGTAAATCCGAACTCAGGTCGCAGATGGACTCAGAATGTGAGACCTGCTCCTGTTTTATCTGAGTCTCTGGGACAGTGAGGGACACCAGGCAGGTTCACTCCCCAGGAATCCCATCGTCCCTTTCCCCAAAGTGGCTCCAGGCCTCAGAGACCACCGCACCCAGGCCCGAAAGAAACACAGCTCCCCCCTGTTACCTCTCTCTGGGAAGTGGCTTGGGTTCAGGGCGGACAGCGATTGTGGAGAATGCGGCCGGCTGGGTGGGTGACGGGAAGCTCAGATCCAAGGAGCCTGCCTTCCTGTGCAGTGGCTCCATCCCCAAGGCGCCCTGCATCTCGCCTTCGATGGGACAGGACCCAGCCCTGCCGTGGATGGACAGCAAGGACACTTCGGGCCCCACCGCGCCCTGGAGTGAGGCGTCCACTGCCTGGGGGTCATGGGTGGGAGAGGTGGATGGCGGGGAGCGCGACTTCCTCCTGGTGGATGCACCGGCCAGCAGCTTCAACAGCCCACTCTTCCTGTCTTTCTAGAGACACACAAAACGAAGTTGGGTGAGTGCTTCCAGCGAGGAGTGTGGCCCTGTCAAGAGACTCTGGTCCTGGTCAAGTAAAGCTGCCTAGAGGAGGACGGCGAAGATGGAAAGCTTTCCCATCTCGCTTCCTTCCTTTCCTGAGATGTGGAAGACACGCCAGCACAGACCGAGACCTGGAGGTGCCAACCCGACAACCCCCTCCTCAGGAACCCCCTCCAGACTCCCGCTCTCAGGAACCCTGATCGCAGGACCCCCATCTCAGGACCACATCCCAGCCTGGAAACATCACCAGCTGAGGGCAACATGGGTCTCCTGCAGCGGGAGGGGGTGGTTATTCCACATTAGTACTGAGTATCCCACACACCTTCAGCTGGAGGCCCTAACAGCACTGTTTGTGGTTGTAAGATATGGGGAGCCAAGTTCCAAGTGTGTCACATATGTGTGTGCATGTATGAGTGAGGGTGTGTGGAGGAGGAAGATGTGTACACACACAGGTGCTTCTATGGCAATGTGCTGGCCTTGGTGTCCAGAGTTTGGCAGCTCTCCTGGAACTGACTGTTCTGACGTGAGATGAGGACTAGCTAGCTGGCAGGGGGTGTGGTGTGAAACAGGTGGCACTCTGAGTCTGACACGGAGCCCCGGGTCGGTGATGGCCACCACAGCGTCTGATTGGGTCATGGGGATAGTTGGACCCCACAGTGGCCTGATGGGGACTCCTTTTTCCACCCCAGCTGTTGGGGAGTCATTGGTGCTGAAATCACCACAAAGCGCACTTAGCAGGGACGTGTGCCTCAAGCTAAGTCAATAACACTTTAGTATGAAGAAATCTGAAGTTTTTCTCTACTCCCAGCACTGGTACTGATGGAAAGAATTGGAGCTGATGTCCTGAATGCACACCACGGCTGGCATGGGCAAGTCCCAGCCTGGAGGGGAGCAGGCATGGGGGCATCGTGGCACAAGGCAGCCTTGATTAGCATCCACCAAGAGATGACAATGTGGGACACATTCAGGAGAGTTTTGGCCAGTTAGCCACCAGGGGGCGCCATGCAGCTGGCTCGGAGGCGTTGCCAACCTCCAGATAGCCACCAAGCAGAGGAAGGGACTCCCTGGATGACAGCCTCCTAACTGAGACCAGCAGGGGGAGGGCACCGGCTCAGGTGCACAGAGTGTCCTTGGCGCTCACTTGGGGACTCTGGAAAGGGAGCCAGGCTGACAACAGACCCCCAAACACTGCGGGGTCTCTGGCAAAAACCCACTGGCTATCAAGTGGTCAAGTGGGATCTGGAGATGAAAACTCTAAAAGTAATCTAACAGTGTATGTGTGTGCCTGTGTGAATGTGCGTGCCTCTGCGTGAATGTCTGTGCCTATGTGTAAATGTGTGTGCTTATGTGTGACTGTATCAGTATGTGTATGTATGTATGTGCGCATGTGTGCATGTATCTGTACATCTGCATGTGCACATGGGTATGCATGTATATGTGTGCGCATGTGTATGCATGTGTGTCTGTGTGCATGTGTGTGCAAGCACACACAGGTGAATAAAATTAAGATCCATGTGATGGGTCCCCAAGCCTGCCAGTGGCCCCGTGGTGCCATCCACAACAGAGGGAGGGGCATCACTGGCTCAGCCTTCACCCCATGGGACTGAGGGCTGACTGCCCCTTCTGCTGCTCTGCTGGGCCAGCCAGGCTCTCAGAGCACAGGGACTGAATTCTGGACACTCACTAGCAAACCCTGATGGGGCCACTGGACCATGTGGGCACCAGGGTAGGGACAGGGGCTCCAGGCATGAGCTGTGTCGTTGGTGGCATCATAGACAGAGAGTCCTGCTGGGTGAGTTAGCCAGGACATGCATGCCCAGTGGAGAGGGGCCTGCATGAGACCTGCCAGTGACCAGGGGTCACTCTCGATCCCTGGTGAGGTCTGACTGTGCCCATTGCTAGGTCTCACCCAGCTCAGAGCTCTGGCTGCTGCTCCATATAAAATCAAGGCAAAGGATACACAGTTAGGACAGGCCCAGGGCAAGTGGGCAAGGCCTCTTGGAAGTTTCTTGGCAAAGCCACAGCCTTCCCAGGAGAGCAAGTCGCCAGGCCTATCAGCAGGGCTACCAGCCCTGTGTCGGGCTCCCACCACCTACACCTGCCAACTGGGTGGCAAGGGCCACCGTAGGAGTAGGGGCTCAGCAGGCATGGCAGCCGTGCCAGGCACAGCAGGCAAAGAAACAGTCAGAGCCAGGCTGTCAAGGTCCACACCTGGGTCAGCACATCAGAGAAGAGCCCAGGGGGACATTAGAAAGACACACACGTATACACTCACACTCACACACACACACACAACCTGAGATAAAGTCATAGCCTACTAGCAAAGAATCACCTCAAAACCAGTATTATAAAAGAGATATACATTCATTATAGGAGAACCGTAAAACATCTTAAAAATAATAAAATGATAGCTTCTGTCCCTAGAGGGTTTGTTCCTTAGAAGGTTAATGCAAAAACTTGGCCAAAGGAAAAAGAAATTTAAAGCTTATATGAAGAACTGCTGCCAATTAAAAGTCAATTAAAATTATGGAAAATTATCTCTGAAATTAAAAGAAGTCAAAGAGAACAGAATTTGATTTATAAAATGTGACATTAATTTTTTTAGGGAGTCAGTTCATTTAATTAAACGAAGTAAACCTGAGTGCCATGTCTTCACCATTGGTTCCTCATTAATGCACAGGGTTAGATGGCCCCACTTCTCTCACACAGATTTACCCTGTGTCCTCGCTTCTGCTCACAGGACATTTAAAGCTGCAGGTGGGCACACACTGGATACTGGGCAGGTGTGGTGGGCGTCACTGACATGCACATGGTTTGGTCTGCAAGGCTCAGCCCCGACCCCCTAGGAAAACCTCAACCTGCAGGACCAAATGCACTTGTGGGTAGGGCAAGCTCTTCCCACCACCTCTGAGCACAGGGCACAGACAGAGCCACACATGTGCATTCTGCCAGGTGCACAAAAGGATGTTTCCACAAGCTGAGACAGGAGTCCAGGGTCACAGGTCAAGGGTCATGGGCCATGTTCTGATTGAGTCCGCACTCAGTGACCTGGGGGCATCACTGCCATCGGGGAAGCGCAGATCTAGTTCCCCAGATGGCTGATGTTGGCTCAGGAGAGCAGGTGCAGGAGGGGCTCAGCGGTACTTCATTTTATTACACATTTTGGTATTTTCTGACCTATTATGTCAAATGCTGTTTCTTCTTGAGAGGAAACATAATGAAGGCAAAACTTGTAAAAGTTGCTCTGCATGCAGGGTACTAGACATGATGTACTGGAGAGAACTTCTGCTGTTGTTCCGCTGATGGGAAGGGAGGTGGTTTTGGAGGAGTGGGGTTGGGGTGAACTGCCCGCGAGAGCTGCCCGGGGACCAGATGAAATAAGACATGTCAGACATTTGCCTGCTGTCCCCAGCACCCTCTCATCACCATGGTTACCAGAGCTGGCTGGAGACTTCTTTCTGAGGCCACCAGTCCACCCAGTGACACATGGGTGTCCCTCCCCTCCATGGCTGCATCTCACTGTCTGGGCATGGAAGTGCCATGCTCCGCCAGAAGAACAGTGCCAAGACCTTGTCTCTTCTATGACAGCAGTCCTCATGGGATGCGAGTGTGACGCTGTGCTTCCCACAGGCTGCGGTGACATGTGTGGCGGAGGGGGCCCCTTCCCTGTGCTGAGCTTCAGGGGCTGTGAGCAGAGCCAGAACAGGAAGGAGAAGGCCTGAATGTCTTTCCCCAACAGGAGTGTCACTTGCTGGGCCGTGAAGGGCCTCACGGCTCTGAACAGAGGTGCTTCCTGGGTTCTGTGAAGCCCCTGGACTTGCCAGGCCAGGTGCAGGTAGCTTCTCAAAG
Organism: Dama dama; assembly: GCF_033118175.1. NCBI lineage: Eukaryota > Metazoa > Chordata > Mammalia > Artiodactyla > Cervidae > Dama > Dama dama. The sequence continues at coordinate 60,323,973 of NC_083691.1, read as the reverse complement.
CAGGTCATGCCCTTCACTAGGGATAAGATGCTATGGTTTAATTCAGCTGAGAAACGACGAGGTGAAGGGTGGTGGTTGTGAAGCTCTGACCGGCTGCACCACAGCCAAAGAGGCAAGGCCCCCCGGCTGACAGCGCAGGACTGCTCGGGTGTCAGGCTCCCGGCATCTGCCCATCCCTCCCCTCCAGCAGCCTGAGGCAGGCACTGGCAATGGCCTTCTGCACCCAGGGCTACTCTTGTATCCCAATTGCCCCCACCCTTGGTTCTGCAACCTGGGGGCTTACATGACCAGCTTGGAGCAGCTCTGGGAAGCTGGGGGCTGATGACTCCATTGCATGGGTCTCCCCAGGGAATGAGGAGATGGAGACAGAATGACCCAGAAGCCCTTAGAGAGCCATGGAGAGGGACTCGGGGAGGGGTGCTGCTCTCCCTGGTGCTGAAACAGGCCAGCTGGGTGAGCCCTGGGAAGGTAACAGGGTTCTTCAGTTAGGAGTGACAGCAGGGCCTCATGGGTCGGAACCGAGGTATTTCCTGGGCTCTGGGAAGTCCTGAAATATCCAGGCTGGGTCCCCACTCCGAATGGCCGTGCACTCACTACCTCAAGGAGCAGCTGCGAGTTCCGCACCCATGGGTCAACTAGTACATATTCTAGGCAGCCAAGCCCCCCTGGACCTGTGTCTCTGAACACCCGCAGGCTCTGAAAACTGCCATCCTGCCAGCCTCACTTTATTCATCCCAAGTGGGAGCCACACCCCAAATCCAGGTGATGAGTCCAAACAGAGGCAAGGAAGGTTCCTCTAGAAACCCAGGGGAGCCCTACCCAGGACTGCATCTCCCGCATCTTTGTGGACTGACCTGAGCAAGTGGGCTGCTCTGGGGGGTGTGGACGCAGTGTCCCCAGGAGAAGGTCGGCTGTGCTGGTGGGATTGGGCTGTACAGACAGGGGTTAGGAGTGAGGGGACTGCATGTGCTGCCCCAAGTCCCATCTCTCTGGCATGTGAAGTAAAAGTGAAAGTCGTTCAGTCATGTTCGACTCTTTGGGACCTCATGGACTATATACAGTCTGTGGAATTCTTCAGGCCAGAATACTGCAGTGGGTAGCCGTTTCCTTCCCCAGGGGATCTTCCCAACCCAGGAATTGAACTCAGATCTCCTACACTGCAGGCAGATTCTTTACCATCTGAGCTACCAGGGAAGCCCTTTTATGATATTATATATATATATAATAGAGAAGGAAATGGCAACCCACTCCAGTATTCTTGCCTGGAGAATCCCAGGGACAGAGGAGCCTGGTGGGCTACCACCTGTGGGGTTGCACAGAGTCAGACATGACTGGCGCGACTTAGCAGCAGCAGCAGCATGTATATAAAATACCATAATCTGTTTATGATTCTTTTTAAGAATCAAAAGACTCAGGAGGAGCCTCCACTGACGCCGAGAAGCAGGTGGGTAGAGGGCAGCTCCCAGAAGGGGCTTCCCTGGGCGATGGCAGTGAGACCAGGTGTGCGTACAGGGCAGAGCCTGTGGTCTGTCTGTTAAGACGCCGCTCCATGTCCAGGGTCCCTGCCTGGCCCAGCATTCAGCAAGCACCCGCTTTCCCATCTCCATGTGAAACTCTTTCCTCTTCTATGAGTCCCAGCCCCACCCCCTCCACCACCACCAGCATCCTCCTGTGTCCTGAGCAGAGATGGTGTTCAAGGTGAGGCCTCCACCATCCTGGTGATTCACTTTTCCTGGGTCTCTTCCATGTGCACGTGTTATTAAACTTTGATATCCTCCTATTGATATACCTCATTTAGTTCTTAAGTCTGCCAGAAGGACCCAGAAGGGGAGAGAAACGTCTTCCCCCAACAGGAGACACCCCAGGAGAGAGCCATTGGGGGGTGAGACGGCGGGTGAGCCCCAGTGGGAGGTGGGGTCCCAAGGCCTCCCAGACAAGAGTGGCTCCCTTAGGTTCTCTCTGGGCAGCAGGGCTGTTGGGGAGGGGGTGGTGGGCTGGGCTGGGCATGCACATCCCTCTTCTCTCCCTGGGAGCACAGTCCCTCTATCCCTTCCCTGCAGCCCTACTCATAGCCCATCCTGTCCCCAAACCTCTCCTCTCTGGGCCTCGGTGAGCATTCCTTTCCGGGAGAGCTTGTTTCTCTCTCATCCGCTCTGCCCACTGGCAAGTCTTCAGCCTCTGCATGTTATTTTTTACCCCCTCCCCCACATGGACCACCAGTTGAATTTGTGCGGTAACCCAGCCCCACGGGCAGTGGTGCCTGTACCAGGGAAGTTCCCACAGGAGCCTGGCTCTGGAGTGGGGCCAGACCAGACCTCTGAGTGGTACCCTTGTCCCCAGGCAAGAAGTCACTGGGCAGAATGCAGTGAGATGAGGGAGGGTTAAAACGCTGAGCTTTCACTGCATCACAGCTTTCCCTGGACTCAGCGTTCTGATCTGCTCCTTTCTCTCCTCACCCTGATGCAGGAAGGCCTATTAACTCGGCAGAATTTATAGCTCAACACTAATGTCTTTAAGATTGCTTCTGAGGAGGTCAGGCCAGAGGGCAGATGGCAGAGGCGTGAAGCCAGAACAGCCCTCTGGCTCTAGGTTGTGTCTGGGCCGCTCTCGGCTTCCTCCACCAGGACAACCTTGCCTTGAATGTACGTTTCCGATGGGCCTCTGCTTGTTTTCTGTAGAACAAGTGTGGGGCCACCACAAAGTATTAGATTAAATGAAATACATTCAGATGAAATCTCTGTAAAACCTGGTATCGTCCAGAAAGGGTTCTGGAATGGAACAAAGAAGATCAAACACATCCTTATCTACTCAGGTGTGCCAAGTGCAGGCACTTCTGAAAATTTTTTTAAACAAAACAGATGGGTAGAAACTACCTCATCCAACCAGAAAAACGGCGGCAGGACGGTCACCACAGGGGAGGGGCTGTCCACACGGGAGGGGCTCTGCCAGCCCGATGCAGGATCTCAGAGGCTCAGGTAGGGATCTAAGCTGTTATTTCCACTAGCGCTGACAACCAGGCCTGCCAGCTCTCAGGGACACTGGAGTTGTCTTCCTGGACTCATGTCCTTCTTACCACAGCTGTTTCCAGGCAATGTCGGGTGACACCACCTGGGTACCAGCTCAGAGAGGCCAGCCTCAGCCCTGCAAATCCCAGACCCTGGCCCGGCTGCTCCTCCCTGAGAAGGGCCTGGCTGGGCTCTTCTGCTCCTAAACTCTAAAGAGCTGCCACCATGTGCGCAGGTCTGCTTGTCATCATCACATCAGAATGATTAGGAAAGGACAGAAATTTGGAAGAACTCGGGGTGTCAGGACCCCAGTGAACTCAGGTCACTAGGGACCCCTGGTGGCTCCTCTCTGAGCTGCTGATCTAACGGGAAAGAAGCGGCTGCCTCGCAGATGGAGGGAGGGCCGCAGAGTCCACCTCGCAAGCAGTCCTGGCTCGAGGGTGTGGGAAAGGCTTAACTAGAGCTGCTCACGCCAAAGGGCAGGGAGGGCTGCCTATGGGTTGTGGGTGAGTTTATCTTCCACGACTTGACTCCTAGGGTCGTTTCTACTGGGGGTGCCGAAAGCGGAGGCCCTGGACCCTCTCCCAGCGTGTGCCCTGGAGCAGGGACTCAGGCCAGCATAGAGCAGGGCCACAAAGCCCACATCTCTCCCTGGGATGGACCTTGTTGTTCTCCAGTCTCGCCTCAGCAGCAGTCTTTTCTTGCCATCGGCACAGAGGAGTGAGGTGCCAGTGTCCTTCACAAACTATGAGTGTCTCTCTGGCTGGAAGGCAGGCTTCTCTGCACAGGGGGCTGAGGAGCCGCCTGCAGCTCCCCTGTGTGTCCCCCTGCTGCTCCTCGATGGGCCCTGCCTCCGGGTTCCAGGGCGCCCTACGGAGCACCTGCTTGTTCAGCTCTGGGCCGGGGCACAAGCCAGGGCTCGCCACCGAGTAAGCTCCCACAAAGATTCTGCTGTCAGTGGGTCAAAGAGCACACGGGTGGCTGAGGGCAGCCCAGGTGTGCAGTGAGGATAAGGGTGAGTTCTGGAAAGCAGAAATCTGCCAGGATTTCTGGTCACGGGGGAGCCCGTCCCTGGGGAGAGGGCCCTGTAGGGGTGTGAGTGCATGAGGCACATCACCGAGGGTTCTGGGTCCTGCAGAACCCCTGTCAGACTCCTCCTCCGCTGATGAGCAGGGAAGCTCATTTTCGTTCTGTGATGAGGTCCCTGGACCCTCTGGTGGGGCTGCCGTCAGCCTGCCGAGATGGGTCCTTCCACCCCAGGGGGGCCCTGCTCCACTGACCAGAAGCAGTTCTGGGCTTGCCCGGGCCAGGACGGGCTGGTGTGACAACCACCAACAGACGCAGTGTCACCCAGTCTGTGTCCTTTTCCTGCCCTGGCTCTAATGATGCTCTGCTGCAGTGTGGGTGGGCACCTCCCTTTACTGCCCTGCTGTCCCTGCTGTCCCCGGTGCCATGCACCAGACACGCCTGTCTCCCCCACAGCCACCTGACCTCTGCGCGGTGTCACACTCAGAATCATCACAAACTCATTCTGGAGCCCATGGGGCAGGAGTTTCCCTCTCTCCAAGAAAGACCTCCAGGAGTGAGTGCCTGGGTTCATGTCTCTAGGAACCGCTGGGCTCTCTTCCAGAATGTGTGTACCATCTTCTACTAATATTCCCACCAGCAGCGACCGGGAACTGTCTGCTCAGCCTAACCCTTTAAATACATAGTTTTGCCTCCCTCCTACACAGAATATGGGGTACCCCCCAGCCCCCAACACACACACATGCAGTAAGGAATAGTTCAATTCAGTTCAGTCGCTCAGTCGTGTCTGACTCCCTGTGACCCCATGAACTGCAGCACACCAGGCCTTCCTGTCCATCACCAACTCCTGGAGTTTACCCAAATTCATGTCCATTGAGTCAGTGATGCCATCTAACCATCTCATCCTCTGTCATGTCCTTCTCCTCCTGCCTTCAATCTTTCCAAACATCAGGGTCTTTTCAAATGAGTCAGCTCTTCACATCAGGTGGCCAAAATATTGGAGTTTCAGCTTCAGCATCAGTCCTTCCAATGAACACCCAGGACTGATCTCCTTTAGGATGAACTGGTTGGATCTCCTTGCAGTCCAAGGGACTCTCAAGAGTCTTCTCCAACACCACAGTTCAAAAGCATCAATTCTTCGGCATTCAGCTTTCTTTATAGTTCAACTCGCACATCCATACATGACTACTGGAAAAACCATAGCTTTGACTAGATGGACCTTTGTTGACAAAGTAATGTCTCTGCTTTTTAATATGCTGTCTAGATTGGTCATAGCTTTTCTTCCAAGGAGTAAATGTCTTTTGATTTCATGGTTGCAATCACTATCTGCAGTGATTTTGGAGCCTCCCAAAATAAAGTCTGCCACTGTTTCCACTGTTTCCCCATCTATTTCCCATGAAGTGATGGGACCAGATGCCATGATCTTAGTTTTCTGCATGTTGAGCTTTAAGCCAACTTTTTCACTCTCCTCTTTAACTTTCTTTAGTTCTTCTTCACTTTCTGCCATAATGGTGGTGTCATTTCCATATCTGAGTTTATTGATATTTCTCCCAGCCATCTTGACTCTAGCTTGTGCTTCATCCAGTCCAGGGTTTCTCATGATGTACTCTGTGTATAAGTTAAATAAACACAGGGACAATATACAGCCTTGATGTACTCCTTTTCCTATTTGGAACCAGTCTGTTGTTCCATGTCCAGTTCTAACTGTTGCTTCCTGACCTGCATACAGGTTTCTCAAGAGGCAGGTCAGGTGGTCTGGTATTCCCATCTCTTTCAGAATTTTCCACAGTTTATTGTGATCCACACAGTCAAAGGCTTTGGCATAGTCAATGAAGCAGAAATAGATGTTTTTCTGGAACTCTCTTGCTTTTTCAATGATCCAGCAAATGTTGGCAATTTGATCTCTGGTTCCTCTGCCTTTTCTAAAACCAGCTTGACCATCTGGAAGTTCACAGTTCGTGTACTGTTGAAGCCTGGCTTGGAGAATTTTGAGCATTACTTTACTTGCGCGTGAGATGAATGCAATTGTGCAGTAGTTTGAGCATTCTTTGGCATTGCCTTTCTTAGGGATTGGAATGAAAACTGACCTTTTCCAGTCCTGTGGCCCCTGCTGAGTTTTCCAAATTTGCTGGCATATTGAGTGCAGCACTTTCACAGCATCAAATTTTAGGATTTGAAATAGCTCAATTGGAATTCCATCACCTCCACTAGCTTTGTTCATAGTGATACCTCCTAAGGTCCACTTGACTTCACATTCCAGGATGTCTGGCTCTAGGTGAGTGATCACACCATTGTGATTATCTGGGTTGTGAAGAACTTTTTTGTATAGTTCTTCTGTGTATTCTTGCCACCTCTTCTTAATATCTTCTGCTTCTGTTAGGTCCATACCATTTCTGTCCTTTATTGATCCCATCTTTGCATGAAATGTTCCCTTGGTATCTCTGATTTTCTTGAAGGAATAAGGTTTCCACATAAAAACAGGCACAGGTCTTGTAGACTAGCCCTAGCCTCATTTTGCACACAAGTGGCTTTCTCATGTCATGTGACAGCCTTCTCTGAGTAGACAGAAAACACGGACATAACTCGCGTCCTTTGTGTATGCTCCCAGAGTGACCTCAGCGAGGAGGGTCTCATGACCCGTCCTTTGCCACCAGTCAGCTCTCTCCCCAGCCAGTCCTGTCAAAGTGACCATGGTGGTAGGGACAGAGGTGATGTGTGGGCTCAACATCAAAGGTGTCCTCCCACCAGAGCCTCCTGGCTGCGGCCACTGTCGGCTGCCCAGTCTGCCAGAGACCAGCACTGAGCCCCCAACACGCCCTGCCCTCTGGGCGGTCAGTGCCCGCTGGCAGCAGGCTGATCACACGGGACTACTTCCACTGCGGACGGGGCAGCTTTAAGTTCCCACTGAAATAGTCACTAATTCTGGACTCACGGCTTCTTCCCCACATGCAATGCTTCTGCCAAAACTCCTGTCTGTGGACTCAGGGAATACCTCACCCAGCATCACGATACTTTACATAGCAATGCCTCTGAAAAAAAACCAAGCGTGACAATGGGCCCCTGCTCATGGAATTCACTGGTCTCACCCTGCCCCTCACTGCCCACAAGCAGGAAGCCTGACAGAGGGGTGCAGTGACCTCTTGAAGATCCAGTGGGTCTGAATCCAGGAGACCCCTTGGGGCATCTGTGTCACCAGGCCCTGTGCTCAGGGTCGATGGGAAATGACAACAGCCCACCCAGGCAGGACAGCTGACGGCCCAGAACCTTCAGCATGGAGCCCTGATTCCCCAGGTCAGAACCACGGCAGCCGAGCTGCTCGCTGGAGGCAAAGGGGCAACGGAGCGGGTGGTAGGAGAGGCAGTTACAGACACGAGGGCTGTGGTCGGCACAGAGACTTCCTTGTTCTGTTAGGAATACAGCCATGTGTGTACCTATAAAATACCTTTGTTTCATCACTCTCCCATTCCTCATCACAGAACATCAGCAGTGCTGACTTTATACCTCGGGCTCGGCGCACACACATCATGGAAGACTTGGCCTCCCTCCGTGGGGTCAGCTCGTCCCAGTGGCTCACAGCACAGTGATCTCACATCAGCAGAAGCAAGCCCCTCGCTGTCTTTACTCGGAGACGAGGCTGGGTCAGAGTTGGGCTCGGGGCCCAGCTAACAGGGTGCACTGTGATGGGTGCTTTGTGTGGCAGCTTGGCCAGGCTGTGGGGCCAGTGGTCAGCCCCTCATCTGGACGCTGTGGGGAAGGTGTGTCCAGATGTGGTCAACTCCACAAGCAGGGGCTTCAGGAAAGCAGGCTCCTTGCAGCATGGGCCTTGATGGCTGGGTGGCCAGTGCCACTGGTCAAGTGCCTAGGGAACAAGCAAGGTTTCCTGGGAAAGACTGTCTGCCTCCAGATAGCATCTTGATCCCGAACCTCTCTCAGCCTGTCAGTGCCAAGGTCTTTGGCTTCCAGCCTCCATGATCATCACATGACCCAGGCCCTCAGACGAGCATTAACCCAGGCCCTCAGGTGCGTAAATGCACCTCTCTCTATTCGCTCTGCTTCTCTGTGGAACTCTGACTGAACAAACCAATAACGAAGGCTTTTGTAGTCAGCAGAAGACATCATTCCCATCTTTGTTCAGTCGCTCAGTCGCGTCTGACTCTTTGTGACCCAGTGGACTGCAGCACGCCAGGCTTTCTTCACCATCTTCTGGAGCTTGCTCAAACTCATGTCCATTGAGTCAGTGATGCTATCCAACTATCTCATTCTCTGTTGCCTCCTTCTCCTCCTGGCTTCTATCTTTCCCAGCATCAGGGTCTTTTCCAATTAGTCGGCTCTTCGCATCATGTGGCCAAATTATTGGAGCTTCAGCTTCAGCATCAGCCCTTCCAGTGAACATTCAGGGTTGATTTCCTTTAGGATTGACTGGTTTAATCTCCTTGCTGTCCAAGGGACTCTCAAGAGTCTTCTCCAGCACCACAGTTCGAAAACATCAATTCTTTGGCGCTCAGCCTTCTTTATGGTCCAACTCTCACCTCCATACGTGACCACTGGAAAAACCATAGCTTTGACTAGACAGACCTTTGTCAGCAAATAAATGTCTCTGCTTTTTAATACACTGCCTAGGTTTGTCATAGCTTTTCTTCCAAGGAGAAAGCATCTTTTAATTTCATGGCTGCAGTCACTGTCCACAGTGATTCTGGAGCCCAAGAAGTAGTCTGTCACTGTTTCTATTGTTTCCCCATCTATTTGCCATGAAGTGATGGGACTGGATGGCATGATCTTAGTTTTCTGAATATTGGGTTTTAAACCAGCTTTTTCACTTTTTCCCATCTTAGCATTAAACAGAAATCTCAAGGACTTGTCTAAGGTGATAAAAAGCAAAGACATCAGAAGACAGTGGATGCAGCCAGAAATGCAGCCACAACTACTAGTCTTAGAAAGATACCAGGAAGTGATAACATTTTCTTTAAATTGACCCATCAGTTCTACTTGAGATATGGTTGGAAAGATAGTGAATCCTCTAAAAAGATGAATGTGCTTCATTCCCATGCCACGGGCGAACATGTCTTGTAATTTATTAAGATGTGGCCTGGAAGGAAATACGGAGCTCATAACAGTCAAGCCTGCCCCCAGAGTGACCTCGCCCTGGAGGGAAGCACAGGTCTGCAGCTCCTGTCCTGTCCCAAGGTGGGGATGCCGCCCCTGCCTCCACACAGCCGCCCGCACAATTGTGTGTGTGACAAGATGGGAGGGCACTGCAGTTCCTGAGGCCTGGCCTCCTGTGGGCACTACCTTTGGTTTATGGGCTGTGCCCAAGGTTTTCTCTTGAACTGATTCCATCAGCTGAGATTCCCTGGGCATGAAGGACTAGAAAAAAGTCTCCCATGTCTGATGAGGACACGGTGGTCTCAGAAGACAGCGCTAGTGGTGGAATTCTGTACCAGATAATTCTAGCTGAGGTTGGATCACGTGGGCCCATGGCCCAGGGCCACTTGGATGTACTTGGACGTCCACCTTTCGTACCATCAGCCAGCTCTCCTGGCTGCTCTGGGTGTTCAGGTGTCAAATCTCCCCCATCCTGATTAGTTACAGTAACATTTGCCCTCCTGGGAGAGTTACAGAATGGCTATTACAGGTGAGTCACAAATTCTTTTCCATTTATAGTTTATCGCTACTTTAAAAATGAATTTGGGGGACTTCTCTTGTGGTCCAGTGGTTGAGAATCTGCCTGCCAATGCAAGGGACACAGGTTCTATCCCTGGTCTGGGAGCATCCCACATGCCCTGCGGCAATTAAGCCCATTTGCCACAACTACTGAAGCCTGAACACAGAAGCCCGTGCTCTGCAATAAGAAAAGTCACTGCAATGAGAAGCCTGAGCACCAAAACGAAGAGTAGCCCCCACTTACTGCAACTAGAGAAAGCCTGTAGCAACAAAGGCCTAGCACAGCCAAAAAAAAAAACAAACTTCAACACTTTTAAAAAATGAATTTTGGTTTAATGTTTTGCAGCAGAAACCCAACTTCTGACTGGAATAGTTTTCTTGGGTGCCATCTATCCTTCAGGCTAAATGTCAGGTGTGAAACTAAGACCCTAAAAACCCTTTTACACCTGTGTTTCTTGGTGGACACAGGAAATGGAGCATCCAGTATAGAGATGAACAAATACTGTTTCACAAAAAGAATGCCAACTGGCCCAGGTTCATTTCAAGTAGGCAACGTTTCTTGATTTGGCAATGTTAATAAAAACCCTTTTACACCTGTGTTTCTTGGTGGACACAGGAAATGGAGCATCCAGTATAGAGATGAACAAATACTGTTTCACAAAAAGAATGCCAGCTGGCCCAGGTTCATTTCAAGTAGGCAACGTTTCTTGATTTGGCAATGTTAATAAAAACCCTTTTACACCTGTGTTTCTTGGTGGACACAGGAAATGGAGCATCCAGTATAGAGATGAACAAATACTGTTTCACAAAAAGAATGCCAGCTGGCCCAGGTTCATTTCAAGTAGGCAACGTTTCTTGATTTGGCAATGTTAATAAAAACCCTTTTACACCTGTGTTTCTTGGTGGACACAGGAAATGGAGCATCCAGTATAGAGATGAACAAATACTGTTTCACAAAAAGAATGCCAGCTGGCCCAGGTTCATTTCAAGTAGGCAACGTTTCTTGATTTGGTAATGTTAAGTGTCCTTTTTCCGAAACTGCAAAACCAAATCCCCTTTTAATCTTTCCTCAGGAGCCTCAGGAATAGAAGCTGTGCATGTATATCTAACCTGCAATTCTTATGGGATCTGGCCTTCAGTGAACTGTCAGATACCTAATAATGGTTCCTAATACTTTCGTCCAAATACCTATGCTAGGCATGTATGTAAGGAGATCAAGCCAGTCATCTAAAGGAAATCAACTCTGAATATTCATTGGAAGGACTGATGCTGAAGCTGAAGCTCCAGTACTTAGGCCACCTGATGTGAAGAGCCAACTCACTGGAAAAGACCCTGATGCTGGGAAAGATTGAAGGCAGGAGAAGGGGACGACAGAGGATGAGATGGTTGGACGGCATCACTGGCTCAATGGACACGAATCTGAGCAAACTCTGGGAGATAGTGAAGGACAGGGAGGCCTGGTGTGCTGCAGTCCATGGGGTCACAAAGAGCCAGACACGACTGAGTGATGGAACAACTAAGCACGAATGAGCACTTCCTCCTTCCAAACCCCATGGCAGGCGCCATGCTGCTACCTCACTGATGCAGGAATCAATCGGGGGAAGCCCCTGGAGCCCCTACAGGGGCAGCAACGTAAGCCTCCACCCCTTTCACACGTATCCATTCATCTGGGCCCTCCTTCTCCAAATTCAAGCTCCACTCACTGTGTAGCAGTTTTGGTTCCTGCCTGCCCACACACCCCGTACCCTGATGCCCTGGGCACCCAGCAGGAGAAGCTGACCAACAGGCCCGAGGAGAGGGCATGGGCACTGGCTGAGCACCAAGGCCTGGCCTTACTCCTGGAGGCTACCAGATGCCTGGCCTCAGCCCCACAGGTGTGCATCACACCCTGAAAGCTCACCAGCACCACACTGAGCTGAGGCCCAGAAGTTGCTGAATTGAGTCTCAGCCCAGGACAAGGGCCAGGGCCTCGGAGGGAGAACAGGAGGTTGGCCAGGCCCTCCTGGGAGAGTGCAGAGGAGAAGGTCCCAGGCTGCCTGTCCTGTCCCACTCAGGGTCTGCAACCTACCCGTGTCACCGGGGGAGGGACACTCTGATGGAGTGTTCTCTGCAAAAGTAAGTTGCCTGTAAAGCCTCACTGTTCTGACAGTGGGAATATGTGTTTTCAGGATGGGCTCGCTGTCTGCCTGAGGATGACACATCTGCCTCACACCAGCCCGCCTCCTCCCACCAGCAGTCCAGCTGTAGGGAGCAGAGCTGAAGGGCTGAGGTCATGAGGTCTCCAGAGGCCTGGAGCAGTCAGCAAAGGGCCCTCCGCCCCCCAGGGCACCAACTCTAGTGCCACAGCAGGCAGGACTGCCCAGTATGCATGTCCCAGGGAGGATGCAGGTCTCCATGGCCCACGGGTAGACGGATGACTGCTGGACTCCTCAGCGACTCGTTCATGGGGTGGACAGGGTTCCTGAAGCCCTTGAGAATGTGCCTCCTGGGCTGTGTGCTCAGTGAGTTTCCTGCATAATTGAGCCCCACTGGGGATGCAGCGCTGACTGAGGGCAGGGCGCCCTGTGTGTGGGCCTGTCCTACCTGCAGAGGTCAGTGTGATGTTGGGGCCTGCCGGGGATGCCAGTCCTGGTGAGGTCAGACCCAGTCCGCTCCCTTACTGGGTATGATGTCTGCAGGATACCTCCCCCTGTCCTGCTGAAGGGGGTGGCAGGGCTGGGGGCACTGGAGCAGAAAGCCATGGCCTGTCTTGAAACTGGAAATGCTTTGGCAACAACTGATACACTGGTTACAGAGCCGACACAGTCCTCCTCCTAGTCCATATCTTAGAAAGAGTGGGCAGCAGCTTGCTTGGTACGTGGACACCCAATGGGGGAAATGAATTTACAAACCAGTGGTTCTTCACTTTAGGAAAAGGTGCCTGGTTGTTTATGAACTTCAACTTTAGGGCTTCCCTGGTGGCTCAGTGGTAAAGAATCTGCCTGCCAATGCAGGAGACTGGTGTTCCATCTCTGATCTGGGAAGATCCCACATGTCAAGAGCAACTAAGCCTGTGTGCACAACTATGGAGCTTGTGCTCTAGAACCAGGGAGCTAAAACTACTGAGCACGTGTGCCACAAGTACTGAGGCCCACACATTCTAGAGCCTGTGTTCTGCAACAAGAGAAGCCACTGAAATGAGAAGCCAGCACCCCACAGCTAGAGAGTAGCCCCCACTCACTGCAACTAGAGAAAAGCCCATGTAGCAATGAAGACCCAGCACAGCCAAACTAAAAAATCTTTTTTTAAAAAAAGGCAGGGACAATTCCTTAAAAAAAAAAGCCTCATCTTCAAGATTTATTCAGATTGTACATTCCTGAGTTTTCATTAAACATGTCATTGTACCACTCCCTTCATGTGTGGTGCACTTGATCACTCAGTTGTGTTCAACTCTTTGAGACCTCATGGACAGTAGTCTGCCAGGCTCCCCTGTCCATGGGGATTCTTTAGGCAAGAATACTGGGGTGGGTTGTTGTGCCCACCTCCAGGGGATCTTCCCAACCCAGGGATCGAACCCAGGTCTCCCGCTTTGCAGGTGGATTCTTTACCATCTAAGCCACCAGGGAAGCCCAAGAATACTGGAGTGGGTAGCCTATCCCTTCTCCAGTGGATCTTCCCAACCCAGGAATCAAACCAGGATCTCCTGTGTTGCAGGCAGATTATTTACCAGCTGAGCTACCAGGGAAGCCCTCCTCCCATAATATATACACACAATTTTAATCTGGGGCTGTGGTTAATAAAGGACAGTTCACCTGCAAACTATCACCATGAAGTCCCTACAGTAAGCAGGCTCACCTGCTCTGCCCTGGCCATTGGTCCAAACCCACCCCCAAAACCTTAGCTACAGAGGCCACACCTTCTGTGTGGGTTTGGTCAATGGTTCACTCTCATGGGACCCCTTCTGGCTGCACTCGAGTTATGCACAACCAGAAGGCAGATGCCGCAGTCCCCTCTTCTGGGCCGACCTCAGGGCCTCCTGCCAGCAGTTACCCTGGACTTCTTGCCCCCCAAGTCCTGCCTGAGCCAAAAACATCAGCAGTCATGTCTCATGGGGAGGGAAGGTTATCACAAGTCAGTGCACTGGGGCCAGACAGCCTGGAGACCAGAGTCCTCAGCCTGGCTCCACAGCCAGTGCTCTGTGATCCCAGGCAAGTGCCTCAGCATCACTGAGCCTAGGAGGATCATCAAGAATGAACAGTTTATGTGAAGATCTTTAGAGGTTCTTTCCAGTTCCCATACTCTATTACTCTGTGAAAAGGAAATACCAGGGGAAATATCAAGGAAATACCCCTCATCGACAAGAGGAAAGTTAACTTTCTTCCGGCCCATAAAGTAAAGAATTTCCCATAAGTCATGCGGTTGGAACTTTACCGGCAGTTTTTCCAACTCTTGTCAATCAACAAACATCACCAGATGCCTGCTATGCATGTGGTACCTCCAGGGTCAGGCAGGGCTCTGAGGTTCCTGAAGTAAGTTTTAAATTAGGACTTAGCACAAAATAGCAACCGACTCCCACATACGCTGACCCTCCTGCGTGCTGGGCCTGCCGACCCGCTGCGTGTCCTGTTCCATCTACACACACGTTGGTCCAAATCCACTAAGCTGGTCTCGTGACTCCTGAGGGTCATGTCAAACATGGGTCACAAGAAGGACCCTCAGCACGCTGGGGCCACGGAGAGCACTGGCCAGAGTCAGGCTCCAGCAGGCAGTCAACCTCAGAGTGGACGCAGGGGAGGGAGGCGTGTGAGTGTCCCTGGTCAGGCCTGACCCCCATCGTCCTCCCACCTGGGGCCTCCCGGCAGCTCTTGGGCTGCCCACCACTGGCTACCTCCTTTGGCCTTTGCTCAGTTGAAGCTGCCAGGAGCCCTCCCCTTACCGACAGGTGCTCTGCTTCCCATTCTCACCACCCTCTAGGGTCCAGGCAGATGGCCTCACCATCTGGATCAGGTGCTGTCCTCAAGGGACCAGACAGGATGCTGTCTACTTGAGGGGCATGCTCCAATCAAAGCTGGTTTCATACTGAAAGGTCTGAAAACATCCAGAGGGACCTCCCTGGTGGTCCAGCGGATAAGACTCCATGCTCCCAATGCAGGGGGCCCAGGATTCATTCCTGATCAGGGAACTAGATCCCACATGCCACAGTGGAGATCGAAGATCCCGAGTGTTGCAACTAAGACCCCTCACAGCCATAAATATGTGAATGAAGTTAAAGTCAAAGTCGCTTGGTCGTGCCAAAGAAGTAGGACCACCCACTGGGCACTTACCTTCTCATTTTTCCTCTCGTCTGGTCTGCCTCCTCCGCTGGTGGGGCTGGATGCGGTCAGGCCCCCGGCGGTGCCCCCTCCAGCCTCCCCATTGAGGTTAGCGGCGCTGACGTTGGGAGGGGTGACGGCTGAGGCTGCCGAGGCGAGTGGGATGGCCGGTCGGGGGCACTGAGTCACTGGCTGGGGGCTGTGCTGAGGGGACCCCAAGGCGGGGGGCCTGAGGCCGGCGGGCAGGCGAGACGGGGAGTTCTGAGAGCGCAGGGGCGACACCGTAGCGGTCGGCCGGCCCTGAATCTGGGCCGGGTGGGCAGCTGGGAGAGAGGGGTAGAGAGGGCGGGGGAAGGTCAGTCTGCAGCCGGCAATCCTGGGGCTGCGGCCTTGCCCTCCCGCCCACACCTCTGCCGACGCCCTCACCTTGGCCCTTCCCAGGTTCCTACAGTCTGAACTGCAGTTGTCTGCCAGTGATGAACCAGTACACTCCGGTTTTACAAACATCCTGTTCAACGCTTCTAGACCTGAAGCCCCTAGTGAAATGAAATGTTTCCTGCTTTACGCTCTACCAGTAAACAAGCCTTTTCCAAATGCACATTTCTGAGCCCAGGTGAAACAAAGCCAGCTATCTGGAAGCCATCAGCTGCTTCCTCTCCGGTAAGCGCTGAGGAGCTGGGGGGATGTGAGAGGCGGCCATACCATTACATTCGCCTTCTTTGACGGTGAACAAGGAATTAGTCTGTGAACAATAAAGAAAGCAGGACTGGCCCCAGATAGCTATATGTATATGAAAGAAATGATTTCAGCAAGCCCTGAAGCTTGCATCTTCCCATACATGGAAGATCACTAAATCTTTTCATGTGAGAGATACAGTTTTCTCTTAATTAACAGTAATCTTTTAATATTTAGATTACCTACTTCTCCCTGCAAACTTGTATGTAGCCTGGCTCCTCCCCCACCTCCTCAAAGCACTCTGGGTCACCTGAGATGCTGTCTCCTGGGCGCGAGCCCTAACATTCCTACTGAATAAAACCTAACTCTCAGCTTTTAGGTTGTGTGTATTTTTTTTAGTGGACACTGTGGAGGAGCCCGAAAGAAGCCTGGGAGTCCCTGGGTTACCAGGCACAACTGAACGTGAGCGCATCTCTGGACAGTGTGGCTGGGCGGTCTCCACCTGGAACTGGAAGTTACGGCCCAGCCCCTGGCTCCCAAGCCCAGTGGTCGAGCTGGCCAAGCACCAGCCACGATCACCGACAAAGGCTCACCGTCCACCTCCCTACCCCAGCGTAAGCTCTGCATGGTGGGACCTTCATGTTTCATTCACTAACATGTTCCAAACAGCTGGAATGGTGCCTGGCACATAGTAAGCGCTGAATAAAATTGTTTCAGAATATTTGTGTCCGAGAAAAGAGAACTCGGCTAAAACACCTGTACCGATTTCACAGAACTAAACCACCGGAGAAGAAAAGAACACTTCCCAAGAGAGGTGGGGCTCACTCCACAGCTGGCATGAGGGTTAAAGTCCATGGGCCCTCAGTCGCCCGGCTGGCAGGACCCAAATGTGCGCCTGTTACCGGCTAAGCCTGCTGGTCTGCGACACCAGAGTAGACGTGGGCTGCTGGAGGAAAGACCATGGACATGCCATTGCTCTCAGTCAGCCCCCCACTTCTCTAACCTGTCATCTCAGTAACTCTGGGCCCCTGAATCCTGCCAGCTCTCACAGGTCCACTCCACCTCCCAGGACTGGGTTCAGTGGGCGCTTTACAGAAAGCAAGTGAGTGAAAAATGATCTGCTTATTGTCACCTCTGTCCTTCCCTCACTCTCAGGCCATCATGTCCTGTTGCATGGAGGAGCAGATGCTGGAAAGTCCACAACTCAGGGCCATCTCTGTCTGGACAGAACCCCTCAGGCTCCAGGGCCCAGGGCATGCACTCAAGTTTTTCCTGTCCATCACTCTGCCCCCTCCTGTAGCTAACCCTGCCCTCAGGCCAGAGCTAGACTCACCTCCAAGTCCAGGTGGGGCTCCATTCCCTCCCCTACTCCAGGAGGGGTCTCAGTACAGAGCACACCCAAGAAGGGCTCAATACTGACCACCCCTAGGAGGGGGCTCAGTATTGACCACCCCCAGCAAGGGGTTCAGTACTGACCACCCTCGGCATGGCCTCCGCCCTTAGATGTCCTCAAGGGTCCACCTGTCAGTCTTCTGCAGGAGGTGAGAGTCAGCCAACACCATCAGCTTCATCCCGGAGCCCAGGAGGCCAGCACATCAACTCTCTTGCGTCCCATTTGTTTACATCCAATAAACCATCCTCTCTGTGTCCAGAACAAGGGGCAGGAGTCCCACATGATTCACTCTTCCAGGAGTCTCAACTCACTTCCATACTAGAAACATGCCTTCTCACCCCATTCTTTCATCAAGTTATCTGGACAAGAGCAACTGTGACTCCCCTCTCATCAAATTAATGGACACTTTTATGTTTTCAGAAAAAGTACTATTGAAAAAGTACTCAGTCATTTGTCTTCACACCAATACCACACTGATGACTGTGGCTTTATCAGTCCAGTTCAGTTCAGTTGCTCAGTCGTGTCCGACTCTTTGCGACCCCATGGGTCGCTGGGGTCATGCTGGGTGTGCTGCAGCACACCAGGCCTCCTTGTCCATCACTAACTCCTGGAGCTTACTCAAACTCATGTCCATTGAGACAGTGATGCCATCCAACCATCTCATTCTCTGTCATCTGCTTCTCCTCCTGCCGTCAATCTTTCCCAGCATCAGGGTCTTTTCCCATGAATCGGCTCTTCACATCAAGTAGCCAAAGTATTGGAGTTTCAGCTTCAGTCCTTCCAGTGAACACCCAGGACTGATCTCCTTTAGGATGGATTGGTTGGATCTCCTTGCAGTCCAAGGGATTCTTAAGAGTCTTCTCCAACACCACAGTTCAAAAGCATCAATTCTTCTGCACTTAGCTTTCCTTCTTCTAGTCCAACTCTCACATCCATACAGGACTACTGGAAAAACTATAGCTTTGAATAGATGGACCTTTGTTGGCAAAGTAATGTCTCTACTTTTTAATATGCTGTCTATGTTGGTCATAGCTTTTCTTCCAAGGAGCAAGCGTCTTTTAATTTCAGGGCTGCAGTCACCATCTTCAGTGATTTTGGAGCCCCCCAAAATAAAGTCTGTCACTCTTTCCATTGTTCTCCCATCATTTGCCATGAAGTGATGGGACTGTATGCCATGATATTTTCTGAATGTTGAGTTTTAAGTCAACTTTTTCACTCTCCTCTTTCACTTTAATCAAGAGGCTCTTTAGTTATTCTTTGTTTTCTGCCATAATGGTGGTATCATCTGCATATCGGAGGTTATTGATATTTCTCCCGGCAATCTTGATTCCAGCTTATGCTTCATCCAGTCCAGCATTTCTCATGATGTACTCTGCATATAAGTTAAACAAGCAGGGTGACAATATACAGCCTTGATGTACTCCTTTTTCTATTTGGAACCAGTCTGTTGTTCCATGTCCAGTTTTAACTGTTGCTTCTTGACCTGCATACAGATTTCTCAGGAGGCAGGTCAGGTGGTCTGGTATTCCCATCTCTTGAAGAATTTTCCACAATTTGTTGTGATCCACATAGTCAAAGCCTTTGGTGTAGTCAATAAAGCAGAAGTAGATGTTTTTCTGGAACTCTTTTGCTTTTTTGATGATCCAACAGAGTTGGCAATTTGATCTCTTGTTCCTCTGGCTTTTCTAAATCCAGCTTGAACATCTGGAAGTTCATAGTTTATGTACTGTTGAAGCCTGGCGTAGAGAAATGCGGCTTTACAATGTGTCTTAAAATCAGTGTTAGCTTTTAACTTTGTTTTTCTTTTCCAGGTTTTTTTGACCAAGGTCCTCTGCATGCCTATATGAATCTAGGTAGCAGACTGCCAGGTTCTACCAAAAAATTGGGTTAGATCTTGATTGGCACTCCACTGACTCTATAGGTCAGTTTTTGGAGAATAAACACCTTAACAACATCAAGTTTTCTTACTCCTAAATAAAGTATATCTCTGTAAATGTTTAAGACTTCCTTAATTTCTTTCTTTAATTTGCAATATTTCAGAGTGTTCAAGTCATACTCGTCTTTTATCAGATTTAATCCTAACTAATTTATGTTTTTAATGCTATCAAAATTGGTATCATTTTTAAAATGCCAATTTCCAAAAATCATTCCTGGTATAGAGAAACAAAATTGGCTTTTGTATGTTGACCTTGTATTCTGTAACCTTTGTGCCTGTTTCCACCTGGTACAATTTTCCTTCTTTCTAGAGACGACTGTTTGACATTTTTCATGGTGTGTGATGACATCTTTTTAACTTCACTGTGTCTGAATAATTCTTTATTTTGCTTTCATTTATGAGAGACATTTGTTGGGTGTAGAATCCTAGCTTGACAGATGCATTTCTTTCGGGACTTGTTAAGTTTTCCACTGTCTTCTCAACTTGTATTGTTCCTGACAAGAAATCTACTGTCACCCTTATTTTTTTCCTACGCTATATATCTTTTCTTTTGTGCTACTTTCAAGGTTGTCTTCATCACAGATTTTGAACAATTTGATCATAATTTGCCTTGTTGTAGTTTTCTTCATGTTCCTTGTGCTTGGGAGTCACTGAGTGTCACTGATCCATCAGTTTACAATTTTTTTTTTAATCAAATTTAGAACAGTTTTGGTCATTATTTATTCAACTAATTTTTCTGTCCCATCCTTGTCTCCTTTACTTTGGGGACTCCAATTAAAAATATATTTGACCACTTGAAGTTGTTCTACTGCTCACTGATGCTCTGTTCATTTTAAAAAATTCTCTTCTATCTCTTTGTTTCACAGTTTCTATTGCTAGATCTTCAAGTTCACTACTATTTTCTAAGCAATGTCTAATCTGCCATTAATGCCATCCAGTGTGTGATCTCACACTGTGTAGTTATTTTTAGAAGCTTGATTTCAGTCTTTAAAATATCTTCCATGTTTCTACTTACCTTTCTGAGCATATGAAATGCAATTATAACATCTTTTTTAGCATCTTTGTTCTGGGTCAGCTTTGATGACTGGTGGGTTGATCTCATCTCTGCGGGGCATGTTCTCCTGCTCTTCTGCATGCCTGGTGCTTCATTATTGCCATCAGACACAGGTGGGTGAGATGCGGCTGCCCCAGCAGGGTGAGCTCCTCTGCATGGTGGCTAGTGTCCTGGGAGCCGGCTGGTGGGAACAGGCACTTCTCAGCAGAGTCCTTGTGCTCTTGGCCCACGGGGTCCCTCACATGCCTGCCATCGGTTCTCAGTGTCTTGAGCCAGGGACACTGCACTCTCTGGGGCTCGGTCATCCAGACCCTCAGCTCTGTACCCCAACCCAGAGAGCCTTCTGGACTGGCGCTCATGCTCTCCCTGTGCGGACACCTGGCCTTCTCTCCAGGAGGTGAGCTGGGACCTTCCTCTGTGTTCTCATCTCTCATGGATCACCATCCTTGGTCTTCTAGTATCCAGTGTCTCACAACCACTGTTTTATACATTCCTTGTTTTTTTCAGTTGTTTCTGGTGGGAGGGTAAATCCTGACCTAATTGCTTTATCTTGGCCATAAGCAGAAATCTAGCTTTACCTTTTACATATAAAAATCTGGTTATATCTATTATTTTAAACCCTCTTAGGAGCCCTGCTGCCCACAGGATAAAAACTGAGGTTCCTTGACCCAGTGGAAGAGAAACAGCCTGATCTGCGCCCCTCAGCTTTGTCACAGGGCTCACAGCCGCCAACACGCCTGCCCTCTGGGGCTCAGAGCCTCTCTCGTGCTCCCTCGTGCTCCACCACTGCACGCTCTGCTCTGAGCTTTAGACCTAATGTCCACCTTCCCTCTGCAGAGAAACTGTCACCAACACCCTGCTCCTCCTTCCCACCTCTGTCTCAGTCACATTAAAACAGAATCACTCCAAGCACAAACTGTGGTCTTGCTCATCTCCATGCCTTTGTGGCTGGAATTCCCCATTTGTTTGGTCCACCCAGGTACTTTCTGTCTGTCCTTTAGGAACCAAGGCAGCATCACATCCTCCTGGAGATGGTCCACAGGCCCCTCAACAGTCGCCCCCTCCTTCCTCTTTGGTCTGAGGGAGGCACCCCTCCTGCTCCCTACAGCCTCATACCCCCCAGGCCTCCACCCAGTGCTTTTCAAATTCCACTGTAACCTGGGTCTCCTTGTCTTCCTCTCTAAAGGGTGGGATAGAAATGGGTCCAGACCCCAGCAGAGCCCTTATGCACCCAGCTCTCTCCCAGTGCATTTTGCTGATAAATGAATGGCTATGTGGGGCCCTTGCCCTCTGGGCACCATGGCCAAGGCAACCAGGCCTTTGTCCAACTGCCTGACTATGGTTTGGTCTGAGGACACTAACAAGGATCTCCCAGGTGCCAGAGCTGGGGTTTGCTGAGATGGGGCAGTCACTGCAGTAAGCGATCCTCTGCCTGTGCACACTGTCAGCACTGTGTTCTTGCTCTCCAGACACAGAAGGAAGTGGAAAACGCTGTGGGGACTCCAGACGTCTAATTACTGCAATGATGGGGGCATCCTGTATCCTGGCTGCAGCACATGAGTTGGGGACGAGCCCTGGGCTGGAACGCACCCGGCATGCCATTAAACCATCCTATGCCTCACTCTCCCACACGTGAATTAAACAGATGGAAGAGCATGCCTGTTACCCATGTAGGTTACCATGGTGATTGAGGACAGAGAGAGTGTTGTTTTGCTCTGGCTGGCCAATTTCTTTGATTCTGCTGTTATTCCATTCCATAAATGAGATGAGCAGGTCATATTCCTCTTTGAACTGGTGGGTTCCTCACGTGGCAGGGTGTGGACAGGCCCTCGTAGGGCACTTGGTGCAGAGCTGGGTGGCTGGGGATGGATGTACACTCCATGAGAGGCAGGCCTGCCATGGCTTTCAGCATCATGGAGCACAGAGCAGGTTGGGGAATGGATGAGGGGGTCACAAGCAGGAGGACCTGCTTGGGAGCTCCAGACCCAGGAGACCAGCACCTCAGCGCACGTCTCCCCAGCCATGGAGCAGCGAGCAGGCACTCCCTGGACATGCTATCTCTAGGCCTCAGGGGCTGCATCTACAGCTGGAGGCTACAATGAGCACCATCAGCTGCCCTGAGCCACAGCCGGCTGGAAGGTAATGGCTGGGCCGAGAGGTCAGCCAGAGGTGACATCACTGTAGATTCTTCTAGGGCAGAGACAACTAGCTCTTCTCCAGGGCCCTACTGGCCAGGTGAAAAACAGACCTCATTTTTCACTAATTTAAGGGGAAAAAAAAAAAAACACATATGAAGGACTCTCGTTTTCAATCGCTAAGTCGTGTCCGACTCTTCATGACCCCATGGACCGCAGGACACCAGGATTCCCTGTCCTTCATCATCTCCTGCATTTACAAGGTGAGTCTTAGCAAATCTACACCAAGGCAGGGCCAAGCCCACCCACGAGGCTTCCTTGGTACAGAGCCCACTGTGCTGAATAAGACCACCCAGCACAAGGCTGGACACCAGGGTGGGACTGCTGTCGGGGACTTTCCTGGTGGCTCAGTGGATAAGAATCCACCTTCCAATGCAGGGGACACAGGTTTGATCTCTGCTCCAGGAAGATACTACATGTAACTAAGCCCGTGTACCACAACTATTGAGCCTGTGCTCTAGAGCCCGTGAACTGCAACTACTGAGCTTATGTGCCACAACTACTGAAGCTCGGTCACTCTAGAGCCCGTGCTCCACAACAAGAGAAGCCACCACAATGAGATGCCCAAACACCACAATAAAGAATAGCCTCCATTCGCTGCAACTAGAGAAAGCCTGCGCACAGTAATGAACACTCAGCACAGTCAAAAATAAAATAAATAAATTGTTGTTGTTGTTTAGTTGCTAAGTCGTGTCCGACTCTTTTGCAACCCCATGGACTGTAGCCTGCCAGGCTCTTCTGTCCGTGGGATTTCCCAGGCAAGAATACTGGAGTGGGGTTGCCACTTCCTTCTCCAGGGAGTCTTCCTGACTGAGAGAATAAACCCACTCTCGTGCACTGGCAGGTGGATTCTTTACCACTGAGCCACCAGGGAAGCCCAAAATAAAATAAATAAATCATTTGGAAAAAGAAAGATTATTTTTGAGAATGGGGTCGGAGTGGAAAGGAATTCTGAATTATTCAAATGAAACTCAGAGGCACATCCTCCCGTCCTGGGTCCCTTTCACCACACAGTGACAATGTTACTGGCTTATGTATCGGAAAGTTACTGGCCTGGCTCCCAGGAGGACCACGTGAGTCAAGCTTAGCAGTTCTTCTTAGCTCACTGCCAAGCTTCCAAGCAAGATGCGTTTACCCTGTTCACACCTTCAGGAACCTCCCCACACTTCCTCTCGTCTCATGCTACACAGGGAGCCGCGTAGACTGTCCTGACTTCTGGTCAGTCTTCTCCTGATGAAGCTGCAGGAGGAGCAATGGCCATCACTTCTCAGCCTCAAAGCATCTCAGGAAGCACCTCTGTGGATTGGTTTCATTACCAGCTCTGTCCTGGGGTGGGGGTGCTGCCTCATCAGCAGACCCCTTGGTGAGTGGCATGTAGATGCAGGTGACCCACGGTGGCTCACAGGGCCACCCAGAGGTGACAAGGTAACCTCACTGGTCCAGCCAGTCCTCTTGCTGCATGAAGTATATAAACACCTGTGAATTTTCTAATCCATTCCAGCTGTAGGACAGGCTACGAAGATATGTCAACATGTTCCCCAGGACTAGCATAAATTCATGATTACAGGGCACCCCTCCAGGGATCGCTCAAGACCTGGGTCAAAGGACGCTCATAACTTGTGTCCCTGAGATCACCTTGCTCAAATTTTCCAGCAGAGTGAGGTCCCTAGGAGGCTGCTACATACCAGGGGGGCCGGCGCTCCGGGCCTGGCTGGCCGCTGGCTGGACTGTGTGCCGCAGACAACTGCCCAGTGGGGGAGAGGCGGCCTGGTGCTGGGCCGGGACCTGGGCTGTGGTAAGGGGAAGGGCTGGCCTCAGGGCCGTGGCCGGGCTGCTCAGACTCCCACCGCCTGGGTGCATGGTTGTGGCCATCCCTTTGGCCAGGGGAGACCCTCCGACTGCATTATTCCGGGGTGGCCCAGCCCCTCCTACAGGAATCCTGAGGAAATGAACAGAATGAAGTCAGGGGAGGGCACAGATACACCCACACCACACAGACTGATGAAGAACCACTCAACCCCTTGGCTCCGGAGCTGGAGGCCACACCATCCAGGAAAAGTCCTACAGTAGCACCAGGATGGCCTGGGCAGGTGGTATCTAGAGGCCCGGCTGGACAGCAGAGCCCCTGACAACCACACGGTCTTTCCACGTGCATATGTGACAACCAGTGAAAGAGCCATAGGAAACAGGGAAGTGATGCTAATCAGATATTTTGTTCCAGAGTCACTGCCTTGATTTAGTCTAACAAACAGCTGTGTGTCCCTAAACAGAGGCAGACGGAATGGGCTTGGCACATCTGGCAGGCAGCAGGAGGCAGGGGCCTGGCTCCTTCTGGATGAAGGACTCCTGGGAGTCCAGGAAAGGGCGCAGACAAGCCTCGTGTTTGCGGTTTTATCCCAGACTTTCCAGAGAAAGTGATGTGGAGAGTCCAGGACACACCGTGGACCACAGGACTCTGAGACAGGCCCCAGTGGCTCCTCCCCCACACGGGCCAGCCTGAACCATGCACCAGCACCAAGCGTGTGGGGCTGGGGTGGGGAGCTCCTGGGATCCGTTGTCAGGATCACACGCCTTCCATTTGTCCAAGAGCCGGGAAAACTCCCCATCTGTCTCCTCTGGATCTCAGCCGTGAGGCTCGGGGAGCCACCCGTGGTGGGAGCAGGCATAGCCTCTGCAGAGCAGCTGTGGGGAGAAGGGCCTCCCTGCACAGGGCCATAGGACCACGGGCCTCACAAGGTGGGCCTTTCCAGGAGGGCCTGGGGGATGTGGCTCCTGGGCCTGCTGCCGTGAAGGTACAAGTCAGGCCGCGTCAGTGCAGGTCTGGGTGTTTACTTTGCCTGGAGTCTTATTGCCAAGAGAGCAGAAGCTGGTGGGGTGGGGAGAACAGGGGGTGGGGTTGGGGGAGTCTGTAGCAGGTCTCTGCAGGTCCTGGGCTGTGAACACAGGGCTGGGGCATCCCAGGCTCCCCGGAGTGAGGCCAACCCTAAACCAAACCTTCAGGGGACGCCCCTCTATATGGAAACATCTGACAGCCCTGGGTCACCTCGGGCTAACTGTTAAACTTGCTTTTGCCAGTTTATAAAAATAATATAACAGTAAATTCGTAAAACACAGGAAATTACAAGGAAAGAAAAAAATTAATTACTCATAATGCTCCACTCAGTAATAATGGTTAACTTTTAGGAACAAGGAATCTTTTCTTCATGTGTGTAAATGGCACGTGCTTTTTGCACACACACCCACTGTACTCATACGTGCGCACACGTACATGCATGCACCTGTGCCCACGAGATCCAGCCCCGTGACACGCCCCTGTGTGGTGCTCCAGCTCCTCCCGGCCACCTTCTCCCTGGGGCCACGGGCAGCGGGCAGCAGGAAGGCAGGTGAGGCACAGTCCCTGGTCTCCACTCAGCTATGGCCACAGGAGGCGGGCAGCAAGGGCCTCACCTGGAGACGGGTGTCACATAGTTGCCAGGGAACACGCCCGAGAGTCCGGTGCGCAGGGCCGTGCCCTTGAACCAGCCGTCCCGACACTTCTCCAGGACACGGTATGTGTCGCCCTTGCGGAGCTCCAGCTCGTCACTCTTCTGGGGCTTGTAGGCGTAGAGCGCCAGGTACCTGTGGGTAAGAGGCGGGTGGTGAGCGGTGCCATGGACAGAAGGGCACCCTTGCACACTTAGTGGGCAGCCAGGGACCAGGAGGAGACCCTGGGGAAAGACCCCTGGAGCCACGGGCTCCACACCCTTCACCAACCAGCAGGCTGAACTCAGAGAAGCCCTGCCAGGACCAGATGGGGGGCTGGCTGTCTGGGCCCATTTTGTTCTCTTTTCTCTGATTAATACCTGATGCTCTGGGCAAGAGAAGGCTTTAGGGAAAACGGATGAATTACACAGCCTTGGATGGGTTTCCTTGTTTAGTCCCACCTGCCCACTCACCCATCCATGCAAACTGGAGATTTGGAGGCCCTTTTAAAGAAAAACCAGCCCAATTAGGGACTCCTTAGATAGGTGACTAACTGAAATTCTACTTTTAAGATCAGTGACTAACTGAAATTCTACTTTCAAGATTTTTTAACAGCTTGGTGGTGTGAGCCCTAGCTGGGGGCTTAGACACTGTGCTCCTCATTTGCCAGGACTCTTTGAAATGTCCTGAGCCCCTGGCGCCACCCTCAGAACCTCTGATAAGTGCTTTGCTACTCTGGGGGTTTGTGGAAGGGGTGGTTTGACCTAACAGAGAGAATGTTTTCAGGCAAATATCCTGCTTGCAAGATCTGGGAAGGAAAAGTGGTGGGGGCTTCACTCCAACAAAGAGACGAGATGCATTAAAACAATTTTTTTTGGCTGTAACCATGTGGCATGTAGGACCGTAGTTCCCTGACTAGGGATCGAACATGTGCTCCCTGTAATGGCAGCATGGAGTCTTAACCGCTGGACCGACAGGGAAGTCCCAAGATGCATTTCTAAGAAGCATCATCTCCTGGGCCTCCTTTCAGGACGGGCCTGGTGGGCACACTGCCCCTGCTGGGCCCCAGGAGCCTCCTTCTTTGCCCCCTAGCCACCCTCCCAGGCTCCGGGACTAGGTGACTCCAGGGGCTACCTGCACTGTCCACCTGCCCCGTGGAGCATGAAGCTATGGACAGAGGGCCATCCAAGGGAGAAGGGCTGTCCCTGCTGGAGAGAGAAGGACCTCGGGCAGTGAGCGAGAGGCTCAGAGGTTCCAGTAGCCAGGGCAGCCCTCCCCCCAACATGGTATAGTCCCCCCACATACCCGGCAAGCCTCCCCCACACCCAGCACAGCACCCACTGGCACCTACTTCCACAGTGGCATCAACCCAGTTTCTAAAAATAAGACAAGTGTTAGCAACTGTAGCAAAGACCCGACGAGCTGTGTGTATGTGTGTCTGTCTGTCTGTCTGTGATCCAGGGAGGGGCCTTCAGATGACAGAGTGATCTCTGGGGATGAGCTGATGATCCTACTCAAAATTCTGGAATCCCCAAGTCATTCAGGGAACAAGGTTTGTTTTCACCTCTCAGGATCTTCCCATCACAGTGAGAATGAGTTATTTTTAGACTGTGGGCCTTAAGGCAGCCTGATTAAGCCTTTACATCGAAACAGTCTTCTTTCAAAATCCCACTTGTACTTTAGAGAAACACACCGTGGTTCCTAATGAGGTAATAAAGGCAGAAAGCGGGCAACAGAAGTGAACTTGGCTGAAACCACCACCCGACTCCCCAAACTTGGACCAACTACCGGCCCCATTGGGTGGGGGCACCCCCCCCCCCCTCACTCTCGCCTCTGGGACCACAGGCTCTGCTGAGCTGAGTCGTGAGGGAGTCTGCAGGCAGATCTGGATTTATCCTGTGTCCTGCCTCCTCTAGAGTCATGGCGGTAGGAGGTGATGTTTCCCTCTGGTTTCAGCTGTTCATTCATTTATTAGATGCCCAGTGATCCTGGCACCCTCAGGCGCTAACCATGCAGGGAGACAGGCTTGCTTCCAAGGACCTCTTCACCCCAAGGGACGGGGCACCCTCCTCCATCATCAATCAGAACTCTGTTTAGGAGGCACTGCCGCCACCTGTGGGACAGTGTGCAGAGCCCACCCTCCTCAGGTGTCTGGAGTCCAGGCAGGGTGGGAAGCTAGAGTCTGTTATGGTCTCGCTGGAGCCCCACATGAGCTCTGAGGCTGGGCTACTTACTCATTTCACAGCTGAACAAACTGAGGTTCAAAAAGATGGAGTGTCTCTGTTTATGCAGCGAGTTGGAGGCAAGCAGTTGTTCTTGGCCCCAGGGCCTGGTAGGCCCCATGGGAAGCTGGGGTGAGGCCTGGAGCAGGGGGCCCTGAGGCCTGCTGTCTTCATCTTTATTGTGAATTCATTCTCCGAGGAGCAATCTGTTCTCTGGTCTCAACAGTTCAAGTTCAGTCTTTCCGTGTGCACTGCTGGGGGGTGGAGTGTAAACCAATCTGACTTCACCTGGCACACCTAGGCCTCCCAACCTGTTCCCTTTGATGCCACAGGGGAAGCCAGATTGCCTTGCCAGCATTTTTCCTGCACGTGGGGCTGCTTGTCTGCCTGTGGCTCCTGCACACATCTGGGATGCTCCAGAGGGGCCGGCGGCTCCCAGCCTGATGTCTGCAGCTCTGTGGTCTCTGCAGTGCACTGGTCACTCAGTCCCGGTCCAAGTGTGGCCACAGGGAAGGGTGCATAATCTGCACCCCTTCTATCCCCACCCCCTCGGCCGTGCCCGCCAGCCTGGAGGGTGCCCTCAGCTGGACCTTGGAGCTGCAGGCCGATGCCCACAGAGCCCAGGGCAGGAAGAACCAGGTAGCGCCCGCAGGATTCCCGGTACTCCACCTGCCTGTCCCCTCCGCCTCCTGTCCACTCCTCCTCCGCTCCCTCTCTACTCCTTCCAAAGGACTTCAGCTCTGCACATGCCTCCATAGAGGACACAGTGCCGGCTGCTCCAGAACTGGCTTGGGATTCATTTGTCTCAGTAGATTCACTCACAAGGCTGGTACTGAAGGTACTTGGTTCAGGCAAGAGTGGGAGGTCTGGTTCACAACGCTCTCCCCACGGCCGGGTGGCCAGCAGGGGACTCTCCTCCCCATTGGAAGAGGCGTCCCCTCCTCCAGGCTGACGCAGCCCCGGGGGAGTGAGTGTGGGGGCACGTCAGCCCCTTCCCTGGCACCCTCGGCTGGACAGCATGCAGTCTGGACACGCAGCAGCTGTGGCCGCCCAGCCTCTACTTGCAGCTGTGTTCCCATAAGCAGCCTGCTGGGAACAGCCGCCACTCACCACATAACTGCTCTTCTCTATGGAAGATCTTCACTTGCTGCTAATTGTCTATAGACTCTAATCAAGCAGTGATTAAAGAATTTTAGCGCCTTCATTAACTTCACACCCTTCTGCCTCCATATGACAGCTTGCTCATTTCTTCTGAAATAAGTGAGATTCTCTCCCATCCTCCTGCAAAGAGCCTGCTCCTGCTCCTCTAGGTGCCAGTGCCGCATGGACTCAGGCCAGCAAAACATGTGCCTACTTGCTGACCTTTGATCAACAGGATCAGCTAAGGAAAGGGTTCCAGATAGCGGCACAGGACACTCCTGAACTTGTCTTTTCCCAGGAACACAGCAAACCCACAGCCACATTAAGGGACCACCTCTTCAGAGAGGGACTTGAACCCTGGATGGACAGAGCCTCCACCACTAAGGGCAGGAGGACAACAGACAGCACAGGAGACAGAGAGATGGACTCGCCAGGAAACCCCTCGCCAGCCACCATGGTCCACTCAGAGGGGACCCAACCCCTCAATCCTGCTCAGGAGAGACCAGTCCCCCCCAAATACCTGGCTTTGAAAACCGACATAAAATACCAGGAAAACTACAGAAGCACCTGGAATGGAAAACGTGCTCTCGATGGGCCTGTATGCAGACTCATTCAACCCAGAAACCAGTGCAAAAATACCAGACTGAATTGCGCACAGGCCACTGAATATTGTGGCAGCTTCTGCCAGGGGTCAGGAACCAGGCGGGATGCTCCCTGGGGACTGACTCACTAGCCGGAGCCATTTCAGAAATTGCAGGCTATCTTGCTTATGCCACCCAGTGGGTACAATTTTGGAATGTTCCATCTAACTTGTCATATCTTTTTGCCTTTTCATACTGGCAAAAATATCAATAACCTCGGATATGCAGATGACACCACCCTTATGGCAGGAAGCGAAAAGGAACTAAAAAGCCTCTTGAAAAAAAAATAAATAAAAAAAATAAAAAGCCTCTTGAAGGTGAAAGAGGAAAGTGGAAAAAGCTGGCTTAAAACTCAACATTCAAAAAAAAAAAACCTCAACATTCAAAAAACGAAGATCATGGCATCCGGTCCTATCACTTCATGGCAAATAGATGGGGAAACAATAGAAACAGTGACAGACTTTATTTTCTTGGGCTCCAAAATCACTGTGGATGGTGACTTCAGCCATGAAATTAAAAGATGCTTGCTTCTTAGAAGAAAAGCTATGACAAACCTAGACAGTATATTAAAAAGCAGAGATATTACTTTGCCAACAAAGGTCTGTCTAGTCAAAGCTATGGTTTTTCTAGTAATCATGTATTATGTGAAAGTTGGACTATAGAGAAAGCTGGGTGCTAAAGAATTGAAGCTTTTGAACTATGGTGTTGGAGAAGACTCTTGAGAGTCTTGGACTGTAAGACTTGAATCTCCTTGGACTGCAAGGAGATCAAACCAGTCAATCCTAAAGGAAACCAATCCTGAATATTCATTGGAAGGACTGATGCTGAAGCTGAAGGTCCAATACTTTGACTACCTGATGCACGGGTTGACTCATTAGAAAAGACCCTGATGCTGGGAAAGATTGAAGGCAGGAGGAGAAAGGGATGACAGAGGATGAGATGGTTGGATAGAATCACCGATTCAATGGACATGAGTTTGAGCAAACTCTGGGAGACAGTGAAGGACAGGGAAGCGTGGTGTGTTGCAGTCCTTTAGGTTGAGAAGAGTTGGATGCAACTGAGTGACTGAACACCAAAACCTAACCTGTCAGCATCAGTGGGTATGCCCTGATGAAGCCCACCCACCCCTGCACCTAGGTGAGGTCTCACCCTGGCTGAGTGAGAACTCTGCCCACCACTGTCTAGTAGCTGCTGTGGCTGGGCCCACACACCAGCATGCCTAAGCAGTAACCACAGCCCCCCACACCAGCGGGGGGACACACTGCCCACAGAGGGGACCCTCGTGTGCCTGCCTCTGGGCCCCACAGGATGTCTCCTAAACAAGGCCACTCCTTCAAGATATGGAGACACAGCAGATTTACTAATACCCAGACACAAACACAGAGAATCAGGCAAAATGAGAGTCAGAAGTGTATGTTGCAACTGAAAGAAAAGGTAAAGCCTCAGAGAAAGAACTAAACAAAATAGAAATAAGCAATCTACCCATTAAAGAGTTAACAGTAATGGTCATAAGGATGCTCACACCAAACCTAGAAGAATGGACCCAGTGGACCTAATGGACACATACAGAACAGTCCATCCAAAAGCATCAGGATGCATATTCTTCTCAAGCATACACAGAAGGTTCTCCAGGATAAATCACATCAGTTTACAAACAGTCCTCCATGAATTTACAAAGATGGAAATCATATTGAGCATCTTCTTGACCACAATTGTGGGAAATCAATCAAAAGAAAAATTGGAGAAAACAAACAAACAAAAAACATCAAAATTAAAGAACATGAATGGGCCACTGAAAAAAATATCAAAGAAGAAATTTTTAAAATACCTAGAAACAAATGAAAATGGAACCACAGTGATCCAAAATCTATGGATCACTGCAAAAGCAGTTCTAAGAGGGAAGTTTATAGTGATATGAGCCTACTTCAGGAAATGAAAAATCTCAAATAATCGAACCTTACACCTAAACAGAAATGATCAACAGATCAACAGAAAACAACAGAAATGATCAGTGAAATTAAGAGCTGGTTCTTTGAAAAGATAAATTCTCCAACTTCTAGTTAGGCTTATCAAGAAAAAAAAAGGAACTGGTCCAAACAATAAAATCAGAAAGGAAAAAATAAATTATAACTGACACCACAGAAATATAAAGGATCATAAGAGACTAATGAGAACAATAATATGCCAACAACCTGGAGGAAATGAAAAGATTTCTAGAAACATATAATCTTCCAAGACGGAACCATGAAGAAAGAGAAAATCTGAACTGACTGATTACAAGTTAGCAGACTGTTTGTGATCAAAACTCTCCCAAGAAAAAAAATCTCAAAGAAATAATCTTAGTTTCACTGATCATTTCTGTCATTTTCTTAGTCTCTATTTCATTTATTTCTGCTCTGATATTTATTATTTCCTTCCTTCTATTAACATTGGGTTTTGTTTTTCCTTCTTTTTTCTAGTTCCTTTAGGTGTAAGATTCGATTATTTCTTTGAGATTTTTCGTGTTTCCTGAGGTAGGGCTTCACTGATAAATTTCACAAAATATTCAAAGATTTAATAACAAATTGCAGGTTGCTTGTGACCAACATAGGTGCAAAGATCTTTAAAAATGTTAGCAAAGCAAATTCAAAATATACTAAAAGGTTCATACGTTGTGACCAAATGGACTTATTCCAGGGATGTAACAATGGCTTAACATCTGCAAATCAGTGTGACTGATATTCCACATTAACAAACTGAAGAATAAAAACCATATGATCATCTCAGTAAATATTGGAAAAAATGTTTGACAAAATTCAATATCTACTTATGATAAAAAACTCTTAACAAAGTGGATACTGAACAAACATATCTCAACATAAGAGCTATATATGATAAGCCTGCAGCTAACATCAAGAGAACACACTGGTCATAGCAAACACCCTCTTCCAATAACAGAAGAGACGACTCTACACACGGACATCACCATGTGGTCAATACCACAATCAGGCTGATTATATTCTTTAGGGCTGAAGATGGAGAAACTCTATACAGTCAGCAAAAACAAGAGCTGGAGTTGGCTCAGATTATTAGTTCGTTACTGCAAAAGTCAGGCTTAAATTGAAGAAAGTAGGGAAAACTACTAGGCCATTCAGGTATGACCTAAAATCAAATCCCTCATGATAACACAGTGGGGTGACGAACAGATTCAAGGGATTAGATCTGGTGGACAGTGTGCCTGAAGAACTATGGATGGAGGTTTGTGTTCGTCCTGTACAATAACATTGTACATAACAGGAGGCAGTGATCAAAACCATCCCAAAGAAAAAGAAATGCAAGAAGGCAAAGTGATCATCTACAGAGGCTTTACAAATAGCTGAGGAAAGAAGAGACGTAAAAGGCAAAGGATAAAGGGAAAGATATATCTGACTGATATCTGATAGACAGAGTGCCTGAAGAACTATGGATGGAGGTTTGTGACATCGTACAGGAGACAGGGAGCAAGACCATCCCCAAGAAAAAGAAATGAAAAAAAGCAAAATGGCTGTCTGAGGAGGCCTTACAAATAGCTGTGAAAAGAAAAGAAGGCAAAAGCAAAGGAGAAAAGGATAGATATACCCATTTGAATGCAGAGTTCCAAAGAATAGCAAGGAGAGATAAGAAAGCCTTCCTCAGTGATCAGTGCAAAGAAATAGAGGGAAACAATAGAATGGGAAAGACCACAGATCTCTTCAAGAAAATTAGAGATACCGAGGGAACATTTCATGCAAAGATGGGCTCAATGAAGGACAGAAATGGTATGGACCTAACAGAAGTAGAAGTTATTAAGAAGTGGTGACAAGAATACATAGAAGAACTGTACAAAGAAGATCTTCATGACCCAGATAATCACGACGGTATGATCACTCATCTAGAGCCAGACATCCTAGAATGTAAAGTCAAGTGGGCCTTAGGAAGCATCACTACGAACAAAGCTAGTGGAGGTGATGGAATTCCAGTTGAGCTATTTCAAATCCTAAAAGATGATGCTGTGAAAGTGTTGCACTCAATATGCCAGCAAATTTGGAAAACTCAGCAGTGGCCACAAGACTGGAAAAGGTCTGTTTTCATTCCAATCCCTAAGAAAGGCAATGCCAAAGAATGCTCAAACTACTGCACAATTGCATTCATCTCACATGCTAGTAAAATAATGCTCAAAATTCTCCAAGCCAGGCTTCAGCAGTACATGAACTGTGAACTTCCAGATGGTCAAGCTGGTTTTAGAAAAGGCAGAGGAACCAGAGATCAAATTGCCAACATTCGCTGGATCATCGAAAAAGCAAGAGAGTTCCAGAAAAACATCTATTTCTGCTTTATTGACTATGCCAAAGCCTTTGACTGTGTGCATCACAATAAACTGTGGAAAATTCTGAAAGAGATGGGAATACCAGACCACCTGACCTGCCTCTTGAGAAACCTGTATGCAGGTCAGGAAGCAACAGGTAGAACTTGACATGGAACAACAGACTGGTTCCAAATAGGAAAAGGAGTACATCAAGGCTGTATATTGTCCCTGTGTTTATTTAACTTATACACAGAGTACATCATGAGAAACCCTGGGCTAGATGAAGCACAAGCTAGAATCAAGATGGCTGGGAGAAATATCAATAACCTCAGATATGGAAATGACACCACCATTATGGCAGAAAGTGAAGAAGAACTAAAGAAAGTGAAAGAGGAGAGTGAAAAAGTTGGCTTAAAGCTCAACATGCAGAAAACTAAGATCATGGCATCTGGTCCCATCACTTCATGGGAAATAGATGGGGAAACAGTGGAAACAGTGGCAGACTTTATTTTGGTAGGCTCCAAAATGACTGCAGATGGTGACTGCAGCCATGAAATAAAAGGACATTTACTCCTTGGAAGAAAAGTTATGACCAACCTAGAGAGTGTATTAAAAAGCAGAGATATTACTTTGCCAACAAAGGTCCATCTAGTCAAAGCTATGGTTTTTCTAGTAGTCATGTATGGATGTGAGAGTTAGACTATAAAGAAAGCTGAGTGCTGAAGAATTGATGCTTTTGAACTGTGGTGTTGGAGAAGACTCTTGAGAGTCCCTTGGACTGCAAGAAGATCCAACCAGTTCATCCTAAAGGAAATCAGTCCTAAATATTCATTGGGAGGACTGATGCTGAAGCTGAAACTCCAATACTTTGGCCACCTGATGTGAAGAACTGACTCATTAGAAAAGACTTTGATGCTGGGAAAGATTGAAGGCGAGAGAACAAGGGGATGACAGAAGATGAGATAGTTGGATGGCATCACCGACTCAATGGACATGAGTTTGAGTAAACTCCAGGAGTTGGTGATGGACAGGGAGGCCTGGGGTGCTGCAGTCCATGGGATCGCAACGAGTTGGACACGACTGAGCAACTGAACTGACTGACTGACTGACCCGACTGAATGCAGAATTCCAGAGAACAGCATAGAGAGATAAGAAGGTCTTCTTAAATGAACAGTGCAAAGAAATAGAAGAAAAACAATCAAATGGGAAAGATTAGAGATCTCTTCAAGAAAACTGGAAGTATAAAGGGAACATTTCATGCAAGGATGGGCACAACAAAGGACAGAAATGGTATGGACCTAATGGAAGCAGAAGAGATTAAAAAGAGGTGGCAAGAATACACAGAAGAACTATACAAAAAAGATCTTAACGACCCAGATAACTATGTTGGTGTGGTCACTCACTTAAAGCCAGACATCCTGGAGTGTTAAGTCAAGTGGGCCTTAGAAAGCATTACTACAAACAAAGCTAGTGGAGGCGATGGAATTTCAGCTGAGCTTTTCAAATCCTAAAAGACAATGCTGTCAAAGTGCTGCACTCAATATATCAGCAAATTTGGAAAACTCAGCAGTAGCCACAAGACTGGAAAAGGTAAGTTTTCATTCCAATCCCAAAGGGCAATGCCAAAGAATGATCAAGCTACTATACAAGTGTGCTCATTTCACATGCTAGTAAGTTTATGCTCAAAATCCTTCAAGCTAGGCATTAGCAGTATGTGAACCAAGAACTTCCTGATGTACAAGCGGTTTTAGAAAAGGCAGGGGAACCAGAGATCATATCGCCAACATTCCTTGGATTGTAGAGAAAGCAAGGGAATTCCAGAAAAACATCTGCTTCATTGACTGTACTAAAGCCTTTGACTGTGTGGATCACAACAAACTGAATAATTCTTCAAGACATGGGAATACCAGGTCACCTGACCTGCCTCCTGAGAAATCTGTATGCAGGTCAAGAAGCAACAGTCAGAACTGGACATGGAACAACAGACTGGTTCCAAATTGGGAAAGGAGTATGCCAAAGCTGTATATTGTCACCCTGCTTATTTAACTTATATGAGGACTACATCATGTGAAATGCCGGGCTGGATGAAGCACAAGCTGGAATCAAGACTGCCAGGAGAAATATCAACCACCTCAGATAGGCAGATGATACCACTCTAAAGGCAGAAAGCAAAGAGGAACTAAAGAGCCTCTTGATGAAAGTGAAAAAGCTGACTTAAAACTCAACATTCAAAAAATCTAAGATCATGGCATGTGGTCCCATCATTTCATGGTAAATAGAAGGGGGGAAAGTGGAAACAGTGACAGATTTTCTTTTCTTGGGCTCCAAAATCACTGCAGATGGTGACTGTAGCCATGAAACTAAAAGATGCTTACTTCTTGGAAGGAAAGTTATGACAAACCTAAACAGCATATTAAAAAGCAGAGACATCACTTTGCTGACAAAGGTCCATACAGTCAAAGCATAGTCACGTACAGATGTGAGAGCTGGACCATAAAGAAGGTTATCACTGAAGAACTGATGCTTTCAAATGATAGTACTGGAGAAGACTTGACAGTCCCTTGAACTGCAAGGAAATCAAACCAGGCAATTCTAAAGGAAATCAACCCTGTATATTCATTGGAAGGACCAGTGCTGAGGCTCCAATATTTTGGTCACCTGATGAGAAGAGTCAACTCAACAGAAAAGACCCTGATGCTGGGAAAGACTGAAGGCAAAAGGAGAAGGGGACAGCAAAGGATGAGATGGTTAGATACCACCACCAGTTCAAAGGACATGAGTTTGAGCAAACTTCAGGAGATAGTGGAGGACAGGGGAGCCTGGTGCGTGGCAGTCCATGGGGTTGCAAAGTCAGAAATGACTTAGCGACTGAAAAACACCAAAAACAAGACATAATACTCAACAGTGAGAAGCTAAAAGCATTTCCTCTAAGATCAGGAACAACACAAGGATGCCCACTCTTGCCACTTTTTTTCAACATAATACTGGAAGTCTTCATCATAGCAATCAGACAAGAAAAAGAAAGAGAAATCCATGCAGGAAAAGAAGAAGTAAAACTGTCACTGTTTGCAGATGACATGATACTATACATAGAAAATCCAGAAGATGCCACAAAAAAAAACTAGAAGAAATCTTCAATGAATTTAATAAAGTTGCAGCATATGATATTAATATATAGAAATCTAGCAACAAATTATCCAAAAGAAAAATGAAGAATACAATCCCATTCACAACTGCATCAAAAAGAATAAAATATCTAGGAATAAATTTAACCAAGGAGGTGAAAACAATGAAAACTATAAGACATTGATCAAAGAAACTGAAGACACAATAAATGGAAAGATATTTTGTGCTCAAGGATTAGAACAGTAAATATTGTTAAAATGTTCATACCACCCAAGACAGTCTATAGGTTCAATGCAATCCCTATGATAATTTCAATGACATTTTTCACAGAACTAAAACAAATCTACAATTTGCATGAAATCACAAAAGACATCAAAGATCCAAAGAAACCCTGAGAAAAGAAGAAAGCTGTATTTCAAAAGATAGAGCTACAGAATACACACATTAAGGTGCAGTAGCCAGTTAAACTCACGTTGGCCACCATCCAGGTGACGACCACCATGACCAGCAGACACATTCCTGCAAAATGCTCATTATCCTTTGAAAGATGGATGGGACTCCCTTCTGTCAGCTAAATGAAGATCTCCACCCAAACAGCCATGATCTGGGGTGAGGCAGAGGGAGAGGGCAGCGGGTTGGGGACCACACTGACCCCTCAAGCCCCAGGGCGGCGGGGATCTGGGGGAGAAATAAGTCCCTACACACTCTGCCCCAAACTTAAGCTCCCTGTGATACGGAGGGTCCTTAGGTGGCTGAGGCCTCCAGAATGTTCTGATGGCTCTCTGGGGTGATACTCCAGGAACTGGTAACCTTCTGGGTTCCGAGGCAGAGCCGCCTCCTTGGGTAGCTGACTGGGGCACGAGAGCAGGGAGTGGGCTGCCACCAAGACCCTCAGCGTCCAGCAGGGAAGACTGGCTGTCTCTGAACAAGGGAACAGCTCCTGAGACCTTGCATGTCAGGCACCTTGTTGGGGATGCCAAGACGAACCCCTGGGCTTGTCCTTGAAGAGCTCTCCTGTCCCGCCTCGCACTCAGGAAGTGACAGGAGCCCCACTGTCTCCCACAGAACAGGCTGCTTCTTCAGAAAAGGGTCTGGCACCCAGTTTTGAAGAGCGAGACGACTGCCCGGCCTGCCCTGGTGCCCTGTCCCCAGGCTGAAGCAGAGACCTGGCTGGAAGGGAGCGCCTCCTGTCCAGTGCTGTCCTGAATTTCTCCCTGAAGACTCTAGACAGCACCTACTAACCTGCGTCCCCTCAGGAAGCTGTGTAAAAGGGGCGGGTCCCCAGGCCCTTGGTTGGGTCGGTTGAGGCAAGAACCCAGTTCCCACAGGGCGAGCTTGTAAAGGAGGCGTTCGGGGATTCCCATCTGCCACCAGAAGAGGGCGCGAGTCGGGACTGGACTCTGCAGAGAAGCCGAGCCTGCAGAGCGGACGGACGCTGTCGCCCGCTGGGAATCCTACCTGAGACAGGCAGGCTGCACTGTGAAAGCCTCGCGTGCTCGAGACCCTCAGTGTTCCGCAGCGACACAGGCTGACACTCTGGCCCTTCTGCACCCTGGGAGCTTTCCACCCTGCCACATTGTTTGCCGGATTCACATTCTCCACCTTAAATGTTTGTTCAAGTAGCTGAACAGCAGTTACTTGACAGCAGCCGGCAAGGTGCTCTTCAGAACGCTCTTGAACGGTGATGTTAAATGGCACATCTTTTAGAAGCTGTCATTTAACAAGAGCAGATTCTCCTAACAGACAGACATTTCACTTCCCAGCAGCATTCATCTGGCTCGATTTGGTGATGACGAGCAGCTCGTTTTGGGGAGTGGGACAGCCATAGGCTGCATCTGGGCCATTGGTGGCACCCGCTTCTCCGGTCATCCTCTGCCCCATGGGGCCCACGTCCACCGCCTCAGGGGCCTCTGGGGCCCTTTCCTGAGTGATCAGTGGGTGTCATCAAATGTCTGGACCACCTTCCTGCTCTCATCGAATGTTGGAGAAGCACAAAAGCTGATTAACCTGCCAATCTGCTCTACAGGCTGCCCCATCAGCAGTCCTGAGAGCTCAGAACCAAGTGGGTGACAACTAGAAAACCCCACATGGACACACTAGTAGGGTGGGGGTAGGTACTGAAAGCTGGGGCCCCAACACATAAGTGGCAGCTCACACATTGAGAGGCAGCTGGACTCTGGGAGCAATGCTCTGCTGTTCAGTCGCTGGGGTGGATCCGGCCGAGGAGTCCTGGAAACAGACAAGAGGACACAGTGAGCGGACTGCAGGCTCCCAGGGCAGCCTGGCAGCCAGTGAACTCTGTCCCTCCCACAGCATCAGGAAACCGCGCCTGCCCACGTCTGGTTGGACAGCGGATGCAGCATTCAACGTGCAAGGAGATGGGGGGTGGGGGAGAGGGCTGCCTTTATTTTCAGGACTTGAATTAGTTACTCCTGTGTTTGTCCAAGAAAAGCCAGACAAAACTTTTCATGCTTCAAGATGTAAGCTTATTTAAAACCACATCCCTGAGTGCTAAGGAAAACCAGTCCTTCCACAGCGAACACAGCGGCTAGAGCGGACAGGATGTGAAACACGGCATCTCGCCTGACCAGGCGCGCAAAGCCTCAAGGGTCCACTCTGCAAGATGACAGAGGGACGGCTCCTCGCAGGTGATTCCTGCTGAGTGCCTGGCACACGGTGAGCTGCTGAGGGGCTGGCTGAGGCAAAAGGAGCCAGTCCACCCAGTTTGCTACAGCGGCTCCAGGAAACTCAACAGGGGAGGACCCCGGGGGTCAGTCTTCTTGCTTCTTGCTGACTCTGACCCTCTGGACTCCTCTCAGAAGGACTGTGCAGTTACAATGGCCCAGAGAGTCCAGGACTATCTCCTAGCTCCATTTCCTGGTCTCCTGCCAAGGAAGGCAACACTCACAGGTTCTGGGGATCAGGAGTGGACATATTTGGGGCCATCATTCCCCCTCTACCAACAGGAGAAGTGGATTCGGGCGAGGAATGGTGTGCAAGACAAAGAGCATTGAGTCTCCGTCCTTAGTGACTGGCAGGACAGAGATGCTGAGTGAAGGGAGTGGGGAGTATGAGACCTGGGGGAGGTCACGGACTGGGCACTGGACACAGTGAGTCTGATGTGCTTGGATCCTGAGGATGACGCAGCGGGAAGCCAACCAGGGGCTGGGGAGTGGGGGCACAGCCTGGACATGTGCATTCAGGATCAGCACAGGGTCCCTGAGCCCTGAGCTCTCAGCCTGCAAACGTAGGTGCATTACACCCTCGGGCCCTGACTTCTGCCCCGACCACAGCTCAGCGACAGGGATGGGGTGCACCCCACTCAGAACAGCTGGGCACCAGACAAGACTGTGACGCCTGGTCCCCAAGAATCAAGTAGTGAAGACAGGGCCTGGAGGGATGAGGAAATGGCCATCGAGGGGTCTCACCTTCCAGGTGAGCTGGAATATTAGACACAGTAATTCACAGCTTCGAGCAAGGAAATGCTGGCTTCATTCTTTCTGCAGCCACTGGAGGTCAGAGGTGAAGATTCAGCCTCGAGAAAGGGCGGAGGAAGGACAGAGGCTGACCCAAGACTCTGTCTGCCAACCAGCATGCCCCACACAACAGGGAGAAGGACCTGCACAGGTGGATGTGGACAACTGCATGGAGCACATCGAACAGGACTGGGTGAGGGAGCTGGACACCCAGGTTTAGCTTGTTTCTATAAAAGGAAGTGTGCTTCCATTGGGAAATTTACATACAGATGATAGATAAAGCTGGTACTTACAGAGTTGGGATTTGAGTTAATTTTTTAAAAATTGTTCCGGTTTTCCATCATTTTACTGTCAACAGTGAGTGGTTCCAATACATTTTCAAAGTGAGATACACAGAATGACAGTTCAATTATCTGAGGTCTATTTCAAGATCAAGCTTTGGTTGATGTGACCGCATGTTTCCTGGATTCCATACATGTCACCTTAGTGGGGGGCTAGGAGGAGCCAGGAGAGGACTGTGGGGTGACCCTGCAGATCAGCCACTCTGCTAACCAAATCCAGGCACTGGGGCCACAGTGCTGTTGGAGGGCCTCAGCCGGGCGGTAGGACCCACAAGGTGACTGGCTTGGATGGAGCTAGACTCACAACCCAGCTCTTATCAGAGGGCTCCTGTGCAAATAAAGCCTCCTGAAACAGCTACCAGCCAACAGGCACCACACATGAAGCCCCATGACCTGGCGTGGCTGCTGAATCCTGCTGTGCCTGGAGGTAGCCTTCCCCGGTGTCTTTCTGCACCTCACTGCTCTCCAGCCAGTCCGGCCATGATTCACCCGGAGGAGACAAGCTCAGATGAGGCTGCCTCCACCTCCCGGCCAGAGGAGGGATAGGCTGGCGTGGCTGAGCTCTGAGCCGCAGAGCTGAACCTATGGACCCGGCCCGTCACTCTGGACGACGGATGCTGGGGGCAGGAGGACGGGGCGCTCACCCAGCATTGGGGCCACGAGGATGCCCTACAGGGGCCACAGGGGAGCAGTGCCGGCCCTCCCTGGACACCTGGCCCTCAGCTGAGATCTGACATGACAGAGGCCACAAAGCAAATAAATGGGATTTCAGGGCAGACCCTCCATTAGAGCAGGGATGCAGGCATGAGAAGCCACACCTGTGATAACCCCTTTTCCCAAGGTCAAGGTCGAGATGAAGAACATCTAAGACCAAGCCCACTGAGCCGGGGCTCCAATAGTTCCCTGCAGCATGGAGCCCAGATGAAGGCCCCTTTGACATTGTACCCAGTGGTGGGAGCCCCGCTGGGACTTCCTGGTGGGGCAGGATCCCACCCATCCCCCTCC
The DNA here is from genome assembly GCF_033118175.1 of Dama dama. Lineage (NCBI taxonomy): Eukaryota > Metazoa > Chordata > Mammalia > Artiodactyla > Cervidae > Dama > Dama dama. The sequence continues at coordinate 60,282,021 of NC_083691.1, read as the reverse complement.
AAGTTCTGTCTTCACCTCTGTTCCTGTTGAGAGAGGGTGGAGGGCTGTCCCCCGCTGGCAGCCGAGGACACAGGCCCAGCAAAGGAGGACGCGGCCGCAGACATGGGGGCCCCTCCAGAAGCCTGGCAGGCAGGCCTCTGCTAACCCCAGGGGAGACAAGGCATCGGGATCAAGGGCTCGGAAGCACCAGGCATCCCATGTGGCTCCAAGTCATGGCAGCCCACCTTGGAGGAAGGCGCCTACCAGAGGCGCAGAAAGTCTGTTTGAGGTCGTTCAGTGCAGCCCCATGCCCTCTGCTGTGACCACGTGGAACAGGCTTCCCGCAGGGTCTGGGGCCTGTCTTCTAGCTGAGGGCTGGAGGCTGATTCTGCTTTGATTTTTAATGACTTACTTTTAAATGATTCTGGGCCTGAAGGAATTAGCGTGGGCTTGGTAGGGGTGAGGGAACTGGGCAGGGATGAAGGAAGGAAGGAGACGGCTCCAGCGCTTTCAGATAAAAATGATTGGGAACGCAGCCCTGGGACAGGCTCTTCCTGCCTCCTGGTGACGGCTCGCCCCGCGCCCGCGCCCGGCCCGGCCCGGCCCCGCCCTCCCTCCATCCCGGCCGCTCCTTCCCGGCCCCGCCCCGTGCCTGCCTGACCCATCGCGGGAAGGTGTCCGCTGAGATGAAGCGGCATCTATTCAGTAGACTCCTAATGGCCGTGCGCTGGGACTCAGCCCCGGAGGCTAGCACAACCCAACCAGGGGAGCCGCCAGCAGGGTGAGGACGTGGGTGGCACAGTCCTCGGGGCCACTAACCACGGGGCGGCCCACCCCAGTGACCCATCTAGCCTCGTTCAGCAGTGGCCCACGGAGTATTTGACAGGAGTCTATGACGAGTTCCAGAAGACGTGATTCTAAATCGTCAGGTTGTTACCAGATGCTGGAGGCCGCACCGAGACATTTCCGGGGCCCCTGAGCAGTAGCCGGGAACCAGGCCTTTAATTTCCCACTGGGATTAATAAAAGGGAAAACCATCTGTGGGTTGGTGGACTGCACCCCTGCTAAAAGGGGCTCTAAGTCACTTTCCTGACGCAGACCAAGACCCTAAGAAGAAACATCTCACTTTCATTTTAGTATGTGTCCAAATAACACTGTCATCACCATGAGGAGCTGCGAAATGGGCAAGTTCACTCATCACTTGCTACCACCCTGGAACACAGGGTGTAAAAGATTCTCAGGAACATGCTTCCCAAATAAAACTTCAGAATAAAACATTTACAGCCAAACTCTTTGCTTAGTGCCAAGAAGAACAGCCAAGAGCCTGCAGGGCCAGGGTGACTAGAGGCAGGGTCTGGGTGGTGAGCCTGGCCTGGCAGAGCCTGGCCTGGGCTGGCCAAGTTCGCACCAGCAGCTAGAGGTCAGAGGCCGAGGATCTGAAGGAAACGGTCTGTCCTGGGAGAAGGAGCCATTGCACTGTGCCAACAGAACATCCACAGTTCTCTCCATCAGCCCCGGGAAAGCTGGCTGGCCACGCAAGACAGAGGCCGATGGGAGGCCAAGCTCACCTCAAGTGGCTCCACTCACACCTGAAGGGGCCCTGACAGGTCCACAGACTCTCAACGCAGCCCTGAGCCTCTGGCTCCAGGTCCGCTCGGGTCCATAGACCCACCCGAGGTCACATCTGGTCGCTGCCGCCCCTGCCTTGATCAACAAGATTCTCCTGGCTCCCAGGGTGGAGGGAAGCTGCAATAGAGACCACGAGGTCGCAGGCTCCAAAAGGCCAAAAAGCTGCCCGAGCCACTTGAGTGCCGTCTGGGATGACAGGACACACCTCCAGCCCCTGCCTTCGTCCTGCTGGGCCACAGCCGGGCCAAGAGCTGGACAGGCCTCCCCGGGTCACTCTGAAGGGGAGGGGCCCCTAAAGTGGGGAGCTTGGGGACCATTCAGTCCGGGACTGAAAATCGCAAAGTGCTAATGAGCTGGGATGAGGGAGGTGGTTACAGGACTACTTCTGACCTGTTGGGGGCGTTATAAGGTTTGACTTTGAGTCAACGGGTGGGGCCTTTTTCCACCAAGAAGCGTCCATCACTCATGACCACCGCCCACGAGCACCACCCACATTGGCACCTGCCATTCACAGCCCTGTGAGTGAGTGTGCAGTCGTGTCCAACTCTTTGCCGCCAATGGACTGTAGCCCATCAGGCTTCTCTGCCCATGGGATCTCCCAGGCAAGCATACTGGAGTGGGTTGCCATTTCCTTCTCCAAAGGATCTTCTGACCCAGGGATGGAACCCCTGCCTCCCGTGTCTCTGAGCCACCAGGGAAGCCCTGCAGCCCTGCCGGCCTGCCCTTAATTCACAATGCTCGGACTCCTTCCTCCTCCCAACTGCTGAGTGACAAGGGTCCAGAGATGGGCGCAGCTGCTTCCCTTGACCTCTCACCCTTCTTGACGGCCTCACTGAGGGCCCGAGCCTGGTCACAATGTTTCCTTCCAGTGTAACTGTAGGAACATGGGTTCCAGGACCCGGTCATCTCTGCTGCTGACCCCAACACCTTGTCTGTTGATGGACTGGCCTTTCGTGCAGTGAGCAGAACCAGTCTGGCTCTGCTAGTTGGCTGGAAGCAAAGCAAATTCCCTTGACTTCCCTGGTAGATGGAGCTGGTGCCTCGTCCCACACAGACAGGCTCCATAGACACGTGGTCACAGGGAGCACATCGGCCAGGCTCACGAGATGCTGAAGACACAGGAGCGCTAATCCAGGCTTTCTCCTGTGTCAGAGGGCTCTGGGGGCTGGGATTGCACCTTCAGAGGCTGTCTCGGGCCCCTGAGAAGCCCCTCATGTCCACCAGGGCTGTGTAAGTACTGTGGTTGAGATGGAGACTCACCTCCACCAGGGCTTGGGGGCCCTGAGGCTGGGACCTCAAAAGGCACAGGTGCCTGGCCTTCTCATGCCCGCCCAGGGACTGGGGGAGGGAAGTGAGTGGCGCTGAGGAGGACCACCAGGTCACAGGCCGTGGCATTACCTGGGCAGGAGCACTACGGGACAGGTGCACCAGGTCCCCGATCCTGGCCGCAGCCCGGGGGTCACTGGAGCTGATGAGCACAGGGGCGCTGATCTCCATGGAGCGCCTGTGGCCGCTGGCCTGGGTAGACTTGTGGGTCACGCTGAGCGCTGTGAAGGAGTGCCGCTTCTTGGCGTTCTTCTTGCTGTCCACACGCCGCTGGAAGGCGCTGACCGCCCCCGTGCTGCCAGAAGTGGGACCTGGGGCCACGCTGGCCACTGCGCCGGCGTTAGAGGGTAGGGAGGCAAGGCAGCCGGATGCCGAGGCCAGGCCCAGCTTGTCCATCTCCATCAGCTGCTTGGCGGCATCATTGAGCTAAGGAGACAGGAAGGGGAGGGTCAGTGAGCAGCAGCCGCACCCCACGTCCAGCCTTCTGCTCACGCCTCAAAGCTGCCAGTGTGTTTGAGGCGCTGGAACCTTCCAACAGCACGTCCACTAGGAACAGTGTTGAGGATACACAGTAAGGCTGGGGTGGCATCTGGGCACTTGATTGAAAAGCTGTGTTTTCAGGGTTCTGCTCCCTTTGCCCCACTGTGGCTGAACTGTGCTGCCTGGGAAACACCCAGAGGGTGGGGGGAGTGCCCCCACGTGCTCCCCACCTTGTGGGCCAGCAGGAGGCACCACCCCCGTCCACCCCCCACCCCCCACACGCGGCCTCAGGCTGCAACAGAGCCCTGTCCCCGCAGTCCGGGGAGGGGGACAGAACAAAGGACCCCCTGGAACAGGACATGCCTGTACCAGGTGGGGGGCAGGGCCCAAGGGGAGCACAAGCAGAGACCAGGCTGTGAGCTCAGGGCCGCAGTGGGGCACCGTACCAGGGGCCGTTGCGGAGAAGGGTTGCAAGGCTTTGCTGCTGGATTTGCGCAGCGAAGGGAAGGGATGGTGCGTCCACAGGCCAAGCTGACAGATTGCAGGTGTTGGAGTCCAGTCACTCTGGATGGCTCAGGCACAGGGCTGTCTGCATTTCCACTGCAAACACCCATCCTTCACGGGGTAGGGGTGGGGGGTGGAGTTGTACAATTCACTCCAGGCCCCCAAACCTGGGATCTAAATCCAGGATCATTTCCTTTGAAATGCTGCCTTCACTGAGGCTCAGCTGTTTTGCTCTATTTTAAGGTTTTACTCATTTGCTCCTCCTATAGTGCTGAGTCCCCTCCCCCTTCTTTGGGGGCCCTCTGACCCTGGAGGCCGGCCTCCTGTACCCCCTGTTCTGCACCCAACTGCAGGGCCACCCAAAGAGCAGAAGCAGGAAGCATGGGCACCAGAACCTGGTCTAAACTACCGGCCCTGTGCCTCCACGTGGCAGGTTTCTGTAAGGAAATAACGGCACCAACGCTGCCGCTGGGCTCAACTCCCCCTTGGCCCCAGAGCAGCAGCCCTGGAGCCCCTCACTCAGTCCCAGGGACCCTATGGAGTCAGTGACAGAAGTTTGAGGATACACAGTAAGGCTGGGGTGGCATCTGGGCACTTGATTGAAAAGCTGTGTTTTCAGGGTTCAAAGTTTGAGGACCAGGAAATCCAGGGAAGGACAAGGCAGGTGTGTACACGCCCAGAGTACATGCGCACACAGCAGGACCAGGCATGCCCTGGCCCCACGGTCACGCCCACCACTCTGCCACACGATCAGCAGCCCACCCACATGTCTGCCCTGAGCTGACATGTCCACCACCCTGCCCCCACAAGGAGAGCTGGGCTTCAGGGTGGCCTGAGTGCCTCCATGGGTGCTTAAAGGAGGACGAGCCGATGTCCAATGAAGAAGAGGGTCTCTGCAGGGAGACAAACCGCAGGGAGAATGACAAATGCTGCTTCCTGGTGGTGAAGCCTCTGCATTTCCTCCCACTCCTGCTGCAGGCGAGGGGACCCCAGAGGAACACCCTCCAGATGCAGGAAAATGGTTTGGCCTCATCCTGTTCACTGAGTCTTTGTTGTGTGACAATGGCAGAGGGGTCTGGCCTGTCCAGGGGATAGAGGAAGGCCATGTGGTGGGGGCGGGGGTGGGGGTGCAGTGAGGAGGGGGTGAGGCCGGCAGATCCCTCGGACCTGTGGGCTCCAGAGAGGAGCCTGGATTTATTCTGAGAGTAACACCCCCTCCCACCCCCGCCCCACCCCCGCCAGGGCCATAGGCAGGAGTGAGGCCTGAGTCACCTTTGTAGAGATGGTCCAGTCCGTGTGTGACGATGGACCATGGGGAGGTGACAGCGGGCGGAGGGTCGGCTGGGAGATGGTGACAGACGGCAGGGCTGCTCTGGGAGGGCTGACACCCAGCACAGCTGAAAACTTTTCCTCTGAAAGTTCCTCTTTACATTCGCTTTATGCTATCAACTCCAGGTAAAAGCAAAGTTAGAAATGAATGACATGGTTGGGCCCGAGGAATCAGTGGACAGAGGGACAAGGGATGTTCCTGGAGCAGGGAGAGGGTCTGGAGTCACCTACTTCTGATGTGTGGAGCAAACTCTGGAGTCCTGAGAGTGAGCAGGCCGGCCTCCCATGGCCCTGCCCTCTCCCCACGCCTTCCCACTGGGCCTGCTGGGTCACCCTGACCCCACAGTCTCTCAGCCACAGGCACTGGGGGCTGGCCCCTCACCCTTGCTCCTGCCCCCAACGTGGCTTCTCTGCAGGTCCCTCTGAGCAGGAGAGTTACAGCTCCTCCCCTACCTTCCTCCCACTTCCAGCTCCATGTCCTCCATGAAGGACACACTGCCTCTAGACTTCACCTTCTCTCCATCTGTGTCTCTTCCCACGAGAACCTGGGTTTCAAGATGACTCTTCCAGGGCCTAGCACATAGCAGTCGCTCAATAAATGAGAGGCAGCTCGGATGGCCACGTGCTGAAAACTGCTCTTTCAGTCCAGGGCTCAGACGTGCCAGCAGACTCAGAGGCATGGAGTCCTCAACAGCTTCACACTCAGCTCCTAACTGCTCTCACTTTGAGGCTTTGGAATAAACAAAAGCCACAGAGGAGAGCTCTGAGCCTCTCTGAGTGGGCGCAGCCCAAATTAGCTGTGTTTTCTCTCTGCAGTAATTGATGGAGTTGCAGCGGTTGCAGACAGTGGACCAAGCACATGCACGGGTCAGGTCACCAGGGACACACGGCCCCTCTTCCACACAGAAATGCTGCCAAAGGGAGCAGGAGGAACATGACGACGGGAGGGGTTTCTCCAAGTGGCCCAGAGGGGTAGTCTCAGAAGTAATTCCTGGTCAAGTCTTAGAATGAATGTGGAGGCAGCAGAAACTGCAGGGCCATTTCCCCACAAACGCTCTCAGCTCTGGAGGCAAGAAGCCCAGGGGCCCGTGACCCTTTCCAGCTGCACAGTCAGCCAAGCCGTTCCTTCGCTGAACACAGCCTGCACCTCAGCCAAGCCCTGCTCTGTTGTCACCTTGTAAACACCTAGAGTCAAATATCTCCAGGCCAAGTCTGCTTTCACCCTCAGCAAGGAGGCTCACCCAAGGGGCAGGTGACCCCATATCCACGGCCAAGGTCCACCCTTGGGGCCACGTGGAATCTGCAAAAGAGCCTTTTCCCCAACTTATTTCTCAGATACGGGTCCACCCAGACCCACTGTCAGGCTTGGGGCTGACTGAGCCTGGGGCTTCTGGGCGACTTTGATGCTCACTGAAGTTTCTGAGTCACTGACTGGACGGGATGAGTCAGAGTGGGAGGAGGGAAGTCGAGCAAAGGCACCTGTTGAAACCACGGCCGAGGGGAGGGCAGGTGGGAGGGTGTCCAGGGCAGCCTGAGGCAGGGGGTTGCTGAGGAGCCTGTGTCCCTGAGCAGAATGCAAAAGAGTAGATAGCAGCCGAGGACACAGATTCTGAGCCAGGCATCCAGTCGGGGGAGCTCAGCTGGCTGAAAAGTGGTCCCATCCTCACGTGCCTGGTTTGCAGGGTCACTGCTGCCCATGCAGGGGACACGCGATGGGAAGGGAGGAAAGCCACTGGCACCTGAGCAGAAACGGTCAACGCAGCACAGCCAGCGGCCGTCCCCATGGCCATCCCCATGCTAGGTGGGCTTAGGCCCCAGGAGAGACGTGGGCCCCACCGGCAGCCAGGCCAGGCGCCTCCCTGCATTTCAGCCCCAGGTTGCCATACTATCATCCAAGTGTGGTCTATGACCAGCGTCATCCCGCTGGTCTATGGAAGATGGACGTTCACTCAAGGTAGTGCCTCTGCTTTCTTCTGGGCTCTCCTGCAGCTGGATGGCTCCAGGGAGGTTGGCGGCTCAAGGCCCAGAGGGACTCGTCTCACAGGACTTGCTAGGTCCCTGTGTGCTAATAATAAGCAGGCACGCTGAAAGGGTCCCAGCTAAGACCTTGGTGATGGCTGGTAGCTTAGTCCTTATATAATAGTTTGACTTCTATGAAACACTGGCCCACAACCCAGAACACTACACAGATGAACTAACTGCCTACTGTGTGCCGAGTACTACACGAGGATGAGAAGGGAAAGGAACTGTCATTGGTCTGGCCTCAAACTGGCTACCTATGCAGAGACAGGATGACAGGGAATCCGAGTCATTACCTGTTTACATGTTATCTTGTGTGCATCATATTGTAAGATTTAACTTCACAAACAGTTTAAAAAATGCTACAGGGGAGAGCGGTCAGGGAGAGCTGGTAGCTATGTACCTACCAGCCTCTGTGGAGGACCCAGGGCCACATCCCATTGCCCGGATTGTGCCTTGGGGTGCAGACCCAAGGGTCACTGAAGTCCTCCTCTCTCTGGTGGAGCTCCACCGGCTCCACCCGCCTCGCTCCCTCACCCAGCCTGCCCTATGGTGACTGGGTGTCACCTGTAAGGGAAGCACATTAGGTCTTCATGAAGGCACAGTCTGAACCTGGACACAGAAAATGCGGGCAGAACTCACATCCAGGTCCAGAGAGGGAATCCCTGCCCCCAGTTGCCCACTGATGGCATTCATCATGATGCTCATGAGAAATGGGTCATGAAGAAGAAAACAGAAAAACAAAACGGAGCTTCAAGCACCATCACATCTCCCCAGTGTTCTACGGCAGGGACCCCTGAGCAGCTCCTCTCTTGTTTCTTCCTTGGGACTTTGTCTGGTCACCTCTGGTGTGGCAGAATCAGGGTGTCGTGAGAGTTAGGAGCTGGGTGAGGAAGCAGGGGTTACACTGGCTTGGGAGACACGGAGGAGCCACCAGCCCGCCCCACCCCCCAGCGCACCTGGAGCGCTGGTCACAGGACAGTGTTTGGACATGGTTGTAACCTGTCTCCATGGAGAACAATGACCCCCAGAGACTTGCACCTGGTCCTCACTTCTCTGATGGAAGCTGTTTACTCTACGCCCTGAGCTGAGGGGCCTCAGCATGGGAGAGCCACAGCTGGCCCACAGACTTCCTGTTCTGTCGAAAATACCTCTCGGATCCTAATTTTATCATCCTTGTTTGTCCCCAACCGCAATTATATCAATTATTGCAATATAATTGACATATGACATTGTGTTAAAGCGTACAATATAATGGTTTGTCACCCTTATTTCAAAATTCTACTCCACCACAGGTTAACAGGAAGGAGCAACAAGGACCATATTTACCCTCTCATCTGAAATGCTAAACACAGATTAAAGAAACACGGCTTTCAGACATGGAACACTGGACAGTTCAGGAGTGAAGAACCTCATAAACCACAGGACATGCAGTAGAAAACACAGCTTCAGAAGGTGTCTAATCAGCCCCACACTGAGGCGCCCTGGTTCTGCCTAACAAGCTATGAGCAAGGCACATAAAAGCATCACACAGCCTCTCCATGCAGAGCTCAGTACATCCCAGGACAGGGCCTGCAAATACTGGTAGGCATGCAAGAACACCCCACATCCGAAAAGCCAAATTCACAACACCACATCCCCTCAGAGGTGCTAGGCAGGCAAAGTGGCAGGGAATGCAGCCCGTAAACCAACTGGGTCAGTATTCACAGGGCAAGAGGTCATCAGCGGACCTAGAACCAGAACCAGCCAGAACCCAGAGTCGGTGGGGAAGCACCAGGGGACACCCCGACCACACTCCTCATGTCTGAGCAGCGAGGCCAGTGTGCGCATCAGGAGACACCCCCAGGACTCGAGGAAGACACCATCCATCTTCTAAAGACCAGTTCCCTGGATGCCCAGCCCACCTGTCCGTGGCACAGAGGCCCTGCCCATCTGTCTGTCCATCTGTTGGGCACATGCTTCCCATGTGCTACCCCACTGAGGCCACTTCCTGCCTCCTTCCAAACAGGTCGGGCCTGAAGCCCCGGAGTCAAGCAAAGCCCTCTGTAGGAAAGAATGGGGGCAGGGGGGTGGTTGTAACAAGATGCCACAGGGAGGTTCTGGGGCCAGTTCCACCCACCCACCTGCTGGCCACGAGGGAAGCCATGGGACAGTCTCAGGAATAGCTGCTGCCACGTGAACCCACCTCGAGTTTCACAGTCAATCGTCCAGATGTGGCTGCAAGTTGCTGGTTTTGAACTGATACCATTCATTAGGCCACTAGCCTGGGGGCCTGGGGTCTGCGTGGCTGCCCCATAAGGGTCCCATCCCACTGACTCTCTTTGGAGAACCCACCTGGCTGCAGACCTGCCCTGACCTCTAACAGCTTGACGGCCACACAGCCATCCCCGTGTCCGCACGAGGGCCACTTCCTAGAAGCTGGCAGTGCTGGTCGTTCGTAGTAGGAAAGGAAGTATTTAGAAGAGGCCCTTTATCCAAGGGAGCCCCCCTGCTCGGAGCCGCTGCCCTGACTCCCTGGGTGGCTGAGAGAGTGGGAACGGCTGGCCAGGTCCCTCGGCTGCTGTGAGGGCCTCCCACCCCTTCCAGAGGCCTCGTACCCCAGACACACCGCTCATAGATGCCAGCGGCCACTAACCATTGCCTCTGGGTGGTGCTGACCACCTACATGGGGCTGTGCCTGGTACTTCCTTGGGTCCTCCTGGTGCCCTCTGGACATGGCACCATCCACACTGGCAGAGGGAGAAACTGGGTACCAACGCATCACACAGCTGGGTGAAGCCCAGGTAGCCTACGGGTCCAGAGTCAGACCAGGAGAGCAGCCTTCCAGTACCCCCCCCACATCCCCCAATGGGAGCAAGAAGTCAGAACTGCCCCCCACCTCCCTACTCCACAGTGGGAGCAGGAAGTCAGAAACCCCCACCCCCCAACCCCCCAGTGAGAGCAGGAAGTCAGAACCCCACCTCTCAGTGCCATGCATCCCCGACATGCAGGGTTTCTTTTCCAGGAGCTGTGCCTCCACCCCCACCCCCCCCGACCAGGGACACCCCAGCAGGTTTATACACCTGGATCCCAAGAACACCTAGGGTCTGTGGAGGCACTGAGGCCTGGAGGGGGCTCGGGGCTCCTGTGTCCTTCTGCTTCTCCCGAGCCTGGGCGTGGACCTTCCACTAGAAGCCAAGGACCCTCCCCAGCCTCCTCCCTGGAAACACTCTGCCTGCCCCGGAGCCTGAGACAAAGGTGAAGAAACAGCCAACAGTTACTGGGTCAGCAAACTCCACGTGAGTGGGGCAGCCTGCACCTTTGAAACAGAACAGACAGCTTCAATGCTGTTTGTCTCCAGGGATGTTGGCAGCTCTGATACCACAGTTGGAGATGGACGCTCAGAATAACATGCTCTCTTCATAAGGCAAAGTGACAAGGAGACGATAGTGCTCCAGGAACAAGAAAGGCCAAGTTCAACACTGCAATTAGCGGAGGCTCAGACAACTTCCACAGCAATCATCACGCTGAAGACCAAGCCTCTCACACAGGAAGCAGTTGCCATTAGCAACCATACCATTTTGGGCATTACATCTATTTGGCTAAATCAAGACTTCAGTTTTTGCCTCCATCTTCTCCCGGATCCGTAAATAGCACCACATCAGCCTCAGGGATCAGCCGAGGCCTGCAGCACCACCAGCAGACAGAGGCTTGGATCTGGTCCCAAGGTCAGAACTCTCTGGACGCCCCATGCCCAGGATGAGGCTGCCCCCACTTTCTGGGGCTCACCCCACCTCCTCATCCTCCCCACCTCCTCATCCAGGATACAGGCATCTGCAGGTACCCCAGGGCTGTGGGAGATCAGGGCGGATCCTGATCCCAGCGTGTGGGGCAGCAGAAGGGGGAGCAGGAGCCAGAGGACAGGCCCACCAGATGTGCACACGGCTCCAGGTTTAGGACACAGGCTCTCGACAGACACCACTACGGACGCGTCCATCCAGCTGCGTGGACGGATGGATGCGGGCAGCTTTGATGGATGTGGAGGGTCAGTGGGAGTGAGACAGGACTCCTGCAGCACCACTCTGGACACCCCCACCTCCACCCTTCAGCCCCTCACACCTGCGTGGAGCCTCTCACACCCACGTGCAACCCTAGGCTGCAGCCTGAAGCCCATAGCCCTCTCCTCTGGGCCATGTCCTCTCCTCCTTGAAAGCCACCCTCACCCTGTGGCTGTGGCGTCCGCAGCCGCACACCTGTCCTCTGGCACGTCCACCACTGCTCGGCTGACCAGGAGCCTGCCTAGCCTGCACGTCTTCTCTCGGTTCCCTGCCCCTCACAGGTCTCAACACCTCAGGTGAAGTCCCCAGATCACGTCCTGCTGCGTCCTGAACACTCTTTCTTGACAAACAACCTTCTGTGGAGAGGCTGAGACGAGGACAGCTGGGCACAGACCTTCAACGCCCCACCCTCATCTCTTGTTCCTTTCGAGACCCTCCTCCCCAGCCACCTCCTCCGTGCGGGCAGTCAGGTCGGCCCCTCTACCCCTGGGGTGTGGGCGACCCTGTCTGCGATGGAGCTCCTGCTGCAACCGCAGGTGGGGCTGACCTCCACCCCATCTGTGGGGATGGCGAGCTCCATCCAGTCCCTGGTGCCCTGGGGACTCACAGGCCTCCCACCTCGGCCTGGTCCACCAGAGCGGCCCTACTGTGTTCTGGCCCTAAGACTCCGGGGTCACCCCTAGGCTCCTCGCCCCTCTTCAGAGTCTCCCACTCCCTGCTCACCTCTGCTTCCAGACTTCTCCCCCTCCACAGAGTGGTCTTCCTGGGATCAGCTCCTCTCACTACAGGGCAGGGGTCCCCAGCGAAGCTCCCAAGAAGTGCTGGCTCTCTAGGCAGAGGCGCGGCCACCTTGTCCCTCCAGGTGTGGATTCCAGTGACCGCCCACAAGGACATGTGGAGCCAAGTCAGTTGGCCTCCAGGGGCCCAGAGCACAAGACAAGGAAACACATGGCTCCAGTTTGGGGCAACATGATAGGCTCCTAGGAATGTCCCCATGACTGTCTCTGAATGGTCCCTCAAGGGTCTGCCTGGGAAGAGGTTCCACTGACCAGAGACATCTGGGGGGGAGGGTCTGACTCTGCACATCTGGACGGCACTGTGTGGTTTCTGGGTCGGAAGCAGTAGGATAGAGACCACCCCAGGCACTGGAGCAAATGCACAGGTGAGGACAGGGGTCCATTCAGGAGCCAGAGGGCAGAGTGTGTGCCCATGAGTGCCTCTCACGAGGTACCAGAGAAGAGCATGCATGTGCGTATGGCCTTACTGCTGGGGAGGGTCTCAGAATTTCCTGGGAAGCTGATCTAGAGCGAGTATGAGAACTGCACGGAGCAGGACATTTAGGAAATGGGAGGAAAGGGCCAGAGATGCGGCTGGAAGAGCAGAGGACGCCACGGTGCAGAGAGCCCGGGCTGCCCACCCCAGAGAGCAGCCTCCATCCTGCAAGGCCCAGAGCCCACTGGCCCACAGGGCTCAACAAAGGCAAAGCTGGCCACATCCCGGGAATCGTGTGCAGTGCACCCTGAATTGGGGACTGTGGGCTCTGAGTAGGGTACAGCTGGGAGCTGAGTTGAGAGACGTCCACCTGCGATCACGTCCAGCTCTGGGCCTCTGTCGGCTCATCGGTTGCATGGGGGCAGGGGGTGCAGTCCTGGTGTTCATGCTTGGGATTTGTGAGAGGCAGGGCGAGGACTCCTCAGAAGGGTCTAGGGTGCAGGCACTGTGAGCACTGGCTGAAACGATTTCCAAGGATGACTCGGGGGTACACAGGTACAGCGTGGGGTCAGGTTGGGGATGCATACATGGACATGCGTGACAAACAGCAGACACACACACAGCCCACGGCAACCAGGACTTGAAAGGTCAAAGGTTGTGGACACTCCCCACTTGGCCACTGCCCGTGACACATTCACTAGATACCTACGGCACATCAGCTATCAGCCCCAGAGAAGACGCAGGAAGCCCCAAGTGTGCTCCACTCCAGGAACCGGCCACTGACCAGCCGCCCCAAACCCAGAGTCCGGGAGCCTCAACATCTGTTCGGTTGTTGGCAGAGTCAGGGGCGGGGTGTAGGGGTGTAGGGGGGCAGGTGCCTCTGGGGGAAACCCAGAGAGTCTCGGAGAAAGAAACAGGGCTCAGGCTCAGTTGTAAAGAGAAGTCCTCTGGGGAGCCCTGCCTCCTGCCACATGGTGAGACGAGGGAGTGACCCACAGGTCAACCCCACCTGAATTCAGAAGACTGTGGGGCAGCCTCCTTCTCTTCAGAAGAGGGGCTTCAAGGCCAGGGCCCCAGGGTCTGGTGACGCAAACCACAAAGAGCAAGAGAAGGGTTGGGAGTCTGGCCTCACCTTCACCTGCAGGGGGGCGGGGCTGGGGCGTGGCCTCACCTCCACCTGCAGGGGGCGGGGCTGGGGCATGGCCTCACCTCCACCTGCAGGGGGCGGGGCTGGGGCATGGCCTCACCTCCACCTGCAGGGGGCGGGGCTGGGGCACTGTCTCACCTCCAGGTACAGCAGCAGGAGGGGCTGGGGCAGGACCTCACCTCCAGGTACATCAGGGGGGCGGGGCGGTGGGGGGGGTCTCACCTCCACGTATAGCAGTGGGAATATCCCAATCTTGTCTCTCAGCTTGCCCTCTGCCCAGTTGTCATCCACTCTTCTGATTACGGTCAAGACTTCATCCTGGAAGTGGCCCATGGAGACAAGCCCAGGGACATGCACGAAAACAGACAGAAACAGAACCAAGAGATCAGTCAGTGTCACTGATGCTGAGGAAAGACTCTAAGTGATGACTCGTTATGAGATCTGACATGAAAACTGTTCATCCCCACATCTTCACCCGCGATCGCTTTTCCTCTCTGGTATTGATTTTAGAGGCCAAGACACTCCAATGGAAGTGTATGGCAATTACAATCTAGTGAGCACTTTAAAATTCATGTTCCTAGTAATTACTTATGGATAAGATTGTTTTCAATAAATATAAATTCAACTAATCCTTTCTGTGTTTCTACCTCCATCAAAGCACAAAATATGACCCAATCTAATTCATTTACTTAGAGTTGTGGAAGTCTGAACAAGCCTGTTAAATTCATCATGCCAGACGGTATCAAGGATAGAGGCAGAAGGCGGACAGAGGCAGAGACAGGAGAGTTGTGAAGCAGGGAGACAGGTGGCCAGAGAGGGTGGCCCCACCTAATGCCCACACAGGTGCCTGAAGCTGATAGGACAGTCGATGAGGTTGGCAGAGGACGAGGAGCAAGGGGACGACCTGCCTGGTGCACCCACAGGTGCAGGGACAGCCGACAAGGTGGGGGGCGGGATGAGGAGTGAGGGGATGACGGGCAGCAGCGAGCATCGGGGCCCAGGCTGGTGAGGCCAGGGGAACAGTGGAACTACTCAGGGGTGACCAGGAGAGCCCTGAGGCCACAGTGAGCTCCACTCAGATTCAGCCAGAGGGTGGAGCTGAGATCCTGCCGATGGCGCAAAGGAAAAGACAACTGCAGGCTTCTTATAAGTCAGCACTTTTGCGAAAGCAAAATAAATCAAACAAAAAAAGACATTTAATTTTGTAAAATTAAAAATAAAAAAATGCCAGATTAATTTTGGTAAAAAAAATAAAATACACAATATCCACACTGTTATTTGAGACTGGTCAAGAAATTAGACTCAAAGAAATAAAAGAAAAAAAATAGGAAGTACAAATACTGGAAAAAAGACCATACGATTTTCTACCTAGAAAAACAGAGTATCAATTAAAAATTAGAATAAGTAAGAACTTGAGAAAAAGCTGCAAATTTTAAAATAAATACATAAAAATCATTGGTTTCCCCATCTACTGCCAATAATCAATTAGAAAATGTGATTAAAATTGGCTAATCATTAAAAAAATAAAGTTGATTCTCTAATTCACTGTATATGTCAAAATTAATTCCATAAGTATTAATGATTTAAATGTTAGGGAAAATAAAAATTAAAAAACCTTAAAAGTCCAAGAAGAAAATATGGATAGATGTTTTAATCTTGAACTGGGGATGGTCTTAAGAAGTAAATAACAAAGATTTGGCTAGAGAAAAATGAAATCCTCTACGTTAAAAACAGCAAGAAAAAGACAAAAAGGCAAATACTCTAGAATACTTGCAGAGAATTGGAAAGAAAGACTGAATATTCTTGCTACATGAGGACTTAGAGACACAACAGGAAAAAGAGATAAATAAATAGCTTAAAAGGAAAACAGGCCAAGGGCAAAAATCACATAATTTACAAAAAGGAAGGAAACCAAACTGCTGTTAAATACATTTTAAAATGTAATACCTAACATTCAAAAAGTACAACTTTAGAGAGGAAAATTCCTTCTCTCCTCTTTGTTCTTTGGGTGTCTATCAGATAAGCAGGGATGAACATAAGCCAGCCAGTGTGGTCAGTGTGAAGTCTACAGGCACTTGACCACTGCTGTCAGGGATATAAACTTATGGCGGCAGTTTGGCTATCAAATGTGAGACCCTGCATACACACTGATCTGAAAGAACATTTCTAGAGCCTCTTTCTTAAGAAGATCAAAGACATGCAAGAAGATTCAGCTCTGAACATGCTCATTACAGTGTTTGCTCAACTAGAGAAAAACTAGAGACAAACGTACAAAGAGGGTTAGTTCGATAAATTACGATATGTCCACCAATATGACGCCAGTCACCCAGTCCTGCCTAAGGAGGATGGGAAGGTGGAGATGCTCACAGTCTGAAGGTGCAGCAATTCAGAAGATGGGACCCTAAAAACAGAACCTCTTCTCCCCAACTAAAAAGCCAATTTACAGCAGCACCCTTTACGTGGTACATTGTGTCTGAATATCAAAAAGGAAAAAAAATCACTAGATGTCCTAAAAGGCAAAAAACAGTTTGAAGACAAAGAGCAAGCATCAGAACCAGACTTAGATATGGAAGGAATGTTGGAATTATCAAACAAGGAATTTAAAACAACTATGATTAATATGCTAAGGGCTCTAATGCATTAGGTAGGAAGCATGCAAAAACAGGTAGGCATTGCAAACTGGCAGGTGGTAAGTCCAAGAAAGAACTAAAAAGAAATGCTGGAGATCAAAAACAGTGCAACAGAAATAATGACTTTTAGAGGCTTATTAGTAGATTTAACACAGCTGAGGAAAGAGTCTCTGAGCTTAAGGATGTCTCAATAGAAACCTCTCAAACTGAAAAGCAAAGAGAAGAAAGACAAATAAATAAACAAAAATCCATAACAGAATGGAATATCCAAAAATTGTGGGATAACTACAAGAGGTGTAATATACACATAATGGGAATATAGAAAGAAGAAAGAAAAAATAAACAAAAGAAATATTTGACACAACAATAACTGAGGATTCTATACCCTGCAAAATAACTCCTTCATCAATAGTGAGGGAGAAATAAAGGCTTTCTGAGACAAACAAAAATTCAGGGAATTCGTTGCCAGGAGACCTGCCTTGCAAAAAATGTTAAAAGAAGTTCCTTAGAGAGAAGAAAAGCTGCATAGGTCAAAACCTTGAATCTACATAAAGAAAGAACATAGGAGAAGGAATAAGTGAAAATAAAAGAAAAAATAGTTCAAAATAATAATAGCAACAATGAATCTGATTAAATATATCTATCTTCCTACCACATATATGTATATCTATGTATACATAAGCATATATTACAAGTGTGTAAGTATATTGGAGAAGGGCACGGCAACCCACTCCAGTGTTCTTGCCTGGAGAATCCCATGGACAGAAGAGCCTGGTGGGCTACAGTCCATGGGGTTGCAAAGAGTTGAACATGACTGAGTCACTAACACACAGACAGATGTAAGTATATATAACATGTATATTGACATACATGTTAAATGAATATCAGCAATGACACAAAGGACAAGAGGAAGGAATTAGGAATATTTTATTATTATAAGGTACCCACACTGTATAGTGCTATTTGAAAGTGGACTTGGATTAGTTGTAAATGTGTATTGCAATCTCTAGGGCAACCACTAAAATAATTGTTTTAAAGGTACAACTGAGATGCTAAGACAGGAGAGAAAATGAAATCATATAAATTGCTCAATTAAGACTATAAAAGGCAGAAGAGAGTAGAAAACAAAATAGGAACAAAAATCAAAGACAACAAATAGAAAACAAACAAAGGTGGTAAATATTAATCCAACAATATCAATAATCCCTTTTAATAGCAATAGTCTAAATGTACAAATTGAAAGAGAATGTCATGGTGGATTAAAAATAAACAAGACCCAACTATATGTTGTCTACAAGAAACCCACTTTAAATATAAAGATACATATAAGTGAAAAATAATGAGATAAGGAAAGATATACCACACTGACACTAACCAAAAGAAAGCTGCAATAGCTATAAATGAGAGACAATGCAAATCACTAATATTAGTAATGAAAGAGGGGACATGACCACAGATACCTTGGGCATTAAAAAGATAGTAAAGAAATATTTCTATGCCCACAGATTTAATAAACAAAATGGGCCAATTTCTTTAAAGACACAATCTGCCGAAATTCACACAAGAAAAATACTAATAGACAATCTGAATAAGTCTGTTATCTGTTAAAGAAATTGAATCAATAATTAATAAACTTCCCAAACAGAAAGCACCAGACCCAGATGAGTTCACTCATGGATTCTACCAACATTTAAGGAAGAAATTATGCCAAATTCTCTAACAATTTCTTTCAGAAGACAGAAGCAGAGTGACCACTTCCTAACTCATTCTACGAGGTCAGCATTATAACATACACTTCTCTAAAGAAGATACACAGATGGTACATGAAATGATCCTCCACATCATACGTCATCAGAGATATGCAAGTTAAAACAACCGTGACATGCCACTGCACACGATTAGTAATAGAAAGGCCAACATCTAGAACAATGGCAACATCAAAAGGATTGTAAAAGGATCAGTGGTTACCAGGAGTTGTGGGGGAGAGTGGTGGCTTGTGCAAGCTTCAGATGGGAGGGACTGGCTGTGGGGAGAACTGGGTCTTGCTCTGGTGGGCAAGGCCACATTCAGTAAATCTTTAATCCAATTTTCTGCTGATGGGTGGGACTGTGAGCCCTCTCTATTAGTCGTTTGGCCTGAGGCGGCCCAGTCCTGGAGTCTGCAGTCTCTATGGCAAGGCTATGGGCTGGACTGTGCACCAGCAAGTGACCAACTTCCTGATATCACTGAGGCTAGTTCCCACCGTTCTGCTCTGCTCCAACCCGACCCACACCAGGGACACAACCTCCGTGAGGAGTGCTGAGAGCTGAGTGGCACCGCAGAGCCGCCAGCACCTAGTTCCATGGGTCCTGCCAACAGTTACACCTTCTCCCACCACCAACACAGGATCCAGAAAATGATGCCTGGGTCCTGTCGGGCCTCAGATTTGCTGTCATACTTCATAGCCTAGGGCCGGGGTAGGCATCTGCTCTGTAGCCTCTTGAGAATGTGAAGAAATGCACCCCCTGGAACCCCAGCTGCACTGGACAGGGCAGGCCTGAGTCCAGGGCACAGTGCACTGCTCACGGGGGTGCTGAGGCCTCCGCGAAGTCAGCTGAGCAGTCGAGCAGGGAACTCTGGATGGCACCACTGAAGCTGCAGATTCTCCAGCCTGGGCCAGGAAGTTGGCATCTCAGGATCTGCTGGCCGTACCTTCTCTGGCTCGTGCTCAACTCTGCTCTTTTAGGATGGGAGCTGCCAGAGACGCAGGAGGAGAGTGGGTGAAGGGGTCTGGGTGAGGGCCAGCGAGGCCGGATGGAAACTGCCGCCAGCAGGCAGGTTGGCTGGAGCCCGGTTCCCCAGCGCTGCCCAGGGTGGAGCAGCAAGTGTCCTCTTCCTGATGCCAGGACACTGGTGAAGGGTTGGAGAGAGGGACAAGGTCTGGGCCAATCTGGCTGCGTCAAGGGTTTTCTGGATGAAAGTTGCTTCTGTGACATCTTTCCACCTTCAGACACACAACTCTGCTTCACTCTCAGGCTCCCCGGCAAGTGCTCCTCTCGCGGGTCAGTGGATCCCCTAGGCCACCTCCCTGTTCCAAGCTCAACCAACATAGAGGGCCAGGGCCCAGAGGCAGAGCTCAGGGTGGTCCTGAGTGGCCTTGAACACACACTGGTCATGTGAGGAGTGGACCGCCTTTCTGCTCAGGCTCAGCGGGCAGCACGTTGGCAAAGGAGTCAGGCCCCACCTCAAGGGGCTTTAACTGCATTTCTAATTAATTTACCCAACTCTCCCATGTTTGTAGGGTTCTCCTGTGGCTCAGTGGTAAAGAATCCTCCTGCAATGCAGGAGACACAGGTTCAATTCCTGGGTCTGGAAGATCCCCTGGAGGAGGAAATGGCAATCCACTCCAGCATTCTTGCCTGGAGAATCCCATGGACAGAGAAGCCTGGTGGGCTACAGTCCATAGGGTGGCAAAGAGTCGGACACGACTGAGCAATGAAGCGTGCATGCACAAACCCCTGTCTGTGCGTGACTCCTGCCAGGGAAAAGCCAAGCTGCAGACACATGAGTCTGTTAGGAAGCCCAGGCCTAAGGCTTTTCCTCCCTGACTTGCCAGGAGATTGGGGTCTCTGCCCGCACCCAAGTCCCGGACACCACAGGGTGGCTGGCTGAGTACACTGCCCCCAATACCCTGTCAAAGGGACGTCTCACACGCTGAGAGCCTGGCCCACACCTGGAGAGTTCCCGCAGCAGCTCCAAGAAGACCAGCCCTGGGGGCTGGACCGTTTCCTAAATGTGCTGTGGGGTGGATCACACATGGGGAGCCCAGCTACTCGGCCCCCTCTTTCCCTGCAGCCACATGGTCTCCCAGAGGCAACGAGAAGCAGAGACGAGGAGAGGCCCTTCAGAAATGCCTTGAGAGCGTTGTGACCGCCCTCAGGACGGAGGACACACGGGGGCCCAGGCTCCTCACAATGGGCACTGTGGCCTTGACCTGGGGGCTGAGGGCTTCCACACCCCTGCAACCCCACCCAGATGCAGTCACCAGGATGAGACGGGCGCAGGGGACCCATCTGGGGACTCAGCTCCAGTGTGTGTGTCTGTGGAGGAGGCCCAGCCTCATGGAGTTTCCTGGGCAAAGGCAGAAAGGACAGGAAGCTGTGGGCGTGGAGGCGAGCCCCCAATTGGTGCCTGTTTTGAAACTGGCTCCCAAAATGCCTTTGTTCGTTGAATCCTATCAACCCCATTTTATAGTCAAAAAAGATACTCAGAGGTAAAGTAAATGATTCAAGTGAAAGTAAAAGTGTTAGTTGATCATTCGTGTCCAACTCTCTGTGACTCCGTGGTCTGTCCATGAAATTCTCCAGGCAAGAATACTGCAGTGGATTGCCATTCCCTTCTCGAGGGCATCTTCTGGACTCAGGGATTGAACCTGGGTATCCTGCACTGCAAGCAGATTCTTCACCATCTGAGCTACCAGGGAAGCCCAGAGTACCCAAAGTAAGAGATAAAAGTGAAGGTGTCACAATTTGAATCCCATCTCACTCAGGAGCTGACACTCTGAATACATTTGATTTCTATCCCTGATCAGAACTTGCTTTGGGATTAATGCTGGGCCAATTCATGAAGCAGAGAATCCCCTCATTGAGGAAGGACCAGTAAATACTCAGCGGTGGAGGAAGGCCGTAGGGAGGGTTTGGCGGAGCTGCCAGCAGGAGGGGTGTCTGCCAGAGTCCGGACAACAGTGGGGCTTTAAATGGGCTTGGTCGGCTCGGAGCAGCCAGCCCAGCCCCACCCTGGCACGTGGAGGGCACTGTCACGCGGGTGACAGTCCGGAGGGACTGGCTGCAGAGCGGGATGCTGCCCTGCTGTCTGTCACCTTCAGTCGTCTCACCCACACATGCCCAGCTCGTTGGAGTGGGACTGCTATGAAGTATAAATTGTGCTTTTTATAGCTGCTCTACCTACGAGAAGTAATTATGCATTCTCTTCTTCAATGAAACAAAGACTTTGGTTTTAGAATGACTTTAATTAATGCAATTTTAACAAGACTGTTCAAGAGCTGACATCGAAGGTAAGAATCTTGCTTTGATGCACATGCCTCATGCCTTTTAAAACCTCATCCGTCCCACCACAATGCTATTTTTTTAAAGGGAAGTTAGCACCATCCGTGGATTTTAGATGCTCCTTCTTTCCTTGCTGAGTCCAGAAAGGAACATATCCAAACAGCAAAACACTCCCTGGAGGCAAAACCAAGCTGGTCAGAGCCACATGGTCACTCAAGGTGGTGAGATTGAGGCTGTTAGAACCAGTATTCCAGGCCAGTGGAGGGAAGCTCAGGCTGTCACGCAGGGTGGCAGGGATGGGGGTGGAGGGGGGGCAGTGGTGGCTGGAGGGGAGAGAGGAGAATGGGCAGGTGCTCAGACAAGCAGGCTGTGCCCTAACTTAAGGGGTGTGGAGTGGGTGCTGGTGACACGCCTGTGTGAACACAGTGGGGAACACGGCGGGGCCACAGCAAGGTCTTCACCAAGAAGCATGCCCTGCCATCTCCAACTCTCCACGTCAGTCCATGGATTGAGAGAAAGAAAGTCCTGGAAGAGCAGCCCGAGGGATGTGTGGCCCACCGGCTCCCACACCTCCGCTCCCTAATCCGGGCTCAGAGTCCCGGGAAGACCGGGGGCCACCCGCCTTGACGGCACAGTCCAGGATGCCAGGGGCCCCCGTGATGTAAAGTGGCAGCAGTACCACCAGAAGGTGAGTCTCAAGGACCCGAGTTCGCACCTTCTCCACGAGGCAGCTTTAACGTCTCTTTTGAAATACGACACATTACCTGCCGCCTTGACCAGACACTCCGCACACCTCCTGGGTGACCCCACTGCCCATCACTCTCAGGAACTGTCCCCTGCACTCCTGCCCTGTCTCCCCAGCCGACCTCAGGCTTGTTGGTACAGCCCGGCTCCCAGCGGGGCCTGGCTCAGCACGTTTTGCCGGTGAGCAGCCAGGTGCCCCTTTGTCCTTTGACCAGTAGGCTCTGGACGTCCCCCCGGAGGTGAGGGTCCCAGGCAGAGGCTGGCACATATGAAGCGTGTGATGGAGGAGGAGGACAGGGAGGCTTCTCCCTTCTCTCACGGGGCAGAGATGCTGGCGGCTCCCGCACTGCAGCTGTCCACTCGGTGAGCCTCCTCCACAAAGGCTGTGAGGAGGGCCCACCCCGACCTTGTCAGCCGTGACGGGTCTGTCTCCTCACAAGGGCTCAACCCAACCCCCAAGGGGCGGCTCTCTTGATCCTTACAGCACAGAGCGCCAGGGCCCAGGGGTCTCAGGGCAGGCTGGGCAGGGGAGTGGGCATCAGGGTCTCTGCTGCCTGACCTCATTTGGCAGCCCGCGCTCCAACCTCAGAGGGGGACGCCTAGTGCTGTGTTCAGGGAAGCTGCAGGGCCGGGTGACAATCGCAATGAACAGCCTGATGGAAGGGAAGTAGAGAGAGTTAAACGTGAACGAAAAGAGATCATTCACCTTCGGGCTGAACAATGGAACGACCTGCACAGAACAGGCCAACTTTGCTCAAAATGGAGCACGGGGTACTCACATCCCTGCACAGCGCTCGGCACCACAGCTAAGCTCGGCTCTGAGCAGAGGAGAGGCTCACAGTGAGCTGGGACCTAGCTCTGTGTTTACAACTGTGTGTGGGGAGAGACTGGAGAAGGAGACACAGGACAGGACACGGGAGAGGGGGAGGACTGTGCAGCCCCTTAGAGCTGTGGCTTTGCTAGACACCCGCTGACCGGAAACCCCCTCCACAGGTGGAACCTGTCCACTCTGGCCAGGCATGGTAGTAACCACTTGCGTTAGTTATCTCACAATAGGTGATACCAACAGGGAGCTTGGAACCAAGAAGTTACCATCAGCTGGAAGAATTTGGGAGGAGATGCCAGCCCCTAATAAGCTCTGCCAACCTCCCAGGAACCCTGGTGCTGGAATCCATCTTGGCTGAGAGAGGCACGCGCCACCAACAAGGACCCTGAGTCAGACCAAACACAGGCCAAGCAAGATGACTGGCCAGAAACAAGCTGGTAAGTAACTCCATTACCATAAAACCAGGGGCTGTGAGCCACATGGAGAGTGGCTCTCCTGGGGTCCTGTTGTTCTCTGCCTGGGTGCCCTTCCTAGTTAAGTCTTGTGCTTTTTCAGCACATGTATCACCTCAGACAATTCATTTCTGAGCATTAGACAAGAGCCCACTCTCAGGCCCTGGAAGAGGCCTCCCTCCTGCAACAGCTTCAACATCAGGAAGACAGGCTTCCGGGGACCCTGGCAGGCAGTTGTGAAGATCAACAATGAATCGATGATGTTTCCGAGGTCTAGGTGCCATGGCCCTCCCAGCCCTGGACTGGGAAGAAGTGAAGCAGCCAGGAAGCGGGGACGTTCACAAGCCCTGACTCTGCAGCCTCTGTGCGTTGACACTGCACCCCAAAGGCCGGGAGGCTGGAAGCCAGGCCCCTCCATGTCTCACTCGGCCCCCAGGACAGTTCAGTTCAGTTGCTCAGTTGTGTCCGACTCGTTGCGACCCCATGGACTGCAGCACACCAGGCTTCCTTGTCCATCACTAACTCCCAAAGCTTGCTCAAACTCATGTCCACTGAGTCAGTGATGCCATCCAACCATCTCATCCTCTGTTGTCCCCTTCTCCTCCTGCCTTCAATCTTTCCCAGCATTAGGGTCTTTTCTAATGAGTCAGCTCTTCCCATAAAGTGGCCAAGGTATTGGAGTTTCAGCTTCAGCATCAGTCCTTCCAATGAATATTCAGGACTGATTTCCTTTAGGATGGACTGGTTGGATCTCCTTGCAATCCAAGGGACTCTCAAGAGTCTTCTCCAACACCACAGTTCAAAAGCATCAATTCTTAGGTGTTCAGCTTTCTTTATAGTCCAGCTCTCATATCCACACATGACTACTGGAAACACCATAGCCTTGACTAGATGGACCTTTGTTGGCAAAGTAATATCTTTGCTTTTGAACATGCTGTCTAGGTTGGTCATAGCTTTTCTTCCAAGGAGCGTCTTTTAAAATCATGGCTGCAGTCACCATCTGCAGTGATTCTGGAGTCCCCAAAAATAAAGTCTCTCACTGTTTCCATTGTTTCCACATCTATTTGCTATGAAGTGATGGGACCAGATGCCATGATCTTAGATTTCTGAGTGTTGAGTTTTAAGCCAACCTTTTCACTCTCCTCTTTCACTTTTATCAGGAAGCTCTTGAGTTCCTCTTCACTTTCTGCCATAAGGGTGGTGTCATCTACATTTGAGGTTACTGATATTTCTCCTGGCAATCTTGATTCCAGCTTGTGCTTCATCCAGCCCAGCATTTCAAATACATGATGTACTCTGCATAGAAGTTAAATAAGCAGGGTGACAATACACAGTCTTGACATACTCCTTTCCCAATTTGGAACTAGTCTGTTGTTCCATGCCAAGTTCTAACTGTTGCTTCTTGACCTGCATACAGATTTCTCAGGAGGCAGGTCAGGTGGTCTGATATTCCCATCTCTTGAAGAATTTTCCACAGTTTGTGATAGAAGAAGTTTCCACAGTCAAAGGCTTTGGCATAGTCAATAAAGCATAAATCAATGTTTTTCTGGAACTCTCGCTTTTTTGATGATCCCACAGATGTTGGCAATTTGATCTCTGGTTCCTCTGCCTTTTCTAAATCCAGCTTGAACATCTGGAAGTTCATGGTTCATGTACTGTTGAAGCCTGGCTTGGAGAATTTTGAGCATTACTTTGCTAGTGTGTGAGATGAGTGCAATTGTGAGTAGTTTGAACATTCTTTGGCATTGCCTTTCTTTGGGATTGGAATGAAAACTGACCTTTTCCAGTCCTATGGTCACTGCTGAGTTTTCCAAATTTGCTGGCATATTGAGTGCAGCACTTTAACAGCATTATCTTTTAGGATTTGAAATAGCTCAACTGGAATTCCATCACCTCCACTAGCTTTGTTCGTAGCGATGCTTCCTAAGGCCCACTTGACTTCGCATTCCAGGTTGTCCCCAGGACAAGCGCACAGGAATTACGACTGGTTTGCCACTGACTGGGTCCCGAGGTTTCAGTGGAGCCTCATATGGCCCAAACACATGCATCCACCCCCAGACCCTCCAAGAAGGGCCAGGACGGGCTGGTTTCTGGGCCCAGCTCCCCCTCCAGGATATGACAGAGGTCTCTGCCATGGTCTCCCCAGCAAGCCCCCTCCAAGGGCCCACGAGCCCTGCACACCCGTGACTTGGGTAACAAGGGTCCTGCCCCCACTACCAGAGAGCACCTGTCGGTGGGGCTGGGTGCCCCCTCTTCCACCTGGCAGACTCTCAGTAAGGAGAAACCACTTCTGTCTCCATCGGGGCAGGGCCTAGACTCACATGCTCACCCAGGCTCCCGGCTGGGGCTGTGGTCAGGGGACGGCTGCGTTCGAACACACCTTACCTTGCTGAAGCTCAGACAGTCTTTGTCCTGGTCTCTGTCCTTCATCTCGAAATCATAGAGTGCTTTGCCCTGGGGCGGGGCTGGGGGCAGTGGCCGCACGCTCTGGACGAAGCCAGCAGGCAGGAGGCCGTGGTACCAGAGCTCGTCACCCCGGCGCTGTAGGACGACAGCATCTCCTTCTCCGCACCTGAGTTCCCCAGGCTCTGTCCCCTCGAGGTTGAGCAGGGCTTTGCCGGCAGGTGGTGGGGGAGGGCCCTGGAAACAGAACAGGTGTTACTCAGCAGCTGTCTGGCCAGTGTCTGACCTGCGGGGCCCCCAAGTCTCAGAGCCCAGGAAGGGGGATACCTCTGAGGAATACAGGGTACTGACAGCCCACCAGGTATGCACAGTGCTTGGGACAACAGCCTAACTCGACTCGCCCCAGAAACATGGGCCACGCCCTGCTGGGCGGGGTCTGCAGAGGGTCCCCAGACATGCCCCAGGCCTCCCTGAGGGCTGCCACACGCTAAGCTGGAAGGATGCTGAGGAGGAGCTGGGAGACCTTCATACAGACTCTGAGAGGGACACGGCCCCTACCCGGGCTCTGGCTCCAGACGCTTTGCCCACCACTGTATGCTGACTGCTCATCCCCTGGGTGCCATCCCCCCTGCTGCATTCCCGGCTACCACCATCACACAGGACAGTGACTCAGAATGTGTGTCTGGGGGGTTTCAAGCTGAAAGGACAGACTTGCTGGGCTGTTTCGCACCCTCCCACATCACCGCTGCAGGGCCTGGGGGCACAGGCTCCAGGCCCACCAGGGGGAAAGGCACCTCTAGGGCTGAGAGTGCTCATGAGGGGTCCCGGCCGCCCCACCACCCCACATCTCGCCCGCCATGGCCCCTGGCTTCCGGAGGTCAGAGAGGTCTCATCCACAAGAGCCTGAGGCAGGTCCTCTTTAGGTCTCGGGATGCCCCCATCCTCCTGTCAAAGGTCATCGAGCCCACTGCCCTTCTGATCTGCCGTCTGGCCTTGAGCCACCCTCGGGCCCCCCTGCTCTTGGGTAACACGGGTCCACTGAACCCCACACCTTGCGCCTGGGGCACCTGCCAACTAACCCCCAGTCTGGTTTGTGAAGGCCAGGGCGCCTGAGTTTCTCTCCTGCTTCTCTGCAGTGGCCAGTTCCCACGGGTCCCAGCCTCTGAGTGAGGGAAAGACAGGGGCCAGATGCCTCCAGAGCAGACAGGAGGGAGCCTAGCAGATGGCTCGGGCTCCTGCCACAGCCTCAGGCAGTCACGCCCATCTGGCGGTCGGAGTGCTGGGCGGGGAGCAAGCACACAACCTTACCAGCTCCAGCCACACCTGCTGAGGTGGCCAAGCTGCTGTTTGGTCCTGTCAGTGGACCGGGAGGTAGCAAGAGGAGGCAGACGAGGGGAGCAGGACTGGGAGATGGGGAGACACCCACCTCACTAATCCCCTCCTGCCCCTCAGACTGCCAAGACCAGCATCTCCTACAGAACCGAGAGGAGGGGCCACCTTAAGATTCGTGGTGGGGAAGGGAAGGCGCACTCCTGGGGGTGAAGATTAGAAGTCAGATGGTGCTGGGGGAAGCTGCTATGTGAACCCAAGCCTCTCCCGCCGGCAATGCTTGGAGCTGGTGGGTCTTGCACCCCCAGCCTCTCACCCTCTCATGCTTGATGAGATGAACTAAGGAGTCCATGATGAGATCCTGGCAGGTAGACGTGGGGCCAACAAAAGACCGCAGATGTCACAGCAGCAACCAGAGGACCCCTGAGACCAGCCCCTGGCCCAACCTCAGGAAGCCTGCGGGGTCTCTGCAGCCCGTCCCTCTAAGTACCCCTCTGAGGAACGGCTGAGTTGAACACCACTGCCAAGTTCCACTCCACAGGCTCAAGACACCCAGGAAACAAGATGAAAGGGGAGTGAGAGGGACACACAACTGGGATGCCTACAACGATTAGCACAGCCACCCTGCGGGACATCCGTGATAATGAAGACAGATGACGTTGGGCTCACGGCTCAGGACTCGGGACATGTAGGAGCTGCGGGATGTCATGCAGGCACGGCAGGCCCCAGGTCTGTCTTAACTGGGATCAACATATAGGTGAGCTTTGCAGATGCACTGCTTGCACTCGGCTGCCCATAAGGCCCCCGAGAGACCGTCCCACAACCAGGTCTCACAGTCTGACCCCCAGAAAGACAGGGTGAAGAGTGTGGACAAAGAACTCCTTCAGTCTTCAGACTCCAAGGACTCTCTGGTTCTCCCTCCACACCGCTCCCCATGAGGCACGTGTTACCAGTGTGGGGGCCCCCAGGACAGGCACCACCTGCTTCTACATTTGAGGCTACATCCCCGACCCTGGCCTGGTTCAGATCACACTCTCGAAACACCTACCAAATGGCTGGCCCTGTGGGCCGCCAAGCCAATCCTAGGACTACAGTTGGCTTAAGGGCCTTTGGCTGGAAGGACTTCTCCCAGGATGGCAGGTCGAGAGTCCACACGGCTCTAAACCTTGTTACCACTGGCCGGGCGCAGACGACTGGAAATCCCCGTGGTCACTCAGAGAGGAGCCAGGCCAAGCGAGGGCTAGGAGCTGGAGATACAGGGCCTGCCTCCTGAGGGAGACACACCCTGGTGAGTTCCCTGGACAGCGGGTGGGCCCCAGGGGGAGAGCACCCAGCCTCAAACCAGTCAAATGTCTCAGGGTCTCAGAAGGCAGCGGTGACAGCCAATTGTCCCCCAAGTCCACCTGCTCCTCCTGTCAGGGAGAATATTTCAAGTTTCAACTGGCGCCAAGCTCACCAGTTAAGAACTTCACCTCCCAGCCCTGCTTGAGGGGAACCCTGGCCACACGCCAAGATTCCAGGCAATGAAGGCAAGTGAGAGGGACTTGAGCCAGTTCTGGGCCGAGCTAGGAAATTCCACTCCTCATCCCTCAGCTCCCAACACTTAACCAGCACCTCCCTCCCTGGGGGCGGAGGAGGGGGTTGCGGCATTTCCCACAAAGATGACACTCCAAGCAAAGGAGGGAAGGACCAGGTCCTCACATGACGTTGGGAAGCAGAGCCCAGATGTCACGTGAAAAAAAGGAAACTTTATCCTGATTGAGCTGCCATGTTTTGAGATCTTCTCATCAGCAGGTTAGCCTGTATCTACCCGGGTCTGAGGTGGGACTTACAATTTCTTTGCTCATATGCAGCTTCAAGTCAAAGCACTTAACATCGCCATGGAGGTCGTCACACACATACTTTCCTTCTAACATGGACACGCTCAGATTTAGAATTACCTGAAAAGGTACATGTTACTAATGTATTTAACCAGAAAGTCCCTGTCTCCTAGTCGACAAATTTCATCTGTAAGGAAGCTGTCACTATATCACACTCCAGCAGGGAGGTTCCCAGGTTTCACTTTTATTGTAGGTTAAATTTTAAGCTCCTTCTTCTCTTTTTCTTATTAAAAGCTTCCTTTGGATCCTGGCTCTTTCTTTCTCTCTTTTATTTTGATGGTTGTTTCTTCTTCATGTTTGGACACTTGTTTCTCCAAGAACCTTACGGGATACCACGATACACCAGGTCCTGAAGTAGGCTCTGTGCCTCTGGGGAGTGAAACATCCCTTACCCTGAAGGTCATGGAAGCTTGCAACTAAAGACATGTGTACAACATGTCCCCAGGCAGGTGGAGTGAGGACAACCCCAGGTTTGCAGCACGAACACTGGGCTCCAGGCCTGGACTTGTCTTCCCCACGTACCCCTGCAGGGGCAGGGGTGCTCTGTAATGTGCAGTTCCCAAGGAGAGCCCAAGCTCTTCTGACAAGTATGAAAAGGTGAGGTAGAAGGTCAAGGTGAGTGTGGCCAAGGTCAGAGACGAGACTCTGCTCACCCCAGGGGAGCGAGTCACCTGTTACACTGGGGAGCAGCCCCGCCAGGCACGTGGGCAGCAGACTCTACACTCAGGCCTGGCTCACACACCAGGTCATCAAATCCACCCTCCCACATTCCCCAGGAACCTGAAGAGGATAGAACTGGTGGTACATAAGGAGCTTCTTATCTCTTAATGGAGAACCCACTATGAAAAAATTCTCACGGACCGCTGGCTGAGGCAAACAAGTGTTTCAGGAGCCTGAATGCGGTCCTAGAAAAGGCAAATGCTTTTAAGCACAGAAAACGGCCAATGAGGAGCCCAGCTCTCCAGCAGGAACACAGGTCAGAGGGTACAGTGAGGACACCGGCCGGCCTGGCACCTGCTCACATTGGCTTTAAATTGCATCTGACAGAAGTGATACCAGAGAAGCAGAACCCTGTGTGACACCCCCTCTCCCTCCTGCGTCTCTGTGGGCACTGGCTCAGGGCCCCTTTGATTCTAGGGGACACTCTATTGTGACTCACAGTCACTGTCACCCCTTCTTCAGTGAGGACTGGCTCCTTCCTCCTGAGCACCAGGCTGCACCCCTTTCCACCCACCAGACACTCACATCAACCCTATGAGGCTGGCCTTATGTCATTGCCACTTTGCAGACAAGGAGCTAAAGCACAGTGAAGTTCAGTAACACGTCCGGGTCCCAGAGGTGGCGGAGTGGTAGACTGTCCTCTGGAGCCCAGCACATACCTGCCACTCATGCTGCGCTTGATAACAACACAAACACTTATCTAGCTGTAGACCCTGAGCCATGCAAGCCAGGCAACTCGATTACTGCTCACAGGAACCGTGAGAAGTAGGAATCAGTCATTACCGCCACTTGACAAGTGAGAAAAACTAAGAGGCAAATCAGCTCCTAGATGTCGTGAGGCTGGTAAGAGGGGGCCAGCCCTCTTCTTTTAACCACCATCCAAACCAGAGAGGTGGGGGACCCTGACAATTCTCTGTTTAGTGCAGAAGGAAAAGGGAAGGTGGATTGCTGACCATTAGGCTGGGAGTGTCCAGACTTGTGTTGCATTTATCCAGTTTGGGGAAGAATTGTTCATTTTTCCACTCTCGGGGAAGACAAGCAAACAGCAGACTGACTCTGAGAAGCTCCTAGTCATATTCGGGACACTGGTTACCAGATGAGCATATGATCAAGCCCCTAGAGGGTCTGTTTGGTGGCATGTGCCCCAGTGCTCCCCTAGGAGATGAGGCGCTAGCTGCCTGCAACTCCCCAACAACCCCAAGTCTGTTGTGGCCTCAATCCAGGGGTGCTCAGCCAGTCATATGTCCCCACATTCCACCCGGGCTCCTGCAGGAAGGTCACTCACCAGAGTCTGCTTTATAGGGAGGGGCTTTGTGCTGGGATCTCCAGCCACATATGAAATCTCCAGCCACGTATGAAAGGGTGTCTGGGTGTCTGGGCAACCGGAAGGAAAGCAGAAGCTTCTCATTGGCTCTGCCCTTTCTCAGGAATGAGAGGCAGATGGCTCCTTTCAGGCCCTTATTTCAGCCCTCACTAATACCACCTTATTTTAAATACTTTTAAAAACATCATTATTTCAATGTTACCAAAGAAGAGCTGGATCATAAACAAGGCTGAACACCAAAGAATCGATGGTGCTGGAGAAGACTCCCAAGGGTCCCTTGGACTGCAAGGAGATCCAACCAGTCCATCCTAAAGGAAATCAGTCCTGAATATTCATTGGAAGGACTGATGTTGAAGCTGAAGCTCCAATACTTTGGCCACCTGGTGCGAACAGCCGACTCATTGGAAAAGACCCTGATGCTGGGAAAGATTGAAGGCAGGAGGAGAAGGGGACAACAGAGGATGAGATGGTTGGATGGCATCACTGACTCAATGGACATGAGTTTGAGCAAACTCTGGGAGATGGTGAAGGACAAGAAGGCCTAATGTGCTACAGTCCATGAGGTTGCAAACAGTTGAACACAACTTAGCGACTAAACAACAACAGCAAGGGAAAAATAAGGTATTTATAAATATCCAGGTTAAAAAAGAAACAGTTGCCTTAGGAATCCAGCTCCAAAGGTCCCAGGCCCTGGAGGGATCAGTGGTGACTGGGCATCAGCATGTTTAAGGGCCTGGCTGTGCAAGATGTGATGTGTCCTCTCAACTTGTCCACATCACACGACAGGCGACATACACACCAGTGAGTTCTGTGGAAACAAAGACCTTAGGCGATAATCTGATCAAGACATTTCATCTTTTGATGTTATTTGGCAAACTCACTACAAGATGGAAAGGGGGGACTTCCTGGGGGCAGGTTTGCTCCAAACGTGCTCCATGTGCCATAGGACTGGCCTGCTGTGTGGCGACATGCCCACGGGAAGTCCCTTCTCACCTTCATGCTCTCATGTGACTTTAGAGTGGACAAAGGTAGACACTGAGGTGTCTGCCCAGGGCCAGGGCCATTCCTACCACACACCTGCCAGAAAGCAGACCCCTAGGGAGGCCGCTCCACCCAGCCAGGCTCCACCGCACTCACCTTCCAAGACACAGGCCGCCATACAGCCCAGCCCCACGCCGATAGCAGGGGTGGGTGCACAAAGGCTGCCCTTGCCTTATGCCGGCTGCCACACCAAGGCCTAGCTTGACTGTTCATTCCCCCATCAGAGCAACTCAGAGGAACCCAGTGGTTGCTGATCATTTATCACGCACGGCAAGAAATGTTTCGTTGCCATTTGTGAGAACATGATTAACATACTGTGTAAATTTAAGAGTGTGGTATGCCTCTTCACCCACCCAGGCAACAAGCGGCTGCCTGCGGACCCCAGAGTCTGTGAGACCTGCCCAGCAGAGACGTTGACGCCCCCACCTCCTGCCTGACAGATAAAGCCGATCCTGCCCACCAGTCCTGCCTACCGTGGGCAGCCCAGCTTGCTCAGAGTGGCAGGGAAGTTAAGAAAGGCATCCCGGCATGACTGAAGGCACAAAGCCTTCTGAGCAGAGGGGAGCCTGGGGCCCCATGCGCGTGGGTGGGAAGGCTCTGTCTCATTCCCGCACAGCCCTGAGAGCAGGCAGGGTCAGAGGCAGCGTGAAGCAACTTGGAGGGGCGATCCTTGGTCAGAGCTGAGCTGTTGGCGAGAGGGAGGCAGCCCTGGCCAGAGGTTTGACCTTCACAGCATCTGCCACAGGGTGGGCCTCAGCGCCCTAGGGCATGAGCTTCTGTAAGATGGGGCCCGAGGACACAGCAGGCTGAGCCCAGAGAGACACAGAGGCCAGGGAGGCAGGACTCAGGCAGGCTGAGGGGGCTACAGGCCACAGCCCTCTGGGTAAAGAGCCTCCACTGCTGCCCTTACAGTCAGCCTCAGGCACTACAGGGCCAGACCAAAGCGTCCAGAGGACCGGAAACATTGCACTGTCTTCTCACTGCGGCTGGAGGGAAGGTCACTGTCTTGGACCCACCACCGGCTTGCAGGCCCCCGAGGCTCAGTGTGGACGGGCTCAGCCCCAGTCCTGCGCAGGCCCAGATCACCACAAGGCCATAGGGAGGGCCAGGGAGCTGCAGCCCCTTCCGGAGTCTTAACAAAAGACTCTTCAGAACTGCTGGTAGTATTCAAGTCCTCGGCTGCATGTACACTGGCCACCTAACTTGGGCCAGACACATCTTAGGAACTGCTATTATGACAGATTGTATTTTCTTGGGCTCCAAAATCACTGCAGACAGTGACTGAAGTCATAAAATTAAATGATGCTTGTTCCTTGGAAGAAAAGCTATGACCAACCTAGACAGCATATTAAAAAGCAGAAACATCACTTTGCTGACAAAGGTCCATCTAGTCAAAGCTATGGTTTTTCTAGTAGTCATGTATGGATATGAGAGTTGGACTATAAAGAAAGTTGAGCACCAAAGAAGTGATGCCTTTGAACTGTGGTGTTGGAGAAGACTCTTGAGTCTTGAGAGTCCCTTGGACTGCAAGGAGATTGAACCAGCCAGTCCTAAAGGAAATCAACCCTGAATATTTACTGGAAAGACCGATGCTGAAACTGAAGCTCCAATACTTTGGCCACCTAATGCAAAAAGCCAACTCACTGGAAAAGACTCTGATGCTGGGAAAGATTGAGGGCAGGAGGAGAAGGGGGTGACAGAGAATGAGACGGTTGATGATATCATCGACTCAATGGACAAGAGTTTGGGCAAACTATAGGAGATACTGAAGGACAGGGAAGCCTGGTTTGCTGCAGTCCATAGGGTCACAAAGAGTTGCACACAACTTAGCAACTGAACAACAACAATACATCAGAAACAAAGTGGACAGGAAATGCTCCTGCCCTGAGGGGCCACACGTTGTAGAAGCGGGGAGAGATGTACAAAATAAGCCATCCATACACACAACATGCTGAAGACAGAGAGCCCTGGACAAGGAATAAGGCAAAAGAGTCCAAGAGTCAGCCGGTAGGGGCTTCACAGTTTAAATCAAGTTGGTGGGAGAGGCCATGGGGGGACCTGAAGCCTGCAGCTTGGGGGAAGACACTCCAGGCAGGAAGGACAGGCAGGGGTCTGAGAAGGTCCTGCCTTTGAGAATGCCTCTTTTCACACTCAAATTGGTTTCTTTATGAAGTAAGTGGGCTGCAGAGAGAAAAGAGGAGGAGGCAGGACTGGGGGTGGTTGGTGTCTCAGTGTCTTGATTCCAATGCTCAGGGCAGCAGAGCTCCAGGCCCACAGCATGGGTTTTCAGTTTTTCTTCTGTCACCATCCTGTGCTCAAGAGAAAAGTCGAGGCATCCTTTTTAGATTTTGGTCCAACATCAACCACAGACTCTGTGAAGATTCCAAATCCCTGGCCTTTCTCCTGGGCTCAGACCACAAGCTAACCCTTGGCACCCCGTGTGCTTGGCACATGTTTCAGGGTTCCCATCACAAATATGCCCAGGGTGCTAGTGACCAGTGGTGAGCAGCTCAGGGACCCTTCCAGAGGGTTCCCAGCCCTTCACACAGAGCCCATGCATGGTGGGTCGGTCTCTCTCTCTCTCTCTCTCTCTCTCTCTCACACACACACACACACACACCCGTCCTCGCGGGGCTAGCGATGGCGGCCTCTGTTTTGCGTCTCAGTGCAGACGTCAAGTGCTACCTTGTTTCACCTGTCATCCACCTGCTTCCTGGAAGATGGAGCATTCATTTATATGACAATACATGGAGCTTACGCAACTTGAAAAATCTACAGTATAAAAGTCCTGATGCTTCTGAGATATGCCAAGATGAGAAAAAGAAAAAAGTAAGGAAAGAGATGGGGCAAGGAGGAGCTTGCCATTTCTCTTCAGTTTTGCAATAACATTTGACGTCAAACCAAAATTGAGGAGAGGCAGCGTTCTTCCTGCCCCTGGCAGCACAGGCCGATCATGCACATTCACTGTGACTGAAGCCCGGCACAGGACGCATTCCTGCACTTTCCCTCAGGGAACCTCCCACAGCCGGAGACAAGGAGACAAACAGTTGGTACAGCCACATGCAGCTCATCACGCACATGCCTTGAAAACCTTTGAACTCTTACTTCATCTGGATGAAAAGAAACACTTCTTCAGGGCCAGGAACCTTATGGCATCCCCTTCTCAGTGCCTGGTTCCATGACTGGTGGTCCAGGAAACCCATTAGACCCAAAGCTGCAGGTTCCCCAGAGAGACTCCTGGACACTATTTGCTTTCACATGACTTTCTTTTTCTGTTTGCTGAGCTCCACACACCACACAAGCACCTGAAGATGGGTTATGGGATCCAACCAACAATATACAAAGGTCAGTTGTTTTTCTATACACAGTCAACAAGTAGAGTACATAAGTTTTAAAAATATTTTTTATCTTTGTTGCTACTGTAGTGTGTTAGTTGCTCAGTCATGTCTGACTCTTTGCGACCCCATGGCCTGTAGCCCGCCAGGCTCCTCTGTCCATGGGATTATCCAGGCAAGAATAGTGGAATGGGTTGCCATTCCCTTCTCCAGGATTACAAATGGTACTAGGAACATATTTAACAAAAAATATGCATTCCCTTTATGGAGAATATCATGAAAGTTTATTGAAAGACCTTAGAGATCATTGAAATTAATGGAAAGAAATACAATGTTTTTGAGTAGGAGGATTGAGAAAAGCTATACTTTTCTCTCAAACTGATGCATGGTTCAAATGCATTTCCAATGGAAATCTCAGCAGGATTTTGACAAATTGATTCGAAATTCATGTGGATCAGCAAAGTTCCTGTTCCTACTAGACATCAAGACTTTAAAGAAGGTATAGCAATTATTAGAACATAATGGAATTAGGGATAGACAGGCGGAGGGGACTGAGCCATTCCAGAAACAGCACCCCACAGGGAGATGTGATCCTGAGCATGTGTGCTCAGACAGCACGGCAAGGCCAAGTGTCTAATAAAGGGTGTGGGCAAAATTGGAGCATCCACACGGGAAAAGATAGCCCTTTGTATCATACCGTATGAAATTATTTCCAGCCAGATTACAGTCTTCAACATGAAAAGCAAACTATGAAACTTTTAGAAGCTAATCTAAGGAGCTAAGGTAGGAAAAGATTTTTTAAATCAGACACAAGACAGACATTGACCATAAAATGTGTTCAATTCAACAACACTAAGAAAATGTCTCTTCATCACAGGACACTAAAAAGAAAAAGATAATCCACAAGCTGGGAAAAGATGTTGAGTAGTAGTCCCCAGAACATATAAATGAGTTAGTGGTTAGAGTGTCAGGGGCCATCCCTGACCTGCTATCACCTCCAGGATCGGACAAGACACTCCACCTGGCCCTCGGCTACCTCACCTAGGAGGCAGGCATCACCGTACTAGCAACTACTTCACCGGGAAGGATCAGAACCGTCAGTGTGTCCAAACCACTAAGAACAGTGGCAGTAACCAGAGATGAACACTGTCTGCTTATTTTCAAGGAGAAGGCAGGAAATTCCAATAGGCATTGAATAAGACAGACATGAATGGTCCATGAGTGCACTGGTCACTGGTCATCAGAGACCTGAAAATTAAGGCACACATGATGCCATACCAACCCACCAGGTTGGCAAACATTGAAAAGTCTGACAATACCAAGTGTTTGCAAGGGTATAAAAACTAGTGTCTATTTGCATGGCCAGTGAGAGCCCTGTGTGCAGGCCCAAGAGCACAGCCCAGGGATCGCATGCAAGAACACACTTCCTCATGGGCAGGGAACGCCCCTGGGCTTTAAGCAGGAAAATTCTGACACGTACATCATGGACACTCTCTGGTGGGAATGCTGGATGCCTCACGTGAGGACATGGCGAGTCCTTGCTGAGCAGGAGAAGGTCATGGAGAAACCACAGTGGTTCTGAGCACAGAATGTGTCCAGTCGACCACCCAGACCCTGTGGACACGTGCATCCGTGTCTGTGTCCTTGCGTGGCTTCACCCAAAGGGAACAAAGGAAGGATGGCAGGGCCTCAGGTCCCGTGGGTCTGGCTGTGCGGAGGCATCCCCGCCTGTCCCACTCTCGCTCTGTCAACTGCACACATGAACCCTCTCTTGTGTACAATGCATCTCCCAACAAAAATGCTGCTAGAAACAAAGCTTACAGACGTTCATTGTAACCTAAGCACCACACAAGCTTTTAACCCTCCAAGCTTTTCACCACGAGTGAAGTGAAGGCCTAAGACACTCCTGTTGGGATCAGGAGAGGCGGCCATGACAATTGCAGGCCCCACACATGGCTGCAGGCCTGGGGTCACTGGAGGAGTGAGGGGCTGCCTGGACACTGGGTCAGGGAGGGTTAGCTGTTTGCATTAAAGTGCTGCCATTCGAAGACTGAGCCACGAGTGGCCACAGGCTGAAGCCCAGGCTGCCGGTGGGTGTTCCTGAGCAGCAGACTGGGAGGTCACAGAACAAAGAACCTTCCAGCTGAGAAGAGAAGAGAACTGAGAAGAGAACGAGCTGCCTGGAGGTGGTGAGCTCCTTGCTGTCTGGGGTCCAGGCAGACAACAAAAAGCCACTCTGGGGGCTGCAGTTAAAGAGGCTGAGCCACTGGGGGCGGGGGGTGGGTACCAAGGAAGTAAGCAGAGCAGGGGTCCCTGATGTCCACCTCAGTCCAGAGATGCTATAACTTCTTGTCTTGCTCTGTGGAGACTGACCCACCCACTTGGGTGGTGCCAGCACTGCTCTGTACAGAAGGTCAGACTGAGCGCTGCTTCTGAGCCCCGTAAGGACACGTGGCCTGCTGGGTGGCCCCCACACTGACCTCCAGGGCCCGCTGAGAAGCATCACACCCTTTGTCAACCTCCAGCAAAAACAAAACCACACACAGGTTTTAAAAAGTGTCTTCACACAAGCCAAGTCCCAGGACAAACTTTCCTTGCAGAGCTGAGTATCACACGTTCCTGTATGAACCATCATGTCACTTAGAACTGGGGACACAGGACCTGGGGAGGTGACGTCTGTCCCACTGCTTTCAGGAGAAGACGTATCAGCACATGCTCAAAACTGTGTGGAGTTCAAGCTCACTGGGCCGTGGGAAAGAAGACATGGTGGGATTAGAGACGGACTCCGGTGTCTGCACCTCCATCCTGTCCTCAGCATCTCCTTTACCACCAGGAGGTGTCCACAGCTTCCAGCAAGGAGGTCAGAATAAAGGTCAGCTTTGCCTTCTCAAAGCATGACTGTTAAAGAATGTAATGTATAAATATTAGTTCACAGACCATCAGCATGGTTTTCCTTCCAAGGTAAGTGGTGGCCACAACCTTCATCATTATTTTAAAATCTAAAAGATAAACTGAAACCACTTCATGCCCACAAGGAGGGCTATAACCATAAAGAGACCTTGGTGGCTGTTGGCATGAAGGCCGAGAAACAGAATCCTTATAGTTTGCCCACGGGAATGAAAAATGCTTTGGTAACTCTGAGCAACCATCAGGCAGCTCCTCAAAAGATTCAACAGTTACCATGCTATCCAGCACTTCTGCTCCTAGATCAACGAGGACACTCGTCCACACACAATCCAGACAAGAACATTCATGGCAGGACTCACCACAGCTATCACGAGGTGATGGCAGCCCAAACGTCCAAGGGCTGACAGGCATCAGTGAGAACCAGTGAGCCTCTCTATTCGACGTATTACTACTCGGCTGTACAAAGAATGGGGTGCTGACACGTGTGACAGGCACGACAAAACTCTGAAAATGTGATGCTGAGGCAAAGAAGTCAAACACAAAAGGTCATACACAAATCCCATTTATATGGAGGGGTGAGAATAGGCCAATCCATAGAGACAGGAAGCAGCTGAGTGGCCCCAGGGCTGGGGGACAGGAGGGGACAGGAGGAGAGGGAGGGATTGCTACAGGGTGTGGGGTTCCTTTCTGGGGTGACAAAAATGCTCTGGGATCAGTGCGCTGGTCGCATGACTTTGTGCCTATACTAAAAACCACTTAAAAAGATAAAAATGGAAACTTAGAAACTGAAAGGTGAGCCCTCTGAGCCCTTTGGGGACCTACACTGACAACAAGCATGAACATCTGCAAGCCAGGCTGGCCGGCAGTCTAGAACAGCGTCTGGACACTCCTGCCACTGCAGGAGGGCACAGGCAGGCAGCCTTGCCATCCAGGTTGGGTCATGCCGGACACTGCTGAGTTGGGGGCTTATTTCATGCCCCTCCCATCTCCACTTATATTCCTTCTGGGGGTGGGGGTGCCGCAGACAACTAGCAGATGATCACTGTGGTTGTTCCTTTAAATCTCACGGAACACTCCTTGGGATGCTGTGTGCTCCGTGAGCCCACGTGTGTGTCCCTATTCATGAAGCATGCACACAGCCTGGAGTTGGAGTCTCCCAGCCTCTTCTTCAGGGCATCCTCTCTGGTATGACTGGCCTGATGGGGACCTGCCCTCGTGTCAGCCTGGACTGAACATCTGATGACCTCCAGACCAGGACCTGATGAGCCAGAGGGTCTGAATGCCCCTCAGAAGTACAGGCCCCCTTCGTCCCATGCCTCGTCCACAGAGGCCAAGCCCCCTCCTGGGAGTACGGCTGGGAACCCAGCACACAGGCGAAGTAAAAGCAGTAGAGCGACTGGAAGCCCCCATCTCTGCTGATGTTTTGATGAGACCGCCTGGGGTCAGACAGACACAGATGGTAGAAGAGTCCCCTGTGCAGCCCTGACAGCCAGGCAGCACGTTCCACACTGGGCTTTCCTATGAGTCTGTCTACTGGTTAAATCCCCACTGAGCCAGGAAAGCGCCACCTCTTGGCCTCATCTGAACATTACAAGGCCTGAGCGTGGAACTTTAAACTGATGGCAATAAAGCTGTCAGCCCAGATCTCAACGTGGTGAACACACAGACTGCGCAAGCCTGACTGCCCAGGTGGAGAGGGTCCTCATTTGAATTCTTCTCTGCTGAAAACCGAGGATTGAGCTGACAGTCCATCGCTTAATGAACTGGAGATCATGTCCCCAGGCACTCTTTGTGCTCAGTTGCTGCACCTTTTAAGTGTGGTTTCTGCCCTGGACTGTCCTTTCACATCTGACGGAGGCCACTGCAGATTCACCCGTTCAGCAAATCCAGCCTTGCTGTAGCTCTCAAGAGCCAGTATGCACATTGCTGTGCAGGCCCCACCGTGAAATTACTCACGGCCTTATTTAGAAATGCAAGCTTCCTCAAGACTCATGGTGTTCCTGGCTGACTTCAGCTCAACTCTTTGCTCCGTGTCCTGGGCTCCTGCCAGCCTTCCTGCCAGGCGGTCCTGGGAGGCAGCTCTCAGGCGTGGCTCGGCCTCCTCTTGGCCCGGCCGCTCTCATGCACAGTGGCTTTCTTGCTTGGGGGTTCCAGGCTGTTAGAAGCTGTGCCAGATATCCTGTCTGTCTGTCCCCCACCCTATTCAGTCCTTTCCTTCTTTCCCGCCCATCCTCTTGCCTTGCTGCGCCTCCCAGTTGTCAAGGTAACTTTTTAAGAGCCATCCATTCCTTGAAACGCAGTATTTGCCTTGGCTCTGAATGACGACTTTCCGAGCTCAGACCTGCAGGAAGTGATCCCAGCTTCCACTCCATAGTGGCCTGCTATGCCGGACTGTGGAGGTAGTGGAAGCTTACTGGAATCTGGGCAGGATTTTGGTTTTCCCGTGGCCGGCCTCTGACGTCAGATGTAGACAAGCCCCTCCTTTCACATCTCCCGTGTTCATCCTGGCAATTAGAGGGAGATCCTCACCCTCCCTCTGCTCTGGAAATCTGCCTTTCCTCAGGCTGCCTGCAGGGACCAATCTGACACTGCTGTTGTTCATTCATGTTTACCAGATCTCTGCAACCACAAAACGACTGTATTCAGTCAGGACTCCTAATCTGGCAAAGTTTCATCCTCTGTGGGTGGGTCTCATCTCCTGTAATCCATCAAGCCACTGAAGAGTGTTTGTCAAATTTCTATTTTAATAAAAACACCACTGACACACTTTCCTTCCTCTGTTAAATGGAAACAAAGCACAATCTAATTTTTAAAATACTACAAGCAGATAATCAGGAATCAACAACTCTGTGCCCTGACCACTCATTTCCACTTCAAATGCTTCCAGTCTGTGGTGGCTTTGGTAGTGAAGGATGTTCAGAGGAAGAGACAATCTGCATGCCACACTTGCTCCACCAATTTTCTAAATTAAGTGGCAAGAGAGTGAAGGAGCGGCGTTTTGATGAGAACAGCCTAATTAAAAGTGACTCGGGGGGTGTGAGGTTTGCTCCTTTACTGCCTGCATCACCTCAGAGGTGGCACAGAGCAGCAGTCCTTGACAGACGTGCTCCCGGCCTTCCCTCATGGCCGCATTTCTGCGACTTTTGACTAATTCTCATCAGCAGTGACAGGCTTTCCTCGCTGAAGCCGGTTGGTACCCACAGCCGTGTTCTGAGCACCTGTGAACAACCTCTGATGATGCCTTACATACGTCTGTCTGGCCCTGGTTAAAACTCTGCAAGATGCAACATTATCCTTGGTTCACAGGTTTGTGGCTCAGAAAGCTTATGGGAGTTGTACAGGGTCCCACAGATGATGGAGCAGGGTAGGGGTCCGAGTCTGGTCTGGCCACAGTCCACGCCCACTGGGCACACAAGCCCTGGCACTGTGATTTTCCCCAGAAGTGGTATGTCTGCATGTAGGAGGCGACTTACCACCAGAAGCACCTGCCTCCACATGGACATTTCATGGGGATTTCACACAGACAATGGTTCTGAGTCCTGTGGGATGAAGAGTGAAATTTTGACATGGGTCCTGGTGGCCTCAAAGCTGAGGGCTGGGAGGTTCAGCTCAGGCTGGGGGGAGTCTCAGTGGCCCCAGAGGACAAGCGTGGATCCCACGGGAGAGGGGCCTCCTCTTGACCATGGAAACTGGCCTTGGATTGGGAAACCCAGGGGAATCCGAGACAGCCAAGTGCTTCCTGTTCTTTGCAGGGACGAGCCCCTGGCTCCTCATGCTCATCTGGCCCTGAGCTGCCTCGGGGGGCTGAGGGGGGCTGAGGAAAGAGCCAGAGCCTGGGCCCTGCTTTCCAGCGGAGGGGCCACAGGTGGTCACACAGGGATGGGAAGCACCTCACCTCTTGACCCCCCCATGCCTCCCAGAGACAGCCACGTGGGCAGGCCCAGCAGGACCAATGCCATCAGGACATCAGTCACCTGTACCCCAGATGCACCCGGGGCTCCCGGCCACGTCCTTCCCAACTCACCAGATGCCACACAAGGCTGCCCTCAGTGTCTTCATGAAGCCAGGACCAAGACAAAGGGTTAAGAGGGCCTCACGGAGTGGGGACCTTCTAGACTTGGAAAGACAAGTAGGGGCTCTTGGGGGCAGTGAAACTACTCTGTATGACATGCTAACAGCAGGCAGAGGTCCTTGTCGTTGTCATCGTTTGGTTGCTAAGTCATGTCCAACTCTTTGTGACCCCATGAACTATAGTCCACCAGGCTTCTCTGTCCATGGGATTTCCCAGGCAAGAATACTGGAGTGGGTTGCCATTTCCTCCTCCAATAGGTCCCTATACATTTGTCAAAACCTGCAGATGGTACAACCCTGAGCGTGCCCATCATTGCCCAGGTGGCCTGTGGACTCCGGGTGATGATAATGTAGGCTCGTCACCTGTAAGAGATGTACCATCGGGGGTGGGGGGGATGGTGGGGGCTGTGCAGGTGGGGGCAGAGCATACGGGAACTCTGTACCTTTCTCTCCATTTTGCTGTGAACGTAAAACTGCTCAAAAAGTAATGCCTTTTTTTTTTTCTTAAGTAACAGAACTCCTACAATGTGTGACAAGCTCTCTTCATGTCATGGACTGTGTAAAGGCCACCTGAGCAGCCATGAGCACAGGGACACACATGCCCACTGGCTCACCTGTGCTGGGCAGGGAGCCAGTGTCTAGAGGAGGGACCCCAACACACCGAGGCCCCAACCAGCTCGAGGGGCCGCCAGCCACCAGGCAGCCATTTCCCAGCATCAACTGGGTGGAGTAAGCCTCACCCTCCTCCGTCTGTCATCCTTCCCACGTCAGAGGCCCTGCAGCACCAAGAGCAGACTGGCTGCTGGGCAGAAGCCCACACAACCTCCAGGTCAAACTCCTGCCGGCCCTCAGGGCAGAACTCGCCTTCACCCACTTTGC
This sequence comes from Dama dama, assembly GCF_033118175.1. Classification (NCBI taxonomy): domain Eukaryota; kingdom Metazoa; phylum Chordata; class Mammalia; order Artiodactyla; family Cervidae; genus Dama; species Dama dama. Next base: position 60,238,773 of record NC_083691.1, on the reverse strand, counting down.
CCTCTCTTTCCTTCAAAAGCGCCAAATCCCTAAATACCAGAAATTTTGCAATTTGGATGAAAAAATCCTGATATATCTGCATGAAACCTAATCTCAGACCTAAACACCACCCAACACATCTCAAAAGCTCCCTGATTCTTCCCAATGACAAGGGCGTAGGTGGACAGGCATTCCTGCCCCACAAGAGCCAGGTGGGGACAAGAGGCGTTGGGGCTGGATGGGTGACAGTGAATAGGGGGCCAAGGTTGGGGCTGGACCCAGGAGCCTATGCGGGTCTGTGATGGCCCATTGAGTACACTTACTGCCATCCAGCTCCCTACTCAGTGACAAAAGTTGAGGCCAGTAACTCTTTGCAACCCCATGGACTGTAGCCTGCCAGGTTCCTCTGTTCATGGGATTTCCTAGGCAAGAATATTGGAGAGGGTTGCATTCCCTTCTCCAGGGACTCTTCCCAACCCAGGGACTGAACCCATGTCTCCTGCATTGCAGCCAGATTCTTTACCATCTGAGCCACCAGGGAAGCCCAGTATAGTTAAAGCCCACATTAAATGAAACCAGAGCGGTGAAGGAATTTACAGAGTAAGAAACAGTCTGCTGGAGAGTAGTCCCTTTAAGAAGAGTCATTAGGGACATCCCTGGTGGTCCAGAGACTAAGACTCTGTGCTTCCAATGCAGGGGGCTCGGATTCGATCACCGGTCAGGGAACCAGATCCCACATGTCGCAACTAAGAGTTCACATGCCACAGCTAAAGATTCCAAGTGCTGCAACGAAGACTGAATATCCCATCCCATGTGCCACCATTAAGACCCAGCACACCCAAATAAAGAAAAAAAAAAAGATTCATGAAATGATTCATGAAGGAGCAGGTTTGTCTTATGCATCTAAAGAAACTGACAAATGTATACACAACCATAAGGATGATGCAGAGTGACAGACGCGTGCAAATTAGGATACAGACACTCTTCCCCAGGGCTGGGGTGATGAGAGTGAAAAAGTTAACTGTTCCGTTCCGGCAGTGGCAGTCTGCATGCCAGCAGTGAGGAAAGGCTGAGGTTCAGGCCACCGGGTGGCCCACTGACTCTGGGCCCCATGTCCTTGCCCTCCTGGCTATACCCAAGCATCGTTATTGAAATCCTGAGCCTCTAGAAGGTAACTGAGGATTTATCAATTTAATCATTTCAGGAAAAGCACATTCTTCTAAACTGTATTCTAAGCCGTGCTTTCTTAAACAGGCTCCACGATACACGCAGCCCCTCCTCCTGGTCCCCTGGCTACTTGCCCAGGTCGCCACTGCCTCTGCCCACTTTCAGGTACCAGCTCAGGCCTGCCACCTTCTGCCTCGGGGCCCCATCCCAATGGGCCCAGGTGCTCAGAGGGTCTTCTCCGCTGCCTCTTCCCTCTCCCCTGTTTCAGGGAGGAAGGTCGCCAAAAACCCTCCCCAAACCTCTTCTCACTGCTCCTCCTCAGGCCCCTTTGCATCCCAAGCCCAGCACCTGCTCCTGCCCACTAGTACCTGGAAGGCCAACCCCTCTCCTCGGCTCCTGCTGCCATGGTGGGAGGGTTACCCACCCTTGGTGTCTGAGGTTGACCGCCAGAAATGGGCTTAAAGCAAACACCACTACCCGGGGAGAGCATCCCTTCTGTGAGCCAGGAGACTAGATTCTGCTGAATACTGAGCTCCAGAGTATTCCTTTCTCATCCTCTTGTGCTCACAAAGCATGAGAGGCAGGTTCACGTCGGCTGAGTTGTGTGGCCTCGGGCTAAGTTAGCAGCCCCTCTGGGCTTCAGTCTCTTCAATGCATCACACACACAGAGGGCAGAGCAGTTGGCACACAGCAAGCACCCAAATGTGAGGACCAGGGATGCCCTAGCTGTGGCTGCACTCCTGGTGACACCATGACCTCCCGCAGTGACCACAAACACAGACCCCATCCTCGAGATGTCAGGGTGAGGTCTGGCCCTGCCCAAGGAGGATGGGTCCTGATATCAGGCCAGGGTTGAGGATGCTGGTACAGACGAGGGTCCCACCCATTTCCAGGTCCCGCCTGGCTCCTCAGTGGAAGTGATGAGCCACTGAGGACACACGTCCCCTCCCCGGTGGGCTTGAGCCAGGCCCCCCTCTTCCATCCCTTCTCAACCCTCCAGACAGGCCACCTGTCATAGTCTCTCCTGCTTCCACCTTAGTGCATTTGGAAACAAAACCCAAGAGCTGTTGGAGGTTCCTCAACAAGATAAAAGCAGAATTACCACAGGACGCAGCAATTCATGCCCCAGAATACACCCCCAAAGAACTGAAAACAGGTGTTGAAGCAAATGCCCACACAGCAAGTTCCATGCAGCACTGCTCACCACAGCTCAGAGGCGGAGGCAGCTCGAATGTCCACAAGTGGTAGAGAGACAAAATGCGTGTAAGCCCACAGAGTATCAGCCTTGAAAAAGCAGGAAATTCGGGGACTTCTCTGGTGGTCCAGTGGCTAAGATGCCACACTCCCAAAGCAGAGCGGCCGGGTTTGATCCCTGGTCAGAGAACTGGATCCTACGTGCTGCAGCTAAGAGTTCACATGCCACGACTAAGAGCTGGCGTGCTGCAGCAGGAAAGATCCCACCTGCTGCTCTGGACATCGAAGCCTTGCATGTAGTGGCCAAGATCTGGCACAGGCAAATAAATAAATATTATTTTAAAAGAAGAAGAAGAAGGGAACCTTGCCACAGGCTATAACACAGATGAAAATTATAAACATGCTGAGACAGAGAAGCCAGACGCTAAAGGACACATCCTATATCATTCCCTAACCCCAGAGAAGCGAATTCAGAGTCAGAGAGCGAGTGTTGGGGGCGGGGGTGGGGCAAGGAGGGTGACAGCTTTGTGAGTGCAGGTTCCCTCTGGGGTGATGGGAGGCCCTGGAGCCAGGCAGGGTGACAAATGTACACCTGAAAATGGTTCTGATGGGGCATTCATGTGATAAAAGACAAAGAAAGATCATAAAAGGCCAAGAACTGAACTTGTTAGAATTCTAGCCACAGGAAAGGGAGGCTTGAGACCTGAGCGACGGGGCACTCTGTCCTTCAGGCCTCATACATTTTGTTTACTAAAATCTGTGATTCTTTGTAAGATTCTGAGTTTTCAAATCAGCACGGTGCCAGTTCTGAGTAGCTGACATGTCTTTCAACCAAGCAGCACACTGCAGTCTTGCCCTGGCTGAGGTCAAGATGCGGGACTGGCCACATGGTGCCCAGGTCAGCTCCACGGCAGTGCCAAGCTCTTCCAGCCTGGATGCACCACGATGAACAAGCATGGCTGAGGTTTACAGAAACATCAGCTCCAGGGTCTGTGTGACTCTATCCACCGCTAGGGGCTCCATGTTGGCCCGCACCATGGCTACATCCTCCATCCGGTGCTGACAACAGAGCAGACTGTGAGCAAAGAAAGCCTTGCGAGGGGGTTCTTCTGCATTTCCTGTCCCTCTGATTATTAGAATATAATAACTAGGCAGAAAATGAGGAAATGACATCGGGGCGCAGGTACAGAACAGGACAGGTGCACAGAATGACGGAGGGTCATTCTCAGTGTGACCTGATCATCATTCGAAGTCAGGGCTGCTCCCAAAGTGAAGCCAGGAAAGACAAACACAAGTTCCCCTCAGCTCCACCAGTCAGAGGGAGCTTCCAGAGATTCCCCTCTGACTGGGTCCCAAGTCACCCCTCAACCATCCATGACCCCAGGAAGAGCCAAACTGAAGGGAAAACACCCCCGTTTCAAGTGCTGCTGCACAGAAGAGGGGCCTCTGGGCAGAGAATTGGCATCAATCTTGACCCCCGACCCCTGACCCCCGACCCCACTGGGTGTCCCTGAAGATGCTACAGTAACAGGTCTCAGATGGCATGTGTGATGCTGGATTTGGGGATGAAGGCAGTTTGCCAAAGGAAAGTTCAGTCTGTGAAAAGTTTCTTTTGTACATTCGCTTTCCCAACAGGCATATCTGAGCAATGGGAGCTAAACACCAGTGTCACTGGTGGGCAGGACGCCAGGTGTGGATACTTTTCTGTCTCAAGTCACGGTAAGAGAGAAATAAAGACCTCATGCTGGTTATAGAGTCGAGAAAGACATAGCCTCCTGTATACAAGCCACAAGCACACTGCAGAGACCTGTGTGCCCAGATCACAGTGTCTGGAGCCAAGCGCAGACCCTGGGGTCTGAAGCACATGTGGGACCACGCAGCTCTACTGCAGCCGCCAGAGCTCTTGTCCGCCCTCCTCCACTGGTGTTTTCTGCCTGGGGACCAGACCCCTCTTCACTCATCCCCTCACTTCCTGTGGATCTCGGTGCAGAGCACCCACTCCCCATCCATCCTCTCCAGCTCAGTCCAGGCCCAGCCCCTCTCCTTCAGGACCCCCTCAGCCTCCACTTGGGGCCCAGGCCACCCTTTAAGCCCTCACGTCTGCAGAGCCAGGAAAACACGTGACCGCTTAGCTGTCTGCAGCCTTTAGACAAGTTCAGGTCTCGAGCAGACCGGCTGGCTCACAAGAATGGAGGCAGTAGCTGTCAGTCACTGAGAACCAGGCGACCTGGGTGCCCCAAGCACAGGGCTAGCAGGCCACCAGCATCCCTGAGGGGATGGGGCCAGAGCCAGAGCTCTTGTTCTGATTTCCCAGGAAGGTGGGGGGCAGTGGGCACCAGGTTGAGCCGGGGGCCGGTCCTGCTGGCGTCCACTCCCTGCAGGTGGAGGGAAGGAGGGGCCGGATGGAGGAGAAGGAGCTACTGAGGCACGCGGACCTGCCACCCTGAGCTGTCCACGTGGAGACCAGACGCTGGCACCAGGGCCTCATCCAAGTCCTTCCCTAAGGAGGCCTTGGGGTGGCCAGCCCCCGGCTGGAGACACTTGCCCTCACGCCCACCGCCAAGCTCGTCCCTGTCCTCCACCCCGGGTGAGGTTCCCTGCCTCCCTGCCCGCTCAGCAGCTGCACTGTGGGCCACGGTGCTCCGACTCCAAACTGTTGGTGGGGGGGCCCTGCTGGCTCTGAGTCCTCCGCTCCTGGAGCTGCCCTGCATGGCCTGCTCGTCACCCAGCAGTTCTGAATCTTCTTTGCAGGCTGTTAATTGAATGCTCAGCCTGGCTGTACACGCGGGGCTTTGTAAGCATTTTAATCAATAAATAAATGAGCCCGTACCACAACCACATCCTCCATCCGGTGCTGACAACAGAGCAAAGAGCCTTGCAGGGGGTTCTTTTGTACTTCATGTCCCTCTGATTGTGAGAATATTCCAGGCAGAACCGGTTTCAGATTTGCCAAGTGCAGGTGCCCTAACGTCAGGGTTTCCATGTCCCCGAACCCACAGAACCTCCCAGCCCAGCACCGGGTGCCCCCCACCCTGGGTCCTCCCTAAGGAACAGGTTGGGACGGTGCTTCTCCAACCTGGAGCATGCCTGAGGGTCAGCTCAGGAGGCCAGGTGCTGGTAAGGGCAGGCTTGGGGTTCCTCCCCAGGGGCCGGTCATCTCTGGTCACCAGGTGGCAGAGCCTCACCTCTTCGCCCCCCTCCCCTCTGTTGTGGGCTTCCTTTCAACTGTTTTACAAAGGATTCTCCAAGAAGGCAGGCAGAAGGCAGTCTTTCCTAAGATTTACAGCACTTGAAATAATAATACTAACATGACATCAGGAGTGACTCCTCCTGGGGACTTGGTGTGTCGGAGCCACACCCTGACCCCCCCAAGACTCCACCCCTGATGCCCCCACTGCGGATGTGTGTCTGGGCAGCTTAACATCCTAGCTGTCTCTCCTGCATGGACCAGAGCTCCTTGAGGGCAGAAACTGACTTGTCCCTCTCAGCTGTTCACTCGGGGCCCAGCGCTAGGCATGCAGTGGGCACCAGGGAGCAGGTGACGTGGACGTGGCGAGTGGTCAGACCCTGGGTGGCTCCAGGCCTCGTATGTCCTGACTTCAGCCAAAGCGTTGTAACAGTTGAGGCAACAGCTCCTCCCCTCCCCACCACTAAATCCTCCTCATCACCTGTGAGGCCCCTCTTCTGAGCACCCCACCTGTGGGCTCCATGTTGGGGTTCGGCTGAGGCCTAGTTCAGCCAGCGCCTCCTCCAGGTGGGCCTCCCCGCAGGACTAGGGAGGTGCTCAGACGTTTGCTGATCGGACAAAGGAATGCAAAGGTGTGTGCTAACCAAACTCCTCCTACAGAGCACCCCTCTATCTGCAGGGGATGCACTGCCAAGGCTCCAAAGAGCCGCACCTACATCCTTGATGGGAGAAAGGATTCTGGCTGGAGTGACCTGTCTCCTGGGTGGGGGAAGGGCACACAACAACTGCAGACCAGAACCGCCACACCCCCAACAAACAGCAAGACAAGAAGGCTGTGACTCCCCCAGCCACTGGGCTAGGCTGGAGTGTGGGCACGGGACACCCAGCTCCACAGAGCACAGAGCAGCAAAGCTGTGTTGTGTCAAGGAACAGGACTCTGGATTGAAAATAAACCCGCACATCCTACCCAGACCTGGGCAGGGAGGGCTCTGTCCCCAGGGATGCTGGAGAGGGATTTCAGGATGGCAGTGGCAAAGCAGGGATGCTAAGACAGGACGCTTCCTTTTCGGTGAAACTCAATCCCACTTTGATAGCACACAGCCCAGGATGACGGAGCCTGGGAAACTGGGCTCATTGGAGGAAAGGGCTCCAGGGTTGGCACGGGCTCCCTGCCTTCCATCCTCTACGGGTCAGTGGGCTAGGTGTGCAGATGGTGTGTGCGTGAGGAGATCAAGCCCTCGGGTTTCTGTCCTTGGCCTGAGCTGGTGATGCTATGAGTGCTCAGACCAGGAGAAGCAGGGCCAGGGCCCATGTGCTCAGCTGTGGTGGCCTCAGCTGTGGTGGCCTCTGACTCCATGTGGGGAGACATGGTCCAGACCTACAGGCTGTGATGCATGCTGGCAGGAAAGAGCAGACTCCAGTTAGCTGTGAGGATCTGCAAGTCTCTGCTGCAGTGCTGGGTGTTTCCCAAAGGAGGGTTTTCCTCGCCAATCCCACCAGATCAACCCAGAGGCCACACAAACCGTGGGCATGGCAGGTTTGGCGCCACTTCTGGGAGTTCTGCCCCCGGCTCCCCCCCCCACCTGCCCTCCTGGGTCACTGTGGAGTGGACTCAAACCCTGACCAGTCTGTGGTCCGGGCCCAGCCAGGCAGGTGGGAGCCCTGTTGTGCCCTCACCAAAACAGGTCCTGCCAGACAGCATGTGTGGCTAGAAAAGTGACAGAAGGGAAGAGAAAAAAGTCCAAAATAGAAGTGAGGAAAAATACAACTAGAAGCAATGAGATAAAATATTATTTAACATAGAGAAGAATGGGACCAAGCCCAGGTGTCTAACAGGAGACTTGTTCCACAATGTAGGGAAATATCGGCAATGATCTGTTTCACAGTCATTAAATATCCTGCCTTTAAAACATTCTAAAAAAGTGAAAATATTCTAAACAAAGGATGAAGTGGAGAGCCCAGCACAAACGTGACTGATCATGTTTGGAAACAAACACGTGTGCAGAACAACAAAGGCTCAACGAGGTTCACTCTGCATTAGGGGAAGGGCAAGTTCTATTTCCTTCTTTAAACAGTACTTTTATACATTTACACATCCTACATTTTCTGTAGTGAGCATAAATAATGCTTCTAATTAGATGCAAACATTTAAAAATACATAGTACTTTCAGACTGAAAAGACATCAAATACGGCTCAGCTTTTGGTGGTTCCTCTGTGGAACTGACATGAAAGTCACTGGAAATGGGTGCCACTGCTGACCTGGGTGCCGGCTCTGGAGCCGCGGATGCCCTGAATAGGCAGCCACTGGGAGTGGGGGGCTCACCTCCCCACCATGCAGGGCCGCCTAGGCTTAGCAGCATGTCCTCCATGAGCATCACAGGATGAGAGGCCCCCAGGCCTCCTTGACCTGAGCCCCCACCCCCAACTCCCACAGCAGAGAAGCCCTCCCATCTGGAGTGAACACGCCCCACTTGCCTTCAGGCACATGGGCCTCATGCAACCAAAGCCGGTGGAGGCAGCTGCACATAGAACACTGAAACTCAGAACAGCCTCCCTACCCCTCAAGCATAATGCAAACCCAGAAATTTCTCAGCTTCTTTTCTCTCCTGACAGCCTTCTGTTGCTGCTTTCCTGGCAATTCTCCACATCATCTTGACAGCATCTTCAAAGGCTCATGTTCAACGGAGCACCCCCCCAACCCAGATTCAGGAGAACAAGAGGCTCAAACCAGACTCCATCCAACCATCAGGAATGGTCCTGGCCACCTCCCAGGTCAGGGAGCCATGGGCTTCACAGGCACTAGATGAGCCCAGGAGATAATGTCAGGTCATCACCTACTGTGCACCCAACACTATGCACCCACACTCTGCACCCAACACTATACCCAGCACTCTGCACCTAGCACTGTGTACCTAGTACTCTGCACCCAGCACTGTGTGCCCACACTCTGCACCCAGCATTCTGCACCCAGTACCCTGCCAGCCACCCCGGGGACATGGGAAATGGCAACAAGATAAGTAGCCACATGCACAGCCACCTGTCTCAGCAAGTTCACCATCTGGCCAAAGAGGCAGAAAACATACACAGAAAGAATAAAGGTAATATTTAAGCCCTAAACCAGGTGAGCTGTTAGAAGCTCAAGATGGAGCATTGGGTTTGCAGGACCTGAAGCCAGGGAGGGTGCGTGAGCAGAGCAGTGGGCGTGGCTGGGCTCCCAGGGTCAGGGAGGCTATCAGGGACAAGGAGCTAGGCAGCTACAAGGAGGAGTCCGGGCTGAACCGATGCAGAAAGGGACGAGTCATGGGGGGTGCTCATAAAGGAGACGCTGAGAAAATAGAAGCTGTGTTGGAGGGTAAGGTGGGGAGACCTGGGCCTTGGGGCTCCCAGCAGGGACCTGGGGTGTGCAGGGGTGTGCTCACGTGTACACATGCTCAAGTGTGTGCCTGGGGGAACTCTGAGTGTTGCAGGCCTGGATACCCCCACTTCTTTTCCCGTCAGTTAACTAATAAATGTTGATCGAGTGGCTGGTACGATGCATCCAGTTTTGCTCTGCATCTTTATGTCTCTTTGCTGCTGAGGGAAAAACAACAAGAGGAACTCCAACAATTTACAGATGAAGAAGGACCCAGCAGCCACGGCATCTACGTCCATGGATCTCAGAGTCAGATTCTGTACTTTAATAAGCCCCCCAGCACACAGTGAGCACCTCACAGTGAGAAGCCAGACCCAGGTCAAAAAGCCTAGGATCCAGCCCTTGGCTGGTCTGGAGGGCAGCTCAGTGGTCACCCAGCTCGACCCACCATATGCTGGACGAGCAAACTGGGGTCTGAGAGTGCTAACTGGTTTCTCAGGGTTCCTTTTTAAGATATCACTGTCACCCAGTTTGGGGCTAAAACCCCCAAGCCATCATTTCCTGACTGCATTTTCCCCCCTCCCCGCCCCCAGCACACGCTCTTAGTGTCAAGCACCCGCCACTTGTCATCACGTGTGTTGTCAAATGAGGCCACAGGATGGAAATCTGCATAGCTTCCAGTATGTTTCAAAACTAAACACACAGACACCTGCGTACTGGGCACATCCCCGTGCTGCCCAATGATCACCATGGTTACTGAGTTCTGCACCCATTTCCACCACAGCCAAGGTTCAGCTGACACACATCACCTAGATGGCGAATTTATATACAAACAACCACACTCTATGGAATGATATGCCCAGCTCTCGGTCCAATAACTCCCTGAAACGGTGGTTTTTAAGGTTCTTTTGTGTAGAAGCAAAGGATCTGAGATCTGCTCTAGTTGAGAGTAAATAATAAGCCTGGGCGGTGACGGTGCGTCATCACCAGGCGGCGTGGAGCCACATGCCAAGTCGTGGGCAGCAGGGAAGGGCCTTGTTCCCGAGGACAGAGAGAGGATGAGAGAAGGGTAGGCAGGATTTCTTTTCATTTGACAGCTTGGAAAACTCCCATTTCATCTTGATAATGCCAGCTCCTCGGTTACAATTTAACACCTATTCCAAGAACAGTTGACGACCGAATGTTAGTGACAACACAACGCCAGTTTCATACGTGGCCAGATGATTCCTTTATGTCCTCAACGAGCCCACGACAAGCTTGTCAATCTGGCCACATGGGTGTGGGCTCTGCAGACGGCCCTGCCATCTGCTGTCCCGCATGCGCCCAGAAAGCGTCTCGGGAGCTGCCGAGCACGGAATAGCTCTCCGATCACTGGCCGCCTCGCTGTGTCCTCCATCACCCGTGAGGCTCAGGGATGGCGAGGAGGAAGTCGGCACCAAGAGCTTAAGGATGTCTCCTCTGGGGATGGCGCCTTCCCTGCAAAACTCGCAGCAAGCGGTCAGCAATGCAGGCCCACCCTCCACAGATGAGAGGCTTCTGGGGTCAACAACATGGGGCTTCTTTGTAGGGAACCCTTATGTCTGGCTTCATTCTATTTTTGGGAGCCGGAGTATTCATGTTAAAAGCCTCCTTCCTGAGCTGGGCTGAGGGACTACCCCCCATGTGCTCGTTGCCCCAACACGCTAAGAACTCAGGTGGCCTCTGGCCTCCAGGCCCTACTGGAACACCAAGTGGAGTTTGCAAAAGCAACTGCAGTTAAGACGGCTGCCCCAACTGTTAGTTTCCTTTTCTCACAAGACTGGGATTCAGGTTCCTTGCCTTCCCCGGGTTGCACGTGGGGATGTCTGGCTCCTGGAGTCCCTCTTGGAGCCTCATCTTTTGGGCAGAGAACTCAGGGCCAGAGACTGATGGGCTGGTGTCAAAAGGGAGCAACGTCACAAGGGGCCACCAGCCACGGGGTGTGGGGATGCCCTTGACGGGGCTCCCGGGTGTGCGGGCAGGTCAGGAACTGCATCAGCATGGAGCAGCCCCATGACCAGCAGCAGGGGGTGGGTGCAGCATCCTGGCTGGGCAAGCGCCCTGCAGGGTCACCCTGGGAGAAGGCAGTGCAGGCAGACACTGGACAAGTCCGACCTTGTGGTCCCAACAGCTCAGCCTTCTGGGCTCATACAGGGTCAGGGGAGAAGCTCTGCAGGTTGGGGGAAGCCCCTGGGAAGGGGGTTCTCAGAGACTCCTGGGCAGAGCACCTCAAAAGTGACACACAGAGATGCACTCACTTATCCACAGCCATGGTCAAGACAATCTGCAGACCCTAGTGCCACTCTTCTACCAGGGGGTCAGGAATTGGGAAATAGATGCAGTGGCTAGGTAAGTCTGGGATCCACCATATCCACACCCAGAAGAGACTGAGTGCTTGTCACAGGACCCAGCAGGAACCAGTACCAGGTGACATCATCACACCCTAGGAGGTATCATCAGTCTCATGTGATGTCACACAACCCTGGTGATGTCATTGCAGTGCCTGATGACATCATTAGTCTCCAGTGATGCCATCACAGTCCCAGATGATCCCACCATATCCAAGTGATGTCATCACATCCCAGGTGACATCATCACACTCCCAGATGATGTCAACACATTCCTGGTGCTGTCATCACAGTCCCCGTGACATCATTAGTCTCCAGTGATATCATCACAGTTCCAGATGATATCACCACACCAGGTGATGTCATCACATCTTAGGTGACATCATCACAGTCTCAGATGACCTCATCATGACTGAGGCTTGAATCCAGGTGTCCTGATTTCAGAACTTGCTCACACACTGCTTTTTTGCAAGTGAGCTGCTTTGTGAATCAGCACATTTCGTTACAGGGGCACATGGTTTTGCTCCCACAAAGGATTTCCTGATTCTGGGAATAATGCCAGGCCTGGGTCAGAGTCCAAGATTCCATGTCCAAGCGTCCTCGGCCTCCGGAAGTTTACAAAATCCATAAAAGAACTAAGAATCCCCTGAGGCAACTTTAATTGGAAAATCTGAAGTTTGAGGAATCACGGCAAAAATGAAGATTTACGATGAACTTCCTGAATTGCTTAGTACACCGTGCTGGCCAACTTCAAAGGAAAATCTTAGTGAAACTGGGTTCAGTTCAAGGAATGAGCAACAATCATGAGAAATCCATGAAGATATTTTATAGACAGCCTTAAACTTGTCTCCCTACAAGGGGTAGCTAGTATTCTTGCCTGGAGAATCCCAGGGACACAGGAGCCTGGTGGGCTGCTGTCTACGGGGTCGCACAGAGTCGGACACGACTAAAGCGACTTAGCAGCAGCAGCAGCAGTTCAAGAAAAACAGAAATTAACCAGGCTTCATCACCAGTGGACCCTTGAAAAGGAGGAACTGATGTCCAAGTCTGTTCTCCAGGCTCTGAGGGTCTGAGTGTCCAGACTAAAATTGCCACAAAGAAATAAAAGCTCCATCTGAGCACCAAGAGGGGGTCCGGCTACAGTGGCAGCCGACGCTGGTGTGAGCTGGGGACAGAGGGGGTGACCGAAGGCAGGGGCCTCACTCTGACAACAGCAGCTCTGCTCGCCTCTCTGTCTGAAAACCTTTGAGCACAGATGCTCGGACCTCAGGATGGCAGGGTCTTTTACGGGAAGGAGCCTGGAACTTGCAGCCTGGCCTGGCGATGGAGCTCTGGGAGGGTGGAGCCAGCCCCTCACCGTGCTGAGAGCAGGCAGGACAGGTCATGGGTCATGTCTGCAGATCATGTACGGGGTCACCATCAGCCGGCATTCAGTGAGAACAATGCTCCCCTCCTTGGAGGCTCAGGGCCGGTTGAGAGGAGGCCTCCCATCCACCGCCTCGCCTCGGCTCTGACCTGGTATCCAGCCCACACCAGCTGGGCTGCAGCAGCGGACTGCAGTGTGGAAAACATGTGGCTTCTGCTCGCAGCCCCCATAAGGCTGTCCAGGGCCACAGCTGGCTTCGAGGCCTGAGAACGGAGGCTCCTTGTGCCTCTGACTGGTTTCTAGAGGTTGAGACCCAGGGGCTGCCAACAAGGACATTCCTGGGTGCCCTCCATATCCCTGCCTGAAAGGGATTCTGGCGACGACATTCCTGGGGTCCCTGACTCTGCTGGCTTATCCCTAAAACAAGCATCAGGTCAAACTGCTCTCCTCTTAAAAAACACTTCCACACAGTGTAGGGTCCTATAAATTCAGTGTCCAGTCTCACACTTGACATTTGTCTGTGGGTATTTCCAGCATATCAGGAAGATAGAATTGCATTCACGGGTGAAGACCAGTACTGATAGATTTGCCTAAAGACTTAACACGGTGTTTATTTTCTTAATACTGCCTGTGGTCTGAAGGGCTACCCTGCCAAGGTGGTCCTAAAATGCCAAGTGCACATTTTCTGGAGAAAGCTTTCATGTGACTTTATCATTGTGGTCATGTGTGCTTCTCAAACATCTCACACTGCCCTTACACTCCTCATCTCCAGCTCAGATTAGAATCCATTGTTTTTCAGTCTGTAAACAGCACACCCTTCAAAACAGTACAAGGAAAACAGAACCACAGCGAAGGAGGATTTACTTTTCAGTTCAAGGAAACCATAGTTTCCATCAGAATTACAGGGAACCCAGGACCAACAGAACAGAAAGTAATGTTCCTACAATTACCCACCACAGATCTGACCATCACTGCTGGCAGCGGGAGTGGGGCAGAGGTACCAAGGCGCATCTTGTGGCAGATATGCTGCATCTGTGCCCGGTCCCGACTGTCTGACCATCCTGAGGTTCCCACCCATGCTCTCGTGCACAGGCTCAGCCATCCACCACTCATTTATCCACATTTGTCCACTCACCCATCCAGCATTCCTCACTGAACTGTGACTGGCCAGGCTTCAGAGGGATGATGCGAGATGGAGAAGACACAGACACAGACCTCAGGTAGTCTGTAGTCCAGGAAGGAGATATAGCCAGGCACTGTCTACCACATGAGGAATAGTAAAGGATTTCCTGGCAGCCCACTGGTTAGGACTTGGAGCTCTCCCTGCCGAGGACCCAGATTCAATCCCTGGTCAGGGAACTAAGATCTCACAAGCCTGAAGCAAAACAAACAAAACACACGGAATAACAAAATTGTCGCATGAAAAGTCGTAAGCAAAGTGCTGCGGGCATCCAGAAGGACAATTAATTCATTGTTGGAACTTGAGACGACATTTAAATTAGCTTCTTGGGAATAAGAATTGGGCTGAAAAGTGGGGAGCAGGAGGGAACTGCATGCTCACAGCCTTGACAGTCCCTTGGACAGCAAGGAGATCCAAACAGTCAACCCTATAGGAAATCAATCCTGAATATTCATTGGAAAGACTAGTGCTGAAGCTGAAGCTCTAATACTTTGGCCACCTGATGCAAAGAGCAGACTCACTGGAAAAAACCCTGATGCTGGGAAAGTTTGAAGGCAAAAGGAGGAGGGGGCGACACATGGTTGGATGACATCATTGACTCAATGGATATGAGTTTGAGTAAACTCCAGGAGATAGTGAAGGACAGGGGAGCCTGGCATTCTACAGTTCATGGAGTTGCAAAAAGTCAGACATGGCTGAGCAACTGAACAACTCCACTTTCACTCCCCTCCCCCTTCCCCTTCCCCATCTCTGCCCCTTCCCTCCCAGGGGCTGCGAGTGGGGAACAGGGAGAGGCTGGTAAAAGATCAACAAGGTCTGAGACTTTGATATAAAATCTGGTGACTACAGGTGACAACTCTGTGCTGTATAACTGAAATTTGCTGAGGATAGAACTTCAATGTTCTCAGCAGAAAAAAGAAAAAAAAGATAAAAGTGTGATAAGATGGATGTGTTAATTAACCAGATAGGTGGAATCCTTAAAATATTTTTCAATTAAAAAAAAAAAAAAGACACTCCACAAATATTCTTTCCAGTCTTCTCCCCCAATACATACATGTAAGGCATTGAAAACAGGGGAGTGCCCCACCACACAAAGAATTTTGTATCCTTTTTTTCACTTAAATTGTTCCAGTATCCTTCCACTCTTTATAATGGCCTCAATGTTGGGAGGATCTTCGTATTTATTTACATTTGGCTTCACTGGGTCCTTGTTGCTGTGCACGGGCTTCTCGTTGCAGTGGCTTCTCTTGTTGTGGAGCACGAGCTCTACGGCACAGGCTCAGTAGTTGTGGCCCACAGGCTCAGATGCTCCTCGGCATGTGGGATCTTCCTGGATCAGGAATCGATCCCGTGTCCCCTGCATTGACAGGTGGGTGCCTTACCACTGAGCCACCAGGGGAGCCCTGGGATGAACTTCTTCAAGGATGAATCACTGTCCTTTTCTCTCTTTCCTGTTAGATTCTCGGGCTAAAATTGCCAGACCAAAGCTGCTGTGTATTTTCTGCAGATGTAAACAAGTTGCTTTTCAACTTGTGGAAACAAAAACTTGCCTCATTCTCTTCGTCCTCATTGACCATTATCTGATTTTGGTTAATTTATTAGACAATGAGGCCTCTCACTCTTAGAGTATATTACTGAGGTCGCTGATTTTAAACATGAAAGTGAAAGTCGCTCAGTTGTGTCCAACTCTTTGCAACCCCATGGACTATACAGTCCATGGAATTCTCCAGACCAGAATACTAGAGTGGGTAGCCTTTCCCTTCTCCAGGGAATCTTCCAAACCCAGGGATCGAACCCAGGCCTCCCGCATTGCAGGTGGATTCTTTACCAACTGAGCCAGTAGGGAAGCCTGATTTTGAACATATATTTTAGTAATTCTTCTTCTGATGCTCAATATAGTCCTCTGGGTGAAAGGAAAGTGAAGAGTAGGTGTGGGGGACCAAGTTGTGGCTGGAAGCAGAGCTGGGGAACTCCCTGGAGGAAAGGAGCCAGAGAGGGATGGGTTCCCACGGACGCAGAGCCTCCAGAGTCCAGGGGGGATTTGCCTCAGGGAGGAGAGAAAACCCAGGGGTTATAGTGAGGAGGGCACAGGGGAGTGTGAGCAGCTCAGGGGTGGAGGCGTGGAAGGTAGTTCCACCTGGCAGCACTGTCCTCACATGAAATACTATGTGCAGGCTACCTGCCTGGGAGGCTCTCTACCTGGGGAGGCTGTCTACCCAAGGAAGCTGTCTACCTGGGAAGGCTGTCTACCCAAGGAAGCTGTCTACCTGGGGAGGCTGTCTACCCAAGGAAGCTGTCTACCTGGGGAGGCTGTCTACCCAAGGAAGCTGTCTACCTGGGGAGGCTGTCTACCCGAGGAAGCTGTCTACCTGGGAAGGCTGTCTACTTGGGGAGGCTGTCTACCTGGGGAGGCTGTCTACCTGAGGAAGCTGTCTACCTGAGGAGGCTATCTACCTGAAGAGGCTGTCTACCTGGGGAGGCTGTCTACCTGGGGAGGCTGTCTACCTGGGGAGGCTGTCTGCCTGAGGAAGCTGTCTACCTGGGGAGGCTGTCTACTTGGGGAGGCTGTCTACCTGAGGAAGCTGTCTACCTGGGGAGGCTGTCTACTTGGGGAGGCTGTCTACTTGGGGAGTCTGTCTACCTGAGGAAGCTGTCTACCTGGGGAGGCTGTCTACTTGGGGAGGCTGTCTACCTGGGGAGGCTGTCTGCCTGGGAAGGCCATCTGTCTGGGGAGATATCTACCTGGGAGGCTGTCTGTTTGGGAGGCTGTCTGTCTGGGGAGGCCCTCTCTCTGGGGAGGCTGTCTGTCTGGGAGGTTGACCTGAGAGGCAGAAGCAGCAGTGGCAGAGAGCTTCTCCGCCATCACCACATGAAGCTCCAGGGGAAGCCACACAGTCTGGATACTCAGCTGCAGCGTCGTCAGTCACAGGCTTAAAGACTCAGTTTTATCTCATCATGATCAGGTGAATACATAACAAAATCATGACACACAGAAATGGTAAATCTGCTTTAAGGCTTAATAATCTACCTGTCAGTTGTCTTCTGTTCTCCATGCAGAGGTTCATAAGATTTAAAAAAAAATACAGTTATAACAATGTATATGCCATGTAGTATCCTGCTTATTTTTAAGAACCAACACTCGCCTTTTGAATTAGTCTTAATAAAAATCAATCTAAGTTGGATGCATAACATTGGACTCACTGTGTATAGGAGACTAGTGATCCCCATGCTATTAATTAATACCATGAAGCTGGTCTCCCCTGCTGGCTACTTTTCACAACACTAAAGGAAGCCTTTGTGGAGATAGTGTTTGGCTTCTGTGTGTTTTGAGGCTTGTATTCTGGTGGTGGATCCCCGCGGTGACCACGGAGCCCACAACATGGTTCTTCACGGCTCTCAGCCCACTGCGCGGGTCCCTGAGGATGACCATCACCACCATCACCTCCTCCAGACTGCACTCTCTCACGTTCCTCATCAACTCGACAGCTGAGGAACAGCATTTTACTACTTTTGCAAATGTATGCCTCTCTAATTACTCAAACCACACATTTCTCCACGTTTTCAGACCACCAAGATCAACTGTTTTCCAACACTATTGTCATTTTCTCTGTTATGAATAATTTACTTATATTCTTTGCTGTTTTACTTAATCAGTAGTTTTAAACAACTGCTTTCAACAAATTCTCCACAGATTAAGAACATTTTTGAAATACACTCTGTAAATATCTCTCCTGGTGTATATCTTGCCTTAATGAGATTTCTAACTTGACTGGGTTTCCTTGGTGGTCCAGTGGTTAAGACTCTTTAGAGTTTCACAGGTGGCTCAGTGGTAAAGAACCCGCCTCCCAATACAGGAGACATAAGAGACATGGGTTTGATACCTGGGTTGGGAAGATCCCCTGGAGGAAGGCATGGCAACCCACTCCAGTATTCTTGCCTAGAGAATCCCATGAACAGAGGAGCCTCGTGGGCTATAGTCCATGGGGTTGCAAAGAGTCAGACATGACTGAGGGACTAAAAAACAGCAACAACAACTTGTCTGTAACACTGTGCGAGGTTGGCCTTGGCAGCACTGCCTCCCTCTCTGGGTGGAGACTTGCTCCAGGCGCTGACTCTAGGGTTTTTCTGTGGCCTGGCCCCTGGATCTCAGCCCCAAGCTGGCTGACCCCTGCTTCTCCCCATCCATCCCAGTCTAGCCGCAGTGGCTGAAGCGCCCGCCTCACCCAGCATGGGGGCCCTCTCACCTGTTCCCGAGTCTCCAGGTGACCAGGCAGCCAGGTGCCCCCATATCTGTCACCCTGCAGGGACTGATGTGAAAGTACAGACTCACCTAGCTCAGCGGCCGAGGAGGGTCAGAGAGGACGGGGGTCTCAGACTGCAGCCTTGGAGGCCCAGAGAGTGGTGGAGGGGAGGGAAGGGGAAGGAGGCGGAACCACAGTCATGTTCCTGGTTCCCCGCCACTCCCGTCCCAGAACTCCTGTGTTCCCCCTACAGGCTGCCATACCTTGAAGAAAGCTCCTCCTCCACAAAGTGCTTGGAGATCGAGGCGGCCGGGCTCCAAGGGCCCTGCTCTGAACCTCTTCACTCTAGGTTTAAAGTGACACCTCCGAGGAGGAGGTAGGGCAAAGGCATCAGGGTGGCTTCCAGACCCACATCCCGTGGCGGCGAGCCGCACATGAGTGGGATAATGCGGCTGGGACACAGGACACGGGCAGAGCCCCTCCAGACTCAGGGGGTGACCAGCGGCTGCCCCCCAGGTACACATCCTGGACTGGACCCCAGGAAGGCAGGTGCGGTCCGGGGGCTCGTTCTGGCCAACGAAGGCGGGTGAGATGTGTCACCTGCAGGCCTGCACAGACACGGCAGATAACTGGGAGGGGTGCCAACAAGCATCTGTACTTGCCAGCCCAGCATTTCCCACACTCGGTTCCAAAGGACACTGGCTCTGTGAGACATTTGTCATCAAATAAATTCAGAAACTATCTACTCACCTCCTGCCTGGAGGGCAACATATTTTAGTGCTTAATGTCTCACAATAAAGGAAGAGTTTAACATTTTTAAAGTTTTCCTACGTTAGCTGTCCACAGAATGTGCACTTCATGGTATTCTTGCCAAAAGCCTGAGAACCACAACCCTGGTCACTACAGATGAGTACAGAGGTTGTCAACACAGCACATACATCCCAATAGACGCATGGTAAGGTTTAACTTGGAAAAGTGAAAGTGAAAATCACTCAGTTGTGTTCAACTATTTGTGACCCCATGGACTATACAGTCCATAGAATTCTCCAGGCCAGAATACTGGAGTGGGTAGCCTTTCCCTTCTCCAGGGGATCTTACCAACCCAGGGATCGAACCCAGGTCTCTCATATTGCAGGCGGACTCTTTACCAGCTGAGCCACAAGGGAAGCCCAAGAATATTGCAGTGGGTAGCCTATCCCTTCTCCAGGGAATCTTCCCAACCCAGGAATTGAACGAGCATCTCCTGCATTGCAGGCAGATTCTTTACCAACTGAGCTACCAGGGAAGCCCTAACTTGGAAACAGACTAATAATACTAATGATATCCCTGCTGAGGCTAATCTTAGAACCAGGATGTGTCCTCTGCAGTGTGTTGACTCAGAACAGAGGGAAGGGGCTGGTCCCCTGGGGGTGGAGAAGCAGAACATCACTGAGTGCAGAACTGTAGAGCCTGATGGCACCTACGGACCAACACTGACATTTACTCTTGTAGGTGTTTCTGCAAAAAGAATTTGACCTGAACTTTGGAAATAAGTGAGACCTGGTGGGCATGAGAAGAGAAAGGTCCATGAGCCATGGTGGGGCATGAGGCTGACTTCTTCCCAGAGCTCTTGTTCTATCAGAACAGCATCGGGTCTGCCCCGCCTCTGCCCACCAACCCACTTCGGGAGGAAGAAGGAAGGAAGTGACCAAAGAGTAAGGGCTCTAGCCACTGCACCAAGCCCTCTACACAGTCTCTGGAGGCTTCCCCACAGTAACCAGAGTTCACCCTCCTGCCCTGCACAGCTTTGCACAGTCAGCCTACCTCCTACTCAAGTGACCTTGCCTTCCTGCCTGAGATGCGCTTGAGTGGCCCCAAAGGGAAGCCAATGGGCCAGTGAACTCCCAGGAGATTCAGGAATGAAAATGAGATATTCTGTCTCCTCTAAAAATAGATACAGGTAATGGATGAACAAACTGTGTATTATGCACACAAAATGGAACATGACTTGGCTCTAAAAAGCAGGGGTTCTGACCCCTGCTGCAGCAAGGGTGGATGTGGAGGCCAGCAGAGATAGGTCCTGCATCATTCACTTACAAGGGGGCCTCTGCTGATGGTCCTGTCTTATTCTGCACCCAATGTTCTGCGCCTGGGGCCTGGCTGACCCTGCAGGAGGCCTCATCCAGCACTGCCCAGTCTGGAGTGAGTACATGACAGCCTGGGGGAGGGCCTTTCAAATGCAGTCCCATAATCCCAGGTCCACACCGCAACATCCCCTGCTCCACGCATGGGGTCTCACACTCAGCCCTCATGGTGCCCTCATGACCGGGATCAGACGACCTGAGCAGCCTCTCCGTCCCTGGAACCACAGCCAGGCTCTTGCTCATAGCCCCCACTACCCCTACCCCCATCTGCCCCAGTGCTTCCTAGTGTGGGAACCCTCTGCTGCAGGCACAGACATCCTAAAATTAAAAGGGCAGGCTGGACACAGAACTAGCATCCTCAGATAACAGAGGCCTGTCTCCCAAGACAGAACTGGTCCCCAAGCATCCTCAGATAACAGAGGCCCATCTCCAAGACAGAACTGGTCCCTGAACATCCTTGCATAACAGAGACCGGTCTCCCAGGACAGAACTAGTCCCCAAGCATCCTCGGATAACAGATGCCTGTCTCCCAGGAAAGAACTAGTCCCCGGGCATTCTCAGATAACAGAGGCCTGTCTCCCAGGACAGAACTGGTCCCTGAGCATCCTCAGATAACAGAGGCCCGTCTCCCAAGACGAACTTTTGTGTATGGTATCAGGTAAGGGTCTCACTCCACTCTTCTGCGTGTGGATATCCAGCTTTCCTAGCACTATGTGTTGAGGACTGCCATTTCCTCACTGGATGGTCTTGTTGAAGACCAATTAACCACACTTGTGCAATTTTACTGCCATGCTAGTCCATTGGTCTGTGGTTTCTACCCAGGCCAGCACACTGATTCCACTTCTGTAGCCTTGTGACATATTTTGAAATCTGTGAGTGAATCTTCCAATTTTGTTCTTCTTTTCCAAGACTGATTTTTGCTATTCAGGACCTCTTGAGAGTTCACACTAACTTTTGGACAGCTTGTTCTATTTCTGTAAAGAAATACCATTGGGATTTTGATAGCGATGGTGTTGAATCTGTGGACCACTTTGGGAAGCGTTGTCATCTTAGCAGTATTAAGTGTTCCAGTCCATGTACAAGCAATGACTTTCCATCTATTTGTCTCAGAAATGTTTTATAGTTTTCAGTGTGCAAGTCTTTTACTGCCTTGGCTAAATCTATTCCTATTTTACTCTTTTTGATGCTGTGGTGAGTAGAATTGTTTTTTAAATTTCCTTATTGGGTTGTTTTTGGGTTGAGAGGAGCACGACAACATACTCCAGTATTCTTGCCTATAGAACCCCATGGACAGAGGAGTCTGGTGGGCTACAGTCTATGGGGTTGAAAAGAGTAGGACACGACTGAGTGACTAAACACAGCACATTGGGTTGCTCATTGCAAATGTACAGAAATACAACTGAATTCTGAGTGTTGATTTTATATTCTTCTACCTTCTTGAATTCATTTATTACTTCTAAGTACTTCTTTGGTTTACTATCATAAGCTCATGTCACCTGCAAACATAAAAATATTACTTCTTCCTTTTTAATTTGGATGCCTAATTTCTCTGGCTAGAACTTCCATTACTTTGTTAAATAGAAATGGCTACACTATCTACTTGTGATATCAAGATGTTTGTTATTAAATGATGGTGAAATTTTTAAATGTTGTACTTGTAACATTGAAGTGGAAATTATGAAGTTAAAATGCTTTGGAAAATATACTGAACCAATACCAAATACTGATCAAAATGTCTGGCAGTGACTGTGTGGGATACTCTAGAGACAGCCAAGACCCTCGATGCTCCAGGCGATGGTGCCTCCTCCCCCGCCACAGGTGGGGCTTGGGATGAGGGGCTGGGGCTCCCTGCAGCCAATCAGGTGGACGCCAGTTGATGGCAAGTTGGAAATTATTCAAGTCCAGGTCAGTTACATGAGGACTTGAGCCCCAAAGAGCACCCTGACCAAGAAGGAAGGGCCAGTCCCCATGAAGGGCATAAAATCAGAAAAGAAAGGAAGAGACAGAGTCCAGGAGCTTGCACGCTGGACAGAAGGCAGCAGGCACCTGGCTCTGGGGGAGGAAACGAGGTGACACTCATGGGGCCTGAAGAGGTCAGCAGGGGCCCCGCCCACCCAGAAGGATGACTGCGCCACTGACAGCTGTCCCCACCCCGTCCTGTGTGTCACATGCTGAGAAACATGGCTGGGGATGGGCAGCGGGGCAGTGAGAAAGGCCAGGAGGGCAAGACAGTGGAGGCCAGGCAGTGAGGGGTCAGCACTGGATGCCCTGCTCTTGGCCACCAGCTCCTTGACCCCTGCCTTGTCATGTCCAGGGCGGGGCTGCCTCCCAGCCCATCAGCCACCCACAGGAGTGTCCTGAGGTTGAATCGGGCACATGGGACAGCTCTGAGAACTCTGATGGGACAACAATGTCATGGGTGAACAGTGGGGACCAGATCTGGACTGACATCCACAGTGAGTCGAGCCCTTCCCATGGCCCGCCACCTCCTTGGTACTCAGCACTCAGCGAGATAGGTGCTCTGTCACCTGCTCACTGCGGGTCAGGAGAGGAGCCTCAGCCTGGAGTCTGAGCCCGGCCCTTGTCCACCTCTGGGGTTCGCCCTGCACCCAGTTTAATGGGGAAGGTCCCTGCCACCCTGGGCTCAGCTCCTCTGTCTGTGAAGGAGGGATGGTTCCAGCCCAGCGGTGCCGTCCAGGAGAAGGGACAGCACACCCGGAAGGGGCCCTGGCCACTGTGAGAAGTGCAGGTTCTGATGAGACTGGTGGCATCAGAAATGCAGGGATAGGAGGGGTCCCAGCTCCACAGAGAGGCATCTCAGGTTGAGAGGTCTGGGACTATTTGCTGAAGGTTCTGGCTCTCTTCCAAAAACAAAGTCAAGGCTTCATTTGCTTCCTGAGCATCGCCCACCAGCTCTTCTGGGTTCAACCCCGCCCTGGCCCAGAGGCATGGACAGCCTTTGAGGGCTCAAGTTTTCAAGTGGTGAGGCTTGGCCCCAGGATGGGCCAGTAAAAGGGCCCCACCTGCCCTCCCCCGCAGGCCAGACCAGCATTCACTGCACAGAGCAGGGGTGATCATCTGTGTTGACTGCCATGGATACTCCAGGTTAAAACACAGCCCCACCCCGAAAGCCTGGAATATGGGATTCCTCCAGCTACTGGTACATTTCAGTCCCCCTTAGGTTTCTGTTCCTGTTCTGAGCTCTGATTCTGTTCACCAAACACTCATGATGGGAGGCAAAGTAAACTGCCCTGAGGTGGACATTCTAAAGATGCCTGAGGTCTGGGGAAGGCCAAGGTGACGTCCTCTCTCAGTGAGAGGAGAGGAGAACGCCCTCTCTCAATCAACCTTCATCTGGACAAACCAGCAGAACAACTAAGGTAAAGACCAGGGAACCCTGGAGGACAGGCAGTGACCCCAGACTATCAGGTAACAGTTTCATGGGAGCCCAGTGGCCACCTGGCTCTCAGTATGGTACATGTAGCCCCAGGTCTGTGTCTATAGAAAGGGCCTCCTGGTTCTCCAAGGACATGTCCTACACTAAAAATAAGAATAAAACATGATCAAAGCTCCAAGGAAAGCCAGAATTATACTGAGTGAATGTTCCCAGAATAGTCTACAAAAATGTCTGCAAAAGCAACCCAGCAGCAGATGATGGATAAATGGAATGTGGTCCATCCATGCTGTACAATGTTGCTCATCTTGAAGAGGAAGGAGACTGACACCTGCTACAGCATTAAACCTGGAGGACATGATGCTCAGGAATATAAGCCGGATCCAGGAGGAAAAGTGCTGTGTGATTCCAGTCCTGTGAGGTCCCCAGAGGTGTCAAGTCCATAGAGACAGGAAGTAGATGGGGGCAGGAAGTAGATGGGGGGAGGAAGTAGATGGGGGACAGGAACTAGAGGGGGACAGGAAGTAGATGGGGGCAGGACATAGATGGGGGCAGGAAGTAGATGGGAGATAGGAAGTAGATGGGGGCAGGAAGTAGATGGGAGAGACAGGAAATAGATAGGTGGCAGGGGCTGGGGGAGCCAGTGTTTAATGGGGACCAAGCTTCACTTTGGGAAGATGAGAAGGTTCTGCAGACGAGGGTGTGATGGCTGCATAGTCACATGAATGTGCTCAATGCCACTGAAGCAGACACTTAACAACTTTTAAAATGGTAAAGCCTAGTTGTATTCCCCTGCAATTTCCATTTATATCGAGTTCTATCAGACAATCAGTAGGTGAGTGGCTTTGCCCACCCGGCAAGTCTGGGGCCAAGGCTCAGGCAGTCCCCACATCGGAGCCTGGCTTCCCTCCCCCAGGCTTCACGGTTCACCTCTGCTGTTTGTTATTTCGATGGTCCAGCTGGACTGGACATGAGGCTGGGCTTAGGGCTTCTTCCCTCTTGAGGTCCTGGCTTTCTCCTCTGCTACGTGGGCCTGTCCACCTTCACACAGAGCACGGCTTCCAACCCCAGTTCATGGAGCTGATGGTCAGTACACAGTGCGCCCGGCTGGGTCCCTAGAGCCCCCTTCCTCTACACTTGGGGCTAACTCAGCTCTCTGAGAAGCTGCTTGGGGATGGAGGAGGCGGTGAGGCAGCAGCACTTGCTCTGCTGGGGCCAACACAGCCCAGGCAGGCAGACTCCTCCTCATGCCTCTGTGCAGCCGCCAGCTCTGCGACCTAACCTCTGCAGCCCTGGCCCACCAGCCAATGCTGGGCTTGGGCCAGACCCACCAAGCCCCCTCTGGAGGCTGACATACCCAGCCTGAGGTTAACTGGTTGGTATCACTCCCTCATGGCCATGCTGAAGCATGTAGCCAGCAACAGAGATGTTAACAAGCCCTGGGATACAGGCATGCGAACTGGCTCAGACGCCCTGTGACCTCTAGGCCCTGGCAGGGGCTAGAGAACACACCTGCAGCTCTGAGATGACCCCACATGACATGTGCCCTGTGGACCTAAACATCGCCCTTCAGAAGAAGGTGCCCACAGGCGACTTCCAACTCCCCCCTCCTGCATCCTGGAAACAGCCGAGCAGTGTCGCCCAGTAGAGGCAGCACGGGGCCTACAGGACCAGCATCAGAGGCAAGACCCGACCTCCTGGCCACAGGGAAGGGTCACCTGCGAGGTCCTCAGCAGAGGCAGGTGGGTGGCTCTTCAGAGGACGAGACACACAGGAAATCAAGCTTGTCCTCTGGCTCCTCTCCCAGGAAGCCTGGGACCATGACCAGCCGGCTACCGGCCACCGGCCCAGCCCATTCACTGAACATGGAATCCTCCAAAGTGCCCCCAGGTTCAGCTGCTCCCTGGACCCTGGAGCCAGCCCACTGCCCAGAGGGTTCAGGGTTCCAGGCGGAGGCACAGAAGGGGCCATGACAGCCCTCCGATCTCCTAAGGCCCATCCCCTGGCCCTCTGCAGGCTGGCAGGCCCTCAGCTTTCCCAGATGTGGCTTCACCACTTACTGCCATATTTCCTTTCTATGTAACATCATCTGTGAATCCTACTAAATCCCTGTTAATGGGTGCTTCCAGCATCAATAACCAAGATGTTAAACAAAACCGAGGCTTGGAACTTGTGACTGTGTTGATGCACAGTCCCTCACCCCGGGACAGTGACTTCATGTACCTGGGACCTTAAACCTGGAGCATGGGCCCAGCAAAAACAGCCTGAGTGTCCAGCACAGGTGTTCAGTGAACGTTCACTGAGCTGTGGGGCTGACCCGGTCCACACTGAAGTGCCCTCATGTCTTAAACCACATTGGAATCCCAGCTTGGTGCTGGGTTTTGCAGGTTCTCCATTTACACGGGCAGAAGACGGGATTCCAAACCTGAGCGAGACGTGAAGCCAGAAGGAAATAGCATGTGTTGGTTTGTCAAATCGGTCTCTAAAATGTGTGATATAGTTTCACATTTAGCCACTGACAAATCTCAGTGAGTCTTATGAGACCTGCCTTATTTCCAGTTTCTACGGGTGACACACCACCTCCTACAGCAGCTGTCCCTCCATCCTGCCCACCCCCAGGAACAATCACACCCTCATCGTTCACATGACAACATCCTAACAACACACAAACAGCATCGTGCTCCTCACAGAAACACCATTTCACCGTGAAATTCCAAGACACACATTTCCAAGGAAGATAAGTCTGATGCACAACATCGTTACATACATAATCATCTGTGTCACCAATATTTTCAAAATTGAAGCGGAGCCTTTTTGCTGTCACTCTTTCTTTTGCTGTCTCCATAGCAACAGGCCTCCCCTCCCCCAGAGACAAGAGAGCACAGGAGACATTTTTAAATTGGCATAAATTCGAGACAAATTCTTTATTTAATCAGATACATGGCTTACGTTAATGATTACCATCCACTAGCATGGTGCAGAACTAATAACCATAGCTCGTAAAACTAAGCCCCTATAAATAGCCCTCTCCGCAGGACAAAGGTGTAATTATATGACAGGACACTTGGACCTCAGCCCCCACCCTTCCCTCTGAATGATCCAGGAGGGTCCTGCCCTAGCTCCAAGGGCTCACGCATAACTCC
This sequence comes from Dama dama, assembly GCF_033118175.1. Lineage (NCBI taxonomy): Eukaryota > Metazoa > Chordata > Mammalia > Artiodactyla > Cervidae > Dama > Dama dama. Next base: position 60,212,080 of record NC_083691.1, on the reverse strand, counting down.
CAGCCTCAGAGGCAGAGCTCGGCCAATCACCGGTGACCTTCCTAACCCAAGGCAAACTCGGGGCCAGAGTGGTAACCACAGAGCCCCTGGGTCAGGTCTGTGCTTAACAACACCCCACTGAGCCTGGAGAATAACATCTGATGCTGAGCAGGATCCAGGGGGCAGAGGCCAGCCCTCCATCCTCACACCTTCAGTCACAAAGTGCCCCGTGACCTCAGAGTCCAGGAGACGCCCAGAGGGTCCCACTGCCACCAGGTCTCTAAACGCTTTCTGGAAAGTGAGTAGGAGCTGAGAGAAACATGGCCTTTGCTTCTAAGTAAACACACAGCCCACAACCTGCAGCTGGCTTCCACGGTAAACATGAGGACAGGAGGAAGGTCAGCCGAGGTCCAGGAGTGCTGCTCACACAGGTGTCACCTCCGCAGGTGAGGTGGTGCTGGGAGGACAAGGGGAGACCCCTGGCCCAGACAGGAGACGTGGCCCTTGGAGCCTGGGTGGAGCTGGTCTGACTTGTCATCCACACTCCCGACCCCCTACATGTGAGGGAAGTTCCTCAAACCTATTCTTGCTGTGAGCTTAGGCGATCACATATGCTGCTGTAATTTAAAAGTCACCCTTCCAAAATCATTTACCTAGGAAGTAAGAAAGCCTTTGTTGTGGCCCCCATGCCCGGTTCAGGGAATAACACCCACAAACAACCCGCAAACACAGAATGAGGTTCTTACAGAACAAGGGACCTGGGGTCATCAGAGGTTTTCAGCCTTGGAGAGCAGGGCTGGGGAGACGTTCCCTCCACCCCCCAACAGCTTCTCTGGGACAGTGAGGTTGGCAACTGACATTGCAGGGGAAGGGGAGGCAAGGTGTTCACCTGCTCATCTGAGATGCAGCCATGGTGTTGAGGAGCCCTGGTCTGGATCAGAGTGACCAGAGACACATTACAAGGAAAAGTAACCAATGAACTGTGTTTTAATAAAACCTACAGAATGAATTTTAAGGAACAACTGGCAAGACCCAAACGTGGACCACATGTTCCCTGTTGACCTGACATTGACAGTGTTAGGAAGTTCTTTCCAGTTCTCAGAGTGAAGGCAGCGGGGGGAAAAAGGGGTGGCAGAGGATGAGATGGTTGGATGGCATTACCGACTCAATGGACAGGAGTTTGAGCAAGCTCCAGGAGATGGTGAAGGACAGAGAAGCCTGGCATGCTACGGTTCATGGGGTCGCAAAGAGTCGGACACGACTGAATGACTGAACAGCAAGAGTGAAGATGCTGGCTCAGCTGGCATGCCTACAAGATCAAGGTTTTGTTTCACCGTTCATCCAAGATCTTGGACACACAGAACGGAAGGAAAAGCAATCATGCAAAACTAACTGAATTTGAACAAAAGTGATGAAGACCCTAACTGCCCCAGACTTTCCTTTTGTCTCCTCTCCTGTGCACTCGGGTTGGTGCAAGGAGGAGATCCTGGCCACGTGTGATCAGTCTTCTGACGTTTTCTCCAACGTAGAATATTCCGATTCTCTGACATTCTCTCGAACGTAGAATATTCTGATTCTCACGTTCAGAACGTCTCCCAAGCATCGATGTGTGCATGTTTGAGGGCCTCGCGGGCATTGCTGGAGGATCTGCAGGGTCTGTCCCACCGTGCACTCCATCAAAGAACCAGACTCAAGGAGGGAGGGGGATGAGAGGGACCCTCGTGAGACAGAAACTGCAGGGGTTCCAGGCGGGAACCAAGACAGACGAGCTGCCCCACCCTCGTGGGCACAGAGGGCAAGCTTGGGGTCCGGGCGCATCCGTATCCTGTGGAAGAGGACCATGCTGGCCACGCGATGGGAGCCACACTTCTGAACAGAAGTGCCAAGGAACGAGACTCTGTCCTCAGTGACGAGGTCATGGAGTCCTGGCTGACACTTCCCAAGGGTCTGTCACTCTGGGCTCCATGGCCGCCACTTGGTCTGCACATCCACGCAGGAAGCCAGTTCCTGATGGCAGTGCGTCTGCCGTGTAGACAACCCCCTGCTCTCTTCACCTTCCCTTCCCAGGCTCCCTGACGGACAAGGGAAGGGATGCAGGCTGGCCCCACTGTGTTGACCAGAGAAGCCCAGACCCCCACTTTGCTGGAAGGAGCCCCCCTTTGCCAGGGAAGCCCCAGTACCAGGTTCACCCAGGAAGCTGTCAGCGTCTCAGGGCAGAGGGGTGCCTGGTGACCGTGACAGCAAGTCTGGGATCTGGGCTGCAGACCCAGGCCAGGGCAGGGCCTCCGGCAGCCCCTGACCAGTCAGAACACAGGGCCAGAGCAGACCCAGGAAAAGCCAGGATGGGTGAGAAGGATGAGGACAGTCCATGGGATGGGGGCTTGTTGCCACAGTTCACAGGATGCAGGAGGCTTTGGGGTCTGTGAGGGTCTATCCTCCTGCAAAACCCTAACCCCCTGACCCCAGGAGACCCACAGTGGCACTTCTACAGATGCTCATCTGGAGTTTGGGTTTCATTCTGTCCTTCTGGAAACTGGAAACAGCAGTACCCCCAGGACTGCCCTAAGAAAACATGGAGACCACATGTAATACCCCACTGGCCCCTGGACAGGGCGGCGCCACAGTCTCTGCAGAGACAGATGTCGGCCCCTGCCTCCCTCGGGGACGCTGTGTCCTGGCCGAGCACCTGGACCCACCCCCGGCTCCCCACACAGAGGCTGGCTGCAAGTCCTGGGCTGGGACCACCAGGCTGTCTCCAGACCCTGACAAAGTCTGGGGGCACACAGGGCCCAACTCTGTGAGGCAGCCCCTGCCCACCCCCCAGCTCTGAGTCTTGTCAGCCGGATGTTCAAGTAACCACTGTCTTGTACTATTAAGGATTTATTCTCTGGGGTCATACATTTCACCGCCACACACACGACCCTGTAGCTGTGATCTCACAGGGCGAGGTTGCGGGTGTGTCCTACTTTATTTTTTATTTGCAATCCACGCCATCAGTGTCACTCACAGTTCCCAAGGGTCCTGGAAGTAACCATCCTGACGTCTGGAAGGAGGCTCCAAGGGGCCTTCTCAGGGCCACACTCCTGCAGGGAGCTGACCCCACATGCCCTGAGGGTCCACTGATAGGGCAGCTCACACTGGACGTGTTCCTGCTCAGGCTGCCAGCCTGGGCCAGCCCATTGTCCATGGGACTCTGTGGAAACAAGTCAGAGTCTTTGCCCAAAGGCAAGAAGGAGGGCTTTCCTCAGGGTGAGCCAGGACAGGGCAGGGGGATGGCACCCACAGACCGAGGTCAGCCTCCACTCCCTCAGAGGTGGCCTGTGATGGGCCCAGGGAATAACCACCCCAGAGGCCACCTAACATGCCCTGAGGGTGGACAGGATTTCAGAGAACCAGCTCATGACCTGGAGCAACACTCAACCCAACACTCAACCCCTCTTGGCCTCTGAGTAGCTTTGAACAAGACGACCAAAGACGTCTACTGTCCACTGCTAACATACGAGGATTCCTGCTTTTAAAAAGCACATGCCTGGGGATCAGCAAACACACGTCCATGGAATCTTCCATAAGAGCTGGCCACGCTGCCGCCCTGCTCACTGCAGGGCGGGCGTGGGCAATAGGACACCCAGAGGAGGGAACGGAGAAACGTCCAATTACCTGACTCGGCCCCAGAGTCGAGTGGTGACAAAAAGCCGAAGAGTAACTTTAGAAGTCCAACAGCCCAGAGGAGTCCAAAGGCTATTTTAAACACCTTATCAGAATTCTGGGTTAACTGAGTACCTACAAAACCAGAAATAGCAAGTGCTCAGAAAAATAAAACACCACAGAGCCATCTGGCACGGTCAGAGGCTGCCTGCGGGGAAAGACTCGTCTTCCAGAAAAGGACCCAAAAATAGCTCCAACGAGGGAGAAACCACCGTGCGCGCCAGGAGAGGTGCAAACGGGGACTGAATTAAGCAGCCTCCAGGGAACGTGGGCTCCCACGTACAACAGCTCCTGCCATGCCCCGCTGGGAGGGGGCAGAAGGGGATGTGGCTAGACCTCGGAATAAGCAGCAGACACTTGTCTGCAGGCCAGGTCACCTGGATGCAGTGGGCAAGCCCTCTGTCTCCCCGACCAGCCACCTGGGGCTTGGAGGATACCAGGTACCCACCCAGTGGTCAGCCAGCGGCAGGGAGGTGAGCCTGCGCCAGGATGGGCCACTGGGGGGTGGGGGGCAGGAGGGGACAGCACACAGGGGCAGGAGGGGATGGCATGTGGGGGTAGGTGGATGGCACAAGTGGCCCCAGCCTGAGCCTGGGAAGCCCTCCTGCAAGTGAGAGAGCGAGGGTCCCCAGGTAGGTCGGAGCCGACCTGACACTGGAGCTCCTGGCTGGTGTGGGCAGGGGGCTCAACGCAGCCCAGCCACAGTCCCCGCCCATAAACCCAGAGCCCAGGGACACTCACCAGAATGTCCCGACACGGAGGCCCTGTGTGCCAAGTGCACACGGGCAGAGGAGGCTGCGTGCAGGGACCTCCTCTCCTCCAGGGGCACCTGGACTCTGCACGGCCATCCCTGCTTACTGGCCAGAGACCTCAGGAGAGTCCCGAGACTGGCCGGACCCTTAGTCTGACCTCATGCTGTCCCTTTAATCACCAGGAAGTTCTCATGTGAGAAAAAGAACGGTTTGGGTTCCAGAATGGATGGTGCAGACTGGTCTTTCTGTGTGATCATCACAAGCAAACACAGAGGTGGCAACATCCCCAGGGTCCATCAGCAGGGATGGTAAACACAACGGGGTATTATCTACACAGCAGAATGATACTTAGCCACGAAAAGGACTGGAATGCTGGTTCGTGCCACCATGTGTGAGCCTGGAAAACCTTATCTGAGTAAAGAAGTCTGTCTCCGAAGGTCACGAACTGTATGGTCCCTTCACAGGAAAACCCAGAAATGGGAAACCTAGACACAGGAAGAAGACCAGTGGGGGCTCCAGAGGCAGGGGGGAAGGAAGTGGAAGACTGTTTCAGGGTGACGGAAACTTCCCAATGATGATTGTGTGCTGTTCTCACATGCCTGCATGAACTAGAAGCCCCTGTGTGAACTGTAGGGAATGTTAATTCTATCTCAAAAAAACTGTTTAAAAAAAGTAAATGTAGGAGGAATGACCAGGGACATACTTTTCGTCCCCTCAGCTTCTCTTCCAGGAGCACGAATTGTCTACTCTGATTCAACTTCTTTTACAGTGATGCCTCTGGTGTGTCCTCTGGGATCCCAAACCCAACTGTTAGAACTATTAAGACATCTCTCTCCACAATTTCTCTGCTCACTCACCTCTGAACCAGGCTAAGTGATTTCTCTCCAGGCTGACCCCTGGGTCGTTAGCAGATCTGCATTTCTGCTGCCCAGGAGGCTGGGCAACGGGTCATGGGAGCTCACCTCACTCCCTCTGTCTGAATTGCCCTTAATTTAAATAACAAGACTGCCGCAGTTGAGGTGGCATCTCTCAGAAGAAGGTCGTAAATTAGCAATTCATAGAAGCAGGACACATGCGCACATGATCTGGAGTGAGTCCAGCGTCCGTTCACCTCTGTCAAGGTTGAAGCTCGTGGGTCCCTGCTCGGACCTCCACCAACTGTGGTGGTTGCCCTGAAGTCCTAGGAATGCAAACCCATCTCCAGATCTTAAAGTCAGGCCTTGAAACTGCCGCTCAGGATAGAAATCCCACCCTGCTGTTGGAATGCAAGTCGAAACCATCTCCCAGACCCATCCACTGTCCCCTGCCACTTCCGGATAAAACCCGACTTGAGGACCATGCTGACAGCTGCAGAAGTGACCACATGTGCACACAAGTGCCTTCATCCAAACCAGCACAAAGCGCGGCAGGCTAATGAAAATTAAATCCTAATAATCAAAGTCTTTTCCCACAATAATAAATGCCATAAATACTCTGCATGTTGAAAGTGACGGCTGCTCAAAAAAGGAGATTTTAAAAAAACTCTTTCTCTTGCTTTCCGTATCCAAGCACCTCAAATAAATTTGGTTTTGGTAAGCCGTGGTTTCCCCAAACATCCCCATGAGGCTGAGTGTCGTGACAGATCCCCTTTTGGGAACAGACACAACCAAGAAGAAGCTAAGAGGCCAGTGCCCCATGCAGGTCACTGCCATCTGCAGACCGCCCCCACGGAGCTGGCACGTGACCATAAACCAGCTCGTTCTGATCACTGTCACTGTTTCCCCATGTGGGGAACAAAGCAAGGCAGACCAGGTCAGCAGTTTCAAGCCACTTCCTCCAAAATGGTGGCCAGGTCAGAGGAGCTGGGCCTACTCATGGACCAGAAAAACACCACATTCAAGTGTTCCCGTTAAGCAGAAGGATCGTCCGCCAAAAACAAAGAAACGAAGGTGCCCACAAGTCTGGCCTGAATAACCCAAATGATTTGTGGTAGCCCCAGCCTGGCTACTGCATTCACCCCACGCCTGGTGACCCTGCAGCGGAGGCCCCAGCGTGGGCTTCCTCTGACATCCACACAGCTGGCGATGAGGGGGCTCATCACACCTGCCATACCACCTCCACCATCTGGAAAGCATTGTCCTCAATTACCATTTCTTCATGTATAAACATGGGCAAGGCCTGCATGTCCAGCCATATGACATGAGGACAGTGTCCCCCGCCCAGAGGAGACCCAGAGAGCACCGGCGGACAGGGGTCTCCCCAAGCCAGGCTGCCAGGGGTGACCAGAAACAGCTCACTGGTGCAGGCGGGCCCCTCCCAAACTCACAGGTTCACTGATGATCCCACTTTCCTCAAAACAGGACTCAGCAGCAGTCAAGAAAACCCAGCCCTGAGCAGAGTCCCCAGGGCCTCTGAGTCCTCATGGACTCTCAATGGGTTAGCAAATGCCCTCTCTGTCTCCAACCACCTCCCCTTCTGTGTCAGCCAGGAACCTCCTGCTCAAGTGTCTAAGCCGATACCTCCCCACCTCCCCTTCAAGGGCATTGTCCCTGCCTCCGCCCCCCACCAGCCTTACATGGCCCCCCTGACTCTCAACCTGCAATCTTCCCTGTTTCTCTCCAATTGCATCTGCATATTGTCCTCGGCCACCGGCCTGCTACCACAACACAGGTAGACTATTGGTGTCTGCAAAGCTTGAAATATTTCTCAGAAAAGATTTGCTGACTCCCGTATTAAAGCAATTATTGAAATTAATTGGAGTTATCTCCTCTGCAAAAATATTTGCTTCTAGCTGGCAAAATAGTACCTTGCATTTTCTCATTGTGTATAGCACGGTGTTTTGCATACCACACGTGTCTCATAAAATATTTCCTGAATTGATTATTCCCCTAAAAATGATTTATTTGAGTCTCAGCCTTGTGTGTTGCACCTACTGGTGTTCCCATCCCAGGGTTGTCAGGCCATTTGACTGGAAAAGGAAGGGATACCAGGCACAGTGAATGGTTTTAAACAGTTTGCAGGTGACTTGAAGTGCACACAGCTCTGGAAATGCAACAATAAGAAAAGTGTGCACCAAGGGCCACATAATTAGGTACAATGAGAGGCGGGTAACTTGTCGTCTCATTAACCATCTGCTCACTCAGTGTCCTGAAATTCCACAGGAGAAGAATCAACATTTTGGAAGTTTACAACCTGTCAGCAACAACCTATAAAAATAAGACGCCAATTTGATTGCAATCAAGGGAGAGAGCTTCATCGTAGCTTTTGTTAAAGCTCATGTAGGCAAAATCACCCAATTACAGGAGGGTTTAAAGCGATGACAGTGTCAGAAAGTCCTGAGAGCTCCCCCTCCTTGTGGACAGACAGTTAAAGACCCACAACCCTGGCTGTTCCTGGCCCCTTGAGACCACCTGCAAGGCGTGACCCCAGCCTTCCTGAGTGCACCTGATACCGCAGTCTGTTCCACCAGCAGCCGGCAGACCTGGACATGTGCTGTGGGGTGGAGGGCACTCTGGGGCTTGTAAGAGACAGTCAGAACTGCTAGATGCTCTGGACAAGTAGCCAGTAGTGATGCAAACATAAAAGCTATTTTCTGGGCTTTTAATATCAACTTTGGTTAATAATAAGACATAAAATTGATCTATTTCCAGGATCTATATTTGTGATTCACTAGAAAATCATTTGGTGGGAGAGTATGGAAAATGTAGAACACTGACATAAATAATAGGCTTTTTTATTTTGCTGAATAAAACTGTGGAGAAAGTCTGGCTGTGATGGTCATTTCTCCCCAGGAGGGTGACACAGAAAGTCAGAGGGAGGGGGTGTCCAGCAGGTAACCCCCGCCTGTCAGGCCACAAGGCACGTGACCCTGGTGGTCAACATAGGGGTACAGCCAGCGTCCCCCGCCACCGAACTGGACCCCACACCAGGTACCCTCAGGACACCCGAGGCCTCGCTGTCACTGTGGGGCTCAGACTGCTTTTCACCCAGAAGAAACTCAACCTTCAGTGAAGTTACAGGCTCCAGGGAGCCTTGGGTTTGGGCTGGAGCTTGGGGTGACCCCGACATTCCCCCCAAGGCCTTGGGAAGCTGGACGTACTGCTGTGGGGACTGCTTCCTCCCCTCAGAAGAAGCCTCTAGTCTTCAGACTGAATCGAGCACTTCAAACGTATTTTTGGATTCTTTTATTAAATACAAAAAGTGCTAGAATAAATGCCAGCTGCTATAAATGCCCCAGAAAAGCAAACACTTTCTCCCTCTCAGTGGCACTTGGAGGAGCAGCCTGGAATGCCAGCACCGTTTTCATTGTGTTCACGGACGTCAATAAATAACCAGATTGCAGTGTTTTGCTTTTGCAACAGGGCCTCTCAGAAAGTCTCAGAAGCCAGCCGACAGCAGCCCCACAAGTGCTGGAGAAAATCTGATGCAGAAAGCGCTCTGTAAGGAAGTGCCCCCCAGCAGCCAGGACCAGAGTGAACTTTCCCCCTCAGGAAGCCAAGGGCGGCTGGGTCCCTGGACACCACGTGTCACCTGCCGACCAGACTTGATGTCCTCAGGAACCCAAGGGCGGCCATCCGCGCCCACACCAGGGGGCATCTGCATCCACACTGGGACCCTGTAATGCCAGAGACGCGGCCCCATCTCTTGTTGAGACACAGAAGATCAGAAGCTCGACCAGAGATGAGCTCCTGTAACAGCTAGACTCGTGTGTCTTAAACACAGGAAGCTCCCACCTCCTGTCCCCAACACACCTTCTCCCCCTAGAGTCACGAGCTAGAGCCGAGGTGAACGTGGGTGTCCTGTCCATGGTGGGGACCCCCACTAACACCCAGAGACCCACTGGCCTGGGGCATCAGCAGGCCTCAGCACTGCTCTGTCTCTCCAGGAAGACAGATGTCCTCCTCTCTCTATTAGATCAACTGCCTCTTCAGACAAGGATTTAAAACAAGTTCCCAAAGAACAAACGCGGCTGCCTTCACTCTCTGCCGAAGCTCTAACAATCCAATTTTTTATTGTTTAAATAAATGCACACACATTGAACTTGTCTTACAGGGGATTTTATCCACATCGATTCAGAAAGCACCATTTACCTGACGACGCATCCCTGCCATGTGATTCTGGTCGATGCACAGAACAGCAATAGCCCTTCAGACCAGCAGCAGTCTTGGGAGAACAATCCAGATGCGATGCAGGGTCCACCAGGGGACAGGATCTACCCGGTGACCTGTGATCACCCTGCAAGTGACGCAGAGCCACACTAAGAGGACAGCACATGGACCCTGAAGCCAGGACCTGGGTGTGATGCCGTCAGGGCGCCCGGGAATAAAGGGAAATGCAGATACTTTTCATGGCTGATGAGGCCCCGTCTCCCAGGACCTTTGCTGGGTGTCCCACTGGAGCTCAGCTGCCCCGATGGGCAAACATGTTCTTAAAGGTGGCACAGCCCCCGCCCCCTAAACCCTGACCAGCGGCCCTGCCCACCTCGGATGGAGAACTGGAGAGCGGGCTGCCTCGGGGGAGGAGAGGGACCCCCCACAAGCAGGGAGGCTTGGGGGACACACTCTCGTAGGAAGGCTGAGTGATCTCAAGTGAAGTCTGGGCAGCAGCAGGGACAGCAAGACAGCAGGATAGCAGCACCCCACCCCCACCCCTGCCCCTGAACTGGTCACACCCCCTTGTCTACCCTAATCAGGGGTCACTCTGATGAACAGGGTCTGGACCTGCTCAGCAGGAGACGGGAGAGAGAACCTGCTGAGGATGATTTGACCACAAGTCCCCCAGGACTCCCAAGCGAGTGACCACCTGGAGGGGGACGTGGACCTGCCCAGATAACATGCTCAGCCAGCAGCACCCTGGGTGGCATACAACATCGCATCCACCAGAGATCAGGCAGCCAGCACGCATGGGTTAACACAACCAAGCATTAACCCCATCCACGACTGCTGTGTATCTGGTTACAGATAAGAAATGGGAGACTGACATGCTAAGGAGCCCACCCCCAGCCAGTAAGGCAGGGGCAGGGTCATTCGAGAGCTCAACCCCCAGGATGAGGCCTCAGAGACGAGACATTGACGGCCTGGGTCCTATGAGTTGTGTGACCTTGAACCAGTAACCTGCCCTTTCTGGGCCTTACCTCCACATCTAAAACATGGAAAAACTATTCCTAACCTGGCAAAGTTTCTGTAAGGACCAAATCCTCCATGTAAGGACATGTTGGGGCGAGGGGGCATTTTCAGAACCAGAGCTTTCCCGACCACTATGATGGTCTGTTTTGGGATCTGGGCTCAGGACACCAGCTGCTCAGGCAGGAGAGGTGGCCTGAGTGGGAGGAGCAGAGACTGAGTTGGCGGGGGAAGGTGTAGACAGACCTGGGCTGCGGTCAGCAGGAGAATGTCTGGAGAGAGAAGCTGGTAGGTGGACACACACCCGCAGGGCAGCGGACCCCTGGGTCGGCCTCTTGCGGGTCTCCTGCCTTCTGCACCCCATGTTCAGCTGGGTGCCCAGGCGGGGGAACCTCCAACAAATGCCCACCGCCTGACGGGTCTGAGTGGGTTTGTTTGTTGCAACCACAAGGGCCTTTAAAGAACCAGGACAAGCCAGCCTCTGTTTGTTTAACAGCCCTGGGGTTTTTTGGCCCCTCAATTTTCCTCCCACAAGGAACACTTCGAGGGTGGGAGGCAGGGTGGCTCAGTCAGAAGGGCTCTGGGCTGGAGGCTAAGAGCCCTGGGACACCAGCTCAGGGACCAGGACTCGGGGAGGTCAGGGACCCGAGATGCTCGTCTTCACCTGCTGCCCCGGGAGCTCCACGTCTCTGGACCACTCTTCTCATATCATCCTCTTGCTCCCCGGCATCATGTCCAGAGCCAGAGAGGGCACTAGACCCTCACTCTCCCCAGAGCTGCGGTGGGACGTCACCTCCCTGCTCAGAGACACCCCACAGCCCGGCTCTCCTGCCACCATCCCAGCCAACTCCAGGCTCGTCCAGTCTCAAAGGACACCAGCCCACTCTCCTTACAGATGCTCATTCTGGTTAAAACCACATGCACACACACACAGGATTTTCACCATCTAAAAGAAAAGGCACATTTCTTTCCTCCAAAACCTCCAGACACACATAAAAAGTCAATTTTCATATCTTATGCTGAGAAGATAACCCCAAACCCAAAGTTCTCAGGACTTTCCATGAAGTCATCATTTAGCTCATTTATTAATTCATATTCATTTCACTGTAACACAATTATTTTGCTCATTTAATATTTTGTGCTGCCAGAGACACCTATGAAATCTAATAAGCAGCTTCCAGAACTATACAACACGCCAATTAAATATGTTAATTAGATTTAAGTGAGTGACACAAGATTTTTAACCGAGTGAATTCCAGGAGGGAGGGCGGGCCAAGCCACTGTCTTGCCTTGTTCAACTACCAGGGATCGATTCTGAAACAGCACATTTGAGGTCAAAGACTTAGGGCCCAAAAATCAACATGATATGGTCGTCCCTGTGTTATCAAATCAAAGCTTGCTCTGCTCACCACACAACAGGCCAATGAATCTGAGAGACGAGGCATTGAGGCAAGGAAAACAACTTTATTGGAAAGCCAACTGACTGAGAAGATGGCAGGCTAGCGCCTCTTCTAAATAACCATCTTATGGGGTCTTGATGGCAGGTTCTTTTGTAAATCAGAGATGGAGCAGGGGAAGGTAAGGAAGCAAAGTAAAAAGCCAATTGATCTTGCAAACATCTCCTAGAATGGCAAGCCTCCAGCAGGGGATGTGTTTATTTCTTCCTTCCTGCAATCTACAGGTGGACAGGGTTCTGAACAAAAGGGCTTTAGTTTAATGCCAGCTCAAGGACCAGGACTCTGGGAGGTCAGGGACCTGGGATGCTTGTCTTCACCTGTCAGGGGGGCAGAGTCCTTTTAAGCAAGCCATTAGGTATGATTATAATAACAAGAGGAATGAAAAGCGAGTCAAAGAAACAGTTTTCAACATAGAGTCAGAATTGGCTTCTTTTCTGCACCACCTGGGTACCCACGGGACTGGTTCCAGCATCCTGAGGATATCTAACTCCAGCAGCTCAAGTCCTCTGTACAAAATGGTGTGCACAGCCTACTCTCATCCTCAGCAGACTAGAGGTCATCTCCCGGTGACTGAGAATACCTCAGACAGCATAAATGCTATGGAAATAGTTGCTGGGGCGGCAAATCCAAGTTTTGCTGTTTGAAACTTTCTGTAACTTTTTCAAATATTTTCAACTGTGGTTAGTGTAACAGGACAGATGGGGTTTAGACGTAGGAAGTGAAAGTGTTTTGGTTTTAGAATATGTGCTTGTTTGTTTTGCTTACATCTTAACATTGAAACGTGCTTGAACAATTAGGAGAAAAGACTTGGGTTGTTAGGTCTGCTGGCTTCCCGAGCAAGTTAGATGCTTTGGGAGATAGAAAGACCAATCAAATGAGGCTCCTGCTCCCTAGAAACTTCCAATTTAGGACAGAAATCCAATCTCAAAGGAGAAGGATGGATTAAACAAACAAGCTTACTAGATGGTGACCCACACGCCATCAGGCAGTCAGCCAAAATAAATCAGAAGAACTGCCTTGTCTAATAGGCTTTGATACTCCTTACATCAAAATCTACCGGAGGATCAAGTGGAACAACTCCTGTGATTTTCCTCTGAGCATTTCCAGCCTGAGTCACTTTGAGAGTTTTCAGGTTCCTTTAAAGATCAGGTTGGGACACCTGGGCCGCCTGCCACTGGGTCCACCTCACACACCCCAGGACCCCTGTTTGTTCCAGATCACGCTCCAGCCTGGTGGGGTCAAGCCCCCACCCCTACTGCCATGAGAATCTGACAGCCACAGTCCCCAGGGAAACAGGCTGTATGTTGGTTATTATCCTTTGAATTCTCAGCACCTAGCACTGTGCCAAGAAAAAAGCAGGCATCCAGGAATGCAGGTTGACTCAGTGAATTCTCCCAGTATGCTAACCAAGAGGAGACAAGCCCCAGAGGGACACCAAGAAAGTCTCATGGATATAAACAGAGGGTCAGGTGGACAACTGCTTGCTTGGCTCTTTGATGTGCTTCAATATGAGTGATCCTGATAAGTGAAGTATCACCATAAAATGTTCAAAGGACTCTCAGGAAAAATAAATCAGCACTTATCCCATAAATAATTAAAATGCAAAACTAAAATGCATGTTAAAAACTAATCTATTGGAATGACAGCTTAAAGTTGGTGAAAAATGAATTATTTTCTATTAAGGTCACAGTGTTAAAAACTACTCATTTAATTTTAAGTTCACCCACCTAGAAATATCCCCTAGTGAAAGTAACTTTTCCTTTTACTGATTCTTTATCCTTAAAAATAAAGGTTCTGCTCAGAGCTTACTTTTTTTTTTTTTTGAAGATGTATTTTATTTATTTTGGCTGAGCTGGGACTTTGTTACAGCTTTTCTCCAGCTGTGGCGAGCAGGGGCTACTCTTCATTGTGGTTCACAGGCTTCTCACTGAGGTGGCTTCTCTTGTTACAGAGCATAGGCTCTAGGCAAGTGGGCTCAGTAGTTGTGGGGTCTTCTCAAACCAGGGATTGAACACATGTCCCCCGCATTGCCAGGGGGATTTTTAACCACTGGACCATGAGGGAAGCACAGAGCTCACTTTTAAGTCAAAGCACTAACCTAAGATTTTGGATTTGCTGCTCTCTGAGCTGTTGTTAAGGGGGTTAAGAGCTCACTTTGTTTGCTCAAACATGACTCAGTCATCTGTGACTGAAGACCCACCCCCTGAGGACCTACCTATGGTACAAATGGCCAGCTCCTCATCAACCATCCAGTGCAGAGGGTGCCAACGGGAAGAAATGCTCTCCAAGGCCCCTGTCTCGGGGTTATTTCAATGGAAGTGCCTTTGACTGGGAAATGGGCAAGTCAGCTCAAAGCCACTCAGAAAATGATCAAGTTTTACCACAAAGGAGGTAGCTATGATTCAGTTCTCTGCACATTCATGTACTTAATGGAACACGAAGTGAGATTTTCACAGACAAATCCACAGGAAACATGAATAGAAGGTCTTCCGTCTGTGAAAGAGATGCAGCCAGGAGCAAGCCATCCAGCCCCTTCTCCCAGTCTGGAGTGAGTTAGGACTCCACGTGCCCCGAAGGGCCATCTGGGACACAGGGCAGAGGCTTGGAGGGCACGGAGGGCTGGGGCCTCCAGACGGCATCACAGGACCAAACTCCCAGAGCAAGCGTCTCCCAGACAACAGACGATGAGGAGGAAATGGCACAGCTGCTGTGTGTCCAGATGAACTTGCTGTCCCCCCTCAGGCAGGAGGGTCCTGATGCAGCTGTGTGCCCAGGCCCCCAGAGGCCTTCTGAGAAGGACAGAAAGAAGGAGCAGGGCTCAGGGCACACGGAGAGCTCATTGCCTCTGCCCACGAGAGGAACTGATAGCAGAGCTCACCATTCTGCTTGAAGAGGACAAAAACCCTGATTTCTAAGCAGACTGCAGACAAGACACAGATACGGCGAGGAGATGAAAGGACAGACGACCAGACAGATGCTGGCAACCAACAGAAACCTGGTGAGCTGCTTAAGCTCTATAAATTATTCAGGAAAAGAAAAGTCAAAAAGCAAGCAGAGCATCCGTGAACTACTGCCCGCCCCCACCCCAGCCCTGCCTCCCCTCGCTAGGACCCACTCTGCTGCAGCCCCACCCAGGCCCAGCCACGGCCCCCTCCCCAGGCTCCGACACTTGGCAAGCCGCCCTGTTCACCTGGGAGCCACTGAACCCCGAGCCCACTGCTTCCCCTGAACTGAGGAAAAGATCGCATGTCTCTGTGAGCTTGGAAATCTGCCCAGGGACTGAACCTGAGGCCCTGGGGCTCCCCATCTCCGCCCCAGATAACTGCTGAATGAATGTCCCGCTGCAGGATGGACCAACCCTCAGAAAATATGGCCCAGTGGCCACAGGAAAGGCAGGAACACCGGGACAGCAGGTGTGAGACACCTGAGGTCTCAGGGCTCTTTAGGGACCCTACTTCCCCACGGCCACGGGACCACACACCACACCTCCTCCATCCTAAGGGAGCTTTTGAAGGCAGGAGAACTGTGCTTTTAATGACGTCTTTTGGCCAAAATGCCATCAGAACTGTAAGGGCTTCGGGCAGTAGAAAATGAAGGCTAAGTTCTGTGTCATTAGGGAAACAGGAGCTGATGTTTCTTTCACCTCAATTCATGTATTAGCATCCCTAAGTTAAGGACCCCAGGAAAGTTAAAAGTCCAGGAAACAGTGATGCCCCCGCCATGTTCGAGCACAAGGTGATTTATGCCAGGATCTGCTCTGCCCAGAGAAGCAGAACAGCAAGTGGACCTGTGAACGAGTTGGCACCCAGGGGATGACAGGCCTCCAAAGCTCCCTCAACTGCAGGGACCCCACTGCCACCACCACCATCACCTCCCTCACCATCATTGGCTCTATCACTTTCATGACCATTATCACCTCTATCACTTCCATCACCACTGCTACCTCCATCACCTTTGTCAGCCCCATCACCTCCAATCGCCCCTATCAGCTCCATCACCTCCATCACCCCGATCACCTCCATCACTGCCATCACACCACTATCACTTACACCTTCACATCACAGGGCAGGGGAGCCATCCTGAAATCCTAGAATTCATGGGGAGGTGCTCAAAACTTAGCAAAAGCTGCTCCCCTCCTCCTGGTCACACACATACATTCCAGCCATGCTTAACTCTCAGATGGACATAGAATCATCCCATGGTGGACTCTCACCCCAGTGAAGTCAAGCTCAGGTCATTAGCTCTGGCGGGGCTGCTCCAGATCTGTGGAAAAGGCTAGCCCCTCCCAGGACTCCTTGGCCCAGAGGCGTTGAGAAGCTGCCCTCAGTGACTGAAGAAGAGCCGCCCAGACCCTGTTGACCCTTCCAGGGGGTGAGGAAGCTGGAGGAGGGGAACCCATCAGCGTGCAAAGTCATTTGTGTGCAAATACCATTCGCTCTGTGTCCTGACACCACACGGTTTCCCCCAGGAAGGCAGAGACTCCTTCCCAAGAGAAGGCCAAAAGGAAGGCTGACTACGCTGATGGCCTCTCACCAGGCGGCCCTGGGGGTCAAGACAGGCCAAGAAAGCCCCTTGCTCCTGGACTGGCAGGTCCACGGCCAGAGAGATGGACACCCCTCCTTGCTGGGGGATCTACATGTTCAAAAGGATCCACCCTCAACTCTCATGTGCAAAGCTGACCAGGTGGCCTGGACTTACCCACACAACTTCAACAGACTTAGTCTCATCACCCCCAGTGGCTGCAGCAGTAGTCTCCCTGCCCACCTTCGCATCAGGTGCACGGCACCGCCTCTGGATCCACACACCGGGGGGAGCAGCAACTGCTTGGAGGAGAAGCTGCCTTGAATGACAGTGCAGGAGTGGGGCTCAGAGCCTGAACGACCCAGAATCCACGGTCACAGCTGCCCAAGCCCAGCTTGGGAGTCAGCCCAGACCTGGGACTCCCAGGAAAAGAGGTCTGTGGGTGGCACAGGATAGGGGCCCAGAGCATGAAGTAGGTCAGAGTGACTTATGTGAAGATCCTCGGTCACCATCACAGACCCTGGGCTTTCATCCCAGTGGATGAGAACATGCCGGGCACATCACAGGAAACCCCACATTCACCAAAGAGACGCTGGAGTCCTCCAGGTCAGAGCTGCAGACCCTTTCCGCAGGGAGCAAGCTGATGGAATGTATAATCCCTGTGCTATTTCAGGGAGAAATTGCCTTTGTTACCTTTACTCAGAAATCTTCAAACAAGAGAGCATTTAAACTGAAAAGAACACACAGCGGATACTATCAAATCAGGAGCAACTGGTTGGTAACTTCCCATCGTCATGGAAAGGTACACAACCGCTCACATCACTTTTCTAAAAATGTAAAAATTACAACTTTGTGTTCACACTCAAGGACGCTGCCCAGAATCACCCGAAGGTTCCCAAACAAGCACCTTGGGTCACCTGCTCCCCTGTGAGATCCTCACATTGGATGGAGCACAGCAGTGTCAGCACCTGGCCTGGGAGCCACCACCAAGTTGGAAACACATACTCGCCCTTGGCCATGGTGAGACTTGTCGGACCCTCCACCCACAGCTCCAGCGTGGTGCCAAGCCCAGCAACACCCTTAGTGGGTTCCATCTGCAAAAGGTGACTGCAAATTAGCCGTAGGAGCAGGGAGGATAGCTCAAAGCCAGCAATCACTAAAGTGACAGCAAAGAGGGGAGGCCCTGCTTTTGCCAATGTGGGGCATTTCATACAGAAGCACAGGAGCCCCCAGGGCAGCTCAGGGGCCCCAGGGCGTCCCTGACTCAGGGGGCAGCTCTTGCCAATGTGGGGCATTTCATACAGAAGCACAGGAGCCCCCAGGGCAGCTCAGGGGCCCCAGGGCGTCCCTGACTCAGGGGGCAGCTCAGTGACTGCAGTGAGCGACCCCCAGTCACCAAGAAAAGCTAAGCCAACCCAACACCCTTGGTGCAGTGAATGCAGTGAACAGAGGCACTGAGAGTTAAGACAGTCTCGCAGTCTGGGGTGAGGGCATGTCTATGTTGCATCAGTTACACACCTAGGCCTACGCACTGTTACATGTGCACCCTTACAGGTGTGTCGTTACATGCGCACCATTACACATGAATCACTACATGTGCACCATTACACATGCACTCTTACACGTGTACCCTTGCTCATGCTCCGCTACACGTGCACCATTACATGTGCACTCTTACACACGTGCTGTTACATGTGTGCTCTTACACATGCACCATTACATGTGCACTCTTACATATGTGCTGTTACATGTGTGCTCTTACATGTGAGCCATTACACATGTACCCTTCCATGTGTGTCTTTACATGTGCACCAGTACATGTGCACTCTTACATGTGTACCCTTGCTCATGCTCTGTTACACATGCACTATTACATGTGCACTCTTCCATGTGCACCCTTGCTCATGCTCTGTTACACATGCACCATTACATGTGCACTTTTACACATGTGCTATTACATGTGTGCCCTTACACACGCACCATTACATGTGTGCTCTTACATGTGAGCCATTACACACGTACCCTTCCATGTGTGTCCTTACATGTGCACCAATACATATGCACTCTTACACATGCACCCGCACACATGTGTGGTTACATGTGCACCCTTACAAATGTGTTACATGTGCACTCTTACATGTGTGTTACATTTGTACTCTTACATGTACACTTATATGTGCACTCTTACATGTGCGCCATTAGATGTGTACTCTTACACCATATGTGCTACATGTGCACTCTTACATGTGCACCCTTACATGTGCACTGTTACATGGAAGCCACACTGAAGCTCAATGTTATAACTCAGGATTGAATCACAGACCCAACACTCTGCTTGAAATTAATCCTAAGTAGCAAAAGATGTGTCATCAAAGAAAGAGACACAACTTCAAATGCTACAATCATTCACCTTAGTCAACAGGGTGTGGGACCGCTGACCAACTGGGAAGGACACCACGGGACACCCAGTCCCTGCCCAAGCCCACTCCAGCTGGAACCCAGGGACTGAATTTCTAATGAAATGCTAACTCTTCATTAAATCATGGAAAAGGAGTACATCAAGGCACCACCCTGCTTATTCAACTTATATGCAAAGTACATCATGAGAAACGCTGGGCTGGATGAAGCATAAGCTGGAATCAAGATTGCCAGGAGAAATTCCAATAACCTCAGATATGCAGATGACAGGCTGCCCCTGCTGTCACCACACCAAGTCCCCAGAGCCTGTGTCACTGGAAGATCCTGTCACCTTGATGCTTCATAGGGGCTCCTGGCATTGCCCACAGACCCTCCAAATCACATGGACACAGGTCACTGGAAATGTAAAAGCAGGAGACGCCAGCCCTCTATCATGGTGTCTGGAGCTCTGCCAGCAGCCTGGTGCCCCCAGGGGGCTCTGCAGCCAGGAGTGGCCCTTGAACCATCACTGAGGCATGCTGGCCAGTGACAGACACAGCGGGCCTGGCGCCAGGCGTGGACCAGGGAGGCAAAGCACCCTGAGAATGTATTGTGCTGAGCAGTACTAGGTACACATTTGGGTGGAGTGGTTAAAAAAAGATATATTATTAAGCCAATTTCATCTGTTACTTTTTGACTTCTGTAATGTGGCTATAGAAAATTGTAGGTTTCTACACTGAAACCAACCACCACACAAGAGCCAATAAGTTTCAGAGCAAGACATACCACGCAAATTCTCCAGCAACGCAGGAACATAGCCCTGAACATCAACATACAGGCTGCCCAAGGTCACACCTAACACATAGACCCATCTCAAAACTCATTACTGGGCACTCCATTGCTCTCCAAAGAGAAGAAATCAAGTTCCACGCACCAGAACACTGATGCAAGCTTCCCTAACCAGGAAACCTTGACAAGCCAATCGTCTAACCCCACCCACTGGGTTAATCCTCCACAACAAAAAGGAACCACAGACCTCCAGAATACAGAAAGCCCACTCCAGATACAGCAATCTAAACAAGATGAAAAGGCAAAGAAATACCCAACAGGTAAAGGAACATGAAAAATGCCCACCAAGTCAAACAAAAGAGGAGGAGATAGGGAATCTACCTGAAAAAGAATTTAGAATAATGATAATAAAAATGATCCAAAATCTTGAAAACAAAATGGAGTTACAGATAAATAGCCTGGAAACAAAGATTGAAAAGATTCAAGAACTGTTTAATAAAGACCTAGAAGAAATAAAAAAGAGTCAATTACAAATGAATAATGCAATGAATGAGATCAAAAACACTTTGGAGGGAACCAAGAGTAGAATAACAGAGGCAGAAGATAGGATAAGTGAGGTAGAAGATAAAATGGTGGAAATAAATGAAGCAGAGAGGAAAAAAGAAAAAAGGATCAAAAGAAATGAGGACAACCTCAGGGACCTCTGGGACACTGTGAAACGCCCCAACATTCGAATCATAGGAGTTCCAGAAGAAGAAGACAAAAAGAAGGGCCATGAGAAAATACTCGAGGAGATAATAGCTGAAAACTTCCCTAAAATGGGGAAGGAAATAGCCACCCAAATCCAAGAAACCCAGAGAGTCCCAAACAGGATAAACCCAAGGCGAAACACCCCAAGACACATATTAATCAAATTAACAAAGATCAAACACAAAGAACAAATATTAAAAGCAGCAAGGGAAAAACAACAAATAACACACAAAGGGATTCCCATAAGGATAACAGCTGATCTATCAATAGAAACCCTCCAGGCCAGAAGGGAATGGCAGGACGTACTGAAAGTAATGAAAGAGAATAACCTACAACCTAGATTACTGTATCCAGCAAGGATCTCATTCAGATATGAAGGAGAATTCAAAAGCTTTACAGATAAGCAAAAGCTGAGAGAATTCAGCACCACCAAACCAGCTCTTCAACAAATGCTAAAGGGTCTTCTCTAGACAGGAAATGCAGAAAGGTTTTATAAATGTGAACCCAAAATAACAAAGTAAATGGCAACGGGACCACACCTATCAATAATTACCCTAAATGTAAATGGGTTGAATGCCCCAACCAAAAGACAAAGATTGGCTGAATGGATACAAAAACAAGACCCCTATATATGCTGTCTACAAGAGACCCACCTCAAAACAAGAGACACATACAGACTAAAAGTGAAGGGCTGGAAAAAAATATTTCATGCAAACGGAGACCAAAAGAAAGCAGGAGTCGCAATACTCATATCAGATAAAATAGACTTTCAAATAAAGGAAGTGAAAAGAGACAAAGAAGGACACTACATAATGATCAAAGGATCAATCAAAAAAGAAGATATAACAATTATAAATATATATGCACCCAACATAGGAGCACCGCAATATGTACGGCAAACGCTAACAAGTATGAAAGAGGAAATTAATAGTAACACAATAATAGTGGGAGACTTTAATACCCCACTCACAACTATGGATAGATCAACTAAACAGAAAATTAACAAGGAAACACAAACCTTAAATGACACAATGGACCAGTTAGACCTAATTGATATCTATAGGACATTTCACCCCAAAACAATCAACTTCACCTTTTTCTCAAGTGCACACGGAACATTCTCCAGAATAGATCACATCCTGGGCCATAAATCTGGTCTTGGAAAATTCAAAAAAATTGAAATCATTCCAGTCATCTTTTCTGACCACAGTGCAGTAAGATTAGATCTCAATTACAGGGGAAAAATTGTTAAAACTTCAAACATATGGAGGCTAAATAACACGCTTCTGAATAACCAACAAATCATAGAAGAAATCAAAAAAGAAATCAAAATATGTATAGAAATGAATGAAAATGAAAACACAACAACCCAAAACCTATGGGACACTGTAAAAGCAGTGCTAAGGGGAAGGTTCATAGCATTACAGGCTTACATCAAGAAACAGGAAAAAAACCAATTAAATAACCTAACTCTACACCTAAAGCAATTAGAGAAGGAAGAAATGAAGAACCCCAGAGTTAGCAGAAGGAAAGAAATCTTAAAAATCAGGGCAGAAATAAATGCAAAAGAAACTAAAGAGACCATAGCAAAAATCAACAAAGCTAAAAGCTGGTTTTTTGAAAAAATAAACAAAATTGACAAACCATTAGCAAGACTCATTAAGAAACAAAGAGAGAAAAACCAAATTAACAAAATTAGAAATGAAAATGGAGAGATCACAACAGACAACAATGAAATACAAAGGATCATAAGAGACTACTACCAGCAGCTCTATGCCAATAAAATGGACAACTTGGATGAAATGGACAAATTCTTAGAAAAGTATAACTTTCCAAAACTGAACCAGGAAGAAATAGAAGATCTTAACAGACCCATCACAAGCAAGGAAATCGAAACTGTCATCAAAAATCTTCCAGCAAACAAAAGCCCAGGACCAGATGGCTTCACAGCTGAATTCTACCAAAAATTTAGAGAAGAGCTAACACCTATCTTACTCAAACTCTTCCAGAAAATTGCAGAAGAAGGTAAGCTTCCAAACTCATTCTATGAGGCCACCATCACCCTAATTCCAAAACCAGACAAAGATGCCACAAAAAAAGAAAACTACAGGCCAATATCACTGATGAACATAGATGCAAAAATCCTTAACAAAATTCTAGCAAACAGAATCCAACAACATATTAAAAAAATCATACACCATGACCAAGTGGGCTTTATCCCAGGAATGCAAGGATTCTTTAATATCCGCAAATCAATCAATGTAATACACCACATTAACAAATTGAAAGATAAAAACCATATGATTATCTCAATAGATGCAGAGAAAGCCTTTGACAAAATTCAACACTCATTTATAATTAAAACTCTCCAAAAAGCAGGAATAGAAGGAACATACCTCAACATAATAAAAGCTATATATGACAAACCCACAGCAAGCATCACCCTCAATGGTGAAAAATTGAAGGCATTTCCCCTGAAATCAGGAACAAGACAAGGGTGCCCACTCTCACCACTACTATTCAACATAGTGTTGGAAGTGCTGGCCACAGCAATCAGAGCAGAAAAAGAAGTAAAAGGAATCCAGATAGGAAAAGAAGAAGTAAAACTCTCACTGTTTGCAGATGACATGATCCTCTACATAGAAAACCCTAAAGATTCTACCAGAAAATTACTAGAGCTAATCAATGAATATAGTAAAGTTGCAGGATATAAAATTAACACACAGAAATCCCTTGCATTCCTATATACTAACAATGAAAAAACAGACAGAGAAATTAAGGAAACAATACCATTCACCATTGCAACAAAAAGAATAAAATACTTAGGAGTATATCTACCTAAAGAAACAAAGGACCTATACATAGAAAACTATAAAACACTGATGAAAGAAATCAAAGAGGACACAAACAGATGGAGAAACATACCGTGTTCATGGATTGGAAGAATTAATATTGTCAAAATGGCTATTCTACCCAAAGCAGTCTATAGATTCAATGCAATCCCTATCAAGCTACCAACGGTATTTTTCACAGAACTAGACCAAAGAATTTCACAATTTGTATGGAAATACAAAAAACCTCGAATAGCCAAAGTAATCTTGAGAAAGAAGAATGGAACTGGAGGAATCAACCTGCCTGACTTCAGACTCTACTACAAAGCCACAGTCATCAAGACAGTATGGTACTGGCACAAAGACAGAAATATAGATCAATGGAACAGAATAGAAAGCCCAGAGATAAATCCACGAACCTATGGACACCTTATCTTTGACAAAGGAGGCAAGGATATACAATGGAAAAAAGACAACCTCTTTAACAAGTGGTGCTGGGAAAACTGGTCAACCACTTGTAAAAGAATGAAACTAGAACACTTTCTAACACCATACACAAAAATAAACTCAAAATGGATTAAAGATCTAAATGTAAGACCAGAAACTATAAAACTCCTAGAGGAGAACATAGGCAAAACACTCTCCGACATAAATCAAAGCAAGATCCTCTATGACCCACCTCCCAGAATATTGGAAATAAAAGCAAAACTAAACAAATGGGACCTAATGAAACTTAAAAGCTTTTGCACTACAAAGGAAACTATAAGTAAGGTGAAAAGACAGCCCTCAGATTGGGAGAAAATAATAGCAAATGAAGAAACAGACAAAGGATTAATCTCAAAAATATACAAGCAACTCCTGCAGCTCAATTCCAGAAAAATAAATGACCCAATCAAAAAATGGGCCAAAGAACTAAACAGACACTTCTCCAAAGAAGACATACAGATGGCTAACAAACACATGAAAAGATGCTCAACATCACTCATTATTAGAGAAATGCAAATCAAAACCACAATGAGGTACCATTACACGCCAGCCAGGATGGCTGCTATCCAAAAGTCTACAAGCAATAAATGCTGGAGAGGGTGTGGAGAAAAGGGAACCCTCTTACACTGTTGGTGGGAATGCAAACTAGTACAGCCGCTATGGAAAACAGTGTGGAGATTCCTTAAAAAACTGGACATAGAACTGCCATATGACCCAGCAATCCCACTTCTGGGCATACACACTGAGGAAACCAGATCTGAAAGAGACACGTGCACCCCAATGTTCATCGCAGCACTGTTTATAATAGCCAGGACATGGAAGCAACCTAGATGCCCATCAGCAGATGAATGGATAAGGAAGCTGTGGTACATATACACCATGGAATATTACTCAGCCATTAAAAAGAATTCATTTGAACCAGTCCTAATGAGATGGATGAAGCTGGAGCCCATTATACAGAGTGAAGTAAGCCAGAAAGATAAAGAACATTACAGCATACTGACACATGTATATGGAATTTAGAAAGGTGATAACGATAACCCTATATGCAGAACAGAAAAAGAGACACAGAAATACAGAACAGACTTTTGAACTTTGTGGGAGAATGTGAGGGTGGGATATTTCAAAAGAACAGCATGTATACTATCTATGGTGAAACAGATCACCAGCCCAGGAGGGATGCACGAGACAAGTGCTCCGGCCTGGTGCACTGGGAAGACCCGGAGGAATCGGGTGGAGAGGGAGGTGGGAGGGGGGATCGGGATTGGGAATACATGTAAATCCATGGCTGATTCATATCAATGTATGACAAAACCCACTGGAAAAAAATAATAATAAAAAAAAAATAAAAAATAATAATAAAATAAAATAAAAAAAAAAAAAAAAAAAAAAAAAAAAAAAAAGAAAATTGTAGGTTTCACAGGTGGTCTCCATTCTAGACCTGCAGACAGCACTGCCTGGAGGATAAAATCTAGAATTTGTGCCATCCAAAGGTTTTATCTGAACATGTGTAAATCCAGTAGCTTTTTGTGCATGTGTTTGAGCTGTGGAGGCACAGATGTCCAGGAGAAGATTCTGTATCTAGTCCGTTTCCATGGCCACCAGTGTGGAGCCCCAAGCAAGCACATCTGGCCCAATTTTAACACTCAGTCCAGGGGGGTGCAGCCTCAGATGGACGGGAGAGGCTGCCATGTGAGGACAGTGGACAGAAGGACACTTCTGGGGACCCAGGTTCACTAACCGCATTTCCATAATGTTCGTTTCACCGTGTGAACACAGAGCCCTTCCAATGCAGGAAGACCCCACAGCCCCACCTCCCCAGCACAGGGCGGGTCATCGTGTCACCCTGGCCTCTGAGCTGAGCGGCTGCCCCTGGCTCCAGCCCTGAGCAACAGCGGGCCACTCTCACCTGCCCCTCAGGTGGGAAAGGAAGACTCTCTCCTCCCCACAGCCCTCCCTCCACATCTGCCCCTTCTGTTCCACCAGGAAATTCACCCACCCACCTGCCTCTTTCACGATGTGGTAAAGACCGCAGGAAGTATCCTGGCATCTCCCCAGTTGGGCATCCTGGTGAGGTGGAAACAATGGGAAAGAATCGGAACCCAGCTCACACCTCACCTTCCCGCCCTGTGTAGAGGGGCTCACAGCCCCAGCCCTCCACCCCAGCATGACCCCAGAAGAGCCCAAGTCCCTACACTCCTCTGGGTCTGCAAAGAGGGGGGGCAACCACAGTGCCCAAATCACTGAGTTGTCACAAGGACAGGTGGATTAATGTGTTGAATTTATTGCTTTTGTATGAAACTTTTCCCCAAAAAATCATTTATTAAGTGAATTAATGAGCAGAGCAGTGTCAGGCTCCTAAATAAAACGGCCAAGGATGACCCTCTGTCTCCAGCTCCCCTGGAGCCTCCTGTCCAGCTGCTCACTGACCCTCACTGGCCCTGATCACCTCCTTCCAGGACCAAGTCTGCTCCATGCACCTCAGGGTCCCAGGCCTCCATGCCCACACTCCCTCTCCACCTGGCTAGCCCTCCAGGGGGTAGGGCTTCCAGAAACGTCCTCCTGACTCCTCCAACCTCCCCAGCCTCTGTGGTTCAGGCCAGCACTGCCCACAGCCAGCGTCTGCACCACCTGGGGACTTTGACAAGCCAACGCTGGGCTGCACCCAGACCGAATGCATTAAGACCTCCAGACTGGGGCCATGCTGCAGCGTTTACAGGACTTCAGTGTGTAGCCCAAAACCAGGAGCACCAGGTTCATAAAGGACCACGGCTACAATCCTTTCAAGGACAGTTTCTTCCACAGAATAAAGACATCATCTATAGAATGCAGAGAGCTCACTTTTTTTTTTAACCTAAATTAATCCATCTAGAGTATAGAACACACACATCACAAAACATCTCCATTGCATCTGACATTTTTCAGCTGGCACCCCACTTGGTCTCTTGAAACACCCACACTCTGAGCTCCAGGGGGTCAGAGACCAGACCCTGGCCTCTGCGAGGCCACGGAGCCACGTGGACGCCTGGAGGAGCCTTGCAGGCCTCCTCCCCCGGGGACGCTGGTAGGGGGCACAGAGCAGACATTTGGAACAGTGACCTGGGCTCCCGTTTGTGTCTGTCGCCGCAGGAGGGGGCCTGCCTCCGGGCCTGTGAGGCGCTGCGGGAACCCCTGAGCTGAAGAGCAGATGACTGTCAACATGAATATTAATAGCAGCATAATTAACAACTGAGGTTGTCTGCCAGATGCTTGACTCTGATTAAAAGGAGTCCAGGAGCCAAGGCTCAGCAGGGCATACGGTTCTCTCAGCGTTGGATGGAGAGGTCTTTACGGTCAGGTGGGTGATGGCCAGGGCAGCGCTCAGCCCAGCCACTGGGCCCACTCCCCCAACCTGCAGAGACCCAAGCCCCCACACCCACCCCCACCCCCCACTGCATCAATAAGGAAGGGACTGGGAGCCGAAGCTGGAATGTGCAGACGGGTCTCAGACCAGTGCTCACCTGAACTCAGCCTGCTCCACAGAGAACAGAAAGAGGAATGCTGTTTTGTGGTGGAGTCACCAATCAGAACTGTTCCACAAGCTGTAAATTCACCTAAAATAAACTTCTAAACCATCATGGCCGCTGTCACTACAAATATCTGAGACTCAGGAGGACACCAGCTGTCCTGTGAGCAGCCACCCAACTGTCCACGGGCAGCAGTTTCAGACTGGTTCGCATCCTGCCTCCCCCATCCCAGATGCAAGCTTTAGCCTGAGACACCATTACTTGCACACTTTTCTGCCTGACTAATGCCGTCTTTAATTATACATCATCGAGCACCTCGCTGGATCTAATGGGGTCTATTACTCATCAAAACGGCCCCATCAGCAACCACAGTCCCCAGAGCCAATAACTCAAGCCTCCCTCCATGTTTCACAAGTGCCCGCCTGCACCTGCCGACACCTGCACACACCTCAAGCCCCAACCTCTCACTAATTGGTCCAGAAGACACGACTGCACGATGCCAGCTTTCTACTGGTCCCATGAAGCCCAGTGACAGCTGGTGGCACTCGGGCAGCCACATGTCCAGGTCCTTCATGCCATGTGCTCTGCCCGGGCAGCACCCAGAAAGCCAGCGCTACCCGAGCCCTGTGGCAGCTGGTAGCAGAGCCAGAGGGGCCTGCTGGGACTGGACACATCGTGGGCACAGACAGGTCTTTCCTGTCACCACTGAACAGTTCAGTCCAGCTGGATGGGCTTTCTTAGCACACGACTCACTGTGAGGAAACTAAAGGTCAGCAGAAGTCAGCTAGTCCCCAAACTTTCATTCAAAGGGATGAAATGCCAACCAAATTAATAATGGTAAATGTGTAACATATAAAAATGATACATATATATTTATATTTCCTATATATTAGTATATGTGTATTTGTTGTTGTTCAGTCACTAAGTCATGTACAACTCTTTGCAGCCCTGTGGACTGCAGCCCACCAGGCTTCTCTGGCCTTCACTAGCTCCGAGTTTGCTCAAACTCATGTCCATTGAGTCAGTGACGCCATCCAACCATCTCATCCTCTGTCACCCTCTTCTCCCCCTGCCTTCAATTTTTCCCAGCATCAGGGTCTTTTCTAACGAGTCAGCTCTTCGCATCAGGTGGCTAAAGTATTGGAGTTTCAGCTTCAGCATCAGTCTTTCCAATGAATACTCAGGGTTGATTTCTTTTAGGATGGACTGGTTTGATCTCCTTGCTGTCCAAGGGACTCTCAAGCGCCTTCTCCAGCACCACATTTCAAAACATTAATTCTTTGATGCCCAGCCTTCTTCATGGTCCAACACTCACATCCACACACGACAAGTGGAAAAATCATAGCTTTGACTGTACAGAACTTTGTTGGCAAAATGATGTCTCTGCTTTTTAGTACATTGTCTAGGTTTGTCGTAGCTTTTCTTCCAAGGAGTAAGAGTCTTTTATGTGTATGTATATACATAAATCCATTTACATATATTGAAACGTATTTGTCGCTGAGTGAGAATGAGTAGGTCAGGTTCTAATTCCAGACAATTTACCTAAACAACTGATGATTTACCTGTCATACTTGTAAGAGAAACTCAAGTTACTAAACCAAGTGCCCTAAGGCCCAGAAGCAGAAAGATATAACTGGAAAGGTCACTCAGTGGACAATTAAGAAGCAAATCACTTTTGAAAGCACTGGGAACTGTGACAGTGTGAGACCTCGTACGGTCGACCCTCTTGAATAATTGACGCTGCATCTTTCTCTGGCCCCTTTATGGGGCTATGTTTAGAATTCCATTTAGTGCAGCAAGATTTTCACTCAACATGACTCAGATGTGTTGACCAAGCAGCAAAAGAAAAATAACAAATACACAAAGAGCATTTCTTTGCTGTCCAAGCATTGTAGCTTGTCCAGGGCTGGCCGGCGCAAGTGGACTGGGTTCTGTATGCAGCATGCTGTCCATGCACCAGCTCCCTGGGCTTGCTGGACTCCAGTCCTCCCATCAGAGCTGGAGTCCGGCTCGAAGGAGCAGCAGCATGTGAGGAGAATCCGAATCATGCTGCTGCTTCACCTGCTCTTTTTAGTCCAGTTTTGTGTGGAGGGAGAAGGGAACCACACCACAGTTTTTAAACCATTCACCACAGTCTCCACCTCTGTCTGACACGCTCGCATTCCAAGGTGAATTAGAATTCCAACAGGATAGACGTCACACGTGCATCAAGTACGTGAGATCGGAAGATCTTCCAAGGAAGGCAAATCAGATACAAAGTGACCTTGGTCTCTTCAAGCACCATAAAGTTAGAGCATTTCCCCAACTGAATCCTGCTGTTTTATTCCAAAAATGTACCTCGAAAAAGAGCATGTTAACTGTGAAAATAAAGGTTAAATACAGACTAAAGTGAAATGCACACTTGAAACAACTCTATAGTTGAGACTCAATCTCATCCTGTTCCAGCGAGCCCACGGGCTCTCACGGGCTGGATGAGGGAACAACAGGGGTAAGTCTGGTCTGTAGAGGCAGGAGGTGCAGATGAGCTCCCCACTACTTCCTGCACAGTTGGGAGGTATAGACGAGACTCCCAACTCCTCTCCCCCGATCCCACTACCCCCATCCTGCAGAGGAGGAAGCTGTGCCCCCTCCCTCTCAGCAGAGCCCCAAGCAGCAACTCAGCACCCAGCAGGGTTATTAAGCTGCCTTCCCTAAAACAGATGACCTTTTGGGCTCTTTTTCAGTTCAATGAAGCTTGTAAGGATCAAGAACGCTACCTCAATAACAGATAAAACTTGGAGGCAATTTAAAGGTGAAACAGATTCAAGTCCTTAGACACTCCTCAACACTCAGAGATCCAGTCATGGGAACTGGATTTGAACCGCCTTTGAACCTAGAGGTACAACATGTATGAGATACACACACACTCACACACACACACACACACACACACACACATAATTTAGGATGCCATATTCTGACTCCACTAGCAGTCAGGTGGGCCCGGGGAGCACACCTCAGGGGTAATTAGAGGCTTCCAGACGTGTGTGGGTGATGGTACTCAGCCGACAGTCCGGGAAGTGTTGGTCCCCGCCTGCATCACCTCCTTCACCCACTAATGCAGACAGGCTCTCTCCCCCACTAATGAGAGGGCCCAGAAGAGCCAAGCCATCTAAACCCAGGGATGAACACATCCATCCTCACTGCCAGTCCTGGTTGTCCATCAAGTCCCCACGCACCCTCCTCACATGGCCCTCGGGAGCCCAGAGACCCGCCAACACCTGAGGTGGGTGGTGGGGCGCGGCCAGGGGGAGGTGAGCCTGGGTTCCAAACCCCAAGGAGCTGGGCTCCAGTCCTCAGGGATGGGGTGCAGGGTTGTGTGGTGTGGGGAGGGTATGGTGGGGGGCGGCCGAGTTGGGTCTGTTCCCTGACCTCAACAGTGAACGCCTGACCTTTCACAGCGTCATGAGGCCCCTGCGTCTGCTTTGAGACCCCTGCTGTCATCCCAGGATGGTGACAGAACAGGACGGACCAGGATGCCGCCCTGAGGACAGAACGGAACCCTGAACAGACCCCAGGTGCCTGGGCCTCCACGCTTAGAGCTGCCGGCAACCTGTCCCCAGAGCCACGGCCAACGTGACGCTCTCCCACCGGGACCCCCACCAGCACCTCACTCTGCACAGGCCCGCCCACAGGGCCCAAAACACCTGCAGCTGTGGGCAGAGTGACCTCAGGACCCAGCCTCCTGGTTTGGGACCAGAGTCTAATTGATCAGGTCTGTGATAGCGAGAGGTAGCTAATCCGGAAGCCAGTAGGCTGGTGTGTCCAGAGTTCACCTTCAAGGTCAGTTTCCATCTGCTAAGAAGCAGCCTTGCTGAGCTGAGGTTGGAAAGCAAGGAGGCACACTTACACCGCCTGGCCCACCCACACACAGCAGGCGCTCAATAATGGCCACGTGTCCCAGAGGAGCTGGTTCTGCACCCAGGGCCCTTCTAAAAACACGTCCCGAAGGACTTGGCACAACTCTTCCATCACAAAGGCTGGCGTCTGACCTGGAGACACAGTGGCCGCGGTCACCACTGCCTGCTGTCCTGGGAGCAGCTTGGCTTTCATAACCTCCAGGTCCCTTCTCTGGAGCCCCTGTGACACCCTAGACCACGCCACAGCCTCCCACCCTCAGGACACAGTCATGTCCTAGCCCTAACCCTCCACAGGACGGCCAAGGTGTGCACCCCACAGAGGGCTGCACCTGACTGGCCACTGTCCAGGTCAACACTCCTGCTAGGCAGGCTGGTGCTCACCAGGAGTCTGCTGTCTGGATTCTCAAGCATGTTTCTGCAAGCGTGCTTATATACTTACATACAGATACAACTCTAATTAAATAGTATGTAAACCAAAGGAATCTAAGTGCAGAAAAAGTAACTTCTTGGAAAACCAAGGTGATGACTTAGGAAAGACTTACCAAAGAGAGATGGCTTTAAAACTGTCACTTGGCAGGAACAAAAACAGAACACATTCAGGGGGAATTATTTAAAATCTTGAAGGTGCTCCACTCAGATTATTTTGAGTCTCTTAGTCCTCAGTCCATTTGAAAGAAACAAATAGGAAACCACAAACTGTGACTGTGGCTTAAACTAGAAAGGCAAGTTAGAACCCAGAGAACACTCTGATTCTGCATCCAAAATGTGGTGAATTATTGTATGTGTTTATAAGATAAAATAGCAAATGGACATCATTGGTGTGGTTCATTTCGCTGCTCCCATTACTGGGTCGCTCCCATTACCCGGACCCCATCTGGAGATACTGCTGGCCAAGAGATACACAGGTTTCCAGCTTAAACAGCCCCAGGTACCTGCGGGCAAACTAATCAGACTCTAGCATTATGTTTTCCATCAGCAAGAGCCTTAGCCAAACCCTCCATAGGCCTTTAACTGTGATAATGTCCTTCCTTTAACCACCACAAAGTTCTGGCCAAAACCTGCCTGGCGCCTCCAGGAACCTCCTGAGAGTAGAATGGCTCCAGGCCCTAATGTCAGCTCCATCGGGGACACGCCTACCTGGTCACCCAGGATGGTGCCTGCACAGTGCAGGTGTATGCCAAATACAAGCAAGGGATTTTCCAAAAAAATCACTCACAAAAAGACTGCAGTTCCTGATATCTGTGCCCTACTCATTCACATTAAAAAGTACTCTCTGAATTACTCAACTGGGAACCACAAAACCTTCTCAGAAAGACCAGTGGCCCTAAAAACCTCCATCAGTGTAGTTAGGGTGTTCGAGGGGTCACCTTGCAAAACTGTAAAACAGAAAAAGAAAAAAAAAGCTTAGGCTGAGAAACTCAGCAATTTCAGTGGCAGCACATCCCACGGGCTAAGGCAACTCTGATAGCCACACAGGATGGTGGCATCTGCCAGCCTTGGGCGGTGGGCACCAAAACCACAGTGTAAGAGCTCCAGGGCAGCAGATTTAACTCATTTCTAACACCTTGTCCCAGGCGACACAGGTGTACGCAGAGCCCTGCCCACCAGGCTGGAGGGTCTGAGCACCTCCAGTGAAAGATGCAAGTTAGGGTGTGGAAAGTGCTCCCAGAACCTAATGGAGTTAAGTCCATTCCAGCATCTACCTGTCACTAAATTAACAGACATCTAAGCAGATACCTACTAATCTACCCACCTAATAAAACATCCACACTTCCCCACTGACCCAAAGGAAGGTTCCCAGCTTCTCGCTGGGAAAGGGGACTGTCTTATATTTAGTCACCTACTACTAAGGCATACATAGTACCCACTGATGACAAGTGCCCATCTATGAAACAGCACATGGCAACACCCAGATCCAGATTTATTCCAGTGGACAGTCAAGTACCTACCTGGAAGTGAGGCTCAGCTTAAGGTTTGCCTGCCACACTCACAGGGCTGCTAACAGTCCTCTATGCAAGACATCTGGTTGCCCAAGAAGACACCCGGCAATTATTGAAAACTAGTGGCTAAAATGCTAGATGATACTACAGTCCACATGGACGCTACTCTTTCTTTCCTCTCTGAGAAAGATCAAATGTAATATCAGCTTTAATTCGGACCCTTCCTAAGACACAAGCTTTGTCTTGGTGAGAGGGGCCTGAAAGAAAGGACTGAGCTCACACTTAGGTAAAACAGGAAAATGAAAAAAGGAAATGTGTTCCAGAGTCTGCTGGGTTCAGACAGACCTGGACAGAATCTGTTTTCTGCACGTGTCCAGAAAGAAAGTCAGTTAATCATCCCCAACTCCAGGAGACAAAAAATTAATTCTCTGGAACTAAGTGTCATCACTAAAAATTCAGCCCCTTCACAAATGTCTTTAAGTGCTGCAAATGCCATGGATTCCAGGAGCTGCCTCAAGGCCTCCCACCCTCCTGATCAGATTCCATTCACAAAACGTCCTCAATAGAAGCATCATTCCAAAATCATTTAATTCTCTGAGCCAGAGGAGGTAACCCACTTGTTTCATAAAAAAAAGGGGGCCTTCAGTTATAATACCTTAGACAATAACAGTAAGGCAGGAAAGAAAAGTTTGAAAATCTGTAACAAGAACACTTATACTGGATTTAATCACAATTAAAAACCAAATTAATTAACACAATCGGGCTTCCCTGGTGGCTCAGCAGTAAAGAATCTGCCTGCAATGCAGGAAACACAGGAGATGCCGGTTCCATCCCTGGGTTGGGAAGATCCCCTTGAGGAGGGTATGGCAACCCACTCCAGTATTCTTGCCTGGAGAATCCCATGGACAGAGGAGCCTGGTGGGCTACAGTCCATGGGGTCGCAAAGAGTCGGACATGACTGAAGCAACTGAGCATGCATGCAATTAATATCATCAATTCCCCTTCAGCACTGATCCCATTTATAAATATTCCTTGACTATTCTTGACTTGAGAATGGTCGTTCCCCCTGATTCATAGGAAAAACCCAGTTTGGCAAAGTCTGACTTTTAACTCCAAAGCTTAACTATCCAAGGGCTTAAGTTCCTAACCTCAGAGGCACTGCAGCGCTGAGCAATTCGGTGAAGACCTTCCCTCACTGCAGTACTTCAGATATAAGAAGGATTCATTAAATGGCTTCTGCACCACCAGACCTTTAAAAGGTCAAAAGCAGAGGGGTATGGCTGTGCTTTTTAAAGTGAATATTTGCAACAGATCAACAATCCTTTTAAGCTATTCCACATTTAAACAAAACACGAAACACAAGTACTTCCTCATCTCTCACTTAAACCAGCATCCCACGGGCTGGCTTCCCCCAGCCACAGAGCCCAAGGTGGCCAAGGTGTGAAATGACACACTCTGAGTTGCTCTTGAAACAAAACCACCGGAACCCTCCAGATACGGTCTCTGAAACAGAAGCAGTCCACATTGCACAACAGAGCTATACCAAAGGCAAAAGGAGAAAAACCCTCAAATAACAACCCAGTGGGAACATAGCAGGCCTGAGATCCCAGGACAGGACCAGGGCTGCCAGACAGGCCCGGTCCACCAAGGGCTGAGGCAGACACTCCTGGGCTCCAGGTTGACTTCTTCCCTCCTGCTAAATGGGTTTGCAGTGTGTGTTCTCGTAACCCAGGCGCACTGGCCTCTGCCAGACTCTCCCTTGCCACATAACAGGCAGGAGGGCCCCCCTGCTCCCCATCCCCCTCCCAGCAGCCAGGACCTGGGAAATTCAGCAGGCACTAACTTCAGTCCAGGTGGGCAAGGGTGTACAGACGGTTAGCCTGGGGTCCAGGAGAAGACTATGTCCAGAGAGACTGAGGGCCCAGCAAAGTTACAGGTGGAGAAACAGTCCAGTGCGCGGGGGACTGGATGGGGACAGGGGACAGGGAGTCCTGGCCACACCAAGGGATGGTGGGGGGCCACTGATACACACACAGGCCACATAACAAGTGCAGGTGGCCACAGGGATTCCAGAGGGGGAAAACAGACGTCAGCTCACAAGGAGAAGTTGGAAGGGGGTGGGATGGGAGCACAGTGATGCCCCAGAGTTGGCAAGCGGGACTCGGAGGGTTACACCCACGGAGTCGATGGAGGGAAGCCAGCCGAGAAAGAAGCACAAGGTGAAGGCCATCGTGGAACAGCTCTGGTCCCCTGCCCCTCCGCACTGCCCCCTGCCCCCAACACACACACAACTCGGAGAAGCGCACACCCACCTTTGCTGGGGGCGTGCTCCTGCTGGTCGCCAGCTCGCGCAGGCTGGAGGTGGCGCCGGTCGCCGCGGGGAGGAGGACTGGGGAGCCAGGAGAGCTACCCCCGCCACCCGCGAGCGCCGAGGCCGCCCCCGGAGCGGGGCTGGGGCCCGGGCCAGGACGCGCGGGCGGACTGCTGCCGGGGCTGGCTCCAGCGCGGGGCCGCTGGCGGATGCCGTCCAGCAGGCGCACCAGCAGGATGTTGGCGGGCAGCTCGTCCACGCCGCAGCCCACCAGGATGCGGCACTCGGGGCAGCGCAGCTCGCGACGCGAGCTCACTATGCTCTCCAGGCAGCGGCGGCAGAAGGTGTGTTGGCAGGGCAGCACCTTGGCCGTCGTGTCCAAGCGTTCCAGGCACACGGAGCACTCCAGCAGGTCCAGCAGCGACGACTCGTCCATGTCCCCGCCCAGCCTGTCGCCGTCGTCTTCTCTCTGCGCCGCGGCGGCCGCCCGGGATGCGCACAGCCTGGGCGCTCCGAGTAGCATGGGGGCGGCGCCGGCGGCGACCGCGCGCACCTTTAGGTCCCGGGGCTGTTGCGGGCGCTGCAGCGGGCAATGGGCGCCAGGGTCGCGCCTGGACGGCGGCTGGGGGACCGGGCTACACGGCGACCTCCTTCTCTGAGGCTGGTAGCGCCAAGGGGTACCAATCGGCCTGCGCGGCAGGGACCGGAGCTCCGAGTCCCGCAAGACCCCTCCGGACCGCCAAGCCCACCCAGTGCTTCGGAGCGCAGCGCCCGCAGATGCGGGCTACACCTGTCCCTCTTCTGCGAGTCCGGCCGGCACGGGTTCCAGCGGCGCCGCCGGGCGGGCAAGACACCCGGCGGCTCTGAGCTCTCAGCCGCCAGTCCGATCCCGGTAGAGGCGGGGGCGCGGCGTGCGCGCTCCCCCGCACTGCCTCGGTGCGCCCTGGGCCTGCCCGCGAGCCGCTGCCCAGCGGGTGCAGCCAGACCCCTCCTCGTCCTCAGCCGCGAGCACGTGCGCGGGGAGCGCGCGGAGGTCACGGTCACTGCGGGGCGCCGGGAAGGGGCAGCCGCGCCCTGGACTTGCCCCGCCTGGCGCAGGCCGGACACCAGTCCTGCCCTTAAGGCACGTTCAGCGCCCCCAGGAACTCCGGGGCGCTCCCCAGCGCAGGCCCGGGCCTGTCCCCTCTGGCGACCGAGCCTCCTGCGCTCTCCGTGAGCCTCGGAGCGGGATGTTTCCGCCTGACGCTGCAGCGAAGGAAAGTTTGGGCGGCGCTATCCCGACCGCCTCCTTGGGCAGCGCCGGCCAGCAGCCTGGGGACGCAGCCAGCACCCGGGCATCCTCCTCGACGACGGCCGGTCCCCTGCCCGGCGGCGCGCGGAAGTGACAGCCCCACCGGGTGGGCGCGCGGGGCGCCGGGCGAGGCGGAGGGGGGAGGGCGCTGGGGTCCTCCCCGCGACGCGGGTCCGAGGCTGCCCCGCTGCCCGCCGGACCCCAGTCCAGCACGGGCCGCCCTGGGAACGCGCTCGATCCCTCCTCCGGAGGCGCAGACGAGGTTAGCCGCGGTCTCCTTCCCGGCGCCCGCCTTCGGGCGCGTCAGAGCGACGCAAGAGCGCACGGAGGCCCGGGGGCCGCGGGGCCGCGGCCGGTGGTGCAGATTCCCTGCCGAGCGCTGCCCCCTCGTGGCCGCTCTGGGCCCCGCCGGGGCCGGCGCAGCCTGGTCCAGGTTGGCCCGCGGACCCTGCACAGCCCAGGACTGGGCTACCAAAAGAAAGGCGCTAGGGCCTGACTGACGGTCGGGCTGTCTTGAGGTTTGTGAAGCTAAGTGTGGCTTTTTTCACTTTTCAGGGAGAAAATAATATCTGTTGTGGCGTCAGTGCCAAAAACGTTCATCATTTTATTTAATCCTCTAAACGGCCCTATGAGATAACTACTTTAACCTCATTTTTGCTTGCAAGGAAAATGAAGCTTATGCTTATGAAATCATTGCATCTGGATTTTTTAAATCTTTGTGTCTCCAAAACCGAATGCATAGAAAAGATCTCAGTCCACTGTGATACAAGCTCCCGACAAGCCACGTATTTTTACACTGGAATATCCCCAATGCCTAGGGAAATACCTGGCACATAGTAGGTGTTCAATAAACATTTGTGGAATTAATGGAAAAATGGTCTCCAAGTCATTGCCTATTGGTGATTTGAATGCACATCTTAGCATCTTAGTTCGGGGTGTCCAGATTCGTATGTGTATTCATGCATGCTAAGTCGCTTCAGTCGCCTCTGACGCTTTGTGACCCCATGGACTGTATGTAGCCCACCAGGCTACTCTGTCCGTGGGATTCTCCAGGCAAGAATACTGGTTGCCATTCCCTTCTCCTGGAGATTCTCTCGACCCAAGGATCGGATCAGCATCTCTTATGTATCCTACAGTGTGAAGTAGGTTCTTTACGACTAGCACCACCTGGGCAGCCAATCCTGAGTCATACGCTCAGTCTATTATCCATGTACCTGAGCACCCATTCACCATGTAGGGCACAGCCCTGGCCCCAGAGAGTCAGCAAGAGAAAGTTCACAGCACATCCTCAGAACTTGCTGTCAGCACGGAAATGTCGCCATGAAGGGGAGCCTGGAGGGCTTCAAGGAGGAGGCATTCAGTCTCATGAAGGAGGCGAAAGGACTCCCAGGCAGGGCATCTGCAAGGTCAAAGCTACACTGTGAGGAGCAGAGAAGACACCTGATTGGCAGGAGAACAGGGAACAATGGGTGTGTGAGTACAGCACAGGCTGATGGTGGAGCAGGAGGAAGTCAGGCTTGGTGACCAGCCAGCTTGAGGATGCATGGGTCTTGGGAAGGCTTGGGTGGGCAGCCCTGAATGTGGTCTTTTGGGACAAGGAGGAATCTGACTCAGGAGAGATAGCGTGATGACAGCAGACATGTACTTAATGCCACTGAACACCTAAAATGGGTGAGCTGGTATATTTCATCACACTGTAAAAATTTTAAAAAAGCCTCAACAGGGTCTCCGGGGCTGAGGACTGTGGCCTGTGAGGAGGATGAGCAGAAGCAATTGGAAATACAGGAACAGCTGCCACACACCCCACAAGGTGAGTTAACAGGAGGCCTCTACTTTGCAGGGGAGGAGACCTGGGCACAGAGAGGACAAGTGAGTCACCGAAGGTCACACAGCTGCTCAGTGGAAGAGTCAGAACCTGCATCCAAAGGGTGGAAATCCAGAGTCAGTTTCATATGTGCCCAGCTCCTCAAGCTCATGAACAAGGCAAGCACTGAGGTTTATCAGGTTGTAGGCAGCCAGGAGCCCCAGGCAGTGGATGGTGAGGGAGAGCAGAGCCATGGGTACCTGGTGCCATGGGCAGCGGGGAGAAGCAGGGCCTGGGAGCCCTGAGACAGGGCCATGGAGGGGTAGGGAGAGAGCAGAGGGGCCTGAGGAGGGTGGGCCCCTGCCAGTCAGCAGGGCTGGGGACGCAGATGTGAGCCAGGCTGACCCCAGGAAGCCTGGGGAGCCTGGTGCCCCCGCCTCCACAGCCAGATCACATTCCATGCAGGTTGCCTGGGCTCTCACGGCTGTCCATTGCTAGTGAGGCAAGACCACCTGCCTTACTGCTTGATGGGGCCCCCAGAGACACAGTGCAGCTGTGGTGGGGGCTGTCAGGTCCCGAGGTCACTCTCCCCCCAACACCCGGCCAAAGCCCAGCACTGGGCTCTCTGCGCTGGGCAGAGGCGGAGGCTCCAAACACCAGGCATGATCCTGGATGGCAGGACAGTTCCCTTGGCCTTGGGAAAGACAACACTGTATGGTGCCTGAGTGCCTGGAGGCATGGAGCTTTGCTGGCCAGGGAACTCTTTATTGGCTGACTACTCTGTTTGTATCCTTCTCCTCCTGCTATAGCTTCCTGGGCTCCCCTCCCAAACAAGCCACATGCCTCCAGACCTGCCCTGAGGACCTGCTTCTGGGGAAATTGAAACCAAAGCAGGTGCTGAATGCCAGGTGAAGGGTGGGCAGCCTGTAACCGCCAGCCCCTTCCCTCCCATTTCCCTGGATACCTGCTCCTCCGTTAACCTTATCTTCTCCCCCATGCCGCACAGATGCTCTGTCTCCCTTTCCTGAATCCATGCTCCTGCATGACTGGATTGAAGCTCGCGTCCTCCCCACGAGCAAGCAGGTGGTGTGCACACCAGAGGAAAGAAACACCTCCGCTGGCCAGGGAGGAATGAGGGAAGGGGTGGGAGGCACCATCAAGACCCTCAGCAGAGCACAGGGGCTGGGATAAGAAGCCAGACAGCCGGTCTTATTTCGGGCACGAGTCTGAAGTGCTGGCAGCCCCGGAGGCACAGTAATGTGAACAGAACTCTGGAGGGAAATCGGAGCCTGGCGTGCAGGAATGGGAGAGATTTTCCTGGAGGTGACGGATGAGGCCGCGGGTGAGAAGAGGAAGCTGCGTTCCTTCCTTGGATCTGGAAGGGAAGAATCTTCCTGCCTTCTGCTCAGAGGATGAGGATGAGGCCAGGGAGCCTGTGGCAGGGGGTACCCTCAGTCACTGCGACACGGTCCATCTGCAGGTGGCAAAATGCTCACAGGTGTGAGGAGTGCTTCGCAAATGATGCAGAGGGGATGACAGAGCATCCGTCTTGGGTTCACAGGACATGTGCTGGTGTTTATGTCTGAGGCCGTGGCTCCACGTAGTTTCAATATAAATATCATTAGTCCAAGGTCAGGATGCGTCCTTGCTCTGCAGAAGCCCATGTTTGCTTCCTTACCTTGGGACACCTGGACACCTGGCTGGGCAGAATGTGAGCTGCTTAAAGCAGAGGAGCCACTCCGAGGGCCATGGTGGAGGGAGGCTGGGGCGTCTCTGCTGGGAAGAGACACCTGAGCTACAGGCAGGTGAGAGGGAGCCGTCACTGCTGGGGCGACTCTGACCTGACAGGAGCCACTTCCCCCAAATCTCTGGGGACATCAAGTGAGAGGCTGAG
Organism: Dama dama; assembly: GCF_033118175.1. Classification (NCBI taxonomy): domain Eukaryota; kingdom Metazoa; phylum Chordata; class Mammalia; order Artiodactyla; family Cervidae; genus Dama; species Dama dama. The sequence goes on along the minus strand of NC_083691.1, from coordinate 60,171,667 downwards.
TTGGTTTCCAGTCCTCCCAAGCCCTCGCCAGGATACTTTCAGACTGAAGGCTGGTGGATGGAGAGGTGACCCTGCAAGAAGCGGCAAGGATGGTCTGAAGCTCAGGTCTTGGTGCTCATGGATAGCCGACCCAGTGAGCACATGGCCGAGGCTAGAAGACTGCCCCTCCCTGCCTGGACTAACATCTGGGGACCATGGTCCGAGTGAGGATGATTCCAGGAGGTGCCCCCGGGAACCCTGCTGCCTGAAGGCGGCTGTGGGCAGGGACTGGCCTCAGAATATCTCAGGGTCTTCCCCGCTGAGCCAGGTGTAAGCGAGGGTGACGCCAGAACCCAGGTAGGCTGGGTCCTGCCGGGTGACTGCGGTGGAAAGGGAGCCTGCCCCTCGGGGTGGGGATTCATGGGTGACACAGAGAGGGGTCCAAACCAGATGCTGGGCTTCCCTCAATTCGATCCAGTAGGACCTTGAGTGAATTTGCTCAAACTGACAGAGCAGGCCATTCAGTTAAATAAACAAGTCAGAATTGCCTCCGCTCTGCAGGAAGGACCACGGCTCACAGGCGGGGCTTCTCCCCGCCAGCAGTTTCCATAGCACTGGGACAGAAATATTGCAAGTGCTTTCAGGGATTAAAAATAATCCTGCCATTGCCTGTGTTTTGTTCGCAGCCTTCAAAAGAATTATAATAGATTCTCCTGCAATCTGGAGACATAACACTTTATTTCAGTCTGGCCCCAGATCTCAAAGATACTTGAAGCTGTGTGCCATCAGCTAAAGCACAGGGACACGTTTAACCCGATAAAGAAACTCCCATGTTTAAATTACAGTCATAGGCAAAATGAATGAAAATTGAATATAAAGAAAATCTTCCTGAATAATCACAGCATAATTGACATTGACTAATATTTAATATCTGAATCCATGTCTTGGCAGAAGTACGTCTTAGATCACCCAAGGGGAGGCTGTCAATTATAAATGATACTGATGTGTTTTCTAGAAAAATGTGAAATGCTTATGAAAGACATAGTGCTAATGTAGAAGAATCAATCTCACAAAGAAGAAAAATGGAGCCTTTTCTCAGGTAAGATAATGCTCGCCTCCTTCCGAGGAAAGATTAGGATTGTGTGGCTCTGCCAAGCACTCTTTCTAATCTGAGCTGCGGTGAAACACGTGGACCTTCTGGGTAAAAAGCATGTTAAAGGCCTGTATGTGCCTCTGTGGACAGGACACACCGCTCACTCACGGAGGGAGAAGGGATTGGGGACCCTTCTGCAAAAATGGGGTCACAGCCTCACATGTGCTTGGGATGAGGCTTCCCCAAGAAGTTCCCCAAAAGCAGCGGGGACTCAGAGAGACTCAATGACGGCTCATCAGGATATCTCCCCTCCAGTCTCACACCTGCTCCTGCAGCCTAGGGGCCAGGCCAGCTCGGACCTCCATCCACACCATCCTCTTCAGTGATGCTGTGAAGTCCCTCCAGCTTCCCGTTTTGGGTGCCTGCATCCTCTTCCCCAGGCAGCAAGGAATGAGTGTGGATGCTGAACCCGGACTAGGAACACTTGAAACCCAGACTTTGATTTGTTTTCTGCTAAGAATCCTCCTGGTAGGCCCGGGATGGACCCTCACCGTCTATGTAGGCTGTCCTGGGGCATCAGGACATCAGATGTGGTCCAGTGTGTGGTCCAGTGTCTGCACCATGTGGAAAACAGCCCAGACTTAGAGGCTTGAAACCAGGACACCATTTATCCTGCTCACAGATCTGTCCCTTGGGCTTAGTGGGGCAACTTCTCTCCCTGGCTCGGCCACAAGGCCCACATGCCTGGCCTACAGCGTGGTCCATGGTGACCAGTCCCTGGGAGTGAGTGGGGCATGGGCAGCGTAACCCCTCAGAAGTCACACAGGCCCCTCTCTGCCCCTGCTCACCCAGCAGTGGGCCCAGCAGCTCGTCGGTGTGAAGAGCTGCAGACAGGCAGGCCCCCTCCAGATGAGGGGCAGGATTGAGGTGTCAGAACATATGATGGAAATGTCGATTTTCCTGGGAGAACAGCATCTCCCAGCTCAGTGGATTTGCAGCCTCCTTCCAGAGGCGGGCCCTGAGCTGCTGGAGAAACTGTGAACAGAGTCAGTGAGCTTTCCCTCTGGGTCAGTCAGAGCCAGCTCTGGTTGCAGTCTGATATTCAAATATTCAGTGGTGGAATGGGTGTGTCATAGCATTTCCAGCCATTAAATTCCCACAATAAAGCTGTATTTCAGTTATCAATAAACATAAACTTTTGAGGACTTCCCTGGTGGCTCAGTGGTAAAGAATCCACCTGCCAATGCAGGAGATTCAGGTTCGATCCCTGATCCAGGAAGATCCTACATGCCGAGGAGCAGCTAAGCCCGTGGGCCACAACTACTGAGCCTGTTCTCTAGAGCTCATGCGCCACAACAAGAGAAGCCACTGCAGTGAGAAGCCCATGTACCACAACTAGAGAGTAGCCCCCACTCTCTGCAACCAGAATAAAGCCTGCACAGCAACAAAGACCCAGCATAGCCAAAAATAAATAATGAATCGATAAATCAAAATAATTTTTAAAAATTAAAAAAAAACCCATAAACCTCTGAAAGTACAGATCCACGTGTAGAAAATGGGCCACCACGTGACAGGTCGAGAGAGGCAGGATTTCGATCATGATGAGGAATGGTGGTCTATTAACTCAGAAACAGAGTGGACTGCCCGCAAAGCAGAAAGTCTCTCAGCTCAGCATGAAAATATTCAAGCAGTAACAGAGTCATACTGTGTACGCATTTGTTAGGGTAATGATGGTTTCTGCAGTAAACAAACACCATGTTTTCTGTGGGTGGACACAGTGCAGGTCCGCTTCTGACTCGTGTGTAGGGCAGCATCCCAGGTGGTAGGGGTGATGGTGTGGGTCCCACACCCTGCATGGTGCTGCCTGGCCTGCTCAGGGTTCAGAGCCCCCTGCAGCTGGAGGACTGGGCCTTAATGACACACATCACCTCTGCTCCAGGCTTTCCAGGTGATGCTGGTGGTAAAGAACCTGCCAATGCAGGAGACATAAGAGGCACAGGTTTGATCCCTGGATCAGGAAGATTCCCCTAGAGGAGGGCATGGCAACCCAATGGCAATGTCCCAGTATTCTTGCTGGGACAATCCCATGGACAGAGGAGCCTGGTGGGCTACAGTCCCTGGGGTCGCACAGAGTCACACGTGACTCAACAACTTAGCACACACACACCTCTGCTCCCATCCTCCTACATGAACTGTTCCTGATCTCACCTGATGCAGGAAGGCGTGGATAGCTGCCTCCCAAGACCATCCCATGCCCAACCTTCCAGTAACCGCCAGCCCACGCTGACCAGCAGATCACAGGTGGAGGGAACCCTGTACTGGCCACTATGAGCCAGTTATCCTGCAGGTGCCCACAGCACCAAGCCTGTGATACTAGCAACACACGTTCTACACGCTGCCGACACTGGGTTGGGAGAGTTAGTCTCAGTCCCAGGAATTATTCTGTGGGTTGGAATCTGAGCATGGCATGGGAGGAAGCCCTCAAGCACCCAAGCATCTCTGGGGGCCGCAGGACTGGGACGTGGACATTCAGAACTCCGACAAATGCCAGCTGCCCCTGTCAGGCGTTTAGGGTCAGGCAGGCCCTGTTGAAACTCCCAGCGTGCTGGTCCACTGCCCGTCCACGCGGAGCCAGTGCTACTTCCTGAAGGAAGCAGTGAACCCTGCTTCCAGGCACTCTAGGAGGAAAACCATCCCTGTAGGCCTTCATTTATCATCCACCTTCTGCCTGTTGTACAGAAATGTCCTGTGCATCAGAGTCCTGCCTTCCCACTCTACGGTCTGGCCGGTTGTCACAAACAAGACAGAAAAAGGCGACGGTGCAAGGACCATCCTGGGATCCTCAGGAGCAGAGAGGTACTACGTTCAGAGCCTTTTGTAAAGAACTTCCGGCACAGAGCCAAGGAAAGGGGGGCTATGGAACTCTGCTCAATTCTCCAAGTATGTGGTGGCAGAATTAAAGATCAAAAGTTCTTTTTATGATGATGAGAACAGAAGGACCACAGAAAAATTTTTGATTCATTCCAAGACTACTGTCTTCAGGAAAAGAAAATTGATTCAATATCCTTTTAAGTTCACCTAATTGCATCAGGATTAGCCGAAACGAATCTCTAATCTATTGATACGAGTTAAATATAATTTGCACCCACATTTATGAAGTCTTCTTTTGCCTGTAAAGTACAATGAGAAGGTAAGAATCCACATTCGTGTAAATGGAAAACATACTTTTATTAATCAGCAGTGGGCTGCATTTGAAGGAAGCAATTTAATTAAATCTGCAACGCAAAGCATAACAGGTTGCAGGAAGCCCATTCACTCCTGGATTTCCTGTCTGCCTGCCTGGGAGCCATTGCTCGCCTGCACTAACCTGGGTCACCTGCAGTTAGACACAAATGCCATTTTAAGAAGCCATCAAGGTCCTGAATTAAATCAGATCCTCAGGATCGGAGCCCCACACCATAGCCTCTCCTCAGGCCTCTCTGTGCCCTCTCTGTGGGCGGGAGGGGGCGGGGGGGGGGGGCGGGGAGGTGGGGGGTGGTTCCTGGGGCGCATGCTTTGGCTGGACGCCATTTCTGCTTCCATGTCTTCATTTTCATCTTTTTAACGTTGTTTCGTGCTTAGCAACCACATAAATACTATGGATGAACTGCCCAGTGTGGGCTGTCTTACATCTTCATCAAAGTGATGTCGTCCACAGTAATTGGCAGAGCTCAGGGTGGAGCAGCCGCCTCCCTGCCCCCACCTCCGACGCATGCGCAGCCAATTCCTTGTGGTCAGGTGCCCCTGAGGGATGCTCTCAGGGAGGAAGATACTATCTCGATTCTGAGATCAAGACTGAGCTCCTGTCTGGCAGGAAACGTGAGGAAATTCCCTAAACCCAACTCTTCTTCTGGTTAAAATCCAGGGCATTCTCTTTACCTCTGCTTTGCAGATTCTCTTCTTTCGAGGGCTTCACCTGACTGGCTATTTAATGAGCTCCCAGGTGGGCACAAGGAGGGCCGGCTGTGGTCCAGGCGTCATGATACTGGGCTGGAACTGCCGTAGCCCTAGAGGTGCCCAGCTCACAGCTGCCACCTCTGCTGCCCTGGGCCCTGGCTTCTCACACCAGGGTCCCTTCTTCCTACGTCACTTAGAGACCTCGCTCCTACGCAGAGAAGCTGACAAAATCCATGAGAAGGGTCCGTCTGTGCCAAATGGTCCTCCTCTGAGGACAAGCTGTGGGCCCTTCTCCTGCCCTCAAGTTGAGTCTTAGGAAAGCCCTCTTGTGCTCGTCTTCCTGGTTTCACAGGCCTCAGCTCATTCTGATCTTAAACATCCTTGGCAAGATTCTGACAACATCTAGGTCACCCCCCTCAGCCCTCAGCCCTCACCCCTGCAGGAGACAGAGATGAGAAGCCGCAGCCTCTTAGAAGCCAACAGGAACGGCAGGGCCATGGCCAACCTCAAAATGGTCTCGGGCCAGTTTGTAGAAACTTCAGGAAGGTGAAGGATGTGGAGTTCAGCTCCATCTGGCCATTCACACTGATGCCGTCCTCACCCACAGAGGGAGCATGATCCTCTTGATTTCCTGAGAGATTCATGGCAGCTTTCAGAAAATGCATGAGTGGCAGGTGCCTTTTCATGTGAAAATCTTAATTCTGCAGTCTCCAAATTTCCCCTTCTTACCAAAGTAGAGACTTGCTGGATCTTTTTAACGTATGAATTTGGTTGACATGAACCTGAAGGTAGAATTCCCAAGAAGTATAAGGACGTGCTGGCACCTGGCTGGTTCATTTTCTCTTTGTGTTCCTTTCACTGTAGATTTTCCCTTAGAAGAAGGACAACGGGGATCTTTGAGAGGCAACAGAAGAAGCCACCGTCGGAGCTCACCTGTGGAGCAAGGTGACTTCCTGGGCAGCTGTACCAGGAACTTGACCTCTGAAGGGCTACAGAGCTCTGCTTTGCAGCCATTATGCAATGGTTTAAGGCTGCCCAGAACATAAGACCAGTGCCAAAGTGGTGAAACTCAATGTTTCTCAAGATCATGAGTGTGCAGTAACTTTGCTGTGAGACTCAACTGTCTACTGCACAAGGGCCCTGACATTTCTCTTAGCCTAACACCCCTAGAGCCATCCGAGTTGTCACAAACGGCAGAACTTCCTCCTTTTTGTGGCTGAATAACACTGCATTTTATGTACAGCTACCATATTTTCTTTATTCATTATCCCTTGATGGGCACTTAGGTTGCTTCCATGTCCTCACTATTATAAATAGTGCTACAATGAACATTGCGGGGAAAGGCAGTGCATGTATCTTCTCGAGTTAGTATTTTTGTTTTGTTCAGATCAATACCCAGAAGTAGAAATGCTGGATCATATGGGAGTTCTGTTTTTAATTTTTGGAGGGACCCCCATACCTTTTTCCATAGTGGCTGTACTAAGTCACATCCCCGCCAAGTGGAGGGGGCTCCCTTTTCTTCATATCCTCAGCAGCATTTGTTATTTCTTGTCTTGTTGGTGATGGCTGTCCTGACAGCTGTGAGGTAATACCTCACTGTGGTTTGGACTTGCATTTCCCTGGTGATCAGCCCCTGTGACATTGAACCTCCATTCGTGTACCTGTTGACTGTACATCTTCCTGGAAAAATGTCTATCCCAACACTCTGCCCATTTATATGTTTTTTTTTTTTTTTCTTCAATTAGGTAGGTTGCCTCTTCATTTTGGTGGTGGTTTCCTTTGCTGTGCAGATTTTTAGTTGGGTGTATTCCCACTTGTTTATATTTGCTTGTTGCCTGTTCTTTTGATGTTAAATTTAAAAACTCATCAGCAAGACTGATGTCAAGGACCTTACTGCCTGTATTTCCTTCTAGGTGTCTCATGGCTTCATGGCTTATGTTCAAGACTTTGATCTTGAGTTAATTTTGTTGTGACGTCAGACAGTGTCCAGTTTCATCTCTTTGCAGGTAGCAAATTTCTAATACCACTTATTGACAAGACTGTTCTTTCTCCATTGTATATTCGTGCCTTCTTTGTCATAGATTAAGTGACCATATATGTGTGGGTTTATTTCCAGGCTCACTATTCTGTTCCATTCATCTATGTGCCTGTTTTTATGCCAGCACCATATTGTTTTTGATTACGATAGCTTTGTAATATAGTTTCAAATCATGGTATGGGATGCCTCCAGATTTGTTCTTCTTTCTCAAGATTGATTTGGCTATTTGAGTTCTTTCCTGATCTTTTAAGATTGTTTTTCTATTTCAATGAAATACATCATTGGAATTTTGATAGAGACGGCCTTGAATCTGTATGTTGCTTTAGGCAGCATGGACATTTAACAATATTAACACTATGACCCTCTGAAGTTACACCACTTACTTGTTACTTGTCTGGTTTTCCACAAGATTATGGGGACTCAGAGTACCGTCCAGCAGTGTGCGTGCATGCTAAGTTGCTTCAGTTGTGTCAGACTCTGCCCAGCAGTAGTTAGAATCTAATAAATAACTGTTGGATGAATGAATGAACTAGTGCCTCAAGGAAACAACACGACTCCCAGAAGCAGAAGTGAAGATGTGAATGGTGTTGCCAGGCAGGTAATATTTACATTCACCACGTTTCCAAGGCTGTTTCAGGCCTAATCCCCACTGAGCAGAGGGTGGGGCTGAGACCCTGGCTCTGCCATGAGCACCCTGCCCCCGCTTTGATGTCATAGGGCTTACCACAGTCTCACGCAGCTGTGAGGCCAGGTTCCCGGCCAGCAGGCACCACGCTCCCTGGGTCCCAGTCCCTGAGGGAGGGGGCCCCTACTCCCTTGGGCACGTGTTTGCAGATCACTGTGTGCTGGCACCTTGGCCGTGTCCTTTGATGTTTTGTTCAGAAGAAATATGATCCCTCCGTGAGACCCGTGTCCAAATGAAACACCAGGGTCCTCAGCCTGAGGCTGCCGTGGGGCCAGCTAGGGTCCAGGCCTTGGACTCACAGTCCCCACCTTGCATGTTTTTTTAACTGTTCCATTGGGTTTTTCTTTGATTACTTTATTTTGTGTCTGTCTGAGAAAATCTACTCAAGATAGGAAATTCATTAGCACTATCCTGAGCATATTGCCTGAATTTTAAATGCAAATGCTGATGAGTGAGACACCTGCAATGTGTCTTAAGGGCCTTCTGCTTTTCCTCTCAAAATGCCTGTCTAAAGGGGGCCCTCTGAGTTATAAGGAACAGGCCCCTGACCACTGTGGGTGTCCACAGTGGTGACATTAGTGAGATTTCCGCTTTGCAGAAGGCACCTCGTAAACGCAGTGATTTGAAGGTATTTGTTGCTGACAGCATTTTGACACAGGATCATATCTGCTCATCCCATAATCTGACAGATTAAAGAGAAAAGCAAATTTGATTCCACCCAGTGGCTGAGGGAATAAAATCTCAGAAAGGCCAAGGAACTGGCCCAGAGACACACAGCTCCTGCAGCTGAGCCGAGTCCAGACCGGTCCAGCACCTGCCCACTTGACCACACCACCCAGGAGACAGGCAGAGGCCATTCAGAAAGCCTTAGGCTTGGAAATTCCACGAACCCATCAGAAATAACATGTGAATATTTACCAAGTGCTGTGTATGTGCCAGAACCTGCTCGTTCAACATTCACAGAGCATCTCTTGTACTGACTCCTGTTCTGGGAGCTGGAGACACAGCAGTGACCACACTCATTCTCCATGTGTACACCTGCCTCTTCGGGTAACACCCAGGGCCCCTCCTGGACGCTCCTGTCCCGACCCGTCACATCCCGGCAACACCTGCACCCGGTTACAATGACCCAGCGTCCCCAGACATGGCCAAGGTCCTGAGTGTGACACTGGGCTCCAGACAGAGGGGCAGGGCTCCCCTCATCACCCACTGACCCTCCTTCCTTTAAGGCTCATCCCAGAGTCACCTCCTCGTTCATCTCGGAGTCCTGGCCAGTTCCCAGCCCAGGCTCCCGTCACAGCATCACGAGGGGGAAGGCAGGGCAGAGAGAGGGGTCAATGCAGCAGGGGTGGGACACCCAGGACCCAGGCCTTCCCCAGAGCAGCTGGGGACAGGAAGAACCACAATGTCAGACAGCAGGTCCCTCGACGGCAGAACCCAACCTTGCCCCCCTCACTGCCTACCCACCGCCCCCCCCCCAGTGACAGCATGTAGCACTTCCCTTCTGCTCGAGGCCCTGGATCTCCACCACTTCCCACCAACTCCTTGTGCTTCTGTTTGTAACCATGCGGTGTCAGAACCTCATGATTTTTAGATAGCCCCTGGACCCCCAGTAGCCCCTACTCCTTTCCAGGCCAAGGACCACAGGTGTCTGGCCTTCACCAACTCAGTCACTTCCAGCTGGTCCTGACACCTGGGGCTGCAGTGACATGGCCAGTATGGGTGGACCAGGGGTTGGGGATGAAGGCTCACGGCATCCATTCCAGAAGCATGAAAACAGGAGCAAAAATTCAGGGTTGACTTAGTTGGGGCTCTGGAAATAGTCAAAGGTCTACAGAAAGCCAGTGGATGTGCAGTCCAGAAAGGGTGACTAGCAAGAGTGAATGTGGAACCCCATCAGACCAGGAGCTGGAACACTGGAGACTAGCCACAGCTTGCAGACAGAGGACAGACTCCGCTAGGGATGCCTCCCATCTCTGCGGCTGTGTCACACTTCGGGAGCCGCCTTTGCTCCGTGGTCTGTGGTTGATCCCGCCCTCTGCCTTCCATCTCAGGAGGGACCAGGACCCCTGGGCCTGCGCATATCTGCTCAGTCTTTGAACCTAAGTTTTAGACAGTACATGAATCCTATCAGATTCCTTTTTAATTTATTTAAGCCCCAAGGCGCCTGTCTTTCAAGTCTTTTGAAATTTTACTTTGTATCCTACTCATAAGAGAGCCCTCCCAGGTTTGTGTTCTTGGTAATTTCTAAGGCATCCTGTCTACATCTTCCCTGAGATTATTGATTAAAAAGTGTTCAGTGGAACTGGATCAATACAGAGCTTCTAAGGGACCAACCCTGGTTCTCTGGGTACATCCATCCATCAAATGCACCCCATAGAAGTCTTACACCCCAGACAGCTATACTCAGAAAGCCAGTTGATTTTGGCTCAATTTAAACCTGTTTAAAAATCCACACCAGAATTTCCCTGGAAACGGACTCACTCTAGAGGTCACAGATTTCCATGATTTCTGCCTCTAAGATAATGACATCCAGTCCCATCACTTAATGGCAAATAGATGGGGAAACAGTGATAGACTTTATTTTCTTGGGCTCCCAAATCACTGCAGATTGTGACTGCAGCCATGAAATTAAAAGACGCTTACTCCTTGGGAGAAAAGCTATGACAAACCTAGACACAGTATTAAAAAGTAGAGACATTACTTCGCTGGCAAACATCCATGTAGTCAAAACTATGGTTTTCCCAGTAGTCATGCATGGATGTGAGAGTTGGACCATAAAGAAAGTTGAGCACCAAAGAATTGATGCTTTTAACTGTGGTGTTGCAGAAGATTCTTGAGAGTCCTTTGGACTGCAAGGAAATCAAATCAGTCAATCTTAAAGAAAATCAGTCCTGAATATTCAATGGAGGGACTAATGCTGAAGCTAAAGCTCCTTTACTTTGGCCACCTGATGTGAAGAGCTGACTCATTGGAAAAGATCCTGATGCTGGGAAAGATTGAATGCAGCAGAAGAAGAGGGCAACAGAAGATGAGATGGTTGGATGGCATCACCAAATCAATGGACTTGAGTTTGAGCAAGCTCTGAGAGATGGTGAAGGACAGGGAAGCCTGGTGCTGCAGTCCATGGGGTCGCAAAGAGTCAGACATGACTGAGAGACCGAACAAATGTTTAGAAAACTAAGCAAGCACTGACCCCCCAGCCCCAGCCTTCCCTCCATCTGCTGCTGTAAAGAGCTCCCACCTCCAGCTGTGGCTGGATGGACTGGGACGACGGGGCTGAGTAGACAGATTGTTTCCCAGAAACAAGAGATCACTGGGGGAAGCTGGGGTGGCAGGATGCCTTCCAGCTGGAGACACAGGGCTGTCCAGTCAAGACGTGGGTAGAGAGAGGCCCCATCCCTCCACCCCAGGGTTTGGGTAATGCCCCACACTCACTCACCTGCTTCCCACTCCTTCCTCCAGCCCCAAGGAGATTTTAGTTTTTAAAGAGGTTCTGAAATACTTGCTCTGTATTTCCACTGGAGCAAACCTAACTCGACCGTGTGTGGAAGGAAAAGGCTGTATCGAGATAAGTGGGCTCTGGTCCACACTCTGCCATTTGTTGCTACTGTTCAGGCACTAAGTCGTGCCCAACTCTTTGCGATACCAAGGACTGCAACATGCCAGGCTTCCGTGTCCTTCACTATCTCCCTGCGTTTGCTGAAACTAATTTCCAACTCTGCCACTTACCAGTCCATATTCCCTCTAAATTTCAGTTTCTTCATGACTTCAAATGGTAATAACATTAGCACCCACATATAGAATTGCCATAGGATTAAATGAGACAGTGCTTGTCACTTAGAACATATGTTTCTCTTTTCTTAGGAGTCCAGTAGGTACAGTCAGAAACCAAGCCTACCCACCTTGAGTGGATGTGATGGCTGGAGTGGGGGCAGCCATTCTGTAGCCATATAGCAATGGGCATGAGTATGAGACCAACAAAATTGCTATTAACAGTTACTGCTGAATGCCTGAAACAAAGCCTCAGCTTAGTATTTGCTGAGAAAAAAAAATTCTATTTGTTAAAAGACACTAAGCTAGCTTTTCAGTTACTAGCAGTTACCCCTTTCAGCCAGCCTGCCTAAGTCAAGTCACTACCTAGATGTGATTTGTCATAAGAAAGAAAATCATCTTCTTTTAAGACAGCAAGCCAGGGGTTTACAGTGCATGTGTGGGGCACACGTGCCCATGTGTGTACTCAGGTGCCGGCAGGAACATTTGCGCCTTTGTTCCCCAGCCAACTTTCTGCCTCCTTGTTGGGCAAGATCACCCGGGAGTGCTCCCTGCACACAAGGAGGTGTTCCTGAGGGGCAACTGTGACTGGGGTGTGTGTGTGGGGGGAGCGGATCCCACGTTCTGGTGTCTCGAGACCTGGGCACCTGAGAAGGAAAAGGAAGACCCAGGTTCAGGGCAGGCGCTGAGGGGGCCAGGAAGCACTGGGAGGCTCGACCTGTAATTGGAGGCAGGATCAAAAGCCAGGGAGTGGGTGGCTCGCTTCCCACCCCCTTGGCCCCTGGGGATGTACAAGTACAACTGGAAAACCTCCAGGTCTCACATGCTCAGTGTGGGGCAGGGGGAGGTGGCAGCCCCAGGGCGGGTGGCGGCTCTCTGGTTGGCACAGGGGTGGAGGCAGCACGGCCCGGCAGGTGGAAGCGGCTGCAGAGGAAGAGGGGCAGGACTGTGTGGGTGGTGAGCTGGGGGGTGCTCCGTCTGCACAGGTGGTCGCCCTGAGGCCCACAAACTCGAGAGGCTGCCAGCACCCTCCTCCGCAGCCCCCAGGCCCTATCAGAGGCTTCCGCTGCCGGGATGGCCTGAGCTAGTCACCCGAGAGAGGGTGGTGTGGGTAACGGCCTGAGGGCTGCTCATGGCCGGGGTCCACCTTCTCCAGCCGTGGTGGTCCCATCCTAAGTGGTTCAGAGCCTCCGGCTGAGCGGGGTTGTGCGGCCTTTGTGTCGCCCTGGGTGGTGATTATGTGGTGCAGACACGGGGCAGGTTCACTGGTGCGCCAAGACTGTGCCTGACCCGTGTGCAGAGGGTGCCAGAGACCCTGGGGGAGCGCCACCTCCAGCATCTGGTTGAAAGGTCCTGGAGGCGGCTTCGCACCTTGAGGAGGGGGTCAGCATCAGGGAGGAGGGGCTGAAGCCCATCTTTTCCTCTCACTTGACCCGAGCGCCTGTTTGCGGAACTCTGCCCCATCCTCCAAGGTGGCAGGAGGAGGCCCAGCACCAGTCCCCCGCGGCCCTTCCTCCTGTGAGGGGACAGCGGGCTGGGTGTCCTGGGCCCTGATGAGGGAGGGGCGGGCTCAGGACAGGGTCCCTGGAATGTGACCACTCCCCAAACTTTAACCTGTGAGATTGGGAGGGGTGCATTTGACACCCACAAATTGAGATTGTGGAGTAACCACTAACACTAACTCCAGCTCTGTCCCCCACATATAATGGTAGCTGCTTCCTTTGCAGAACATTCATAATCACCAGAGTCACTATGACTTCTGGGATTTAAAAGTTACTTTGTATTTATCAGTTATGATGGCATGTACCCAAAAATCAGGTTCTCATTAGATGAGGTGAGGGAGCTTGGTCAGTCCAGATAGCTGGGCTGCTAGGCTGCTGGGACAATGGAAGGCCACCATATCTCCTGATCCTCAGGGCTCCTTTACCCAGCACCCCGTTTTTTCCCCAACTTGGGAGCTTAGAGCTGTGACTGTGCTTCCTGGAGAGGCAGGGTGGGGATGCTGCATGGTCAGAGACCCTCCTCCCACAGCCTGGCTATGAGCAAGGATCAAACGGACACCACATGTAACCCTGGAGCCGTGTAGTATGGCAGACAAGGCTGCAGAAGCAGACAGGGGACACTTAGGAAAAGACACAACCAGAGAAAAGTGTCAGCAACACAGGGATCCGCCGGGGAACCGGCCACACCTCAGAGATAAGAAGGTGAGAATCTGGACAGCGACTGGATACTAGTGAGCCTGCCAGGGTTTGCAAACACTGACTCATCCGGTGGGTGCCCAAACCTGATACAGGGTTACACGTCAGTTGTACCCCAACAAAACACAAATTTCACCCTCTGAAAAATAAAATAACACACAATAAGCAATCCACTGCTTATAAATGGGCAAAAGACTTGAACAGACCCTTCACAAAAGAATCCACACACATGAGAAGATGCTCAGTCCAGTGGGTCATGGTGCGTGAGTGCTCAGTCGTGTCCGACTCCTTGCGATCCCAGGGACTGTAGCTCCATAGGCTCCTCTGTCCATGGGGTTTCCCAGGCAAGAATACTGGAGTGGGTTGCCATACCCTCCTCCAAGGGATCTCCCTGACCCAGGGATCAAACACACACCTTTTAGGTTTCCTGCACTGGCAGGCAGGTTCTTTACCACTAGTGCCACCTAGGAAGCCCCAGGGGTTATCATGGAAACAGAAATTAAAACCACCAGGAGATTCAGCTTCACACTCAATGATGTGGCTGCTGTCAGGAAGAAGGACACATGGGGAGTCACATGTTTCCAGGGGAAGCAGGAAATGACGCAGCCCCTGGAACCGAGCTCAGCATCGTCATCTGATTTCTGAACCAGCCATTTTTCTCCCATTTACCCAACAGAAATGAAGACCTCTGTCCACTCAAATTATAATAAAGTTTATAGCAGTTGTGTTCATAATCAGCAAAAACTAGAAATCACCCCAATGTGAATGGACAAATCGGGGTACACACGTACAACAAAGCGTTGCTCAGCAATACAAGGGACTACTGAAACTCAGAACACCTCCTGTAGACCCCATGGGTGTGACATTCTAGAATGAGCCTCACTGGGCTCTGCTGATATGAACAGGAGGGGCGGGGGTTGGGGGGGTCTTGACCGGAGTGGAGGCTACACAGGTATAGGGATGTGTCCAAACTCATCCAGCTGAAAGTTTCAGATCTGTATGTTTTTACTTTATGCAAATCATACTTCAATTAAGCAAAGACGCAAGGCAGGGACTGGGGAAATCTGAGTCAGGCCCAGGCCCCCCGGGAGGGAGGGACGGCGCCTCCTGCCTTTTGAAGTTTGATAACAGATCAGCTCAATTAAGAGCAGAGGCAGGAAAGGAAGCAAAGACCTTGGGGAGGCTGGGGGGTAGAGAAAGGGGCCTGTCCTGGTGGTCTCAGCAGGACCCTAGACTCAGCAAGCACCTTGGGGAGTCCTGGGGCTAAAGGAAGGGGGGCCTGCCCTGGTGGTCCTGCCAGGAACCTAGACGCGGTGGCTGAGGGGCCCACTGGGGACAGCCCACATGCGTGACGACAGGCCTGAGAATAAAGATGTCTGAGACCCCTGCCGTTTGGGGCCTGGAACTCAGAAAAATGTGGGGTGCTGGGCTGACCCCTTGGGCAGGGACTCCCAGATGCCCCAAAGCAGAATGGTGAATTTGTGCAATCCAGGAGTCAATAACAGTCCTGAGCACATGCCCCGGCTTTCTGAATCAATTCTCCCAGCAATACTTACTTATGTAATCATGACTGAAAGGATTTAGCATATGTTATATGTCAGGCACCGGGCTGGACATTGGGGTCCAGCAGTAACTGGAATACATAAATCCTCGTGCACTTGACAGCAGAGAGTAAGCATCTCAAATGTCAGATGGAGAAAGTAAAGCAAGAAGAGAAGACGATGGACTTCGGGGACTGGGAGGGTCTTCTACTCGAGGTGGGGAACGGTTCTGGCCCATGGAGGTTGCAGAGGGTGGCAGGCAAGGTGGAGGGCTGAGGATGGAGGTTCTGAGCCGAGGGCTGCCTGAGGTCCAGAAGACCTATAAGGCCTGCCTGCCTGGCAGCCCAACCCTCCCTGGAGCCGAGACCGGGAGGACCGCTGTCCCCTCTTTGTGCGTTGGCTGGTCAGAGAGCACAACCATGCTGTGTGCCCAGGATAAGAAGTGTGGGGCTGGCCCCCAGCAGGGCCCAGGCCGGGTCCTCATGGTGTCCTCAAATGGCAGGCTCGCAGACCTGGCCTCCCACAGACGGGCTCCGCGGACATTTCCACCAGCACTCTGGAAGCTCATGCTGCTGCTGCTGTTGCTAAGTCGTGTCAATCGTGTCTGACTCTGTGCGACCCCATAGATGGCAGCCCACCAGGCTCCCCCATCCCTGGGATTCTCCAGGCAAGAACACTGGAGTGGGTTGCCGTTTCCTTCTCCAACGCATGAAAGTGAAAAGTGAAAGTGAAGTTGCTCAGTTGTGTCCGACTCTTTGCGACTCCATGGACTGCAGCCCACCAGGCTCCTCCATCCATGGGATTTTCCAGGCAAGAGCACTGGAGTGGGGTGCCATTGCCTTCTCCGCTGGAAGCTCATACATGGCTCCAAACAGATAGCAGCTCCCAGGGGCTGTTTTTGCTTCCATACAGCCATCTGAGTGGACATGCCCTTGAGTGGGGACTGCACTGTGTGGGGTTCTTCTTGGGCAGAACATCCGGGGACCCAGGCCAGAGCACCCTCAGGGGTGGGGGGCCTGAAGTGGGTGCCTGTAGGGTCAGAACCTCAGTGAGGAGGGTGCGAGGTCCCAGACACCAGCACGTTCTGGCTGAGAAAACCCAGCTGAGCTTGTTTCCCTCCGTTTTCTGGGGCTTAGGATGAGCATGAAGTGAGGTGCCATATGCACCAAGGGGCCCTCTGCTCGTTGGGAGAGCAGTCCGGCCAGACCAGAGGCTGGAGGGCCACCGCTGATAGCTCAGGGTGGCTCTCCAGGGAGCCCAGCCCTGTGACCAGGTGACAGCCGGACCCACCTCCTGTCAGTGCAGCCAGAGGTCACCCTGGGAGGGGCTCAGACCAGCCTTGCTGCTCCAGGGCACAAGCCACGAGGAAGCCGGGTGAGCACATTGACAAGCCTTTTAAATACATTTGGGGCATTTTGTGTTTTGCCATTTTTGCCCCAGAGGAAACTCAGAGCTATGAATTTGCTGCTTTAGAAAATCAGACTATGCTCAAAATTTACTCCAAAAAATAAAAATGGTGACTTCCCCAAAGTATAAATATTTTAATATGTCAAACCCATGCTCAATGCACTAAGACAGCCCCCTCTTTCTATAAATTATGCTATCTCTGTTTATTTTTATTAGGGCTTCCCTGGTGGCTCAGACGGTAAAGCATCTGCCTGCAACGTGGGAGACCTGGGTTCAGTCCCTGGGTTGGGAAGGTCCCCTGGAGAAGGAAATGGCAATCCACTCCAGTACTCTTGCCTGGAAAATCCCATGGACGGAGGAGCCTGGTAAAACTTAAGATTGAAGGACTGTCTGACATTTCTCAGGAAACTGGGAGGATTCCTGGAGCATCAGAAAACCCATGTTAGTGATTATGGTTCAATATTGTGATTACTGTTAGTGATTAAACTTCAAAGCTGAACCAACTGAGGTGAATAAACACATCCCTTCCTTCAATTATTTACACAGTCAATTACCATTTGTTAAGCACTTATTGTTTGACAAGCACTGCAGACCTTTTAAAAAGGTGGAGGGGCCGCCTAATGGCTCTGAAAGTGGTTTAGACTGGATGCTGACCCGCCCGGTGACCAGCAGCCGGGTCCTGTGGACCCTGCAATGATGGGGGAGAACCAGGAGCCGGCCTCGGCCAGTTCCCCCTGGAGTTTGTCTCCACCTTCTTGTACCCTCCAGAAGCAATCCAGAAACTTCAGTTGCCCCTGCACCACCTCCCCTCCCAAAAGAATGTAAAATATCACAAACATGAAGTTTCTTGAGCAATTGTAATGAAAGCAGAGGGACCCTGGTGACCCAACCAGCTGCCTTTTCCTTGTATTTGAAAAGCACATTCTTTCCTATAACTTATCCTTCTCCCTCTTGGGTTATTATTTCTAAGGCTGATGTACCAAATATTGATTTGAGCCAAGAAATGTTCAGACAATATTCTAAAGCAAACATTCCGCATACTTTCCTGTGGGCTGCGGAGACCAGAGTGGGTCTGAGCCGGCGTGAGGAAGTGGAGAAATCCCCCTTGTGGAGAGAACAGAGGTGGGGTAAGAAGTCTGATGGAGGGTTCGTTCAGGACCTTGATGGGGGAGGGAGAGGTTTAAACCTAGAGCAGAAAGCAGAGCCTGGGGTTTCTGGGGAAACAGTCAGGATGGGGCGCAAGACTACCGGTGGGACAGCAGCTCAGGGCGGGAGAGAGATGCAGACAAGGAGCGGCGTGGCTTCCTCCACATCCTCTGGGTCAGGAGCAGAGGGGGCCCCGCCTGCACACAGCCCCCAGGCTCAGACAGCGGGGTGGGCGCAGACCGAGCTGGGGAGCAGAGGTGGTCACAGGCAACCTGCTGGAGACTTCTGTGTGAGGCACCCTACCGAGCCACACAGCCTGAGGCTCTCTTTGCAGTTGGGACCTAGCCTCCTGCAGGGGAAGCCAGGAAGGCACAGGGCACCAGACACACGGCAGAAACCCAGGGTGGGGCGGGCTCGGAGGACCCTCCCCTGCTGCACCCTGGGTCATCCCTGGTCATCCCTCCTCTGTGCCCGGAACCTGCCCTAAACGTGCAGCAAACGTAGAGGCTCCGTCCACGTTCTTCATAGCAAACATTTCTGTTGTCTTTAAAAAAAAAAAAAAAAACACTTAAAAATATCTAGCTAACACACAACATTGAGTCCACAAGACTCGCCAGATCCAAAGTGACCATTACAGTCAAGCAGTAACTGCCTGCAGAGGGAGCATAGGATACACAGCCCCTCACAGTCCTGGTTTCAGGCCTTGGGTGCTCTGTCCACAGCAGTGCTATCTAAAGGTAACAGAACGTGAGCCAGAGAGGAGGCAGAGAGAAAAGGGGAAAGTGACTTTAATACTATGTTTAATGATTTAATTATATGATTTAACACTACATTTTACTTAACCCAGTGTATCCAAAATATTATTGCAACATGTAAGCAATTGTAAACCACTGAGATATTTTATAATTTTTTTCATGCTCAGTCTTTGAAATCCAGTGGGTGATTAATGCCTACAGCATATCTCAGCTTCGACCAGCCATTTTCAAGGGCCAGGGAGCCACAGGGACGTGTGGCTGCACAGACACCCAGGCCCAAATCGTGTGCACGTGCACACGCAAGCGCACGCGCACTCACACACATTCTTGATTTTGCTGTTAGTCCTGAGCAAATGAAGAATAGCTCTAACAAGGGAAAAGCTGAAGTTCTGAGGAGGTTTTCCTGGCCAGCGTGATCCATAGATTTTATTTAAAACCTCCATAAATTTCCATGTCCCATAAACACTCGACAGAGAAGAGAGGCAATTTCTCAGAATCGAGGGGCCCCTTGAGAGCCTGCATAATGAGAGTCCCGTGACACTGACGGAAATAAATATGAAAACCAGTTTAATCAGATCACATGGAGCTTCTTAAATCAAAGGAAGAGGGCCTCGGTCGCCTCTCTGTCCTCAGATCCCGTGTGTCCCTCTGCACATAAACCCAAGGGGGCTTCTCCAGGGGTGGGGAGGGCGGCTCCAAAGAGCACAAGCAGAGAAAACTCGCTGTCAGACAATGTCAGACAAGCTCCCTGCACTGGAGAAAACACCCTAAAAATACACCCAAGTGCCCCTTCCAGAGGCATGTTCAGCAAACCTGGGGGATGGTGGTGGGGGTGCCGAGGGAAGGACAGGATGCCAAGGTTGGCTGGACTCTGCCCTCGGCCTCCCTGCGCTGCTCTAGCTCCCTGGCTCCACCCATCCCATAATGAGCTCACAGTCTCCTAGGAAACCCTCACTTAAAAACACCTTTGTTTGAAATTCTTGCCTTCTGGGTCCTTCAGGAAAAACGGTTTTCTTTCTTCTCCATCTTATTCACAAAGGGCACATTTCACACGCTAAACACGACGATTCTTTAAAAAGGAGACAGATGGGAAACCATGGACGGTCCAGAAAGGAGAAACGTGACACCGACCTGGTAATTCAATCTCTTCTAAAGAAAACGGGGGAGTTGTTCAGGTCCGTTAACCCGCTTCACTATTTTCATGGTCCAGACACAGGAAGGCGTTGTGTGTGAGGTGAACTGCGCTCCTGATCTGCTCTCCATCCTCCCAGAGGGGAACCCACGGGAGAAGACAGGGTGTGGGCTGAAGGGAGGCGGCTGCGGGGAGTTTCACAGACACACACAGACAAGGGAACAGCAGGCTGCAGAGGGTCCTCGTCCTCGAAAGCTTGATTCACTATCTACGATAATTAAAAGTGTGCAAAAGGAATATGAACAGTCTCAAAAGGGCAGACACTGGGGGCTGCCGGTAAATGCCCTCGGTTCCCTGACCCTGAGGGCAGCACGTGTGGTCCTGGTTCCGGTGGGTCACTGTGCGGCTCAGAAGGGCCTCAGCTGCAGCTTGACCACCAGTTATGCAGACGAAGACCTGACTCTGTGCAGTCACAGCTGCTCTGAACCCAGGCTCCAGGACAGCATCGCACGATTGCCCAAGATGGTTAAATGTAACATCTGCACGATGTCACAAGTCACCTCTTTTGGGAGACAGTCTGAGCCTAATTCTAATGCCAAAGGTACGATTAAACCCTGGAGAGTAAATAAATTCATCATGTCTAGCAACAGAGAGAAAAAATATTCCACCACAATGATTATATTTACAGACAAAATTAACAGCCTGAATACTTGGAAAAAGTCGGTTATCCAGAGCATGTTTTATCAAAGTACTTTTTATCTGAGTTATGCAGATACACTCAGAGACCTAGGAAATCCTATTGCACTTCGGCGGGTAGGATCAGCTGACTGGGATGGTGACAATGACACCCTCCCACCACCCAGGACCTGTGTCCAGCTGGGTAGAAGGGACAGTGTGTGGCCAGCGAGACTGCGGGGGTGGGGAGGGGCCCTGATTTGGACCAGGAAGCTGTTGGTTCATTGGCTGCTGTAATCGGGACACCAAGTGGTCCTGGGGGTGACTGAGGCAGGGCCCATGCAGGGACTGCGGGCAGAGCAGAGCATCTGGTGGACCAAGTGTTCCCTTCTCCTCTGGGGTCATCAGGAACCCCAATAACAGTGGGAAAAGGCCCCTCTTGCCCCAGGGAGAGCCGTGGAGGTGTCAGAGGTCACGGAGGGCCTGAATCCTGACCTTGAGTGGTTCCTCAGGCCATCAGGCACCAGCATGGCTGTGGGGATCATAGGGTGCAGGGCTTCTCTGGGTCAGGGGGACCATAGAGAGCCAAAGAGGGGGCACCCAGCGGGCCCCTGGCTGCTCTAGTGCCTGACTCGGTCCAGGTGGGGTCTCGGCAGGAGCAAGGCAGGCAGGAAGGTGCGAGGGGCTGTGTGCCTCCTGTTCCCCACCCCCTCATCAACCTTCTGGACTCTGGCTGCTGCCCCCAGACCCCAGCTCAGAGCAGCCCATGGTCAAGACAGGCTCTGGGGCCATGGTGAAGGGGGTGACGTTTGTCTTCTCCAGTAAGTTCAAGTGGAAATAGCCTATCCCTTTGCTTTCTTTTGTCTTGGAAAATAAAAAGCTGTATATGCTCGTAAAATTTTCACCCAATTCAAAACAAATTAAAAAAAGTAAAAACAAACAAACAAAAATCATCCATGATCTAATCACCAAAACCAAAACCTCCGTGGGTTTCTGGCATGAATGACGGCACAGACCAGCAGACTGAGGCCAGAAGACGCCTGGCCTTCACTTCCTGTAACTGTGCTCCTCTTGCCTGGACCCCAGGCCTGCTGATGGGGGAGGGCTGGAGGGAGGAAGATGCTTAGATTCCCAGTTCCAGATAACGGACTTGCTGTGAACGGTGTCTTTCAGGTTAACACACTCTCGCTGGAAGTAACTGTGTAGTCAGAGCTCCAGGGCCTTCAGGCCAGGGAAACCGAACAGAAACACAATCACAGCCCCAGGTGCTGCTTTCAGGCATCCAGGCTGACCTCATGAGGGGTCACGCGTCAAGGAGAGTCATCTCCCCCTCCGGGAGTCTCCCTGCTCTTGACAGCCTTTCTATCTCTCTGCTTTGGCCCCATTCCCCGAGAGGGACGTGTTCCCCACCCTGAACTTGAACTTGACCCTCACATCTACGCCTCACATCACGGCCCAAGTCTAGTTGCCTCCTCTTGTGGGAAACTCTTTGTCCAGGCCCCAAGCTTCAACATGAAGGCCCTTCCTCCCTGGGGTTGCCATGCTCCTGGCTTAGCCCTCGTGGTGAAGATGAACAATGAGGATCAACTGATTCAGTGCTTTCAAAATGTTGTTCCTGTTGGATACAAAGCGTAGAGCTGGTGCCCTTTCTGTCTTAATAGCGGACTTCAAACATCACCTGCACCTGGGCCTGCCCTGCCCTCTTTATCCCGGAAACCCCTCAGATTTTCCATGTGTTTGTTAATAGGCCCCCTTTGCCCCCAGCCCCTCAGCCGTCCCTGCCCTTAGACCCCAGTGCGCGTCACAGATTCCTGCAGGGGTCCTCCCTCTCCTGCCCTCACAGCTCACGGGGCAGGACATATGGGGCAAAACTCACATGGAGCTGCCCCCATGCCCACTCATTCCTAACACACGAGTCCTTCCCAAATGAAGACTCTGGTAGAGTCACTTGCTTGTACAAAAGAAACCACGCTCTTATGTGACAGAAATACTCTGGGGTGCTTTTCATCAAAACATGACAGGCTGGCTTCCCGGACACACATGGTGACTGAGTTGCACAAGAAATGTCCAAACCTGAGCTGAACAGACAGGAGTCAAATACCTTCTTTCCTCCTGCCCCCACCCATCTCCCCACAGACACTTCAAAGCAGGACTTCAAAGGAGGAAGACCTGAACAATAAACCTTAATTTGTTTAGGTTCTACCACCTTACAGTTCTGTGATGTTGTAAAAATTTTATTTTAACAGAATGAGTCAGAGAAAGACAATTTCATAAATACTGTTTTCGACTTTAAAATTGGCTACATTAATTTTATTTTTTCAATTCTATTCTAATTAAACTATAATAAGAGATAACCCCATGGTTTCTCTCCCCTTACTAACTTACTTAGGGGTGAAATAATTCTATTTTTTCCATTATATAAAATTCCATCAGAAGTGTCCTTACTGGAGCTGGACTGGGGGAAGAACCCCTTCTGATTCCTTCCGCTGATGAGGCAACAATTTGTGTGGAGACCCAAACACTCTCCTGCCTCCACTCCACGGCAGGGCAGCTTGGGACTGCCTGCATCCTTCCAGTTATCCCAGAATAGTTGCAGTGTAAACCCAGGGAAGCAGTAACAATGGGAACAGATCCAGCTACTGCAGCATGGTGTTAGGTCTCCCGAGAGCCTTTCAACCAGATCAAGGGCTCACTCATTCCATCCTTTGATGCCTGTCTTCCAGCACCTGGCCAGGCGATATCTGGGTAACTGCCTGGGTACTTATAAAATCCGTTCATGTCACGAAATCATCATCTCTACTCGTGTGCTCTTATGCAAACATGAGACTTTGCTGCAATTCAAAGGCAAACTGTAGTGAAGTTTACTCTGGTATTAACTATTCTAAAAAAAAAAATAGCGGTTAGACAAATGAACAAGGTAAATAAAATTTAAAGAAAGAGCCTCTTAAGTGAAAACGTTTCATAGAGTAACTCAGAAAACAGAAGTTACATACAAATGACTAATTGTAAGCCATCCCTGGTTATCTGTTAACTCAGGAAGGCTGCTGCTCCAACCCGTCCCTGGGTGGGAAGTGGGTCTCCAGGCCTGCAGATTCTGAGGACAAACTCCACCTTCTTTATCTGTGGAGCTCTGTGGAGGGCCATTTTTATTCCTCATGCAGGTTACACAAAGACACCTCCTCTGGGTGGAGAAAACCCCACTAATGAGTGTGGCCCAGGAGCCCATGTGGTTGAACATAAGCCACAGCTGGACATGGGCCATGGTTCCCTCACTGGGCCTGGCCGAGAAGAGGTGCTTAATAAGTGTTGGTTGACCTATGTAATAGAGTCATTTTCCTTGAATTCCTTTACTCAGTAATATGTATTTAACATGTGTACTAAAGAATTTAGGGCCATTACTGTGAGTAGTTCCTGATTCTGTGTGTGTCTCAAGAACTTGTACATGTAAACAACTATTTTTCACATATATGTGCAATTATTACACACAATGAAATAAAATGCATTTTTAAAGTTCATTAAATTCAGAATGTGACTATTCAATAATAGCATAGTCATGAATTCTAGAAGTAAAACAAATTTGCTGACTATGAAAATGGTCATTGAAAGTGAAAGTGTTTGTCACTCTGTTGTGTCCTACTCTTGGCAACCACGTGGGCTGTAGCCCACCAGGCTCCTCTGCCCATCGGATTTCCCAGGCAAGAATACTGGAATGGGTTGCCATTTCCTCCTTTAGGCGATCTTCCCGACTCAGGGATCAAACCTGCATCTCCTGCATTCCAGGCAGATTCTTTACCACCTGAGTCACTATGAAAATGGTCATGAGGTTTTCCATTTATGTAGATTAGACAGCTTGGATCAATCTTTCCTCCTGGGACATCTCTGAAAGCCGAATAAGCTATTTTTAAATCTTCTTAGGGCGCAGGTGAGACTTGTGAGGCTAATGTCCAGCAGATACTGAATTCCAGGTCAGCAAGCACGGCCTGCTGAGCTGACCTTGCCTAGAGCCATGGTTAGAATGAAGAAGGCAGGTGAGAGCTGATGTGTTGTTGGCAGCCCCAGGGGTGCAGGGGGCAGTTCAACCTGCAGTCTTGAGTCTGAAGGTGTCTGGAGGCAAAAGTCCCTCTTCCTTGGAAACCTCAGTTTTTGTCCTGATTGGATGAGGCCCACCACATTATGAAGAGCAATCAGCTTTATTCAAAGTCACTGATTTAAATGTTAATTAAATTTGAAAAACACCTTCATAGCAAAATCTAGGCTCAGTTGACCAAACAACTGAGCTGATTTGACACACAAAATTAACCATCACATTCACCTCCTTAATAGCAGAAAAATGCAAATTAAAACTGCAATGAGATACCACTGTACATTTACCAGAATGGGTAAAATGAAAGAGACAAACCACATCAACTGTTGAAACGTGGACAAATTGGAACTTTTTAAAGCTGTTATTGGATATGAGTTAGTACAGTGCTTTAGAAAACTGAAGGTGATCTTTCTAAAAATTAATTATTTTTATTTTTGGATGCTCTGGGTCTTCATTGCCGCTCAAGCTTTTCTCTAGTTGTGGCAAGCGATGCTACTCTTGGTTGTGGTGCTCAGGCTTCTCACTGCACTGGCTTCTCTTTATTTCAGAGCATGGGTTCTAAGGTGCTCAGGTTTCAGTACTTGCAGCACATGGGCTTCAGTAGTTATGGCTCCCAGGCTCTAGAGCACAGGCTCAGTAGTTGTGGTACATGACCTTCGTGGCTCCCTGGCTTGAGGGATCTTCCTGGATCGGGGATTGAATCCATGACTCCTGCATTGGCAGGCGGATTCTTTATCACTAAGCCACCAGGGAAGCCCAGTTAAGAGAGTTACTGAGAGCCAGTAACTCTACTTCTTGATATTCACCCAGAAGAGACACCCACAAAAACATTTCTTACAGTGGATAAACAATCCAGTTGTCCATGAAGAGAAGAAAAAGACATAAACTGTGGTATACTATTCAGTGGAATATTACATAGTAAATGAAAATGAAAGACCTGTAGGTCCAGGAACATCTTAGATACATCTTATAAAACACATTGTTGCTGAGGGTGATAGACAAACATGATGGAATATACTATGTATGATTCCAACAGAATTAAGTTTTTAAAAATCTCTAATGTTTAGAAATGTTTGGTTAGATGGTAAAGAAGAAAAGCAAGGATGTAATTACTATAAAGGTTAGCAGGTAACAATATAAATAGAGAGGATCTGAGGTTTCATCTTGTGGAAAACGTTACATAAATAGAGTTTACAGTACACAATACTTGGGGTTGGCTGTTACTCTTGGCATGGTTCCCTGGAGTTGTGTTTCAATATCACTTGTGTATCAATAGCTCACTCATTTGTGTCCGGAAAAATAGTACTCTCTGATACAGATGCTCCAGGTTTTCCACCCTGCGAAGGGTATCTGTTATTTCCAGTTTCTGACTGTTACAAGTAAAGCTGCTATGAAGCTCATATATAGGTTTTGATGTGAATATAAATGTTCACTTTTCTGGGATAAATGCCCAAGCGGACCGTTGCTGGGTCCTGTGGTAACTTCATACCTACTTCTATAAGACAGTGCTAAACTGTTTTCCAGAGTATCTATCATTTACCACCCCACCAGCAAGGTGTAAGCAACCTGGCTTCAGCATTTGATGGTGTTGCTATTTTTCTTTTAGCTGTTCTGATGGGTGTGCAGTGCTAGCTCACGGAGGTTTTGATTTGCATTTCCCGAACAGTTGCTGATGTTGAACATCTTTTCGTGTGTTTATATGTCATCTGTTTATCCTCTTCCTTTCAATATTCCCGCCTGTTTCCTGCTTATTCTCTAGCTGGATTGTTTGTTGACTCAAGTTTTGAGAGTTCTTTATTCCGGATGCTGGTCCTTTGTCAGATGTGTGGTTTGTAAACATTCCCCTGTCTGGAGCCTGTCTCTTGATCCTCCTCACAGAGTCTTTCACGGAGCTCAAGGTTTTTATTGCAATGAGGTCCAATTCATAAATCTGTCCTTTACATCGAAGCCTGTGATGCACTTTGAGCTATTTTTGTGTCTGAGTCTTGGGTCTGAAACAGGAGGAAAAGGGGCAGGGCACAACTTTTGAAAGAATGACATAGCCCGAGGACATAACACAAACTGATTAGAATCAAATGGGTTCAGATGCAGACAAATCAACTTCTACTAGACCTTGATCCCCAATCAGCAGCTAAATGACACACCCAGAGGCACCAGGACAGTTCCGAGGCACTGTCAAAAGACCAAAAAGTGGGTGGTGGCACAGTTCTGGAAATCTCTACCCCTTCCCCCAAATAGTTGGAATAATGCTACCCCTCATTAGCCTATGAAATTCAATTCAGTTCAGTCGCTCAGTTGTGTCCAACTCTTTGTGACACCATGGACTGCAGCATGCCAGTTCCCTGTCCATAACCAGCTCCCAGACCTTGTTCATATTCATATCCATCAAGTCGGTGATGCCATCAACCCATCTCATCCTCTGTCGTCCCCTTCTCCTCCCGCCTTCATCTTGCCCAGCATCAGGGTCTTTTCCAATAAGTCAGTTCTTCACATCAGGTGGCCAAAGTATTGGAATTTAAACTTCAGCATCAGTCCTTCCAATGCATATTCAGGACTGATTTCCTTTAGGATTGACTGGTTGGATCTCCTTGCCGTCTAAGGGACTCTGAAGAGTCTTCTGCAACACCACAGTTCAAAAGCATCAATTCTTCAGTGCTCAGCTCTCTTTATGGTCCAGCTCTACCATCCATACATGACTACTGGAAAAACCATAGCTTTGACTAGATAGATCTTTGTCGGCAAAGCAATTGTTTGCCAACTCTGCTTTTTAATATGTTGTCTAGGTTTGGTCATAGCTTTTCTTTCAAGGAGCATTTCATGGCTGTAGTCACCATCTGCAGTGATCTTGGAGCCCCCAAAAATAAAGTCTCTCACCATATCCATAGTTTCTGCTTTTATTTGCCATGAAGTGATGGGACCAGATGCCTTGAACTTTGTTTTCTGAATGTTGAGTTTTAAGCCAACTTTTTCACTCTCCTCTTTCACTTTCATCAAGAGGCTCTTTAGTTCTTCACTTTCTGCCATAAGGGTGGTGTCATTTGCATATCTGAGGTTACTGATATTTCTCCCTGAAATCTTGATTCCAGCTTGTGCTTCATCCAGCCCGGCATTTCACATGATGTAGTCTGCATTTAAGTTAAATATGCAGGGTGACAATATACAGCTTTGGCATACTCCTTTCCCAATTTCGAACCAGTCTGTTGTTGTTCCATGTCCAGTTCTGACTGTTGCTTCTTGACCTGCATACAGATTTCTCAGGAGGCAGGTCAGGTGACCTGGTATTCCCATCTCTTGAAGAATTATTCACAATTCGTTGTGATCCACACAGTCAAAGACTTTGGCATAATCAATAAAGCAGAAGTAGATTTTGGGGGGAACTTTCTTGTTTTTTCTATGACCCAACAGATATTGGCAATTTGATCTCTGGTTCCTCTGCTTTTTCTAAATCCAGCTTGAACATCTGGATGTTCAAGTTCAAGTTCACAGTTCACATACTGTTGAAGCCTGGCTTGGAGAATTTTGAGCATGACTTTACTAGGGTTTGAGATGAGTACAATTGTGTGGTTGTTTGAACATTCTTTGGCATTGCCCTTCTTTGGGATTGGAATGAAAACTGACCTTTTCCAGTCCTGTGGCCACTGCTGAGTTTTCCAAATCTGCTGGCATATTGAGAGCAACACTTTCACAGCATCATCTTTTAGGATTTGAAATAGCTCAACTGGAATTCCATCACCTCCACTAGCTTTGTTCATAGTGATGCTTCCTAAGGCCCACTTGACTTCGCATTCCAGGATGTCTGGCTCTAGGTGAGTGATCACACCATCATGCTTATCTGGGTCGTGAAGATCTTCTTTGTACAGTTCTTCTGTGTATTCTTGCCACCTCTTCTTATTATCTTCTGCTTCTGTTAGGTCCATACCATTTCTGTCCTTTATTGTGCCCATCTTTGCTTGAAATGTTCCCTTGGTAGCTCTAATTTTCTTGAAGTGATCTCTAATCTTTCCCCCCCAAAATAGAATTTTCCTCTATTTCTTTACATTGATCACTGAGGAAGGCTTTCTTATCTCTCATGCTATTCTTTGGAACTCTGCACTCAAATGGATATATCTTTCCTTTTCTCCTTTGCCTTTCACTTCTCTTCTTTTCACAGCTTTTATTAAGACCTCCTCAGGCAACCATTTTGCTTTTTTGCATTTCTTTTTCTTGGGATGGTCTTGATCACTGCCTCCTGTACAATGTCTCGAACCTCCGTCCTTGGTTCTTCAGGCACTCTGCCTATCAAACCTAATCCCTTGAATCTATTTGTCACTTCCATTGTATAATCATAATGGATTTGATTTAGGTCATACCTGAGTGGTTTAGCGGTTTTCCCTACTTTCTTCAATTTAAGTCTGAATTTTCAATAAGGAGTTCATGATCTGAGCCACAGTCAGCTCCCAGTCTTGTTTTTGCTAACTGTATAGAGCTTCTCCATCTTTGGCTGCAACTAATATAATCAATCTGATTTCAGTATTGAGCATCTGGTGATGTCCATGTGTAGAGTCTTCTCTTGTGTTGGTGGAAGAGTGTGTTTACTATGACCATTCTATTGTTTTATGGCCTATGAAATTACCTAGTCCATAAAAGCCAACCATAACACATTCATTGGCTATATTCATCCTCTGCAATGACCCGCACTCTGACTGTGGGGCGTGTTTCTCTCTAAATAAATCCACTTCTTACCTATCACTTTATCTGTCACTGAATTCTCTCTGTGATGAGACATCTAGAACCTGAGCTTCATTAGGTCCTGAAACCAGGTCTGTGATCCCAGTTGGAAGACTGTAGGTTCTGGCTGGGTTCAAGACCCAGCACATGGATTCAAGTCCCAATCTGAGGTAAACTGTTTTAGGTCGAGGTTTATTCCTGCCCGGGCACCCTAGTGAGGGTCTATTTTTCTGGGCTTGGCTTCTGTCCTTGTACTGATGTCAGGGGAGGCACATTGCTTGACACCCACCCTGGTTGAACCATAGTAACCATTTTTGTGAGTTATTTTACGACAGGTAAGGAACATGGAACTAACAAGCCACCAACTGGAAGAATTCGGGAGAGGTCAAAAGGAGACACCGTGTGTCCGACCACCTCCCAGAATCCTCCTCACTGGCATCCATCTAGACTGAGCATGTGTGTGCCACCAGAAAGGACTCTGAGTCAGCGTGATTGGCCAAAGACAATCCAGAGACTCATCCCATCATCATAAAACCGGAGACTGAGAGCCATGTGCAGAGCAGTCCTCCTGGTTCCCCTCATCCTGCTGCTCTCCACCCAGGTGCCCTTTCCCAATAAAATCTCCTGCTTTGTCAGCTGATGTGTCTCTGAGTGCTAGATAAGAGCCCCCTCTCGGGGCTAGGAAGGGATCCTCCTTCCTGCAACACTGAGACTTGGTCAACACTCCCTTGGTCCCTGGAGCTAGACAGTAAGACACACAGGCTTCTCCCACTTTATTCTGTGCTTCAAGAATTTTTTTTTTTTTTTTAACTGTTGTAGGTCCTGTCTTTCTACATAAATTTTGGGATAAACATGTATCTACAAAACACCTTGCTTGAATTTTAACAGGAATTGCATTAAACTTGTTGGTCAATTTGGATGTGTGTCAACCCAAGCTGACCCCCGGAAAGTGTGATTCAGGGCAGTTTTTCAGCAAAGTGACTCCTCAAAAACCCAGGACAGCTCTCCACTGCTGGCCGTATGGCAGAGCCTCCACCAAGGGGCAGGACTAACCTGTGTTCCAGCCCCATTTTCCTCTTGCTTTAATGTGCCCCTTCTCTTTTCTGTAATTTTCCCTGTGCCCTTTTCAAGCCCTCTCCTCCTGGATGGGTTTCCAGGTCATCATTAGCCATCACCATTTACTGACTGTTAACAAGAAGTTCCGTGTGGAGCAGAGGCCAAACCCAAGCCCAGACACCTCCACAATTGCTTACCACACCATTGGTTTATCCCAGACCCTGAAGCTTGGACCAAGCTACTGGGGATGTGTCTAGGAGCATCTGGCCTGAATCCAGATCCATGGGATATATAGAGAGTGGCCAGAGAAGGAATGTGGGGGTAGGGGGACTCACCTTTGCTCCACTGGTACCCCCTATCTGCTGGCTCTCTGGCCTCACCCCTCCCCCTCCAGAGCCTCGGCTTGGCCCCCCAGTATCCCAGATTCCAGCTTCTGTCTCCTTGTCCCCAGCGTTTGCACCCTCCAGAGAAGGGGGGAAGCTGGGTGGGGACAGGAAGAAAGTGCCACTGGGTTCACCCTTCGAGGGCTGGTCCAGACTGGGGGTGGGGCCACAGTGTCCAGGTCATCTCCAAGGCTCTGTTCTGCAGGGAGAGTCTAGGCTCCCAGCTCACAGAAGCAAGTGAGGATGGATTATAACTGACATGGACGTGTCCGTCCACAGCCGGCCGAGGCCGCAGCACTCCCCAGGGGAGCTGCTGCCTCTCAAGGAAGGTCATGATCGATGAGTGACCACATGTGGGAGTCAGCACTGTCCTCAAGGTTAGATCAAAGGCAGAACTGACAGCTGGTCAGTAGGAAATGTATTTCCCAAGGCCAGCATCAGGGGTGCTCAGAGGGGGTCCATCTCTCACCCCCTGGATGTGGGTCAAACCTGAAGCTTCCTTTTCTTCCAGGGAAAATGAGCTCCTGGTCACATGTGGGGGACCAAGAGTCTGGTGGCCATAGCCGTTGGGGGGATGGGCTTCCCTTTAAGCCCACAGAATCTGTAGCTCAGTTATGACCCCTGCAACCTGGGGAGGGGGGTTGATTTTCCATCCTGATCAGAGTCCCAATCAACATTGGCTTTAATCAAGGGCTCGATGATCACAACCTGAACTTGGTATAAAGCACCTGCCTGAGCCAGCAGTGAGGGAGGGGTCCAGGTGAGGCAGTCCCAAGGCCTGGGTCTCTCATGGCCTGGGAAGGGGCCTCGTTAATGGGGTGCAAGGTACATGGGACGGGAGGAAAGTACGCTGTGTGTACAAAGTCACTGCAGATAAGTTTCACAAGAGGAGCTGCAGGCGGGTGGCGGGCACGGCCGAGCCCACGGGCCTGGGGAGGGGCCCTGAGTTCGGCTCAGATGTCCTGCGTCACCTCCCCCCCGAGAAAGTGGAGAGCAGAACAATCACTGTGCAAGCTTGCTCTGGAAAACACCAGATGCTGCTGAAGCAGCATCCACAAGACTGAGGTGCAGGCAGACAGGCCAGAACTTTAACCAGGAAAGAAATCTCGGAAGAACGACGGGGTTTTTAGCAAAACAGGGGGAGGTGGGCAGCTCTGGGAAGGGAACGGCAGTAATTATGCCAGCGGAAGCCCTAAGGAACCTGCAACAAAGCCCTAAAGAGAGAAAGGAGACAGTCCAGCCTCTATTCCCCATGACCTTGGGGGATTTCAACACTGAGGACGGCCCACACCTGACACGCTGTGATGCAGGCAGGTGGGCAGCTGAGCCTCAAGAAACAGAGTTTTGGCAGAAAGTCAAAGTGAGTGAACGGATGTGGGGGGCAAGGAAACGGGGGCGGGCACTGCTTTTAAGTGAAAGAAATTTTAAAAAGTAAAAGCTTGTTCGTGGAAGAAAATGCTCAGAGGGAAGAGGGCTCTGTAGACTGGGGGCCAAGATGGGGCTCTCTCTCATTCATTCATGAGACTGGGCATCTGGAGCCACTGCAGGGCCAGCAGCACAGGAGAAGCAACCTGGTACTGGTTCGTTCTGGGTCCGCTCAGCCCAGCCGGCAGGGCTGACCCTCTGGTGAAAACCGCCAGAAACACAGGGCGTCCTGGGGCTGTGTGTCTGCCTCTGTGTTCACTGGAGTGACCGACGTGCCAGCCAGCCAGGGGGCCAAGGGTGACCGATCTCTACAGCCGAGTGACCATAGGAGAGTCTGGGTGAGCATCTTGGAAAGGCCTTTCCCACGTGAGCTCCAGGCCCTCACGGTAACCACAGCAACAAGAAGCACAGAGGTGGCTGATCACAGAGCTGTCCACACCCCATCAGCGGGCTGTTAGGAGCTATGCCAGTAGGTGAATGTCATCCACTCCGTAAAGGAGAGTCAGGTCTGGGAAGGTTTCAAAAACTGTCGAGGCAGAACATGGATAACAACTTGGTGTGTCGACCAAAATGGTCCAAGAGCTTGAGCGCCTAGGACCTTGGGACAGACCTGCTCCTGCCCACAGCGTGCAGGCCGACCCCTCTCCAGGGCCCTCCCTTCTGGCAGGTGGGGCTGTTTCTTTATTCATTCACTCACTCATTCACTCATTCATTTTCTCTTTCAGCTAACACTTCCTGCTCACCCGCCTGCACCCAGATTTGTTGGGAGCTGTGATGTCCATTAGCACGGTGACGGGTTATTACACCTCCTAACTTTAACCCTCCCGAGAACATTACAAGACTGGCTTTGTTGATGTGAAATCTACTTACAAGAGAAACTTAAGGGATTTTACCTAGCATATCGCCATCTGGTTAGAGAGGGAGATGGGATTTCTAGGGAAAGCTCTAAAACACGGGGTGAGTGGAGAACGGAACCTGGTCTCCTGGCTGTGAAGCTGAGGTTTAGGCTGGGAGACTCCTCCAGGAACCCCTGAATCCAGGCCGATTGGAAACCTGGTTTACACAGACAGGACACTCTGAGATGGCAAGGGGCAGTTAGGGAGCTTGTTCTCCTTGGAGAAGGACGCTGGGCAGTAAGTCTGAGACCCAGCCTGGGCTCGAGTGGATGCTGGATGGAGGGAGACTCCCTGAAGATGTGAGGGATGAACCATGGACCGGGCACAGAGTCAGGTCCTTGACCCCAGACGGCTAGTGTCACCTTCATAGGGGCAGCCAGCTGGGAGCAAGTCACCAGGCCACCCTTGAGAGTTCTGGGGTCACCCCCAGTTTGTCCCACCTCCCACTAGGTGGTCACAGCCTCAATGTAACCATCAGCTCAACCCACTGACCCCCCAGACACAGGCTATCGGCGATGGTGGCAGACATGCTCTCTGGGCTCCTGGGCCATAGCCCCGGTGAGGACAGGAGAGACACTTGGAGAAAGGAATAGTTGGGAATGCCCACTCCAGGGTCTAAGGCAGGCAGGGGTCTCGAGTGGGGTCTGCTTCCTGTCCCTGAAGGTCCCCCTCTTCTGCTTCTGGAGCCATAGTCAAACCCACAGAACATACTTGTCCACTGGAAGGACCGTGTGCCCTTTCGCCAAGCACCAGCGAGGCCACTTTAACAGCTGGAAGGACAGGAGCTGCCTTGGCAAAGCTGCTCCAGCCTCGCTCTGACCTGGGCCGCACTCAGCCCCGCATTGCCCTCCAGCTGATAGAGTCTCTCCTTTCACCTACCTTCACAAAACAAGAGGGGGCAGAACTGGACAAGTTCGAGGCTGCAGCCCTGTGGGTGTCCCAGGCTGTGGCAGGGGGAAGCAGGACCTCGTGGGACTCAGTGCTGGTACTCCAGGCCCTTGGGCCCATAACACTAACCCAACATCATACAACAACCACTTCTCAATAAAAAGGGGTCCAGGTGCCTCTCAACAGTAATATCAACCACAGAGCCTTCCACCTTCCTTGTGGAGTGAGGTGAAGCCTAAATGAGTCTGAAATGCAGTAGTTGGATGCAATCTCAAAAACGACAGAAAGATCCATGCCCCAACCAGTAATGCTGAAGAAGTTGAAGCTGAACATTTCTATGAAGACATAAAGACCTTCTAGAACTAACACCAATAAAAGATGTCCTTTTCATTATAGGGGACTGGAATGCAAAAGTAGGAAGTCAAGAGATACCTGGAGTAACAGGCAAGTTTGGCCTTGAGGTACAAAACGAAGCAGGGCAAAGGTTAATAGAATTTTGTCGAGAGAATGCACTGGCTATGGCAAACACCCTCTTCCAACAACACAAGAGAAGACTCTACACATGGACATCACCAGATGCTCAATACTGAAATCAGATTGATTATATTAGTTGCAGCCAAAGATGGAGAAGCTCTATACAGTTAGCAAAAACAAGACTGGGAGCTGACTGTGGCTCAGATCATGAACTCCTTATTGAAAATTCAGACTTAAATTGAAGAAAGTAGGGAAAACCGCTAAACCACTCAGGTATGACCTAAATCAAATCCATTATGATTATACAATGGAAGTGACAAATAGATTCAAGGGATTAGGTTTGATAGGCAGAGTGCCTGAAGAACCAAGGA
The DNA here is from genome assembly GCF_033118175.1 of Dama dama. Taxonomy (NCBI): domain Eukaryota; kingdom Metazoa; phylum Chordata; class Mammalia; order Artiodactyla; family Cervidae; genus Dama; species Dama dama. The sequence goes on along the minus strand of NC_083691.1, from coordinate 60,137,024 downwards.
CGGAGGTTCGAGACATTGTACAGGAGGCAGTGATCAAGACCATCCCAAGAAAAAGAAATGCAAAAAAGCAAAATGGTTGCCTGAGGAGGTCTTAATAAAAGCTGTGAAAAGAAGAGAAGTGAAAGGCAAAGGAGAAAAGGAAAGATATATCCATTTGAGTGCAGAGTTCCAAAGAATAGCATGAGAGATAAGAAAGCCTTCCTCAGTGATCAATGTAAAGAAATAGAGGAAAATTCTATTTTGGGGGGGAAAGATTAGAGATCACTTCAAGAAAATTAGAGCTACCAAGGGAACATTTCAAGCAAAGATGGGCACAATAAAGGACAGAAATGGTATGGACCTAACAGAAGCAGAAGATAATAAGAAGAGGTGGCAAGAATACACAGAAGAACTGTACAAAGAAGATCTTCACGACCCAGATAAGCATGATGGTGTGATCACTCACCTAGAGCCAGACATCCTGGAATGCGAAGTCAAGTGGGCCTTAGGAAGCATCACTATGAACAAAGCTAGTGGAGGTGATGGAATTCCAGTTGAGCTATTTCAAATCCTAAAAGATGATGCTGTGAAAGTGTTGCTCTCAATATGCCAGCAGATTTGGAAAACTCAGCAGTGGCCACAGGACTGGAAAAGGTCAGTTTTCATTCCAATCCCAAAGAAGGGCAATGCCAAAGAATGTTCAAACAACCACACAATTGTACTCATCTCAAACCCTAGTAAAGTCATGCTCAAAATTCTCCAAGCCAGACTTCAACAGTACATGAACGGTGAACTTCCAGATGTTCAAGCTGGATTTAGAAAAGGCAGAGGAACCAGAGATCAAATTGCCAATATCTGTTGGGTCATAGAAAAAACAAGAAAGTTCCCCCCAAAATCTACTTCTGCTTTATTGATTATGCCAAAGTCTTTAACTGTGTGGATCACAACAAACTGTGAATAATTCTTCAAGAGATGGGAATACCAGGTCACCTGACCTGCCTCCTGAGAAATCTGTATGCAGGTCAAGAAGCAACAGTCAGAACTGGACATGGAACAACAGACTGGTTTGAAATTGGGAAAGGAGTATGCCAAAGCTGTATATTGTCACCCTGCTTATTTAACTTAAATGCAGACTACATCATGTGAAATGCCGGGCTGGATGAAGCACAAGCTGGAATCAAGATTTCAGGGAGAAATACCAGTAACCTCAGATGTAGATGACACCACCCTTATGGCAGAAAGCAAAGAATAACTAAAGAGTCTCTTAATGAAAGTGAAAGAGGAGAGTGAAAAAGTTGGCTTAAAACTCAACATTCAGAAAACAAAGTTCAAGGCACCTGGTCCCATCACTTCATGGCAAATAAATGCAGAAACAATGGAAACAGTGACAGACTTTATTTCTGGGGGCTCCAAAATCACTGCAGATGATAACTGCATCCATGAAATTAAAAGGTACTTGCTCCTTGGAAGGAAAGCCATGACCAACCTAGACAGCACATTAAAAAGCAGAGACATTTCTTTGCCAGCAAAGGTCCGTCTAATCAAAGCTACGGTTTTTCCAGTAGTTGTGTATTGATGTGTGAGTTGGACCATAAAGAAAGCTGAGCACCAAAGAATTGATGCTTTTGAACGGTGGTGTTGCAGAAGACTCTTGAGAGTCCCTTGGACTACAAGGAGATCCAACCAGCCCATCCTAAAGGAACTCAGTCCTGAATAATCATTGAAGGGACTGATGCTGAAGCTGAAACTCCAATACTTTGACCACCTGATGTGAATTACTGACTCACTGGAAAAGACCCTAATGCTGGGAAAGATTGAAGGCGGGAGGAGAAGGGAACGACAGATGAGAGGGTTTGATGGCATCATTGACTTGATGGACATGAGTTTGAGTAAGCTCCAGGAGTTGGTGATGAACAGGAAATCCTGGTTTGCTGCAGCCCATGGGGTTGCAAAGAGTCAGACATGACTGAGCAACTGAACTGAACTGAACTGAGGCCTAAATGATTTAGCCATCACAGCTGAAGTCGTGATAACCAAATGATTCCACTTATTTGTTCTGTTTGCCCCACAAGCCCCCCACCCTACCCCCGCCCCCAGGAGCCACATATATGTCTCAAGGGCCCTGGACCCTCTGGGAGACAAGAGTGAAGGTTGGCGGGGCAACCTCAATGTCTGTCTCAAAGCTCCAGGCTGGGCTCAAAGTTCTGAGCTTATGTCCAGGAGACAGGCTACTCAGCTGACCAAACCTCTCACCCCTTCAGAGCCCCAGAGGTAGGGACGCCCAGGTCAGGTTGCCTGGACCCAGCAGAGGAAGTGGAAAGGGCTCAGAAGGACCCCAGTGTTGACTCAGACCCTTCCTGCCTTCAACAGACCATGCCAGCCACTCTGAGTCTCCGGGGAGGACTGAGCAATATGGGGAGGGAGCTGGGAGGCACATGGATGCCCTCTTTGCAGAGCTCAGAGTGACATCATATATTCCCTTGTCCCAGAGGCCTGGGTGACAACTCATCAGTGAAAATTCGATTCTTTCCAGGGAGCCCTTGAACCCAGACCACTCTGCTCTCCCTACCCTCTAGGACACACATCTGACCGCAGAGAAAGATCAAGATTGCTGGGAGGGACAGGAAAGCAGGGAGGGGGAGGTCTGGGGGACAGAAGTGCATGGCAGGGGAGGGGCATGTGTGGCTAGAGGGCAGCCTCTCCTGACTGGCCCCTCGGGGTCCAGGGCCCCCTGGACTCTGGGCCTTGCTCCCAGCCCTGGTCTCCTCCTGACCACCCCCCCTCAACTGTGCAGCGTACATTACCCACATGCACCCCCAGAACCCCATGAGGCTCACCACCGGGCACAGTAGGGACCAAGCTCAGCGTGGTCAAGCTCACACACTCAGGGTCTCACCTCGTTCCCAACAAGACTCCCATGTCTTAGCCTAAATTCTAAAGCAGTGGCCACTTGAGGAGTACATGGAAAAAAAGGCTGTGTTCTCACTGATGGGAGTCCTTTCCTGTCTGCCGGAGAGACTGTTGATGGCAATGACTTCATAAAAAATAAACGTAGCACTAAAGGGCTCACCAGCCCGTAAACAACGCACATCCAATTCTGTCTCCAAGACCCTGGAATTCTAGCTGGCTTGTCCTATTGTCTAGAAAACTCAGAACTGGAATATTTCCCAGTTGTTTAAAATTGGGGAACAAAGTACCTTGACTTACTTCTGAACTTCAAACTTTATCCAGCAACAAGCCGGGATGGGAGTAGACAGAGCCATTAAGAATGAGTGGAGAGAGATTACCCTGCACTTTGCAATACAAACAGGCTTGAATAGACAACCATGTGCTTAACAGGGCTGCCCGAGGGCACACACTCCCCCGCTTTTCTAGTGATGTGTTTGTACTTCGTTAAATAGTCTGTAACCCAAGTGCACTGATGCCTCTCACAAACTGCTCAAGGTAGGCAGGTGCACCTCTGAAGGGAACCAGCCATTTACTTTTAAGAACAGTGCTTCCTTGAGAAAGGCAAATCATTACCCTGAGAATGACATTACACTACCTCAAGCTATTGCAATTACCCGTTTATCCATTAGTGTTTTCTAAAAGGAAGCAAACAAAACGCTAAACCACTTGCTTTTTGAGAGAAATCAGTTGTAAAGTTAAAAACTAATCAGGCTACCATAGTGACAGCTGTTGGATGAAAAAAATTATCCTAAAATAAAAAGTAAATCACATGGGGAAAAACTGCCTTTTTGTGCTGATGGTAAAAAATGTATTTTTATAAAAATCTGCTGTGAATTTGGCCTCAGTTTTCAACCACGAGCTGTATGACTCAGAAGAGTAATCTGTGCAGAGGTCATTCCCCTGCTGGTATCACAAGAAGGACATGGGTCCAGACTGAGTTACTCTCCCAAGGAAGGGACAGAAATGAACGGCCTTAGAGGCAGAGGATCAATTCCTGGGTTGGGAAGATCCCCTGGAGGAGGAAATGGCAACCTACTCCGGTATTCTTGCCTAAAGAATTCCATGGACAGAGGAGCCCGGCGGGCTACAGTCCATGCGGTCACAAAGAGTCAGGCATGACTGAGCATGCACACACAGAGGCAGGGGGATTCTGAGAACCCGTGTCCTCGCAGGGGACCCTGGTTGGAATCATGCGCAACGGGCCTCTGGGCCTCCGGCGGACACAACGAGCCGCGATTCTCACCCTATCTGTGGGCAGGGCCTTGGCAGTTCAGAACAACCCCCAGACACACAGTGTTCCTCTCTTTTAAATGAAGTTTACATTTCTTCAAAGAGAAAGACAGGGTTGCCTCCGTGGATACTAGGGCAGAAAAGCAGCCAGACTCCTGGTTACTCCTGGGTCAGCTCAGACCTGAGGTGATAGCTTCACCGGTCCTGCTGGTGACTCGGTGGGAATGAGAGTCCTTGAATTCCAGGAAAAATCACACCTGTTAGAGACTCTGACTTGATACACACTGTTGTTCCCTCCCGAACCCCAGGAAAATGGGCAAAAGAGGGTTTTCAACGTGGCATGATCTCTGGAGAGACAGAATGGGAGCTGAGACAGCACAGCTTAAACCGTGATGTTGCGAGGCAGCCCTGGAGGAAAAGGCGCCGTGGGCATGGACCCTCCTGCTCAGCCCGGGACAGCGGCATGTGCCCGGGGGCTACTCTCTCATCCTGCGTGGGGCTGCAGAGTCCCTGAGGCTCCCTCACTCCTCCTACTTTGCACCCCCAGGGGTGGACGGGGGGACGGAAGGCTCCAAGCCCGTCTGTGGCGGCTCCTGGGCTGGCGGGCCAGGCCCCGTGAGGAGACCAGGCTGTAGGAACGTGACATACCCAGCAGCCTTGGCACCCCCCTGACCTGGACCCCAGGAATGGAATGTAGGAGGTGGGGGGGACAGCCACAAGGGATACCCTAAGATACTGGTGACTGAGGGCCCCAGGAGGCCCTGCCATCTGGACTTAAAACAGAGCCTGAGACTGACAAATCTCAGAGCGTTGGATGAGATTTTTAGTCTCCCCACACGTGGGCAGATGTCAGAGATAACCCGACATCTGGGTAGAGCATCTGTGGTCAAACAGATAAAACCTGACAAACCTCAAGCAGAAGGCGGTCACTTGAGGTCACCAGTGTCATCACCTTCTGAGAGATGGCGCAGTGTCTGAGACGAAAGAGCAGAGTCACTTGTACCACTTTTAGGAAACAGAAAAATCTTTGGGAAATTAAGAAATGACAGCAGAAGGTAAAAATCAGATGGATGGGTTTGGAAGTAAAGTGGAGGAAATTCCCCCGAAAGGAGAAAGGAGAAAGGAGCAAAACGCAACCAATCAACCAGAAAGGAAAATTAGAAAACTCGGGCCCAGAGCTCAATATCTGGATGACAGGGGTTCCGTCAGGAGAAAAGGCAGGGACATGGTGCAGAAGTGGGGGCCCGCTGAGCCCCCCACAATGGGTGAAAGCAGAGCCAGATGGTGGTAAAGGCAGATCACAGCATTTCAGAGTCTGGGGAATACACAGACCCTACAAACTTCCAGAGAGAAAAGCAGAAGATGAACTGCAGAGACCAGGAGCCAGATTACTGTGACCCTCTCAACTTCAACACCAGCTGCTCAAAGGACATGATTTCTAACCTAAAATTTTACACCCATTCAAGCCACAAGTTAACAGGGTAAATGGGGACATTTTCAGACAATCGAGACCTAGAACAGTCACTGCCTAGGATTGCCTCCTGTTCATCAGGAGCCTGAGAATGTGCCCAACAGAACAAGAGGATAAAGCAACAAAGCAGAAAGCCTGGGATCCAGAAAACAGGGAATCTAAACATATACACTAACATTTTTGAGAGGAAGTGTCCACTGACGATGTCCAAAGTTAGAAGAACTGTTAAATACATTATAGCACATCCAGGTGATGGAACATTAACTAGCCATGAAAACTCTGTTTCTAGTGACGTGAAAGTCGCTCAGTCGTGTCCAACTCTTTGCGACCCCATGGACAATACAGCCCATGGAATTCTACAGGCCAGAATACCATTTGGGTAGCCTTTCCCTTCTCCACGGGATCTTCCCAACCCAGGGATTGAACGCATATCTCCCACATTGCAGGTGGATTCTTTACCAGCTGAGCCACAGAGGAAGTCCAAGAATACTACAGTGGGTAGCCTTATCCCTTCCCCAGCGGATCTTCCTGACCCAGAAATCGAAACAGGGTCTCCTACATTGCAGGTGGATTATTTACCAACTGAGCTATCAAGGATTTCTAGGGGATTATATAAAGTGAGATATGCAAAATACAGACAAAGAGGACAGGACACAGAATTGTATGTACAGTGTGATCGCAGTTATGGAATGAAACAATGCTAAGAACAAGGTTGACATAATCAGCATCAAGATGTTAACCAGTGACCTTGGGTGGTGAGACTAAACATTTTAGGTTATTCTGTGTTGCTCAAATCTTTGGCAGACTGTTCTTACAGGAAAAAATCAGTGTAATTACTTTTAAGGGCTCATATAACAAACGTCCCCCACTGAAATTTATCAGCCTATCCTTTTACCTAAGTGTGTAAGTAGTATCAGATATGAATGAGAGGTCATCCACTCTGTGAAACACTCTACCAGGTAAGGGGAGTGTTTCTCTTCTCTGATTTCCAGCAGCTGCTCAGCCATGTGTTGGCACCACAGTCAGATGTGGGTGGGGGGACTGAGCGCCCAGGGACCCCTCCCCAGTGCTCAGCACAGGTTATAGCAAGGGGCCAAAATACTTCTGTTAAGAATTGAATTTGTTTTTGCAGGTCAGTGTTTGGCAGGTGCGGTTAGCAAAGTGAATAAAGTGTGGTCTCCTTCATCTTCTTCATGTCCACCTCATTCACTCACTCGTCCATTCATTCATTCACTCCACAGACACAAGCTGAGCTTCCGCTGTGAGCTCACACACATGGGTGCTCCGTGTGGGGCTCAGGGATGTATGCTACCCCACGAGCTTCCTCTGCAGCAGGAGATGCACAAACAACGGAGCACAGAGACCCAGGATCCCACGTTGGCAGGGCCATGAGGCAGGGTCTCTGAGGGAACGTAGGGAGCAGAAGTATTCACTCTCAACTCCTAGTGCTTCTGTAGGAGGCAGGGGAGGCGGGGTTGGAATCTGTGAAATACTCTAGTTACCCATTCCCTATGTGATTCACCATTTCAGAAAAATGATCTCTTTATGAAGCCAGTGTTTAAACAAAGAGACAGCAGTCAGACTAGTGCAGAGGTCACCTGGAACAGGAATGTCACCTGAAACAGGAAGTCACCTGGAACAGGAAACTGACCAGGAGTAGGAAGGTCACTTAGAGCAGGAGGTCACTTGGAGTAGGAAGGTCATCTAGAACTGGAAGGTCACTGGGAACAGGAAGGTCACTGGGAACAGGAAGGTCACCGGGAACAGGAAGGTCACTGGGAACAGGAAGTCACCTGGAGTTGAAGGTCACCTGGAACTGGAAGGTCACATGGAGTAGGAGGTCAGCTGGTGCAGAAGGTCACCTGGAACTAGAAGGTCATGTGGAGCAGGAGGTCATCAGGAATAGAAAGATCCCCTGGAGCAGGAGGTTTCCTGGCTCTGTACCCTAGGAGCAAGTGGGAAACTTGTTCCATCAGGTGAATCCTCAGTTTTCTCACCTGTACACGGGGTGGTGGGCATGATGGCTGGATGGCTTGCTCTGAGGGTCTCTCTGTCCGAATCATGCGAAGTGCAGGTTCTGGGGGCATGGGAAACACCATCGTCCATGTCATCGTCTCCCATCAAGGCCCGAGTCCTGTGCTCCTTCTCCAGGACCACCCCAGTTTCCAAGAGGGGGACTGTTCTGCCAGAACTTTCCTAGGGTTTCTTCTTTCCTCCTTTATGCTCCTCACAGGATGCAGTCTGCATCTCAGTTGTAGCCTCCCCACCTGGCATGCCACCCTGACTCTGATGAATCTGGAAAGGTCAGACCTCCCTCGGGACATACACGCTAGACTCAAGCTCCTGGCCCTGCTGATACGGGGCTGGACTTCTGTGTGGGGTCTTTGTGTTCCCAGAAGCCGTTCCTGTTGCTCCTTGTGATGAAGGGAACGCACAGGCTGGCCTCAGCCCTGCAGGCTGCCTTGAAGGGCAGGTTGGTCTCTGCTGGGACACAGGTGAGGCGGAGGCGCCAGGAGCCCAGGGTGGGTCTGAATCTTGTGGGTGGGTGAGAAGCCGGCTCTGATGAAACCCTCCATCTCTTACAGCCTGAACTCAAGCCCATGACCTCTACCTCAGATGGAAAGTCGCAGAGCCAAAGGGGCTGCGTTTCCATCCATGCTCCTGCCACATTTCTCTAAGAATAAAGCAGGAAATTGTGTGATTTAAAAACAAAATGATCCAATCTTTGCCTTCTAGAAGACATAAAAGTCTTAATCACATGGACTTCACAAGTCTTTATAAAGTGTAAGAGCTGAGAAGTACAGACATCACAGTTAATGCTTTCTGCCATCAGCCTTCCCTGGAATCTTCCTGTGTTACCACCACATGACAAGCTTTTGTGCTAAAACAGTACAAGTCACACTGGATGCCTAGTCTCGGAATAACACGGGTGCTTGATGTCTGGCTCACTCCGGGGTCTCCCTGCTTAGTAGGGTGGGGGGCAAAGTCATCCTGGAGATTCTGTAAACTGATTGGCACTAGGATTTGGGCTGCCATGTAGCTGCAGGATCCATGAGCCACCTTAGTTACAGCCGGAAGTGACTGTATGGAATGAACTGGGTGGTTTGAAAGAGGTGGTGATCTCTAATTCAGGAAGCGGTACTTGGCATCACTTAGCACTTAGGCCAGGCTCAGGCCGAGCCCCGTGTGTCTCACCCTAGGGGGACGATAAGCAAACTGAGGGAGGGGTCAACTCACTCAGATGCTGTGCCTGTACTAAGGCCCCGCCACGCAACCGCACCTTCATGCTAGGGAAAATTTAAACTCTGTGGTCACGAGGACTGTAAGAACATGAAATGGGTGGGTTTATTTGAAAAAATCATTTCAGAAAAGCAGAATAGCTTGAAACCTTACCGCTTAGTTGCTATTAGTGTCTGAAGTTCAAAGCTGACCTGATGGAGCACTGGGTCTGGTTGTGAGGGTACCAGGTGCTGCCCCGGGGCTGACCCGGATCAGAGACGTCGTTTGTGTTTGTTTGGGCCACACAGTTGTGTTAGTTGTCAACACTGAAAACTGAGACAATTTCCTGTTTTTTAAAAATCCAGATTTGTGAGCTGCCCCTGAAGCTCTGTGGACTGGCGTTCCAGCAACAGTTGCCAGGGCTCCACGTACAATCACCAAGGGCAGTAGAAGCCCCACTCCTGAACCAGCTCCCGTGGGAGCGCCCTCAGATGAGGCAGCCTCTCTGGAAGTCCCCCCCACAGATGAGGCAGCCTCTCTGGAAACCCCGCCACCCCTCGCCCCTGCGCCAGCTCTGGGGACAGTCCTGCAGCGGTAGCCGCAGGGAGCCGTGAGGGTACCTCATCCACAGGAGTACTGAGACAGAGACTGGGCAGCAACTCGGCCAGCCAGGGGGGATCCCGGTTAAAATGGACCCATTCGGGTTTACCCCTGTTGCCCAGTTTCTGAGGACAGGTAAGGAGGAAGGACTGTGGAATTAAACATCCCCCAGAACACGTTATCCTCGTAAACTGATGCTTTTGCACCTTCAGATATACTCTGAAACTTTCTCATTAATATGCTAAAGATTGCATTAATAAACTCTGTTACGTATAATGCACTGAACTGACGACGTGACCTGTTCATACTGTGGGCTCACACTCCCCACATGTCAAGAGCTCCCACTGATAACACAGTGGCCAATTCTTGGGCCATTGTACCATTTCCCCAAAGCCATGAATACTGGGAGATACATGAACTTGTATACTGGAAAATGAATTTGTTGATGTTTAAATGAAGATGTCAATATTTTGTATTTACAAATTCAGTTTTCCCTTTCTCTTAGTTTTTCTGCTGCAAATAGACCTTATAGGACTCACATGTTTCCCTTTATTAGAAGAGCACATTGGTCTGTGCTATGAGACTGAATGACAACATTGCAGGTCAAGGAAAAGACAGCATTTTGAACCTTTGTGCTGCTCAGGCTCCCAAGGTCATTCATGGGAGGATCAGTTTCAATTATATTTCAGTTTACCACTGACATCACTGGGGGGCAGGAGCGGATGTCACAGGGAGGCAAGCAGGGGGAGCTAAGGGCATAGTCGGACGCTCACTTTGCCCCCACCCAGCCCTGACCGCATCTTCCTCTATACCACGTCTGTGCCCCTCCCTGGAGAGGGTTCCTTTATGAGAAGCAGTGTCCAGGGTACAAACCCTGAGCAAACAGGGAGAAGAGAGTAGCCAGACTTAGTTCTTTATTAGCAGTACATGTTGGGTTTGACCAAGTTCAGTTAAATAAACACAGAATCTCACATCAGTGGATAAAATCTGGTGATGCCTGCCTCATTCGGGGTATACATAGTTATCTAGAATTAGATGGGGTGTCTATGGTTATCTGCAGTCAAAGAGGGTATATGGTTATCTAGAGTTATATGGGGTGTCTATGGTTATCTGTAGTCATAGTGGGGTATATGGTTCTCTAGAGTTACATGGGATGTATGGTTATCTGCTGGAAGAAAAATCGACAACCTCAGACATGCAGATGATACCACCCTTATGGCAGAAAGCAAAGAGGAACTAAAGAGCCTCTTGATGAAGGTGAAAGAGGAGAGTGAAAAACTTGGTTTCAAACCCAACATTCAAAAAACAAAGATCATAGCATCCGGTCCCATCACTTCATGGCAAATAGATGGGGAAACAATGGAAACAGTGACAGCCTTTACTTTCTCAGGCTCCAAAATCACTGCAGGTGGTGACTGCAGCCAAGAAATTAAAAGACGCTTGCTCCTTGGAAGAAAAGCTATGACAAATCTAGACATTGTATTAAAAATCAGAGACATTATTTTGCAAACAAAGGTCCATCTAGTCGAAGCTATGCTTTTCCCTGTAGTCATGTATGGATGTGAGAATTGGACCATAAAGAAAGCTGAGCACCAAAAAATTGATGCTTTTGAACTGTGGTGTTGCAGAAGACTCTTGAGAGTCCCTTGGACTGCAAGGAGAAACCAATCAATTCTAAAAGAAATCAGTTCTGAATAATCATTGGAGGGACTGATGTTGAAGCTGAAGCTCCATTACTTTGGCCACCTGATGTGAAGAGCCGACTCATTGGAAAAAAAAAAACCCTGATGCTGGGAAAGATTGAAGGCAGGAGGAAAAGGGGATGACAGAGGACAAGATGGTTGGATGGCATCACTGACTCAATGGACATGAGTTTGAGCAAGCTCTGGGAGATGGTAAAGGACAGGTGTGTTGTGGCCATGCTGCAGTCCGTGGGGTCACAGTCAGACTCGACTGAGTGACTGAACAACAACGGTCCGCAGTCATAGGTGGGTGTATGGTGGGGGGGGGGGGGGGACAGAAGTGCAGTCCTGGTGACTCACCTGCAGCAAATGTGGGTGTGGGGGGACAGGCAGGAACAGTGAAGGGGCTTCACAGCTGGATGGAGGCAGTAGCCCAGTCAGTGGTTTTCTCAGTGGGGATCCTTGGGTGAGCACTTTGATGAACAGGATTTTGATGCCAATTTAGTTTTCTGCTGTTCTTGTGCCCAAAGGCTTTGCTTGTTTGAAGTGAAGCAAGACCATCCCCCCCTGAGTAAAGGGAGTCAGTGATTTTATAGTTCCAAAGGTGTCTTTGGGCAGGAAGTCAGAGCAGGTGTAGGGGGCCGGAGCAGAGTTGTCCCCCCCCACCCCCGCCCCCGCCCAACCCTGGTGGCCGCTGCAGGGAGAAGCCTCTAGAGGGCGCAGGTGAGCCCACATGCGGGAGGCCCCGGGAGGGGACAGGCAGTCAGGGAAGAGCACGGAGTCCTGGGAGCGGAGGGAAGTGGGCTGACAGTGAGAGACCGGAGCCCAGGCAGCTCTGTGGCCGCCTGCCCCACCAGCACCTGCTCCCTGGACACGGCCTGCAGCCATCTGTGAGCCCAGGCGCCGCAACGGGACGGAGCCTGGCTTTCTTCAAGGACCATCTTCTGCTGGGATTGGAAACAGAACCCCCAGTGGGGTCCAGGTAAGGCTTATCCTTCTCTCGTGGTTTCCTAAGCGGTTGGGCTATGGATGAGATGGAGGTGTCACCATCCGGGACAGCCCGGGTGCATTTTTGAAATGTGTGTCATTTTTGGGTTGCGTTTCAACAAGCTCTCCTGGTTACTATGCGTCTGTGCTACTGGTTCTAAGACCTGAGAGTGTTCCTTTGTTTTCAGGGAAACACTAGACACCCCATTTTGCTACTAGCTGTGTGTCTGGCGAAGGAGCTGCATCTGTGTGCTCAGTAGGTTTAGGGGCTCAGTGCTGAGACCCTGGGGTCTCCTGGAGCCTGGAGGTGTGCTGTGCGCAGCAGCGGGGGACCCCAAGGGTCCTCGGAGCTACCTGGGTGGTTCTGAATCAAGGCCAAAGTTATGGCCCCCATGTCTTGGGGTGGGTGGGGGGACAGAGAGTGACTGGGTGGAGACACTTGTCTGGTGGCTCCGGCTGTGATACCTTGACAGCTCAGGGGCAACTAGGGCTCCTGCCCCAGAGTCACTGATTCCCCATCTTCCCGCCGTAACTGCACCTGCTTCTCCCAGGAGGCTGGAGGTGTTGGGCAGTGGGACGGGGTGGGGGAGGGTCCGAGAGGGACGGTAAAGCCACAGGGGTGAGGAGGAGCAAAAGTTCCTCCATCCATTGGGGGAGTTTGACGGAGTCGGGGGGGTAATCGCGATGAGAGGGGAAGCTCAGCCCGTCCTGTCTGAGGTTCTGAAGTTGTGCTGAGACACTTTGCAACTAAGGGTGAAACTGCAGCTGATTCAAATATTAAAGAGGGAAAAACTATGATGAACCAAAGGAGAAAAAAGAATCAGTTCAGATAACAGAAATATTTCCTGCCCAATTCTGAGATCTCTGAGCCTTAATACCTTCCATGTTACATCTTGACAGGGTCTGCCATAGAGAGGGCTACTCTGCAAAGTTGGGGAATGGGCGTTCATCCCGATGACACCCTGGGTCCCTTGTTGCCGGGGAGAGGATAGGCCCTGCCTGGGCTGGCTAAGCTGGGGTCTCTCTGCCCCTATCCCCTCCCCAGGGTGAGCCAGGCGGTGAAGGACAGTCCTATGACAACGCATTTGGAGGGCAGTCCTGGAAGCACATGTCTTTGGAGAAAAAAGTAAATAAAATTTCCCTGAAATGTTTGAACTTCACTCTCTGATTACCATCCAGTTTCTGAGAGTAAACACGGTATTCGCTTTGTGGAAGATTCATATTTGTGAAGTTCAGACTTGAAGGGGGCCTCGCCCTCTTCCCTGGGTGTCAATGTGTAACCCCAGCCCCTCATGCAGCTCCGCCATGCACAGACCCCCACATCACAGGGTGTAAACTCCACCGGCTCTTTTAACTGGGGGCCTCCTCCTCCCATCAAAGTTCCTGAGGTCCCCAAGGACCATCGATGAAAGACAGGTCACACGAGTTTTCTTCCTAACTTCTGCAGTTTGCAAAAAAATGAAGTTCATTCTCAAGGAAATGCCCAGAAACCCAGCTTCAAAGACTCAGGTAAACCTGAAATTCAAACACAGAAGCTGTAAACAGGATGGTGTGTTGGAAGCTGGCCCAGTGATGAAGTGCTCAGCCGGCGGTCCCCTCCTGGCCCCCGGGTCCTGCCTGCACGCCGCCCAAGCTTCCCTCCCGGGCTTGCTTCCCTCAGTTGTCCCGGCCGACACCTGCCGGCTCCTGGCTTTGATGCTGTTCGAGGCTCTGCTCAGGTAATTCCGCCTGCCAACAGCATCGTTAATTAACTTGCATTAAGCTCACTTAGCGCATTAGATCAGTTAGGAAACAAAGGTGGAGCCCCTGTGTCACGGTGAGGATGCTGTCTGCCGTGCGCTCACATGCGTGGGCTAGAATTTTATTCAATCTCAGATTTTATTGCCTGAAATAAAGCGAGGGATAATGGACATGTGGGCACTTAGCCTCTGCTCTGTGTTTCTACACTTCACACTTTCATGCTTGTCTTCTCTGCTTTTCAAACAAGGGAATCAAGGCCCAGAGGGGAAGGGATGCCCGGCCGCAGGGCTAGTGACAGTGTGACCCCAGCGTGGCTGATGGGGGTGGAGCACCCAGCACTCAGGCTCGTGCTGCGCGCCTTGTAGGTGGAAAGTCGGCAGAAACCAGACCTACTGCTGCTGCCTCTGTGGGGATGAGCCGAGAGGGTGCCAGACACCCCAGGTACACCCCTCGGTTCAGGGTCGTGTCAGCCCCAACATCCCAGGTATGAAAGGCCGACCTCAAGTTCAGGGGTCGTGTCAGCCCTGACACCACGCATTATCTCGGGGAGCTGCCCCCACAAAGATTTGGTGACAGAGGAAAGCAAGGTGGAAATGAGGTGCGGCTGTCTCTGCAGTGCAGACAGGTGACCACAGGGATTTCAGGTGATTCAGTCTGATGAGTCTAGCAACAAAGGTGTTCACATGGCCCTGGGGTTCAGGCCTGGCCTCTGTCAGCAGGAACAGTGAGACTGCTCTTCACTGAACTCCTCTCCAGGGTCTGTCCCAGGAGCAGAGTTGTTACCCTAGGTGGGTGATCCCACAAGGTCGGAGCTCAGGAGAAGCACAGCCGGGATCTTGGGGCAGGGTGAGCCTGGCCTGAGAGTGGGTGAGGGATCCCACCACCCTAGGCGGCTTCAGTGCCCCTCGAGAGTGGAGGGCGCTCAGTGATAGTGTCCACGGTGGGTGGTGGGTGGGATATTTCGAGTCAGAGAAAGGTTGCTGGCAGTTCTAATCCCACCATGGGGTTGATCCCATTGGCAGAGCCACCCCTCTGGGTTCGGAGACGTGGTGCTCCTTCAAGCCTGGTGCCCAGTCGTCCAGGGTGGGACAGGCAGATGCCAGGGGCCCCAGAAATGCCTGGAGTCCTGGGTACACAGTTCTCGGAGAACTCTGTCTCCAGCAGATGGGTCCAGCAGGATGGTGGTGCCGAGCCTTCCGTGGGGAGATGCACTCACGTGAGAGGGCAGCCATGACCCACTCCCTTGAGTCCAGTCCCCAGTCACTCGCAGGCCATACCCTGTACTTGGTGAGGTTGTGCCCGGCTGGGAAGCCCCTCTCCCGATGGGCGGAGCTGCCATCACTGTGCTCGGAAGCCCTGCTCAGCTCTGCTGTTTCTAGATCCTTCACGGCTGACACATTTCAGAAGTTGGATCTAGCAAATGCAAGGTGAGCCCAAACACTGAAATAAGACAGTAGTAGTAGTCACCCAAGAACAATAGGGAGAAAATTCTGCCAACAGCGCCTTAATCCTGGCATAAAGCACTTTCTCAGGACGTGAAGACAGACACACGAATCCAGATTACAGACGCAAACCGAGAGGCCGTGGTTTGACAGCTATCGGGCCAAATCTTTCCCACTAAAATGTCCATGATACTGTATTTCCAGTTCAATAGTTCTTAAACTTTGCACCCAGGAGAGAGAAGGCAGGATTTCATGGCGGATTTAATGTGTGTTTCATTGTTGTGGTTGTTCAGTCTCCGAGTATGTTTAATGTTCGTTTATTCATCTGACAAATCTTTTCTGAGGACCTGCTAGGGTGCAGGCACCGCCCTGGGACTGGAGACACGAGGCTGCATGGGTGGTGGTGGAAATGACCCCGCTTTGGGATGCTGGCCTCCTAGCAAGGAGAGCGGAGCCACAGTCCAGACACAAAATGACCCTTCAGTAAACCTTGGACCAGGAACAAACACACACGTGGGCAGAGAAGAGCTGCGTCAGAGTGAGGGCCCTCCTGAGCAGTACAATCTGAGGGGTGGCCAGCTGGGGGTGCACCTGAGACGCCCCACCCCAGCAGGCAGGCAGTGTGGCTACAGCTGAGGGAAAAGAGGTGAACAGGAGCTGGGAGGAGACTGAGGATGGAGGGAGCAGGGCTGGAGGCCATGGCAAGGAGTTTGGGCCTCACTGTGGGCAGTGGGAAGGCAGACTAGATGGTACAGTGTCGTTTGGAGACCCTCAGTGCCCACAGCAAGACCAGGGAGTACAGTGAAACCCACCCCCACGAGTCAATCTGCAAGTAGCCTCTTTTTGAGGGCCCTGGTGGGGCTGGTGGGGCTGGAGGCAGGCAATAGGAGCAGTTGGGCTTTCAACCCAACATCGGCTCTCTTAGAAATTAACAGTGACAAAGGGGCCCTTTCTGAGAAAATGTTTAAAGATCTCAACTTGAAACATGCTTACATTTTTAAAAGTTTCAAACTGGAAGGAAACACTTAACATTCCTGTAGAGGCAGATACATGGCCTTCCACCCTTGGCAGCTGGACCAGATGCTCCCACAGTCCGCCCAGAGCCCCTCACGGCTCCACTCCCCATGTCTCTCCTGCAGAGATGGGGACACATTTCCCAGCACTGGGGGAGAGAGAGAGCTGGGTGGACAGGGCAGTGCCCTGATGGGTCCGTTTGGAAGCCTCCTCCTCCGTCCAGGGAGCTGTTGGGGCACTGAGTCAAGGATCGGTTTAGCGCCCAGCTGGCAAGTCAGAGCTGCTTCTGTCCATTGTACTTGGCACTTGAGGAGTTAGGAGAACGTGGCTGCTTGGCCCATCCAGCAGGTGGACGCAGGCATCTGGCAGGTGTAAATTTTCTCCCAAGCAACAGGACCATGGAAATGGATTGGGCAGGAAGTCATCCTAGAGGAAGGGTCTCTGGGGTGCCTGGGGCAGTGTGAGCTCATGGACAGGTCCTGAGGATGAGCTGGGGGGCGGGAAGGGGGGCTTGTCCACTTGGCATCCGGCCAGTGCTCAGATGGTACCGGAGACCATGGCGAGGGATCGGATGGATGCAAATATCTATTGGTTTGGGTGGTTTTGTTGACCTTGTAGATGTTTATGGCTTTAATGGTTTGTTTGAGGCCTGTGTTCTTACCTAATGAACATCACATCAGTCCCAGAAAAGCCCTAAGTTTTAAAAATATTGAAGTATACTTTCTTAAAGGCACTTCGTGACTCTCAAGGTCCATTTTCTTTAAGATTTAGTTCTTAATAATGGCTCAGAGTGGCTGTTCCTAAGACTTCCTGCCCATAAAATGAAGAAAATCTCTCAGAATGCACACTTCAGGGCTGTTTAGACACTTTGTCCTCTGCAGAAAACTGGCATCTCTATAAAGGGCAGAACCAAGCGGGCAGTGGCAGGGGCAGGGTGGTGTCTCAGCGCACAGTGTGGTTCTCAGCTGACGGGCTCCTTTAGGGAGATAAATCGTCCAACCCATGTCTTTTAATTTCAGCAGAACCTCTTTAAATTTCAGCTCATTATTTAGGGGGATTTGGAGAGAGAGATCCATCCCTAAGATGTGCAAACATACAAAAGACACCTGATTTACCCCAGTGGCTCCGGCAGGCCCAGCCCTGTCCCCATGACCCCAAGGTCTGAGCAAATGACTTGATGCTCTGATAGCAGCCATTTAAGCCATTTTGCTCCTCATTTTACAGTCAGAGGAAACCAAGGCAGAATGTCCCTGTGACTGGGGACATTCAGTTTTAAGTGGACTCTAAAAGGGGCTTCCCAGGAGGCGCAATTGGCAAAGAATTGCTTGCCAATGCAGGAGATGTGGGTTCAATCCCTGGGTCGGGAAGAACCCCTAGAATAGGAAGTGGCAACTCACTCCAGTACTCTTGCCTGGGAAATCCCATAGAGGAACCTGGTGGGCTATAGTCCATGTGGTTGCAGAAGAGTCATACACGACTGAGCAAGCACACAGGTGTTTAAAACCCAGAAACCACACTTTCTGTCAAACTGCTGCCTGTCAGTCTCCAGCCTCAAGTTTCCACACAAAAATCATCATCCAAACAGACCACACGCGGCTCTTGGCTCTGACTTCACGACTGGCTGCAATGTGGGGGCGGCGCTTGAGAATATTACCCTGATGGCTTTCCCAGTTGTTGCTTTTGAAGGCAAATATTTATTTTGTGATGATTGCAAAAGTCAGAACAGCAGAATGCTGGCCTTTCCTTATGTTTACAGAATCAACAGAAT
Organism: Dama dama; assembly: GCF_033118175.1. Lineage (NCBI taxonomy): Eukaryota > Metazoa > Chordata > Mammalia > Artiodactyla > Cervidae > Dama > Dama dama. The sequence continues at coordinate 60,118,943 of NC_083691.1, read as the reverse complement.
GGAGACACCAACACGCGTCCTTGTTCCCTAAGGAGCTGGCTGTTTACCTCCTGCAGCATCAATTAATCAAAGCGGGGCCTCTGGAGGTGCAGGCCTCCTGCAGTGATCATCCTTCCACCTGTCTCAAAGGTTCTCAACAGGAGCCTGGACAGTGCAACAGGGGTCGTCCTTCCTGTTACCTGAAGAACGCTTCTTGGGGCCTCACTGGGTGCTTTCTTATGCTCTGAATCTTGCTTAAGGTTTTGGAAGAGGATCTAAAAGAAAAAGAAGGCCTGACTTCTGTTCTCATGGCTCATAGGATGAAAAGAATGAACCAGCACAAACAGCCTCACAGGGGCTTCCCAGGTGGCTCAGTGGTGAAGAATCTGCTGGCCAATGCAGGAGACGCGGGTTTGATCCCTGATCCAGGAAGAACCCACATGCCACTGAGCAGCTAGGCCCATATGCCACAACCACTGAAGCCTGTGTGCCTAGAGCCTGTGCTCTGCAAGAAGAGAAGCTACCACAATGAGAAGCCTGAGCACCACAAGGAGAGTAGCCTCTGCTCACCATACCGAGAGAAAAGCCTATGCAGCAATGAAGACCCAACGTAGCCAAAAATAAATAAATAAAATAAAATTATTAACACAAAGCTTCCCAGGTGGCACAGGAGGCAGAATTCGCCTGCCAAGGCAGGAGATACAAGAGATGCATGTTCCATCTCTGTTCATGTCCATGTTCCTTCACCTTCCAGGGGTCAGGAAGATCCCCTGGAGAAGGAAACGGTAGCCCACTCCAGTATTCTTGCCTGGGAAATCCCATGGACAGAGGAGCCTGGTAGGTTACAATCCATGGGGTTGCAAAGTCAGATACAACTGAACACACACATACACACATTAAAACAAAATGAAAACCAGCCTGATACTCACACAAACAAGAGGACAGAGTCCTCTGGGACTGGACAGTGGGGCCCACCACCCACCCTGGGCTGTAGCCATGCCCTCTCTGAACATGGGGGCTCCCTCTGGTCTGGAGCAGGTGCCTGGCATGCAGTTCAGTTCAGTCACTCAGTCGTGTCCGACTCTTTGTGATCCCATGGATGGCAGCACGCCAGGCTTCCCTATCCATCACCAACTCCTGGAGCTTACTCAAACTCATGTCCATCCAGTCAGTGATGCCATCAAATCATCTCATCCTCTGTCATCCCTTTCTCCTTCTGCCTTCAATCTTTCCCAGCATCAGGGTTTTTTCCAATGAGTCATTTCTTCGCATCAGGTGGCCAAAGTATTGGAACTTCAGCATCAGTTCCTCCAATGAATATTCAGGACTGATTTCCTTTAGGATTAATGGGTTTTATCTCCTTGGAGTCCAAGAGACTCTCAAGAGTCTTCTTCAACACCACAGTTCAAAAGCATCAATTCTTCGGCACTCAGCTTTCTTTATAGTCCAAATCTCACATTCATACATGACTACTGGAAAAACCATAGCTTTGACTAGGCCAACCTTTGTCAGCAAAGTAATGTCTCTGCTTTTTAATATGCTGTCTAGGTTGGTCATAGCTTTGCTTCCAAGGAGCAAGCAAGCATCTTTTAATTTCATGGATGCAGTCATCATCTGCAGTGATTTTGGAGCCCAAGAAAATAAAGTCTGTCACTGTTTCCGTTATTTCCCTATCTATTTGGCATGTAGTAGGTGCCCAGAAAATGTTGATATGAAGCAGCCTTTACTGGACACTGATTGCCTTCCAGGGTTCCCCTCTCATTCACTCTGTGAGATGGGGTGCATCACTCCTTCTTGGATGCCTGGCAGAGGCTCAGGGGTGAGTGACATCCAGGAGCTCATCCTGCTAATTGGCAGTGTCCCCCCTCCCCCGGCTCCTCTAGAGGGCAGATCAGGGAGGGGGGCGGCAGCTGCAGATTAGATGGAAATTTAAGTTTGTATCATAACTGTTTTGGGAGTGGGGCAAATTGGAGAGATTGCTAAAGCCCTGGGCAGGCTGAGCACCAGATCCTGGGACAGCCACCCCTGCCAGCTGGGCACCAAAGCCCGAGATCACGTGGCTTGGGGCAGGTGCCCCAAGGAGGACGGAGCAGGGTAGGCGAGCCCCACAGAGCATGGTGCCTGGCTGCCCTCACCGTAACACTCCAGACTCCTGCTGCCGCGCCGCGACCCACAGGGGCTGCCTCTGCTGCTCTCCCGCCAACGAGCTCTCACCCAGGACGTCTGTGCCTCCTTCACCCCTTGGGTCTCTGCTACCCACCACCTCATCACAGAAGCCCTCCCTGGCCACAGTCCATGTAAACGGCAGCTCCGACCCCAAAACTCCTGTGTAAGCCCTACTCACACAACCCTGCATAAACGTCCCCATCAGAGTGTGAGCCCAGCCCTGTCGTGTGATCAGAGAGTCTGTCTGGAGATTGGGGTCACAGCAGGGCATGGGGTGGGTACTCTGCCACCACCGGAGGGAGGCTTCCTCCTGGGCCCTCAGGGAGGAGGTTTTGGATGTGACTCTCCTGAGAACCCCGATCTGTTTGGAATCACTGAAGCACGCCGGGGAGAAGATGGAATGAGCTCAGGTTAAAGAACAACCAGGAGCCAGCCAGGCTGGGCTTCAGATGGAGAACATGAGGCAGCAGGGGACAGACACTGACAGTGGGCCCGCATAAGGACTGCGATATCCCATCCCAAGTTCTGCCCGCTGTCAGGAAACACGGTCAAAATAAACTCCAGGACTTCCCTGCTGACTCAGTGGTAAAGAATCTGCCTTCCAGTGCAGGAGACACGGGTTCAATCCCTGGTCAGGGAGGATCCCACATGCCGAGGAGCAACTAAGCCTGTGCATTGAAGTTACTGAAGCCTGCGCACCCTAGAGCCGATGCTCTGGACCAAGAGAAGCCCGAGGACCACAACCAAGAGTAGCCCCACTCGCCACAACTAGAGAAAAGCCTGAGCAGCATCGAAGACCCAGAGCAGCCAAAAGCAAATAAATAAATCTTAAAAAAAAAAAAAAAAAACCAAAACTCTGCTCGAGGGACCAGTGGTCCTCAGGGTGAGAGCAGCAGCTCCTCCCCATCAGGCCAGGTGCTGATGACCACTGTGTGACATCCCCCAGTGTTGACGTGTTTCCCCCCGCTGACCCCTACCCGCCCAGGGCTCTCTCCATCCTTCCCTCCCCCTGCCCTCCTCACTCCCCGTGTTTCGGACAAAGGGCAACTCTGGCCTCAGAATTCCTGGGCAGGGAGGGGGTATTGCCTTACACGCTCTGTTCCTGGGGTGCCGTGTGTAAGATGCACATGCAGGAAATGCAACAGCCAAACAGCTTGGGATGAGGCAGGGACCAGGCTGGGAGGTGGTGGAGCTAGGGCCTAGGGCGGCCTCCTGTGGCCCCAGTGAAGGGGGCAGACAGTGGCCAAAGGCAAGCGGCCAATCTGGCTCTCAGTCTCCTGGCTGGACAATATCTTAGCCAACAGCCAGAGAGTTCTGTCTGTCCTAGGAGTTGAGTTTAGTTCTCAGGGAGGAAGATGAACAAATGCACGAGTTGGGGGCAGAGAGGCGGCAGGCAGGGGGAGCCTTCACAGCCTGGATGGCTCAGCGTCCAGGAGCTTTGAGTGAACCTGTTTCCTCCTCATGGGGCATCATTTTGGAGCTGGCACTTCTAGGCTTCAGGAAGCACTAGACACCTGAGCCTCCTTGGAGATTCAGCATCTGCTCCGCACACACCCCCGCCCCTGCTGAAAACCCCCAAGGGTTAATGGTTTCCTTTTGGAAAACTTTCAAATTGTGTTCATTTGCGTTTACATTATCTGCTTCCTTCAGCTCTGTGTGTGGATTATTCTCCTGTTGGGTTGGTTTAATTTAACCCAGTCTGCAGCTGTGCTAACAAATTCGCTGATGCCCCCTGCTTCCAGACGGCTTTTTCTGTCTTTTCTCTGGCTTTACATCAAGAGGCCACACTGAAACCCTCTAGCATCAGAACTTTGGCTTGGCCTTCCTACTGCTTCAAAATCCATTTCCTGTGACCGCGCTTCACTGCGTCTCAGATTCTAACCAGCTAATTTAATATTTACTAGTCAAAGTTAATGATTTATAAAAATCACTGCTGAAAACAAGCAATGCTCATTCTCTAAAGCTCTCCGCCCTTTGTGGGAGGATCTGCGTGTTCCCCACACATGAGGGTCCCTCAGAAGCCTGCTCAGCACAAAATGTGAAACTCTGAGTCTTTAAGAAAATATCACAAATGTGCAGATTTACAAAGACCCCAAAACCCACCAGTTGATCTTTTGGTGATTTTTAAAATGACCTTCTTGTATTTAATGAGACTTAGGAGAGAGCTGGGCCTCCCTGGGGGCTCAGGGTAAAGAACCCGCCTGCCATTGTAGGAGATGTGGGTTCAGTTCCTAGGTCAGGAAGATCCCATGGAGGAGGGTATGTCAACCACTCCAGTATTCTTGCCTGGAGAATAATCCCATGGACAGAGAGGCCTGGTGGGCTACAGTCCATGGAGTCACAAAGAGTCGGACATGTCTGAGCAACTAGACAACAAAAACAGGAGAGACCTGGCCACTTAGTCAGATGGTGACTATTGGGAACTACAGAAGTACAAGGGGTGTCTGGACCTGGGATGGGTGTGTTTTCCTGAACTCTGCCTGGATCCATCTGTACCCTGAAAACCAGTAATGTGTTTCTAGGAGATACTCAGCTCTTCTCAGAGCAGACAGATCCCAGCAGGCCTCCCCTGGACATGAGGTCATGACCCCCAGGCAGCCCTGCAGAGACGCCCCCTCCCCAGGAGGGGAGGACGGTGCTCTGCAGCCTGGGGTGATAGGACGACAGTTGCTGGAAGTCCTGGATGAAACAGGCTCCTTGAGGGTGTGGGTCCATGACACCCTAAACCCTGTCTACATCAGAATTCACTCCTGCAGTGCAGCGTGAGGCCTGCATCCAGTGAGAGCTGACTGGAGCGTGATTAGCTTCTGTGAGTGAGGCTGAGCAAGAGAAGGTGGTCCTCCCTCTCGGCCTGGGGAGGCCTCCTGGCCTTTCACAAACACCGAAGGCCCTGCCGCCCTCATCTCAGACATCTCGTGTTAGTGAGAGGGTCTTCCCATGAGAAAGCATGGAGCCCACCGTAACACCTATTTAAAGAATGGTCAGGACTTCCCAGGGTGGCCCAGTCATTAAGAACCTGCCTGCCAATGCAGGGGACATGGGTTTGATCCCTGGTCCAGGAAGATTCCACTTGTTGGGGGCCAATTAAGCCTGTGCCCCATAGCTACTGAGACTGTGCTCTAGAGCCCAAGCTCTTCAACAAGAGAAGCCACTGCAATGAGAAGCCCACACAGCGCAACTAGAGAATAGCCTGTGCATAGCAACAAAGACCCAGCACAGCTATAAAGAAATAATTTTTTTAATAAAAAGAATAATCAGAAAGGGCATGATCTTCAAGGACTCAGATGTGAAAGGCCACCAGACCTCTTGGGGAGGCTCTGGGCAGAGCTCTGGGCCGGACTCCAGGCCATGTCCATTCACCTCGGCTCATCCACCTGCAAACGTGGGGACCGTCCCACAAGAGACAACGTCCACTTCCCCCCGTCACTGCACAGCTGCCCCCAAGCCGAGCTCCTTCCCTGGGTCATCTATGGGCATGTCGGCCCCTTCCAGCCCCTCCCTGACCCATACGTCCAAGCCTAACGCTGTCCTCTGATAAAGGAACTGGAGCTCCCGGGGGTGCAGCTCACCCAGGGCTGATGTGATGAGATGAGCTCCCAGGAGGGCTCTTGGGACAGCTAGGGGACCACAGGAAAAAGCAGGGGGAGGTGATCAAGCGTGGATATTGGTAATAACCATGAGGCGCCAACACTGGCTCATCGGCTGAGACAAACACATCTACTAGCAGAAGGTCTCAACAGAAGGGACTTGAGCTATGAGACACACCCCAACTCTGCACAGTGTTTGCCGCTTTCCCAGAGGTCTGAATCTGTTCTACAGTAAGAAGTCTTAGTGAAAACCACTTCTTTAGACTCAGTTCTGTCCTCCATCCTGAGCCACCTCCTGGAATTGGCAAAGCAACCCTCCACCCCCACCTCTGGGAGCTGAGCTGCCTCCCTGACTCCTGGACGGCGAGCAGCGATGGGAGGGCCTGGGGGTCAGAAGAGACCCCAGTGTCCCCACACTCCCCACATGGACGCTGGGCAGGCTCCTCACCCCCTTGATTTCCTCTGTAAACAGGGTCACAGCTGCCAGCTCGGGGGCCCCATGATTCAGCACACGTGTGTGGAGTGGTGTGTACCCACGCATGTCACTGTGAGCCCCCACCTACTCCCTTATTACCTGGGGATTACCAGTGGTTGCTTGTCACCCTGCAGCCCAGGAAGAGGGTAGCTGAATGGTCACTTTGCACGCCAGCACCCTGGCTCCCTGCTGGCCTCTGTGGGAGCAGGTGGGGTGGATTGAGGGCCCAGGTCCCTCCCTGTAGGACACTATCAGACCATGAGCATGAAGGGCAGCCAAGCTTGCAGCTCCATGGAAGACAGTTGCTGGTGTTTGGGGTCTGTGTGTGGCCGAGGATTCTGACAGGCCCTCTGCAAACACACCCTCGCATCCTGGGTACTTCAAGGAGCGGCTGCCTGCAGGGCAGATGGTGCAGCACCTGCTTACTGCTGGGGCTCAGACCCTGAGGACCCTGGAGGCTGAGCCACACTCACCCTCCCCAGCCTGCCCGGAGGACACCCCGCATCTCGTGGCCTGTTTGCACTGAAGAGGGAAAGTGCGTTACAAACACCTGGGAAGCACCCTCGTAGGAAACTCCTTAGATCTGGGATGCAGGTTGCTGTGTTCTGGTCATGCCCAGCTCTAGAAGGAAATTCAAGAAGGCCAAGGGGAGAATAGACAGGTGGGGCAAGTGGAGCTGGCAGGAGCCCACCTTTTCCCTGGTCGCCCTTCTCGCCCTCTTAGAGGGCCATCAGCTACTAGTCATTGGCAGATCATTCAGGTGCTATCAATTCACTTGTTTTCAGTTTTGTCAAGTTCTCACTCTGGTTCTGCCACAGTTATGAAATGGCAGAGGGGGGAAAACCCACCCCCTCATTCAGATGCTGGTTTAGCAACTCTTGGCCTGCAGGGCCAGATGCCCTGTTCCTGAACCAAGCCCACGGCCCCCCTGCTGGGCTGCTGCCCTGGCACGGCAGGTTGGGAAGGGCAGTGGCTGAAGGCTGGCACCCACACCGGCCAGGAGGGCTGAGGGGAGGGCGTGGTGACCACAGGTGAAGGCGCGAGCAAGAGGCGTGGGGACCACACTGCCCTGCCCTGCTTCCTTCGTGTTTTTATTTCCTTGTCATTGTCTGCTTAACATCCTGAGCCTCTGAAGACCTGGGTCAGTGAGTCTTCATCTATGGGACAGAACTCAGTGCCACGTGTGTGGCTCACCAGGGTGTGGCTGAAACAGCCAAGTGGGTAACAGGGGACCCCCAACCTCAGCCACTGCACACACCAAACTCCACCTCCCTCGCAGTCCCGAGCGCCGGGCTCAGAGAGTGCCCAGCCAAGCCCTCACACCCTGGACCCTCAGCCCATCTATGCACCGAACACCCAGTTCCTCTCTGTGTCTGGCTGCTTCCTGGATTCCCGGCCTCGTGCTGGGGTGCCCGGAACTCACCAAGACCTCCAGGCTGACTTGGTCGGCATGGAGCCCAGGAACCCCACAGTCTGAAAAACTGCCCCCTGGGCTTCCCTGGTGACTCAGTGGTAAAGTGTCTGCCTGCCAACGCGGAAGACCCAGGTTGAGCCCTGATTCAGGAGGATCTACATGCCACAGAGCAACTAAGCCCATGTGCCACAGCTTCTGAAGCCTGTGTGTCCTACAGCCCAGGCTCCCCAACAAAAGAAGCTACCACAATGCGAAGCCCAAACACCGCAACTAGAGAGTAGCCTCCACTCCCTGCAACTAGAGAAAAGCCCACACAGCAACGAGGACCCAGCACAGCCAAAAATAAATTTCTGTTTTAAATTCTTAAAAATTAAAAATGAAACTGTCCCCTGATGCTGGCGATGAGGCAGGACTGAGGACTACTGTTCCAGGATCACAATCTTGACCTTGATGGGCACGTGAGTCCCCTGGCATCTGGCTACAATGCAGCATTTGTTACTGTGGGCCTGCGTGGGTCCGGCTCTCACATTTCTGACAAGCTCCCAGTGACACAATGCCTTCCAGGGATGCGATTTGAACACCAAGTTTGCAGAAGCACAGGAGCATGCCTTCACAAAGAGCGAAGACTAGTTGGCAAGAGAAGAGCTGAACACGAACCTGTTAGCCACAGCCCAGGCCCTGGGCTCCTGGCTGCCCAGCAGTGACCCTGGCCATGAGCACCGGGTGTGAGTGAGGGGGTAGCAGGGGGAGCGTCCTCGGGGGTGGGGGGACAAGCAGGTGGGGGAATCTCACACTCTGTGGTCTGAGGAGACAGATGAGTCAGTCTGCTTTATTAAAAAATAGTTATTCCCACAGGGAAAGAAAAGAAATTGCAAACCTGTTACTCCTATTTGTTCAGTCTTGTAGTCTATTCCCAAGATGAAACGTCTATTGTTCAATAAGCCTGCTTTTACTGGAACCATTAACAAATTAAAGTGCATTTCCTGAACTTATTTTAATGTGTTGAAGGCAACACGTAATGCTACAAGCCTGGTTTTCAGAGTTTGTGATGATGGTGGTTTGGTTGCTAAGTTGTGTCTGACTCTTGGGACTCCATGGACTGTAGCCTGCCAGGCTCCTCTGTCCATGGAATTCTCCAGGCAAGAATACTGGAGTGGGTTGCCATTTCCTTCTCCAGGGGACCTTCCTGACCCAGGAATTGAACCGAGGTCTCCTGCACTGCAGGCAGATTCTTTACCTAGTGAGCTACAAGGGAAGCCACTTTCAGAGTTTAAACGACCAGAAAGATTTCTGCACAATTAGGAGATAAGTACTGCTTTTCTGCCTTTCACTTGCTGTTTTTACTTCCCCCTTGTGTGTGTGTGTGTGTGTGTGTGTGTGTGTGTGTGTGTAGTGTAGTGTAGTGTATGTCACAACGTGGCAGGCAGAGCTTGGAACACACACATGTGGTGCTTTCTCAGTCTAACACTGGGGACCTGCCCCGGAAAACGGCTTGGTGCCCGGGGTCAAGTCCATCCCACCTCGGGTGTCCCTGCGCCTCTGAGTCACCTGGGAACTTGATCAAAAGGCAGGTTCTGATTCAGGGCTGGGGGTGTTCACACTGCTAACAGGTGATGCTGGGATGGCTGGTCTACAGACACATGCTGAGCAGAGCACGGGCTCAGGCCCTAACCTGCAGGAAGCTGAAGGCCCAGGGTCCCGCTTGGAGGTGGTGTGGCCTGAACACCAGACTGAGCGGGAGCCCCTCAGCCCACTGCTCTGTCCAGAGCTGGAGTCTGCATTGCTCTGGTACTTCAGACCCTCCCACATCATGGATTCAGTGTTCTTTAAAAAACTGGTATTTCTATAAACACCCAGAATATCAGGCTTTAGGGTCACCCAACATGGGGTGAAGTCCCCGACCCACCAAAACTTAGTTGCTGTGACCTGGGACCCCTGTGTGTCCGTGATGCCAACTGAAGCTTTGCTCCCATGCTGGTCCCTGGGATCCAGAGGGGATGTTCCCTTGGGCAAGCAGCATGATGCCCAGGGCCAGAGGGCCAGGCTGGGGCCTCTCCACCCAAACCTGGGATGCCCTGCATGTGGGGCTCAGGGCTGCCCCCAGCCTCCCGTACATCCACCCCACATGGGAGCCGCCACGGCCCTGCTATGCACACCCTACTTGCCAGGCGGGATCCCCTGACAGGATTCCATCCCACTCATCGTGTCTCCATCCTTTGACTCTGGGAAGTAGCTGCACTAGCTCACATGCTTCCGTGGAGAGAATTTATCCCTTGGGTTCTTAAGTTTCCTCCTAGAAAATCCGCACATGAAACCTTCGAAAAAACAGAAATCCACAGTCTAGTTTTCCCCAGTGTCTGTGTCCTTGGAAGCTTTGAGGAAAAGGGGGGGGATGAAGTTGGTTTGAAGTAAAATTGAGGCAATTACAGGATCAAAAGCACGACTTCGTCTGCAGACACTTTCGCTGCACCCTCAGCACCTAATCCTTTTCAACTTTTATAACCACCTTGTTTGGCGGAAAAATCAGGAAGTCACTTGTCACACAGGACTGTAACAAGCCTCTTTGATAGTAAAAAAAAAAAGGATGAAAAGACAAGCAAGAATCCCATAAACACTAACTTTGAAGACCAGAGAGCAGCAGGCCCCTCCCCGCAACCCCCTACCCCATCCCCACCCTCCCGGCCAGCAGACCCTTGTGTGCTGGCCCCCAGCACGTTCACTGCAGCCTCAGGCAGCACTGAGTGCTGAGCAAAAGCAAAGTCTACCTTTGATATTCTTAATCCCCACCCCCTGGTTTTCTCTGTGAAATATGAACCCACAACTGACTATGGCACGGACTGGGTCTCAGACCTACGGGACTGGCTGGAATCTGCTCAGCCCTGATGAAGGGGTTCTGCCTGGTACCTCTCTCTGGCCTGACCCCAGGGTCGGGGGGAGGGAGCTGTGCTGTGTGGGCTCCTGGGCTCCTGCTCTGCAGCCCCCCTCCAGCGCAGGGGTAGGAAGGACCCCCCAGCACCTGCCCATGGACAGAGCCTGCCAAGCTGACGCCTCACCATAAAGTGCCGGGCCAGCGCCTCCTGGAGAAATAAGTCCCTCTGTGGGAATGGACCAGAGATGGCAGTGCTGAGCTCTGCTATAACTGGGGTCCTGAGGTCAAGGCTCTGGCTCCACAGGGACCGGAGAGATGATGGACACTGGACTCCCCGGGCCCCACAAAGGGTCGTCCAGGGGGCGCAGCCGGGGACAAGCTCGTCCTGAGGTCTGGAAGCTCGTTGAAAAGATCATTCAACAAAAAATATTAATAACAGAGATGACAAAGACATTTCGATGTGGATACATCTTTGAGTTCTTGAAATTTTATATATGAGACGGGGACTTTCTTGGTGGCACAGTGGATAAGAATCCACCTGCCAATGCAGGGGTGTGTGTGTGCCCGCTCAGTCGTGTCCGACTCTTTGTGACCCCACGGACTGTAGCCCACCAGGCTCCTCTGTCCATGGGATCTTCCAGGCAAGAAAACTGGAGTGGGTTGCCATTCCCTTTTCCAGCAGATCTTCCTACCCAGGAATTGAACCCACATCTCTTGCATCTCTTGCACTGGCTGGCATGTTCTTAACCAGCTGAGCCACCAGGGAAGTCCCTACAGGGGACACGGGTTCAATCCCTGGTCCAGGAAGATCCCACACTGCCTCAGAGCAACTAAACCCATACACCACAACTACTGATCCTGTGGTCTAGGGCCCAGGAGCCACAACTACTGAGCCTTCAACCGCTTGCTGCAACTTCTGAAGCCCATGTGCCTAGAGCCTGTGCTCCGCAACGAAGAATAGCCCCCGTTCATCACAACTAGAGAAAGCCTGCATAGCATCGATGACCCAGCACAGCCAAAAACAAACAAACAAATAATTTTAAACATGCATGAGGTGGAAGTGGGGGCAGAACAGAGCCAAAGGAGAGGATTCCTGCAAGTCAGCCTGATCCGAACTCTTGGTGTGTTGATAGAACCCCGTCCATCTGGGGCTCAGATGACACTTTTGGTGTACGTGGTGGGTCCCAGCGTTATGCGCAGATAAGTGACCTGAGCCTGAGTTTTATAGCCCAATGTAATTAGCACTGGTCTGAGGCTGCCAGTACCTGGTTTTCCCAGTTTTTAGGAAATAAACCTTTGCCTGGGGGTGGGGGTGAGCAGGTACAGAGGCACAAGTTGGGAGATGGGCTGGTGGTGGGCTGAGAGACATGAAAGGCCGATACTGAATTTGGCATGTGATGTGATAAAATCCCAGCCTTGCTCTTGCCACCCCCTCCAACATCACCCCATTACCATAAACCCTGGGGTTGGCAGAGGCCGCGCTCTGCTGTGGTGCCCAGTGGTGTGATGAAGGGGAACATGGACGCCCCAAGGTAAGAGGGAGACCATGTCCCTCTGGAGTTGTGGGGGCCAGAGCCAGGCCGCAGGGTGAGGCCCCCAGATCTTCCTTGGTCACAGTCCCTCTGGGACGTTTGTGGTTATTAAAGGACAGAACCATGACCTTGGGAATGCAGGGAAACCAACCCCCCGCCGCCACCACCACGAGACACAAATTTTAACTCTCCAGGGGAATATGAAATAAACAGCAAGCTTTTAGGAAGTTAGTGTAAAACAAGGAGGCTGTATAATTGAGGACAAAAAGCCTCAGACTGTGAAAAAAAGATACGTTTTAAATACTAAGCTGAACTTTGTAGGATTTAATTAGAATGAATGAGTTATCGCTTAGTCTAAACATGCTGCTAAGTGTGTTTTTGTGATGCTCCCTGGTGCATGGAGTTGCCTGCAGTTTGGGGCTTTGATGGAGGACTGGGTCTCCCCAGAGAAGCCCCCACCCCGAGCAGGGACACACCCCCCGACCCATGGCAGTGGGTTCACATGACAAACAGCGTCAAGTCCAGTGTTTCCTGAGCTCTCGTCTGGATTTATTTCATCGCTTTTTTCTTCCTAGACTTTGTTTGCTATTTGCTGTTCCTTTTGTTCCTAGAAACTTGGTTCTTTAAATAGGAGTCTCTTACTTGTCAAAAAATTGTCCTCATTTCAGTCTCTGGTTACCATGGGATTTTTTCCCCCCAAAAGTGTCTGCCTTGCTGTTTAGAATATGAACTTCCATTTCCCATACTTTGGGTTTCACACTCCATTTAGGGGAAGGATGAGTGAATCGGTGGCGGATTGGTCATGTGACCCAGGCGTGCATCTAGCTGGGGCACAGCATCGCCACTGGGCCCACAGAAAGGTCGTGGTCCACTTGGAGGCTTGGCTTCCTGGGAACTGTAGCTCCTGGCCCATCCTATAGGGAGGTAGACGGCCACCTGGACAAGCCCAGATGCTTAATCAAAACATCCAGGAGGCAGAGAGACCCAAGGGCTGTCTTCCGTCTGCTCGGTGGGGTTGCCACTAGCCAAAGGGGACTATCCATTTACAGTGATTAAAGCTAATTAACATCCAAGACTCCAGGAGATGGTGAGGGACAGAAAAGCCTGGCGTGCCGCAGTCCATGGGGTTGCAAATAGTTGGATACGACTTGGCGACTGAACGACAACATCCAAGGCTCAGTTTCCCATTGCACCAGCCATGTTCAAGTGCTCAGCGGCTGTGTGGAGAGTGGCTGTTGTCCTGGACAAGGCTGGGCTCAGCCACCTCAGCCCGTGGCCGAGAAAGCAGTGGGGAGGCAAGTGCAGGACAGGCTGAAGCTGGAGTGGGGCTGGACTCTGCTGTGCCCAGCCTGCGGCTAGTCCAGCCGGTGCAGGCATCCTTCCATCCGCCTTTTGCCCACGTCTTTTCAGGCAGAACTGAATGAAGGGCCCCCTGTTTGCAGATGGCAGGTTGGGAACAGGCACCCCTGTGATACCCTGGGCCTGGGAATCCCCTTACACCGGTCACAACATCCCAAGAGCCCAGGTTCATTCTCCTGCTGAAATGGGAACTCATTCTCACCATCCACAGAGTGTTATGAAGAATCTCTAGAAAATCTCTCTCATAGCTGTTCTGTACCCTGACACTGGGAGACACTTGACTACAAACTTATACAATGAGACCATTGGGGTGAGGTCATGTGGGTCTGTCTATTATTTCTCACAACTGTGGATGAATCTACAATTATCTCAAAACAAAACAGTGAAGTTTTTTATTTATTTTTAATTGGAGGATAATTGTTTTACAGTGTTGTCTTTCTGCCATATATCAACATGAGTCAGCCATGGGTATACATATGTCAAAACACTTAGCTTTTTAAATGTCCCTTATAATTCCTATAATGAAAATCTTTAAAAAGTTAAGCATGTCTGCCCCGGGCAGCCTAGGAGCAGATTTCGAGCGGCCTTTAAAAGCACACTGAATATTTCTCATAGCGCCTGAAAACATCCCCTTGAATGAACCTGGAGATCCTGAAGGTCTCTCTGCTGATTTGGGCACTTCCCATTTGCCCAAATTTCAAATAAAGACACAACTTAAAGCCACCTGGTGCAGTTTCCCAAACTCAGCAGCATCTCTGTGTGTGAGTCCTGGAGACCTAAGTTAGGGCTCTGAGGGCCTTGGGGATCTTCTGGGCTGGATGTGGGCCTGTGAGGGACTGGCCAATGCAGCTGCAGTATTTGGTTCTGCTTGATGGGTTGCTGCTGCAGAAATCACTGCAGGAGGGACAAGGTGTCTGCTCTGCTTGGCATCCCAGATGGAACCTTCCTTACCCTGGAACTATAATGGGGTGTTGGTGGGTCTTCATCATGGTTGTAAAGACAGAGGGTCTTGGAACTGATTTGCAGTCAGTGTCTGCCCCGTCTCTTGGACAAGTTGGTAGCACTTTGGCCTGGACATGTGTGTGGTGATGTCATGCCAGGTGGGGAGGTGAGGTGGTGGCTACAGGGAGGGTGTGGGCCTGGGTGGGAGCTCTGGTTTAAGCTCCTTCATCACTTACTGGTTGTGTGAATGTAGACGGTGACCTGACCGCCTTATCCTTTGGTTTATCCATAAGGTGCACACAACAGAATAGCACTTGTTTCATGAGATTTTCACAAGAACTTGGGTTAAGAGGTGAAATGTGATGGGAGTAGCAGCTCCCCCAGAGTGGGCAGGGTGCTGGTAGCTGCACCAAGGCCTCAAGCAGAGCTGGGGGGTGGTCTGGACGTGACCCTGGCAAATTCACCATTCCACCTATCATCTCTGTGGGTTTCCCTTCTGTGCTTTGTGGGAAGAGTCAGCGCAGGGAGGCAAACCTCTCTGGGGTTTTACAAACTGCTGGACTCGAGGAGAGCGGGCGGAGGAAGGCCCATCTTGAGGCTGCTCCCCTCCTCCCGCCTTCTCCCCAACCCCAACCCAGGACACAGCTGTGGTCCTTCTTCCAAACATCAGCCTGGAATGTTAGAGCTGACACAACGCCCTTGACACAGGGCCCCTCCCCTGGTCCATCCCCAGCACAAGGACCTCTCGTGGAAGCAGTGGGCCCATGCTCAGTTCCAAGAGATTAGGAGACCCGCCCCCCCCCCCCCTCCACTTACACACCAGTGAAGCCTCCATCTGCTCTCTGGGGCAGAGCATCCTTGGCCCCCTGCCCCTCTGTGAGTGCTGTGTGGAATCAGTTCACGCATCAGACTAGCATCCTTCCTAGGAGCGAGATAGAACATGCGGGCCCACGTGGAGCAGAGGAGCTCTATTGGCCATGGCTCAGTCTCTGATCTCACAGAGACAGTGTGAGCAGGTGCTTTAAGGGCCTGCACCCCAGGGTGAACCCTGCAGGAAAGCCTGAGTCTCAGCCTCTGGCTGTCCCCCTCTGCCCGAGTGGTCCCCATTTCCCCCGCCCTCTGTGCCAGGCTTCCGTGACCACACAGAACACAGTGGGACAGCCTCACCCGAACACTCCTCCATTTCCAGGGCCACGTTCCCAGAGGCCCCTCGACCCAGTGACTTCCTTGGAACCAGGGTCCCTGGAAATCTCATATCTTGAGTCATTTTATCCCAGAAAAGCAGAAAACTGAGCAATGCAACACTCTGGCTGTGACAATCTGGAGGCCCCCTCCATGGCCATGTGGTGGCTACTCATCCAGCTACTCTCACCTGGGCCACCTCCCTGGACTCTCCTCGCCTCTGCCCATGGGCAGTCTGGTGTCCCCTTTCCAGACTGGCGTCTAAACTTGGAAAGTCCCGCTTCCCCCTCAGCCCCTCCTCCCTAGGAGAGTATGAGCCAACCCCAAGCCCAGCCCCAGGGCGCCTGCTGCTTCACCTGCTGGCCACGTGGGTGCCGGGACTGTAGACCAGGGCCCGACCAGGGCCTGTCCGCCCAAACACGGCCTCCAGATGCCCTTGCTGGCTTCGCTGCATACCCCCCGTGCCCCCCACCCCAACACACACTCCGTTAGGCCTGAGTCCAGCACGTTCTCAGCCAGGACTCCGTGGGCTGGGTGAAGACTCCACTGCTTCTCCCCACTTCCTCAGCTTGGTGTCCGCTGTCCAGCCAGAGGCGCTCCCTGGGATGGGGTGGGGAGTTCATCAGCAAAGTCTTGCCCTCAGTCCTCCACCTTCTCTCAGCCATGAGTCTGCACTCCCACCCCCACCCCATTGGTCTTTCTGATGGGCCTGAAGCTCGCAGCATCTGGGTCCACAGCCTCCATCCAGGACTCTATCCCGGGGCTTCCCGCAGAAGGCTGCTGAGGGCCCCAGGGGGGTGGACTCCAAGAGCCTCTTGGCTGGAGGGTGATGAGCTGAGAGGGATGTGCCCAGTTCAGCCCTCTACCTCCCAGCCAGGGTCCTGGAGCCACAGAGCGGCTGAGAGATGTATGTCCTCTGGCTGCCCCCGGGCCCCCTGCCCTGGGCGCACCCCCGCCCCCATGAGCCTCAGCCTCGGCCCACGGAGCGCATTTGCCGGTTTGGGTTTTGTACCTGCTGAAGGAAGGAATATTTCACGGTTATTAATGAAAGTGATAGCGATCCCATGTGTGTTTATCTTGGATTATGTGGTCGTTATAAGATGAAGCACCCAGGCCGTCGGTCTGCGGCTGATGCGAGAGCAGGCGAGTCTGGACGAGGTGCTTGAGGAAAGGTGTCGGGTGTAAACCCCATCTTCAAACAACCAGGCCGCATTCCAGGCTGCAGAGCCACGGCCGTGTGCAGGGCCTCGTCCGGGGCCTGGAGGAGGATGAAAGTGCGGGCGTGTGCGCTTTAGGCTCATAATGAGGGCGAGGCTCGCGGGCACGCTCACTTGGCAGCTTCGGCACTTCCTGCAACAGTTCTCTCTTTTTTTTTCTCTCTCTCTTTTTTTATCCAAAGGCTGCTCTAAAGACAAATATTTTTTGTTAAACTGCTGGTAGTTCACTTTCTGCAGGAACCGTGCAATTAATCTTGTTTACATTAAAGAGACAGGTTGCCTTTGTCAGCTTTCCTGAGCTATAATTAATGAAGATCAAAAATGTTACAAAGACATAATATTGAGCTCAATGCAAATGCGGCCAAGTCACAGCTGCACCCAAGAGAGGAGAGCGGAAAACCAGCATCCCACGTCAGAAAGCGCAGGTCCCTCCTCCCCAGCCTCTCTGGCGGGTCTGCTGAGGGACACGGCTGGGCGTCAAACGGTTTTTAATGCCCCTACAATTAGGCTTTAAATGCACTTGGAGGCAGGTGCGTGTCTACTCACTCAGCTCAAGTCATCCAGGTGTGTGGGGCTGTGGCCCCGAGGCTTGGAGTCGGGGAAATTCAGTCAGAAGGCAGTGGCCTCGGGGCCTGGTGGAATCATGGAGCCTATGATGGGGGCAGGATGGGGGTATCTATTTAGAGCCCTGGTTGGATGACTGTTGTTAGGAGACGAGATGGCCTCTGGGCATCACCAAAGCCCTGCTGTGACCCCGACATCCCAGCCTGGGGACTCAGACCTCCAGCTCCCAGAAGACAGCTTGAAAGGGACTCCGCTGCCCACAAAGAAAGAACATGGCTTCTACCCAGCTCATGGAGCCATGGTCAGCAGCCGCCGGGAGCCCACCAGCAGCACCCTGCCACAGGCCAGGCTCTCAGCGCAGCTGGAGGAGCCAGGGCCAGTGGGTTGTGGGGACCTGGACTGAGTCACACAGTTCAGAGCTGACCCATTTCTTCAGGTCCCAACTGCAAAAGTCCAGACGAGAAGGAAAACTCAAATCATAAACGAAGCACATCAGCCACTTCGGTCGTGTCCAGCTCTGTGACTCCATGGACAGTAGCCTGCCAGGCTCCTCTGTCCATCGGATTCTTCAGGCAAGAATACTGGAGTGGGTTGCCATTTCCTTCTCCAGTGGATCCCCCCAACCCAGGGATCAAACCCAAGTCTCATGCCTCCTGCATTGGCAGGTGGATTCTTCATCACTAGCACCACCTGGGAAACCCCATAAACCAAAGATTTTCTGCAAATTCTGGTGATATCAGACAGGAAGGAGTCAGGCAGGTGCCCTCATCATGGGTCTACAAGGGAGTATGAGCATCCAGCCCCCACCAGCCCCAGGCCGTGTCTCAGCTGCCCAGGAGGGCTGGCAGGTGTCCGAGCCCTCAGATCTGAATGGCTGGGTGCACGGCCGGCGGGCAGTAGGCAGAAGACTGGGTGAGGACAGGGTGATCTCAGTGCAGCGGGAACACCCAGTATTCACAACCAGGCTTCGTTCTCACCTGAAACTAAATCAAAAGTCACGTCCGAATGTAAAGGACCAGTGCCAGTGCAGGTGTTCCTCACACACCTTCTCCCACCCTTCAGCCTCATAACTCCACTTTCTGGACTTTAAAAGACATCATCAAACAGGCATAACAATGATCACTGCACAGTACTTATAATAGTGACAATTGGGAGCCAACCTGAAGGTCAGATACTAGGGCACTGGCTGATTTAATTATGGCACATCCGTACTGTGAAACAGTTCAGATCCATTAAAAAGAATGTGACCTGAGACTAATTAAGGCCACAGGGAAGGAAGAAGATAAACCATGAGCAGCATGTAAACGCTGCTGTCCTAACTTCAACTCAAAGATATCTATGTCTGAACAAGTAAAGCACAAAGAGAATGCATCAAAATGGGTGATTTATGATTTTTATTTCCTCTTTGTATGTTTCTTTTATTTTCTAATTTTTTTCATAATTGGAAACAATTCCCCAAATTGAAAATAGCCTGCCTTCATTAGCATTTACTGTGCACCAAGCCCTGTTGTAAGCACTTTAATCCTTGCATTCTGAGTACGTCCTATTCATATTGTAGTTTTGCTAATGAGACAACTACGGTGCAGAAATGATTAAATTATCTGCCCAGAGTCCCACAGCTTGTAAATGATGGAGCCACACCTGGGACCCAAATCCTTCCCACACAGGGACAGTTTGCTTTGAAGGAATCCCCACCTCACCTACAGAGGGAGTAATAGACACATTAGGGCAGAGACAGAAGTGTGTGGACTCCCCTGGTGGTCCTGTGGGTAAGACTCCAAGCTCCACCAGAGGGAGGATGGTTTCCATTCCTGCTCGGGGGAAGTAGGATCGCACATGCCACATGGGGCAGCCAAACAAGCCAATAAGGAGGCAGCAGTGTGGGCCCTGTAACCGAGATTCTCGTGGTCACAGACTGCTTTAAATTTTCTCAAAGCAAACACCCTCCTTCAGAGCAGAGGCGGGTTTGCTCGCTGTGGCAGGACAGTAACTGCCCATGTGTCCCCTAGTAACCTCAGCCAATACGGGCTCCAAGTTTAAAACCCTCCCACGTACATCCACCCCGTGCGAGGCCCTGAGGAGAGGCAGGTGGGGACCCCGGTGCCCCCAGCTCAGACCTGAGGGGAAGACACTTGCGCCAGGCCACAGGTCTCAGCCAGGCTGCTCTGAGTGCAGCCGCCTGCAGGGGACAGAGTGCCCGCAGGTCCCACTCCGCCTGGATGAGCTGGGACCATGACTGTGACCTCGGAGGAAGGAGGTGCTGGGTGGTGAAGAGACAGCAGCACCAGACAGATGGGCAGACCGGACAGACACCCTAGGAGGACTCGGGCTCCTGCACCATCAGCCAAGGAAGCCACACGGCTGTTCTGCTCAGAATCGGGGTGCATGGCGTCAGTCCCCCCAGGCCTGGGGCGGCTCCTCACATCCCAGCGAGCGGCTGCCTGTCTCAGTCGGCGATGCCACCAGCTCCAGAGTCTCTAAAAGGACCGTCAAGACTAGGACACTGACCCAGCTTCTCGCCTCGGAGCAAGAACAGGCCAGGACACGCACACACATGGGGAAATTGCAAGTGACTGTTTCACATGCAATTTAATCCCACGGGGACGAGCCAGATGGGGACAGGAGCTCTGGCAAGCCCATGGCCCATGAGGCTGTGACCTCCCTCCATCCCTACAGCCTCAGGGGACTGCTGGCTAACCCAGGGGAACCTTCGCTGGGTCACCTTCTCCAGCTGCCCATCCCTGAACAATGGGAAAAGTAAGAAAAATGACTGCTCTCAAACCGGCAGAACAAGCCCGAGTCTGACAGGAAGGAAACAAGTTTACAAGCTCCTGGCTTCATGCTGGGACTCGACACCGGGGCAGCTAGACTGGATGTGGGGGCACCTCCCGCCCAGTACTGCCCTCACCCGCCCTGGCATCATCCACCTCTGCCCCCAGCCCAGCTGCACCCACGTGTTCACAACAGCTGGACTGAGACAAGGATGCTCACAGCAAACAAGCAAACACCACCCACCTGTTCAGGGTCCTCTCGCCCCTCCAGCCTCAGGGGTCTTGGGAGTCCCGGGTGTCAGGCATCAGGGGAGCTGGCGCCTCATCCAAATAAGAGGGACTAGAATACACTGGAACCAAACACTCCCGAATCTTCAAAGGTCTGGGGGTGGCGAGGGTCACAGCCAAGACCCGCCAAGGGAGGCCGGGGGATGCCGACTCCATCACCCCCACTCCTAAGCCTCAGCCGGCCCCAGGGACAGCTGTCCGGCTCTCACGGGACCCCAGAAGTTAGATGAAACCCAGTCCACACTGAACTGACTTGGCCCTCAGACGCTCCCTGCTCCAGCCACCCCAGCCCCTCCCTGTGCCCCCAGGACCCCTGGCAGAAAGAGAAACAGACCTGGTTTGGTGTGCCGAGGCTCTGCCACCTCTGTCTGTGTGACCTCAGGCAAGCTGCTCAACCTCTCTGAGCCTCCGCTGGTTCAGTGAGTGAAGTGGGGTTCCTTAAGTGCCAAATTCCGACTCTGGGGGGTGAAATGAAGCGAGTGCACGAGTGAGGCTGAGTCCGGGCCACTTGGCCCTCCACTCACCCTGCACAAAGTCTCCAGTCCCCAAACACGGGTGCCCGAGGAAACCCGCAGAGGTTTCTCTTTCCCCTTGTGGTTTCCGCCAGCTGCCGGCTTATAGAGCTGCGGCTTCCCCATCACCAGAACCTCCAGTCTCCAAGGGGAGAGACATCCCCAGAGTGCCCTCGACAGCTGGGACCAGGCTGCCCACCCCGCCAGCCGGGCTTGTTTCCCTGCAGGACACATATTCATCCCCGCTGCTGGGTGAGGGCCCCAGACGGCTCAGGACGCAGGGCTCTGTGGAGGAGGGGCCTATGCCAGAGCAGGGCTCTGCACTCACCGTCTGTCCAGGGAGCCTGGGAGGTGTCCTCGGGCTTCCCTGATGTTTCCCTCCTGCCAGCCTTCCCTTCTCTGGGCTCACGAAGCCAGAACCCACAATCGCCTATCTGCAGTGACCAACAGGCCATGGACACAGTGAGGAAGGGGTGCTAGATGATGAAGGGGTGCTGTGAGGAAGGGGCACAGTGAGAAAGGGGCACAGTGAGGAAGGAGCGCGGGAAGGCCTCCCTCAGGTGGAGGTTCTGTGTGCTCGGGTGGAGGCTGTGTGGTGCAGACCATCCAACTCGCCACCTGCACGCTGGAAACGAGTGGGATTTGCTGTGAGTTAATTGCACCCCATAAAGCTGCTTGCTTTTTAAAGTGCAGTCTTAACAATTAGAACATAAGAGTCAGTGCTGTGAACCAAAACTAGCAGCTACTGTTCTGAGGGCACATGAGAGTCTGATCATTTCTAGCCCCGTCTCCACTGTTTCTGTGCACGCGGGGCCCACACTTGGTGACTGGGGGCCCTGACCCCCTCCCCTCCACCTGGTGAAGCCTGGGGCTGTCGAGAGCCCGAGTGCACAGCTCTATGCCTCCCTGCACTAGGAACCCCTTTTCACTGTCTGGGCTCTAGGCCTCAAAGGGAGGCACCAGGGCAGCCAGTGTCTGGGCCCTGCCCTCGCCATCCCCTCCCTTTCAGGCCACTGTCAGGAGACCCCTGGGAGGCTTCTGCCACCCAGGTAGGAGCTACCTAATTACCAGGATAACGTCCTGGAGTGGGAGCCAGCTGAGGTTCCCTCGGGGTGAATAGCAACAGCAGTGGTTCAGCTCCTTCTTGCTGCCTCCTGCTGGTGCTGATTTAGGAGCTAATGATTCTGGTGCTGATGGATTATTTCCTTCAATTTCCTCTATTTAACGGGTCTCTTACATCAAATTAGTGTCTCTCATTTGGCTGGTGTGGCTGGGATTCCAGGGTCTGTGTCCACAAATGGTCTACTGCATCCTTGATTTGGTTGTGCTGTTGAGCTGAACTGCTGTGGCCAAGCACCACCTCCCAGGTGTCCAGGCACAGCAGAAGCTGGCCTGGCAGGGGCGGGCACGGGGCGGCTTGTTGGGGGTGGGGGAAGGGTGGGCTGGGAGGGTCATCTTCCCAACATCGCTGAGCAAAGGACAGCGGACAGTGAGCTGGGGGGAGAGCTGCACAGGGGTCCCCACTTCCTGAAACACAGTGCAGGAGATGGCTCACAGTCCACTGCTAAGACAGGAGGCAAGAGGAGTGACCCTGAGTTGCTGTCCCTCCTCCTTGCTCTCTGCCTTTGCAGGGCATCCTCCTTTCTCTGGGTCTAGGGCAGCCTTTCTGATTTCCCCACACACGATACCCAACAGCACCCACAACTTAATTCCCTTTGTCATTGTTCAGTCGCTAAGTCCTGTCCGACTCTCTGTGACCCCATGGACTATAGCACGCCAGACTTCCCTGTCCTTCACCATCTCCCAGAGCTTGCTCAAACTCATGTCCATGAAACCATCTCATCTTCTGTCACCCCCTTCTCCTCCTCCCTTCAATCTTTCCCAGCATCAGGGTCTTTTCCAGTGAATTGGCTCTTCCCATTAGGTGGCCAAAGCATTGGAGCTTCAGCTTCAGCCTCAGTCCTTCCAGTGAACATTCAGGGTTGATTTCCTTTAGGATTGCCTGGTTTGATTTCCTTGCTAAAGGACTCTTAAAAGGCTTCTCCAGCACTACAGTTCGAAAGCATCAGTTCTTCGCTGCTCAGCCTTCTTTATGATCCAACTCTCACATCTGTGCATGACTATTGGAAAAACCACAGCTTTGACTATATGGACCTTTGTCAGCAAAGTGAATATGCTGCCTAGGTTTATCATAGCTTTCCTTCCAAGGAACAAGTGTCTTTTAATTTCATGGCTCCAGCCACTGTCCACAGTGATTTTGGAGCCCAAGAAAATAAAGTCTGCCACTGTTTCCATTTTTTCCCATTTAGTTGCCATGATGTGATAGGACCGGATGCCATGATCTTAGTTTTTTCAATGTTGAGTTTTAAGCCAGTTTTTTTCACTCTTCTCTTTCACCTTCATTAAAAGGCTCTTTAGTTCCTCTTTGCTTTCTGCCATAAGGGTGTCATCTGCATATCTGAAGTTCTTGGTATTTCTCCAGGCGATCTTGATTCCAGTTTGTGTTTCATCCAGCCTGGCATTTCCCATGATGTACTCTGCATATAAGTTAAATAAGCAGGGTGACAATATACAAGCTTTCCCAATTTGGAACCAGTCTGTTGTTCCATATCCAGTTCTAACTGTTGCTTCTTGACCTGCATACAGGTTTCTCAGGAGGCAGGTCAGGTGGTCTGGTATTCTCATCTCTTAAAGAATTTTCCACAGTTTGTTGTTTTTTGTTTGTTGCTTATTCCCTTCCTTGGTGTTTATGTCACAGTCGACCAAATTATGGGGTATCATCTGGCAGGGAGGGTCTTCCCAGGTAAAGAACCCATCTGCCAAATGCAGGAGACATAAGAGATGTGGGTTCAGTCCCTGAGTCTGGAAGATCCCCTGGAGGATGACCCACTCCAATATTCTTGCCTAGAGAATCCAATGGACAGAGGAGCCTGGGGAGCTATAGCCCTTGGGGCTGCAAAGAGTTGGGCATGACTGAACGACTGAGCAAACATGTACACCTGTCAGGCATCGTGTCAATTTGTGGTTCAGCCTAGTCTAGAGGAGATGTTCAATAAACATTGCATGGGTGGATGGACTGATGGACAGATGAATGTGGATAGATGACCTGCATATTTAAGTGCTAGAGAGCAGTTGCTATTATGTTTCAACAAAATTTTGTGTTTATATGAGCATCCTTGAAGAAGGAAATGGCAACCCACACCAGTACTCTTGTTTGAAGAATCCCATGGACAGAGAAACCTGGTTGACTACAGTCCATGGGATCACAAAGAGTCAGACATGACTGACATGACTTAGCACACATGCATGCACAAGCATCCTAGAAAAACTTGCCTTTTGTAGTCTAAAGCAATGTATTTTAGTTAAAGCAACCTTCCTGATTTTTACCCTGGAAATGCTTTCCCTCGGTTATGAAAAGGCAATAAAGTAGGGACTTTTTTAAAATCTTCACCAGGCTCATCAGTTGTAATAAGATCTTTCAGCTGTGAGGCATTAAGTGAAACAAATGAGTAGAACTCTGTGAACACCGGTCTTACAGCAGGAGTTTTTCACAGCATAACTGCTCTCCTGCTGAACTTTCTGGCTGGATAAATTCTGGCCACATTCAACTCGTGAGCTTCCTGCACCGGGTCCAGCCCCACTTCCATCATTGCACATACACAGAGGCTCCTGCTGAATGACCAAGAAGCTTCTAAGAAGCCCAAACCAGGGTTGACAATCATAATGGCAATGCTGGTGTGAACTGGGGGACCTTCTAAGGCTATGGCTGTGCACAGCACCTCGGGGACAATTACCATGGTCGCTGGTCTATATGTAGGAAAATAAAAGCAAACAGGAAAAGCTGAGCAACATAGAAAGACAGAAATGTGAACAGAAATGCCGATGGTTTCCTTGCTCTTCCTGCCTCCCTGGGTTCTGAAGAGCTAATGCCCAGCAGGACTCGAGACTGTGTGACGTGCTTGTCTGTGTTAACAAGGGTCCTTTGGTACCAAAGCCACAAGGGGCCAAAAGTTAACGCACACTTCTGGCATTACACTTATTCCATGTGTACAAGATTATCTATTTTCTGAGTATTATTTCAATTAAAATGAACAAATGAAGCCAGGGCAGTTATTTTAATCTTTCAGCTCAAATAACCAGCTTCTTTGTCAACTTCCCCTGGGGAGGCCTGATGGGTTGAACCTTCTGTGGCCTCTTGGTCCTCCATGTGGATTTCTCCAGCCCCTGCCCACTCGGTGGCCCTCCCCCGCTGCCTTCTATGTTCGCTACTCAACCCCTACCTGCCCCTGAAACTCCTGCTTGCATGTGAGAGCCCACCAACCCTGACCTCTGTTAGCCTTGGAAGAGATGATGACAGGTGTTGCACCCACATCCTCTGAGGAGCACCCAATGGCCACTTGATGCATCCGTGGCCCACAGGCTGAATGAGAAGCAGAACCTGGGGCCCTGTGTCTATTCTGAGAGGCAAGTCTGGGGGTGCAGTCAGGAGGCCCCTGAGGGAATAGCCTCCAGCAGAGAAGGGGAGGCCTTGGACCTCAAGACAATTACACACAGGTGTTCCCACAAATGTGATTCCTATGTCACAAGACAGTGGACACCGCCTGCCACCTGGTGACCTACTGGAGGCAGCTTACCTGTCAGAGTCCTCAGGTCTCACCAAGGTCTGGTGTGAATGCCCCCAGTGGTTCCCTCCTGCCTGCATCCCGCTTGGCCCCTCACCCTCCGTCTCTGGGGTCCCTCTCAAGAGTCTCCAGCCTCGGCCTCTCCCTGACCACCAGTTCCTCGTCGTGGCGGTCGCAGGACAGTGGCTCCTGCGGTCTCACTCATGTCTCCAGTCGTCTGACCTCTGAGGCTGGCAGATGCCTGTAATGCTCACATCCTGGCACAGCCTGCCTGGCAGCATCAGTGAGCCGGAAACCTCTTGGAGTTTCCAGAAAGCCCTCCACCAGGTGGGACAGGACCCCCGGGATGCCCCTGGAGGTGGTTCCTGCCAACAGGATTCACGGCAGCAGCAGCCAGCCCTGGCGGCTGAAGAGCCAGGAGGCTTCCCGAGCGGCTGCCCCCTGCCAACGCTGTCCCCCCCCACCCCACCCCGACCCTGACTCAGCCCCTGGACCAGGCTGAGAGGAAGCGCACTACCTCTGGCCTCCAGGAACACCTTCACCCCGGGCCCTGCTCCTGATCTGCTGCTCCCTCAGAGACCAGCACTGCTCTGAAGAGGAGAGCTCGACTGCTTCACGCCCAGCACCCCCTCGCCCGAGCAGCCCCCCACACGCTTGACCTACACGTGAGGCCCAGGAGGTTCCCAAGAGGCCCAGCTCCACTCGCGGGGCCCAAGTGTTGCTTGAGCCTTGGTCCTGGTTGACCTTCACAACTTGAGCACGAGCCTCCTGTGTCAGCAGATCCGGGACCTGGGAAGATGGAGCTGCTCCCGAGAAAGCCCTCTTGAACCAAGGAGAGGCCAGGGCTCAGGCCGGTCACCAGGGCACCCACAGCCCCTCCAGGGCACCTGAGGATACTCAGGCCACAAGGCTGCAATCCTGGCCCCGCACATGCCCTCCTTCCTAGGGGGTCACTGTGGATGACAGAAATGCAGCAAAACCACAGGCTCGATTTTGTTTCTTATCCACGCACTGCTCTTCCAGGAGCCCGGACAGCCCTGAGCTACACCGGCCCTCTGGGTTTATAGGGAAGCCCTCCCAGGCACAGCTATAATTAGAAATCAACTGAGGCAGAAACCCCAGTCTGGTCCTTGGCCAGGCTCCAGGGCTGTTAATTTAGGAAATCCACTCTCCTGACCCCGGCAGGCTGCCCCCGGGGCTGATCCTAAGTTCCGGCCTTTGTGTACACCTTCCCTGCCCACCTGGCAGGCACAGGCCCGCCTCCCCACCCCCTGCCTGCCCCAGCTTGCTCCTTGCTAGAAGGAAACACCCAGGAGTTCACCGCCGGGTGGCTGGCGCTTTCATCTGGCCCCGTCCACTTGGGGTTTTCAACCGTAAACAGAGTTCTGAATGCAGGACTGTGTGTGCGGGGGAGTGAAGAAGGCAGGATTTGTGTCAAGAGATTCCGGAAAACTAGCCCCTCCCCAAAGCCACCTGACACTACTGGGGTGAGAGACAGGCCAACAGGGGTGCCATCCAGAAAGATCTTGGCCCCCAGGGCCCTGTCTCCATCCCCTGTCTTTCCCTGGCGTCCCAGGCAGTGGCGGGGGCGGGGGGCACCCTCCCCAAACCTTGCAGCCTTTCCTGCTGGTCAGAGTTCACGTGTACGCCCCTACTTCCTGGAAGGGATAGCTCGCCACAGCCTCCCTCAATATGGGGTCACTCCTGCTCCCCCCGCCCACAACAAAAAGTCACTGTTGAAAAGCCAGTGGCTGTCCCTACAGACCTGCTGTGTGTGTCAGGAACTTTACAGACAAAGCAGGACCCGCTGGGCGGAGGGCCTGGGATAGCAATTGTCAGAACAACGAACAAGCACCAACTCTCATGGTCCCACCTGCTCCTTGTGGAGCCTAGTAGCAGGGGAGGCCCCAGGCTGAGAGGCTGGTGGATTCAGACCCCTCCCTCGGGGACCAGCATCCCACTGGGCGCTTCTCCCAAATGCCTTGCTGAGCATAGTCCTGTGGGTTTAGACAGAAGGTCTGGCTGCTCCACCCTCCCCTGACCCCCAACTTTCCCCTACAGTGACTTGTGGCCGCTTTTCTCCTGGGGCCGTGGGGACCCTGCATGGTAGACACGAGGTCCCCAGAATGGGAGCAGGCCCAGAGCATTAGGGCTGCAGCTCAAGCCATCTGCTCTGTGCGGGTGGGGACTGTGGGTTTCCGTGACCAACGATGGTCACCACGGGGACTCGGGTGGGGGCGACCTTGGGGACTTAGTTAGGCCAGCTGACCTTGACTCTGAGTCAGTGGTTGATTCTGGAAGCTTCTCCTCTACCCCAGCATCAGAACAGGGTGTGCTTTTGTCAGGAATTCAAACCCCGAGTCCAGGTGGGATAGCAGGGGCCCAAGTGTGGCCACCGGGGTGCAAGGGGCCTGGGCTTAGCTTAAAACCTTCCGGGAGGCCCCTCAGAGTGAATGTGGGGCCGGACAGGGCCTGGGGTCCCGAGCAGCCCCCTGCTGATGAAGTGTGTCTTTCAGGTGACCCCTCGGGACAGGATGGCCCACAGGGGAAGCCGCACAGGGATGGCCTGGCTGCCTGTCCTGCTGGTAAGTGGCCGGGGCGTCCATGCCCCAGGGTATTGCTAGTGGGAGCTCCCATTTGGCCATGTCCTTCACTAGCCATGTCCCTCTCAGCCTGTCTGTGCAGCAGCCATGCCGTGGTCACACGCCACTGCCCCCACCTTCACCGGGCTCTCCAGGGCAAAGCCCTGACCAGCCCCCAGCCAGAGGCGGTCACTGGTCTGAGAGCTCCCCTCACCCAGCTCTATGGTCTGTGTGGTGGTGCACAGCCCAGCGCCCCGGTGCCAAGCTCCACCCTCTAGGCCACCGAACGGGGAAAGTCAAGCCCCGAGCTCCCTGTGAGCTGAGGCACCAGTGACTGGGAGCTGCGGGAAGGGGCCTCCCGGCTTTGAGGGGGAGTCCAGGGAGCTCCCCGTGCGGAGCGTTTGGGATGAGGCCTCTGACAGGCGAGGACTGCCAGGTCATTAGCGGAAGGGGTCCCCCCCAGGGTTCCTCCACCACAACCTCCAGGTGCCGACCGGAGACAGTGGGGGTCTCCAAGGGCGAGTGGAGGCCAAAGGAGCCCCTTCCTCGAGGCAGGCGTCCCTGGGGTGCTGGGTCAGCGCGGAGGAGGCCAGCTGTGGCGAGAATGAGTTCTACAACCAGACCACCGGGCTGTGCCACGAGTGTCCGCAGTGCGCGCCGGGGGAGGAGCCCTACCTGGTAAGCCCGGCCCCGGAGCGCGGCCCGCGGGGCATAGGGAGCAGCCGGAGGACGGGTGTCCCGCCCGCATGGCTGGCCGGGATGGACCGCCCTCCTTTGGGAAGAGCTCTGCACAGACCGCCTGCTAGATGCCGGGAACCTGAATGTGGCTGCGGTGTTTGGGGTCCTGGCGCCGAGTGTGAACGCCCGGGCCGTCAGCCTGGCCGGATGAGTTTATCCTGGCGCCAGAAGGAGGGGCAGCATCGGACTGGTGGGGGCAGAGGGGACCCCGGGCTCAGAGCAGATGGGGGAGGGCTGCAGGTAGGACAGTCCACGCCCCGAGAGAGGAGATCCCGGGAGCAGCCGGTGCGACCGGCGCATAGGAACCTCGGGGTCGGGTGGTGGTCGTCGTGGCAACGCAGCCGCTGACCCACCTGTGTCGCATCCTTTCCTGGCCAGTCCTGCGGCTATGGCACCAGGGACGAGGACTATGGCTGCGTCCCCTGCCCCGCGGAGAAGTTCTCCAAGGGCGGCTACCAGATCTGCCGGCGCCACAAGGACTGCGAGGGTTTCTTCCGCGCCACGGTGCTGACCCCGGGGGACACAGAGCGCGACGCTGAGTGTGGGCCCTGCTTGCCTGGGTGAGCTCCGTGCTGCCCTGCCCATGTCCCCCTCCCGGGCATGGGTCCCACGGGGAGGAGGGTCACACATCTCCAGCACTCGGGGTGGGGACGGGGCAGGGGGATGGGGGTGGAGGGGTTGGGGGGGGTAGGGCATATGTTTCCTGGCGGGGGTCCCGCCACCTTCCACCCGCGGGGCAGCCCACCTAGGCTCCATGTCTGTGTCCCTAAGAGGACCTCATCATCATAGCATTTCTGACCACCCAAATCAAGCAGATGTGTTGAATACTTAAAAGGAGACAACACATGTGGAGTGAGGAAAGAAAAACCAAGACATTTTTGGTATTTTTAGTATTCTGGAAAAAAACTGAGGGTGAAAAGCTACTAATATTTGTAGTCAAAGCTATGGTGTTTCCAGTAGTCATGTATGGATGTGAGAGGTAGACCATAAAGAAGGCTGAGCGGCGAAGAATTGATGCTTTTGAACTGTGGTGTTGGAGAAGACTCTTGAGAGTTCTTTGGGCTGCAAGGAGATCAAACCAGTCAATCCTAAAGGAAATCAACCCTGAATATTCACTAGAAGGACTGATGCTGGAGCTCCAATACTTTGGCCACCTAATGGGAAGAGCCAACTCATTGGAAAAGACCCCGATGCTGGAAAATATTGAAGACAGGAGGAGAATGGGGGCGACAGAGGATGAGATGGTTGGATGGCATCACCAACTCAATGGACATGAGTTTGAGCAAACTCAGGGAGATGGTGATGGACAGGGAAGCATGGTGTGCTGTAGTCTAGGGCATCACATGGGGTTGAAAAGAGTGAGACATAACTTAGTGAGCACTGAACAACAATAGAAATATTTGAGACATATGGTTCCTATAATTCCTCCACAATTCTGTTATGTGTCGAAGTCTTCCCATAAAAACCAAAGTACAATTAGCCTGAAAGACCTTCAAGACAGCAGATTTCCCTTGGGAGGTGGAAAATACAGCCCTGAAACCAAGTGACTGCCTCCCTCTGGTGGCCACACAACCTGTGCTACCAAGGGCTGCAGAGAGCAGTGGTGTAGGCTTCCTGGTGGTGATAACGGTAGAGGTGATGGAGGTGGTTATGATGAAGGTGATGATAGCAGTGATCATAGTGATGATGGAGGTAGTCATGGTGATGATGGAAGTGGTGGTGGAGGTGGTCATGGTGATGGTGGAGGTGATGATGAAGGTAGTCATGGTGATGATGGAAGTGGTGGTGGAGGTGGTCATGGTGATGATGGAGGTGGTGGTGGAGGTGATGATGAAGGTAGTCATGGTGATGATGGAAGTGGTGATGGCAGTGGTCATGGTGATGATGGAGGAGGTGGTAGAGGTGATGATGGTGGTGGTCATGGAAGCAGCAGCATTTTGAATATTGCACCATATCTTGTAGCCGGCTTGTCACCTGTTATTCACCCTCTCCAAGCCACTGTATTGAATTAAGAGGAGATAGAAAAGAAGAATATATCCAAACAAGAGCACTGGGCATTAGTCTATAAGAAAAAGGAAATGCAGAAAGACCCTCCAAGGGAGAAACAAATTGAAAGTGAAAGACCCTTTAACACGAGGAGCTATCTTAAGCTTGCAGAAAATAACCTCAGTTCAGATATGTTCCTAGGGAGCCTCCCATTCCACCACCATCTCTGCTGTTGACTGACCCCACCCCCAGTCTCTCCAGGTTCCTGTCTTTGGTTCAGACCAATTTCTTGAGCTGCAGATTTCTATGTCCAGGTATCTGTGTGACAAGCTCGGACACAGAGGACAAGCCAAACATATTTGTCAAATGGGTGAAAAAAAAAAACAAACCTGTCTTAACAGTGAGCTGTCCACGTGCTTTCGTGTTGAAAAAGGCCATAGAGGAGGCCCAAGGGCAGAGCTCCAGGAGGCCTCCCTGGGTGTCGCCTCCCCCATGACAAGCTCTCACTGACCGCATCCACTCCCTGCTGGCCTCCTAGGGTGGGGTGAGGTTCATGGTGGCTTCTATCCACCTGCTCAAGGGAGGGGAAAGGGAGCCTAGGAGCCCCCCCAGGGAAGCAGGTCTTTGGGGAAAAGTTATGTCCCCGTGGATATGGAGGAAGATTCTAGAGGCCCCATCTGAACCTTAGTCTTGTCTTGAGCTCCTCATCTTAATCAACCTTTGAGGAACAGGAGAAGGAAGAAAGAACTAGGGAAAGACACAGTTTAGACCAGAATGTGGGAAATCTGGGCTTTACAGAAAGACAAAGGGCCCCAGAGCTCTACATGAGTACCCGGCGTTGGACGTTGGATCGAGGGAAACCTGCTGAAGCTGCTGAACAGGCATTCACACCCCCGCCTGCCCAGGACAGGCCGAGTGAGCTTTGAAAAGAAAAACCCAACAGCTGAATGGTTCTGTGCACTGCAGGTACCAGAAACCAGTGAGGAGTCGAATTTTCAGGCTCAGTTAGAGGATGCCCATGAGGGCTCGCAGAGGAACATGCTGGAACATTGCAAACCTGGTCTTGGGGTCATTCAGCTCATCACACCGCTGGAGCTGGGCACCGCTCAGAGGACACCCTCCTGGGGAAAGGGCCTCTGAGCCAGAAAGACGGAGGGCAGCTGCAGGGTGGGGAGCAGCCTCACCCGGGAGCTTATATGCGGGAGCCTTGGCCCCGTGGACCCCTCCCCCACCTCCCTGAGGTGCCCAGCACAGGCTGGGGGGAGGGGTCAGGAGCGACCAGCATCGCTTGGAAGCTGTGGGGGGCTGGCCTGGCACCCTGAGCAGGTGTTCCTGCAGGTGGCTCCCCGGGCAACAGACTGTGCATGTGAGAGCCTATGTGTAAACCTGCCTGGTGTGGCTCCTCTGGGGGGTGTTCTGAGATCAGCTAATTCCTGTTTACAAGATGCACAGGGTCTGAGGATGAAAGGCTCTGAGGAAGGGCAGGCAGTGATGGTCACAGCAGGATTACTGACGGTCTAGCCCTCGGAGGCTGGAGTCCAGGATCCCGCTCCCCCAGCCTCACCGACCCCCGTCACGGGGCCAGGCGCACACGGCTGATAAACAAGAGATTAGAAAACAACCACAGGCAGACCCAGCCGAGGCCAGGGTGTTTTCATCTGGAATCTATGAAGGGATAGCACTGCCAGCAGCTCTTTACTCACCGATATCTCCTGATGTAAACAGCTCGAGTGTTTATGGAACGCGGGCCCAGAGAGGCCGAGCCCTCTGGGGATTGGGAGACCTGAGTGGGCGCAGGCACAGACCTCTGGGAGGGCCCCCAGGGGTGGCAGGGTCACGGCTGGCAGGCTGACATGGCAGGAGGGAGCTTCCTAGGTGTGAAGTCTTGTGGATAGCCATACCTGAAGGCCTTGACCTTCCGGTAGAGAGATACAGCCCCATCGTGAGCTCACCGGATGCCCTTACCTGAGGAGGAGGCAGGTGACTCTGGTTGTAACCTGGCTGTGTCTCAGGCCATCTGCCCTGACCACGCTAGACAGGGCCAAGGTCTCTGCTGCGGCCACGCCCTCTAGCCAGCCCCACTCCATCCCAGTCAGCAAGTGTCCAGCTCTTCCAGGAGCTCCCAGGGGCTCCTAGACACCCCTGCCCATAACTCTGCCCAGCTGCAGACTGTGCCCTTGTGGCGGGGCATGCCTCCTCCTTGGGGCCCCCATCCCATGCCTGGCTATGATGGTTAGAGAATAAGCCGTGGTCATGCCCGCTCAACTGTCTGCTCTGTCTCCCCCCGCACCTGCACAGCTACTACATGCTGGAAAACAGACCGAGGAACATCTACGGCCTGGTTTGCTACTCCTGCCTGCTGGCACCCCCCAACACCAAGGAATGTGAGTGTCTGCCCCGTCCAGGGTCCTGACTCAGCCCTGACACCTCTCCTGACTTGGGAGCCGCGAGCTGGCTCTGGACCGCGGGGACACAGAGATGCTCCTGAGGGCAGGCAGGTGGGCAGCAGGTCCCTGGGAGCCGGGGAGGATTGGGCGGAAGAACCACCCATCAGACGGGGGCTGACACCAGTTGAGGGACCTCTGTAAGCCTCAGTTTTCTGGGGGTGCTAAAATCTAAACCATTCATCTCGCGATCCGGGCAAACACCCACAATGCCAAGGTGTTCTGGTGAGAACTGCAAAGCGCTCGGCACTGGTAAGTTCTCACACATGTCGTTTCAACCAGCCGAGGCCAAGGGAAGCATGCAGAGGACCACAGGGAATGTGACGTAAACACCGAGGCCATTGGTTTGGCCTCACCTCCGGCTGCTTCCTTTCCACCCTAACTCTGGTTTGATGTTCGTGGGTCCTATTTAGGAGGAAGGTCTGGGGACCCCCTGCTTCAGAGAAGGTGGCGGATGGCCTCCTGGCTCTGTGGTCGGGAGACACGGACGAGGTGGGACAGGTGGACAGATGGAAGACAAGACGACTGGGAGGGAAGGAGGAGGCTGGTCAGCACCGGGACCCCCCCTCCCACACCCAGGAGTTCCAGGGTCCACATTGGGGCCCTGCCCTCCTGGTTCTCCATGAGACCCTGCCCTCCCCATCTTCTCACAATATCTTGTCAAGGAGACAAGACTTTTAGGAGGGCCTGCTTCCTAAAAGCACCAGGAGGAAGGGAGAAGAGCGAGAGGAGACAGTGGTGCCTTTCCGGCCTTGAGATCCGCTGGGAGAGATGTTCCGGGCAGCAGAGCTGCGGGCAGCGGGGGCTGTGAGGCAGGACTGACGCCTGCATGGAAGGCATTTCCCTCCCTCCCACAGTCCTTAAGCAGATGAACCTGGCAAGGACAGTTTGTAGGTCTTTAAAGCTGAGCTTTCCCACCCAGCCAGATGCTAATTAATTCATAAATTAGAGGAGGCCCAGGTTTCCCTGGTGGCTCAGTGGTGTAGAACCCGCCTGCCAATGCAGGAGACACAAAAGATGCGAGTTCGATCCCTAGGTCAGGAAGATCCCCTGGAGGAGGGTATGGCAACCCACTCGAGTATTCTTGCCTGGGAAATCCCACGGACAGAGGAGCCTGGTGGGCTGCCATCCATGGTGTCACAAAGAGTTGGACAGGCTAAGCAACTGAACACACAGAGGCCCAGGGCTGCCTGTAGGACATGGGGTGGCCGGCTTCGATCCTGGCCCAGGGAGCTCTGGGATGCAATCCTGTCCTGGAAGACACTGGACACCCCTACCCACTAATGACGGAATGTGGGGTTCATGCAGCTCCTCCCCATGGAACTTCATCTAAAAGGTCACAGGGCCTGTGTCCTTATTCAGGCCAGACGGTGCTAGCCACCCGCAGCCAGAGAGCTCTCAGCCTGGGAGGAGCCCCCTTCTCTCCTCCAACATGAGGCTCATTGTGTGGAGGAACAAGCAGAGTCCCTGGCCCCCAGCCCATAATTAACAGCTTATCTAAAGAGCAGCCCCAGCCAGGCCCCCGGGAGCTCACAGGATCTGGTCCTGAAGGAGCCCAGTAAGGAAGTGAGGCTGAGTCTAGGAACCTGGAGTCCCGCTGGACAACCTTGGAAGTCACTTGACCTCTGTTTGTCCATCTGGGAAATGGGGCGATGCATTCAGCGAAGCTTCACAGGCCGATGTGGGGAGTGGAGACTGCTTGGGTCATGGTCTCCAGGATGGGCTCCGCCCCTGGGGTCTGCCCCTCCCTCCGCACTCACCTTCCATCCTGGGCTCCTGCTCAAGGGTCAGCAGGCAGGCCTGAAAGGCCGACTGTGACCAACTGACCAGCTGCCAGGAGGCCCACTCTAGGAAAACCAGGGGTCAGTCAGGTCTCTGGGCCCTAGAGCTGCCCTCCTAGGCCCAATGTCAGGGGTCCCGAGACCCTCTGCCTCCCGCCTGGATGCTGCCTCTGGTTGGATGTGATCACCTTGGCTGCCCCCCAAGAAGTCAGCCCCCCAACACCCCAGGTTGCTGACAGTGGACCCTACAGATCACATGAGAGAGCATGGTGTGGACCCCACATCTCAGGGCTGGAGCGGCCAGGCCCTGAGAAGATGTCCTGAGGCCGGAGCCCTGGGCTGCTCCCCCTTCCTGGTGTGCCGTGACCATTGGAGAAGTGCAGAGTGGGACCTCGTGACAGTGTCCACTCCTGGGGAGATCCTTGACTGGGCACAGCTTCTTCATCCACCTGCCCATCCAGTGTTGTGGGCAAGAAGGTGCCCGAGGAGCCCGGGTCAGGGCAAGTTCACCGCCTGATGGCCTGTGTGAAGCATGGACGCGGCAGCAGGCACCTTCCTCTCCAGTCGGGGTCAAGGAGGGGCTGTTCCAGGGAAGGAGGCCTGGAGCCAAGTCCAGGAGCACCAGCCAGTCCATCCTCACGCCCCCTAGTGGTACCATGAGGAGGTGATGCCTTGGCCCCCGCAGCCGGCTGAATTCCTGCTGTTTCTGAGACTGAGTTTCTCTGCCAGTTGTGCACATCTACCGCTCGCTCCTGTCACGCGCATAGCAGCAGATCCCGGGGCCCGAGATGCATCCCCTGTGAGCAGCTAGGCCCTGACGGCTCTGCTATTGTCTCAGCCTCTGCACCAGGGCCACCCTGTATGAATCCACAAATTGTCCTTAAAAATCCAAGCTGTTACTTACATGGAGGAGCCCGGGCTGGACTCCATTGCTCACAGCCCGTGAAGGTTAACAGGTTAACAGACCAGGGACCCCAGTGATGACTCCTGCGTCCTGCCTTGTGCCTGGTGCTCAAAGACCCCGGAGGACAGCGGACGACAACTCACTGCCCCCCACCCCACCCTACCCCCACCCCCCATTCCCCCAGCCAGCTCCTGAGTCATCGCTGCCAAGTAGAACTTGCTCTGTTTGCCGACAGACCTTGTCTGGGCTCTCCGGCCTCGCCCACCCCTATTACAATATGCCTCTCTTTGCTCCTTCAGAGCTGGGCTCTAAGAGGAAGCCTAGTGGACGGGGGACAGACCCGGCAACCACTCAACACCTAGGGACATTCTCACCTCAGCATCCAGCCCAGGAGACATGTGCTGGATGGACCGAAACCCCCCAACACTGAAGACCCATGCTGGTGCCCAGTGAGCCCTCATGGGGCTGCCCAGGGTCCAGCGGGGCTGTCCTGAGAGCTCAGCCCACAGAGTGCCCCCCTCTGCCACACAGCACCCTCCACTGTCAGATGTGCTCAGAGCGGGCCTTGTGTCTGATCTCCTGGGGTCTGCGAGGAGCTCAGGGCTGCGCAGGCAACGCCATCTGGAGGCCCCTGGGGAACCACAAATCGGGGCAGAAGCCCAGCTGCCACCTGATGGGGTGCAGGCGCCTGAGGGTGCAGGGATGTGTCACTGTGTGCCAGCCCTGCCCGTCGGGGCAAAGGTGTTTCGTAAGCCTGGCCGCTGGCAGCTCGGGCTGTCTCTAGACCACAGGCCCAGGCGTGTCTGTGTCCCCAAGCCTGTCACCGCCCCATGGGCAAGCCCAGCCGAGAGGGACAGGAACAGACAGAGAAGGCAGACACCCACACACAGAGCCCATGGGCGTTTGTCTTCCTGAGATGTGGCTTCAGCTGCCTCAAGTCCCTCGAACACACAGGTCGGCCTCGTTCCCAGGGAACAGTCTGTTTTTGAGAGGAAACTGGCTGGTGCTTGAAGCTGCCCTGTGAGAGAAGGCAGAATCAATTCAGTCCCGCTTAAATCTCATTTCAATTATGAGATGCATCGTAAACTGGGGGGTGGGGTTGGAGAAGGGCTGAGGGAGGTCCGTCTGGGCTCTGGACACACACAGGAGCCCAGGAGAGGAGGAAAGACCGCCCGGTGTCCCTCCCCACACCGCCCCTGCCACCTGCTGTCCCCTCACTGCAGCCCCTACACGGGCTCCGGGTGGTCCTGGCAGGTCCGCGCCCCAGGCTCCGGGGATGTGAAGGGCCGCCATGGCCCCCATGTCCTCAGCCCCACCCTCTTGTCAGGAGCGCTAAGACTCACCCAAAGGCCTGCCCTCTGCAGGCAGGCAGCGTGGGGAATGGGCCTCCCTGCTGCATGTGGAGAGCTGGGGGCAGCCCCGACAGTGATGGAGGGCAAAGGGCAAAGGCCAGGAGCTCAGAGGGTGAAGGGGCCGGGCTGTAGGAGCCGAAATCTCCAGCCAAGACGCCTCTGGTCTGGACATCAGACCAGCCGGCAGCATTCCAAGGATGAGCAAGGCCACCCTGGTGGGTGGAGCATGGCTGGGGGGACTGTGTGCCCCCACACTCAGCAAGGCCATCCTGGTGTGGGGGAGCATCTGCCGGACCGTGTCCCGCCCCACCCCCTCAATGCTCTCCAAGCAGGGTTCATTTTCTAACTAACTGAAGCATGGTCACTTGGGGGCAGTCCCAGCCTGCCATCCTTCCTGGCCTCCACCTTCTGGTATCTGTAGTTTCCTGCCGACTTTAAAAGACGAGAAGGTCAGTTCCCCATCTGCTTGCTGGACATGGACAGACGTGTGGACGATTCAGCCGGGAGTCCCCCCACCACCATCCCTGGAGCTGTGATGTAGAAATTTGCTCTCCCCAGAGGTCCCACGGGGCACTGCCCAGGTCCAGGTCCCACAAAGCAGGGAGGGCCAGCCTTGGACATGGGGCTCACTGTCCCCACTTAGGCAAGCCCGTGGCATGAATGTCCCCAGACCCAGAGA
The DNA here is from genome assembly GCF_033118175.1 of Dama dama. Classification (NCBI taxonomy): domain Eukaryota; kingdom Metazoa; phylum Chordata; class Mammalia; order Artiodactyla; family Cervidae; genus Dama; species Dama dama. Next base: position 60,080,998 of record NC_083691.1, on the reverse strand, counting down.
GAAAAGCAAGACAGGAGGAAACATGGGAACAAGACCCTGCTTGTGTGTGTGCGCTAGGTCACTTCAGTCATGTACGACTCTTCACAACCCCATGGATAGTAAACAAAATGAGATCTCTCTACTAACCCCAAACCTCAAATCCTGCCTAAGAAAGGCCCACCGTTGGGCGACTTGATAGGACAGCCTGCCTGTGGCTCAACTGACCACAGAACCAGATTCCGAGTCATCCTTGCTGGGAGACACCTCTTACGATGGAGCCGAGTTTATGAATCACGGTTAAAGGGAAGGAAACCTCATCTCTGTTCTAACACCGTTTGGTCACAACTGTTTTAGAAACTTGTCAAAGGAAAATCCTGGAGAAAAATGCATCAAAATGTTAACTCTAGACCTCAAGGCTGTGGGTGAACCTTTTGCTTCACTCATGTTCTGATGTTTTCCGTATGTTTTATCATGAGTGTGTATTAAAAGTATTAACAGTCCATCCCTGTTTGATCAATGGAAGGAACTGCTCTGGTGTCCCCCCAAACTCACGTGTGCACCTGCCCCTCACCTGCTCATGGGGACCAAGTCTGAATCTTGGACCGAGCAGGTATGACCCCATGTGTTCAGTGTAAGGAGCAAGGACCCGGAGAGGTTAGGGGCTCTTGGGGATGAAGGTGCCCCTGGCCCAGCCCTTTCCTCATGAGGATCTTCCTCACGAGGACTCTGGATCCCTGGGGCCGGGGCTCCCCCTGCAGCCCGTGCTCCGTCTCTGAGGCTGAGGCGATGGGGGTCTCTTGAGGGACCCACGATCGGTCACCACTGTCCCTGCAGGTGTGGGAGCCGCCTCAGGAGTTTCCGCCAACTTCCCCCGCACGCCTGGCAGCAGCACCCTGTCCCCGCCTCAGCTCGCCCACAAAGGTAAGGGGGGGCGCAGGTACCGGCCCCAGCGGGAGATGGGGGGTGAGGGGAGACAGGCGACTAGCAGGACGGGAACTCCTACCTCCCTCACGTCCCTCACGTGACAACCACACTGGGAGTTAGTGATTTCTCTGTGAGAGGGGACCGGTCCCTCCATGGATGGTGGGGTCATGGGGACCACGTTGGTGATCCGGGCACGCGAGGTGGGGGCCAGAGGGAGGTCAGCCCCCGGGAGTTCGGGCCTGACTCAGATGAGCCTTGCTGGCTTTAAGTAAACCTGCTGACCTCACATTTCACTCAGCCCTAAGTCCTCAGGGGTGGGGCCGCAGGGCCCTGGCCTCACTTTTTCTCGAAGAAAAACTGGGTGTTGGGCCCTCCCTCGCACTGCTCCCACTCCACCCGGCTTGAAAGCACCTTCGGGCCCAGGTCTCGGACTCAGGCACCTTCAGAGTCCCAGGGCACAGCCCGCCAGCTGGACCCCTGCCCGCATCCACGTGGAGCATCAGGGCAGGGCCTCTGCTGAGGTTCTAGACTCACTTCTTCCAGGACAGAGGGGGCACCCCACAGACGAGGGGAAGACAGCAGGCCCACTCAGACCTGCTTCCAGACACACCCCAGCTGGGGGGGACACGTGCCCACTGCCTACTCAAAGTGGGGAGACTTCCTCAAGGTTCAGACACCTGGATGGGGTCCCTCCCATCTGGGTTGGGGGCTGGATCCTGCTCAGTTGCCTCAGAGCATCAGGACACGTTTCCCTTCCTGGGGAGATGTGGGCGGGCCGCTGAGCCGAGGAAGCAAGGGGTGGTCCCCATGCTGTCTCAGCTGGTGGGCTCTGATCACACAGAGCCCAAGGCCGCATGGAACCAACCCGAGAGCCTGCCCTTGGAGGTGATGCTTCTACCTGGACTTTGTGGGGGAAAGTCTTGGACTAAACTATCTTCAGGACAATTTAGCTCGTGGGCCCCTCTCCCTCCAGTCCACCTGCTGGGTCCCCAAAGAAACAGAACTGATGGCAAACACCCTGGGAGCAACCTCGGTATCTGCCACTGCTGACCAGCACGGGGCTGGACTGGTGGTTCTGATGTGATGGCCAGAGCAGGTGTATAGGGCTCGGTGCTCAGGCGAAGCCAGCGTTTTGAATTCCAGGGCCACTGCTCACCGGGCCACCGCCTCGCAGGGCGCGGGGGCCTGATCCCTGAGGCATGGCCTTCTCTCCCGACCACAGCAGAGCTCTCGGGCCAAGGACACCTGGCCACCGCCCTGGTCATTGCCATGTCCACCATCTTCACCATGGCTGTCGCCATCGTCCTCATCATCATGTTCTACATCCTGAAGGCCAGGCCATCCGCCCCAGGTACCGCCCCGCCCCCCACACCCCTCACCAGCCCCCTCCCCCTGACGCCAGCCAGCCACTCATGCCCCCTGTCCCCTCAGCCTGCTGCCCCAGCGCCCCCGTGAAGAGCCCAGAAGCCCCCGTGAGCGAGGAAGAGGAGAAGAAAGAGGCCCAAGGTGGGCAGCAGCCCCTGGAGCCCACAGTAGGAGGTGGGGGGCTGGAGCATGTCCCCCTCCCACCCCTAAGGAGGCCAGGCCCTGACGCCCCCCTCCCCCTCCCACCCCCACAGACAACGTGGTGATCTTCTCCGAGAAGGATGAATTCGAGAAGCTCACGGCGGCTCCAGCCAAATCAGCTAAGAGGTGAGTCAGGAAGGCAGCCCGGCTGAAGCGGGGGTGGTCTCTGGGGTCTGAGCAGGAAGTGGAGCTGGGCCTGTGGGGGCCACAGGGTGGGGGCGGTGGTCCAGGGTTCTCAGCGCCTGCCTGCTCTCCCCTGGGACCTGAAACCGCTGGCTGTTGGCTCCATGTCTCGGCCTCCAGCGGGCACTGGGTGGGGCTTGGTCTCTGTCAGCCAGTCACCAGCACATACGGTCCTTTGTTCTTAAATAAGTCTTCAGCCAAACCACAGGAAGCGAGTGGAGTGCCTATAAAGTTGTTTATCATCTGTGTGGAATGATTTTGGGGGCATGACTAGGGCCATGGCCCCGGGCGAGGGACAGGGTGTGACTGGAGCCCACCTCCCGTGGGGTATCCCGAAGGCCCCCTCCTCCTCAAAGGGAGTCCCCGTCACTCTGGGCGCCTGCATCCTGAACCCCGCGCCTCCTCAAAGGGAGTCCCCGTCACTCTGGGCGCCTGCATCCTGAACCCCGCTCCTCCTCAAAGGGCGTCCCCGTCACTCTGGGCGTCTGCCAGACCTGCTGCTGCTGGAAGCCCGTCTGCTCGGTGCAGATTTGGGCCCGCAGAGCGGCATCTCTCCACCTTGCAGTCTGTGCCTGAGCCTCTAGGGAAAGCAGGGACAGGTCTCGGCGCCCACGGTCCCCACCCCTGGGGCAGCGGGCCAGGCTGGCTGGCACAGCGCCCGTAACTGTGGTCCTGTCTCTGCAGCGAGAACGACGCCTCATCAGAGAAGGAGCAGCTGCTGAACCGGAGCCTGGACAGCGACGAGGAGCCGGCCCCAGATGGGCAGGGCCCCCCAGAGCTGTGCCTGCTGTCGCTGGTCCACCTGGCTAGGGACAAGTCAGCCACTGCCACCCGGGCGGCTGGGGTAAGGCCCGCGCCCGACTCTTCCACAAACGCTGCCTTCCACTGAATGCGCTCTGCCAGCTCTGGGGGTTTCTCCCTTGGGCCCCAGCAGAAGACAGGTTCAGAATCTGAGACTGAAGACAGGGAAGTTAGTTCTTTTGTCATACAGCTTGAGAGAAGAAATGAAGAAATAGCCAAGAGAAAAAAGGTTAAATTGCTGGGAACAGCACAGGACAGCAGAATCCCTTGTAAATGTACTTGAATAGGTCCAACCAGACAAGACGCTCATGTGGGCACATGCGTGCATGCACACACACACACACACACACACACACACACACACACACAAGCCTGCTGCCCAGAGGCTGGGCATGCACCGCGTGGGGGCCAAGATGCACCACGGGGGGTCACTGTCCCCACCTGGGCCTGTTACCTCTGCTCCTGGCATCACTGCTTACAGTGAAGGTGCCCAGTTGGAATTGCAGTGGTCGGGTCTTGACAGCAATGTGCCCTGGTGCCCAGTTCACTGACCGCTGGGGGTGGGGGCTGTGAAGTTGTCCAAAGAGGGTGACTCCAAGGGGCCTTGTGCACCTGCCCCCCCCCTTCCCCCACCCCAGGCCCCCAGCCGCCCGCCCTGCAGGGAGAGCACTGCATTGCTCTGTGCCTGCGGAAACCCCACCCCCACTCCCTGCTGAGCTGGGCCGGAGGGTCCGTCCTTCTGGAGAGACTGAAGCCAGTGAGGCCGGATGTGGCCTCTGGCTGTCTGTGAGTCTGAATGTCTAGTGGAGCGGAGAAGCCCCATGGACACTGAGGGTGCTCAGCCGGGTGACCCCAGGGAGGGCTTTCTTCTGTGAATGTGACAGACGTTCTGGCAAGGATGTGGCTCAGCATTTCTGACATGGAATCAGGAAGGGGCCCCGCTGACATGGAGATGGAAGACATGGGCCTGTGCTGCTGACACCCCCTTTCTGAAAATTCATACTCTCTTAGCTTTTCCTGGGCTTCCCTGGTAGTTCAGTTGGTAAAGAATCTGCCTGCAATGCAGGAGACCCTGGTTCAATTCCTGGGTTGGAAAGATCTGCTGGAGAAGGGATAGGCTACCCACGCCAGTATTCTTGGGCTTCCCCAGTAGCTTAGATGGTAAAGAATCTGCCTGCAAAGCAGGAGACCTGGATTCGATCCCTGGGGTGGGAAGATCCCCTGGAGGAAGGCATGGCAACCCACTCCAGTATTCTGGCCATGGACAGAGGAGCCTGACGGGCTACAGTCAATGGGGCCACAAAGAGTTGAACATGACTGAGCAACTTTCACTAACTTTTTTCACAGATTCAGAGTCGAAGGAAGAAGATACTGGACGTGTATGCCAGTGTGTGTGGTGTAGTGGAAGGTAAGGGGAGGTGTGGGGCCCTGACTCCACAGGGACCCTCCAGCACCCTGGGTGCCCCAGGAGAGGCTGAGAAGAACCCCCTCCCAAGTTGCTCATCAGAGTGGGGGCGGTGGGGGGGCAGGCCAGTGGAGGTGTGGGGGGACGTGTGTTTCAGTTTCTCTCTGCTGTTCAGGTGGGTGATGTCTGTTCTGCTGTCCAGCTCACTAACTCATCCCTCTTCATTTTGCCATGGAGCTCGTCAGCTGAGCTTTAATCTCGATTGTTACCTTTTTCAGTTCCAACATTTCCATTTGGTTCTCCTTTACATTTTCTGTTTTTTGTTAAGGTTTTTTTTTTTTTTCTCATTTGTTTCAAGTATGTTTGTAATTACATGTTGAAGCACTTTGATCACGACTTCTTTACAGTCCTTGTCAGATACCCTAACATCTCTGTTATCCTTGTCGGCATTTACTGATGGTCTTTTTTCATGCGTTTGAGGTCTTCCTGGTTCTTGGTGTGATGAGTGACACTTTGTTGAAACCGGAACAGTTTCACGTGACTCTCTGAGACTCGGGGTCTCATCTGCACCCTCTGTGCAGCTGGTTTCCTCTGACACGCCTGGGCTGAGGAGGGGTGCCCCCGTCACCCCCAGGCGGCTGTGGATCTTTGAGCCCAACCTGTGCAGGGGTGTGGGTAGACATCCACTGCTCCGAGTGGTCTCTACCAACACCGTGGTGGCGGGGAGGCCTGTGACCAGCTGCCAGATGAGGAGGAAGCCAGGGTCCCTGCCTGGCCTCCGGGGGTGGACCTAGGCTCCCATCCCACTTTGCTGGCATTAGAGGGAGCGGCACCAGGGTTGTCCTATGGCATTTTGCTGTATGAAGGCAGATACTGTCTGTTTTCTTCTTGGGAGGAGAGCATTCCACCTGTGCTGGTGGGTTGTCAGCTGTACTTAGCAGGAGGAAGAGGGGAGAGCGTGGAGTGAAACACTTCCTGGTTGAGTCTAACATATAGCGGGGTCCGAGTACCGCTAGGGCACTGGCTCAGGTGACCCAGGCAGGACTGTCCTCGGAGCACCTTTTAAGAATGACCTTGGTCCCCTAAAGGGACCTGATACTGGGAGGGTCACCTGAATAGGCTGGCCACGTCCAATGGAGCTGCTGGGGTCAGGGGAATAAACAGGCTTCGAGTGTGGCTGGCAGTGTCCCAGGAGTTGGTCGCCTGAGGCATGCATTCTGTGTGGTTTTCTGCATTTGTGTTATATTTTACAATTTTAAAAAAGGTTCTAGAAATCCTGTTCTAGAGTGTCACGCTTCTGCTGATGTCTGACATGGCCCTTTGTCCCTCAGGCCTCAGCCCCACAGAGCTGCCCTTCGACTGCTTGGAGAAGACCAGCCGGATGCTCAGTGCCACGTACAACTCGGAGAAGGCGGTGGTGAAGACGTGGCGCCACCTGGCCGAGAGCTTTGGGCTCAAGCGGGACGAGATCGGTGGCATGACGGACGGGCTGCAGCTGTTCGACCGCATCAGTACGGCCGGCTACAGCATCCCCGAGCTGCTCACCAAGCTGGTGCAGATTGAGCGGCTGGACGCCGTAGAGTCCCTCTGTGCAGACATCCTGGAGTGGGCGGGGGTCCCGCCGCCCGCTGCCCCGCCGCCCCCCGCATCCTGAGCAGGGCCGCAGTCCCCAAGGCCAGGCTGTCTCCTCTGCACACCAGGGGTACCTCGCTGGTCCGAGGAACAGGAGGACACAGGCCTGTCTCCCAGTCTAACCAGACAGAAGATCCGTGTGGACATGAGGTTGCGCTGGCCTCACCAGGCACAATGGGTCTGTGTGCATTTATCTGGCCCACCCCCACTTGCTCCTCCAGGGACGCGCTCGGCACTGCCCAGCGTGCACCAGCGGTGCCTGGAGGACATAATGGAGCCTGTCTGTCCTGTGGGGAGTGCACCGCCCCAGGAGACGTACTTTTCTGGAAGACGGCACACAGCCCAAGGGGGTGTGGGAATGGGGGCACAGCTTGGGGGAGCTGCTTCCCTGGGGGTGGGGGGCACCCCACGAAGAACGCAGCTCTGAGGTTGGGAAAAGGCTGCAGAGGCACCACGTCCTCCTGCTCCAGGCTCAGTGTGGGTCTGCACCGCCTGCGGGACCCTGGGCTCACTGTCCCTGCGGCCCTTCTGCCTGCAGGATGCCTGCCCCCCACGGATGTCCAATCAAGGGCAGCCTCCTGGCTTCACTCAGTGCCGCACAAGTCCAGCCTCAGGACCGGGATCCCTGAACTGCCTCTGCTTTCTTTTTCAAGTGGACTGGACCCTCTGGGGCAGTAGTGCTCAGGGACACAAGTCATTTGCTTCAAACAGAAATGAGTGGTTGGCTCTGCTTGGAAAGGGAAACATGGAATCCTCAGGCTCCAGAGGGTCTTGGACAGGGATGTGCCTCGTGGGCCTCCCAAGCCCCTTGGGGAACGTGGGGTCTGTAGCCATGGGGACCTGGTTTGCTTGTGCTAACAGGGGCCAATTTCTTCCCCTCTCAGGGCTCAGTTTGTTTCTCTTTTGAAAATAAGAGGTTATTCTGTGATTCTAAGAGAAAGTAAAGTTGGGGCAAGCATACCTGAAGGGGGTCTGGAGACCATGCCAGGCCTTCCATGGATGTGAGTGTACTGTGAGCTGCCTGGGGAAATGGGAATGAAAACAGAACTGAGTTCTCACTGTGACTTCAAGTGTCTGGCAGACACTGAGAGAGGGGCTTAACAGCCTTGTTCTGGCAAATTCCCTGAGGACATCTGCCGTGGCCAGAGCCAGGAACCAGGGGTGAGCATGCAGGTTGAGGGTGGTTAACTGTGAATTCTCTGCTCAACCCCCAGGGACAGACCTGACCCTAGTTATTCCTAAATTGAAATCAGTCTCTGGCTTATACTTTTGTGAAATGACAAGTCCCATGACTGACAAATGCTTCTGGGGAGGAAACGAGGTGTATGCAGAGGGCAACACACAGCCTCCCACCCCTGAACACAGAACATGCCGGCCATTTAACACCATTGTTGTTTGTGGTGTCAGCTTGCTGTGCCCCCACTGGGCACACACACACACACAACCTGGTTACCCTCTGTCCCCATGGCCCCTTGGCACAATCCCGGCTCTGTGATGCTGCTGCTGCTGAAGCCACCTTCTCTGAGGCTGCTGACATCAGAGGAGGCAGAGCAGGTGGCCACAGGGCCAGCGGTGCCAGGCCTGTCTCGGGGGCTCAACCCACCGTGTGCAGGGAGTTCGTCCTGACAGTGACTCAATCCTTCGTCATCTGCTCACCTGGAGACAGACCCAGGCAGGGGTCACTCTGGAGGGCTTGAGCCTACATGACAGGTTCAGACCACTGAGTCTACAAGGACTCTCACCGAGCAAAGCTGGGCTCCCCCTGCTGCCCCGTGTGGCCACAGCCACTGTTCCTGCTGAAATAAACACACTCAGAAAATACCCCGGCCAGAGCTGTGGGCCCTGGCCAGTGGAACCTTCATTGTCAATGTTTGTGTCTAGATCTGTTTATATAACTTATTATGTTTTACAATTTCAATAAACTAATAACAAGAAGACCCCCGGCTTCCAGGGATCGGCTGGGGGAGGTGGCGGGGGCGGGAGGTGTGGGTAGGCAGGTCTGTGGCTCTGCTCCTGGCTGTCACCTGTGTGTGATGTGCTGAGGCCAGCGGGGGTCCCAGCTGGCTTTGTCCCCCCCAGACAAGGGCTGCCTGCCTGTAGTGGGAGCCAAGGGGTTGGAGCAGGAGCCCGGGCGGGCACTGCCGCTCCAGTGATCACCATCCAGCCAGGCTGCCCAGATCTTCCCTAACTTGGGGAAGTGAAAGTCGCTCAGTCATGTATGACTCTTTGCAACCCCATGGACTGTAGCCTGCCAGGCTCCTCTGTCCATGAATTCTCCAGGCAAGCATACTGGAGTATTCTCTAGTTCCCTTCTCTAGGGGATCTTCATGACCCAGGGATTGAATTCTTTACTGTCTGAGCCATCAGGGAAGGCCTGACTCATGGAAGACCAGCTCTGGAGAGACACGGGGACAGGAGGAGGCGGAGGCCTGGGAAGGGGACAGAGGAGGCGCCTGTGGACACCACAAGGGTGGGGGACCATACGAGGACCGAAGGGGCTCAGGGAATTTTGTGATGACACAGCCGAGGGTCCACGGCGGGGCGGCAGTGACAGCAGGTAAAGGGCAGAGGGACAAACACAGCTTTTGAGAATTCCTACACAACAGGACCTGTGCCTCAGGGCCACCAGCAAGAAGACAGCCCTGGCTGGCTCCCTGGTATCCTGAGATCGCAGGGCCTGAGCATGGCCAGCAGATGCCTGGGGCGGCCACCTGCCTGCCATCCTTTCTGCTGCCCAGGGTCCTCCCACCTGGAATCTCCTCAAGAGTCCTGTGCAGGGTCACCATGACTCTCGCCCCCGTATTCAAACACAACCTTTTGTGTGGTCACGACACACACACCCTGTGTCCCGAACCTGAACACGGCAACCCAGAAGCTGTCAGGACAGGCTCACCTTCTAGATGAATAAACTTTGACTCAGAAGGGCTGTGTTTAGGGTCACAGCAATTTCCAGCCCACCTGCTGTTTCCACAGCCAAGAGGCTGACAGGGCCATCCAGACACACCAGCTTTTCCAGCATCCTGGCGGGTTGTCCACACACACCAGCCTCACCAGCATCCTGGCAGGGAAGCAGTAACACTTAGAAGGACCAGAGGCACTTCCACACCCTCCAGGGCTCCCCAGGGCAGTTAATTCAGACTTGGTGGCAGTGGGGAGGGAAAGGACTCTTTAAAGCCCACCCTGGTGACTGCAATGTGCAGCCCAGACCGAAAGCTCACTGCTTTAGATGAGGGACTGGGAAGTGGGACACAAAGGGTCACCCACCCTCATCTCAGTTGTGGAGTCACTGAAGGTCAGACCATGGAGGGGGCACACCTGTGTGTTCCTACACATGCTCCCTGTGCATTTACATATGTGTAAAATTTTAAACGTGAACAAAAATACTTTCAAACAGCAGCAGGACATTAAAAGTAGAAACAGGAGTTGTTTTCTTTCTGCATCACCTTGTGTTCCCCATACCGCAACAGCCCTTAGACATGCACCCTCATGGGAAAGTGTTTTAGCCACATTGAACACGGCTCTTCAGAGTTGAGTCTCACTCACTTATTTATCATTTTCTTTGTTATTTCATCTTGCCTTTTAGACTTTCTGAAACCATTCTGCTTCCTCCTGAAGTATGTCCTTTAGAGATTTAGGTGGAGCTTGGTGGTGCTAAGTGTTTGGTTTGTCTGAAATGTCCTGGGAAGGGTGATGATAAGGACACCTGGCAGATGGCTGCAGGGAGTCACCCACCTGTGCTGCCCTTTCAGCTGACCTGTCTTCTCTCTTGGCTGCATGTAAGCGTCTGCTGGTCTTTGGTGTCCTTCCGTTTCTTCCAGTTTGATGTTTCTAAGGAGTGATCTCTTTGCACCTGTCTTGCTTCTAGTTCATTTTGCTTCTTGAACTGGAGAGTTGTGTTTTCCATCCTTCTCATTTTACCCCCAGCCGTGGTTTTCTCAGATCTCTCTGTGGCACTTTCTCCTGCTGGAGCACGTTTACATGTGTGTTAGATCCTTTCATGCTTCATCCTCCACGTAAGAGAGTCTTCTAGGTTTTTCTTGCTTTCCTACAGGCATTCTGCATAATTACTATGACCAATTCTCCTTTTAATCTTATCTGTTGTCTGATTTCAACAGTTACATTTTCATTTCTGTAAGTTACTTTTTGAAAACTTTATAGTCCATTTTGTTAGTCTCTTGTCTCTTCATAGTACCTCTAGCCATCTTGTTTCTTTGAACCCAGCTAACATGGCTTATATTCCACTTTGGTATCTCAGCTGCTCTCTTCAACAGTCCAGTGTCACTGAGGCAGGGTCCCACATGCCCTCTGAAGACTTGTTTAGTCACTAAGTCATGTCAGACTCTTTGTGACCCCACGGACTGTGGCCTGGCAGGCTCCTCTGTCCACGGGAGGATAGAGGAGGCAAGAATACTGGAGTGGGTTGCCCTTCCTCCTCCAGGGGATCTTCCCCAGCCAGGGATCAAACTGCGTCCTCGCATTGGCAGTTGCTTCTATACCACTGAGCCACCTGGGAAGCACCCTGTAGATGGTCTCACCACCTGTGTTGCCTTCAGAGGTCCCAGTTCTGCACAGGTCATGTTTAACCCACCACCCTGACGGCCCCTCTTCTCTGCCCTCCAGGTCAGGGCCCTGGGCCCCAGGCCTTCGTGACCCACCTGTCAGTTCTGGCTCCAGGGGTCTTGTACATAGCCACCAGCTGGGGGTGTGTACGTGTCCCCGACATTCTTAGCTGCATGGCAACCTGCAGGATGGAGTCAGTCCCTCCCACTGGAATCAAACTCTCTACTTACTCCTTATTCCAGCAGGTGTGGAGAGGCTGGAGGAGCAGATGTGAGCCCCAACCAGATCCGGGTTGACCCCCAGCATTGCAAGTTCGCCCTCCCCTCTTGGAGGGTCACCGTGTGAGCAGCTGTGGCCGGGTGCTGGGCCGTGTCTCTTCCAGCCTGAGAGAGGTCAACAAGGACAAGACCCAGCGTGAGGGTCTGATGAGGATCAAACAACAGAACAGATAAGAACTCAGCTGAGTGCTGACAAACAGGAGAAGCTTCCTTCTCTAATCCTGCCTGTTTATTAGTCCAGATGAGTTAGGATGACTTCCCCATGTTCTAAAGGGAATTCAGATTGGGATTAGTTTTGGCTGAAGCATGTGAAGTACTTGGGGAGACGAGGTCCCGACACAGCAGAGCCCCACCGGGAACTCAGGGTCTGTTTCATCGGGTTTTCCTCCATGTCCCCCTGGCCAAGCCTGGGCAGTTGCTCATCAGGTTCTGAACCTTCCTTGGTATGTGATTCCTGTTCCATAAAAGTTTGCCATGTAAACTGTTAACTTATTACTAACACTGAAGTGAAACATTAATTTCTAGTTAGTGATTGCGGGAGTATGTAGAAACTCTGAATGTGTGTGACTATCTCGCAACCGGGCACCCTGCTGAGCCTCTAAAAGAACCCCACAGCCCCCAGGTGGGCCCGTCACCCGCACCTCCCTCCCCAGTTATGCTTCCTGAAACACCGGCCGTGTGTCACAGGATGGGTGGGTGGGCTGTTTCAGTCCCAACTTTGATAGGCACATATCCAGTGTCTCATAGTACTCACTGATTTCATAGCCCTTTAAACATAGCCCTTTATCAGGAATATAAGTTGAATTATATTTTAGGCATTTATTGAGTGTATGGTTTTCTATCTTTGCTTGGCAAATATAATAAAATATGTATTTTTTTTTACCACAAAGCCAATCTGATATTTCTAGAATGCATGCTTCCCCAGCTGGTGATGGATTAATGTTCCTGTAACATACAGTTGGTGTTGTTCTTATTTCTTTGAAATTTTTGAAACATACTTTTTGGACAATTTTTGGTGCTGGGCTCATGCTGTGTGAAATGAATTAGAATGTTTTTTTCTACCTTCTGGGCCAGTTTAATTAGTTTTAAATATTTCCTCTTTGAAATGTTTAAACAATTCGCCTACAAAACACCTGAAATTAATGTCATTTAAAAAATTTTCACACTTACAAAAGACTTAAATCATTTTCTATTGACGATTTCTTGAGACAATTCTGAGTTTGTCTTTTTCTAGAAAATAGCCCATTTCATCCAGATTTTCAAATTTATCAGCGTAGAGCAATAGAGAAATTATTTATATTTTAAAAACCTTTTTTATCCTAAATATTTTTGTTCATGTTCCTGGCTTTCTATGTTTTGCCATGTCTATATATGCATTTTGGAGAAGGCAATGGCACCCCACTCCAGTACTCTTGCCTGGAAAATCCCATGGATGGAGGAGCCTGGTAGGCTGCAGTCCATGGGGTCGCTGAGAGTCGGACACGACTGAGCGACTTCACTTTCACTTTTCACTTTCATGCATTGGAGAAGGAAATGGCAACCCACTCCAATGTTCTTGCCTGGAGAATCCCAGGGATGGGGAAGCCGTCTATGGGGTCGCACAGAGTCGGACTCAACTGAAGTGACTTAGCAGTAGCATATATGCATTTTAGTTTTCAGTTAAAAGCAATCTCTTCTGCTTTTAACACTTACTCTGACATTTCCCAAAAGCATTCTTGTAGCCTTCTTCATTCTTGTCGAGGTGAAAGTTGCTCAGTCGTGTCCGACTCTGAGACCCTAGTGGACTATACGGTCCATGGAATTCTCCAGGCCAGAATTCTGGAGAGGGTAGCCTTTCCCTCCTCCAGGATATCTTCCCAACCCAGGGATCAAACCCAGGTTTCCCACACTGCAGGCAGATTCTTTAACAGCTGAGCTACAAGGGAAGCTCAAGAACACTGGAGTGGGTAGCCTAACCCTTCTCAAATGGATCTTCCCGACCCAGGAATCGAACCAGGGTCTCCTGCATTGCAGGCGGATTCTTTACCAACTGAGCTGTCAGGGAAGCCCTGTTTTGTCAACGTTACCACTGAAATTGAATGTTCAACTCCATCTCTGATAAAGACTTATGAAGGGCCCTTCACTCACCTCGCCCTCCCCACCTTGACCCCAGGCCCCACAGCTGCTGCTCCTGATGCTGGCTAGTCGAATCTCATGCACACACTCTCAACCACTGCTCTCCCTATTGTTTACCCTTCCAAGAAATTTAACATTTCCCTCCATTTTATACATGAACTACAATGATTTAAACCTACCTATGTTTAAGTGGTTTCAGTGTTCACTGCAGTCTTTTGGTTATGATGCTGATTCTGTAAACTCAATCCTAAATTGGATAGAATAATCTGTGCAGTTTCTCTTCTCAGGAACAGTGGGTAAGTGGTATAACTTCTGAACACCTACAAATCTGAAAACGTTTTTCCACTGTCTTCACTGACAACAGGCATGTCCACCAGCCGTAAACCCTCAGATCAGAGATCCCACCCCCCCGGGCCAGAGGGGTGGCTCCCTATCAACCCCCGGCAAGTCTCCTTTCCTGAAGGCAGTGGTTTCCGTCTGCCTTCCCCCTCCATCAACAATGTGTATGCACAAAGCCCCCTCCTCATGGTCTCCCCGGTGGGGACAGGTGCCGTCCATCTCCACTCGGCTGTGGCCCAGAACTTGGCCCCTTCAGAAGTGCCAGCCCACGCCGTCTGCCTGCCCCCAGCACTGACGCCACCTCCAGTAGTATCGACTCCACCTCCTGTAGCATTGACGAAGGATGCTCATTTTTGCTTCTGCATTTTCAAGTTCCTATAAAGCCTCCACATCACCTTAGCCTGCTCTCTGTATGGATTTCTGCTTCACAAACTGCACAGATTCTTATATTCTCTTGAAAAGGCCCAGGTCTCCAGATCCCAGGATCAGAGTTATGCTAAGGAGTATAATTTCTGATTTCCTCTGTGCGTCCACCCTCTGTCCCACACCCCGAGTGCCAGCTCACCTGGACCCTGGTCATACCCCTCCCCTCTGATGGCAGCGAGGTCCCCGGTGCTGGGCCCATGGCAGCTCAGATGTACGTGCTTCTACTTATGGAAGGCGAGGCTCTTCACATGTTAAGAAAATAGAACAATATGATCTAACTGTGCTCCCACACAAACACCAATTTTATTCCAAATAATCACATAATTTTAAGAATTTTCCCAAAACAATTTTACAAAGAGTAGCCCCAGTGTCATTTGCCCTGAAAGTTCCATTGTGTACGTGAGTACCACCTGAGCCAAATGGAAAAAGTCCAAACTTGCTGCAGCTTCCATGGGTTTCATTTTAAAAGTTTTAAAAAACTTAAAAAAAAATAAAATTAAATTAAAAAAATTTTTTTTCCCCATTTTTCATGATAAATGATGCTACTCATACGTAACTTTACTCAGTAGACTTTTAGTTACTTTGCTGATTTTTACAATCTGACAAGCAGCAACACGCACGCAGTATCTGTAAATAGTAACGACCAGTCTAAGGGTTTGTGCTGGCGGCCAGGGAGTTGCACTTCGTTAGACCCAAATTGAACAAAGTGGAGTTGAGGTTGATGCACAGAAAGGCATGCTCCGGGTGCGTCGTCCTCTGTATCTCCTGAAGCATCAGGTGGATTGTGAAGAGTTCAAAGAGCTTCTTATTACTCCTGCAAGAGAGGGAGCACCTTAATGCCATCTCACACTCAAGAACAGTGAGAGAGCCTTACATGTGAATGGCAGCCTGTTTCATACATAGCGGAGGAAATAGGTAACTAGAGGATTCACATGTCGAGACAGACAAGACACGATCTGTGAAACAGGCCTAACGTGGAAAAGTATTCAAGGAGAAAAGAGGACAATTCATCACCCTGGAGCCTACACCATAGTCACTACCAGAGCGGGCTTGCCCTCAGCCAGCCAGAGTCAAGTACTCGACCACCATGTCTCAGGTATGTCAGATTCTTCATGGAGCAGACCACTAGCTGACCTCTTGACTTAGCTCCTGGCCACTGTCCTCTGCAGAGCAACCAGTCAGCAACCTCACTTTCAATAAGTTAGACTCGTATCTGGTAACGTATTTCTTACTTTCTTGTCCACATCTATTTCCCTCTGTGGTAACCTTTATAACCATCCACCTCACATCCAGGATTCTCCATCTCTCTGGATTTATAGGTTTATGCTAAGGCTGGCTTGGGCATCAAGGATTCCCAGCCCCTCATTCATGCTTTGTTCCAATTCTTTATCTATGCCTGAAATGAACACAAACTACAAAGCTCTGGCCCAGGACACAGCCACATGGGAACTACACTTCCACCAGTTCCAGGAGCGAGAACTCGGAGGAATGAAACACCCCTGGCAGCCTCAGGGCACCACAGAGGGTGAAGGACCACAGGCCTCCTGGAGAACTCACTGATTACAAATCAAGACAGTCACGGCCAGCCCGCCTGAGAGAAAAGAAGGACAATGAACTGACAAGCCTGAATGACACCAGAGCTAAACTAGCAACTTGTTGAACTGAGGGTGAGGTCACAACATGACAACAAATAATTTACTACACATCGTGTGTGACACCAGGCAGGACAGGCTGACCTGCGGTCACACAACCACAAGTAACTTCAGGGTGCGTTGTGTTCACTGAACCACACCAAGAGGTCACGTCATAAAAACACAACACACAGAAGGTGTTCAGATTCCCCTCAAAGAAACACTAGAGTATACGAGATTCAGGGAAAATATAGCTTAAAGTCCATGTCCTTTTTAAAAAAAAAATAATTTAAATACCAATGCTTGCATCAGGGAAAGAAGAAATAGAAAAAGAAAGCCCTCACTTACGGCAATGAAATCAAACCAGTGCAGCAGTGCGTTCACAACTGTTTGTGGCCAGCACTGGTCACAGTCTTTTCTGCCTGCTTCCTTCTCACCCCTGACCCAGTGCATCCACAGTAAGCACCAGCAGGACACACCTTCATCTGCCACCTGTGATCATAGTGCGCCAGCCTGCAGGAAGCTGGTTCAGGGTTCACTCTGTCACTAAGTGTGCGGCCTGAGACCAGCATTAACACACCACACACTTGCTGGAAACTCTGATTCAATAATCACAGTGGAGCCAGTGCAGGAAGCAGAAATCTAAATGATCACAGTGAGCTAGCTTCTGATGAGAAAGGTCAGAAATCAGAAATCCTTACTTGATTTTGGAAAGTTTCTGCAGGATGATACTGAGCTTCTCTAGGACGTGGATGTCGAGCTTCGGGGCCCGGAGCAGCACGGAGCAGGTCCGGAAGAAGAGCGAGCAGCTGCAGGCCTCCAGAAAGGGCTGCAGGGCACCTGCAAGACAGGTGTTGTCAGGGGCAGTGGGCAAAGGAGCAGCACCTGGGGGGCGCAGTTAACCCTGCTGGGTAGGGTTTCCATTCTTTCCACTCTGACACTGTGGGGAAAATACCATCACTGGAAGAATTAAAATATCTACTGGCTCTTGTTGAACAAGCAAACTGAAGGTAATGATGTCAGAC
This sequence comes from Dama dama, assembly GCF_033118175.1. NCBI lineage: Eukaryota > Metazoa > Chordata > Mammalia > Artiodactyla > Cervidae > Dama > Dama dama. The sequence continues at coordinate 60,064,134 of NC_083691.1, read as the reverse complement.
AGTTCCATTCTTCAGACGTCAGATTCTTCCATTAAGCAGAATCGAGAATAAAGTCCATAAGAGGAGGCTGTTTAAATACTGCTTTAGCAGTATTTAATAAGAAATTCTGTTGGGGTGGTAATTTTTAAAAACATCTTAAATCTAAGAATTTCATTTACATGTTAATGACAACTTGCACAATCAGTGAATAAGGAAGAACTTTTTAGCATAAAAGCAAAAGTGGGAAAGAGTCATAAAAGAAAAGAGTGAAGATTTTAATAAAATCTTTTTGAAAAGACTTATGTTTTCTGTAGTCTTCCTTGCTTGAATTTTTTTGAGCAATAAAAGTTCATTTATATTTAATTTTCAAATTGTGGTTAAATATGCATTGTAACCACTTGGAAAAGCATAGTGTTTGCTAGTGTTAAGTGCACACATGCGGTTGTGCAAACATCACCCCATGCACCCCAGAGCTGCTCACCTTCCCCAGCTGACTCTGTCCCATGAGTCTCTAACCCCCAGCTTCTGTACCCCATTCCTACCTCCTATCTCTACACCTGAATAACACGAGGGACCTCACATGTGTTAAGTCACAGGGGATCTGCCCTTCTATGTCTGTCTTATTACACTGAGCATAACGTGTGTGAATCCCATCTGTGGTGTAGCAGGTGTCAGCTTCCACCTTTTTAAAGGCTGAATAATATTCCACGGTGCACAGACCACACTTTCTCTGGCTGCTTTCAAGATTCTCTGTTTTTGACAGTCTGACACTTTTAATATCATGTGTCTCCAAGGTGGGGTCTCTCTGGGTTTATCCTGGACTTCACTGAGCTGTGGAATTTGGTGAAATTCTTAGATTTGTAAAAGCACGTCTTTCCTCACATGTGCTAAGTTTTCAGCCATATTTCTTTAAATCACCTTCATGAATTCTCTCAGCCAAATCTCTGGACAAGCACCTGCAGCTTCACGGAGCACTGTGAATCTAGCCCTGCCCTGGATTAGATGTTGTCTTCAGGGAGTGCTGTGGCTAGGCTGATCTTCTATCCAGACACTGAGATTTTCTCCACATCAACAATAAAGCTCTGTCGCTCTCTTGTCATTTGTGTGTTCACTAAGCAGCGCCTTTAATTTCCTTCAAGAACTTTTCCTTTGCATTCACAGCTCGGCTAACAGCTGTAGTGGAAGAACCCCAGCTGCAGGCCTGTCTTTGCTCTTGACCCACCTTTCTCACTGACTTTAATCACGTCTAGCTTTCCATTTTAAGTGAGAGAGGAGTACTTTTCCTCTCACATGAACTCTCGAGGCCACTGCAGGGGTATTAATTAGCCTAATTTCAATACTGTGTGTCAGGGAGCAGGGAGGCCCCAGGAAAGAGATGGGGGAACTGCAGTCAGTGATGCTGGCAGAACACACACAACATTATTAAGTTCACGGGCTGCCCCCACCCCCCGCTCTCCTGCCCCAAACCATGACAAGAGTAACATCAAGTCACAGATCACTGTAACACACACAGTAATAATGAAAAGGTTTGAAACACCAAGAGAATGATCAAAATGTGACAGAGAGATATGAAGGGAGCAAATGCTGCTGGAGAAATGGTGCCGGAAGATCTGTTCAAGGCAAGGTTTCCACACACATTCAGTATGTTAAAAAAAAAGAAGTACTTGCAAAAGCACAATTCACAATAGGCTTGTGAATGTACCTATTTTTGGATAGTAGGACTTTTGGCTTTTTGGCCAGTTTCCCAACTTCTATTACTTTCATAATAATAAACTACTTAAAAAAGAAAAACAAGATCTAAAAAACATACTCAAATACATTGTCCCATTCAGGTGTTAAACGGTAGCACAAGATGGTTTCTAAAGCACAAAAGAGAATAAACTAATGATACAAATACAAACTTAAATCATTTTATTTAAACTACATCTGACAAGAAAAGCAAAGTTCTTCAAGAGACAGTGAAACTCATGCTCTTACAGAGCTAAGCCCAGGTAAGTGAGTGACAGCTTTCACCAATGACAGAAGAAAAAAAGAAACTACAGAGTAATTTTCTAAAAGCACACTGCTCAATTATTGTCTGATTTATATTCACGCGCAAAACATATAATCAGAAGCCCTCAATCTGAAAATAACATTGTGCTCACAACACACGCTCAGGTAGAGCAACGCACAGACCTTCGTTCAAACTCACGGAAGCGTGGCCCAGCGGCTTTCAGAGAACTCTGCCCACACAGTTCCTGGTACTTCTCACACTTGGTGGGAGGTAGGTTGGGATGGCAACGATGACCTGCAGCGGATGGACAGGGGACCCTGGACACACACAGAGCTCCTACTGCTTCTCCATGTCTGTACCAAGGACCGGTCTTCCGGGAATACACCACCGTCCCCCAAATACACAACAACAGTCATGAAACAAGGTGACCACCAAATTGGGTGGCTCAGGTCCCTCAGTCACAGCCCACTAGACAAACTAGAACTCAACTTGAATCTGAGACACAAGACTCCAGAATGATGAACCCAACAGCCAGCTAAAGTGAGCACTACAGAGTAGACAGACAATCACAAAGTTTCTCTACTTCTGAGTCTGGTCCACAAAAACCTCTGCCCGAGGCCCCACCAAGCCCCCTGGAAACGCCGTTTGCTCAAATAAACTTTTCAAGTTACAATGTGTCTCAGTTTACCATTTTACAATGCTGCTAAAAACACTAGAAGACGAAATAAAACAAACATACAGAATATATGCCCAATGTTTTAAATTACTGTGGGATTTAACAGACATGAAACAACTGTGGAGTCATCTCGCAGTCTCAGGCCGTTTCTACACTGACCCCCAGGTGGATATCACCAGGCATAACCTAGCCACTGGCAGCACTTCCCAGGCCCTTGGGTCCAGAGCCCCAGACGGGCACTGAGGAGGCCCCATTCAGCAGAGTGGCAGACCCAAGGCCCAAACCACAGCACTGCATACACTGGCCACCAAAGCCCAAGAGCTGCAGACCAGAGCTATCACGATTTCTTTTCCAACAATTCTTCCTAAACAGTTATATGGTAAAAGAGGGCTTCCCCAGTGGCTCAGAAGTAGAGTCTACCTGCAACGCAGGTGTGGGTTCAAGCCCTGGGTTGAGAAGATCCCCCGGAGAAGGGAATGGCAACCCACTCCAGTATTCTTGCCTGGAGAATCCCATGGATGGAGGAGTCTGGCAGGATACAATCCTTAGGGTCACAAAGAGTCAGACATGACTGAGCAACTAAACAACAATATGCTGAAATGAGTTTCCTACCTCAAACCTAAAAAAAAAAAACAAAACCAACAGTAGAGAAGTATTTGCTGTATTTTGATCTATGATTCATTTATCCCTTCAACAAATTTTGTTGGCTAGTACCAGGCATTGGGTTTTTGCTAAAAATGGAAAATGCATCCAACAAATACACACACCTCAGTCAGCAACCCTCAAAGTTACATCACTCCCGGTTTGCTGGGTCCCACCTCTCTGTCAGAACAACTCCCATAGAGCAGCCTCAGGAGCAGTTGTTTACCCCACGGGACGAGAAGAGCAAGAGAGGGTGAGGGCGGCTGGGACAGAGGCGCTGGGCTGTGCATGAGGCACCAGACGTGGTCTCCCGCACGGGTGCTGTAGGCCCCCAGTACTTCTGAGCTTGAACCACGGTGCCCTCTGGCTACCCGGCGACTTCGTCTGTCAGACACTCAGATGGCTTTGTCTCTGCTCAAAGACATTTACACCTGACAGGAGTTTTGCTTTCCTTACTGAAAAAAATCCTGCGACACTTGTTGGAAATAACCTTGAGTCTGTGTCTCAGTTACTAATTTTGCACTGCTGCTGCAGACCTGATATCAGCCAGTCAAGAGCTACGACGTCACCATCACCGCTCAGGTAGTTAAGAGTTAGACTCCAGTGGGCAGTCTGATCTTTTAAACAGTGACAGTCAAGAGATGAACATGAATAAACTCGGTCAGCGGAGGCTGTCCCCCCTGGGGCAGGAGGAAGCAGCCCAGGGTGGGGAGTGTGTGGCAGAGCCCCTCCCCAACCCACAGCCCTGGGTTCAAGTCCAAGCTCCGCCTCAGCCCAGCAGTGAGTCCAGGAGAAGCCAGCTGACCCGCCAGGCCCCGGCTCTCCCCAGGGCCTCCTTGCAGGACCGCTGTGGGGAAACAGGCGCACAGACCACATCCAGGGAGGTTGGAGGGACAGCTGGCCACCAGGGACCTGCCCTTGCTTGCTGGCGCCCACACAGAGCGTGGGCTTCCTGGCTGTGGTTCCACGTTCTCGAGGCACAATGAGAAGTGCCGTGCACGGAAGATGAGAAACTGAGAGTGGAAAGAAGCACTGAAGTAAAACGGCAGCTTCCCGCAAGTTGAGGGGCTTCCCTGGGGTCTGAAGAACAAGGCAGGCGAAGCCCATAAGAGTCCCGGCTGGGCTGGGGAGGAGCCCCCACCAGCGAGTAAGAGCCGGTCCTACTCACCAGGGCCATCGCTGAGAGGAAAACCCCACTGACCACACTGCTTCATGCACTCGAGCATCAGAGACGCAGGGAGGCTGTGGGGGTCTCACGGGAGGAGGCCAGGTCCCCATGTGCCCTGCAGGTGGGGTTGCTCCCTCCCAGTCACCAGGAGGACATGGCTGCTCTGCTGGACAACAGACATGAGGAACAGAGAAGGGTTTGGAAAACGAGCGTGTCTTCACACTGAGGCCCTGGGAAAGCTGGGGGACAGGTGGACAAAGGGGGAGGCTCCAGAACTCTGCTCGGCACTGCTGACCCTGTGACTCCGCTGTGCCCGACACAACACAGCTGCACGTTGAGAAGAGACGCACACCACCACCCTCACTGGGAACGACACTTTCTGGACTCCCCCCTCCCTCCCGCTATTGGATGTGAGACTCACTGGATTCCACGGTCATCTGCAGCAGGCTGTCCATCACGCTGGGCAGCAGCCCCCGGCTGGACAGCTTCAGGTGGCTCAGCACCACTGGCACTGCCTGCAGCTGCAGGAACAGGCTCTTCCCCTCGTCCGCCTGCAGGTCCAGACATAGCGAGTCAAATGCCTGTGCCAGGAAGTCAGCTGGAAGACAGGGCATCAGACAATGACCGCATCGTTAGCCCAGCAGGTCACAGACATGGCAGGAAGGGAACCCCAATTCGGCCGCAATCACAAGAGAAAAGGAGAAACCAAAGGATCAGATGAGACGGGCTGAATTCAGACACTGCCCTTCACTCAGCTGTCAGGACTGAAATGGGAGGAGATGGTACATTACGACAGGGTAAACTTCACTCAGAAATTCCCTGTTTAACACTGAAATTACAATGAACACCACTCCTTCTTTATATCAAGGAAAACAGTCAATATTCAGCAGTCTGATCATGACTACTGCCTGCCGCCACCTGTGAGCAGCATCACTGCCGCCACCTCGACAGATGCTTCTGAGACGAAGTTTCTTGCTACTGCTGCTCCCATCGACCTGTTTCAAAATGTAACTTTTATAAAAACGAGGGTTTCTGCCTCCAGATCAAGACCAAATGGGAGCCACTCCCAGAGATCAGGAGACCAACCTGGTTGGGTTGCCTGTGATACCTCCATCAGGAGGAATGGCTGGGGGGCCTGACCATCCTGACCGCAGGATGGACCTGAGGTCAGATAATATGCAGATAGTGCACGAAGAGTTAACACAAAGTGTCAAACCCACACCAGATTCATGTCTATGCAGACGCTCGTGAAGAACAGAAGTCCTTGATTTCTGCCCTGACACTCCAGCGATAACCCTTCCCTGACCTGGGCACTCACCGTTACTTACAAACTCTGTACTTACATCCTGTTATGTTTCACAGTGGATGAGGTTTTACTGACACCATGTTACAGCAAGGTCCACATTTCACAGATTCTGCTTTGCTTACGTGAATAGTATCTCTTTCCTCGCTCATTATTGTTCCTTATTACCGATGATCAGAATAGTTAACACTCTAGTCATGAGCTCTGTGGGGTCTTGTTCATCAGGGCGCCATCCCCATGACCTGAGCACCCCTCGAAGGCCAGTCTCCTGACACCACCTCCCTGGGAGTAGGGTCCCCAAGTGAACTGTCAGAGGGACAAACATTCAGACCGTAGCACATGGCAGCAGCACTTCTCTCTGCCAGTGCCCCTGACTGTCTGACCTGCAGGGACCATCCCCAAGTCACCAGTTTTCACTATTTGTTTCCATGTCCATTCCCACGTGTTTGAGGCCAGTGCCAGGGACAGCGTGTCCAATACTGGACTGCACAGAGTTGGGGAGGAGGCACCGAATCCTTCCTGCTTACCTCTTCTTCCCATTCGTATTACCAGCAACGAACATCACTGTGTCTCTGATGATGTGACCATGTATGTTGATACATGGTGAACTCTGGTCTGGGCTTCTCACACACATCTCAGACAGCCACTACCCCTTCTGATACAACTCTGGGGACCATAACCACAAGGAAGAAGAGAACAAAGACAGACGCACTGTCTGGTAGGCGGGCGCTCTCTGTCGCTAGCTACTGAGCTCTGCTGTTATGAGGAAAAGCAGTCAAGAGGCCATGGGAGGCAGATTAACATACATGTGTTCAACTAAACTCTATTCACAGAAATAAGTGCTGGGCCTCATTGGCCCTCGGGCTCCGGCCCACCAAGCGTTGTCCCAGTGGATCTGTAAAGGCGCACTCTTCATGCTGTGTAGGTTCTGTGAGGCAGGTGGCAGCAAAGGCTGCTGTGGACACAGGATCCAGGCGCATCAGTAAAGGCCCTGGAGGGCAACAAGCCAACCCACCATTGACCTTCTCAACTTCATTCTAGGAGATACTGGGCCCCCAGCACGAAACAGCACACTAGTCCGTTCTGAAAAAGTAAAATGTGTAACTATGTAAGAACTGCTTCACTGTGGACAATCTGAAGGCTTACCTTGAGTGACTGTTTTGAGGACAATTAAAGTGGACACGAATCTCAGGGGCAAGCTGGTGCTCTTGAAGAAGGCAGCTGTCCTTGGTCGACTCTCCACTGAGTGCTCTAAGGCTGCGTCCTGAACACCCTTCGTCACCACTCCTCTGAATATGTCTTCACCCAACCTCCTCAGTGTGGTTGTCATGGTCGAGTGCTGTTAAAAATATGAACTCTTGCAGTACACTTATCCATGGTCAGGAAATAGATATTTTAAATACTACAATCAAATATATGAACTAAAAATAAGCTAACTAAAAAAAATTCAATGGAGCTGAAAATACAGAGGATTGAAAAGCAGAATACAAGAAACCCACTCTGCAGACACACAGAGATGAAAAGGGAATGGACAAAGAACACACACCAGGCTGACAAGTGACCGAGAGGCTGGAGCAGTTCTCAGCCTCAAAGAGGCTTCAGAGCAGGCAGTTATGAGGGAAAGGAGGGGCACCACGTAGTGATGGAGGGTGAGGTCTCCAGGAAGACACGACAACACCTCAGGTATGTGATCACCTGCAGATATAACACCCACCGCACGATCTGTCAAAAATACCTGGTAAGCTGGACTTCGTTAAAATCAAAACCTCCTGCTCTGTGAAAGCACTGTCAAGAGAATAAGAGGACAAGCCAGAGACGGGGGAGAAAACATGTGTAAAAGACATATCTGAAAGACTGTTACCCAAATACCGATAGAGTTCTAGAGACTCAGCAGTAAGAGAACACAGCCCAATTAAAAAAGCACAGATGACCCGGACACCGCAGCCAAGACGACACACAGATGCCAGGCAGACACAAGAAGTAGCACCGCACATGTCATCAGGGTGAAACCCCTGTGGAGTAACACCCCACACGACGGGGAGGGCTGACGCCCCAAACCCCGACACCACCAAATGCTGGTCAGCCCGTGGGGGCAACAGGTACCCTCAGCACTGCTGGGGGACCAGAGAGGGCAGCCTCTTGAAAGACAGGCTTCAGCTTCTTAAACAACAAAGCATCCTCTTAGCCAATAACCACGCTCCCTGATATTTCAGCTCCTGAAGGAGCCGAAAACTTACATCCACACAAAAACCTGCCTGTGGATGTGACAGCAACTCTACTCAGAGCTGCCAAATCTTGGAAGCAAACAACATGTCTGTCAGTAGGTGATGGATAAACAGTGGTCTCCAGACAGTAGAACAGTATCCAGAGCTGAAAAGAGCTATTAGGCCATGGAAAGGCACGCAGGAGCCTTAATACATATGATGATGTGGGAGAAGCCCATGTTAAAAGGGCACGCACTGTGTCACCCCAGCTCCGTGACATTCTGGAAAAGGCAGGACTACCCAGGCAGTAAATGGACCAGGTGCAGTGGGGGAGAACAGGCACAGCACAGAGGATTTTTAAGACAAATTATTTTTTTTGTATCAAATTTTAATTTTTTTGCATCAAATTTTATATCAAACTATATGGTGTGATAGTGTAACAATGGTTAAAGGCTCCAATACATTTGTCAAAACCCACAGAACACACACCACCAAGATGTTGGTGGATGACGGCACATCCACGCAGGACGTTGACTGTGAAGAAGATTCTGTCTGGCAGGGATGCTGATGGGGGGGGGGGGTGCAGGTGTAGGGCAGGGTACCTGGGAAATCTCCCCGCTCAGTGCTGCTCTAAAACTTGATGTCTACATATGAGAAGAGCAACGTGAGGCTCTGGAGGGAGACGGGACTGTTCTGTCACCTGACCGAGGCCCTGACGGTGACATTGTACCTGTTCTGCACTGCGTCACCCTCGGGAGATGGACACAACGTATCTATTATTTCTTATGACCACAGAGAATCTATAATTTCCTCAAAATAAAAAGCTGAATTAATGTACTTGTACTTTGACAACTATTAAAACTAAATTATTAAAAACCCATCAGTAAGTGTTTAGCAATTCGCGGGTGAGAACAATACTTCTCAGCAGAAAGCCGTGCAGCTGGCAGCCCCACCCCAAAGCACACGGAGCAGCCGAGTCCACGTTGGAGACAGGGCAGCATGAACTGTCTCAGGAAGAATGAGAAGACTATTCAGGAAGGAAGACAAAGTCTCACTCAGTACTGAGTCTAGCCTTTGATGGCTGAAAGCGAGAATTCAGCCAACCTTTCTCAGAAACCATCACACAAACAATAAAGTCACAGTGACTTTGAAAAGACTTGATCATTTTATGTAACTTTCTTTTGTTACAAGCTTACAACCAATACATTCAGATGATATTAAGTGTGTGGGTGCACATGTTCACATGCTCCCCCACACACATGCTCAAGCACTTGTTTACCATGATGGCAAAATATTTAGGATTTCCTCAGGAAAGGTATTTTCCTAAACCTCAGCCATCCGGCTACATAACCATCAGCCCTGCAAGGAGCAGCTTAAGCCCCCTCATCCTAAGGGCTGAGGGGCCAAGAGGAAACTACCCCAGCAAGGCTTCGTTTCTTCCCCATTTTCAACTGAATGAAACCTGTGTCAGGATGTACCAATTCTAACTGGGGAAATAAAAATTTTACAAACCTACTATAATTCACAGCACAAACAGGTACACACACACCTCACATTTGGATTAAACAACCCTATGTGAGCTGGTAACACACACCCTTCATTTACATGACGCTGGAGTAACTCTCCCTCTTTGATTAGCTTATCCTAACAATCATAGTACCATTTAGCTAGTGTGTGTTTATTGATATAAGCACAAAAAATCAATTTCTATTACCTTCAAGAATATGAGAAACCATAAATTAAATAACAGGGCAGGGGGAAGCATTAGTTTCAATAATAACCTAACACAGTGAAACTCATTATACAATTCTGAAGCTCACAAACAATGACCCACTGCACTGAGAAAGAGGAAAGAGAAGGAGAAAGAAGAGTAAGTGGTGAACGACACAAGGGAGGCAGGAAAAGTCCTGTAACGTGAAGAGAATGCACAGGGAAGCCTGAGACAGAGCAAGAGCGGGAGCCACGCCATACTGAACACAGCTTTCCCTGCAGATTGACTGATTCACAGTTACCTGAGTCCCGGCATCGAGCTGCCTTAGAGACCAGTAGATAAACCTCACGTAAGGCTCGTGAAGCCTGGCATTCACAAAGGGCAACCACTGCAGCTGCTCTGTCATCAGAGGCAAAAGCTAAAGATGAAATGATGGAAAATATGAACACACAGTTTTCAGACATTTGAAATTAATTATCAGTTTTCCAAAAATTATTTTTCCAAGAGAAGAGAAGAGAAGAGTTCTCAAAACAATCTCTACTTTAAAATTAAATGCAATACAATAAGGAAACACACATTTGAGATATTACATATATATTTCCTTGACCCACCAATAGCACACCTAAGATTTTAAGATTAATCTACACAACCACACATCTGAATCTTTTGTTGTTCTTCAGGTGCTAAGTTGTGTCTGACTCTTTGTGATCCCATGGATTACAGCATAAACTTACAGTACATGTATAACCATTAACTGATAATGACATCTTTATTGCCATAGCATAGTCTGAGGTGATAAAACCAGGTTTCAAAAGTGTAATAAGAGCCCATTTATATAAAATACCTCTGTACTGAATTTGTATTGGGAGAGATAAGATGTTTTTAAAAAGTATTAACAGTGAGATTTCAGTAACTGGAAAGATAGTCACTTTCCTCTTTATATGTCTTTCATAAACATTTTAATGTTAATTTGTAAAAATAATTTACAAATAATTTTAAATAAATAAATAAATAAATTTTAAATAAATAAAATAATTTTAAAAAAAGATAAATATGAACGTTGACTCAACAGTATGTTATTTTGTTGAAAGTCTAAGACCACAGAGATATACTCTAAGCCTCTGAGGAAATAATCCCACTTCTGCTATAACAGCTTAAGAAAATTACCTAAAATAAAACCTTCCAAAAGCTCTCACACAAAAATACTGTTACACTGATTTGAAAAAAATGGAAGTGACTTAATGGCCTAACAAAGGGAAACAGCTAGGTCAAGTGGATAGCTTACTCAGTGGACTAGAGATGATGAACAGAAAATATTAACTAACGATAAAAATTTAATAAAAGCAAGGATGTAAAATCATATGTAACTGGACCACAGACAGGATAATAAAGACACACCAGACCTCTGACAGCAGCTCTGGGACACCCTCCCCATGCATCAACCACCTCTATTCCGCGACCCCAACCCCTGATACCCTCTCTCTGACTTCTGAGACCCAGCTCCTCCACCTCTCTGCTCACTTTCAGGGCCCCCTACTGGCTGGTCCTCAGTCACCTGGTCCCGGAGTACTGGAGCCTCAACTCAGCATCAGCCAATCAGGACTCACGCCTCCCGCATCCACACCCAGTTCAGAAGTCTCTGCAGAGCTCCATCCCCGTGGCAACGCCCACCAGACACAAGCCCGATAGTTTCCAGCTCCGTTGCCTAAAACTATCCAGCCAGAGGACAGAGGTGCAAACCCAGATCTTGTGGGTTTCCTACCTGGAGTGAATGCTGCCAACATGCATCCCAGTGCAAAATCAAGAGCTGGGAGCCAACCCTGAGACCCCGCAAAAGTACAGGATTCATCACCAAGTCCTACCAAGTCCCAAGTACGCAAAGTTGCATACTTCTGTACTGGCTTCCCCAATGGCTTACCGAGTAAAGAATCTGCCTGCAATGCAGGAGACAGAGGAGACCAGGGTTCAATTCCTAGGTTGGGAAGTTCCTCTGGAGCAGGAAATGGCAACCCACTCCAGTGTTCTTGCCTGGAAAATCCCTTGGATGGAGGAGCCTAGTGGGCTGCAGTCCAAAGAGTCGCAAAGAATCTGACATGACTGAACAATTAATATTTCACTTCAAAGGTGTGCATCCAGAACAAGTTAATAAATAATCCTTATTCGAAGATGACAAGAACCTGGTGCTCCCTTGGGCTGTGGCTGGAGGTCTAGTTCCCTGGTCAGCTAGCTGTTAGCAGGTGGTCACCCCAGCCTGGTTATGACTCTCCTCCTTCCTTCTCCGCCTTCACGGCTGAGGGTGAGTGAGCCTCTGACCTACTCTACAGTAGCCTCTTGTGTCTGAAGTGATCTGTGGGTTAATCACCTGGGTTAATCACCACTTTAACCAAAGCTCCAACACTTGGGCCACCTGATGCAAAGAGCCGACTCATTAGAAAAGACCATGATGCTGGGAAACATGGAAGGCAGGAGGAGAGGGGGACAACAGAAGACGACATGGTTGGATGACATCACCAACTCAGTGGACATGAGTTTGAACAAGTGCTGGGAGATGGTGATGGACAGGGAAGCCTGGTGTGCTGCAGTCCATGGGGTTGCAAAGAGTTGGACACAACTGAGTGACTGAACAACAAGTGGGCTGATCTCCACTTGGAGGTCAGTGGATAAGTAACTTTAATTTACTTTGGCAAAGTGATGTAACATCCACGGGCTCCAGGGCTTAGGGTATCAATATCTCCAGGGCCATTATCCTGCCCAGCACAAAAGGCCTTCAGAAGAAACTTTTTAGGTAAGGATGGAAACTGGAAATAATTTCCTAAAATGAAACCATGTCCTGTATGTAAAAATTCTTTAAGTCAAACAACCAACCTCAGATATCCACTCTTCAGAGTTTTTAATGTATTTCTTGTAGAATGCAACAGTCAACCTCTAGTGACAATTTATACTGACTGGAAATCATGAGTATCATATCCAAATTAATGTTTGTAATTTAAGAAAATGGTCATTTGTCTTTGATAATGAGAAGCCTCTTGAAAATACTGTTTGTTCTTTCATGACAAAAGGCAAAATAAAATTATTTTAGTGAGATGTGAATCCTAAAAAGATGCATTATCAGGAATTGTTCATATCACTGATTACCTGCCTAACTCTATAATTATTTCGCCATTTTCTGGAGTAGGTTTTTAATTCCTGGTCTTCTTTTAAAAGGAAATTCCCATCATGTTATAAAAATACACATAGGAATTCATGTGGATTAAGTCTAAAATGAGTCTTTTTACAACTGACTGTTGGTATGATCAACTTTCTATCAAAAATACTTTCAATATTTTTTGTCCTGCAAAATATACCACAGGCTTCCTTTTTTCATTCTCCATGTCTCTACTGAGTCATATTATTTTTCAAATTAAAAACAAACCTTTACACACTTCTCCTGAATATCAGTTCTCTGAGAAGCAAATATGGGTAGTGGCTTTTCACCATCCATTCCAGATTCTTCATTTTTCAATTTGCTAAGGTGCTGATCTGAAATCCAGTCCATGAAGACAGTTAAAAGTTCATAAACTTGTCCATTAAGTGATACCTATAAGCAAAAAATTAAAGCAAGCATTTATTTCAATTCATAGCTTGCTAAAACTTCAAAGGCAAGTTTTACATTTGTTAAGTGATTATGGAATAATTTATCTAAACTGCTTCCGTAAAACACGCATTGGATTGCAAAGCTTCTCCAAATGGAAGAAATTCCGAATCAAATCTCTCCAGTTAACATCAGACACATGTTAAATGCTGGCTTACAGAAGAGGGGAAACCCACCACAATAAGGACATTGAAAGAACTGTACCTTATTACCAAGAGAGAGAATTTTCATTAAAATTCTTTATCCAAGTTTGATAATAAAGAAAAGCAAAATTGGCCTTAATTCAAGGGCATGAACCACCATACCTAAGATTTTAACAAATTTAAAGGTTTTATTATTATTTTTTTTTTAAATTTAAAGGTTTTAAAAGCTAAATAATTTCCACCATGGAACTTTTTATCTTCCTCTCCCAAAAGCTGTTTTTCTTTATGTTGTACCATTCTATAAAACGGATATGAAAAATTTTCCTGGAAACCCTGTTCTTTGAGAGTCTACACAAATGGGAAGAAAATAAGAACCAAATGCCATAAAAAACCAGTATAAATTCAACTCAACTGACTTCTACGTTCCTTCAAACCACTTTTAATCATTTTAAGTCGACATTTATCACACGTGTGACTTAAACAGGGAACTATGCCAGATTTAACTTTAGACAGAGAAGTACAAGAGCAAAGTAATAAAAAAGGCATAGTTCAGCAGACAGCAATCCACAAAAACAGAAAGAGATGAAGGAAAACAAAGTTACATTATTCTGAACAAGAGTAATCTTTAACTTTTTCAATTTTCTTCAAATAGGAACTTTTGATGAAAACTACAATCATCTTGAGTACCTGAGTATGACTCTCCAATTTTTCTACTTTAATGTTTTTAATTAAAATTTTTTTTCACAACTAGCATCCTATTTAATAAAACATGGAAACTATGTAGCAGGAAAAAGGGGTGGGGGAGTAAAATAGGACCTCTTCCAACCACTAAGCCCTCTGCACACAGCCTGTCTGTGGCAGATAGAGGGTTTGGGGCACCAGGAGGCAGCAACAGGTTGGGTCAGCCCTTTTGGGAGTGGAGTGTGGGGTCCAGGCAAGTCTGCAGTGAGATATCACTACCACCCACTGGAAAGATGAAAATAAAAAGGATTGGAAACATCAAATATGGACGAAGCTATGGTGCAATAGAACAGGCTGCCAGCAATGGTACAAATAACATGACCACTCTGGAAAACTGGCGGCCACCCCAGCAGTTAAACCTACATGTACCTTATGACGCAGAAATTCCAGTCTTGGCTTTACTTCCAAGAGGGATGGGAACACATTTCCACAAAGAGCCCTGTACACTGATATTCTTAGCAGCTGAATATTTTGCTCTGTTTTTACAAACAAAAGCATATCTGAAATATGATACTTCTCTACAAAGAAATTATTATGGTGAATACTTCCGTAACAAAAAGAATGTTTGATAAACTGAAAAAAAAAAAAAGAACAAAGAGAAAAATGTCCTGGCTTTGCAGTAGAGAAATTTTCAACCATACCTTACAAGGTTTTGAAGCTGGTACTTTTTCCTGCTTTAAACTTTTTGCTTCATGAGTGGCCTGGGGATTGCCTTTCAGTCTCTGTATTGTCATGAACTCGTACTTCCTCTGTGACAGCATGTATCCATGAATTAAAGAAAAATGGTATCAGAAGTGAGACCAAGGCAGTCATTTCAGATTTCACTTGTGTCTCAAGAGCAGAGCAGGTTCCTTACCTGTAAATTGTCTAAGCGAGCTTGAACTCTTTTGGCCTGAACCTCCAACTTCCTGTTTTCTTCACTCACTTCATTCAACTAAAACAGGAGAATAGACATTTCAATAGAAACCTCAAGCTGATTTCCTACTGAAGTTTTCCCAGGATACATCTTATCTGGGCTACCACCAGGCAACACGACACACAGAAGTAGCACCCACAATTAAAGATCACAGCAAAAACTACCACTGGGCCCTAAAACATCAAGAGTTTCTAGAAAGTTTACTTCATTCTATGAAAAATGTGCAAGTCTCCTAACATCTTAAATGAAGACATTTTAACAGGGAACGTCCTTTTTCTGAATTTTCTACTGAACTATAATGTACATACGAGAAAATGCACAAACTATGTAACAGTGTAGTGAATTACTGGGACTGGAGTTAATGTCTGTGTAACTCAGAAAAAGTGCCTTCTTCACCATAGTGGGTCTCCTACCCTGCATACAACACAGCCTTACACTTCTTTCCATCCTCTTTAATTGCTTTTTATTTTTTTATCCTCTTTAATTGCTTTTTATTTTTTTTATCCTCTTTAGTTGCTTTCTAAATCATGTTTTGCACATTTTGTGTGTTCTGTGCATGTATGATCTCTTAGGTTTACTCCTGCACAGCCAACGCTTCTTGACGCTACTATCCATAGCATCTTTCAATAAACACTATCTGGTTACTGTTGATATGCAGAAATACACTTGCTTTTTAAAAAAATTTATTTAAATTTATCTTTTTAATCGAAGGATAAATGCTTTACAGAATTGTGTTGGTTTCTGCCAAACATCAACATGAATCAGCCATACGTATACATACGTCCCCACTTTTACTGAACCCATATCTTAAGAGTCTCCTGAATTTGTTTAATTCTAGTAACTTATCTGTATGCTCGTCTGGACACTGACTACATCTGTGCATAATCATGTCATCAGAGGATAATTCTCAGTTCTTCCTTCCCAATCCTGACTGCTCCTTGCTACACAGACCAGGACGTCAGTTCAAAGTTCCCCAGAATCAGGAACAGCGAGCACCTTCCTTGTTCTGATCTCAGAGGGAAAAGATTTCAGTAACTTACGTTAAGTGTGAGTGTTGTCGGGACTGTTTCTTTTTGTAGATACTCTATGAAAATTAAGTTCTCTTCTATTCCTAGTTATTGTCTTGAGTTGGTGCTGAATTTTAAATCAAAGAATTATGATTCTTCTCCTTTTATCAGATGATGTGTTAATTTTCAAATGATAAATGACTCCTGTATTCCTCAGATAAATCCACTCAATGACATTATACTTTTTAGGTAGCTCTAGATTCAACTTGTTGATATTCAAATTTTTGCATCTATACTCATCTGGAGACTGGCAGCATTTTTCTTGTCGTGCTGACAGGTTTAGATTCAAGGTTCTGCCTGGCCTCCTATGACAGCAAAGAGAGCCTTTCTCTTTTAGGTTAATCAGGTCTGTGATATTTCCTCCAGGAGTCTTACTGCTCTTTCTTTGAAGGTAAGGTGCCTTATTTGTCTCTGATTTTATCTTTGACTAAAGTTTTCACATCTTAAAACAGCGTACCAGTATGGTGTTCCTCAACATTTATCCTCCTTAGGGTTAACAGAATTTCTTAAAACCTGTGGGCTCATAGGCGTCACCAACTTGTGGATATTATCCTTTCACATTCTGCCTCTCTATCTCACCAAGTACTTTCGGAACTCCCATGTTAACTTTTTCACTACGTTCTCTGCGCCTCTCAGGCGAAGTGTCCAACCATTTACCATGCATATAAACAGGCTCCACCCCTTAGCAACGCACACATCCACCCCAGTCACTACAAGTCACCAAACACATGCTGAACGATCAGGATCATAGTCACCTGAGAGCCAGGTACGGGCAACAACGCACCTATGCTAGCAATCAGAAACGTTTCTCGAGAGAGCGAGACAAGATTGCAATGGGAGAACACAGTCTCTCCAAGGATGAGAGGGCTCCAGACAAAGTGGGTCAAGGTCACACTCTCACTGCGGGAGGGCAGATAGTTCAGAAAAGACAAAGAATCAGAGCCAGCAAGAACTGGGGGACCTGGTTATCACTGCCATGGAGAAAGGTTATAACAAGTGGGGACTACAGAAATCAGAGAGACAGAGAAGAACACACAGCTGGCCAAGAGTTCCAGGTGCAAACGCTTCAGAGTCCACATTCAGCCCCCTGCTGGAATCCATAAAGTTCCCCACCCAGGGACTCAGCTGCTAAAATGCTGAGGTTCACCTGTTTGTGCTCATCCATGCTTCCCTCCCCACAAACACACCATCACTCTCCTGTCCCTCTCCACAAAGCCCTTCACTTCCATATATTTCAAGCAAAACTGGCAAAGGGGAGCAAAAAAAAAAAAAATACAACTAGCAAGAACCTGGTGCAACCTGAGTATGATTGAGCACTGAGCTGACTCACAGCTCTGCATATCCGACACAGTGACCCACATAGTGCAGTGCAATGTGACACAGTGGGTGTGAGCTCGCCACAGCCCTCCACACACAGTGCAGTGCAGTGTGATGCGGTGGGCGTGAGCTCGCTGCAGCTCTGCATATATAACAGTGCAGTGCAGTGTGATGCGGTGGGCGTGAGCTCGCCGCAGCTCTGCATATATAACAGTGCACAGCAGTGTGATGTGGTGGGCGTGAGCTCGCCGCAGCTCTGCATATATAACAGTGCAGTGCAGTGTGATGTGGTGGGCGTGAGCTCGCCGCAGCTCTGCATATATAACAGTGCAGTGCAGTGTGATGCGGTGGGTGTGAGCTCGCCGCAGCTCTGCATATATAACAGTGCACAGCAGTGTGACGCGGTGGGTGTGAGCTCGCCGCAGCTCTGCATATATAACAGTGCAGTGCAGTGTGATGTGGTGGGTGTGAGCTCGCCGCAGCTCTGCATATATAACAGTGCACAGCAGTGTGATGTGGTGGGCGTGAGCTCGCCGCAGCTCTGCATATATAACAGTGCACAGCAGTGTGATGTGGTGGGTGTGAGCTCGCCGCAGCTCTGCATATATAACAGTGCAGTGCAGTGTGATGTGGTGGGCGTGAGCTCGCCGCAGCTCTGCATATATAACAGTGCACAGCAGTGTGATGTGGTGGGCGTGAGCTCGCCGCAGCTCTGCATATATAACAGTGCACAGCAGTGTGATGTGGTGGGTGTGAGCTCGCCGCAGCTCTGCATATATAACAGTGCAGTGCAGTGTGATGTGGTGGGTGTGAGCTCGCCGCAGCTCTGCATATATAACAGTGCACAGCAGTGTGATGTGGTGGGTGTGAGCTCGCCGCAGCTCTGCATATATAACAGTGCACAGCAGTGTGATGTGGTGGGTGTGAGCTCGCCGCAGCTCTGCATATATAACAGTGCAGTGCAGTGTGATGTGGTGGGCGTGAGCTCGCCGCAGCTCTGCATATATAACAGTGCACAGCAGTGTGACGCGGTGGGTGTGAGCTCGCCGCAGCTCTGCATATATAACAGTGCAGTGCAGTGTGATGTGGTGGGTGTGAGCTCGCCGCAGCTCTGCATATATAACAGTGCACAGCAGTGTGATGTGGTGGGTGTGAGCTCGCCGCAGCTCTGCATATATAACAGTGCAGTGCAGTGTGATGTGGTGGGCGTGAGCTCGCCGCAGCTCTGCATATATAACAGTGCACAGCAGTGTGATGTGGTGGGTGTGAGCTCGCCGCAGCTCTGCATATATAACAGTGCAGTGCAGTGTGATGCGGTGGGTGTGAGCTCGCCGCAGCTCTGCATATATAACAGTGCAGTGCAGTGTGATGCAGTGGGCGTGAGCTCGCCGCAGCTCTGCATATATAACAGTGCACAGCAGTGTGACGCGGTGGGTGTGAGCTCGCCGCAGCTCTGCATATATAACAGTGCAGTGCAGTGTGATGTGGTGGGTGTGAGCTCGCCGCAGCTCTGCATATATAACAGTGCACAGCAGTGTGATGTGGTGGGCGTGAGCTCGCCGCAGCTCTGCATATATAACAGTGCACAGCAGTGTGATGTGGTGGGCGTGAGCTCGCCGCAGCTCTGCATATATAACAGTGCAGTGCAGTGTGATGTGGTGGGTGTGAGCTCGCCGCAGCTCTGCATATATAACAGTGCACAGCAGTGTGATGTGGTGGGTGTGAGCTCGCCGCAGCTCTGCATATGTAACAGTGCACAGCAGTGTGATGTGGTGGGCGTGAGCTCGCCCCAGCTCTGCATATATAACAGTGCAGTGCAGTGTGACGCGGTGGGTGTGAGCTCGCCGCAGCTCTGCATATATAACAGTGCAGTGCAGTGTGATGCGGTGGGTGTGAGCTCGCCGCAGCTCTGCATATATAACAGTGCACAGCAGTGTGATGTGGTGGGTGTGAGCTCGCCGCAGCTCTGCATATATAACAGTGCACGGCAGTGTGATGTGGTGGGCGTGAGCTCGCCGCAGCTCTGCATATATAACAGTGCAGTGCAGTGTGACGCGGTGGGTGTGAGCTCGCCGCAGCTCTGCATATATAACAGTGCAGTGCAGTGTGATGCGGTGGGTGTGAGCTCGCCGCAGCTCTGCATATATAACAGTGCACAGCAGTGTGATGTGGTGGGTGTGAGCTCGCCGCAGCTCTGCATATATAACAGTGCACGGCAGTGTGATGTGGTGGGCGTGAGCTCGCCGCAGCTCTGCATATATAACAGTGCAGTGCAGTGTGACGCGGTGGGTGTGAGCTCGCCGCAGCTCTGCATATATAACAGTGCACAGCAGTGTGATGCGGTGGGCGTGAGCTCGCCGCAGCTCTGCATTTAACAGTGCACAGCAGTGTGATGTGGTGGGTGTGAGCTCGCCGCAGCTCTGCATATATAACAGTGCACAGCAGTGTGATGTGGTGGGCGTGAGCTCGCCGCAGCTCTGCATATATAACAGTGCACAGCAGTGTGACGCGGTGGGTGTGAGCTCGCCGCAGCTCTGCATATATAACAGTGCAGTGCAGTGTGATGTGGTGGGCGTGAGCTCGCCGCAGCTCTGCATATATAACAGTGCACAGCAGTGTGACGCGGTGGGCGTGAGCTCGCCGCAGCTCTGCATATATAACAGTGCACAGCAGTGTGATGCGGTGGGCGTGAGCTCGCCGCAGCTCTGCATATATAACAGTGCACAGCAGTGTGATGTGGTGGGCGTGAGCTCGCCGCAGCTCTGCATATATAACAGTGCACAGCAGTGTGATGTGGTGGGCGTGAGCTCGCCCCAGCTCTGCATATATAACAGTGCAGTGCAGTGTGACGCGGTGGGTGTGAGCTCGCCGCAGCTCTGCATATATAACAGTGCAGTGCAGTGTGATGCGGTGGGTGTGAGCTCGCCGCAGCTCTGCATATATAACAGTGCACAGCAGTGTGATGTGGTGGGTGTGAGCTCGCCGCAGCTCTGCATATATAACAGTGCACGGCAGTGTGATGTGGTGGGCGTGAGCTCGCCGCAGCTCTGCATATATAACAGTGCAGTGCAGTGTGACGCGGTGGGTGTGAGCTCGCCGCAGCTCTGCATATATAACAGTGCAGTGCAGTGTGATGTGGTGGGCGTGAGCTCGCCGCAGCTCTGCATATATAACAGTGCACAGCAGTGTGATGTGGTGGGCGTGAGCTCGCCGCAGCTCTGCATATATAACAGTGCACGGCAGTGTGATGTGGTGGGCGTGAGCTCGCCGCAGCTCTGCATATATAACAGTGCAGTGCAGTGTGACGCGGTGGGTGTGAGCTCGCCGCAGCTCTGCATATATAACAGTGCACAGCAGTGTGACGCGGTGGGTGTGAGCTCGCCGCAGCTCTGCATATATAACAGTGCAGTGCAGTGTGATGTGGTGGGTGTGAGCTCGCCGCAGCTCTGCATATATAACAGTGCACAGCAGTGTGATGTGGTGGGCGTGAGCTCGCCGCAGCTCTGCATATATAACAGTGCACAGCAGTGTGATGTGGTGGGTGTGAGCTCGCCGCAGCTCTGCATATATAACAGTGCACAGCAGTGTGATGTGGTGGGTGTGAGCTCGCCGCAGCTCTGCATATATAACAGTGCACAGCAGTGTGATGTGGTGGGTGTGAGCTCGCCGCAGCTCTGCATATATAACAGTGCACAGCAGTGTGATGCGGTGGGTGTGAGCTCGCCGCAGCTCTGCATATATAACAGTGCACAGCAGTGTGATGTGGTGGGTGTGAGCTCGCCGCAGCTCTGCATATATAACAGTGCACAGCAGTGTGATGTGGTGGGCGTGAGCTCGCCGCAGCTCTGCATATATAACAGTGCAGTGCAGTGTGATGTGGTGGGCGTGAGCTCGCCGCAGCTCTGCATATATAACAGTGCACAGCAGTGTGACGCGGTGGGTGTGAGCTCGCCGCAGCTCTGCATATATAACAGTGCAGTGCAGTGTGATGTGGTGGGTGTGAGCTCGCCGCAGCTCTGCATATATAACAGTGCAGTGCAGTGTGATGCGGTGGGCGTGAGCTCGCCGCAGCTCTGCATATATAACAGTGCAGTGCAGTGTGACGCGGTGGGTGTGAGCTCGCCGCAGCTCTGCATATATAACAGTGCACAGCAGTGTGACGCGGTGGGCGTGAGCTCGCCGCAGCTCTGCATATATAACAGTGCACAGCAGTGTGATGCGGTGGGCGTGAGCTCGCCGCAGCTCTGCATATATAACAGTGCACAGCAGTGTGATGTGGTGGGCGTGAGCTCGCCGCAGCTCTGCATATATAACAGTGCACAGCAGTGTGATGTGGTGGGCGTGAGCTCGCCGCAGCTCTGCATATATAACAGTGCACAGCAGTGTGATGTGGTGGGTGTGAGCTCGCCGCAGCTCTGCATATATAACAGTGCACAGCAGTGTGATGTGGTGGGCGTGAGCTCGCCGCAGCTCTGCATATATAACAGTGCACAGCAGTGTGATGTGGTGGGTGTGAGCTCGCCGCAGCTCTGCATATATAACAGTGCAGTGCAGTGTGATGCAGTGGGCGTGAGCTCGCCGCAGCTCTGCATATATAACAGTGCACAGCAGTGTGATGTGGTGGGTGTGAGCTCGCCGCAGCTCTGCATATATAACAGTGCACAGCAGTGTGATGTGGTGGGCGTGAGCTCGCCGCAGCTCTGCATATATAACAGTGCACAGCAGTGTGATGTGGTGGGCGTGAGCTCGCCGCAGCTCTGCATATATAACAGTGCAGTGCAGTGTGATGTGGTGGGCGTGAGCTCGCCGCAGCTCTGCATATATAACAGTGCACAGCAGTGTGATGTGGTGGGCGTGAGCTTGCCACAGCTCTGCATGCATACATAGTGCAGTGCAGGGTGAGGCAGTGGGCATGAGCTTGTGCTCCCAGCACAGGATCCACACACAAGAGACCCTCCAAAAATACACAGTGGTGTGTAACAGCCGGTTCAAGAACAGTGCAAAGCTACAACTCAGCACCTGAAGTCCCCAGGTTAGCGGGTTTTCTTTTCCTTGTTTTTAATCTAGTCACTGTTCTTAACAGTTTGAAAAATTCCAAGTTGTCAAATAGCTCAGCTAGTTGGCAGAACACATGATGAGAAACCAAGAGCTAGCTTAACTATTTTAAATTCAGAAGTATTTTATAATAAAGCTAACAAATAAAGATGATAATCAAGGTTTTCTCTACACAGAATATGCTCTAAGATTCTGACTCGAACTGGTTAATCTATACATTTCTGAGAATGTCTCATAATCTAACACAGATAAACTAGGTCTTACCTGTTTCTTTAAGCTATCATTCAATCCTTTCAATGCATCAAAGGAAGACCTTAGCCTTTTGCTTTCCTTATTTCTCTCTTTAAGAACTTCAGTTAAGTGCCCAACTTCTGCATCATGTTGCTAGGAGGGAAAAAATAGAGATTTAATGTCACTAATGCTACTGAACATAAGTTAGATAAAAATTACAACTCCCTGGGACTTCCCTGGTGGCTCAGTAAAGAATCTGTCTGCCAATGCAGAAGACACGGGTTCAATTCCAGATGTGGGAAGATCCTACATGCCTCAGAGCAACAAAAGCCCTTCCACCACAACTACTGAGCCTGTGCTCTAGGTCTGTGCTCCACAGTGAGAAGTCACTGCAATGAGAAGCCTCCTGCACACTCCAACTAGAGAGTAGTCCCGCTCGTCACAACTAGAGAAAACCCCGCACAGCAACCAAGACCCAGCGCAGCCAAAACAAATATAGAAAATTACAGGAAATAAATAAAAATAGGCTTTAAAAAAAATTATAACTCCTTGAATCACAAGGACTTTAATCAGTATATTTAAGCATAATGGCTGACACTGCAAGTAATTTATAAAAACTGGATAATCAAGCAACTTAATAACAAAGCATTAAAAATATATGTTAAATACCTATTAAAACATATTATACAATTTAAGTAGCATTAAGGCTATTTTCGGTCCTGCTCAGAAAAATCTCCAACAGAAACTCACTGAAATAATTTCTGACATCATGGAATGATAAAGGAGTTCTGATCCTTTCAGGAGGCTAGTTAATTATTCATAGCTTTGTGAATTAAAATTTAAGGTTTAAATTAGCCCTCTGGAGAAGAAATATTCCACACATAGAACTGTTCTCATAAATTAGCTAAAATTGGTGTACATCTCAGAAAACTTAAACACACAATAAAATTTCCTGAGCCCCAAACAATGACTTTCCTTAACCAGTTTTATAAATATTAAAATCAATTTCCCCATAATTATATTTAAATAAGAGCACGTTTTAGATTTGTGAATACTTACATAGTTTCTTTCACTTTTTACTCTCAGATTTACTCATAATGTATTAAAACAAGTAAATTTCCATAGGAAATCAAGAAACTGATTTCCTTCTTCCAAGTAATCATCCAGGTCCCACTAAAATAAAACAGTGAGCTTTATACTTCTATAAGCAGCAAACAGACAAATCCAGAGAGAAAGAACCAAGGCTGAAATGAAGATGGAGTGCACGGAAAATCCAAAGTCGTTAAAAAAAAAAAAAATCGGCTGTATGAAGTTTTATGATTACGATAAACAACTCCTTAAATAACTCAGACATGACCACAAAGACAACACTTATTTTAAAAGTAATATTAACATTCTCAACTGCACAAATTTTCCACCTCCAGAAGATATTAAGACCATTTGACACGGGTTCCTTTTCCAGAAGGATAAGCCCACTGAGCTCCGCTTCTCTTACTGATCACAACTAAAGCCACACAAAAAACACAGAAAGCAACTACTAAGGAAAGTCAAAGGGAAACAAGCAGGGAGTTGCAGAAAGGAGGAAAAACCTGGGCAAACAGCCCTCAAGGGGCTCTGTTTCCCCATTTCTCCAGTGGCCTTGCCCCAGGGCAGGCCCTGGCCCTGCTAATTGCAGAGAAATGGCTTTGCTTTCCAGGCCTGGGAACAGGAAGAGGGGATCCATGAGCCACGGATGTGCTTAAATCCAGCTCAGCCCTGAGCTGGCGAAAGCAAGGGGCAGAGACAGGAGCTCAGTTGACAACAAGCCCAACCCCACCCCTGCCCAATACCCCACAGGCATCTTAGGGACCCAGAGCATCACAGCAAAGGCTGAGAAGCCCAGCCTCAGGCCCCCAGTGGTGCCTGCAGCACACAGGCTTCACAACAACAGCAAAGGCTCTGGGAACTGAGTGAACGTGACAAGACACAGACTGAACCCAGCTGGGCACAGTACTATCAGGCTTCCAGAGGCTATGCTAGGATCCCAGGTCTACAGAAGATGAGCGACGCCCAGAGGACTGTTGCAACCGGACTCTGCAGTCAGTGCCACGCTCACCTCCTTCATGATCTGGAACCTCATGAGGACCTCTTCTCTGACGTCTTTCACCTCACTCAAGGCACCTTCATGTCTGAAGAGCAGCTCTTCCCTCTCAACCAGAAAACGTTCTCGCTTCTGAAGTTCCTCAGCGAATTCCTGCTGGGCTGCAGTCTCACACTGTGAGGAAGGACAGGGTCAGCACTCCGGGAAGCTCACTCAACTGAGCATCAGCCAGGGGAGTGCAGAGCAACGACCATACAGCACGCGGGAACCCTGCAGGCCACCAATGACGGGATCAGCTAGGAGACTCCAGCATGAAGACCTGAGAGAATCCAGGGTGCAGACAAGGGGAGCACCATGGGGACACCCCCCACTCTCCCTCCCGCCTCCCCATCGTCCCTGGGAAGAACGCCTCACACCTGCAGAGGAGCCCCTCCAACATTCCCCTCCAATCAGCAGAGCAGGCTCCAGTGGAGCCCAGAAATCCTCTCATGTCCCCTATATCCCCACAGCCATGCGAGCCTCCTCCAGCCTCCCCTAAAGCCCATCAGCTCCCACAGCTGCCGAGCAGAACAGACAGGGTGAGGCCGTGGCCTTACAAAGGGAGGCTGGGCTTCCAATTCCTTGGCCTCCCACCTGGAAAAACTTCTCTAAAACGTTGTCCCGGTTGGCTGAACCCTCCTCAGCGCACTTCAGTCTGGCCTCAAGCCCCGTCCCCCTTGAACCGGCTTCTGCATCACTGACCCTCAGGTCTGCTCCAGCCCTGGCTGCACCTGTCCCTCCCTCTGGTCCCCTCCTTCCTGGCTGCCATCCGGGGAGCGCTGAGTCCACACCTGCAGCTTCTGGTGAATCTGGAGCAGCTCGTCATAGATCTTGCTGACCTGACGGGGCAGCAGGCCTGGCTTCCGTGGGACCCTGGACGCAGGGGAGCCAACATGCTTGGGAGGGGAGTCGCTGCCATCACTACAATAGTCAGCCCAGCTCCTTGAACGTGAGGCCACATTAGCTGGCCAGGCATCGGCTAAGAGGACAAAATTTAAATTAAAATCTCAGTTTACAGTTTTAAATATCCTCATTGTATTGTTAAAATGTTTCAAGTGCTATATGCCGAAAAAAAGGAGCACACAGTCAATGGTTTACATTTAGAAAATCTGGGTGAAAGCCATCCAGAAATTCTCTGTGGCCTTTTTGCAACTTCTCTGTAAATCTGAGACTATTTAAAAAATGAGTGGGTTAACTGCCTTGACAAAGAGATGGAGAGTTACCTCAGGAGCCCTGAGACATGCCCTTTGACATGTTCCCTTACACCAAACTAACCACCAATCCAAACAGCGTTCATCACTGCTCCACTTCTTTGACGTTTAAAAAACTATTTGTTTTACTTGTTTTAAAACTTTATGTGATGTCTGTAATTAATCATATAATTACATAATCTCTATAACCTCCTCCGTTAAATAACGCGCTCCTGTGTTAACGATGGCAGCAGGTTCACGACCCTCCATGGCTTTAGCCTTTGACAATACCTTGTGACCGCCAAGCTGCACTGTCTGTACCAAGGCTGGGGAGCCTTGCTCCTGGCAGCCATGGTGAGAGCTCCTGCAGTTACCCTGTGCATTCAACTGTGTGTCCAACTCTTTGTGATCCCATGGACTGCAGCCCACCAGGCTCCTCTGTCCGTGGGATTCTCAGGCAAGAATACTGGTGTGGGTTGCCATGCCCTCCTCTAGGGGATCTTCCCAACTCAAGCATCAAACCCTCATCTCTTAACTCTCCTGAATTGGCAGGTGGGTTCTTTACCACTAGCACCACCTGTGATGCCAAATCAGTTACCAAAGTACCCCCCTCCCCCCGAAACCCTAGCAGTGGCGGTGAGCCCTCCTGCGTTGCTCCTCCCCAGCACTGTGCTGTCAGCATTCACACTCTGCTCACAATGAGCAGTGACTTTCACCTGCACTGGCCTCCAGCTAAGGAGGAGCCCCCAGCTGTAAGGAGGGGGTCTCCATGGTACTCCCCATCTTGGCTGGACAGACCGGGGGAGCCAAGATAAAAAACAGGAATTTTTTAAAAAGAAAGTTGTTTCCTGTTCCCCAGCTCCACAAGCACCCTTCCAGGGAAACACTCCGTGCTCTGCCTGCCTCCCCAGGCTCCCAGTCCACCAGCCCCGGGCCGGAATATTCCTTAGTTCTGTCAACTTTTAAACACACTCAACATTTTGTATATGTTACAACATCTTGTATTCTCAGTTGTTTCCAGTGGGAAAATCCACCACACAAATGCAGCCAGGTACACAGAGAGCAACTGCTGACTCAGGGTGAAGGAGGCCAGGCCTCAAGCGACCTGGCCTGTTTACCTAAAAGGTGTAAGGGTTAGTCACCTACCACCACAATCTTAGGGCATCCCAGGTGGCTCAGTGGTAAAGAATCAGCCTCCCAATGCAGGAGACATGGGTTCAGTCTCTGGGTTGGGAAGATCCTCTGGAGGAGGAAATAGCAACCCACTTCAGTATTCTTGCCTGGGAAATTTCTTGGACAGAGGATCCTGGAGGGCTACAGTCTGTGGGATCATAAATGAGTCAAACACGACTTAGCAACTAAACAATAATCACAATCCTACGTCCTAAGAAATACTGACAAGAAAAAGAACTGAAAAGATTATAATATTCATGAATTATTAAGTTATTCTGATAAACTTTGACAGTGTGAAATTCTACTGGAAAATCATGAAGTTTATTTTCCTCTTCTCCTTTAACTTAATGACAAGCATAGCAACCAGTTCATGGCTTAGCAACCAGGACAAAGAAATGCACACCTTGAAAACTAGGGTCACCACTATGGGGTAAGCTTTAGTGCCCTACTTGACAGAGCTGCTGTTTAAATGACTGTTCTGAAATGAGCATTTCTCTTACCTTTGTCTGTCTCTCTAAAGGACTGCTGGTTTATTTTGGAGGCACTGACTCTAGAGTCATTGCCGGTGAACTCTTCTTCTGTTTCTGGTTCTTTCAAATCTTGAAAAGAATCCAGTTCATCATCTAGGCTTTAAAAAAAAATCAATCACAGCATTCTGGAAGATTTCTACAGCCATTTAAAGAAGAGGAGACTGCTTCAAATACTAGCAGCATAGCAATTGAAAAAAAGTAACAAGTAAATATTTTTAAAAAAGGAAAAGGAAAAACTGCAATCTATCAGTCATGATGCTGAAAACTCACATGTGTGAACCTTCCCCACATTCAGACATGCTCAATTGCAAAGTACACCCTTCCTCCTGACCCCGTATTGCTGTGAGGTGGATCGAACAGGCGCTGTGTCTCTAATTCTTTTAACAACTACGAGAACGAGTGTTGAAGGTGGGGAAACTGAATCTTAAGTTAAATAACTGACAGGGTAACTGACAGGTGACATAATGAGCAAAAGGTGAAGCAGAACTAGAATCCCAGATGTTCTCTCCAAAAAGATCATCTGAATGTTGGCATTTCCAGAGCCAGCTGTTCAAAGGGAATACACTACAAGTCACAAAAGATGAGTTAAATTTTTCGGGAATTCTTTGGCAGTTCAGTGGTTAGGACTCTGTGCTTTCACTGCCGAGGGCCCAAATTTAGTCCCTGGTCTGAGAACTAAGATCTCAGAAGCTTTGCAGCACTGCCATAAAGAAAGAAAAAGAAATTCTAGCAGACCCTTTAAAAACATAAAAAGACATGAAATTTTAACAGTGTATAATATTTAATCCAATATATCTAAAAGATAATCATTTTAACATACAATCAATATTAAAAATAAGATACTTTACATTCTTTTACCTATTTTGAAAATGCCTTGTTTATTTTTTACTTACAGTACAACTTAGTTGAGACGAGCCCCTTTTCAAGCACTCGACAGACACAGGTGCTGGGCAGCCCTGTAATTCCACACTAGATCACAACAAGGGACTGGTGGGAAAACTGTCCAAAGTTAAAACCTTTCACAGTTCTAAAGCTTCAACTTGAAACCATACCCAGACCATTTAAAGAAAATAAAACTATCAGTTCAATATGAGAAAATAATTTCCATGAACTTATAATTATAACTTCCCACAGTTTCCTTTCTCTATAATCAAACTTGGGACAGCAGGGAGATCAAACCAGTCAATCCTAAAGGAAATTATCTGAATATTCATTGGAAGGACTGATGCTGAAGCTGAAACTCCAATACTCTGGCCACCTGATGTGAAAAGCTGATTCACTGGAAAAGACCCTGATGCTGGGAAAAACTGAGGGCAAGAGGAGAATGGAGCAACAGAGGATGAGATGGTTGGATGGTATCACTGACTCAACGGAGATAAGCTTGAGCAAACTCAGGGAGATAATGATGGACAAAGAAGCCTGAGGTGCTGCAGTCCATGGGGTCGCAAAGAGTCGGACATGACTTAGCAACTGAACAACAAGCACAACATTAATCAAACTACCCATGTTTACATCTTTCTTTAAAAAATATTTATTTGGCTGTGTCGGATCTTAGTTGTGGTGTACGAAATCAGTTGCTCCACAGCATGGGGGATCTCAGTTCCCCAACCAGAGATCCAACCCACATTCCCTGCATTGTAAGGTGGATTCTTAACCACTGGACCACCAGGGAAGTCCCCTCCCATCCATGTCCACACCTTGACTCCAGATCAACTAGATGACTCTGTGAGCACGAAAGGAGACCGCAGTGATGGTAATGATAACAGTGGTGCATCTGAGTGCCCTTCTATGTACTGAACAGCATTCTAAGTGCCTCACATGGACTAATAATCAGAAAATGAAACAATGCAAGCTCCAAGGTATCAATCACAGTAACAATAGATATTTCAGGCACATTTTCCCTCTCCACAATCACCTCAACATTTCTCTTTATATATGTCCACATCTTTACAGTTTAACATCACTTCAAAATGCTTGTTTGCTTTTGATACCTTAGCACTTCTTTCTGCCACATATTTTCGGCATTAATAATATTCAGCTTAGAACTTTATTTCACCTTACCTTCCACTGGTTTTACCCAGAGTAAAAGCTCCTCCACAAAACTGCTGACCCTTCACAGCCCAGCAGCACATGGTGTAATATTCTGTAGGCCCCAACCCCAGGGCTGACCTCTTCCATCTCTCTCTGCTACCTAGGTATAGCACAGTGCTTACCACAGCAGGAGACACACAGGAGACACACCATACCGACTGCCGCTGAATAAACTTGTAGTCATTTTTATCTTAGTTCCTTATTAAAAAAAAAAATAAATAAGGGAGCAAGGCCTTCTTTTGGGTCCTGGATGAAGAGCTATCTATCCTGCAGTGTAAATAACCCTGCATTATATCTGCGAACAGGACGCTAGGCGTGTGGTTCCATCAGATGCTCAGGAACTAGCGCCCAGTCTCCTCCACCGCCCAGCGGGCTCCGGACCGCGGATGCCTTCTCCCACAGAAAGGCGCACACCAGGCAACCTCCGCCCCCCTTGGTTTCTCGATACCCGGGGGCGGGGGGTGACCCCCAGCAGGACTCGGGGTACCTTGCCAGTTCACCGTGAGAACACCGCGGGGGGACGCAGGGCGCCGCCTCCTCTCGTCAGAGAAACATCTCAACGTCGGACCGACTTTATCTCCACAGGAGAAGATGTCCAAATCCTCTGTGAACAGGAGGGAAGGCAGCCGAGGCGGCTCGGTAAGGTCCGGCACCGACCACCTCGTTCTCGGCGTGGTACACGAGCTTCCAGCAGACTGGCCTCCGAGCCGCTGGTCAAACAGCGTGTAGTTCATCGCCTCCCCCGTCCCCACCCCGCACGCGATCCCGGCATCGACCCGGTGCCGATGACCCTGTTCCGCGTCGGAACCGAAAGACCCAGGCGGCAGGCCAAGTCCCCGAGGGCTCAACACAGTACTTCTCCCTCTGATGAGCTCTAAGAATTGAATTCACATGATAAACTACCTACACCTGCGGCCTGCGGGGAACAAACAACCCAGCCGCCGCCCTACCTGGGGTGCGGGGAGGCCGCCGCCGCCGCTCCGCCACGTCCGGCCGCCGGCGCCCCGGCTGGAAGAGAGGATGGAGAGGTGACCGGGGAGGGTCAGTCCCCTGGCCCCTGTCCCCTCCGACTCCTGAAACCCCGGCCCCGCGCGGCGCCCCCTCTCGCCGCCCATCAGGCACGCCGGGCCCCGGCACAGGAGCGGCCCCCACGGACCCACCGGGCACCTTGGGGCACCGGGCCCCAGCACCTGCGGCGTGAAACCGGCTCGGACTCACCGCCCAGCGCCGGGACTGACGCAACTCAGATCCTCACCCAAGTCTACGCGAACGCCTGTTCCCGCGGTGACGCGCATCGATCCTCTGACGCGCGTGCCCGCCGGGAGCCCGCTCCCAGCCCGCCGCCGTCAGGGGTCCCGCCTCGCGCCCACGCTCCAACCCGCATATCCGGCGACCCGCGAACCTGGCAGGGCCGGGCCTCACCTCGCCGAGGCAGCCGCCCCTCAGGCCGTAGCGGCTTTTGAGGCGCTCCACCACCAGATCTTGCCCCGGCGGCTTCACGACCCTCGGCTCCATGGCCACGACCGACGTCGTCTCCTTGGCAACAGCGCGCGGCGGGGCGGGGCTGCGCGGAGAACATGCGCCGTGACGCACGACATGCCCCGCCCCCGGTAGGGACTCTGACTCGAGTTTCCTGGGGAACAGAGCTCGGACTAGTGGAGGGGCGGGCGTTGCAGATGCGTGTTACGACGCGCGTACACCCGGGCTCCCGCATGCCGTCGGCGCGAACGCGGTTGGGCCCGGTTGCGGGCGTCTGTACGTGTTTGCGGCCCGTGGGGGCAAGATGCGAGCTGGCGCGCGGGGTCATCGTTTCCTTTCCTTCCTGAGGGGCGCGGGCGTTCCGCTGGGGTCGGGTCGAGGCGCCATCCGGGTGCATCTTTCTCGTACGCAGCTCAGACTTGTCCTGGCTGGAGAAGTTGGTTTCGGCCTGAGCATTCGTTTCCAAACCTGGGTCCACAGCTGTAATGGTTCAGGGCGCCTCGGAGTCCCCCGTAGCCCAGAAGCCCCCAGGCGCCTGCTGTCACCCGGGACGCGCCCCGAAACCACGGAACCACGGAGAAGCGGAGCCCTCAGGACCGGCGCGCACGCACCACCCCCCCGCCCCACCAGCCCCGCAACACACACACACACACACAGACAGACACACACACACACAGACACACACACACAGTCGGGGGTCAGGGAGTCCACCGCGCACGCACCACCCCCCCGCCCCACCAGCCCCGCAACACACACACAGACACACAGAGACACAGACACAGACTCTCTCACACACACACACAGACACACACACACAGTCGGGGGTCAGGGAGTCCACCGCGCACGCACCACCCCCTCGCCCCACCAGCCCCGCAACACACACACACACATACAGACACAGAGACACACACAGACACACAGACACACAGAGTCGGGGGTCAGGGAGTCCATCGCGCCCCGCACGCGGACCCCACCTCGGGCGTTGAGCAGGTGCTGGCCCAGGACAGCCTGTCTCCAGACCCCAAACAGCGCGAGAGAGCCCTGCAACTCCGGCAGGGCCTGCGACGTGCACAACGTGCTCGGGGGACTCCAAGGTCCTACACTGAGTAAGCTGACGAGAGCGTCCCTCTTGTCCAACTTTTTCCACTATCTATTTCCAAGTAAGTGTTCAGTATATACCCCCCTTGAAAACAGTTCTTTCCTTGGGAGCTCTGGTAATTAGGTGGCAGTCTGAGTTTACAGATATTTAATTATTCTCTCTTTGGTTCCAGAATGAACAAACGATTAGATGCACAAGTAATGAATTTTTTAAATATCATGGCTGTTAACAATTGTCACTTTATTTTTGCTACAAAATTCACCAGAAAAAGGTACTGCAACAATCTAGTATAAAGCAAATTTTTAACCAAAGAACATGGTATAGACCTGTTTAAAATACTCATACTTTATCACAATAACTGCAAGGAAAAATTCAAGTTCTATCAGAACCAATGCAGTTTGAGGTAGTAGAAACAGATGACAGAAAGGTTTTTTTAAAAATCTAATTACTCAACTTAAAATGTAAAAATTAATTTAATACCGTTGAAAGGGCACAGGAAGCTACATATCATTTTAAGGAAAGAAGGTACTCTGCTTAAAAGATAATTTAACTATACAGGAGGTGCAAGAATTTATAGAAGAGCACTTTGGTTAAGTCTCTGCCCTTTGTGGCTCTACCCATTTACAAGTGAATCTCTGTTCATAACTGAACACACCAATAGTTAAAATTACCAAATATAGTCCAAATCTGAAATAAAAATTATCCAAGTCATGGTCCCTTTATTCAAATAGTAAGTATATCCATGCAGGAAGTCTAATATCTTAAAAGGAACTAAAATTAAATTGCATATATCATATTCTTTCAATAGTTTGAGAAGGTCTATTGCTTTTAACAAGATTAGTATTCCATTTTAATACAAATATGTCAGGAGTACATAAACACAAGTACACCTGAAAATACACCAGTGTTTAAACTTTTATTTCACACCATGCAAGGTCAATTATAACACATTAGAAAGTGACAACAGCTATAAGCTGCAATTTTACATTTGTACATTGGAAACGTCCATTTTCAAAAGCTGAACATAATTACCATGTTGTCAAAACAGCTAGGCCTCAATTCAACTTTTATACAGGTAAAATTTACTATGGAAAACAATGATTTTATATCTGTCCACATTCTGTGATGATAATTCTTCGACTAACAGACCCTTGAGGAGAACCAAATGATTCAATCTTTTTCACAGTATCCATACCATCTTTAACAAACCCAAATACTACATGCTTAAAGTCCAAATGTTCTGCTTTTTTCAGTATTATGAAAAATTGAGAATTATTGGCGTTCTGGCCTCGACTGGCCATCGATAGTAAACCAGGACCTGTATGTTTCACATCAAAATTTTCATCTTCAAATTTATCTCCATAAATAGACCGTCCTCCTGTTCCATCATGTTTTGTGATATCTCCCCCCTGAAAAAAAGATTTCAATTAACAGGAATCCCAAATAAAACATTAAAATACATACAGAACTAACCACTGAAGGGTAGGTCCTAAATACCCAGCTTCTCTGAGAATGTAGTTTGAAAACTAAGAAATCTGTGAAAGGAAACAAAAATGAAAAGATCTTTTCCCACCCTTAATTTCTATCAGGTTCAAGGCATTAGAAATATGAACGCTTTTAGGCTGCAAGTTCTTGTGGGGATAGAAGCTGGAGGTGTGGAAAAGCTAAAGTCTACAATTACAGGTAAGGAAAAACACTCAGATTTCCCACACTCACACTTGTCTAAACCCTATTGTGATGCACACTTAAAGACTTACTTGGCAAACAAAATCTGGAATCACTCTGTGAAATATGGAGCTCTTGAAACCAAAGCCCTTCTCTCCAGTACACAGTGCTCTGAAGTTCTCAGCAGTTTTAGGAACAATGTTTGAAAATAATTCCATGGTTATACGTCCCAGGGGCTCATCATCTGCACAAATGTCAAAAAACACCACAGGATTTGTCTCCTTTGAGAACTCTGCTGTCAGTGATAACTGTCCTTTCTGGGGTTTCAATAAATTCTGTTGACATTCTTCAAATTTTTTCTTGAAACAATCAGCCATTTCTTTAGTTTTAAATCTCACTGCAAGCTGTTCCACTTTGGCTTCTCCGTCTGTTAAACAACAAACAACACAGTGACCTCAGTGTTAAAATAACTGTTAAAAAATTGTTTTATATATTTGTTGTCAATGTAGAAAAGTAAAAAAACTAGAAAGTATCACTGAGTGCAGAGCTCACCAGCATAATCTGAGGCAGTCCAAACTAAAGCGTTGTTGGAAACATTCAAGGGTTTCAGTTCCATCGTCTTGGTGATGACGTGGTTCGCACACACTTTGAACACCTGGTCTCTTCTCATCAGAATCCGGTAGTAATTCTTCACAGTGTGCCAGAGGATCTTCATGTCTCCAACCCCACGCTCCTTCCACTGACTGGCCTCTCGATCCCACCTGTAAAGTTTGGCTCTCTCTTTAAATAAAATTTCTTCATCTTCTTCTCCAGATTTTACTTCTACCTGTGACAGGAGATGAAATTACCTATAAGCTGCTACTTATAACATACTCTTAACAAATTCCAAAGATCCAAATTCCTTAACACACTGACATGAACAGAATTTGAAAAGAGTTAACATCCTAGGGTTACTAATACAGCAGATGTGGATGAGGCAGGAAAGATTTGTCATTAAATGTTTTCTTTGTACTTATTAACATTCTTCCTCTTTTTGGAAGTCAAATACAATCTTTTATAGGAAGAAGAGGTTTAAAAAAAAATCTTGTTCTTCGAGAAAAATACTATCTACTGATTGAGGCTGAAACTGTTAAAAATAATTTGCCTAAAATAACATTCTTGTCTAGAAAAAGTACAATATACTTTTTATTGAAAGGACTGTGGCAAATGTGAGCTTAAATGGGTTTTTAATTTTTTGCCCCTTCAATTATGTTATTAAAAACTAACAGGAAAAAATTAAATTCTTCCCAACAATTTCACACAGAATTTACCAAATAACATTTGTATGTAAATTTTTTTACAAGGACGATTTACATTTTAAGATTGAACTTGCAATAAAAAGCTTCCATTTGCAACAGTCAATGTTCTGAAAGAAGTTGGTCAAACAAAGGTCAGCCCTACAAATCAAGCCCATGTCAAGTTTTAAGTTTTAAAATGTGAAGTTAGAAGAAAAAAAAAAAAAAAAGTGAAGTTAGTTAGTATAAGGTTTTTACTCTTTAATATTTACCTCTGGTAGTGACACTATTGGTTCAAAATGGATATCTTCATTATGAACTACCTCTTCATCACTACCATCTTCAGCTTCGCCAACTTTACTGGTTGACTGTGATCCAAACACCGCTGCTCCAGTATTTGCCCACTGGAAATTTTTATCTGATGAATAAATTAGGATATTTAAACAGTGATATCTATTTTAATAAGCTTTTAATTCCCATTAGAGTACTTTATGAATGAATCTAATTTCCAACGATGTGACAGACTTCTAATTAAAATGCTTAAAACTGTATTCTGGCAAGTTAAGCTTAAGCAGTGAGCACAAAGGATGTGTAGTAACATTTATGCCTGGGTGTACAGACAGGGTTGCCTAAGCCTTAGGTCTTCGTGACACTGAACTTTCAGTAATAAGCAGGTTCTTCATTCAAAGTACATCCTTTGAAACCTGAAAACCCAGCTCAGCTCCAAGGGTAGTTTATTTCATAAAACATTCTATCACATGAAAAAAGTAACTTTAGTGCCTAAAAATGTTCTCCAAGAGGCCAAATCTGCTACTTTCAAAGCAGATTGAATACAAGTTGGTAACTTCTCCACCTCAGCTCTTTTCTAAGGTAACTGGAGTGAGAGCTTCAACTTCTTGCCCAGGTGGCACTGGTGGCCCCAGGAGCAGCTCACTGATGCCACCCCCACCCCACCCTCTCTCAAGCAACACCAGGCTTAATGGGTGAAAAGGCTCCCCACTCCTATGCAGAGGAACAAAGACTTTTCTCTCCCTCAAACCCTAGAGAAGGTGAACACTAAATGCTGTTTTTTCCACATCTCAACTGTGACAACCCAGCCTGCTAATATTAATACATTCCCCACCATCTTAGAAGAAAGAAACCTCTCAACTCTTCATCGCTTTGCTGACTGACAAACCACTGCTCTCTAATCCTACATCTGATACAAAAACTCGGGAGAAGGCAAAAATTGTCACATATCAGTTAAAAACTCAGCACCTTGAAGAAAGAACAAAATGAGTGTCTAATGGAACAGTAAATTCTTCTAAGACAGGTTTATGGGGAGAAAAAAAAAACAGGAAAAAAAAAAAAGTCGTACAAATAAATAGCAAACGAATGCTGAAACAAAAGCACCATCCCAGATTGTGTGGGGGCTTCCTGAGGATAGTAAGCACAGACCTAGTTGATTCATAGGTGTAGGGCTCGAAAAGAACTTAATTCAGGAACTCCCAAGCAGAAAAAAATTTTCAGTTATCCCAATACCCTGAGACGTATGGCAGAAAATCTCAAAATTCCTCTAAAGCAATGGTTCTTAACATTGGGTGCATATTAAAATCACACCAACAGCTCCTATGAAACACCAGTGCCTGGGTCCCACACCTAGAGCCCAACATAACCTATCAAGTGTTCCACCCCTCCCAAACTTTAAAAAGCTCCCAGGAATTCTAATATGAAGCAGAGAATTGAAAACCACTGCTTTAAAGGGGCAGGAAAAAGAATTTATTCAGTAAAAGTATAAAGATAAGTCTGTCAGTAATCAACAACTGTATTCTAGGCAGCAATACCTAGGACGCTTCCACTCTGGGTTTAATGGAAACATTACAAAATCCCAAGGAAATATGATAAAATGTCAGTCAGAGGCACAGGGAAGCAGCAGATAAACAGCTGTTTCTTATTTTCTCTTAGGAGTTTCCGTATGAGATATTACAGAAAAGACACAGAGTGACTGGCAGACCTGTGTGAAGATGACTTTCAGGAGAAATAGAAAAGGAACAAAAGAAAGTGAAACAAAAATAAAGTCAATAGATGAAGAAAAAGCAATCACCACAGAAATAACACATAATAGAAGAGGAGAAAGAAAAGACTCCTCTAGGCTTAAAACCAACCAAAACAAAAAGTTTAAGATCAAAAAGTCCACACAAGGTCAGAAATATGTTTAAGAAACAAAAAATCATGCTGATGAAACTGACCTTTAAAAAAAAAATTTAAAACCTACAAGCTCTTAATCAAAGGCTAAAGTAGTAAAAATTTACAAGTGTGAAAACTCTCCCATGAAAATATATGAAATGGATTCCAGGGGATCTACAGTTTCAAAACACTATTCTATGCTTATATTATTAGCACATTAAAGTAGACATTCAATACACAAGAAAACTAATCATAATTTAAAGGAAAGTAATGACAAATCTGGAGATAAATTAAAAAACAAAAGGAGAACTGATAAAACCAAAAGCTACTTCTTTGAAAAGATAAAGCACAAATTCCTAAAAAGCACAGATCTAAGGACACAAACTAAAAGGTGTAGCTTGGAAAAAAGAGCTTGGTGGATAATATCACTGAATCAGCAGGTAACTCAGGGCAAGCTTCCCACACAGATCTGGAGCTGTCCCTATGTCAACTTTACTGCACAACACTGACAGAGTATCAAGCAACCTGACACATCAGCTTTTATCTGGCTTTTCATTGGTGGATAATTGTACCCACTCTATTGCTGTATTTGCTGACCTATTATCCTGTGACTTCAAGCTACTAAATAAATTAAAAATAAAGCAATGTGACTTCAATGAAGCTATGAATGCCAAAGTAACACAACATCTGAAGGTAATTTCTTAAAGCTTTATATATGTTTCTGTAAACGATGGAACTGTGAAACAAGTAAAATATGTGAGATGGAATAACACTATTTTGAATTAATCATGTAAGTATATATCTTCAATAAAATTTATTCCACAGATCAAGCATCAGTTCAATTTAGGTGGTGCTATAATTTGTTATATGAAAGATATTTAGGAAAATACAGTATGCCATAAAACAAGGAAAAGGATTACTTTCTACAGATGATACCAAAACAGACCAAAACTTAGAAAAACCACTGGAAAAGATGGGAAAGCTCACCAGTTATAAATTAGCACAACCCTTGTATAAAAAAATACAGTCAAGGATAATGCAAAAATAGAAAACTTCAAAGTCATCTTCTTAAAAATTACAGATGCACATCTTGAAATATTAGCAAATCAAAAGTGTAACTAGAAGAACAATCCCAAAGTTACTCCAAAACTGGAGGGAGGGTTCTGCATTTCAGGATGGGCAAGACTAGCACAAGTTACAATGAATTAAGAGAAAATTCTCATGGTTATATTAATAATAGTAAAAGTAATAGTAAAATAGAAGCCCTTCCTTTAAAAAAACACTAGACATCTGGAGGGAAGGGCCAGGAAAGACATGGCCAGGTGAGCAACAACCGTGCAACAAAGGACTCACCCTCCAGGGGTGCCCACTTCTGTAACACAGTCACTGAAGCCTCCTCTTCTCCTAATCTTACCTTTGGATCCAAAAGCAAAATCCCCAGAGTTACTGGAAGCCAAGTCCGCAAATGACAGCCCTGTGCCACTTCCGAATCCAAATGCAACTGTTTTGCTTTCCACTGGCAAAAGGGAAAGAGCAATTTAATATTTCATTTAACATATGTCGAACATCAAAGATTTACCCAGGACCCAAAGGGAAGGGGTGTATGTGTATATGCTGGGAAGGGCGTAGGACCTGCTATACTACTGATGCAGTGGGGTGGAGTAAGGAGTATTTTTAATCTAGTTATTTCTCTGAAGAAAACTTACAAGTTTACAGGTACTATTCTCAATGAACAATACACCAGAAGCAGCATGTTCAAAATCATTTTAAAAAAATGAGATGTAGATCTATACTAAGTCAGACACAGAGCTACACAACTTCTGCTTCACATGGTCTAGTATCATCAAAACAAACATTCATTCCAAGAAGGATTTCAGGAAATATCTATGTAAAGATTCTGTGTTCGCTAAGAGAATTGAATTCTCTCATGCCCCTTTGTGGAGAAGGCAATGGCAACCCACTCCAGTACTCTTGCCTGGAAAATCCCATGGATGGAGGAGCCTGGTAGGCTGCAGTCCATGGGGTCGCTGAGAATCAGACATGACTGAGCGACTTCACTTTCACTTTTCATTTTCATGCATTGGAGAAGAAAATGGCAACCCACTCCGGTATTCTTGCCTGGAGAATCCCAGGGACGGGGGTGCCTGGTGGGCTGCCATCTATGGGGTCGCACAGAGTCGGACACAACTGAAGTGACTTAGCAGCAGCAGCAACATGCCTCTTTGTACATCTCAGTTTAAGAAAGGGAATTCCTGGATGTACATTCGAAAGTATCATCTCAGAACCACAGGTGTACCTTATCCAGAAATTCATGCCTACAAGGTTGCTATAAACATACACCAAATTTTACCTTGGCTTGTAGAATCTCCATCATTTTCCTTTCTAGTAGATAAATCCACAGGTTTGTCAACAGTTCCAGAAGAAACTGATGGTGAACTAACAGATTTGGTAGTAAACTCTGGCTCTTCAGATTTACACAAAAATGGCACAGTCACTTTAGTGTCATCTGTACACATACCATCGGCTGAGCTAGCTATGTTCTTGTCCTGGGATTTCTGCAAAGAGAAAATAACAAATAACTATGCCATTAAATACTGAGTGACAAAAAGGATCGCATACTCTTATTGTACAATAAGCAGATGACATGGAGTTCTGGACAAAGTGGAGTAAGCATACTTTTCTCTACACCATGTTACCGTACCTCCAGTCTCTCTGGCACCTGCAACTCAACTACACTGAAAAGGACAAAGCGAGCAGAAGTTGCTGGGAAGTGGATGGGAGCAGGAGGACCAAGAATCTTGAGACATGAAGCAATGTGAAGTCTACCAGAGAGGAACACTGGCTGAGATGCATGAGGCAGCCAGGTCTGGGGATGAGACCATGAATACCTCAGCCTCCAGGGGCCAGCCCATCCAGGTCCACAAGCCACAGCAGGAACCTGAAGAGGCACTGGCCTGAGCCAACTGCCCCCCGTAGTTGCTCCTGCTGGTGCTGAGCCACAAGCCCTGGCACATGCTGCTGGGGTGCTGCCAGCAAGGATGCAGGAACTGGATCCTGGGGCCCATCGTTCAAGTGGCCCACCCCCAGCCAACATGGCCAGTCCCTGCCTCGGGGGCCATCTCTGCAAGGACTGAGAGCACACAACCTCCTCTGAAACCCCACCCCAGGGCAAAGATGGCTTCTGGAAATGGATGGTGCTGAGCCAGAGGATGGCTAGGCAGAGAAGAAAAGAGAGGTTATGACTGGGCCCCCTCGCTGACCTGCTTCCTACTGCTTACAGGGTCGTCCCAACAAAAGAGTACTGAACCTGAGTGAAAGGGTTTCTAGTTGGAGCTGCTGGACGGCATCAAGAGATTTTTTCTCTGACTGTCCCCTCATTATGGCATGTGGTCCCCAGGTATAAAAACAACTGGAGAGACAGGCAAAGTGACATCAGAAATCCTGGCCTTACCAAATCCACTTTTAATCAAGACCATAAAATATGTCCTCTGAAGAAGACATATTTACAGTAAACTTCTGTGTTTAACTTAGGAAAAAAAAGCCTCTCAAGCTCTGAGGGACAGTCTGATAGTAAGAACCTGGTGAGTTTTCTCCTGCCCCCACACATCAACCCACATCCCAGCAGGGGTACAGAGCTGTCCAAGAAACTGGGGCTGCCAACAGCACAGATAGAAAAGCATCCAAGAAGAGTTGGCTCTCTTTGGCCAGGGATGGGGAATGTCATGAAATGATCTGTTGAAAGATCAGACAAACTCTGAAAAGCTTCTAACAATGTTCCAAGAGGTAAAGACAAATATGCTTAAGACAAATGAAAAGAGAGTTGTCAGGCAAACAAATATAAACCATAAAAGAAAATCCAACGGGAATTTAGAATTGAAAAATACAACAGAAATTAAAAAACCACAGAATGCCCCATCGAACTGCAGCAGCATACATTCCTCTCAAGTGCATATGGAACATTTAAGACAGACCATGTTCTAGGCTAGAGAACAAACCTCAGCAAATTCAAGAGAACGGAAATCATACAAAGTATACGCTCAATCCATAATGGAATTAAACTAACATTCACTACAGAAATACAGCTAGGAAAAAAATCTCCAAATATCTGGAGATTAAGCATTACATTTTTAATAAACAGGTTGAAGTCTCTGGACAAATTAACAGAGTCCATCAACACTGATCCATGGACATTAAATAGGCAATACATGTTAATGACCTTCTCAACTCCAGGAACACTATTTTGCCCACAAATGTGATAATGCAGATGAAATGGACCAATCAATTCCTCAAAAAAAGTAAACTGATAGAAGAAACAGATAAAATGAATTGGCCTATATTTATTAGAGAAAATGTATTATCAATTAATATATCCTTGCAAAAAAAAAAAAAAGTACCTGGCCTGGTGGTTTCAGTGGTAAGTTCTATCAAATATTTAAGAAAGAAATATCACTAATTCCTACAGTGTTCCAGAAAACAAGCAGATGGAACACTCCCTAACAGAGTACATGCAACAAAAACTGACAGGAGAAGCAGATTTGCTGGGCAACACTCCTGTCAATAATCAACATAACAAGCAGATGAAAAATTAGCAAGGATACACTGGACTTGGACAATACAGCATCAACTGATTTGATCTATTTAAAAACCTGCTTTCCATGCAAAACAAAAAAAAAATTACATTCTTCTCAAGTGTACAATGAGCACCCACTGAAACAGTCATCAAGAATTCTGTAAGAACTGAAATTATACAAAATACGTTTATAGACAATAATGGAATTAAACTATAAATCAGTAACAATGACATCTGGAAAACCGAATATTCAGAAGAAACATACTTTTATCCAATGCATTTGTCAAAAAGAATGTCTCAAGGAAAATTAATAGTTTGAACTGAATGAAAGTGAAAATATCACATATTAAGACTTATAAGATAGAGCTAAACAGCTCTTAGAGGAACTTAAAATGTTTATTAGAAGCGAACTGTCTTAAATCAGTTAATTTAAGCTTCCACTTAAACTAGAAACTAGAAAGAGCAAAATAAAACAACATTCTTCAAGGATTAATGACAGTGAATGTACAATGTCCGGAATACCAGCTGGTGGCAGAAAGGAATGGACTATCACTACACACAGTGACCGGGCCACATCTCAGAGGCACTGTGCTGAGTGAGAAAAGTTCATATTAGAGCTTACATGCTGTATGATTCCATTCATGCCAGTCTGGAAAAGGCAGAAACAGAAGCAGATCAGTGGCTGCAGAGGTTCTGGGTGGGGAGGGATCTGAACTGAAAGAGACAGTAGGAAGGAATTCTTTGGGGTCTGGAACTATTCTGTATGCTGCCTACGGTGGGGATTACAAGAACTCAGGCATATGTAAGAACTCACAGAAAACATACACACAACAAAAAGTGAATTTTACTTATGAACTTGAAAAATACAAATGAAAAAAGTCATTATTTCTTAATGACTGAAACAAAAGGAAACGATAGTCCACTCTGTTTGTGTCAAATGATTTAGGCTATCACAGTAGTATTATTTATTATAGCCAAAAAGAAGAAACAACCCAAATGGGCATTAAACACATGAACGGATAAATAAAATGTGATAAATTCATACACTGGAATGTTATTTGGCCATTAAAGGACCAAGTACAGATAAATGCTACAATGTGGATATATCACAAAAACTTACTAAATAAAAGAAGCCAGACACAAAGGACCACATATTATGATGTTTATATGAAATGTCAGAAAGGCAAATCAGAGACAGAAATGGTACATCAGTGGTTATCCAGGCCTAGGGGAGACAGGCAGAAATGGGAAGGGTGATGACTGTTAGAGGTTAACAGGGCTTCTTTTGGGGATGATGAAAATGGGTGAATTAAACAACAATAAATGTCACCCCCGAAATGCTGACTAGATTACTTGGGAGAGGAATGTCATAATTCAGCTCCTAACACATCCTCCACTTAAGAGGCCATGAACAAGAAACTCCTGTAGACAAATCCAAAGGCTGCTCCCTCGTTTAGCACTGCACCCTGACCCTTGGCAGTCCCGGCACACAGTCAGCACCTGTAACCACAGCATGCTCAAGCACTTTAAGCCACGAGTGCGCATGTCAAGAGTTCATGTGGTCAGGAATGAATCAGTGTAAAGCAGGAAAGATGTGTCCTAAGAGGATATTATCTACATCTATCCACAGAACATTTTAGTTTAATGGCTGTTAGTTCTCTGTTTCACCTCTGTCTATCAAAGTGCACTCTCCTCCAAAATTACAATTCACTGAAACAATTTTTTTTCCCACCCTTATAATGACTTACCACATTTAGTTTCTGTGGCAAAAGGAGCCCC
The DNA here is from genome assembly GCF_033118175.1 of Dama dama. Classification (NCBI taxonomy): domain Eukaryota; kingdom Metazoa; phylum Chordata; class Mammalia; order Artiodactyla; family Cervidae; genus Dama; species Dama dama. The sequence continues at coordinate 60,020,222 of NC_083691.1, read as the reverse complement.
TAGGATTTTTATTTAAAGAATATTGTGTTACAGTATATTTTACAAAAAGATTTTAACTTATAACAATGTTAACACAACAGTCACTCAAATAAGATATTTTAATAGCTATGAACAGCACAGTACACTGACAAAAGACACTGAGTCCTGTGTACACTACAAGTAGGAAAAGAATAAATGCTGTACAACTCAGCATGTGCATCAGCGCTGAGATTACTTCTCAGTTCTATATTTAAGGCTTGAAATACATTAAAAAATATGTTTATTTTTCAGTTTTGCACAAAGAAAAGTGAAGCCATATTTAACTGCACTGTTCACTTAGTATGACTGGACTACATCTGCCAAGTGAATGACCGCATGCCAATGCCTCCAGCAGCAGTGATTAGAGGTGACTGACAGAAACCACACACTGCACTGCCACTGAGACAGGGAAACGGCCCAGTGACGGAAATACACTTCGGATTCAGCACAGCTGAATGCAGAAACTTTAAATAGTACCTCCACAAATAAACCTATCTGGTTATAAATGAGGGAGGGCTGTGTCTACGTTAGCTCTTGTGCACTGACGAACAAGTTTACACCTACAGAAGAGCCGGCACAGCCTTGGTGGACAGCTGAGAGAGCAGTCTGGCTACTCCTCAGGGTCAAACGGACAGTGAAGGGCAGTAAGTCTTCCACAGATCAGGATGCATGCTGGCCATCTCACTCTCTTCTCATGTATCCGTTAAAGAAAATACTGCATTCCCAACTCCAGGACCTACTTTATTTTTACCATATTTCCAACAATTTTTAAAAAAGTATTTCTTGAGGAGCAAGGAACCATTCTGATTATGTCAATATTGTAAAAAATTATAAACAACTAGCATTCTAGTTTCTGTGGAACACAAATTCAGACACCAAGGTGCTGAGAACTATTAAAATGACTATACTTGAACTAAGAAAGTAGTCAAATCATGAGCTTACAAAAAGCAAAGTATACAGATCATTGAAACTAGGCTTCAAATGCTATTTCCTATCCACTCTGCCCACTCCAGAATCATGTAACAGGCACAAAAAGTGAAGCACTTAATTCTGTTCTTGGTATGGCAGTAGACCTTGTCAGGGACATCAGCATCGTCCATGCTACCACCCCAACTTCTCAAACCCAGCACATACGCAGCAGTGATGGGTGGGCCTTCTGGTCCTCTGCCCAGAAGACAGTTCCTCATCCTCTAGCCAGAGCTGACCGAGGCGCCCACCCACTTGCCAGATGCACCCTACTGTTACCATGTGCTAAGTAAGAACACTCTAGTTTATTGCATCAACAAAGGCGACTGAGCCAGAAGGAATGCCAGAGACAGTCTTACTTGTGCCTCCTGCACTTTCTGAAGCTCCGACTGAAAGTCTTCCACATTTCCATTGTCCTCATCAGTGTCACTGCAGACACCACAAAAAAACGTAGGCGGAAGCTTCAGAGTGTCTGCTTTTGCCTTCTCTTCAACTGTTGGCTTCTTTTCCCAAACAATAACACATTCTTTCTCATTATCTGAAAATCCAGGCAATGCAAACAAAGGAAAGTTAAGATAAAAGTAGATGAAGCCCAACCAACTCCACAATAATGGCCCACAATGTCACCTACATATTAAAGACCCAAACAATAAGACCCTGGATGCTAATGGAGAACTAGCACCACCAGAAGTGATGTTTTCCCTTCACATTATTTTTAAATATTTTAAATCACCAAGGCAAAACTGGAATTCACCAATGTAAGCAGATTGGGAGATTCCCTTAAACAGAAGATTTTTAAAAAACACTTTAAATTACTTGTTTTAATGTTACATACCTGTTAGATTTTCTTCTGACAGTCTACATGTTTCTGAGTCATCCAGATACAGTTTCCCATTGAGTTTCTTGACAGCTGTGTCGAAATCTTCATCTTAAAGTATAATTTATTAAATAAAAGAAATCGCAGTAACTTTCAGGAGATTTCCCAGTCAAGAATCTAAGAAAATTATCTGCAACTGCCCATCCACTCTCCTTTACTCCCTACATCCAAATAGCGACCAATTTCCTGATTCTGCACCCAAATGCCTAGTCTAAGCTGCTCTGGCATTTTGGGGCTCTGAATGCCTTTCTCCAGTTCCTACAATCCAGTCCTCTAAATCACTGCCCAAATGTCCTACCGAAATTATTTTGAGCCCATAAGCGCCTGCCTGAGAACTCAGATGGGGTCCACAGAGCTTTCCTACTCAGACCCCATTCTTGCTGCGTGGCTCAGCCACCCCTCTGAGACTCCGGGGAAATCAGAACTGCTTTCAGTCCCCTCAGAACACCTGCCCTGTTCACAGCAAACACTGGGGGAATGCGAACACACGAAGGCAGCTCTTCTAACCATGACATCCACTGACTGTTCACACACATTTAGAATCAACATGGACCTGCACCACCAGCAGGGGTGGGGGCTCCAGGAGACTTAAAGTAACTTCATGAGCCTCATTCACTACGACGAGCATGAACAGAATGCTCTACAGCAACAAGAGACTCACCGTCTTCCTCCTCTTCGCTGACGTAGTCTGGCCTGTTCTTATAGCAGAAAAATGTGGGGGGAAGCTGAAGTCTGCTTGCAAGAGCTCTTTGCTCAGGGGTCGGGGTTAGCTCATACACAATGAGAACATCATCATCAGAGGGAAGATCCTCAGGTTTTTTCCTCTCTTCCACTATAAGACAAGTCAGAAAGACTGGTAAAGACAAGGTGGTAGGTAATTAATACCAATATTGTAAGTAAAATAAAAATCCTGGAACTTCATTTTTAGGTTAAAATAGCATGCTGATGAAAACACACATTCTGATGTGGACACAGCTCATAATAACTGTGAGAGTTAGAAGCCTGAGGAAATGTTCTAATAACCTTAATAACCAGGAAAGAAATCCATTCTACTTTCAGTAACTAACCACTGAAGAAAATACTACTGATGGCTATAAATTTAAAAGGTATTTTAAGAGTGCTGCCATAACCATACTTGGCATACTAAATGGTTTAGCAAAATATCCATGCATTTGCAACAACTGAAAAAAATTAAAGAAATCATGAGCAGATATTAGTATAAATACAAAACTAACTCAAAGTCAGTACCAATGAGACCCTACAAAGAAAGCTAACAACTGCCAAGGCCGGTGAGTGATTAGAATTACATCCACTTTCCTGTATTTCCAAGCATGATAACATTAAATTAAACCTTTTACCCCCTGGGTAAATCATACTGTAAGCATCTAAGACAACATCTGTTTGCTGAAGAACCACGACCACCACCACCACCAAAAAGGCAAAAGATGGGGAGAAAAGGAACTCTTCACACAATAGGTCGTGGTCTATAAGAAAGGACTTCTAACAGAGCAAGCAAAGTCATGGAGTGTGGCTGTGAAGCACTGCAAGTGCAACCAGTCCAAAGTGAGATGTACTCCAAGTGGGAAAACACACACAGGGTTTTGAACATGTGGAAAAAAGAAAGGGGGATAATCTCATTTTTCATACTGATCAGAAATTGAAACGGTACTCTGGATGTAATGGGCTAAGTTGAATAGATTATTAAATTTAACTTCATCTGTTTCTCTTATTCCACCTGTTTCCTTTTATTTTCAAAGGCTGATACTAGAAATTTTTAAATTACATATACTGGTCATACCTTATTTCTACTGGATGATGCTGATCCAGAAAACAGCTCTTTTAAATGCTGAACCAGCCTTTCACTCTCCCTCCTTTGTTACAAAAACTGAGCATCAGTTCTTGACCAGGCCCCATGAGAGGACACTGTGAGACAGACTCCTGTTAATGAGATGGCCTCCTTGGGCCTCCGTCTCCTCAAGTCCCCATCTCTTAAGGTCCTATGAAATCAGGATGTTCTCGCACCTGAGAACCGGGCTGTGTCCCGCAGCAGCACGTCAGTGCATTTGCTCCCAGACCAGGGCTCTTTGGCTAGGGTCCACAGAGTCTGTGCACGAGTATGTACCATTCACACACACACACACACACACACACACACAGGCCACACAACTTTTCAAAGACTGCATCCTTAATCATAAATGTTAAGAGCTGCTGCAGTTAGGAGCACAACCTGTGTACTTTACAACTGAGCTCCTAGAAATCATAGGTGGTCACTTGATTACTACAGCTGTGTGGCATCTGAAACACAGCTGTCCTTCTGGGGGTGAGTCTTGGTCTCCACAGCCTGCTCCTGAGGGTCTCTCACAGAGCGCACTGCTAAGTCCTCCACTCCACTCCACTCCAGCATGACTCCACAAGGGGCCTGCTCTAACTGGGAATAGCGAGACACGGGGGAGCTCTTCCAATAGGGCAGACTTCCACACACAGGATCTTTGTCAACCAGGGAGCCTAGGTTCCCTGTGGTCCACATGTTGCTGCTACCGTGTCTGGACAAAGGCAGACAGTGATGGTTAGGTGACACACAGGTCTTCACTAATCACAGGAGAAAATGATGATGTACAAAACAGACATGGTAAAGACCACACAGATCCACCTCGAAATAACGGAGTACAACATGTGAGAAAACATGACATCCAAATAGGACAGCAGTGTTATGGGGTCACGAAAGCCTTGTCACATGCACGCTGCAGCATCAGGCACTTGATCTCATACAGCCAGTTACACTGCTGAGCACCAGCAGCTGCTGACAAGCAGACATCCTAGCATACTGCCAGTGCCAGCTCTGTACCTCTGTTCTCAGGCTGGGAGGAAGGGGTGCTGGTCCAAAAAGCCATTGGATTAGATTTAAAAAGGCTAAAATTAAATCCTAGAAAATAAAGAGTATTTCATTTCTGAACATTTTGAGAATTAAAATGAATGTAATTTAAAAATATAAAAGCCAGATTCAGTCCATTTACACCAATGTGGCTGTCCCACATATCCATCTATCCTATCCCAAGGCTTTCATTCTTTGCTCATTGCCAAGACTGCTCATGGCCAGACTGCCTTACCTAAAATGTGAGCATGCAGTACCGTCCAAGAGCATAAGGATAGTAACTGCAGAACAAACCTACTGAAACCACTAGCTTCAAGTGAACCCTCATGATTTGAGTGCTAGTGGCCTTAAGCTGGACCCAGTGCTGAGGTGAGTTCTTGTGCTCTGCTGACAGACATGTCTCCCTGAAGCCGACATCTCCTCAACAACGTGCACACACGCTCTCTGCTGCTGCTACTCACTCACCACTAAACCGGTTTAGGGAAGAAAACAACCCACACAGACATATTTTTGGAAGGAAAGTGGGGAGGGAGAGAGGGGGAGAGGAAGACAAAGTCTGCCTCATCTAAAGACCAAGCGCTTACCCTTTTCTGGAGTTTTAAACGTGTGGCTGGTTGAGAACTGCTCCTTCAGAAAAGCAGGAGAGGTGTTTTTGACTTTGCCGTCGGAAGCCGGTTTGAGATCAGAGTTCTGCGACTCCTGGCGACCACCAGGTTCCACTTTTCTCTCAGATCCACTCTGGGCTGCTGAACTGGCTTCACTACTGTTATTTTTCAGAGGTGTGTTAAAACTAAATCCAAACAAAGATCCAGTAGCAGAACTGTTGCCAAATGCAAATGGTTTTGACTTTTCACTGCTAAAAATGCTTTTAACAGACTCAGAACCAAATACAAACTTTGGGGGTGAAACTACTGCTTTTGTTGTTGTTTCAGGGGTGCCAGACACCCCGCCAACTTCTGAGGTTGTGTCTGCTGCATCATCACCCTGAGACAAATCAGTTCGTTCTCTGGTGGTTTCTTCCAGCACAGCGACAGCCATTTTCCCACAAGGTGACTCCCTGGGAGTGGTCGAACGAGCAACGTGAGGGGTTATCAAAAAATCTTTTTCTTGGGCCACTTTTGCTTCATCAAATATTTTCTTAAATGAGTCTGCAACATCCTGTAGTTTAAAACGAACAGCTAAATGTTCTATTTTTCTTTCTCCATCTGCAAAATCACATGCAGTCCACACCCACACTCTTTCGGTCCCTTTCATATTTTGCAAAGTCATGTCTGGAGTTATTCTGTGGTTGGCACAAAGTTTTAATACTTGGTCCCTTCTCATCACTATACGAACTTGCTTGTTTTCGTAGTTCTGTAAAATCTTTATATCACCAATGCCTCTTTCTTTCCACTGACCAGCATCTTTATCATACCTGTAGAGTTTGGCTCTGTGACTAAAAACAACTTGTTCGTTTTCTTCCCCACTGGACACCTCGACTAGATCAGGCAAAGGGACAACAGGCTCGAAGTGCTGTCCGTCTCTCTCCTCCTCCTGAGTGACATCAGAGTCTTCGTCCGTGCCCACTGAGGCCCCACTCTGATTCAACTTGCCAGGGGACTTGGACGGGCTCAGAGCAGACTTGAAGCTGAAGTTAAAGCCGGTGGTAGACTCGCCGAAGCGGAAGAGGTTTTTCCTCACAGGGCTGCTGGCCAGCGGGGAGGCGTGCACAGAGCTGCTGCTCACGCTGTCGTCCAGGGCGTCCTCCCTGAGGTCATAGTTGTCCCACTCCAGGGTGGGCCCCGTGGTCTCAGTGTTTGGCGCGCCACTGACATCGGCAGCAGTGGCAGCTTCTGCTCTGGAATCCTTACTGTCTTCCTCACTGACTTTTGTTTGATCGTTCGTCAAAAACGTCTTGAAATCTTTTAGCCCACTCTTCATTTCTTCCGCTCTCTGTATTAACTTGGCCGCCCTGCCAGTATCCACAAGCTTATGGGGAGTCTGCAGGGGAATGTCTAACAGAAGTCGCTGGCATTCCTCAAATTTCTGCTTGAATTCTTCAGCCAGTTCAGGTGTCTTGAATTTTGCCGCCAGCTGCTCCAGCTTGGCATCGCCATCAGAAAAGTCACTGGCCAACCACATCCAAGCCCTGTCTGAGCCGGACAGGGGCTTCAGGTGCATGGTGGTGGTGATCCAGTGGTTGGCACACACCTTTAGCACCTGTTCTCTCCGCATCAGCATCCGCAGTTTGCCGTTGACTTCGTTTTTGAGGATTTTTAAGTTCCCCAAGCCCCTTTCTTTCCACTGACTTATCTCAGCATCAAACCTAAATAATTTCACCCGCTGTGAGTAAAGAACTTTCTCATCTTCCTCTCCTGTGACCAGCTCCACTTTCTCAGGCATCTGGACGACTGGTTCAAAATGGATGTCGTCACTGTCCTCAGTCTTATAGGCATCATCATCTTTCTCATGGTCAGCACAAGCGTCTGCTTTATCAGCTAGTTTACTACTTTGTGATGAGAATAACTTCTCTCCAGCACCTGAAAATCCCTTGAAATTGGGGTCTTTTTTGCCAAACTGAAACCCTTCTCCTGAATTTGACTTGGCAAGATCTGCAAAGGTGAAAGTGCTGCCAGTCTGACCAAAGATCACAGTACTCCCGTCTTTCTGACCACCAGCGTCCTGAGCCTGACCACCAGTATCCTCGCCAAAGGACTTCTCAGTAGTCTTCTGATTTTCTGTCTCTTGAATGCCAAATTTAAACCCACCAGCAGACACAGGGACAGAAAAACTAAATCCTTCCTTTGCTGATTTAGAGTCTGTATTAGAAGAACTCTGAAATTTAAATGAAGTTGCATTTTCCTGATCCACATGCCCAAATTTAAATCCCTGTTCTGCATTGGCAAACTTAAAGGCTTTTTCTGAAAAGTTACTCTTAAATCCTGTTCCTGTCTGACTTGCACAGGAGTTACTTGCCTCAGCTGTGGAGCCCACAGGGAAAGTGAGAGGCACTTCTGCAGCAGGGTTCTGGGTTGGGTTAGATGCACCACAAGCCACACATTTTGGAGAACTTCCTTCATTTCGTATCATGCAAACATTGCAATCCCACTGTCCCTCCTTCTTGGCGAACAGCTCAAGTCCACTCTTTGGAGCCTTGCCTGTCTCTGAAGAAGCAGGTGCTGGAGCAGCAGAAGCTGGCGGATTCTGACCTGGGTTCTGACAGGCCACACACTCGGCCGTGCTGGCCTCATTTTGCACTGAGCAATCCCACTGTCCTTCCTTCTTGGTGAAAATGCCTTCAAATCCACTCTTTGGAGCCTTGCTTGTCTCTGAAGTACCAAACTTTAACGAGGGAGGTGCTGGGGCAGCGAAGGCAGGTGAACTTTGTTTCCGTGGAGTCTGACAAGCCTCACATTTCACAGAACTTCCTTCATTTGCTATCAAGCAAACACTGCAATCCCACTGTCCCTCCTTTACTGAAAAAACGGATTTGAAATCACTGCTGGCAGCCTTAGGAAGATCTCCCTGGCCAAATTTAAAGGAAGGTTGCTTAACAAGTGGAGATCCACTTTTGCTAGCAGGCTTTTTACTCTGACATTCAATGCATTGAGACACAGTGGGTTCATTTCTCACGAAACAAACACCACAGTCCCAGTGCCCTTCCTTCTTTAGAGTCACCAGAGCAGATCTACCAGGTGTATGTTCTGAGCTGGGTTTAGGAGCGGAGACAGTTTCAACTAATGGTGGGCCGAGAAGCTCCTTACTGCCTGGGTTTAGATTCTGGCAGGATATACACTTCTTAGCAGTTGCCATGTTCTTCAGTGAGCAGCTGTTGCAATGCCACCAAGACCCTTCTTTCTTTGCAACCTGAAATTCAAAATTCATAGTTATGCCATCAGATTTGTCAATATCCTTACTGTCATGACCTGTGGGTTCTTTTATAGTTCTCGTGGCCTGATGGGTGGTTGTGGCTACATTTGCTCCTGAGGCTTTCAACAGGCTCTGGGCCTCTTCAAACTTGCACTTGAAAAGGGCTGCCTCCTCAGGCGTTTTGAACCTAATGGCCAGCTGCTCTGGTTTGGGCGACTCATCAGCATAGTCCAGAGCATACCACACAAAGGACCTGTCTGAGCCGGCGTTAGGGGCAAGGGCCATGTCTGGGCTGATGTAGTGATTTGCACAGATCTTCAGCACCTGCTCACGTCTCATGAGCAGGCGGATTTTACCGGAGGTTTTGTGCCTGAGGATCTTAACATTGCCGATTCCACGCTCCTTCCACTCTCGGGATGCTGCATCGAAGCGATACAACTTTGCACGATTGCAGAAGAACTCCTCCTCATCCTCCTCACCAGTCCTCACTTCGATCTTGTCAGGAAGAGGCACCACGGGTTCAAAGTGAGGGCCATCATCCTCCTCGTCCCCCTGTGCACTTCCCCCGTCAGCATCGTGACCCTTGCTGACCGGCTCTGTGGCAGGCACTCCGAACAGTGATTTCCCTGGACTGTAGAAAGTAAACATATCATCACTGCGTCGAAAACCAGAATTCTTTGGCTGATTTGTACCCATGTTCTCAGTTAATGAAATTCCAGGCACATTTTTGCTTCCAAAATTGAACGTATTTCGAGGCCCCATGTTTTGAGCAGCTTTTGGTCCACTGTACCCATCTCCCTGCAAAGGTTTATCTGAAGTCAGCAGACCTAAGAGGCTTTCATTATTGTTGTAAGTCGTAGCAGGGGCCTGTGCCACAACCTGTGGTGAGGAAAACGTGAAGTCACCATCATTTGACTTGAAATTTGAATTAAATTTGAAAGGAGTCGGCTGTGTTGTATGTGCAGGTGCTGCCAGAGATGGCCTCATTCCTTCACCAGGCACCGGGTGAACAAAACTGGTTTTTCCAAATTCTAAAACCTTAGGTTCTGCAGACCTTGAAGCATGTGCTGCAAGTGGAGGTTTTGTAAAATAACCTGGTTCTGGCAAAGGTGGATTTGTGCTTGTCTGTTGAACATTGTAATTAAAGTAATCATCACCCCTGGGTGACAGAATTCCTGTCGCAGGAGACTCAAAACGCAACGGGGGGCCATACATGTCTTGAGAGAACATGCACGCTGATGAGCTCTGCACGGGCGGTGTGTGCATCTGCTGGGGGTAGCCGTAGACGTGCTGCTGAGGTGGAAGCCTGTTCATGCCATAAACCGGCCCCTGGAAAAAGACAAAGTGAACACTTTTGTAGGCTGTCCATAAAACTATAGCTTACCTTGATACAAACCAATTCTCACGAACCTCAAGCATGAGTATAAATACACCACTAGAGCACACAGTGTGTTCTTAAGACATTGCTACAAGGATACTTACAGCTCTAGTTCTTGGCATGTCCCAAAAATCGCCTTAACCAAAAACAGCACCTTACACATCTAATTCTCCTACACTATATCCGTAGAATAAATACCTTCCTCACTCCTAAACACAGTGTCCAATGATGTTGATAATGATGATGATGACGATGAGCACTGACAATTGTTCATGTGCCACTTGGGCATAGTTTCAAGTTCTGTGTACACATAGCATCTCATTTTAATATTCTCAAACCCTACAAACTAAGGCACTAGTATCATTCTAATACATAAGGCACAGAGAAGTTAAGAGCTAGGGCCTGGGTGCACCCAAACCCCAGTCTCTGCTGGGGCTGGTCTCCATGGACACTTGGTCACAGTGTCTAGGCCTGCGAGTGCCACCCACAGTGCTCCAGGGAGTGCATCACAGTCCTGCCTCTGTCACAGGACGATGAAGCTCCCACCACCACCACTCCTGTTCAAAAATATTCTAGATGTTCACACATATTGTATTAAAATTAGATAACTAAGAAACATACCTTCTCTATCCAGAGAGAAATTTAAAATATCTATACCTCATGGGACATTTAACTTTTAATGTTTAATTACTTCTTGAATTAATCTGTAGGAAGCCTGGACAATTAAAAAGGAGATATTTATAAATATAAATTATTCCTTTGTTACCTTTGTGGGAGTAACATTAGCTGCTGGTCTGAGTAGATACTGGGTATTATATGCTGGTGACTGACTATAACATACTGAATGGCCAGTAGTTGCAACTAAAAAAAAAAAACAAGAAAAAAAAAAAGAAAAGAAAGAAAACACTGTTAAAAAAAAATCTATGCTGCAAGTAGCACTATCTAGGCAAGAACTATAAATACAAAAGCAGTAGAAATCAAAGATTTAACTACACAGACTTTTAAAATTTTTCTATACATCAAAATACACCATAAAGATGATTATCAAATGACAAACTAGAACAACTGCCAAGTGTAACAGGAGCAGTGAGGGCAGTAGCAGGTGGGCACCAAGAAAGCCCCCACAGCGAGCACCAGAAGGAGCTAAGAGGAGTGGTGGGCCCCCTTCCTGAGAAAGAGGGGCTCGATATGAAGACACAGTCCTGCCACATCATGAATATGGGGGAGACAGTGGCCACAGGAAGGACTTAAGGAACCAAAACAAATGTGATGGCCTCAGGGCCACAATTTTGAAGTGAGGCTTGAAAATCTGCAGAATGACAAGGTTGCATTTTATATTCAAGCTAGCAACAACATTCAGGTCAAAAATCACCTGGCAAATTCATATAAAGGATCTCCAAAGTAACACAAAATCTGCTTCTTGGCTTAATAAACAGGCGACAACACGACTAATACTCAAGCTAGTGCCCAAACTATTTGCCCCACCTGCTTTGTGTACGTGTCTGTCACCAGGAAACCAACAACTAGAAGACACTCCTGTTGATGGTAAAAACAACCAACAGACTTTGCCTGATCTGGTCTATGAAAGTTTTACCAGAAAACAAAACAACTTAAAGATCATTTATAACTTTACGCAAGGAGGAAGTGGAAACTGTGACCCAAGAGGTGCTGAGCAGCCGGCTCTGGAAAGTCCTGCAAAGGCCCAGTGAGGGTAAACCAGGCCGCCTGTGCTCCCTGCACAGTAACACAGAGGCAGCGCCACTGGAGAAGCCCACAGCTGAGCAAGGAAACTAATGCGCTGCTTGCAGGGGCTCCTCTGAAACATTCCTGGGATAAAATAGGCAAAGAACACAGAACAAGTGGATGGATATATATGGGCTAAGAATTATAACATCTGAAATTTAACTAGTGACTTTATCACTGAGAGTGAAAGATAAACCTACCCAAAAAATCCTATAGAAAAAAAGCACCAAATGAATAGGTAACTCATGAAAGCTAAGTGTGCTAGACATTCCTAGTATTAAAAAACCAAAAATTTAAAAGCTGATATATTTTTGCTTTTAAAAATTGGCAAGGTTTTAATAAACCGATAATAGTTAATAACTGGCAAGAGTGTGAACAGACAGGCACTACCAGATCCTGGAGTGTAAAAAAAAAGTGTAAAAGTATAAAACTGGCACAGTTTTTCAGGAAAGCAATTCCCCAACACAAGAAATCTTATAAAACCCTGGAATCCTAGGATTGTGTTCACAGCAATAATTACAACACCAACAAAGGGAAATAAAAACCAGGGAGTAAAACTTGCAGAGCTTGTGTGTGATGGGGTCCTCGTGTTCATTAATGGTACCATCAAAGAATACTGAGTAGAAAAATGCTCAGAACTTAAAGTAGTATTTAAAACACATGCTTACTCATCTCTGAACAAAATGCTAATATAGTGAAAATCTCATAAAAAATTCCTTATGAATACAAAGAGAAAGGACCAGAAAAAAATGCTCCAAACTGGTAGCAGAACTCTATGTGACACGATTAGCTTCCAGTTTTCTTTACACTCATCAGTACTTTTGAGCATTTCCTTATTTGAGCTTACTGATGGTTTTCAGTCATCTACTATCAGCAGACAAGGGCCACCCTGGCACGTCTGGACCTTCACTAGGGAAACCGTCTGTGAGTTCAGGAGGGTGGTCAGGAGCTGGGACTCTTGGCTTGAGCCAGAGCTGCCTGCGACTGTGACTGTCAAGCAGCCCCCTGGGGTCTCCATTCCTCTCACCTGTTAAGTGAGGGTGTGCTGCATCTACACAGTCCACAGGGTACTTTCGAGAATAAAATGAGACAATGTGAATGTTATGTTCAGATGTGTGTTTAACAACCAGAAGACCTCCTATGCACAAAGAAGAAACAGAAATTGTGACCCAAAAGGTGCCCAGTGATAACCACACAGCATCTAGAAAGCCCCAGAGGAAGCCAGCCATGAGCCCGTACCCGCCAGTCAGGTTCAACATGGTGTATGGCACCTCAGGCAGGCAATGTTTAAATCTGGCAGGCTCCTCACATCCACACCTATGATTGACAGCATTAGTCTGACTTCACAAAGATCTTCTCTGTTACCTGTTGCACTTGAAGGACACTGTCATGAGAAGACAACAAGCTGCTCTGAGGAAGACCCTAGGGACCATCACTAAGGTACTAAACTGGGCCACACCATTCCCAATCTTTCTTTTGAACTAAAACCAATTAATCTAATTACCTCCATTTCAGGAATCTGTCCCACGTGAAAAACCCTGTCTTCATCATCACTCTGGCTGCCTGGGGGCACGTGGCCTGAAATCAGAGCACCAGAGTCTGAAGCCTCTACCAATAGCGACGTGTACAATAATGGTGTCACCTAATCTTCCAAGCCCATTTCATCTAAACATGGGAATTCATAATGGTATCTCCCACTCTGGGTTACTGTAATTGAATGAAATCACATACACAATGCACCCTGGCACACAGACAACCCACAGGGCAACTGCCTTGTGCCCTGTGGTTCACTGAATGTTTACTGCGTACTCTAAGTAAATGCCTGATGCGCACACACACAACCCCCCACCTATACAAATACAATAACCATGCGATGCAAGTGTTATTTCTATGTTTCAAATAGACGAACTGGCTCAGAGAGCTAATTACGAGTACAACCTAAAAATCCACTCTACCCTAGCTCAAACTCTTTCCTTCCATATATGAAAGATTTCCCAAGACTGCCAGACCTCTCCGAATGTCATCAAAATAATTCCCCAAAGTTTAGTTTCATAATTAGGCACCTCTTAACGAATTATACTATCAGTTAACATTTTTCCAATATAAGGCATAGTTCCAGCTCAGTCTCAGCTCCTCCGAGATGTGCAGTAAAGGGTTCTCTAAGCCTTTACATAAACAGGATCAGATAAAGCTTATTTTGTTTCTGGAGTTATAAAAAATCTTGGTAACAACAAATAAAATTTAAGCAACATATAGGCAGACACAAACATGTAATAAATTAAGGCATACAGACAAGGTGATTTCACAAATTACCTAACTGAAGGAGGCAGCAGTACAGTATCGTCACTAACACCTGGGATTATTCAGTTGCCAACTCACCTGTCAGTGGGGCCCCGTGAAAATTCTGTGACCCCTGATAACTATCAGGCACTGGGTCTGGTCCATAATTCTCTGGAGGCCAACGATGAGGGGACCCTGAGCTACTGGTATTTAGTTTCAACTCTTGCATTTCTTTCTGTTGGAAGAAGAAAACAGTTTTAAGCAGTTATATCATGGCATAAACAGTGCTAGAGCAAATTTAATACCTGATGATGCCTTCAGAGAGTCCATACTCCACAGTCAGATCTGAGCACCAGGATGCTGATGTAAAACATGATTCTTAATTTCTTAAAGCTTGTTTTTTGCTCCCATTCTTTTCCCTCCTTAGTATCACTACCATACCCACTCAATCTAGAGTCAGCTCTAACCTAAAAAATGGATTCATCTCCCTTTCCATTCTACATTTACTTCATCTTTCTAAAGTTCTGTTTAGGACTTCCCTAGTGGTGCAATGGATAGGAATTTGCCTGCCAATGCAGGGGACACGGGTTATATCCTTTTGCTCCAGGAAGATTCCACATGCCTCAGAGCAAGTAAGCCCTCGAGCACCAACTACTAAGCCTTCCAATGACAGCCAGTGGTTAGGGATCAGACAAGAAAAAGGCCAACACCTCCCCAACCCCAGAACCTATAAGGCAGGTACTTTTCAGGAATAAGTTATAATAATGAGGTCAGAGACAGATCCAGCAAGGCTACCCTCTTCTTCTACAAGTGTTTCAGATGAAATTCCTTGGCAGTCTAGTGGTTTAAGTTCAGTGCTCTTACTGCTGCGGCCCTGGGTCCAATCCCTGGGTGGGTGGGGGGAAGGGGATAGCAACCAAGATGCCCGCAAGCCAGTGGTGTGGAGAAAAAAAAAAAAAAAGTATTTTAGGAATAAAAATTTCCTGGAAAAAAAAAACAAACCCTGTAACTATTAAGGTAAAAAATACATCGTAAATTTTCAAACTAAATAAATTTTTTCCCATTCATCATCTATACTGTGTCTAGTCCAGATGGTATATATCTGAAAGTAAGAAACAAATGGAATCAGCTGGAAAATTTAACTGGTCACCACTAGTATCTGGAACATAGATTTAAACATCCAATTAAAGCTATAAACATAATGTTAAAACTCAAACAACTAGAACACATGATGAAAATTAGTTTCGACAAGTCTCACTTTATGTATGAGAAGACAGACAGAAAGCTAAGGAAGTGCCTGACCCAAAGTTGTGCATCAATGGCAGTCAGTATTAGACCCTAGCTTTCCAGGCACACAAGAACACCATGTAGGTGCCAGAAATCTACATGGTCAGCATGTAATATCATGCAAGTCACAATTATACAAAATTAACACACAAAATTCTTATGCAAATTGAAAAGTGCAAAAAAAAAATACAGGTTTGAAGACTTTCCTTGGCATGATTTTAGAAGCATGAATGATTTAGTTCTTGTCAATGAGCATGAAACAACTTGTACCTCCAATTCCAAAGAAGTAAAGTTCCTTTGAGTGCTACAGTTGAGGTCACTTTCATAAAGTTAAAGCACAATCATGTACAGACACCTGCGTCTTTACATAATTAAGTCAAATTCATATGAAGTAATAAAAAGAGAGACCCTTTGAAGTTTAGACCACTTGTGAAGTCTTAGCTATAAATGTGACATACACTAGGCAGTGTGAGCTATAATCTCACAAACCAAGGTATGAAGACTAGAGCTCGATAAGTTCACTCAATCACTGGGGACTTCCTCTATGCTGGGAACAGGGCCATGGTTTGTATATGAGTCTCCATCTTTGAAAGAGTCATATCTTGTGGAGGATAAAGACACATAAGTAATTTCAAAAATAAGCTAATGTCAAGACGGAAGCATGTGAAACACAGTATGATTCTACAGTCATGCAGCAGAGGAACATCTGGAACAGTGTTAGAAATGAATGAGAAAGTGGTCAAGGAAGGAATCTTGGAATAAGATAGGCACAGTTTAGAAAAATCAAGGCATTTACCTTAATGGCCTCCACCTGTTCGCAGATCATTTTCAATAAGCAATTTTGATCTTCTGCCCACTGAGGTGGTGTTTTGGGAGAATACTGAAAAAATAACAATGAAACAGTATTTAAAACATCTAGAATACACATTCTGCAGTAAAGTGACTTCTCTTTTCCACTTACCTTATAACTTCTATTTGGTGATGGAGAGAATTTGGTGGGAGATGAAGTCGAGTGTTTCATTTCTGAATCTGCATTTCGCAAAGACCCATTTTTATGAAGAGGCGCTCCTTCACTGAACTCATCAAGCTCCTGCATGACTAAATTAAGCATCTCTTTCACAGATTCCAGGGTCACAGGCAACTAGAAATAAAAGGCAAGAATCAACATCTTTAGTCTGCAAAATCACCAACAGAAGAACTCTCAAATTAAAATTTTTATCTTACTAGTTTACATTTTCATACTTCTGTGTGACAAGCACATTGTACTTTATGTAACAACACACAGAAAATGCTGTGCAATCTAAAGTCTCCTAACCCTCAAGTCCATGCTGTGTCTACCCCTCCTGATGGAGGCAGCAAGGGCAGAGCAATGTTAACTGGGGAGTATTTCCATGTGAGCAAAGTAAGTCACTGCCACTCACTCACTGATTCTGAATGAGAGGAGAGGAGAAACACAGAAGCTGGCATGAACCAAACATAACCCTGATCCAAGAGCAGCAACACAAACTCACGAATAAAACAGGTGGAAGGTTGAATGTCATTGAGGTTAATCCCATCACAACAGCCTCAAACTGCTGACAGCTGGGGAAAGGTGGTCACAGGAGACAGTGACGAGGGGAGAAACGTCCCAACATCATGGGCAACCACCCGATTTCATTAACATGTTTAACTGCCGAGTCCACACAGAACTAGTCTCAGTGGCAACATTTGCTGAATACATCGCCAGGTAACAAAAATAAATGCCAGCCTTTTCTAATTCTCCAACAAGCATTTTTTTAATGGTATAAACCTAAATGTCCACATTTAAACACACACACACACACACAAACCTAAGGCAAAGTATTACTGATTAAATATTTAAACACCCCACTTCTGTGCATTAATATGGTATCGCTAAGCATTTTTAAAATTACCAAAATATAAAATCAAGGCAAAATTCCTTATCACCTAGCTAGCAGTAATAAGAAAATAAAATCTGCAACTTACTTTCTTAACTACTGACAGATTTGAATCACAGTCATCTAAAATCTTTATCAGGTAGTCCCTGGTCTTTCTCAGGTAATTTTTGCATTCTTCTTGTTCTTCAGAAGAAAGCACATCATTATCAATGTCTTCTGCTTTTCTGTGAAAAAGCTATACACAGGAGTGCTTTATGAAACAATTATGTTTTAAAACAAAAGCCCTTTAATTCAACTACCACACTACTTACCAGTGCAAGATTCCAGTAAGAAACGACGTTATTAATAGATTCAAAAGCAGCCATAGCATCGTCTATATTTCCATTAACTACATCCAACATAGCGAATGTTACGTGTGCTTCATCTTCGTATTCACCAATTTCACATGCCTAAACACATTGGGTAACTTTCAGTCAAGCTGCCTCTACCCAGAATATCAAACCCAAATATTTCCCAAGGATTTCACACGATCTAATGAGATCAGCATTTCAGTGTTCTTCTCTGTCATGTTGCATCTGTGACAGACAGTGGACTTAGAAAACAAGACTACCATTCAATAGTCGGGCAATTAATATAAGCAGTTTCTACTTCCATTTCCTTATTTATAAACTAGAAGCCCAGACCTCCAGCTAGTTCACGACAGGACTCTCCATTACCTGAATGTCTGCACTGTGGAAATGCCTGAACAGAGGGTCAGCAGGCTCAGGGATGCTGCTCTTCTTCTTGATCATCTTCAACAATGGTAAAACCTTTTTCCAGTAATGAACACTTCTGCCTATGTATTCTCGTTGATCATAAAAAGACTTAAGATCACAGCCCTAAAATACAAAGTTAGAAGCACACAAATAGACACAAATGAACAGATTCAAAAACTCATTTTCAGATGTTCTGAACTGGCTAAAACTTTAAATCCTAGGCAAAATAAAATCTCATAAGTCATATGCTCACCTTTCCAAATTCTAAAATAACTAAGCACTTTACCACCAGCACTCATTCTAGACCCAATTTTGAAATACCTCCAATGACACTACCCAATCGGGCAGCCTCCTCTTTTTTCGTGAAGTTGCTATAGGTGCCACAGAACAGACCTCAAATATTGAGCAAGGTCTATAATGCCGTTACCTATAGAGCCTTGTGCCACCCAACTGCTAAAAAAATCTTCAGGTTGGTAACTGTAAGTAATAGTAACAGCTAATACCTGGTAACATTTACTGTGCTAGGCACTGTTCTTAAGCACATACATACAAACTATACTAACTACTTTGTGGCAAGACTGAGAAAATAAGATTTCACCTGACACAATATGAACATGCTGCTACTGTTTTTAAAACCAAAAAATTTTCAGTGTCAAGTATGTCATTTAAAAAAATTAAGATAATGTTCTTACAAACTGCTCCACGTCAGTGAACTCACCGTTTTCTGAAGGCATTTTGCCCAGTGCACGAGCAGAGCAGGCTGAAGGCCAGTTTTTTCCTGGCCTCGTAGAGTGTTTATGTCACGCTGAACTAGAAGTCGCAATTTTGCTGAGGTCCCAGGTCTAAAAAAAGTTTTATTTAATGAAATTGGTTTATAAACATGCAGTTCAACACTTACACATATGTCAATCATCACATGGTAATTAAAACTTTACATGAGAATTAAATTAAGTCCCTGTGCAGTTAAGTTAAAGGAATTTTTTTTTTTTTTTTTACTACTTACACTGCTTTTCTGTGAATTAGATTACAAACTGCATCCCACCATGCTTTCTGTCTTTCTGTGCAAAGCTGTTTACACACAGGCAGTGGCAAGCACAGAGGCTGATAGAAGCTGCAGTGAGAATTAGACTTTTCCTTTAACTGTAAGTGGCTGGTATATATTACTCCAAGCAGAAATACCTATTTACCAAAAAAGAAAAAAAAATCAATTTAGGGGAAAAAAAAGTGTTCATGGTATTTAAGTTATTAAAATCTATGCTTACTTCAAGATCTAATATACATATTGATTCAGGTGCATTTGTTTCAAGTCTTGAGGTTTCCTGGGGCAAATGATGAAAAAGCTGTTTTAGCCATTTTCGAACTGCAGGTAAGGTAGGTAATGAATTCCACTGTAAGCCAAGCCAGGTGAGGTGTTGAAGACTACCATTATGTGCCCGAATGGCACCTGAAAGAAAGCAAACAAACAAACAAACAAAAAACTGGCTTGAGGTTTTGGAAATTTTTGTGTGCCATCAGTTTTGCCAACATAAACAACTGACTCATAGTAATATTAAATGTACCTTAATGTTATAACTCCTTTTCCATATCAGAGTACAGGGAAAATCTATAAGCAAAGTCTAATGTTCTTAAGAAAAACAGTTTTGATGGAAAAAGTTCTTTTGAAGGAAAAAAAGAGCCTCACTAGAACTCAATAAAACAAAATCTACTGACAGAGGTAAAATAATGTTCATCGCAGCACTGTTTATAATAGCCAGGACATGGAAGCAACCTCGATGCCTATAAGCAGATGAATGGATAAGGAAGCTGTGGTACATATACACCATGGAATATTACTCAGCCGTTAAAAAGAATTCATTTGAATCAGTTCTAATGAGATGGATGAAACTGGAGCCCATTATACAGAGTGAAGTAAGCCAGAAAGATAAAGAACATTACAGCATACTAACACATATATATGGAATTTAGAAAGATGGTTAACGATAACCCTATATGCAAAACAGAAAAAGAGACACAGAAATACAGAACAGACTTTTGAACTCTGTGGGAGATGGTGAGGGTGGGATGTTTTGAAAGAACAGCATGTATACTATCTATGGTGAAACAGATCACCAGCCCAGGTGGGATGCATGAGACAAGTGCTCGGGCCTGGTGCACTGGGAAGACCCAGAGGAATCGGGTGGAGAGGGAGGTGGGAGGGGGGATCGGGAAGGGGAATACGTGTAAATCTATGGCTGATTCATATCCATGTATGACAAAACCCACTGAAAAAAAAATAAATAAAGGAGAAATTGGAGGGGAAAAAAAAAAAGAATAGCCATCCAATAATAAATCTTGAAAACAATAGATCTTCCTTTCGGTAAAGAAATATGAAAACAGTGGGATACCACTACATTAATAAATTAAGAAATTCAATATTAAAAAAGTTTATGGGCTTATGAAAGCATAAAAACGGAACAAGCTTTCTGGTAATACAGCAATTTGCAAGACAAACATGTCCATCAACTTTACCCCAGTAATTATGTTTTTAGGAACCTGTATAGAAAAAAAAATGAAATGGAGACACCTAAAAACTGTCATCAGTATTTTTAATGTAAGTGAAAAAATTGGAAACATCTTAGCTTCCAGACGGAAACTGGCAAGTACATTATAGCTACTTCATTAAAAAGATTGTATTAGCACCAAAATGATACTTGAGAGAATTCATGACACCAATCACATGTACAGAACTATTCAGAAGAAAAGCACATGCTACCACAACCACTACCAACACCTCATATTACCCTCCCCCCATAAACCTTGAAAGTAATTCACAAAAATATTAAGTCGTCATTTCTGGATAATCCCCCTGTTGCTATTATATATCTCCTGGTGTAAAAGGATTAAAATGCAAAGTCTTCCCTTAGAAAAATACCACTTACCAACATCATATCTAGCCAATTCATCAGGATCCGGTTCTTGTACATCAATGCTTCCAATATCATCATTACCAAGGAAAGAGCTATCCTTAGGTAACTGACGAGAAAACAGAGCGTCATACAAAGCTGACTGCCCACTCCTGTTGGCAAAGGATTCTACAACCTCTTTTAAAAAGTCTTGCTTGTCACGACTTAAGTTTAGCAGCATATGCCCTGAAAAACAAATTATTTCCATCATTTAAAAAACATAGATTAAAGTTACATTTCTCAACAGTTTCATTCACTTACCCTAAGCGGAAATAACATGACATTCTCAGAATGAATCCTCCAGCCCAACAACCACAGCTGGACCCAAAAGGGTGCTGATGTGAAAAATGAATAGACTACAGGTGTCAAAGCATCTGTGTCTATGTGCTAGAGTAAAAGGAAAGGAAAAAATGTGTGCAAAAAATCCCAAAAGGATTTCCATTTGGAAAAGTGTGGGATTCAAGTGGCCAAAGGAGAATAGGATCAAGCTCAAATTTTCTGTCCTGATAACCAAATTTCTAAATCTGGCTGGTCAGAATCATCCTTTAAAAGAGCTCAAAATCTTTCTGTTTAAGTTCTAGACTTCCAGTCCCAGAGATTATGATTCCACAGATTTGAACCTATTTTAAAAACACTCCTTGGATGAGGTTCTAGTTCAAGTACACATGGATGTACCTTGAAAGCACTATGCTAAGTAAATGAAGACAGTGATCCAAAGACCACAGCATGTATGATTCAATATATGAAATGTCCAGCACAGAGAGAGATAAAAGAGACAGAGAACTGGCGGCTGCCCAGGACTAGTGGTTTGCAGGGAAATGGGGAGTGATTGCTAATGGGTACCAAGTTTCTTCATGAGGTAATGGAAATATCCTAAAAGCATGGTGATGATCACACAACTTTGTGAACATACTAAAAATACCACTAAACTGTACACTTAAAATAGGTGAATAATATCATTATGTGAATTTTACACAATCAGGCTGCTTGAAATAAAAAAAAAACAGAACTTTTTTTCTGTAATTCTGCTGGTCAGTCAGGTGTCATTACTATCAGACAATTATCTCTTCAAAAATTTGCAGAGACAAGCTCAGCAGGCCCAGATCAAAGACAGTACAACACAGTTCATTTTACAAACTGTGACTCTCTGCAAATGTAGAAGGGAGATCGAAGAAAAAAACAAAAGATCATTTCAAGGACTCAAAGTTTGTCTCCTATAAAGAAGTAAGCTGTGGGACAGAGGAGCCTTGACCAACAGTCTACCTACAGACTCCAGCTTACAGCTAGTCGGATTTAAGATCATTTCCTAACTCTTAATGAAGGCCCTTCAACTTTACATCAAAACTGCCTCTTACAGAAACATTTCCCTACAGAGCCTTCAGTTCACTGTTTGACTCACTGGCCACATGAACACTTTCAAGTTTGTGCCTTAGGAAAGCCAGAGAGTGTAACAGACCTTTAGGATCCAACCCAAATAGTAAGAACTGGGAGTAAATCTACAAATTCCAACAGCCTAACAGTATGTGAATATACACCTTCTGTCTTTGTTTCTAAGTTGTCAGCTCCTGAAGAGAAAGATCCCTAATTTTCTCACCTTTTATCCCCAAAGGCTAGCAAACCAGTAACTGATTCTTAGTTCCAGAGGTGCTCTTAAAATGTTCTGGATGGAGATTCTAGCAGCTAGATTAAGGATGGGTTAAAGAGTTTCTCCACACAGAAGCAAACAATATTTGTTCCTTTTAAAGATTATACCATTTTTTATCATTCGTTCTCTCCTCCCATTCCCTAATTCAATATAGCAAGGAGAGAAAATTCTAACAAATTATCTCCTGGGCAGAGAGAAGACACTATCTAAGATGTGTTCAAAAAGGAAAAAGTTCTTTTTTCTTTTTAAAATAAAATCAGTTAAACGTTACCAGTACCTGATTGGCTCAGACGATCATAGGCCATCATTTCCAGTAGACTTTGTCCAGATTCTCCTTTTATTAATTTAGTCTTTGGTCTTGGAACCTAATCATTTTAGAATCAAAAATCTTAATTTAGTGATACATTTCTAATAGTAAAATGTTCCTTTCTGTTACACTGTACTTTTCTTCAATAATGAATAAACAGTCAATGGTTAAAGAGAGTTGGGAATCCAACTGCAAAACACTGGGAACTGGGGAATTTAGATAATCTAAAAAAGATGCCTACAAAGAGCATGTATGAGAAATTACTTTCCACTAAGAACAAGTTGGAGTTACAGCTGGGGAAACAAGAGCACCTGGTTGGAAACCTTTTCTACCCTGCACAGATAGACCAGGAGCAGCCTGGGAGATGACAGCTCTCCACCACCCAGCACTGGACCCCCCCGACATGGAAACGCCATACCCTTCCAGAGCGCAGACCACCTGAGAGACCACCAGGGTAATGGGAACAACCTAGACAAGAAAAGGGCTCCAAGTCCTGTCCTATGAAGAAGAGATGGAAGAACTACAAGTAAACAGAATGGTGAGAAGATGACAGCTGCCTTTGAGTATTAAGAAAATTTATCTTGTAAAAGAAGGTAACACCAAAAGAAAAAGAACACCACCAATGGGTAGTGGCTTGAGAAATTTTTACTCCATATAAGGAAGCACTAAGAACCAAATTATCCGAAAATAAAACAGGCTACCTTGAAAAGCTGCAAATGTCCATCACTGACATGTTGGGTCCCAGCCAATGAACACTTACCATCCTGAAAGTAACTACACAGACAGTGGGTGTAACGGTGTCAAAGCTCTAGTGATTTTCTTACATTGGGAATGGCAGTATAATTTGGTACAACCTCTGTGAGACTGGAAATTTGGCAATAGCTCAAAATATTATAAATGCACAGATACGCATTGATCCTGCCATCTGTCACTCGAACTCATTTCACCCCCAAATTTTCACATGGGAAATGGCACAAGGTAGTCATTGCAGAATTATTTTGAAGTAGCATAGCAATATCTCGGTTTTAGGGCATCGGTTTAATGAAACCCAAACTATGGTACAGCTACAGAATGAACTAACATCCAAGCATCAGAATAAATAACAGTGCTGTACTCAGGCTATGTTTTCTGTGCTCATATGGAAATATTGGAATTCAAAACTCAAAGTGGAGTTTCTACTGAATGGGTATCACTGTCACACCATTGTCAAGCCACTGTTGTAAGTCAGAGACCAACTGAACTCACTAGAACTACCGCAGTCCCTAATCAAGGGTCTGAAAACCCTACCATTCAATCAGCCTGCAGAATCAATCAGGAGGGAGATGTAGTTTTTACTATTTAAAAAGGTCAAAGTTCAATACAACAAACTAATAAATACAACAGAAAAGAAACAGACTTACAGACATAGAGAACAGAGACTAGTGGTTACTGTTGGGAGGAGGGGGACCGTATCAGAGTGAAGAGGTGACAACTACTGTGTATAAAATAAGCTACAAGGGTATAATATACAACACAGGGAATGCAGCCAATATTTTATAACTATGAACAGAGTATAATCTTTAAAAATCGTGAATCACTGTACTACATACCTGTAACCTATAAAATATTGTACATCAACAATACTTCAATTTTTAAAAGGCCAATGTTTACAGCAGTTGACTGTGTCAACATAAAAATACCCATTTAAAAAATTTAATACATTTCAATTTCCATTAAAGAGAGCTGCTACTTGATAATTCTATAAAAATATTAATCATAAGAACACTTTAGTGCTTGTACATTAGCAAACTTCATTAACTTCACTACTTTTCACCAATAAATTCCTTATGAACAAAATGCTTCTGCTGAGCTAACAGCAGCACTGTGGACTGCACCTTAACAGGTTTTAAAAGGCCCAAGTGATATGAACTACAAAGAGCAACATCCTCCAACAGTCATTTTACAGTGAAACCCTTTTTCTTCCTCTCAAGCAAACGATTATTCTTTAAAGCTAACAATTTCTACAAGCTAGGCATAATTCACTTTGTGGAAGACTGTTCATTTCTTTTCAGTTCAGAAATGATGCAAGCTCACGAAAGAAAACATTAAAACTGCAAAAATGGATGAGGGGAGGGCAAGAGCCCTCATGTCATTATCTAAAAACATCTAAAACATCTCATTATCTAAAGACAAAGGTTCACATTCTGGCATATTCTCTTCATGTCACTTTCTATGCATAAAGTTGTTTCATGTTTCCGAGGATGAATAAGTATGCAGCCGTGTAGTAAATATACTGTTAATGTTGTATATATATTAAAAATTAAGTTTCCAATTAACATGTTAGAAGTTATGGTAAACAGCCTTCTATAATAGCTTATGCAACTGTGCCCCAAAACTAACTTACTGATTAGATTTTCATCCAAGTTATGTATCTTGTATCTATGTATCTTTTTGAATGATGTTTTATCTATACTTGAGACTATTTCCTTACAGGTTCCCAGAAATGGTACAGTAAAAAGATCAAATTCTTCAAAATGATCTTCCAAACAGTCAAAGCAATGCCAACTTCCACCGGCAATGCTTCAGTGTACCTGTTTCACCCGCCTCACTAGTACCGTATATTAAGAAATCTTGTTATTCTTTTCCCCATCAAAGTATTTCATTTTAACTTTGTACATACTTCTTCCCATTTTCACCACATACCAGGACATACCCCATGTGAAGTACAATCAAGTTTTACTGAAAGGTCAAGGGCATGCCAGACAGGGAGCGATTACCTGGAAGGCTATGAGATAGCAGAGCGCAGCCAGCTCCGAGAGCGCGCGCCACTGCACGTCACTGTGCTGGCCCATCTTTAGCAGCAGCGACCCAGCATGCATGTAGAAATGTCCTCTCACTTCCAGGAACGTAGCTGAGAGATCCTCATTTCCACCTGCACAAAACTTCACAGACTGAAGAGCGCTATCGAAACTGGAATATTAAAGTATTAAACAGGTGTTAAACTACTGCATTGTGAATAATTCCGTGTCATTATTTAATTCTAAATAAAACTGAGAAAGGAATTTACTTCAAGCATCACCTTCCACACCTAACTCCCAACAATCCATTCTGTTTTATGAATTATGAATCTTTGAGTGCTTCGTGTTATTCGACATACTTCCTATATTTCAAGCTTAACCTCCAAAATGTCTTATTCCAAAACATCTTCTCCATCATATAGTTTCATTATTTAATTCAAAGTTGAAATTTCTCAAAATAAACATGCCATTTCACATTATAAGTAAACAACTAAGACACATGCATTATTAATACAAAAACTGCTTTTACTATATGTTTAACTACAGAGTTAAATTAATTATAATTCTCACTGTTATTTGTAATCTACATACTAATCAGTACTTTTTAATCCTAATGGTCCTCAGAATCTTCATTTTCTAAGAAAATCAAAAGCAAACACTTAATAGAAATGTGAACAATGATTTTCAAGTAGATTATAATAAGAAATCTGAGCAACAGATTATTTCTTCTAGCCTGTGAATTTCTGGAACTTGAAGAAGGTGTCAAGACTCCTAAAAGGGGTATGTGTAGTAGTATCATAGCACTAAAAATCATCTTTCTCACCACTTTCTCATGGGACCAAAAGTTTTTAAGTATATAACCATGTCCACTTCCCCCTAATCCTAAATATTTTCTAAAATCATCAGAAGTTTGATTGCGTTTTTTTGGCTACTCCCTCATACTACCCATATGAAGATACCAAGTACTTCCTCAAGAAAACGACTTACTCTCCTACACCCCAGTGAAAAGAACTCCCTGCCGTGTCAGATGGGGGAGGAACCATTACTTTTCAGAATGAGAGTGTGCACCACGGAGCAGCAACCTTGTCCATCACGGACCCCATGCTGATGTGGCTCTGAGGGCACAGCAGCTCTGCTACAGGGCTCGCCTCCACCGCTGCAGTGCGTGAGCACACAGCTGACATAGCAGGAGGACGGCTGTGTCAGGGGAGCCCCACCCACAAGCAGGCGGTGAGCCTGGCTTAACCCACGAGCTCTAAATTGACATACAAATCCAAGTGACATGTCTGTTCAATGGAATTTATTTTAATCAAGTGGAGACACTGGTCCTCAGAATTATGGAAGAGCAACAAGGATGTGCATTTTCAGGCTCAACTCTTTACTAAGTGTGCCAAAACTAGACGCTTAATTACAAGAGTAACTTAACAAATAACAGTAATAGAGTTCTCTAAGAATCAGAGTGTCACAAAACCAATTATAATACTGCCCCCAAAGAGGGTTCCTTCTAAGTAGTTCACCATGTTATTAAGTATTACCTCTGGACATTACAGAAAAAATAATGACATTAAGTTGTTTAGACGAATGAACACAGACATCTGTAGTTTACACTGAAGTGCTCTCTCTAGGTCGGCCTACCTCTCCAGTAATTCTCTGCTCTCCTGCGCATCTCTCATGGACAGCGTGAGAACCATCAGGTTAGCATAGGCTATAAGTAAGTCCTGACTGGTTGTTTGCCAGTTATTTTTATCAGACTCCAAACACTGTGAAGATTCCAGGTATTCCTGTAGTGCAAAAAGAACTCTAAGTTACAAAACTGTATCATGTGTTACAAAACTCAAGTGTTTTAGGACTACAAACCCCTCTGCCCATTCACAGGCTGAAAACCCATGTTGGTTTTAGATCAGCCTACAAAAACACCAAAAAATACACAAACGTATTTCTCATATTTATCTCTTGAATCCGCTCATTGTAAATTGAAATCATGCTGGTAAAATCAGCTCATTTCACAGCTGCCACACATAAACGAAAGAGACTCAGGTCATGGAGGGCAGTGGTTAAATACAAAGGGATATATAGTAATTGTGAGACCCAACAGCCCTTACCTACCTTAAGGGTCTGTACCACACAGGAATTCCACTCTAAACTTGAGCGCAGGGCTGTGTTCCTCTCAGCCTGGTGGCAGTGGGCCACAGCATCCCTCAGCCTGCTGTTGGAGCGATACAGCTCCACCAGTCGGATGTTCACATGTACATCATCAGGCCTTGCATAAAGTTCTGACTGAATCAAGTCGAAAAGTTTATTCCATCCATCTTCACCTTTACAATCTAAAAGCTGTTCCTATTTATAAAGAACCATTAATCAGAGAATCATCTGTGCAATTTTAAAAACATCATGGCTCCTATGAGTACCATCCCACTGTGTCTGGCTTTAGTCAATTCCCACCCTACATACCTCATTAGTGCCATTAGTCACTTCCAGAAGCTAAACCTCCAGAAAATACATGGAGAGAAACATCTGGGACTACAGAGCAGCAGGAGGGCCTGGACTCAGCTCAGAACATCCTTGCATGCCCCTGTCATGACCAGAAGGGACCCTTGCACCCACGTGTCCTCACCCTCCATGTGCTCTGGATCTCAAGGCTGCTCAGTCCCCGCTCCCACTTCCCCACTGTGGAGCTCCTACTGTGCCACCATCTCCTTGGTCTTCACCTTTCCCCTTGCTGAACGACAGTGCCATTCCAAGACAGCTGCCATCACTTATCCACTAGTCCACGTACAGGTGGAGGAGGTGGTGACCGACTCACTCCCAGCATCATCGTCTGATCATGCCCCTCCTCCCCCAAAACTGTTTGTAACATTTTACTAAAGGATGTGCTACCTGGTCACGCCTCCCACTCCTCCTTATCAGCACCTGGAATAGAACTACCTTCGTTCATCCTTAAGATACATCACTACTAGCAGCACAAGACACAGGAGAGCCTGGCCACTCTGCTGTTTCACAGCTTCACCTTCACCACTCCACACCCAGCCTCAGCCATCCATGTGGCAAAATCCATACTCTGAACAAACCACTCAGACCACAGCAACCCTCTCATTCTCTCACCGCCCTGGGGCTAGCACAGCCTCACTGCTACATCTTCTGTCTCTACCGTATGAAAAGGTCCTTTTAATTTTCCATAAAACACATACATACACTTTCCTTCCCTATCAAGCTAAAACACCAGAGTCTTGCATCCAATCACTCCCTACTTACAGATAGAGCCCTCAGTTAGCTCTCTCTGCCCCTCCCTGGAAGCCCCCATCTGGGCAGTCTCCACCCCAGTGCACTAACAGATGAGCATGTGAAGGGCATCTGGAAGCATGGGGAATTACAACCAGGCCAACTGATTCACCTTTATAATCTTAAACCATCAGACTGGCAATGCCTAGAAAAAAGTCCTAGTTTACTTCTAAAGACTCATTTTCTCCACTCCCTGAAGAGTTCACTTCATACTCCTCTTTCCTCTGACCCTCTCTTTAGGATCTCCGCTCATCCTCCACAGAGAAAATGGAAGCCACGGCCTGTAAGCTTCATTTCCCCTTCCTGCACTCACCTCCCGCCCACCGCCCAGTGGCGCTGTCATCAATCTCCTCCTGGACCAGTTCCATAAATTTACACCTGGTCTATAACTTCAAAGAAGCCCTAGACATCAATTACATGTTTAAAATTAGGTAAAAGACCAGCACCATTTCAGATGTTTTTCAAAAACTCTACTCTCAAACCCAAAAGAAAGCCTTCCTATCAATGATATTTTTGTTCATTAAAGAAGTGCCAAAAAACTAATCTTAAGTAAGCCTCAACTTCTAGGAAAAACAGAATTACTCTGCTTAATAGTTACAAATTTCATGGATTTCTAGGCCAAAAGTTTCAGGAAAAATATCTGACATAAGATTTATTAGTTTTAAACAACATTACTTTTAAAGTCATTAAAGAAAATCAGGATGCTTCACCAACAATTAAACTTTTGTTATACTGCAAGAAAACAATCCCCTCCCATTAGACACATGGTTTCTAACACCACTGTCACCAAATGGAATGGACTCTTGTGGCCAATGGAGAAAGTCAGGACCAATGAAAAATTATGTTTGAGGCATGAAACAAAGATACTAATAAGGGAAACAAATCTGCACTATGAAACAACATTTTTGATTAATACTTAAAACCCAGGTGCTTATCACAGGGAGAAAAAAAAATGTTACTAGTATTTAATCTCCAGGGCTTTTAAAGACACTTTTGATTTAAAAATCTGTACACAATTGTTTTATACCTGATATGTAATAGCTAAAAATTGGAAACACAGAATTTCCTCCCAAAGTAATGGTTCCTCCCAAAAAGGTGGAACACACCTGTATGAGGACATACTACTCAGCAAAAAGCAAGGAACCTATCCTGACACACACAACTTGAAAGGTCTCAAGGGTACCATGCAGAATGAAGAGCCAACTGCAAAAGGTCACATGATGCCTGCTTCTATTCATATGACATTTTTTAGCTACAAATTATAAAGACAGAGAACAAATTACCAGTTGGCAGAAGCTAAGGATGATGGGAAGGAGAGGTGTATGTGATCACAGAAAGGGAGGCATGAGAGACACCCCCATGGTGATGCAGTGCTGGATACGCATGTCTACACGTGACGGGTGGAACAAGGACTACACGGGTACTGCACCCATGCCAAACCCTGTGGTGACTGTTCAACAATCCCACCAAGATGGAACCACCATTGAACCATGTACTTTCGGGGGAAATTCTGTTTCTGATTGGATGGAGCACACTCAAGACCTGTCTGTACGACCTCTGCAACTTCCTGAGAAAAATCTATAATTATTTCAATAAAAAACATTTAAGAATTCTATTGCAAACACGTATAAATGAGGGATAAAAACAATGTAAGTGAGAATTCCCCACTTTTCCTGCAGGGGCCCTGGTTTCAATCCCTGGTTGGGGAACCAAGATCGAACAAGTTGCACAGCAGGGGGAACCAATAGACAATTAAAATTACAGTTAAAATTCTGTTTGTCTAGCACATTTTGGAAAGTCTTTCTCCAAAAAGTCTCCTAGTAAACTATACTTCACTCAGTAAAGAATAACATGAAGAGCCAATTAATACATTAGCAACAAATTTCTATCACTTTTAGTAGTCACCTATAATACACTAAAGAAACTTTTAACTTCTGCTTAAAAACCTCACTATCCTATAACACAGTCTTTACCAAATTTATATAATGGTTCTTTAAAACTGTCATCTTCTGGGTAATTTTCACCCCATGAAGTGAAACTTTTATACCAGACAGAGCGCAATTTATAATAAATCTCAGCTCCACCATCCACTAATAGCTAAGGAACAGTAGAGTCCCTAAAACAGTAACCACTGCGAAGGTAGATGAGATGCCACTTGGAAAGCAAACGGGTTCCTAGTGAAACAGCACACTGTGACCTCATACGCTGTGGATGGCCATCACTGCCCAGTGACACTTACTCTGCCTCACGCACACTGCAGTACTATTGCCAAGGATCATAGCTCCTATGTCACACCCCCAGATTTATATACAGTAACGATCTATACCCCTACAACTAAAGGTCTACACCCCTAGGATCCCATCCCCCTCCCCGCCACGCCAGTTTACAGCTTACTACTTAAGTCATTTAAATTCCAAGTACTAGCAACAGCTGCGTCTTTAACTTTTCTCCAACTGCTTTTATTATATGCTTTGTTTTCTTTAGTTTTTTTTACCTTTAGTTTATAAATTGCAGGACTTCCTGGAAAAAGTTTAGCTGCTCGTTCAACCCAGTATTTAGCTCTTCCATCGGTAACGTCATTTTTACAGAGCAATTCTGCAATCTTCAACACAAGATCTTTCTGTGTTGGGTTTAATTCCACTGAACGCTGATACCAAAAACAATTAAGAAATTAGTAGGATTCCTAAAGTCTATACACTCATACACAAAATTTAAAAACTTAACAAGTACTCCATTACAAACTATTTCTAAATGATAACACGTTACTTCAAAGTTGTTGAAATTAAACTGTCTGCAAGTTTTTTGAAAATGAATAAAAATTTATTTGGTAAATGCAAAAAAGAAAAGGAAGGAGGGAAGGAAAGGAACCATGCATTTCTCACTATAGTAAACTTAAAATTTACAAGTGTTAATATTCTTTTCCAAGTGCTAACCTCTCCATGACAAAATACTTTGGCACTCTTTGGGCCAAATATTTTAAAATCTGTTTCAAGCTTTTTTGCTTAATAGTATGATGATATAAGCGCTTGTTTTCAAGACATCCATAAAACATACCTGAATTATTTACTACATAAATTAACCTGGACATTATGTGTGTGGTTATGTTCTAACCTTATACAGTTTACCTTGTAACATTCAACAGCTTTCTCTATGTTTTCCTCCACTTCGTAAAGAAGACCGAGAAATCTGTGAGCTTTGGGATCCCTTTCTTGCACATTAATATATGTAGATATATATCTGTTCAGAAATAATAATATAAAAACAATCTTTAAAATATCACATTTAGAACTGTGTTTAAATGCAGAGAGAATACTTTATGCTAAGCAACCACTAAACTAATTACTACTGTTTTCTGATGAACATCACTATTTACTTAGAGCAGAGTATGAAGAAATTCAGGAGCATCCACAGGAAGAAACAGACAACACCCAGACACACACACACAGTCGACAGCACCTAGACACAAAGTCGACAGCACCTACACACACACACAGTCGACAGCACCTAGACACAAAGTCGACAGCACCTACACACACACACACACACACACAGTCGACAGCACCTAGACACAAAGTCGACAGCACCTACACACACACAGTCGACAGCACCTAGACACAAAGTCGACAGCACCTACACACACACAGTCGACAGCACCTAGACACAAAGTCGACAGCACCTACACACACACAGAGTCAACAGCACCTAGACACAAAGTCGACAGCACCTACACACACACAGTCGACAGCACCTAGACACAAAGTCGACAGCACCTACACACACACACACACAGTCGACAGCATCTAGACACAAAGTCGATAGCACCTACACACACACAGTCGACAGCACCTAGACACAAAGTCGATAGCACCTACACACACACACACACAGAGTCGACAGCATCTAGACACAAAGTCGATAGCACCTACACACACACAGTCGACAGCACCTAGACACAAAGTCGATAGCACCTACACACACACAGTCGACAGCACCTAGACACAAAGTCGATAGCACCTACACACACACACACACAGAGTCGACAGCATCTAGACACAAAGTCGATAGCACCTACACACACACAGTCGACAGCACCTAGACACAAAGTCGACAGCACCTACACACACACACACACACAGTCGACAGCACCTAGACACACACACACACACACACACACACACACAGAGTTGATAGTACCTAGACACACAGTAAAGAGCACCTACACACACAAAGTCAACAGCACCTAGACACACACACACACAAAGTCAAGGACACACTCACTTTGTCATTAAACGTTACATTCACCTAAAGTTTTCCTCAGTGCTATCCACTCATAAGAAATGAACACATAAGTTACCTTTTTTTCTATTACACTTTGGTAAAGCACTACAAAGTTTTGCAGAGAAATTACAAAGTGATTACAGTAAACCTTTAAGTTATCATAATGCAAAATACTAAAGAGCACTAATTCCCAAACAAACACTAAGATAATCAGTTCATCTTTTTTTTTTTTTTTCTCTCTTTTTTTTTCTGTTTATCTTTTAAACAATAACATCTAAGGGGACTGCACAGGAGTCACTCAGTATACCACCAAATGCAGATGACTTGAATACAAACAAGGATCTTCTAGGCCCAGTGAACGTTATCATAGGAAGACTCACACCACAGATTAACACTGGAGGAAAAAGTGTCATTTTATAAAGTAAGGAACTATAGCTGCTAGGTCAATAAAGGTGCTAACATTTTCTTATCAAAATTTTCATCTTCCCATCAATGCCTTCAATAGCCTACCTCCCTCTTAATTTCCAGCTTTAAGCTACTGAAAATCAGGAGATCAGATCAACAACCTTCTTGGCCTTGGAGGATCACTCACTAGTAGTCAACTAAAGTTATCTCTGACACAAGCTATTCTCCTGCCCAGCAATTAGTTTAACCTTATACTCACTGCTATTTTCTAGCTGATGGAAGTAGCAGATAGCTAACCAGGAAGAAATCAAGATGTAAGCATGGTTCTCTTTTATTCTAACCTAAAACAATCTCTAGAGAAAGTTTAATGCCAGACGATTTCTTGCCCGAGGTAGGGACAAGCAGCCAGCATGTAGAAAGCATCATTCTAGACTCAATCTTCACATAATCCACTCTTGTCCTCACCATCAATCTGAGGGATGAATCCCTCATTTCCAGGACATACTTAGGAAGAACTGCTAAAACACCCATTTTTATCCATTTCAAAGAAGAACATAAGAAAAGGCCCTGGTTTTAGACTTAAGGCAAGTTGACAGTTTGATACTTACTTTTTAGCAAGATCATATTCTTTAGCTTCATAATACAGCTTTGCAAAATAGAATCCTTTCATTGACTTCTAAAAAAAAAATTAAGAATTATTTTATTCTTCGTATTTCGAATTTTGCATATTCTTCATAAGAATTAAAATCTGTTGTAACAATGTTAACACCCACTCAGTATTCTTGACTGAAAAAAATCTCATGGACAGAAGAGCCTGGTGGGCTAGAGTTCATGGGGTCACAAAGAGTTGGACAAGACTGAGCACACAAGCAACCTAGCACTTAAAAGGTAAAAACTGCCTGGAGAAATGCACACATGTTCTAGAATCATGAAACTACGTCTAATTCTCATGAAACAACAAACAAATTTAAGGAAAACAAGACAAGATGACATCAGAAATTAAGAACTTATATATCAGCAAGAAACCTTAGGAACCGTGTGGTGTTCCTCTCACTTTACAGCTAAGTAAACAGACAGAGCCCACTTTCCTGGCGGAGAAGTACACCAGAGAGAGACCTCACTTCTCCTGCCATGTGCACACCTTTATGGGGGAAGAGTGACAAAGTACTGCAGAGCCGCTGAGGCACTGGGGCTTCCGGGTCCAGTTACCGACCTCTCCACAGACCATTATCTTACACTCAAAGAGTTAGACAGACAGAAATAAAATTTGCCTCTCCTGGTATTAATTCTCCTGGTAATAATCCAAGTCCACACCCTGGTTCTTTTATGTCTACAGGCTCCAAAGTCCAGAATTGCTGGAGCACACCAGACGGTGTCATACACACATGATTAAAGTACAGAGCATCAAACAACTTATTTTGAAAATGACAGAAAGACACAGAAAAATAAAAATCAATGTATTATGTGAAAAAAGCAATGTTTTCATTTACTGATTTTATTTCTAAAAAATATGGATGTTAGATGTTGCTGTGCCTACTAGTCTCCAGGCATCATTCTGAGTGCTGGGGAATTGGCAGTAAACAAAGTCTGTCTTCAAGCAGGAAGCTTGCACTTCAGGAAGGGTGACAAGCAGACAGTAATCTCCATGGAGGCAGGACAGAATGCTCTTACAGCACCTCATCAGTTCTCTACAGAACACATTTTGACAAAGCTACAATCAGTACTTATCCCAAAAAGCACAGGCACCCTAACAGTGCCTATCTAGCTGGGAGTTTCTCCTCCCTCAGCTGGTGAGGGTGGAGGCGCACAGACAAGGCATCACGTATTTTATACAATGGGAAAGAGACAGGCTTGTCAGGGAAGGTCTTGGGAAGGGGGATATTTGACTAGAAACCTGATTAATGTGCAGAAGTGGTTACCTGGGGCAGGTGAACTGCAAAAATTTAACACCTCTTCACTGTTTACTATGAAGTATTTCCATTTTCTCCTTTTTATGAACTCTACAGAAGACACTCCTGAATGGCACCCATCTTCCTGAAACACTCTTCTCATGTCTTCAACAAACACAGGTTCTCCTCACTTCACTTCTATCATGGTGGTCATTCCCTCTCCAGCTCCTCTTCTCTCTCAGACTGTCTCATCTGGGATATATAATCCATCTCACTGAGGACTACCCTGACTCCCAGATATGTGTCTTTGATTCTCCTGAGCTCTAAATTTATGTGCAAATGATCAAGATGTGATAGTTCTACCTTCTGGGTTATCTCAATCCACATTTTTCTACATCTCTACTGCTACTGTCAAAGTCCAGGCCCTGCTATCACCTCTCTGTGGGAAGACTGAAATGGCTATTCCTGTCTCCCTCTCAAAGTTAACTTGTCAAAACATAACACAAATGACACTGTGTATTTAAAACTGTAAACCCTTTTTTGGCTTCCATTACACTTTGAAAATATCCCTATTTCTCACCAAAGACTAGCATAACATGGCATCTGCCTAGCTCTCTAACTTTACCTTGTCTGCCCCATGCATGCTATGGTCTAAAACCAGTGACTAAAACCAGAATGCAACTGTCCAACTGGGGCAGCCCTGAGCAGTCCGTTTAATTTAAACAAAGGTAACAGCAGGTACTGATATAATACGGTTTCTGCCCAGTACATTCAACGTCAGAGTGAAGAAATTCAATGAAGTCAAATA
The DNA here is from genome assembly GCF_033118175.1 of Dama dama. Classification (NCBI taxonomy): domain Eukaryota; kingdom Metazoa; phylum Chordata; class Mammalia; order Artiodactyla; family Cervidae; genus Dama; species Dama dama. The sequence continues at coordinate 59,983,969 of NC_083691.1, read as the reverse complement.
AATGGCAGAGTAACTATGATTCTTCTTCAGGTAGCCAACGCTTCGTCATCCAATCAGAGTCATATATGAATTCATGACCAAGATTCTCACTAACCTAGTCAAAGGATAGCTAGGGGCAGTGAGTCTGAGGATCAGCTGAGGAAGAGCACCCGGCTGGGCGTGCATGCCTCATGTCTGCACAGGAAAAGACACGAAGAGCAGAGCGAGAGGAGGGGCCCCAGAGCCACTCACCTCCCCTGCACACCATGGCAGTTAGGTCCAGTACACCTATCAGAGCATCACACAAGTATATCTTAAACCAAGCTGAGTAGAGAGTGAAAATTCCAGTGAAGCAAACAGGAAAAACTCATTTTATCTAGGTTTTCACTAGGATTAAAGACCCTGAAAGTGGGTTCTCCCAATCCTTTTTATCTTTTTAGTTTTAAGCTAAGGTTATCAGAAAAGTTACCATACTGGCTTTAGGCAGTCAAACATTGAAAGAACTCACTTTTGGTCATGTCTTGCTATGCTTGTAGAGACTCATCTACCACTGGATCATTCACTCAGTAACAGAACTGCGTTTACATCTGCACTCAATGTAAACTGGGTTCAGACCTTCATGAGACAGGTTGGTTTTACTATAATGATAATGGTTGTTTCTTTAATAAGCCTCCTCAGAATAAGAGGAAATATCCTCTTATCCTCTATGTTCAGGCAATGCAGGCATAGAGTCTGCCTGAGGAGCAACCTAGTCAAACAGAACATCAGTGAGGTTCTGACCGAATGCTTCTAAGAATCCCATCTAGGCAGGACAACAGAGCTGCAACAGGTGGTATTTCAGATGTCAATGAAGCTATAAAGAGACATGAAGGAAACTTAAACCAATCCGAAAAGGCTACATTCTTAGGATTCCAACTATATTACATTTTGGAAAAGGCAAAACTACGTAGACAGTAAAAACGTTAGTGGTACCCTGGGCCTGCAGAGAAGAAGGTACGAACAGCAAAACACAGAGGATCTTTAGGGCAGCGAAGCTACTATGTATGACACAATAACAATGAATACATGTCTTTATACATTTGTCAAAACCCATGACTGTACACCACCAAGAGTGAACTCTAAAGTAAACCATGGACTTTGGATGAAAATATTTAGATTCATCAACTGTAACAAGTGTTCTATTCTGTGGGAAATGCTGACACTGGGGCAGGCAGGACGAATGTGGGAAAATTACCTTCATTACAATTTTGCTCTGAACTTGAAACTGTTCTAAAGTCTACTAAAAAAACATTTAACTCTAATTTTCCACAAAGTACCCTCAGCAAAATGAACCAAGAACACATTAAAACTATTATACACCATAACCAACAGGAATTTTTGTCCGAGGAATGCAAGGTTGATTTCATACAAGACAATGAGTTAACTAATACATCACATTAAAAGAACAAAGGCAATAAACTGCAAGACCATGTCAAGTGCCATCAAAAGGAAAACAGTATGTGACAAAATCCAACATTCATTCATGATAAAAACTCTCAGAAAACTGATTCTCTCAGAAAGCAAAGAATATCCTCAACATGATCAGTTCAGTTCAGTTGTTCAGTCGTGTCCAACTCTTTGCGACCCCATGAAGTGCAGCACGCCAGGCCTCCCTGTACATCACCAACTCCCGGAGTCTACCCAAACCCATGTCCATTGAGTCGGTGATGCCATCCAGCCATCTCATCCTCTGTCGTCCCCCTCTCCTCCTGCCCCCAATCCCTCCCAGCACCAGGGTCTTTTCAAATGAGTCAGCTCTTCACATCAGGTGGCCAAAGTATTGGAGTTTCAGCTTCAACATCAGTCCTTCCAATGAACACCCAGGACTGATCTCCTTTAGGATGGACTGGTTGGATCTCCTTGCAGTCCAAGGGACTCTCAAGAGTCTTCTCCAACACCACAGTTCAAAAGCATCAATTCTTTGGTGCTCAGCTTTCTTTATAGTCCAGCTCTCACATCCACACATGACTACTGGAAAATCCATAGCCTTGACGAGATGGACCTTTGTTGGCAAAGTAATGTCTCTGCTTTTTTAATATGCTGTCTAGGTTGGTCATAACTTTCCTTTCAAGGAGTAAGCGTCTTTTAATTTCATGGCTGCAATCACCAACTGCAGTGATTTTGGAGCCCAGAAAAATAAAGTCGGCCACTGTTTCCCCATCTATTTGCCATGAAGTGATGGGACTGGATGCCATGATCTTAGTTTTTTGAATGTTGAGCGTTAAGCCAACTTTTTCACTCTCCTGTTTCACTTTCATCAAGAGGCTCTTTAGTTCTTCTTCACTTTCTGCTATAAGGGTAGTGTCACCTGCATATCTGAGGTTATTGATATTTCTCCCAGCAATCTTGATTCCAGCTTGTGCTTCCTCCAGCCCAGCGTTTCTTATGATGTACTCTGCATATAAGTTAAATAAGCAGGGTGACAATATACAGCCTTGACATACTCCTTTTCCTATTTGGAACCAGTCTGTTGTTCCATGTCCAGTTCTAACTCTTGCTTCCTGACCTGCATACAGGTTTCTCAAGAGGCAGGTCAGGTGGTCTGGTATTCCCATCTCTTTCAGAATTTTCCTCAACACGATAAAGGTCATTAATGAAGAGATCACAGCTAACATCATGTGCAGGGCTTCCCAGGTGGTACCAGTGGTAAAGAATCTGCCTGCCAAGCAGGAGATGCAGGTTCAATACCTGGGTCGGGAAGATCCACTGGAGAAAGAAATGGTAACCCACTACAGTATCCTTGCCTGGGAAATCCCATGGATAGAGGGACTTTTGTAGAGGATTTCTGGCAGGCTATAGTCCACAGGGTCACAAAAAAGTCAGACATGACTTAGCAACTAAACAACACCAATAGCAACACCACACTCAATGATGAAAGATTAAAGGCTTTCCCCTTAAGATCAGGAATGGCTTTCGGTGCTTCTATTCAACACTGAGTTGGAAATTTTAATCAGAACAATTTTAGACAGGAAAGAAATTACAAAAACAGAACAAAACTGAATTGAAAGGAAGCAGCAAAACTATCAATATCCATAGATGATGCAATCCTATATAAAGTCCCAAAAAATTCACAAGAAAACTACTATAGCTAAAAAGCTAATCCAGCAACACTGCAGGACACAAGATTAGCACACAACAGTCAGCTGTGCTGAACGAGCAGAAGAGTGAATTGATAAAGCAATTTCAGTCACAAAAGCTTATGAAAGAATCAAATACCTGGGAGTAAACTTACCCAAGGAGGCAAAAAACCTGTATGCTGATAAATTTAAAACACTGCTGAAAGGAATTAAAGACCTAAATAAATGGAAAGGTGTGTTCATGAATAGGATGACCTAATATTACCAATGGGTGAATACCACCCAAAGGAATCTACAGATTCAATGCAATCTCATGAGAATTCCAACAGCCTTTTTTGAAGAAATAGAAAGGTCAATCCTCAAATTCATATGGTATTATAAGGGGCCCCAAACACACTCTAGAAATAGAATGAAGTTGAAAGACATACGATTTCCCCAATGCAAAACTTAGTATAAGACTCCAGCAATCAAAACAACATGCCACTGACCTAAGGAGAGACATATAGACCAACTAAACAAAATTGAGAGTTCAGAAACAAACCCATAAAGCTATGGACAAAAAATTAATTTCTAACAAGCATGCCAAGTCTATTCAGTGGAAAAAGAACAGTCTCTTCAATAGACGGTGATGATACAATTGATTTTCCACGTGCAGAAGAATGAAATCACACCCCCTTCCTCACACCATCTATATACCTTCCTCACACCATGTATACAAACTAACTCAAAATGGGTCAACATTAAGAACTAAAATTCACAAAACTCTCAGAAGAAAACATAGGGTTAAATCTCCGTTAGCTCACATTTGGCAATGTACTCTTAGATATAACACCAAAAACATAAGAAACAACAGATAAATGAGATTCATTAAAATTAAAAACGTTTTGCATCAACTGACATTACAAAAAAAAGTGAAAGGAAAACTTATAGAATGAGAAAAAGCATTTGGAAATTATATCCAAAATATATAAAGTATTTCTACAACTCAATAACAGACAAATATTCAATTAAAAAGCCCAAAGCAAAGGGCTTAGGTAGCTACTGCACTAAAGATATGCAAATAACCAATAAGCCATGCAAAGATGCTCAACATTATTAGTAATCGGGAAAATGCCAATCAAAGCCACAATAAAAAACCCCTACCAAGATGGCTCTAATTTTAAAAAGAAGAAAAAAAAAAAAAGAATGTAGAGAAACTGAAATCCTCTTACACTGCTGATGGAGATAAAAAATGGTGCTGCCACTATGGAAAACGGTTTGCAATTTATCTAAAGCTAAACACAGATTACAACCCAGCAATTCTACTCATGGGTACAAATTCAAGAGTTAAAAACAAAATCTCAAATAGATATCTGCACACCCATGTTCTCAGCAGCGTTACCCACAATAGCCAAAAGGCAGAAACAACTCAAGTGTCCTTCAACAGATAAAGGGATAAACAAAATGTGGTCTATACAGACAGAAGATTAATATAAGTGGCTCAGATCACACGACTGTTATTGCAAAATTCAGACTTACATTGAAGACAGTAGGAAAAACCACTAGGCCTTTCAGGTAGGACCAAAATAAAATCCCTTACGATTATACAGTAGAAGCAACAAACAGAGTAAAAAAAAAGTGACAAACAGATTCAAGGGATTAGATCTGATAGTGTGCAGACTATGGACGGAGCTTTGTACCACTGAACAAGACAGTGATCAAAACCATCCCCAAGAAAAAGAATGCAACAAGGCAAAATCGCAGTTTTGAGGAGGCCTTACAAATAGCTGAGAAAAGAAGAGAAGCAAAAAGCAAAGGAGAAAAGGAAAGATGTACCCACCTGAATGCAGAGTTCCAAAGAATGGCAAGGAGATTAGAAAGCCTTCCTCAGTGATCAATGCAAAGAAATAGAGGAAAACAATAGAATGGGAAAGACTACAGATCTCTTCAAGAAAATTAGAGATACCAAGGGAACATTTAATGCAAAGTAGAGCACAATAAAGGACAGACATAGTATGGATCTAACAGAAGCAGAAGATATAAGAAGAGCTAGCAAGAATACACAGAACTATACAAAAAAATATTTCCCTGATGCTGGGAAAGATTGAGGGCAGGAGGAGAAGGGGACGACAGAGGATGAGATGGTTGGATGGCATCACCGACTCAGTGGATATGGGTTTGGGTAGACTCTGGCAGTTGGTGATGGACAGGGAGGCTTGGCATGCTGTGGTTCATGGGGTCGCAGAGTCAACACGACTGAGCGACTGAACTGAACTGATAGAAAAAAAAGAACTTAATGACCTAGATAACCACAATGGTGTGATCACTAACCTAGAGTTAGACATCCTGGAGTGTGAAGTCAAGTGGGCCTTAAGAAGTATTATGATGAAAAAAGCTACTGCAGGTGACAGAAATCCAGCTGAGCTATTTCAAATCCTAAAAGATGATGCTGTGAAAGTGCTGCACTCAATATGCCAGCAAATTTGGAAAACTCAGCAGTGGCCACAGGACTGGAAAAGATCAGTTTTCATTCCAATCCCAAAGAAAGGCAATGCCAAAGAATGCTCAAACTACCGCACAACTGCGCTCATCTCACATGCTAGCAAGTTAGTGCTCAAAATCCTTCAAGCCAGGCTCCACCAGTATGTGAACTGAGAACTTCCAGATGTACAAGCTAGATTTAGAAAAGGCAGAGGAACCAGAGGTCAAATTGCCAATGTCCAATGGATCACAGAAAAAGTAAGAGAATTCCAGAAAAACATCTGCTTCATTGATTACACTGAAATCTTTGACTGTGTTGATCACAACAAACTGGGAAAAATTCTTAAAGAGTGGGAATACCAGACCACCTTACCTGCCTCCTGAGAAACCTGTATGCAGATCAAGAAACAACAGTTAGAATCAGACATCAAACAGCTGACTGGTTCAAAATTGAGAAAGAAATACATCAAGGTTGTACACTGTCATCCTGCATAAGCTTATATGCAGAGTACATCATGGGAAATGCTGGGCTGGATGAATCACAAGCTGGCATCAAGACTGCTGGGAGAAATATCAACCACCTGAGATATGCAGATGACACCACCCTTATGGCAGAAAGAGAAGAGGAACTAAAGAGCCTCTTGATGAAAGTCAAAGAGGAGAGTGAAAAAGTTGGCTTAAAACTCAACATTCAAAAAACTAAGATCATGGCATCTGGTCCCAGCACGTCATGGCAAATAGATGGGGGAAAAAATGGAAACAGTGACAGACTTTTTTTTCTTGGGTTCAAAAATCACTGCAGATGGTGACTGTAGCCATGAAATTAAAAGACGCTTGCTCCTTGGAAGAAAAATTATGACAAACCTAGACAGCATATTAGAAAGTGGGGACATCACTTTGCTGACAAAGGTCAGTATAGTCAAAGCTACGGCTTTTTTTCCAGTAGTCATGTATATATGTGAGAAAAGTGAAAGTCCCTCAGTCATGTCCGACTCTTTGCAACACCATGGACTATACAGTCCGTGGAATTCTCCAGGCCAGAATACTGGAGTGGGCAGCCTTTCCCTTCTCCAAAGATCTTCCCAACCTAGGGATTGAACCCAGGTCTCCCTCATTGCAGGCAGATCCTTTACCAGCTGAGCCACAAGGGAAGCCCAAGACTACTGGGAGTGGGTAGCTCATCCCTTCTCCAGCAGATCTTCCCCACACAGGAATCGAACCAAGGTCTCCTGAATTGCAGGTGGATTCTTTGCCAACTGAACTATGAGGGAAATTGGACCATAAAGAAGGCTGAGGGCCAAAGAATTGATGTTTTTGAGCTGTCATGTTGGAGAAGACTCTTGAGAGTCCCTTGGACAGCAAGGAGCTCAAACAAGTCAATCCTGAAGGAAATCAACCTGGAATATTCATTGGAAGTACTGATGTTGAAGCTGAAGCTCTAATACTTTGGCCTGATACTGGGAAAGACAAGCAGGAGGAGAAGGGGTGACATAGGATGACTTGGTGGTGGCTCAGACGGTAAAGAAACTTGGTGGTGGCTCAGACGGTAAAGAATCTGCCTACAGTGCGGGAGACCTGGGTTGGGAAGATTCCCTGGAGGAGGCATGGCAATCCCCTCCAATATTCTTGCCTGGAGAAACCCCATGGACAGGGGAGCCTGACGAGGTGCAGTCCATGGGGTCGCAAAGAATCAGACAAGCCTGAGCGACTAAGCACAGCACATCTCACTAAAAGAGGATTATCTTTAGATAATTAAACAACAATTATTAAAGACTAACATACAGAATCACGAAATTTGGGGGAAACCTGATCATTTCTATCTCCAGTCGCCTCATTTTACAGGGAACTGAAGTCCAGTAGATTAAGTGTCTTGTTGAAGCATACACAGTCAGTAAGGAGCACAGCCAATGCTACATAGCAGGACAATCCAGTTCCCTCAGTGCTGCTTTCCATGACACTTCACACCACTAGAAGCAAATACCTGATTTCACTTAAGTTGCTAAGCATCAACTGATGTGGGGTTGAAAACAGGAACATTCAGACTCGAGAGACACCACACTGCCCTTCACCTTACACAGTCAACAGACTCCCCCTCTCACATACACTCTCTGCAAAAAGGTGAAGCTAATGGGTTTGTTATAAACTGATGGGCTCCAGATTTGTGGATTCCTGACAAGGGTGAGGGCGAGGGTTAAAGAGAGGACAAGTAAAGTTGAGGTACCCAACAGTGAGTTCCTAATCCTGTTCTCTTGGAAGGTTAGGTTAAAGGAAATCTATCAAAAAATACAACAGAAGAAACAAAGAGAGAAAAATGTGGATGACCAAACCAGAACCAACTTTCAGTCAATGAGAACATCAGAAAGATAACAGAAAAAAGAGAGGGAGAGAGGAGAGAAAGAAAAAATGCTCAATGAAATACAAGATGTTCCAGAAGTGAAGGAAATAAGTTTGTCAACTGAAAGAAAACGTCCAGAAAATCTACAGGCAATCAAGAACAAGAATCACATATAACCTCCAACAGTACACTGCAATTATGCAGCAATGCTCTCAAAATTGAGAAAAAAATAATTTCAAACCTAGATTTGACAACCCAACTAAAGATTAGGTAAAGACATTTTTTGTCAGTAGAAAGGGTTTAAAATGGGGAAAAGAAGATCAACAAAGCAAGGGTTAGGGGCACTGACTCTCTGAACAGTTGAAAATCTATGGATACTTAACAGTCGTCCCCTTGTACACACACACACACACACACACACACACACACACACTCTCTCTCTCTCTCTCTCTCTCTCTCCCCCTCCAGAACCCTGGCTCCTCCATATCCAAGCTTCCGCATCCTCATTTTCAGCCAACTGTGGACCCCACAGCACTGCTCTATGCATTCATCGAGAAAAAACACCAAAAAACCCCTTCATGTAAGTGGATCTGTGCTGTTCAACGAGCAACTGTAATACGTATATTACTCAGAAGTATGACATACAGATGTTTAAGGTAGAACAAATAACCAAGAGCTGTCAAGCTGCCTCTGAGAAGCAGGAAATCGGGGGTGTGGAGTAGAAAGTCAACTAGATATAAAACTAAGAAAACTAAATAGAAGCCATCTGGGGAAAAAAAAAATGAAGTGACATTTTCAATAAAAGCAAAAGCAGGTGTTGGTTGTGTATGCTCAGTCTTGTCCAACTCTTTGAGACCCCATGGACTGTAGCCCGCCAGGTTCCTCTGTCCATGGAATTTTCCAGGCAATAATACCGGAGTGGGCTGCCATTTCCTCTTCCAGAGGATCTTCCCGACTCAGGGATGGAACTTGCACCTCCTGCGTTGGCAGGATTCTTTACCAACTGCACCACCTGCGAAGTCCTAACAAAATCAAAAGCAGGTGTAAAGGAGTAGAAAATAGCAAAACAAAAGACGAAGTAAAGAAATGAGTGGAAGCTTGGGAAGACATGACTATGGACCCATCACAGCACTTAGAATTTGGATAACCCAGAAAACTGGTCTGTTCCAACATGGCCAGTGTCTGCCCAACTGGGTACCGAGTACATACACCTTAATCTTTTTATACTCTTCACAGCCACTTTCTCTGCTCCCTCCCTCCATCATCTCCCTCCCAACCTGTCCAAAGCACCATGTTCTGTCATTTCACTCACACCTACGATTACAGCATTACTGTCATGTGTTCCAAAGTTTTTGTTTATTTTGTTGTTTCAGTTGCTAAGTCACGTCCGACTCTTTGGACCCCATGGACTATAGCCCACCAGGCTTCTCTGTCCATGGGATTTCCCAGGAAATACTGGAACGGGTAGTCATTTCCTTCTCCATGGGATCTTCCCAACACAGGGATCAAGCCCGAGTCTCCTGCACTGGCAGGTGGATTCTTCACCACTGATCTACCCGGGAAGCCAGGAAGACCTAATATACTCTTACCAAAGTCTAATTTAAAAGTTTCAGTTCATTTCTTGAGGTTAACCAGGATCCTTAGGGCAAGGGACCTTCCAACTCTGAACACCCATCCCCGATTCCTGGAGATCCACCCCAGGACCGCCTGAGAAGCAAGCCTTTATCAACTCTGCACCTGAGGCCTCCCTCAGTGTCTTGCTATTTTAGTGTGTGTGCTTAATCTTTCAGTCTTGTCCAACACTTGTGACCCCAGAGACTGTAGCTTGCCAGGCTCCTCTGTCCATGGGATTCTCCAGGCAAGAATACTGGACTGGGTTGCCATTTCCTTCTCCAGGGGATCCTCTCGAATAAAGGAATCAAACCCTGGTCTCCCTTATTGCAGGCAGACTCTTTACTAAGATACAAGGGAAGCCCCATGAAGCAACTGAAACAAAACAAATAAAAAGTTTGCTATTTTAGCACCAGATATTAAACCACTGAATCTGGGGGATTCTTTTTACTCTCTGCTTCTCTAGAGGTCCACCTAGGACCTTGTCCTGCAGTCTCTCTCCAGGACACTGACATCAAAGTTTTCTCCTGATGTTCATTAGCTATCCTTCAGCTTGCACAACAACTGTGACTCCAACCACAGCAGAAGTGCTTCTCCTGCAGGAAGTGGAATCGGTCCCCCAGTGGCTGTCCCCTAACCCTCTCCTCCTGCCACCAGAAGCCTTTCCTCCTGGTCTACGCCCTTGAGATCCAGGTATCAGGCTGCTAAATTTCAGGGACCTACCTTTGGGTTGTCTCCCAGAATATATGGTCTAACTATAGCTAGATAAGGGATGTTAACTCCTTGAATTATCATTTTAAACATTTCCATTATGATTAAAGCACCTCTTTTAGGTCTTTATCTGGGACCGAAAGTTATCCACTGCACTTGCTAATGAATATCCCACTGAAGTCCCCAGGTTCAAAAGTCAATGATTTCTCCCTGTCTGAAGAAAAACATCTGGTTATAATACTCTTTATACATGTAAAAGAGGTGACAATAGTAACCAATCCTTAAAGTTTTGTGCCCACTCTTCTTTGTTGATGGAAAAGTTCCCTAGTTCAAAGAACATTCTAATTCCTGTCTAGACAGTGGTTTTTACGCTTTGGAGAGCCAGGGTCCCCACTAAAAATTTCTTAAAAGCTCTAAACTTGCTTTAGAAGAAAAAAAAAAAAACCGGCCACATCAGTTTCAGGGGCAGAGAACGTTTAATGAGCTTCCGTTTTTGACTCTGTTAGGTACATTTGCATTTACAGCTATGCCAGCAGTTTGAAGTTACTATCTGAAGGTTGGCACCTATTCCCCTGCTCCAGACGCACAGGCTGTAACCCACTCCATACTCCTAAAAGAAACGAAATCATACCCACTGCCAAAATCCTGCTGAGCTACCATGTGCCCCCGGAAAAGTATCTTTAATCTCCCCAGGTCCCAACAGCCACAGGGTTGTCGGGAGCACAAAGTAAAATAATATATGCCTAACATGTGGTAACCAAGACACTATTACGGTGCCGTTACAATCCTGACTGTCCACTGGTTTTGTTTTTAATTTCCTCATACATCTTTATTCGCATAGGCTCCAGCCCAGAACACCTGGAATGACTGTCCCTGTAACAGCCACATCTACTGAGAGCTTACCACGTGCCAAGCACTGCCCTGAACGTTTATCATGGCACATCCTAAAAACTCCTATCGATACCCTAACTCCCAACCTATTAACGAAATAAGCGGCAGTTGTCTCGAATCCCATAGCGCGTGCTTGGCGGAGCTGCGACTCGGCCCTGGGCAGCGACTCCGGGTCCGGCGCCCCCTTCGCCCACCCTCTGGCATCAAGGTCCGCGGGATCCGCTAGGCACCCAGTTAGCTATCTACCCCGGAGATGGCAAAGTACCCCGAGAGGCGTCGTCGTAAGGCCAAAGAATCTACCCCAGAAACAACGCCCGTAAGGAATTCAGAACCACCGGGACCCCGTTGAAAAACAAAATGCCCGGAAAGCAGTTTCCAAAGCGGTGAGTGAGAGGCGGCAGGGCGGCTGCGCCTCGGCGTAGAGGCCAGGCCGCCCGAGCGCCGGGAACGAAGAGCAGGAAACGAAACAGGAAGACGAGAAACAGAGAGCGCCAACGCCCGCCCGCCGCCTCCCCGTCCCCCGCCCGCCGCCGGCCGGCCGCGCCTCAGCGGGAGCCATGGCGCAGCTGCCGCGGGCCCGCCCGGAGGCCGTGGCCCCGGCCTGCTCACCTCCCGGGGTGACGGGGCAGAGCCCTGCACCGAAGCGATGTATCGCTCTACGTCGGCCTTACTGCGCCTCATCGTGCCGCCGACTAGGCTCTGGGTAACGAACGCCAGCGCCGAGGCCGCAGCGGCCTCCGTCGTCTCGGGAGCGCGCCGCCCGAAGGTCCGTGACGCAGCGCCGTCGCCGGCGAGAGGGCGACGCGCCTGCGTGGGTGCGTGCATGCGTAATGGTTGCGTCAATCCTGTGCGCCGGGCAGACCCGCGGTCGCCGCCGCGTGGAGGTGACTGCTCTTGCGCAGCGCGGGAATGCGAAGCTCGCGGGGCGTGTGACGCGGTTGGAAGTGCGTAAGGATGACTCGGGCCTGTAGCAGCTGCGTCCGGAAATAACCGGCCCGCAGGCTCTCGAGCCGGACGGGATGTTCCCGGTGCTGACGTCACGCCGCGGCGCCAGTTGGCTGCATCTAAGCGCTCTTTTGGAATTTGAATTTTTCGGGCGTAGTTTTAAGACAAGTTGTAGAAAATGTTTTCAGTAGTAAAAAACCACATCCTGTGTATACAGGGAGTTCAGGATTTATGGTTATGGACACTTTTTATCCTTTTTAAATAGTTTTATTCAACACTTAGAACTAATCTGGCCTCTTACAGGTTATCCTTTTTGATTTTACATTTTTCCAAATTTTCTACAGTGAGCAATTATTTCCTTTATAAAGAGGGAAACCAGCATGGTGTGTTTTGTTTCAGGTTTGTTGGATGTGAATAAGGGTGGCTGGTCTGGGAGGGTACTTGGTCCAGGCCCCAGCTAATGTTAGCTAATCTGAGGGATGGTGAGGAGTGAGTCCCTCTGCTGGTTTCCTTGGTAAATAATGAGCCAGCAGGAGGTCAAGTCGTCTCTAATTGATAGTATCCCTTTCCCCAAGGGAGCGAGGCTGCTCTTATGTCCTGCTACGAACCTAGGGATGTTGCTCCAGGACCTCGCTTCAGATGGGTAAGCTCCTGTCCCTGACTCTGGACTTTTAGTCTTGAACCTGGGCAAGGTCTGTGGCCTGCAGCTCAACATCACATGTACTGACTTATTCTCCCAACAACTTAATGAAGGTACTGTTATTTGTTCTTAGGCTCATGTGGATAGATAGGAAACGGAGGGTGTGAACAGTAAATCAACCTTGCCAAGCATACCTCGGCAAGCACATAAAATTACTACCTTAATCTGTTTTAGTTGAATATACTGGAAAGGAGTAACCGAAAGAGGAAAAGCACAGAGGGACTTGAGATGAAAAAACCCTTGATTTTGATCAGCAATGGATGCCTTTGATCGATGCTGGGTGCCTGTCAGTTCAATTAATTCAGAAGTTGAGGACTCAAAATTAATCAGGTAAAACTCTGGCTGATAAAAAATGTCTTAAGCCAGGATGAGAAATTTTAAACATAGAATTCTATGTGTCACTCCTGGGCTTTCTCTCTCCCTCCCTAATGAGCAGTGTGCATTACATATTAACTGGAACCTCTCAAAGATAAGAGTGCCTGCTCCAAAGTAGAGGGCTTTTCTTTTAACTTTCTTCTGAGCTAGCAACATAACTTCTTAAAAGAATAGTGCTCCTTCCCACCTCTGCAGGGGGTTGTGGTGACCTGCTCACCTGGGTTGAGTTTCTTCCATTAACTTTATGCAAAATGTCAGTAAGTCATTTTGATTTATGATCCTTTGTCTTGAAAATGTGGAATGCAAAAGTAGGAAGTCAAGAGATAACTGGAGTAACAGGCAAATTTGGCCTTGGAGTACAGAATGAAGCAGGGCAAAGGCTAATAGTTTTGCCAAGAGAATGCACTTGTCATGGCAAACGCCCTTTATCAACAACACAAGAGATTACATGTGGACATCAACAGATGGTCAACACCAAAATCAGATTGATTATATACTTTGCAGCCAAAGATAGAGAAGCTCTATACAGTCAGCAAAAACAAGACTGGGAACTGACTGTGGCTCAGATCACGAACTCCTTATTGCCAAATTCAGACTTGAAGAAAGTGGGTAAAACTACTGGACTATTCAGGTATGTCCTAAATCAAATCCTTTATGATTATACAGTGGAAGTGAGAAATAGATTTAAGGGACTAGATCTGATGTAACAAGTGCCTGATGAACTATGGACAGAGGTTCATGACACTGTACAGGAGACAGGGCTCAAGACCATCCCCAAGAAAAAAAATGAAAAAAAGCAAAATGGCTGTCTGAGGAGGCCTTACAAATAGCTGTGAAAAGAAGAGAAGCCAAAAAGCAAAGGAGAAAAGGAAAGATATACCCATTTGAGTGCAGAGTTCCAAAGAATAGCAAGGAGAGATAAAGCCTTCCTCAATGATCAGTGCAAAGGAATAGAGGAAAACAATAGAATGGGAAAGACTAGAGATCTCTTCAAGAAAATTAGAGATACCAAGGGAACATTTCAAGCAAAGATGGGCTCAAAAAAGGACAGAAATGGTGTGGACCTAACAGAAGCAGAAGATATTAAGAGGTGGCAAAAATACACAGAAGAACTGTACAAAAAAGATCTTCGTGACCCAGATAATCACAATGGGGTGATCACTCACCTAGAGCCAGACATCCTGGACTGTGAAGTCAAGTGGGCCTTAGGAAGCATCACTACAAATGAAGCTAGTGGAGGTGATGGAATTCCAGTTGAGCTATTTCAAATCCTAAAAGATGATGCTGTGAAAGTGCTGCACTCAATATGCCATCAAATTTGGAAAACTCAGCAGTGGTCACAGGACTGGAAAAGATCAGTTTTCATTCCAATCCCAAAGAAAGGCAATGCCAAAGAATGCTCAAACTACTGCACAATTGCACTCATCTCACATGTTAGTAAAGTAATGCTCAAAATTCTCCAAGCCAGGCTTCAACAGTGCATGAACCATGAACAACCAGATGTTCAAGCTGGTTTTAGAAAAGGCAGAGGAACCAGAAATCAATATGCCAACATCCGCTGGATCACAGAAAAAGCGAGTTCCAGAAAAACATCTACTGCTTTATTGACTATGTGAATCACAACAAACTGTGGATAATTCTTCAAGAGATGGGAATACCAGACCACCTGACCTGCCTCTTAAGAAATGTGTATGCAGGTCAGGAAGCAACAGTTAGAGCTGGACATGGAACAACAGACTAGTTCCAAATAGGAAAAGGAGTACATTAAGGCTGTATATTGTCACCCTGCTTATTTAATTTATATGCAGACTACATCATGAAAAACCCTGGGCTGGATAAGGCACAAGCTGCAATCAAGATTGCTGGGAGAAATATCAATAACCTCAGATATGCAGATGACACCACCCTTATGGCAGAAAGTAAAGAACTAAGGAGCCTCTTGATGAAAGTCAAAGAGGAAAGTGAAAAAGTTGGCTTAAAGCTCAACATTCAGAAAACTAAGATCATGGCGTCCGGTTCCATCACTTCATGGCAAATAGATAGGGAAACAGACTTTATTTTCTTGGGCTCCAAAATCACTGCAGATGACTGCAGCCATGAAATTAAAAAAACACTCCTTGGAAGAAAAGTTATGACTAACCTAGACAGCATATTAAAAAGCAGAGACATTACTTTGCCAACAAAGGTCTGTCTAGTCAAGGCTATGGTTTTTCCAGTAGTCATGTATGGATGTGAGAGTTGGACTATAAGGAAAGCTGAGTGCCAAAGAATTGATGGTTTTGAACTGTGGTGTTGGAGAAGACTCTTGAGAGTCCCTTGGACTGCAAAGAGTTCCAACCAGTCTGTCCTAAAGGAAATCAGCCCTGAATATTCATTGCAAGGACTGCTGTTGAAGCTGAAACTCCAATACTTTGGCCACCTGATGCAAAGAACTGACTCATTTGAAAAGATCCTGATGCTGGAAAAGGATTGAAGGCGGGAGGAGAAGGGGACGACAGAGAATGAGATGGTTGTATGGCATCACCGACTCAATGGACATGAATTTGAGTAAACTCCGGGAGTTGGTGATGGACAGGGAGGCCTGGTTTGCAGCAGTCCATGGGGTCCGAAAGAGTCGGACAAGACTGAATGATTGAACTGAACTGAATAGACATCTAACAGGTGGGACAGTTCTCGGGGCTCCTGAGAATCGGCTTCCCAGGTTACAATCCTCAGTTTGGCTCGAATAAAACTTCTTTTATTCTTCTTATGTTGATTATTGAATTTTCATCGACTGTTGTCTCACTGTTTCTTCGACTGCTGAGTTTTGTGAGGACTTTAGGTATTCTGATTGCAAGTTCTTTAAAACATGTGATTGGGGAACATTTCCTCACAGTCTGTAGTTTGTAACTACATTATACTTACACATTATAGTTATACATTATAACTCACCAGCATCTTCCACTAAGGAGACAGTTTTTGATTTTGATAAAGTGCACCTTGTCAGTTCTTTTGTTTTCTGAATCATGCTTTTGCTGTGGCATAAGAACTCATGACCCCTGGTCACAAAGATTTGTCTCACACTTTATATTTAGATATATGACCCACTTTGAGTTCATCTTTTCAGTAACTGGAAGGCTTATGTCAGGAGCCTTTTTCGTTCATCTGGATATCCAATTGCTCCAGCACTACCCTTTCTCCATTAAATTGCCAGGGAACTTCAAAGGGCCTCCTTGACAGCACAGCCCTGGGTAGGTGTCAGGATTAAGTAACATGGTGTCACCTCAAGGAAGATAGCCTGTATACACAGAGGCTGTTTTGACTTCTTTTTTAACATGGATTTAGATACAGCACTACTTAAACTTTGTTACAGAAAAAACTACATACATAATAGGTTAAGACAGCTTAAAAAAAAAAAATGTGGCACTCTAATTTTAAATTGAGGCATAACTGACATGTAATATGTTAGTCTGTGTATAACATAATGATTCCATGTTTGTACACATTACAAAATGATCACTATGTCTAGTTAACATTGGTTATCAATCAGTTACAAAATTTTTTCTTGTAATCAGAACTTTTAAGATCTATTCTCTTAGCGACTTTCAAAAATGTAATACATATTAATAACTATAGTCACCATGCTGTACATGACATCTCTATGAATTATTTATAACTGGAAGTTTGTGTCTCTTGACCCTCTCCACCCATTTTGCCCACCCTCACCCCCCACCCCCTGCCCCCTGCCACTGACAGCCACCAATCTGTTCTCTGTATCAATGAGCTTGGTTTTTTTAATCATTCCACATATAAGTGAGATCATACAATATTTGTCTTTCTCTGACTTTTTAGCAGTGTCCTATCCATGCTGTTGTAAATAGCAAGATGACTTATCTGTGGCTGAATAACATTCCATTGTTACACAGACCACATTTTCTCATTTATTCTTCCTTTAGTGGACACTTAGGCTGTTTCCAAAATGGCTTTCTTAAGCACTAGTCCTATATCCTCATGGTTCCATGTCTCAAAGCCGTTCAAGTTAAGCAAAACACAACAGTTATTCTTAACAATTATGAACATTTATTAAGCACCAAGAGTATACTGCACTGGTTGCTATGTAAAAACACAATTATTGACATAGTGTCCCTGCCATTGAGCTTACAATCGAAAATGAAATACAACAATGCTGTGAGCCAACTTCAAAATTTCCTTAGTTTAGAAATTGCTGTTTTGGCAAACAAATAAGGCAAAATGACCTACCATCAGTTACAATGTTAATAAGATGTAAAGAATGTTTGACTCGTACCCAGACATTTTCCCAATTATATTAGGCTTGATAAAGAAAAGAGCACTTAGAAATGTGGTAAACAATGAATTATTTCAAATGCCTTGTAGTATTTTAAGCAAAGATTTGTTCATTAGCCTGAGCTTCTCCCTTTTGGGAGGAAGCCATGTGAAACTAAGCAAATCCATCCTCTCATCCACTGACAACCGTTTACTCCTTACTCTTGGTGAGAGTGAGGGCTCACTGATCCCCTGCAGGGGGCAGGGAGTGTGTGTCTGGATAAAACACCCCATGGCCTTGGAGGCTTCAAGGGGCAAGCTTGCAGGAATTACAAACTCATATTTTACGAGAGGGGTGAGCAGCAGGACCTCTGGGCACAGGAGAGACATGAACCTTGTAGTGATTCAGCCCATGCTTCTTCCCAGTGATTAGAAACAGATAAGTGGGCGCTTTCTGCTCCGGATTTCCTGTGTGGGAGCATTCAGGAATTCAGCATCAAGACCCTAGACTGCAGATCCTGCACTGTATCCACAGTACAGTATTTAATAAATACTTTAAAGATTTTTGTTGCTGGTCATGTATTAGCTGACAAAGGCACGCTGAAGGGAATTTGATTCTTGCTGTCAAATGCAAAGACTGTTTAGACTTCTGAGCACAGTCTTAAAGTATATATTATTTTCTATCACTGATCATTCTTTGAATTCTAAAAGAGCACTAAAAAAATTAATTGGTTATAAATGAACTAAAAACTGAAATACAATTTACTGTAAAGTGCATGCACAAGTATTTAAAAATACATGCATACAAATATCTTAATGGCAGACTGGTAGCATCCTGAGATTTTTTTTTTTTTATGGCAAAATAACATTTCAGCAATTGTTTTGAAAAAACCAATAATTTTCCCCTTAGAAGCCCATCTTTGCAACTTTCTTTTACATGATAACATAGTAGCAGCAACATTTAAAAAATGTTCACAATTCTCTTTGCATATAGGTTTATGGAGAAAGACATCCAGAAACTTTAAGATAAAACTTTGCAAAATAAAATAATTCACTACTTTTGGCCTAAAGTTGACACTTAAACACCACTCTTCCAATTTTAAAAGTGTTACTTATACCTCTTACATACAGTAAACAAAATATAAGATCTGCAATGAAAAACTTGAAACACATATCAACATAATTATCTTCTAATTAAGATCAAAAATTAATTTCAATGTGTTTCCCCAAAAAGAAGAAAAAAATTTTAACATAGCTGTGGTAAATGAATTTGAGTTTACAAATCTCATTCAATGCACTTGTTTTTAGTTTGTAAGGTATGAAACAGCTAGAATTCCTGATTAATGTATGTATTTTTCTAAGGCAAGGCAAGTTTATTTATATATAAAGCATAGATATTAGCATGGTTATAAAGGCAATATGATCAATACATAAACATTCACGTTTTTTAAGTGATACATTCCAAACTATTTAACATTTAATTTCATGTCCTATTCTAAGACTGCATCTGTGACCTTAAGCTTCAAAGTATAATTGCTATAATACATGAAAAAATACTTCATTTTTCCAATATTGTAAAGTATACTGTATTTTCAAATACCTAGTATAAATTTTTTTGCACAAAATTTTAAAAAGAATACTATTAGCTAGCTATAACTACTATGTTAAGTAACTGTATAAAGAAGTTCACAAAGGAGAACAAAAATTAAAACTAAGCTTAATAATTATTGCATTTAACCATAACAGTAAAAGTCCCCAAATCAAGTAGTTCTGAATACACTTGTTTCTTATCTGAGTAATGTGTATATTCATTTTACAGTCACTAGTTTGATAAACACACTAAGATTCTGTGAGATATGGTTTTCTTTTTTATATCCTCCCCAACTGCAATTGTAATTAATTTTCTTTAGAATACAAAGAACTAATGTTTATATATATTTTTTATCTAAGTCATGTAAAAACTGACTCCTTTCATTTTTAAAAGTTATATTTAATATTTTGGACCTTAATTAAAATTTAACATTTAAGCATGTCTTTTTTTCTATTATGTATCATCTACATTTCAACAAACTGATAAGGGTTATTAACAAAGGCAAATCTTGATCTCATCCATGTTTTAAATATGATGACAGAAACTTTTTTTCTCTTTAATGAGAAAAAGGAGATAAAGAACACCATTCAATAGGTCCTCTTCACTCTCAACTATTTTGAGACACAACTTTAAGACAGGGTGCATCAGGTCAGACAATGTTGTGATCTCTTATCTTTGTATAGAAGAGAAAAAATAAAGGAAGTTATTTCCTTCCTAAGGTCTCAGCTAACTTCTTAAGTCTTTTCTTCAGCTCCAACGGAAATTTCTCATAGCACTTCTTACAGACTGGCTTCATGTCAAACTCCACAAATTTATTCCTAAAGTTAATAATAATATAAAAAATTTAGTGTAAATGTATTCACATTTGTATACTGACATACAGATAATGTGCAGTAATTTTACTGAAGTAAATGAAGACACTATGCATATTACAACTATATTCATATTAGTAAAAAAACTGTAATTCTAATTTCAATTCTAATCATTATGGTAAACATAAACTACAATACCATTTGAAGAAAGTTGCCCTTATAAACTGACCTTGTACAATGATCTGTATGATACAGAATGCTGATTACATTTTAGTCTGTGCTAAGTATGCAGGGAATCTAACGTGAATGAAACTCAGATAAAGTCAATCATGTTTTAAAAATACTGTGAGAACACTTTTAAAAAATAGTTATTCAGAGCAAAGAACTGTATCTTTCTGGTAAGACTGATCCTCTTTATTGAAGGTGTAAGTATCTCACGTAGTATTTTACATGGTGGAGCTATGAGGCTTCATCTTGCCTGGCTTCCTGTCCCAACAACAATGATCATCTTCAAAAAGAAAAACCTAAACTAACATCTAGGTTACTTTGGTTGTCTGTCTCACAGGAAATTCAAGAGCACCAGTGGACCATGTGGCATGTGGTCACATCTGTGATCAGTGTGTATATGCAGAACTCAATTCTTTAAAAGCCAGGACAGCACACACCCTCAATTCACTTGTACAATTCCGGACAGGTGTTGAGAAGGCCTCCTAGCTATGGGTGATGCATTTCCAGTTAACGGCTATCAGGGCTCAGGCCGTTGAGATCGTGGGTCCCTAATTGTGAATGGAACAAACACAGAACTTTCTAACTAGTTCGATTTCTGTGAAATTACATCTAGAAAACGTGTGTGGGACAAGTTCAGTGACACACTGCTATCTGTTACAAATTATTACATCTGTTGATACAATTTTAAAGAACAACAACAAAGTTAAATCCTGATCACGTATTTTAAATGAAAAACCTTTTTTTTTAAACACCATGTGAGAATTATTTTCTGATTTTTTTCCAGAGATCCTAATGATGACAATAATTTAAATGATGTTATGTTTTAATTGGCAATTTGATTTAAATAGTGCTATTGAGTTAAAAAGTTCTCCCAAAGTGTTCTATAGACCCTATGAACTATAGCTTGCCAGGCTCCTCTGTTCATGGGATTTGCCAGGCAAGAATACTGGAGTGGGTTACCATATCCTTCTCTAGGGGATCCTCCCAACTCAGGGGTTGAACCCCCATCTCCTGCTTTGGCAGGTGGATTCTTTACCACTGAGCCACCAGGGAAGCCTGCTAAACAAACCTTATATTGTTTTCATTTTATATCTGAATTTTTTCTTTGTAGAAGGAAACTTGAAAACTGAAACAATAAAAAACTTTTAGAACTCAGAACACAATGGTCCCTATGAAGAACTGAAACAGTCTTTCTAACAATGCAAGAGAATTTCAAAGACTGAAATATGTCTTGTGAAAACCAGGAATTGTACGAAAACACATACACACATCCAGAGATGCCATATCTTATTCTCTACCTTAGATGATTTCTGCTTAGATAGGAAACATGCTAAGAGGGTTTAGTTTAATACAGAACTTAGAACATGCAGCACTGGAACTGACCAATTATATTATTTTAGGCAAAGAAGCCAAAAACTAGGATTTTAAAAGCTGTGATGATCAGACAGAAATACTTTGAAACTTTTACAATATCTATTAAGAGATTAGAATTCTTCCCTTTGAATCCACTGGGCGGGGGGGGGGGGGGGAATCTATACCATATTGTGATTAAAAAATGAGCTGAGAGAGTCTACAGATTCAAGGAAGCAAGTGCAGTACAGGTTATGTGAAGGGTGGACCCTATTAAAGTGTGTAATTTTAATAATCAGGCAAAAAGATCAGCTCTACACAGGACAAGCCCGTCTATGTCAGCCTCCGGCAGCTACAAATACATGCCAAAAAGAAACGAGAAAAGCAAGAGACAAAACCAGGATGAACATGTATTCTAGAGGACTAACCACAGGAGAAAGCAGTAGAAATGGTGGCAGAGGGACAGAAAAGCTCACAGACAGACTGGCTTTTTCTTTTTCTGCTTGTCCTTATCCTTGGCTTCTCTCTCCCGCTTGGCAAGTCTCCTCTTAAATTCTTCTGGCATTTTCTCATAACAATGTTTGCAGACTGGCTTTAGATCAATCTCAACAAACTTATCCCTTTGTGCAGGACAGAGAAGGAACAAAAGAAAACAGGGAACAATTAAAGGAGGAAGCTTTGCTTTAAGAAGGCCTGGACAGAAAGAAGAAAGAAGCGTCAGGTCTTTCTTTTCCGACACTGAATGCTCTCCACAGTGTCCCCTGCGGGTCCCACCCGAGGGCTCGCAGGCCCCGTGCACACTTACTTGAGTGTCAGCTTGGCGCTGCAGGTGGAGCAGGCAAAACAGTGCACGCACCAGGCCTTGTTGAGGGCGGAGACCACTGGGGAGAGAGGGGATGGTCACTCACCCGCAGCTCGGCTCACCACCAATCCCTTCCCCGGGCCGCTTCTTTAGGGCTTTCCTCACACAAGAACCACACACGACACTAAGCATCTCAGTGCCATTAACTGATGGCTCATGCAATCACTAATTTATCTATCACACTGTGAGAACACACAGTCCCAGCTCTGCATCTGTCTCCCACAACTGCAGGCCTCACCTCAGGGAAGGCCATCACTGCCTTTCAACCTATGTTGGTGCTTAATGTTTCGAGGTATCCGAACAGCAGATGCCAAGTCTCCCCGTCAAAGCCCCCAACCCCCAGCCGCGAAGGTGCGGCCCAGCTCTCCTGGCACCGCTACCTGCCTCCTGCCACTGGCCCAGCAAGGAAGTCTGAACTAGGTAAGTAATTGAAACAGGAGCCAGGTGCTAACCCACCAGCTGGGGTGAGTCTGCCTTCTAAGCTGACATTAAGCTCCTCTGCCCGCTTCTCTCTCCTGGCAACTGCCTCCCACAGACGGAGGTGAGATTTATTTCCACCGGCACTAAAGATCACTTTCCTGAAGCCACCCCTTCACAAAGGGCACTTGGGCAGTGTTTCAGAAAGTATTTCCCAAATTCGGCTCTCTGCCCAGAGGCATGAAGCGGGCTGGAAACAGCAGTGTTTATAACTTCACCAGGAAGCTTCTGGCAGAATCTGCTAATGACTGCTGGCAAACAGCTGCTTCCTTTCCATGCCAGTCAATCAGGCCTCCTCACATGGGACCAGGGGGTAGGTTCTGGAAAGATCCAGAGACAACCACCAGGTGTTCACATCTGCATGGTTCAGGGGACCCCCCCCCCACCCCCGCTCAAGTGCTCCTAATGAACACACCCCGCAGCTTCCACGGAAAGTAATTCCAGGGATGGGAGGGAGAAGCAAGACTCGGGGTCAGTCGTTTCTATGGTAACGACCCTGCAGCACTGGCCTAAAGTGTCATCACAAATGAGCAACAAGTTCAATTCTTAGGAGTTAGCATTTCACGGCCAGAGATCACTCAGGAAAGATGCCAAAGAAAGAGGAAAAGTAACTGATGACCATCACAACATTTTCCAGTTTTCACACAACCGGGGGGGTTTGGGTCCAAAGGTGCCCAACAGGTGCTCACCATCGCCTTCTATAACACGGTTGCAGTGGAAACAAACATCACCAAATAGCTGGAAATGGGAAAAGACAAAAAAAAAGTGGTAAAATTAAAGATACGTTACAACTAAGTATCAGAACACCAAACATTTAATATAATTTCAGTTCTTCGTACAACTTAAATACCCTACAGCATGTTTCTAGCTTCCATATACATGCATTAACATACAATATTTTTCTTTCTGACTTAACTTCACTCTGTATAATAGGCTCTAGCTTTATCCACCTCAGTAGGACTGACGCAAATGAGTTCCTTTTTTTTTTTATAGCTAAGTAATATTCCATTGAATTGAAAGAATAGTGTGGAATCATATACAGTACCATATGTAAAAAAGATAACAAGAGGGAATTTTCTGTGTGATACAGGGAGCTCAACCGAGTGCTCTGTAACCACCTAGAGGAGTGGGAAGCATGGGAGATGGGAGGGGATTTCAGGAAGGAGGGGATATATGTATACCTGTGGCTGATTTACATTGATGTGTGGCAGATGCCAACACAATATTGTAAAACAATTATCCTTCAATTAAAAAAAAAATAGCCTGGCTACCTAAGCTCAGAATTTGCTGTTAATAGAGATGATCAGTAAATGCTCACTGACTAGTTTTTACTTACTACAATGAAAACAATTTACTATTCATCTTGATGAAAAACAAAACAAGGCTCTGGAGATGTTCCAGATTTCAGGATGGTAAAGGAGCATGAGGACCCCAGACTGGGCCCAGCACTGGAGTGGACAAAAGGCCAGAAGGACATTACTCGGTAAAGTGACAAAACTGGAATGGACAGGACATTACTCGGTAAAGTGACAAAACTGGAATGGACAGAGTAATCAATACTGGTAACAGTGGTTATACAAGTGAGTCCCGTATTCTTGGGAAGTACACACTGAAGCATTAGGGGTAAAGGACCACAGGGAATTTATCATCAAATGCTTTAGAAAAGAATCGGCACACTTTTGTACGTATACATTGACTTGTGTATAATGGGATGAGCATTTATGTGTGTGTCAGAGAAGGCAGGAAGGACACACAGGTGATGAAGCAGGTACTGAATCTGAGTACAACATGTAGGTATTTTCTTTGTATGTATTTACCACTTTTCTCTGAGTGTGAAGTGATTTTCCAAATAAAAAGTTAAAAAATCATGTGTACAGCCAAGTGTACATTTCCCCAGAGCTCTCTTTGCACGTAAATGTGGAGAAGCTCAAGTTCACATGAGTGTGTGTCACATTCAAAGAGCCCATCTCTACCTGGTTGTAGTGGGTTTCACAGTACGCCAGGCCCTTCCTCTCGTAATGGCGATGTCCAAGGAATGGCTTTTCACACTTAGCACAAACAAAATGCTGAAAGAAATGGCATGAGGTCGTATTTGCATCACCATGTTTTATTTATGTAGTGGAGCAAAGCCCCAGAGCTAAAGAGAAGATCCATGAAAGCCTAGGCGTTGGTGTCATCTGGGTCACAAGCGACCCTACGGTGCTCCCAGCCTTCACCCAGCATCCGGAGGCTTGGACTCAATAGCAGAATGAGAACAGAGCGGACACGTGGACGCTTCTCTGGGTTGGACCAGGAACCAAGAGGTCTCCCCGCACCATCACAGGCTGATCACAGCACTGTGCCGTCTACGTTCTTAGTACCCCACATCGCTGACTGTCACCAAGTGCCCCCACTCACCCCTCAGCATCCCCCAGCCATGCTGGCACCCCCGAGCCTTGGGTGTGTGAGGGCCCAGTCACCCTGCCACGGGCACTCACCTCCACGTGCCACTGCTTGCCCATGGCGTTCACCACACGCCCTTCGATGGGCCGGCGGCAGGCACCACAGATGGGCACCCCCATCTTGTCGTGGCATGGCAGGCAATACAGCTCCCCCTTGAGCTCCCGGGCGTCAGCGGTCAGTTCCTTCCTGCCCGAGAGAGGAGCCACTGAGCACCACCAGCGAGGGGAGAGCCGGTGGCTGGTGCGGCTGACACCCTGAGAGAAGGCATCTGAATAGACCACCACAACAACCCCATAACTGCTTGCTCCCCCCAGAGGTGGTCACAGTGATCGACCAGCTCCAGCAGGCTTCATATTCGTGTCAACATAAACATCACCCAGAGACGACCAGTCAAAAGTACCCCCAACACGGGCCCTTGTCTCTGCTGACACTTTATTATTATAGAGTCCCTCCTTGTTTTCCTTAAGAAGCTGGGGGAGAGGGATGCAGGCCCAGGGACAGACCTGCTGACGCTATCTTCCTAAAATAACAAGAGTGTGGAGACCAGTTCCACTTCCTGACAGACACTAACAAGCTGCTAAGAACAGCTGTAGGTCCATAGGAAACATGCAGCCCAAACGCCCAGACCGCTCCCCTGACAAATGCTTGAGTTCACTACTATCTTCAGTCTCCTGAGTTAATGAACAGAGGTAGCCCCCAAACAAGATGAATTTCATCTGTTTTAAAAGGTTCTTTAGGAGAAGTGCTCATGAAGAATGAACAGAGGGAGGAAAGGCAAGAAAACCAGACCAAGCAGGAACCGAATCCCCCAAACAAGCTGTCTGTCAGCTTTCACTGCAGCTCGCTACTCCCCGTGGTAACAGCCAGGGCAGTCACACCGACTACGGTCAAGTACCTTTTCCATTAAGTTCTTATAATACACAGCAGACTGTGAAACGCATAGCCTAACAACTTATCCTGAGCTACTGAAGAAAAAACAAAATTGCCTTTAGATGTAAATAGAGAGCGAAAGTAAACAGGTGTATTTTAAATGCTAATGGTTACAACTGTGAAAGTTATATCCATTTTGATACAAAGATAAGATCAATTAAAGTTTTTTTCTTTGCATGGGAGAGGGGACCCTGTATTAAAAACAATGTGATGAAAAACAGCTGTGGGGATCACTGGAGATATTTTAATATGAGCTGATAGACACAGGTTTGATCCCTGGGTTGGGAAGATCCCCTGGAGGAGGGCATGGCAACCCACTCCAGTATTCTTGCCTGGGAAATCCCATGGACAGAGGAGCCTGGTGGGCTACAGTCTGTGGTATCACAAGAGTCAGACACAACTGAGTGACTAAGCACACACATTTAAAGGTACATGTTTATGCACACTTGTACACGTACACACACACACACACACACACACACACACACACCCACGGCAACATGTTACCCAGTGAGACTTCATGAAGGGTCTGGGGTTCTCTGGGTATGAGTCTCTTGACTCTCCTATAGGTTTAACATTTTCTGGATTAAAAGCTGAAGAAAACCAGTTTGGGTGCTGGAGTAACATAATACCCAGGTCAGTGCGTTCACTTATTTCCACTGTCTGTACAGTAAGCAAGAGAACGCGGGCCTACCCACAGTTGGCGCAGTTGAAGTGGTCTGGATGGTAGGGGTCGTTCTTGAATATCAGGGGCTGCTCGTCGATGATGGCGTGGCACTTCTGGCAGATGTATTTGCCGAGGCCCCGGGCTTTCTCCCGGTTATGACAGGGGCGACACAGGTGCCTAAAAAGAGCCATAGAAGCTGACATTTAAAATCCAAAGTTCTTCTAATTAAAAAAAAAACAAAAAAACTTCCCATATCTATGCAAAAAAATTCAAGAGACCGTTTCTTAAAAATTACTGCTGTGTTTCAAGAGCAGAACCAAGCCCCACTTTCCATAGGAAGCTACTTACTCCCACCCAGATGATCAGGTAGTGCTTAAAAGACCCCCCTGGCAGCCGTGCCAGATGCAGGACAATGCCAGGGCACCCCCCACAGGCCCGGCCACGCCACACTGCCCGTGCATGACCTGGGAGCACAGGTGACCCTGAGGCACCACCCTGCCCACCCACCCACCTGCCTTGTGGGGACCGGTGCCCTGCTCGTACCTTCCGGCGTTCTTGACGAAACCGATGTCGGCCAGGACCTCCTGGCAGAGGTCGCAGCGGAAGCACTCGGGGTGCCAGCTGTTGTTCATGGCTTTGATCACCCGGCCGATGATGAATTCACCTGCAGGAGGGACACTCAGGCCACAGCTCGGCCTCCCTGCCCACGGCCCCGGGAAAGCATTCTCCCTGTGCTAGGACCCCACAGGAGGCGCTGCGTTAGAAAAACGCCTCCATGTCCTCTGAGCCCTTGTGTTTGGCCCTGCAGCCACATTCTTGGGCCATCTTGTCTCATCTCTGGGTCTGTTCTCCTTTTCTAAACAAGGTGTGGGCTCTCCCTCTCCGAGGCCTGTGGTTATATCAGGTCATAGGCACAGAAAACAGAAATTCACAGCCTGCTTTCTTGTGACGCAGACTTAACTTCTTCCTGCATCCAGCCTTCTCAGCATCTACTTGCTAATCCCAGGTTCCCCGGCTGTGTGACCGGCAGGCCACCTCTGTGCCTCTCGAGGTCCCTGCTGCCCCCCACCGACTGCATTGACAAAAGGGAATTGCATGGAAGCCCGGCAGGTCCTGGGGTCAGTCACCCCTTGGGCCATGAGAAGTGGTGCTCTCGGGTTGGGACTCTCCCAGGTGGTTAACCTCGATGACGGGGAGTGCGGCTGACAAGCACCTGACAACTCTCCCTCCTACGCAGCTCGTGGGAGGAAGTCCTGCAGAAGGAAACTCACTTTTCACGGCAGGTTGGGCACCAACACTTACCACACTGATGACAGCAAGGAGCAAAGAGCATCTGGAAGTCATGTTCACAGTACTTCCTTCCTTCAAACTGAAACAGAAAGTACCACCCCTCGTGAGTAGGAGACAGCCCCAGGATCCATCATCCTCCTAAGGCCTGTGAAGCAGAGGGGCACCCTCTGGCACCTTCCACACACATGCGTGTGGATACAGGACAGGCTCCCCGACCAGCTGAGGCCAGAAGTAACCCTCCACCTCCAAAGAGCAATGAGCCCGCTGCTCACCAGGCTTCACCAGGTCTTGGCTCAAACCCCACCTGCAGGGTGGAGGAGAACCACAGGCCCTTCTCCCCATGTTGAAAAAATAAATTTATAGACAGTAAATATTCTAGCATATTTTAACTGTAAACACTTTTGTGTGATGTGCTGTGCTTAGTCACTCAGTCATGTCCGACTCTTTGCCACCCCATGGACTGTCCATGGAATTCTCCAGGCAAGAATACTGGAGTGGGTTGCCATGCCATCCTCCAGGGTATCTTCCCGACCCAGGGATCGAACCCAGGTCTCCTGCATTGCAGGTGGATTCCTTACCATCTGAGCCACAAGGGAAGCCCATTACAAAAATTATTACTATACAAATGATCAAAATATAAGTATGGGGACTTCCCTGGTCATCCAGTGGTTATGCAGGGGACATGGGTTCGATCCCTGGTCCCAGAAGATTCCACAAGTGGAGGAGCAGTTAAGCCCACGTGCCATAACTACCAAGCCTGTGAGCCTCAACTACGAAGCCTGCGTGCCTCAATTAGAGAGTCTTTGCACCAGAATCAAAGATCCCACATGACGTAGTGACGATTCTGATGCAGCTAAATCAATCTATCAATTGATCAATAGTTTTTAGGAAAGCATGTTACAAGTGTTAAATTGCATTTACTGTTTGATTATTCGCATGAGCACCATATCCTACCTAGATAAGCAGGACCCCTCTTTTCCTCACAGTGATTTCAGCCCTCCACTGATAAGGATGCCTGACACCTAGAAGACTCGGAGTTCAACATTATCTAGTTTATTAATGTTTTGTATTTGGGGGACTGCTTGTACCCTTCTCACAGTATGGGAAAAAGAAAGTGATGGAGAGGCAACAGCAAGCCACGGAGATCAAGAGCCTGCCTCTTCTCTTTTCCTCCCTCTTAAGGCCATTGCCATAACTACCCATTTCAGTAAAAATCTTAGCTCTGAAAATAGTAGGTCAGGGAAAGAAAACCATGTCAGATATCAGAGGACCAACCTGGGTTCTAACCCTATTACATCACTGGTCTGCTCTTGTCAAGGGCACGCAACCTCTCTTGGCCTCAAAAAGGATCAGGCAGGTAAAGGCTTTACAAGTGTGGAGACGAGGGTTTCCTTGGGGCAGGCTCCCTGGACCCCCGAGGCTGCGCTGCGGGCCTGGGCACCAGGGGCCACAGCCTCCCCTGCACCAGCTTAGGGACTGGAGAGCCCTGCTCGGTCCCCAGAACGAGCCTGAAGGCCATCACCCTTGACAGAAAGAGATTCCTGTTCTGATGGCGAGGGTTTCTGTCGTAGGGAACATGTGTTCTGGGAACACGGTAGGAGCTGAATAGATGTGTCTGAGCAACACGGTATTCTGGAGTTTGTCCCGACACACACACTGCTCTGCTCTGTGGCCCCATGACTTCTGCAGGTTGGCCGCGAGCCTCCCTCCCAGGCCCCATTCCTATGGGAAAACAATGTTGGACTGACCAACAACTGACTTACTAATGACCTTTAAAAGCCACCTTTCCTTCCTCAGGAATGGCCTGTAAAACAGGAAAAGTTTAAAATCTGCAGGAGGAGAAACCAAACGGCAGCCACGTCTGGGTGTCACATAACTGTGTACACATATCACCATATAGAGATATGCGTGCAGACGCACAAGGAGGTGATCACACAGGCACACACTCACACACAGACACATGCACAGCCACACACACAGACCACACACAGACACACACCACACACACAGATATACACAGACACAGATATATACACAGACAAGCAGACACACACACACACACTGTTGCCCTCACTCCCAGATTGAGGCCGTCCCTAGACCAGCCCCAAAGCAGACGTGAGGGGGCATTTCAGGACAGTCAGCATGAACACACTTGCACCCAGCACCCATGGTAACAACCATAGGACCAGGAAGAATAGGTGTTTGGGAAAGAAGAGGAGACACTGAGAAGAACAGGATAAGATGGGGTGCCCCCACTCAACAAACAAGAGCTCCTTTAGGACACAGGTGCTGGGGGGCATCCACAGGGCTGATCACCACCCACCATTACTGCCCAGCCCCCACCACGACCGAGCATCATTGGCCAGACCTCCCTCCCTGTCCCCTCCACCCACCATCACTGCCCAGCCCCCACCAACACTGCCCAGCCCCCACCAACACAGCATCACTGCCCAGCTCCCCCAGCCCAGCATCACTGCCCAGGCCCTCTCTCCCCGCCCCCTCCACCCAGTATCACTGCCCAACCACCCCCCAACCCCCCAGCATCACTGCCCCGCCCCCGCAGCTCACCCATACCCACCTCATAGAAGAGGCCCTCTGGGAACTGCTGGAAGCACTGGGCACACACGAAGCACTGCTCATGGTAGAGCTCGCCATTGCTGTTGACAATCTTCTCAGCGGGCGCAAAGCCACCCCGGCAGCGCTCACAGCTGGCGTTGGCCAGGGCGTTGGCCATGTTGCTGCAACAGACAGACAGGGGACATGGGTCACAGATGGCAGCCCTTCCGAAAGCTCGGTCTGGGGTCACAACAACCGTGTCTTGTCCATAAAGCTGGCTTCCCACCTGCGACCCAAGGTCTCAAGCCCACTTTCTCATGTGGCATCTGGATGCAGACCCTCTGGTTTGCTAACATCCTGCATCCTCCTGCCAACAGCCCAGAGGGCACCCTACCCCCTGCCCGGCCCGTGAAGAGCCAGGGCTGAAGGGAAGCCTCATGAGCCACATCAAAGGATTGAACTGAGGGCCTGATATCGGCTTCACTAAACTGCCCCCCAGCACAGCCTGTACATGCTGAAGGCACAACCCAGATACAGGCCCCAGCTGGTGAGACCCTGCCAAAGCAGCTTCAGTCCTATAGTCCGACAGGGGGACAAATGCCAAACATGGATACTGGGAGACGGATCCGAACACAGTCATCGGGAGATGGATCTGAAAGTCACAGAATTTCCCACCCTGAGAACATTTTACAGCCGGTGATATGCAGGTCCAGAAACAGACAAGCCCAGCCTCGCACAGCTGTCTGGTTCAAGGGAGACACAGGCCCAGAATCCAGGCTCCCCTGCCCAGGTGTCAAAATGGGATGATGGTATCATGCTCGACAGGACCTGAGAGACCTGTCACGAGAGAGGAGCCACGACAAGACCCTGGCTGAGCAGCTACCAGCCATGGTTCCCCTGGACCCTGGACACTCGGGTGCGTTCAGCAAAGGGAAAGCACCAACCGAGCCCCCGATCAGATCTCTCCAGACTGCGGGCTCTGGGGAAGGACTGTTGGGTCTCTGGACAGCCCTCAGGGGGAAGGCCCTGCCAGAGCTGGTACTGGCCCAGCGGATTCATGATTTGCAAGTTTATTTTCAGATACCCAGACGCCCACTCAGAGCATGCGCTCCGCTGTGTGTCTGCATCCCCAGACAGCCACTCAGCCCTCCTTGGGCAGTCACTGCCAACCTCCAGAGCCTGCCCAGCCCCCAGGGGGGAGGCAGAGTTCCCCCCATCCCTTGGAGGACTGCTGCCTTGTTCCCATCACAGCCCACATCTCACTGCTTCCTTAGCAAGGTCTGCACAGACCACACCTCACCCCCACTCCCACAGAAGACGACCCCACCCTCGCCTGGCAACAGTCTCACAGAGCAACATCCTGCTTTGTCGACTTCACACCCCACGCAGAAGTCTATGTCCACGACCCCACACCAACAAAACTCGATTAAAGCATTGCCAGGAAAGGAAGGGAGGGATGTGGCCTTGACAACTGGCAAACTTGACCTAAGTCTCCTACTGCATCGAACTGTCTATCTGTTGTTGAAAAAGTACTGGGGATCAGGGAGAGAAGTCATCAGCTCCCTTGTCACCCGGCTCTGCTGTGAGCTGGATGAACAAGGGCAGTTTGGTTCTGGTCCTCTTCTCCCAACAGGGACCAAAATCCACAGGTGCCCCTCGACAATGTGCAGTGGCCCACAGCCACCCTCACAGGCCCAGTACTGCTCTGAAAGTCAAATAAGAAAAAGTCTATAAAACCACTTTGGAAACCAAAAGGAGCTACTCAAACATCAAGCATTGTTACTAACTTAAAATCCTCTCAAAAGAGTCACTGAATTCTCAGTGATTTTAGCAGAATCCCAAGAGATCTACAGGAGAAACCCTGGAGTGCCCTGAACCCCAATTTCCCAGATCTGTGACATTATCCGGGAGGAAAAGTCCCCTCTTCCCCACCTCTCTGCAGGGGTCACAATTTCTTTATAAACTTCATTCAAAACAACATCTTCCAGAAGACTGAAGGCAGATGGCATGGCTTTATTGAGACACACAATTTGCAAACATGTTAACACAATGTCACTCTTTCTACCAGGGTTTTGTCATTTTGGAAACATATTTCATATAAAATTAATATTAATATTATTAATGTGTAATGAGCACGTTGCTATTTTAAGTGAACTAATCACAAGTACTTAAAATTTTTCTCAGTTTTATGTTCTAAAACAGTAAATACCGATAAAACAAGACCTATTTGGAGACCTCAATATTTTTTAAGACTATGAATGGGTCCCCAGATCAAATTGTTTATCACTAACCAATTTATGCTCATTACACTACAGACCATTTATACTCAAGTTCAAATACTCACAGATTAGAATGCGGTTAGAAAACAGACACATTATAAAAGCAAGTTTTCCCCCACACGCATGAAAAGTAAATTAGTCTTAGAGAGAAGGTTCTGTGTTTTTGAAGAAGTGTTCATTTTAACAACAAGCAAGAAAACAAAAGGAAAGAGAACATTAGCAGAAACTTTGAGGAAAGAAGCCCAAACAAACCAATAATTTCACCAACCTACTCAACTGCTTACATTGCCCTTCTTCTCTGACCCTGTAGCACTATTATATGTATATATATATATATATATATATTTTTTTTTTTTAATGGGCTGTTTTTGAGTAGTTTTAGGTTTACAGCAAGGTTCAGTGGAAGATGCAGAGTTCTTGTACAGCCCTGACCCTCGGGGCACAGCCCCCCGCAGCCAATACCCCCAGATGGTAAAGTGAGGACCACACTGAACACTGTGAGCTGTCGTCGGATTAGTTATAATTAACAGGCTAATATTTCAAAGAGGATTTCCATGGTGGGAAATGTACGCCTGGGGAGCAAGAGAGCCTTGGTGATGGTCTGGTCACAACTGTTTCAGCCGATCTGCATCCACAAATCAGCCGCGCACAGAAAACCTGACATCACCGAGCCTTCCGTTATTTAAGTGCCTTGTTTATCGAAGTGTGTGAAACATATGTTCTAGCATTAAAGTGCAGGAATGTGAGCCTCCAAAGCACCTTGAGTTCACCAAGCATTCTGGTTACAGTGTAACTGTGTTGGTCCGATTGGTGTTAGAGCTCATCAGGAGCTTGCTGTCTCAGGTAAAGAGAAGCGGGACATCTACAGCGAAAGCATAGGGAGTGGAGGGAGGAAGCAGAGACTCAGGCCAGGTAAACTCCCCTCCCTGCTAAGCACACCCGGAGATGGAGATGCAGTGATTCCATTCCAGCTCCCAGGAGGAGTCAGCAGGGCCCTCCGCCTGCCTGTAGGCAGCACATTCCTTCTCTCCTCCCTTCTTTTCTGCACTTCGTCCTGGGCACTCTCGCCCCCCACCAGTCCTGGGAGGAGCCCCGCTGAAGGTGCAGGTCAAACCCCAAGGCAGTGAACTCCAGCCCCAGGAGGGGGCGTGGGAGGGGGCCACTCACAATTTGGCGTAAAAGTCACAGAACTCCTTGTAGACCCTGACATCGCTGTGCCGGCGCTGCACCCTGGACTCGGCCCTCTCATCCTGGCTGCCAAGACCCCGGGGCTCCCCGTTACGGGCCGCCGGGGGGACCTCCTGGTCCTCTGGGATGACGGCTGGGCGCGGGCCCCGGAGCGCCATGGTAGGAGCGGCAGGACTGAGGGACAGGGGATGGAGGGACGCACAACACCCAGGCGGCTCCCCTGGTCACTCCCCCGCACTCCCCTCCCGCTTCCCACACGTCAGCTGCTCCAGGGTCACGCAGCCCTTCCCGTCCAGAGTCCAGAGCTTGCGGTGGGTCTGGAAGCTGCAGGGCCCTCCCCTGACAAAGGATCGGCTGTGCAGCCGCCCTCCAGGGGAAGTAACAGCCGCCGGTGGCGGCGCTGGCAGGAACCCATTCCCTCCCCGGCTCTGGGCAGTGACGGCTCAGTCCCAGGCTCCCGAAGGGGTGCCAGGGAGAGAGCCCGCCAGGGAGAGAGCCCGTGTCCAGTTACAACTCCTCCTGTTTGGCCCCAGTCGAGCCTATAACCCAGCGGCCAGTCCTCCTGGGTCTGCATCTCGGGCAAAGGACAAGGGATGCTCTCCACCTGGCTGTGCTCCTAACACAGGGTCGCCCGCAGTGCTCACCGTCAGCCCTGCAGAGGTGGGGGCCTGGGGCCTGGGGAGTAGATGGGGGAGGGGGCAGCCTCTCCAGTCCCACCTCTCAGTCCCTCGAGTCTCCAACACAGCCCGAGGGTGTCTCCTGGGCAGCAGGGGCAGCTGTTCTTTTGGGGTCTCAGCTTCTTACAAAGTAACTGCTTGTGTTACGTCCTAACACCATGTGCTGTCACATCAGAACATTCGGAATGCCTACTGTGTGCTCGCAGACCTAGCGGGTATGTAAGAGGTGCCCAACCCACTTAGCACAGGGAGCCTGCGTGCGGCCGGGAGCCACCTGTGTTCCCTACAAGATTCACGCAGGTAATAGTGCGTTGCTCCCCAGGGTCCAGGAGCCAAGGGTGGATGGGCAATCATGTGGCCCCGACCGGTGCGGGCTGCAGGGCCGGCCAGCTGGTCCCTCACATCCCCTCCCAGCCAACTCATGTCCAACACAGAGCGGACATGAATTAGTCCTCCAAGAGGACAAGGGGTAATTTGAGGCCAAATCAACACCATTGCTCAATTTTTGTATCCAGGCCTTTTGTTACTTTTAAACCATTTCTGGCACTTAATAATGTCACTCTAAGAAATGCAAACAATTCTTTAGACTGTGATTGTAACCATAAGAAAACGTTTATCTGAACTCCCTTGACCTAGATCACTACAGCCTGCACACGCAGCAAGACAGCCTTGAAGCAAGTGGGAAGCTGTTTTAATATAAAACCCCTCAAGGCCAGCTTTGAGCAGTGGGCCTGTGTGGTAGTTTCCTGGGTTCTGGGATTCACAGAGGTTCTCCCGGGGGCTTCCATCATCCGATCAACCCCCCTCCTCATGGCTGACATGGGGTCTCCGGCAGATCCCACAGGACAGGTCTGTACCCTAGATGTCCCTGACGTCCATCCAGACTGGAGAGGCTTGTATTTCATGAGCTCTGACCACTTTCTCATCTACTGGGCCGAGTCTCAGTCCCTTAGAGTCACTGTAACAAAACACCACTGACCAGGTGGCTTATAAACAACGGAAATTCACGTGTCACGGTCCTGGAGGCAGCAAGCCCAGGACCAAGGCACCAGGGTGGCCAGTGTGGCCGTGCTGGGTGAGGACTCTGCCCATGCCCCCTGGGTTCTGGCTGGCGCCTCCTCGCTGAGCCCTCCCGCGATGGAGGGACAGGGGCTCCACGGGTCTCATTCCAGACCTCCACGCCTGACCTCATGGCCTCACAAGCATCAGGGGTCAGGATCTCAACGTACCAATTTTGGGCATGTTGGTACATATTTGTACATTTGTACATATGTACATATTTGTACATATGTTGGTACATTTGGGTATGATGGTACCAAATTTTGGTACACAAACATTCAGACCAGAGCAGGAGGTCCAGGACCCAGGCTGAGTGCACCCGACAGCCTGCTGGATGCGTAAACCACATGCAGCTCGTCTGTGCTGAGCTGATCCCGCGTTCGGCCCTCCCACATGCTGCACGAAAGGCTGCAAGTCCACCAGCCCAGCCGATGCCATGATTTCAGCCAGAACAAATTCTGCCCCTGACGTAACACCCTGCCTGAGACGAATAACCTGCCCAAAGGTAACAGACCAAGAATGGCAGCTGTTCCTAAGAGCTCAAACACCGAGGGCCTGGACAGAAGCCCGAGCATGTTTGGCAAAGTTTAAAAAGCAACTTTTAATAACTGGTATTTTTAAAATTCAAATCCTCTCAAATAATTTTTGAATTGAATTACATTGAATTCAACTGAATTACATGCATCATTACCAAACACCATCTATGTGGGTTTTTAAATTTTTATTTGAGTATAGTTGATTTACAGTGTTGTTACTTTCTGCCAGAAAGCAAAGTGAATCAGTTATGCATATACAGACATTCCCTATTTTCCAGATTCTTCTCCCATAAGGTAATTACAGAGCACTAAGCAGAGCTCCTGGTGCTACATGGCAGGTCCTCATCTACATGGTTGGTTAACACCAAGCGGAGCATGCTGACCAACTGCCTGGGAAACGGACTCCGACATAGAAACGTGTAGGTCGATGCTCCCTCTTCTGTGGGTGCAGTCCCGTGCTGATGTCACCCCAGCGCCTGGCAGGAGCTTCCAAGACCTTGGCCCACAGGAGCCCCGTGTATCCAGCGTGTGGGGACAACCTGGTTAAATTACCACGGGGCAGACTGACTGTGCTCACTGTCTCTCTGGCTGTGTGTGCATGTGTGCTCAGTCATGTTAAACTCTTTGAGACCCCATGGACTGTAGCCTGCCGGCTTCTCTGTCCACGGGGCTTCCCAGGCAAGAATACTGGAGTGGGTTGCCATGCCCTCCTCAGGGGATCTTCCTGACCCAGGGATTGAACCCAGTCTCTGGCATCTCCTGCATTGGCAGGTGGGGTTTTTGTTTTTTGTTTTTTTTTTACCACTAGTGTCACCTGGGAAGCCCTCACTGTCTCTCTGTTTCATGCAAATGGGAAATTCACTCTGATTTTCCTTTTCTACTAAAACAAAACAACTGTGACACAAAGTAAAGACACTGGTGCTGGCAAGTTCCTTCTCATGCCCCCGTTTCTGGCACAAACGCCCATTTCCTGCACAGGAGGACAGAGGTGAGAGTGGCCAGAGCACAGGATACTGCTGCTCCTGTGATATTCTGCCCCTCAGTCAGAGTGCCCCTGGCTGCAGAGCAGAAGGAATCCATGCAGCAGGAAGGGCCAGAGGGAAGAACTCAGGTGCTCTCGTCCTCCACCAGGTGGAAGGGGGGTGCCACACACCTGTCCCCTGCTGTGCTGGCCCGGCCCGGCGGGGGGGAGGGGGTGAGGGAGGCATGAGAGGGGTCCTCACACACGGGCCTGGGAATGCCACTCTGGCTGGCTCAAGCAAGAGTTACTTCCAAGTTTATACCCGTTTGTGGCTTATCAAGTATATATCACACACCTGCTTTAATTATTAGAGAAAAGGACACACTGGCCAGAAATGAAGGGCGTCCTGGTTACAGTAAAGGTCAAATGCCGCCCGTCCAGGACGCCAGTGCTGGTCCTCAGACGGTGACTCCCTCCCAGGGGCCAAGGCCACGCTGGCTCTGCACGCGCTGGCCTGGCCTGTTGTTTTTCAACCTTGAAGGAATGCGTCCCTGACGTGTTTAACGTTCTCTGTTCTGACAAACAGAAAACTGTCCTGAGACCTGGCTTCCCCGGAGCAGGTTCCCAGTCATCCGAGCGGCTGTCTTCTCAGTTACAGTCTGCAGTTTGGCTCAAAAAGCCATAAGCTTCTCTCTATTCCTATTATGGATTGTTTATTGATTATTTCCATCAACAGGAGCAAGAGGCACAGTCTTTAACAGCAGAAAACTGGGGAATGGTAGGTGGTGGGCAGCCCCCTGGTGGGGACCCTGTGGGCTCTGGGATGTGCAGGGGCCAGACTGCACAGCTCTGTGGGGGGCTGGACTCCCCAACTCCAAACACACGCAGCTTATTACAGATGATGGACAAGAGGCAGGGGAAACACACTACAGTCCTGCCACACAGACACAGCCCACTGACACCTAATCTCTGCTCCTGCTCAAACCCACACACACTCGTGTTTCCACAAATGGGAGGGCTGTGGACAGTCGCCTTGACCGGTGATGATAAAACATTCCCAGCTCTGCGGACACTGTCCAACAGGCAGAGACATGCAGGCCCTTCCTCCCCAGCTTCCGGCCTTCCAGGCCCGCCCATGTCCAGTTCCTCCTGGAAGCTCCTCTGGGTTCTGGCCTGTGCTGGCTGACCTGTGTCTGGGAGCTGTGGAATTCGGGATGCCCTAAGCCTGCTCCTCCTGCAAAGGGGCCGGCCCGCACGGACACGACTCCCAACCAGCCCCTCAGGCTCCCCCAACTCCCAACCAGTGGGACCAGCTCTACCCGTGTGAAGTCCCAGGGGACAGGACAGGCTAGCCAGTGGGCAGATCTGTCCTTGGCCCAGGTCCCCCCGGGACTGAGTGACTCCATCTAAGGGCCCCACCCATGACCTCAGCCTGGCTTCATGCCCTCAGTAAAGAAACCCCCTGGACTGCCATCGAGGCTAGAATCTGCAAGCGGCTCCCAGGCCCCTCCCATGGTCAGTCAGAAGGGCAGGGTTTGGTCAACCTGAAGAACATGCTCAGAATTCCTCTTATAGGCTGGGCAGGTTTTCTCTGCGTGTTTAGCGTCTTTCACAGGAAAATGCGCCTGGAGCAGCCCTTCCACCCTCAGGTCACTTCTCTTGCACTTGTGCTAGAGACCACAAACACACAGTCTCACTCCTAAATGTCCTTTTTAAGGGATCTACTGTGTCCTGAGCAAAACATACAAGCTCAAGAAGGTGTCGTATTTCAAACACAAAAGGGCAGTACTTTGAGCGAGAGTGTTGACTTCAGGGAAAGCTGGGTTAGGATGAACTCCCTGCAGAGTGTCCAGAGCACCTTCACGACCAAGGTGGCCACAGCCCACTTGCCTTCTGGCTCTCAGCTAGGTTCTTATTTTAGTTCTGACTCAGCTGGGACGGCTCCCCTATCGCTGACCTTTGGTGGAGCTGGAGGAGGAAGCCAGCTGAGTTACTCTGACCATCTGTGACCCAGCTGACTGTGAGGCCAGCCTCCTCAATGAGAAACACAGTGAGAATTTCAAGACAAAAGCACAGATAGGAACATTTTGCTCAAGTCAAAACAACCCTTTCAAATTTTAATCTACATGTCTCTCTGCCCCTTGTTTTCTTTTAAACATAGAACATGTTTTCCTGTACATTCTAGCACATTAAGCAACATTTGAAAATACCGGACAAGAGGAAGTGGAGGAACTGAAATATTGTGTTTTCTGGTAACTTTAAAAACTTTCATTAACTTCCCACTTGGCGAGGGACCTGCTTCATCTATCGTGCCCGAGATGCTCCTGAGGTAGCTGGGGGACATGAGGGCCAAGCAGGGTATCCGGTGCCAGCTAGTGTCTCTCCGTGTCCCCCTCTTCCAGTCCATGCAGCCCCTCTCCTCCCATGAGGCCCCCCACCCACTGGGTGAACTAGGTTTCTGCAGGCAGGTCGCAGGCTTAGGGGGGAAGCTCTTGCCCAGTCCCCAGCTTTTCTCAGGGGGCGCGAGTCTGTCCCTCTGGAGGAGTGGTGGTCACGTCAAACCTAACCAAACCTGACCTGACCCGGCTGCAGGCAGGCCCGCCCACTCCTGGAGAGCACCTTGGGGCTCTGATCTGAATCTGGGCACTGGGCCACGGAGATGCCACTCAGCCTTGCTGCCTCTTCTTCCTGGCCCTGCCCCCAGTGGGCATCCTGGGTGGGCGGGGCTGCTCCTTCCCGCCTCTGCAGCCCCTCTCAACGGAGCTCTTAGAGACAGTGACCCATCTTTACAGTGAGCCTTCTTTATCCTGATCTCCCTGTGGATCCTCTCCCCACTGGACCCAACTCACTGCTTGAGGCTGCGCTCAGACTCGGATCCAGGCAAACACCCACACCTGCGTGTGAAGCTGGGCAGGGAAGAAGGCACGTGGTAAGTTCACCAGGGTCCAGGGAGCTCCCCACTTGTGCCCCTCTGAGCCTGGGGTGGGGTCCCTCCGCCCCTCCCGCCCACAAACTCCCAGGAAACTGTGGAAGAGAGGCCTGTGTAGGGGAAGCACAGGACTCAGGAGGTTGAGCGGTGCCCCGCGGCGTCTTCCACATTTATGACTTAAATGATATAAAAGGGACGTTGAGTCTTCCTGACTCCGGGGCCCTAATCCTCTTGTCAACAGAGCTGATGCCAGGGTGGCCGTGCATCTGCCTGTGCCCAGTCCACACCAAGCACAGCAAAGCACACACCAAAACCATCTCTTCTTACTGCATAAATGAGAGCGGAGATGCCACCAGAACTGACCTGGCCCAGGACGCATGACTGAGCCGGGAAAAGAGAAAGAACAAAATGACCAAGTTTTCAAAGAGCTCAGTCTACCAGGAAAGCCAACTGGAAGATGCATGCTGAGAATGGTGCCAACACACCCCACCTTCGGTGCCACAAACACTCCCGCCAAGCTCTCCGACCAGGAGACCCTGACTTCTGAGTGTCCAGTTTCACAGGAATCCTGCTCGTTCAGCAGCTGAGTCAGAACCCCCACCTCCATCAGATCCTCGGATCCCTCCCCCGCCCTCCCCATCAGATCCTCAGACCCCTCCCCCCACTTCCATCAGATCCTCAGACCCCTCCCCCCACCTCCATCAGATTCTCTGCATCTGACTGGTTCCTCTCCCCATCCCCCAACTCCCCACCCCAGGTGATGTCCAAAGCCCTGGCAGGAATCCCATGAGGTCAGTTTGGCTCAATCCCTCCCCCACTACACAGCCCAGCCCCAGTGTCCCTCTCAGTAACTCTCCACCACTGACCAACCCCGCCGTGTGCCTTGGCGGTAAACCCCTACTTTCCCTGTGAGACTCAGAGCTGAC
Organism: Dama dama; assembly: GCF_033118175.1. Lineage (NCBI taxonomy): Eukaryota > Metazoa > Chordata > Mammalia > Artiodactyla > Cervidae > Dama > Dama dama. The sequence goes on along the minus strand of NC_083691.1, from coordinate 59,942,823 downwards.
CCCACGTCTCTGCCCTGCTGCAGGTTCCCCACATTCACCCCAATGGTCCTTCCAGTTCTCTGACAGTATCCACATCTGTGGGTCACCCCCCACCCACCACAGGGGCGGGGTCCGCCGATGGGCTCCGATGAAGACAGGTCAGCAGAGTGGTAACTGGTCACTTCTGGGACTAGACTATGAAATGCTGCAACTCTCGTCCCCTCTCTGGGGCCACTCACACCCCTCCCCCTCCCTTCCAGCCTCAGGAAGAGGCAGACTCTCAGACCCTCAGCACAGGCACTGGCCTGAGCTGAGCCCAGGTTCCTGGCCCACAGGATGTGGGAGATGATCAAAATGGTGACTGCAGGCCTGCCAGCGGCAAATCCTGTCCACAGGTTGGATCTGGCTGCCCGGCTGCTTTTGTAAATACAGTTTACCAACACCTTGACTCACATATTCCAGGCCTGCACTCACACTATGACAGAGGGCTGAGTAGTTGTGACACTGACAGCTCACAAAGCCTGAGATATTTATCACTGGCCCTTAACAAAAAGTCTGCCAGCTCCCATTGCTGCTAAGTGCTGGGTAATTTGTTTCTCACCAAAGATAATTAACGCACTTGCTCCTGCAGCATGTTGGGCCTTTCTCTAACAACGCATGGTCTCTTAAGTATCTCTCTCTCTCTGCTTTCCACACACACTAACTTCTCTGTTAGCAGACAATGAGTATTTCAACCAGCTTCCCCACTCATATCGCTGGCACGTGGCAGGCCCTTAACAATGCAGACAGAACCACAAACGTCTCATGCAGAAAACCCACAACCTGATAGCATATCCTTTAAATACAGCACAACATTAGATCAGGAAGAGCCGAGACTACAACTTGTGCTGAATAGGTATTATTTCCGGCTAAATCCCTTACAAGGCATTTCTTGACTGCCATACACAGAATGATTCCAGATCCAGGAAAAATTTTGATCTTTTTTGGTTATACTTTCATAAAACCACTCAGTCTAAAATACCTGTGGCTCAGTGGTAAAGAATCCGCCTGCCAATGCAGGAGACTTGGGTTCTATCCCTGGGTTAGGAAGATCCCCTGGAGTAGGAAATGGCAACCCACTCCAGTATTCTTGCTTGGAAGATCCCCTGGACAGAGGAGCCTGAGGAGCTACAGTCCATGGAGTTGCAAAGAGTCAGACATGACTTAGCAACTAAATAACAAAACATCAGTTGCTCTCCAACCCTGCCTAGATTCAGTTCAGTTCAGTAGCTCAGTCGTGTCTGACTCTTTGCGACCCCATGAACCGCAGCATGCCAGGCCTCCCTGTACATCACCAACTCCCAGAGTCCACCCAAACCCTTGTTCATTGAGTCAGTGATGCCATCCAACCATCTCATCCTGTCGTCCCCTTCTCCTGCCCCCAATCCCTCCCAGCATCAGGGTCTTTTCCAATGAGTCAGCTCTTCGCATCAGCTGACCAAAGTACTGGAGTTTCAACTTCAACATCAGTCCTTCCAATGAACACCCAGGACTGATCTCCTTTAGGATGGACTGGTTGGATCTCCTTGTAGTCCAAGGGACTCTCAAGAGTCTTCTCCAACACCACAGTTCAAAAGCATCAATTCTTCAGCGCTCAGCTTTCTTTATAGTCCAACTCTCACATTCATACATTACCACTGAAAAAACCATAGCCTTGACTAGATGGACCTTTATCGACAAAGTAATGACTCTGCTTTTTAATATGCTGTCTAGGTTCGTCATAACTTTCCTTCCAAGCCTAGATTACTGACATTAGTTTTCACCATGAAACAAAGAATATGTTTTTTCGCATCTGGAAATGTTACCGAAATTTTCCAGAGAGGCGCTTTTTTTGTTTTGTTTTGCCACACGGGGCCTGCAGGATCTTTGTTCCTCAACCAGGGATGGAACCTAGGCCCTTCGCAGTGGAAGTGCAGAGTCCGAATCACTCTTGGGGATTCAGTGGTTAGGGCTCAGCGTTTTCACTGCTGAGGGCTTGAGTTCAACCCCTGGGCACAAGGTGTGCAGTGTGGCAAATAAAATAAAATAAAATTTGTAAACCACTGCAGAATCTCAGTCTTGCCCCAACAACGTCTTTGTGCTTGAACTGAGAACTAAAGCTGGCAGCAGAGACTCAGAGATCAGCACACACACTCTGTGCTCTGATTCCTGGTTGGGTCCCAGCTCTGACACAGATGTTGGGGCAGGAGGACAATATTCAGGCAAGATAAAAGGTAGGCTATTCTTATAGTGTTTAGTTTTAATTTTAAGCAATATATTCATTATGACACAAAAATGTCATGTGCGCGTGCGTGCTAAGTCGCTTCAAGCTGTGTTCGACTCTGCGATCCTACGGATGGTAGCCTGCCAGGCTCCTCTGTCCATGAGATTTTCCAGGCAAGAATCCTGGAGTGGGTTGCCGTGCCCTCCTCCAGGGGATCTTCCCCCCAAAATGTAATATTTTTTAGCTTTTAAAATCTATTTTCTCTGGCAAATCTCTATGAATTATCAATGAGGCAGAAAAATTCCGTTTTGTTTCAACAGGCATGACAGGAGCTTACCCTTGGTAAATTTCTAACTTTTAAGATATGATCAGGTGTATTCTGACTGTCAGGTAAGAAATCTTAGCCTAAACCTGAGAGGCCTAAGTGAGTAGTCAAGAGTTCACTCTGAACACTCGGGGAGCAGCTGCGCTCAGCTCCCAAAGCGCCAACCATGGGTCTTCTAGGCCCTTCCTCCTCTGTGAACAGCGCAGCACCCTGAGAACCCCTCACAGCCAGAAGAGCTGGGAACCTCGAGAGAGGCCAAGCTGGTATAGAGATTAATCATTTTACATTTATATGGAAATTATTTATTAATAATCTTACCCACTGTGGGTTTGGGAAAGATTTCATAAACAGAACAGAAAAAGCAAAAACTTTATATAAAGATAAACTATCAAAATTAAAAAAAAAAAAAAAAAAACACCACCTCTGGGCTTCCCTGGTTGCTCAATGGTAAAGAATCCGTCTGCCAATGCAGGAGACACAGGTTCGCTCCCTAATCGAGGAAGATCCCACATGCAGAGGAGCAACTAAGGCCATTCACCACAGCTACGGAGCCAGGGAGCTGCAGCTCCTAGGGCCTGTGCTCTGCAACCAGAGAAACCAGGGCAAAGAGAAGCCCCAAACCGCAAGTAGAGAGTAGCCTCCCATCTCCACAACTAGAGGAAAACCCACGCAGCGACAAGGACCCAGCACAGCCAAAAATAAATAAATAAGTAAGATTAAAAAAATAAAAATAAAAACTTCTGTTTTTCAAAGGACATTTATAAAAATAAGAAGACAAGTCACAGACTGGGAGGAGATGTTTGCAAAATAGGTATCTGACAAAGCACCTGTATCTGGAATACATAAAGCACTGTTTCAACTGAATACTGTAAGAAATAACACAGTGAAAAATGGGCAAAAACTGAATGGTTATTTTGCCAAAAAAGATACGGGATATCATGTATAAATAACACAAGAAACAACACTCAACTTCACAAATGGTCAAAGAAATGCACGGAGACATCAGTACATGCTCCACAAAGGCTATAAGTTGAGGCCCCAGACCTCATCAAGTTTGGGGGAGGATGCGGAGAGAATGGAATCCTGGAACACCGCTGGTGGGAATACAAAATGGTACAGCCTCTTTGGAAAAGTTTAGCCATTTCTCAAGAAATTGAGTGTGTACCCACCAAACGACCCCGCCTTTCCCTGCAATTGAAAGGAAAGCACAGGACTTGTATGTGAACATTCATGCAAATTTCATTTGAAACAGCCAAGACCTGGACACCACTCAACCCTCAACGAATAAATGCAGTAAATGTATAAGCGGACAACGGCTTAGCAGTCCCGAATGATCCCAAGTCATGCACTGTGGACTTGTCTCAAAACAACGATGCTGAGTTAAAAGAGTCAAAAGAAAACAGAGGGTACACGATTGAATGGTTCTATTTATACACAACCCTAGAAGATGAAAATGCAGCCAGAGTGACCACAGTGGCCAAGGCTCCTAGAGATGCAGGAGAGTTACCAATGCAGGCTGGGATTTGGGGACTTGCATGACCGTGATGGTGGTACTTGTCAAAACTGATCCAGTCGCATATTAAACTGTACATCTACTGAGCTCATTCATTTCACCTCAACAAAGCTGTTTCTAAAAAACTGCACACCGGGATGATCTTTACTCTTTGGGAAAAAACACTGCTGCGGGTGGGATTCTGTCCCCTAAAAGACGTGCAGATGTCCTGACTCTGGTACCCAGGAATGTGACCTTACTGGAAATGGAGAGTCTGCAAACTTAACTAAGGCACAAGCTGAGGGTGCACTGGAACAGGCAGGTGTGACACCCACATGTCTGGTGCCCTTCAGTTCAGTTCAGTTCAGTTGCTCAGTCGTGTCTGACTCTGCGACCTCATGAATCGCAGCATGCCAGGCCTCCCTGCCCATCACCAACTCCCGGAGTTTACTCAAACTCATGTCCATCAAGTCAGTGATACCATCCAGCCATCTCATCCTCTGTCGTCCCCTTCTTCTCCTGCCCCCAATCCCTCCCAGCATCAGGGTCTTTTCCAATGAGTCAACTCTTCGCATGAGGTGGCCAAAGTACTGGAGTTTCAGCTTCAGCATCAGTCCTTCCAATGAACACCCAGGACTGATCTCCTTTAGGATGGACTGGTTGGATCTCCCGGCAGTCCAAGGGACTCTCAAGAGTCTTCTCCAACACCACAGGTCAAAAGCGTCCATTCTTCGACACTCAGCTTTCTTCACAGTCCAACTCTCACATCCATACACGACCACTGGAAAAACCATAGCCTTGACTAGACGGACCTTTATTGGCAAAGTAATGTCTCTGCTTTTTAACATGCTATCTAGGTTGGTCATAACTTTCCTTCCAAGGAGTAAGCATCTTTTAATTTCATGGCTGCAATCACCATCTGCAGTGATTTTGGAGGCCAAAAAAATAAAGTCAGCCACTGTTTCCACTGTTTCCCCATCTATTTGCCATGAAGTGATAGGACCAGATGCCATGATCTTAGTTTTCTGAATGTTGAGCTTTAAGCCAACTTTTTCACTCTCCTCTTTCACTTTCATCAAGAGGCTCTTTAGTTCCTCTTCACTTTCTGCCATAAGGGTAGTGTCATCTGCATATCTGAGGTTATTTATATTTCTCCCAGCAATCTTGATTCCAGCTTGGGCTTCTTCATTACAAGGGGAGAAAAGATGGAAAAGACAGAGAGGAAGACGCCATATAAGGCATAGCCACATGGTGACACAGCCAGAGGGGGAACACAGCCCAGGGTGGGGGGGGGGGGGTGGACACAGTCACGGAAAGGGACACACAGCCACGGGAAGACAAAGCCACAGGGGGACGCACAGCCACAGGGGGATGCACAGCCAGAGGGGGACGCACAGCCACAGGGAGGACACAGAGCCACGCAGGGACACACAGCCACAGCGGGACACACAGCCACAGGGGGATGCACAGTCATGCCCAATAAGTCAGACAGACTGAAAGACCCCCCTGCAGCCGTTGGGGGAGCTGCCCGGTTGATTTCTGACCCGGAGTCTCCACAGAACCACACATTTCTGCATTTGAAGCCTCCCTGGCTGTGTGGTACTTGCTATGGCAGTTCTAAGAAGCTGATGCGACCATTGTTCTGTATGAATGTGAAACATACTTCATGATTATTTCTAAAAGTAGATTTTACGTAAGAACATTTCTGTCTAAAGTGGATACAGGCAGTGTTTCTCAGGAAAGCCTTTCACAAGCTTCTGTTCTAAACAGTTTCAGTTTGGGGTCGGAAGAACTTTCATGACTCTTGTGTGCTCTTTAGACACATGCGTCCTGTTGCAGAGCACCGTCTTCAGTTTCAACCCAAAAGGAAAACGTCTTCTGGTAGTGAGCACAGCCGGGCTAGTCTCTGGTTGTTTTTCTGCCCGAATCCATAATCATGCCAAGAAAACAGGTGTGTGGGGGTCAGAGTGAGCGTGGTTTTGTGCAACTCGGAGGAGCCCAGTGTCACAGGTGCTCAGTCCAGCAGCAGCTCGTGGGAGGAACACGTGCAGGTGACCCTCTGGGACCCAGACCCTGGCATCCCAGGGTGGCACAGCCTTGACTCTGCACACAGGAGGTGCTCATCCCCGGTGTCCCTGGGCAGCCCAACCTCGACTCCGCGCCCCAGCAGGCATTCATCCCTGGTGTCTCAGGGTGGCCCAGCTTCGACCCAGCACACAGTAGGCATTCATCCCCGGTGTCTTGATTTGGCGCACAAGTAGGCACCGGATGAGTGTCAGCTGAGTGAGTAACCCACACAGGGCAACATTCACAGGACAACACCACCTCCTGCTAAGCCAGTGGCGAGGGTTTATGAGATAATAAATGACACTGAATAACGGTAGTGATCTTTATCCTTGTTTTAAAGAGGAGCCTCTTGAGGTTCATCTAGATTTCCTGACCCAGTAGCCTGAACTGGGCGTGTCTAACCTCAAAGTCAGCCCCCCCACCCCTATTACCCAAGGAGCCTGACTTGATACTACACACAGGCTTCCTATAAAACTAGGTGAAAACCCTGCCTCTCTAAATTGCTAGAGGACTTTTTCCTGGCTAAGCTCGCAGTCCTAAAATACGCAGTCACTTCTCTGCACCTCGGGACAGAGAAATGGCAGAAGCCCAAATCCCTTCTTATCACCAGGGGACGACACAGCACAAATCAACAGAAACACGGTCCCTCAACCCAAGGCAACAAGCAATACACCTTAAAGAATGACTCTTCTTCCGGTAACGCAAACTCCAGACAAAAGAAAATAACCACATTGTTTCAAAGGCCTCTGTGACTACACAGGTAACCAGCCCCTCTGACATGCAGGTAGGCTCATTCATGGGGACTCTGGCAACTGTGAAAATAAATAAAAGATGGCTGATCTCAAATGTTGTTTTATATAACTTATTAAAAAAGGTAAATTCTTTAGGATCTCAAATCTGAAATTAAACTATTTTTCAAAGGTTTTTGCTCTCAGAGCAAGAGTAGACTGGAGTTCATTTCAGCGGTTGTGACCACCTGCCTCTCTGGTCAAGCACAAGGCGTTCAACATTCCCACTAAACCTGTTTCATCCTTATCCCTGGTGGTCCAGTGGTTAAGACTGCACTTTCACTGCAGGGGCCACAGTTGGTCAAGGAACCGAGATCCCACAAGTTGCATGGCGCAGACAATAACAACAAAAAATATGTTTAAACCAGTCAGTTCAAAGTTAAGACGACTGAATGCAGCTAAGAGACACATGATGTCATAGCAAAAAAAATCCAAATAATGTTGGTGTCAACACCAGGCTTCCCTGGTGGCTCAGTGATAATCTGCCTGCAATGCGGGAGACATGGGTTCTATCCCTGAGTCCAGAAGATCTCCTAGAGAAGAAAACGTCAACTCCCTCCAGTATTCTTGCTTGGAGACTTCCATGGGCAGAGGAGCCTGGCAGGCTACAGTCCATGGGGTCACAGTTGGACATGACTGAGCGACTAACGCTTAATGCTGCAGCTTTCTTCAAATGCAGACAAGAGTGGACAGTTTTCAAATAAACGTTTCCCTCTCAAAGTACAGTTATTGTGGTAAGTTTGTAGACAAATTTAATATATTTAGAGCGCTTCCTTGTCAATTTTTTTTAAGTTAAATAACTTAAACTCTAAAAATAAATCCACAGGAGAAAGAGCAATAGTATATAATGTATTTATTCCTCCCACATCTAAGTGGAAAAATCAAATGCATGAACAGAGGGTCCACAAACACACTGATGTGCTGCCCAGCACAGGTGTCAGGAGAAGGGTTTCCTCAGACAGAGTTCCTACTCCTCACAGCGAACACAGCAGTTTAACCCATAGCTTAATGTGGCAGGGGGCTTTTCAGAACCTAAAACCTAAGAAAGAAATTCAGTAGGGGCAACAAAAACTAAACATGCGTTGTCTGAGGCAAGTTAACTCTGGAAACAGAAAACTCCTAAGCTCCTCAGTTACAAAGGTCTGGGGGTTTGCGAGCCTTCCTTCTCTGCCAGATTACATTCAGAAGTTGCTCTGCCTTCCTGTGTGAAATCCATTTCAGTAACAAAGAACCTTCGAAGCCACCCCGACCCCCACCAAGCCACCATCCACAAACCTCACCCCTAAAGAGCAGAGACAAACTCCTCTGAAACGCGTCCTAAGAAGCCAAAGGGACGCACGTCTCCACTGCCGGCAGCTCTACCATTACCGGTAGCGGACTCAGGACTGAGACCCGCCGGGCTCACGCTGCCCATCCCCGTCCCCGCGGCTCCACTCACCTGAGCGCCTCCTCCCGCGGCCCCGGGAGCCGCAGGCTGTCCGGCCGGTCCCTCCTCCGGCGGTAGAGCCCCGACTGCGAGAGCTCTTTCAGTTGTAAGGCCGTCATGCTCCCCACCCTCCAGGGCCCGCCCCCGACCCCCGATCGCGACCCTCGGAGCGCGGCACCAACGGAGACCTGAGACCGTCCCGTCCCACGCGCACACCTGGCCCAGGGAGAGGCCTGGGGCGGCGGCGCCCTGCCCGGCGCTTCCTGCTTCCCCGACGCACCCCCTCCCTGGGCCGGGCTTATCTCCGCCTGCACCTGGGGGGCGGGGGGGTGGGGGGAACCTGGTGCTCACGTGTTGACCAACAGGCAAAGCCTGGCGGCGGTGAGCCATCACACCGGCGCCAGCATGAATCCTACCAGCATCGCTCTGATCAAAACCGGCTGAAAAGTCCCTAAAAGGTAGCGACTAGAGGAGGGGCCTGCCCTGTTCTATCTGCCAAGAAACCCACCAACACTTCACAGGCAGCTGTCGGTGTCAAGAAGTGCCTGGTCATCAGGAGCTCCTAGGGACATTTTCCTTAGGAAAAGAAAAAAAAAAAAAAAGGCTCAGTTCTCAAGGCAGCAGCTAGTTCCTCCCTCTCCACTGAACTCTAAATCCTCTTTAGAAAGGAAGGAAGTGCCTTCTTTCCTCCCCCATTAAATGTTACTCAAAAATTCATAACTGAAACGAAAGTGGTTTCTTCTACCAACCCCCATCTGGGGATTGTCTCAACCCAGGATTGCCTTGGGTCCCCTCACCTCAGATGCCCACAGTCTACCCAGAACTGTCCTGGGTACCCTGGAGCCCTGCATGTTTGACCCCAAGGCAGGAGGGCAGGTCTGGTTCCTGGGGTGAAGAGTGTAGGTGGGTGTCTGCAGAATGGGGGACAGACAATAGGGACACGTCCTTGTCATCCGGCCCTGCAGGACGCCAGCAAGACAGCAGGCAGCTCTGACTCAGCCTCTTCTCAGGACAGGTCACTCCTGCTCTCAGCCAGCAGCCTGGCTTTGTGGTTCCGGCAGTTTCTGTCTGTGTCAGCATCTTTTTGCCAGGATCTCCTCCAGGCTGAGAGCAGAATGGCTCTGAAAGTTCTTTTCACTCCAAGCATCAAAGGGTTAACATACTCCCCTCTCTAGAAGGACATGTATTGTGAATCCAAGTATTGGGGCATCCCATGGAAGTTGGGTCTCTTCTTGGTCTCACTCCTTCACTCTGCACCACAGCCCTGGCTTCCCTGGGGCTGCAACCCTGGTCCCACCACCACTGGAAACACGACTTTCTACAGTTGCCATCAAAATGCAATATCCAGTTTTAAAGAAGATGAATTGGGGAAATAGTAGTATTGTTGTGTGTGTGTTAGTCACTCAGTCGTGTCTGACTCTTTGCGACTCCATGGACTGTAGCCCACCAGGCTTTTCTGTCCATGGATTCTCAAGGCAAGAATAGTGGAGCGGGTTGTTATTCCCTTCTCCAGGGGATCTTCCAGACCCAGGGATGGAACCTGGGTCTCCCACACTGCAGGCTGATTCTTTACAGTCTGAGCCACCTGGGAAGCCCAAGTAATATTGTTACCACTCTAGATTTAATTAGTGATGAAAGGTAAAAACAATAAAGTGACAGATGTAGCTCTTCCTCTCTCTGGAAGGAGACACAGAAAACTGGTAATGGGAGCCTTGGCCTTGAGCAGAGCAGCAGAAGACAACTGCATACCTTCTGGACTTTCACTGTCCCGCTCATTCAAAATATATGAGAAAAATATAGAAGATACCTCTCGTACAAAGCTCTAGAATCCTTCTGAGGCCAAAAAAATACAGAAAAGTTGAAAGTTTACAGTAATAGAAACCTCAAATCAGGATTCCTAAAGTGTCTAATTCTTATAGTTTTCGTCATGACAGGTGAAAAATGCAGAGAAACAATCTTTTTTTTTATTCTAAGCGTCAAAACAGGTAAGATGCCTGATGAATAAAACACAATTACTGTGGCCACTGCAGACACAGAAGCCTCAACATAGGACTATAACATAGTTATACGTATCTATAAGAAAATGTAAATAAGAGAGCTTGATTTTGTTTTTTGTTCATGGTGTTTTCTTTTTTTTTTTTAACTTTTTATTTTGTGTTGGGGTATAGCCAGTTAATAATGTTGTAATAGTTTCATGTGAACAGTGAAGGGACTCAGCCATACATATACATGTATCCATTCTCCCCCAAACTCCCCTCCCAGCCAGGCTGGCACATAACATTGAGCAGAGTTCCCCATGCTGTCCTTGTTGGTTATCCATTTCAAATACAGCAGTGTGCACATGTCCATCCCAAATTCCCTAACTGTCTCTTCCCTCCTCCTCAACCATAAATCGGTTCTCTAAGTCTGTGAGTCTCTGTTACAGAGCTTGATTTCTAAGAGACCTTTTAAAGGATCTAGGCAGCCCGCTGACAAGGAAAAAGGGCTTGGAAACTAGTAAAGCTGACAAGACAGGAAACACCTACTGCGTAGGATGAATCCTGTAGGTGATGAGTCTAAGGTTAAAAGGATGTGAACAGGAAAAAAAAACGTTGTGTAAAACAAACCGAAACAATTTATGCCCTTTGACTTTTAAAATAGCTGTGCTGACAAATAGAAATTTCAGTAAACTGATGCTAATATATGTTACCAACTGGGTAAAATTAAATCCTGAGGTTTTGTGCAAAGGTCTTTTAACCACTGTCATCTTACTGACACCAGACTGTGAGAGACAGGGCTGTCCCCCTGCCCCAAGTTCACTGGGACCTGCAGTGAAGGGTGTGCAGCTGGGGTGCCCTACCCCCAACAAAGGTTCCCACGTGGGAGGAGGGAAGGGGAGTGCACAAGGAGGCGGAGACAAGGACATCTCCCGTCCCCAGGCTCCCTCCTTTCAAGCTTTTCCACAGAAAGTTGTCAACTGGGCCTGGGTGGAGATCAGGGCTATTTAAAAAGAGTTTTAAATTTCAAAGGACTGTCTAAGCATCTGGTACTGAGGGAGGCCACGTGGGTGTCTGCGCCAGAAGTTCATTTCTCAGAGTAGGGCAGTGCTCCCACCTGATGAGGGTCCTGGGCTCCCTGCCCCCACCTTTACTGCCCATCAGCTGTCAAGAAGCTGAGGTTCACAAACACACTGCCGAGGGGCACCTCCCAACTCCCACCAGAGGGGGTGGCTGCTCTGGGAACCTGCCCGCCCACCCACCGGGCTCTCCTGGGACCTGATGGCTCTCTCTTCTGTCAGTTTATTCTCTTGGATGAAATGACTAAACAGGAAGGTCCAGGGAGCAGTGCACCAGGCCTTGCTCTGTGGGTTGACCTCTGACCCTGGGCCCCACCTTTCGGGGGTCATGGACCATCTGTGAGTCTGATAAAGGCCAGTGCGCCTCAGCAATGACTGTGAGCACAACACTGCCTCCACCTCAGGGCACGGGCAGGGGACTTACAGGGACCCCCCTGCCTTGGGTGGGGGAGCCCTGAGCTCAGCTGCGGCCAGACTCCGGTTCAGGGGAGTTCCTGCTGTCCTCCTCAACTTCTCCCCACCTCCCAGTTCATCTCGGCCTCTGGCTTCACCCTCCTCCTCTCTGTCCTCCCCATTTGTGGGAGTTCTTCCCAAACATACACTCAAAGGTCGTGGGAAACCCTGCAGCGCCCCCTACCCGGCCAATCCCCGCTCAGTATCACCGCAGGGGTCCCTCTCACAGGGGGCTTTGGGGCGAGGGGCTCCACCCTGCCCGCCACCAGATTCCAGCCCTCCCAGAGAAGCTGTACAGCCTGTCTCTGGTCGACAAGGCCGGGTAACCGTGCAGCAGGCATGTCCTAAGTTCTCTTAGTTGCTTTAGTTGTCTGACCAACTGATTCCGAGAGACTCATAGGTTTATGATGATGCTGAGCTTGAGATGAATGCCCTGGAGCTTTGAAACTCCTAACCCTAACCCTGTTTTGCTTCTGCATTTAACATGTGGCATTACCTAAATGAGAATCATAAAGGCACATCCCTTCCACGATTTCGGGAAATGCTACTTTCCTTGAAGAATCCCTGACACTGTGTATTTGTAGGGCTGAGCACCTCCCATGAGTATGAACACTTTCTTTCGGGATAAAAACTACACCACCAGCTCTGGTCTTCCCTTTCAGCTGAGTCAGCGAGGTCCTCAGTGTGCCTGCTCCACACACTCCCTTCAGGCTGTGGGGAGTGAAGAGACCTGGTTAAATCCTCTGCCACGAAGATGGGCTGCCAGCATCCCGCATGGCAGGCTCCTTGGAGGAGGTGGCTGAGGCTGCACAGGCTTCCTGGCCAGCAATGGGTGGGCCCCACATCAGGCCCCCTCCCCAGACTAGGGGCCTCAGGCTGCAGACGCCTGAGCAGCTGGACGCTGCCAGGCCATTAATCTCCTCGTATGATGAGAGAAGAATTTTGTTTTGCAACCAGTCTTAACTCAGTGGAAACGAGTCCTTTTCAGCTTACATTTTACCACATGAGTAATCACCTTTTGGGGGAAGCAAAGTCTCCCTGATAGAGCAGAGCAGTCCCCTCTCTGCGTCCATACTCCCTCCCCACCAGACACTGGCTTCCTCCTCATCCACGAAGGCTCAGACCCCATGTTTCCCACGAGCAGGTTCAAACTCAAGTCAAGTAGAGCAGAATGTGAGAGGGCTGAATCCACCGTCCAGAAAAGAAGTCACCAAAAACACGGTCCCTAACCTGCTTGCCAGTCCCTCTGAAAGTAAGTGCCCCTCCTCTTGGGGAGCCTCAATGAAAGTCATCCATCAGAAACAGAGGGGGCAGGGGTGAGATTAGAGAGTCAGGTAGGGGTGGGGGCGGGTGGGGGGTTGTCTCTCAAAGGTCTCTTTATCCTAAGAGCCTGGGAACCACAGGGGCCTGAGAAGATCAAACTTGTTTTGCAAAGACCCCTCTCACAGACCTGGGAGCCGGAAGGCTTAGCCTTCAGAGGAGAGACTGGGGGGAGGGCATTTAGGGAGACGAGGGGGTGAGGGGGGTGACGGACCAGACAGGGAGCCTGGGCTGCACCCCTTCTGCCTCAATCCTGCCCGTGGAAAGCCAGCATTTAAATCCACTTTGAATCTAAGATTTTCAAAAAGGATTACAAATGAAAAGGCTGGGACAGACAGACGTGTCCACGTGGTGCTGTGTGAGGAGCTGATGGAAGTACTGCTCACAGCTCACGGCCCATCCAGCGTTCATCCCGGTCCCATCAGCCATGGATCATCACTACCCTCGCTGTGCAGAAGAGGTGACCAAGTGTCAAAGAAGGTCAGTGTCCGGACAAGCACAGCCACCAAGGGGGCATGTGGAGCAACACTCAGCCCTGCTGTTGCCCCTGGGCGAGGGGCCCAAGCTCGAGCCCACCGGTCAGCAGGACGTCTGCCCTTAATCTCCCAGGTGGACAAGCCCACCCAGGAGCTCCAGGGACACACAATGAGGGGCCCAGGGGGAACTGTGCCCAAATGTTCCCCGAAGGCACATGGATTACTCTAAACTAAAGGTGCTTAAGAACAGGGACACTGTGACCCCTCCTCCATCCCCCGAGGCAGAAGCTGAACCTCCATAAAGGATGCGCGTATCAGTGGAGACAGAGAACCTGAACAAACAAACCCTCGGCCTCTTTAGGGGACCAACCCCGGGCCAAACTGCTCAGATTCTTCACTAATTGAGCATCCAAAGACTGCGCTTCTTTGTTCTGTCATGTGTGCATGCATGCTAAGTCGCTTCAGTCCTGTCTGACTGTGCAACCCTATGGACTACAGCCTGCCAGGCTCTTCTTTCCATGGGATTCTCCAGGAAAGAATATTGGAATGGGTTGCCATGCCCTTATCCAGGGGATTTTCCTGACCCAGGGATTGAACCCAGGTCTTCTGCATTGCAGGCAGATTCTTTACCATTTGGGTCTTGCCTGGTGGCTCAGCTGGTAAAGAATCCACCTGTAATGTGGGAGACCTGGGTTCGATCCCTGGGTGGGAAGATCCCCTGGAGAAGGGAAAGGCTACCCACTCCAGTATTCTTGCCTGGAGAATTCCATGGACTGTATAGTCCATTGGGTTGCAAAGAATCGGACACAACTGAGTGACTTTCACTTTCACTTTCTTTACCATCTAAGCCACTAGGTAAGCCCCTCTTTGTCCTGGCAACTCTTCTCAAATTTGTCTCTTTGTCTAATGAGTATAAAAACCACCTTCTAAAAGAAAAAATAAATAAAACAAAAACCACCTTCTTCGGCCACATCTTGGGTCCCACTTCTGTGAGACCTCCGTGCACAGGAATTAAGACTTGTCTCCTCTTCTCCTGTTCATCTGTCTTGTGTCAGTTTTACTATCAGTCCAGAGACAAGAACTCCAGTGGGGTAGCAGGGTGTCTCCTCGCCACTGCAGGAGCAGGAGCCCTGAGGACAACCCCAGACTAAACACAGGCTGGAGAGACTGAACCACATCCCCACCCTATCCCCCATCCCACCAGCCCACATTCCTTCCCTGGAGCCAGGACCCCGGTCGACCTGGATGAATGTGGTGGACGGGTACCGAGAGTTCGAAAGGAGACCGAGGCCACTGACACAAACCTTCCTCCTACAGTTTCAGGAGCAAAAGCCAGTGGACAGAGTCAGATGTGAACCTTTGATGTCACTGGATTCCTGGACTGCTTGGAGACCGTCCCCCTTCAGGGTATGGTGATGACTCAGGCTTCCAAGAGTTCAGGGGAAAAGGCAAAGACTCTAAAGAAAACAAGTTTTCTCAAGACCAAGTGTGTTGTTGAACAGAACAGGGGACTGAAGCGGGGGCAACGCCCCTAGCTCCTGGCCTCCAAGCCCTCTATCGACAGCCTCCTCAATGTCTGTCAACAGAAAGGTGGATGTAACATGTTGTGAGTTCTTCATTCAACGCTGCACAGCTAGAGAATAGAGTGAAAGTGAAGTGAGAGTCAGTCATGTCTGACTCTTTGCGACCCCATGGACTATACATCCGTGGAATTCTCCAGGCCAGAATACTGGAGTAGGTAGCCTTTCCCTTTTCCAGGGGATCTTCCCAACCCAGGGATCGAACCCAGGTCTCCCACATTGTGGGTGGATTCTTTACCAGCTGAGCCACTAGGGAAGCCCAAGAAAACTGGAGTGGGTAGCCATTCACTTCTCCAAGGGATCATTTCGATCCAGGAATTGAATCGGGGTCTCCTGTATTGCAGGCGGATTCTTTACCAGGTGAGCTACCAGGGAATCCCAGAGAAGAGAGATAGCTCACTAAAGCTTCACAGATACCCATGAATGAACCTAAGAACAAGGCTGAGAGAAAAGCCCAATTTGCATAGTAACACAGATGATACACATTATATAAAATCTGAAACAAAATAAACAAGGACTTTCCTGGAGGTCCAGTGGTTTAGACCCTCTGCTTCCATTGCAGGAGCCATGCGTGGCTTTGATCCCTGGTTGGGGAAGATTCTTCATGAAAAAGAATAAATAATCCTATGCAATGCTGGCCACCTGATGTGAAGAGCAGATTCACTGGAAAAGACCCTGATGCTGGGAAAGACTGAAGGCAGGAGAAGGGGACAACAGAGGATGAGATGGTTGAATGGCATCACTAACTCAATGGACATGAGTTTGAGCAAGCTCCGGAAGATGGCGAAGGACAGGGAAGCCTGGAATGCTGCAGTCTATGGGTTGCAAAGAGTCGGACATGACAGCGACAGAACAATTATATGCACTGTTAAGATCACACAAGTGTTTAATAAAAGGATAAACAAGAGCTTAGTTTCCTCCTGGGGGAAAAGTAGGAGGGAAAATCATCAGTAAAGTGCACCCAGTGATTCAGTTGTATTTGTAACGCTTTATTTAAGGTGGGTGATAGGTATTTGGAGGCTCCTATTTAATTCTCTGTGTGTATGTGTGTGCATGCACATGCACACTCTGTCGTGTCTGACTCTGTGACTGCTCCACTGGGAAACATTACATTCTACATTTTCATTAAAAGAAAAAAAAAAAAGAATGAAAATGCAGAGCACCCTTCTCTTGGAACAGGTTTGTAAACCAACAGGTTTTGAAGCACCACTTCTGCTACCATGTGGCTCCTTGAGGTATTACATGCACACGATTTTCAGAAAATGCAAGTCTGAAAAGGGGCATTGTTAGTTCATTCTCAGGTGCAGCGTCACAGCACAGTAACCCACAGTGACAGCCCGAGTGTCCACCACTCTGCATGTAACCAATGCTAGAAGCCTGTTTGACCAATTGTGAATGGTGCTTGATGACAGCACAGAAAACATGACACGATGCAAACAAAGGAAACTGGACCCCCACCTTACACCACGCACGAAGATTAACTCAGTGTGGATTACTGACTGACACATAAGACCTGAAACTGTAAACTCCCAGGAGAAATCAGAAAGGAAAAGCAACTTGACATCCGTCTTGGCAACGATTTTCTTCATGTGACCACCAAAGCAAAGTCAGCAAGTGGGACTACATCAAGCTGAAAAGCCTCTGTCCAGCAAAAGAAACAATAAAAAATGAAAACATAATGTACAGATGAGAGAAGAAATTTTCAAATCACATGTCACATAAGGGGTTAATACCCAAGATGTATATTTAAAAAAATGCATACAGCTCAAAAGCAAAAATACAAAAACAAACGAAAAAAATAAACATTTTCCCAAAGACTTACAGATGACCAACAGGTACACAGAAAATGCTCCACATCACTACTCATCAGGAAAATGCAAATCAAACTACAATGAAACGTCACCTCACACCTGTCAGTAATGCTTTTATGAAAAAGGCAAGAAACAACATATGTTGGCAAGGATGTGGGGGAAAAGGGAACACTCAGGCTCTGTGTGTGGGAATGTCAGTGTGGGCAGCACTGTTGAATAGAGTAGGGAGGTTCCTCAGAAAACTAAAAATAGAGCTACCGTGTCACCCAGCAATCCCACGTCCGGGTGTATACTGGAAGGAAATGAAATCATGATCTCAGAGACAGCTTTGTGCTCTCATGCTTACTGCAGCACCGCTCACAATAACCACGGCACAGAAACAACCTAAGGGTGCATCGCTGGATGAACAGATAAAGAAAATTTCTCTCTCTCACACACACAGGCACACACACACACACACAGAGGAAAGCGTCTCAGCCATAAAAAAAGGACATCCTGCCATTTGCAAAAACATGGATGGACTGCTAGGGCATTACATGAAATGACATCAGACAGAGAGAGACAAGTACTATGTGATGGCACCTACACGTGGAATCAAACAACACCGAACCCACAGAAGCAGCAGAAGGGTGATGCCAGGGACTGGGCCAGGGTGGGGGAGGGGAGACGCTGGTCAGAGGATGTAGAGCTGAGTTCCAGTTATGAGGAGAATCAGCTTTGGGAATGTGCTGTCCAGCATGGGGACAATAATTAACAATACTGTATACAAGAAAGTCCTTTCACGAGAAGACATTTTATGTTCTCACCACAACAAAATGGTAATTATGTGTGGTCGTGGGTGGGTTAATTAACCTTATTGTGGTAAACATGTTGGAAAACTATATACCTGTCTCAAATCATTACATGATACACCTTAAAGTCACATGAAGTTACATGTCAATTACATCTCAAGAAACCTGGAAAAAAGCAAAAAATTTAAAAACATTATGCTATGAAGCCCAGTGAAAGGTGATGTAGAAAGTTACTGGACATGAACTGTAGGAAAAAAAGGATGAATGTAAGATACATCCGAGATAGGAAGGTTAAATTAGTCATAACACCAGCAAAACCAGATGAGACGGGCTGGCGTCCAGACAGAGTCACCCTGGTAGGTGAGTGGGGGACCTGTGTGTAGACTCCAAACCCAGGAGCGAAGAAGCAGGAAGAAGAAACCGTGAGCAGACACCTGTCCACAGTGTGAGGCTGACATGCAGAACCTGGTGCTTATCACAGCAGACGTTACCAGACATCCACCTCTCTTCTGAATACCCAGGTCAGAGAGAGACAAACCTAGAGCATGCACACGGCGGCCTTGACTAGATGTATAGAAACAGGTCCTCGTGTGAGACTGACTGTGTGCACTCAAGCACTAACTTGGTGAAGGGAGCAGACCACTGGCTTAACTACATTCTGTTCACTCTGTGGGGTGGGGTGTGTGATGACTGTACAGCGGTGCTTGCCCTGCCCCTTATTCCGGCTGCACCCCACAGCCGACCACCGGGCCTGTGCAGGCTCAGTACCCCCAGTGGGAGCAGGACTCAGCATCCAGTTGAGACTCATAAGATGGGGAAATCAACAAACAATGGGATCCCACTAAAAAGGAACGACATAAATTAGCCACCCGCCCAAACACACACAAACACAAACCTTCCCATAGGTGAGCACAGGTCTGACTGCCATGTGCTGGGCTCAATTCAGATCACCCCACATCCCACAGATGTCCCCCCTCCTCCTCCCTCTCCCACCAAGGTCAGCTCCCATGTGCTCTGACAAGTCTCCAGTTTTCCTTCCAGAACAGGAAGGAAGGAAGTTTGCAAGTTCACAGTCATCACGAGTCCACTCATGAGGATGGTGACCAAGTGAGGACCAGTTTGATAGTTAAGTACATTATTATCTGGTCACTGCCACAGAACTGGATTTAACTTGAGAGGATCTGAATGCAGTGATGTCTAAAATCTAACATCAAACAGAGTCTTCATGACTGCTAACCTCCATGGCAGGGTCAGCAGACTCTTTCTTTCTTTCTTTTTTTCTGGCAGCACCATTGGGCTTCTGGGATCTCAGCCCGCCAGTTGGGGAGCAAACCCCAGACCCTGGCAGCAAGAGCACCGAGTCCTAATCACTGGACCAAAAAGGTCAGTATGACTATTTCAGGCTCTGAGGGCTCCAGGCCTCTGTTGTGACTTTTCACTACCCCCACGTGGCTCAGAGGCAGCCCTGGATGACAGCAAACAGACTCTGGGTTGCGTCCCAAGACTGATGTTTGAATATCATGTAATTTTCACACCTTCATTTTTTTCAGATACTAAAAGCTGTCAAAACCATTCTTGGCTCACAGGCTGTGGCTAGGCTTGGCCTGCAGACTGAACCACATCTGATAAACACACATAGAACGCCATTTACTGTATAACCGTGAGAAAACAGATTTTTCTTTATAAGATGCTAACTCCTTAAGCAACATATCGGACAGCAGGTTCCTAAAGTGAATGCTCCAAAGACCCCCAATCACAGCCTTCACAAGGATGAGTACTGGGTTTACAACAACAGGAAGACAGACCCCCAGCTTCCAAGGTGCCTGCAGCAGCACAAATGATAGAGTCAAGACAGAGTCTGACCCAAACACACCTGCCCAGCCCAGCCGGGGCAGCACTCCTGCTGGGACGCCCCACACAGAGAGGAAGACCACAGCTGCTGGAGTCAAGAGGAACAGGACTGTGGGGCTCAGGAAACAGACACACCCTTCTTTTCCCAAATCGGTCATGTCCGACATTCAGGACTTCATCCTCTGAAAAATTCCAAACAGGTGTTTCAGCATCACTGACCTCCACTTGATGCCCACTGCCCAGCTGTCCATCTTCACTCTCTCCTTTTTTTTAAGATTTTTTTTTTTTATGTGAACCATTTTTAAAGTATTTATTGAATTTGTTACAATATCATTTCTGTTTTCTGTTTTGGTTTTTGGCCAAGAGGCATGTGGGATCTCAGCTGCCTGACCAGGGACTGAACCGCATGCCCGGCACTGGGAGGTGATGCCTTAACCACGGGACCACCAGGGAAGTAAGTCCTCTTCACTCTCTGCTTCTCCTTGATTTTTCCCTCCTCCCAGCTTATAAGAAGTCATACATGTCCTTCAATTCTATTAAAGTTGTGATAAGACAAAAAAAAATCTGACAAACCACTTTACAAGATTAAAGGTTAAAGCTAGAATACCCCCAGAACATCTTCCCCTGACAGCTACCTTCATCATTCTCAACAGCAACATGGAAATATCACCCACAGAGAGAGATGCTCTTCAGCAGGAAGCTTTCTTTGCCCCTCAGATCACATCTAAGATCTGCCTGGTGAAAAAGTCCATTTGTAAACAAGTACATTTGTTGAGAGTAGACATTTACTTTAGTCACTGATATACTGGAAAGCTGACTGGTTGGGCGGTCTACAGCAGCTTCCTACACACCAGTCCTAATGGTAAGACGTGAGCCCCGCAGGGGTTAGGCGGGGTCAGAGGTGACAGGCAAAGCCTGACACAGGGCAGGAACTCACAGCTGGTAGTTATCACCATAAACAGGACACTGAAGAACAAGCTGAGGACTTAGTGTGAGGACATGTGGGAGAAGTCTTTTAAGAGAAAAGCATTCCTGGTGGCTTTTTTTTTTTTTTTGCAGTGTGGGATCTTGGTTCTCCCACCAGGGATTGGATCCATTCCCCCTGCATTGGGAGCGCGGGGTCTGAACCACTGGCCCACCAGTGAAGTCCCCAGAGAACCATGTTTCTCTTTGCAAATGGAAAAGGGGAAAGAAAGAAAACGAACACAAGGAAATTCTCCTGGTTTGTGGCGGGGGACAGAGAGGGTTGTGTACTTCCCTATTTCACATACACACACGACTGTGTGTTTTCCCGTCTCTCACATAGACACACACACAGAGGGCTGTGTGTTTCCCTATTTCTCACACATACACACCCACACACAGAAGGCTGTGTCCCTGTTTCACACACACACAGACACGTACCACACACTCACATACAACACACACACATATACCCTGACACACACACATACACACACACAGACACACAGATACACACACACACACACACACGCCACTGCTGGAAAGGACCAAACTTGGCCTGTGCTGGTAGATTGGCAGATTATTCAACTGTCAAGAATTCACAATATTTTAACTGCCCTATTTAACACAAGGCTTCTAGAAAAACCTCAGAAATACAGTCACCATTACAATCATGAGTTGTGTCTGTTTGGGGGTGGGGATGACTCCTGTGTTAATCAGAACATGTTTGTGGACGTGCTTCTGTGCACTTTCCTACAAAGGTCTGCACACCGCAGAGCCTCAAGGTGGTCTGTGCCCAGGAAGTCAAATGTAGACCATGATGACCCATCCACCTGCTCCAAGCACCTCTGGGCTTTTTTCTCACATCCTCATCGTGTCCTCGTTGGGTGCACTTTCACCAGGGGTGCGGGACAGGGCACTGAACCCATGCACTTGTTACATAATCATCTCACACCAAGCTAAGCCCTCTCGAGGGCCGCTACCCCCACCTCGTTTCCACAGCACGTTGTCACCTCCACGTGACCTGACCACTGATGAAACCACCTAACCTAACCACACAGAACACTCACCGGTGCAGCTAACAGCACTGCCCACACCTTTCGGGGTTTGGCAGCATACCACTGTGAGATCTCAAGGCTGAAAGAAGGGGCTGACAGAGCCAGACTGATGATGGGGGCAGGAGGGGGGTCTCCTGCCTCAACATACGACCCCCAGCCTCTCCAGAAAGACTCAACTGTGGACCCCACCGCCTGGGACATAGCGCCATGCCATGCACGCTCAGTCGTGTCCAACTCTCTCTGACTCCGTGGACTGTAGCCCACCAGGCTCCTCTGTCCATGGGATTCCCCAGGCAAGCATACTGGAGTGGGCTGCCATTTCCTCCTCCACGGGATCTTCCCAACCCAGGGATCGAACCCACATCTCCTGTGTCTCCTGCATTGCAGGCAGATTCTTCACCTGCTGAGCCATCGGGGAAGCCCCATATGGGATGGATTAAAGAGGCTGAATTTAAGAATCATTTCCTGGGCTTAGAAATTGAGGTTCAGGAAGATTCATAAATCTCCCCCTCAAACAAGCCAAAATACCTAAAGGGGGCTGTGCTCTGGCCTCAGTGTCAGTTAACTTTAATTAAAACAAAGTGTTTTCTACGTCCTGGCCACAGAGGACGGTCACTGATGAGCAGCATGTGCACAGTTAAAAAGTATTTTATAAAAAGGGAAAGTAAGCGGCATTGAAAACCCTCATCTTTGCAGAGAATTGCTGAAATAAACAATTATTTTTAAAGCTATATTTGAGGTGTACATTGAAAACTAGCATTAAATAATAATTTTTTTGCTCTTTTTTCCTATCACATAGAGTATTTTCATCAGTTTATTTATGAACGGGAAAAAATGAGGCCCTTTTTTCAAAGAGCCTAACAAAATGATGTCTTTTGCAGAAATAGAAAAATCCATTCTAAAAGTCACAGGAACCTCAAGGAACGCGCCCCTCGCCCCAAGCCAAAACGTCCTGAAAAAGATGAAGTCTGAGGTCTCATACTTCCTGATTTAAAAACGTACTACAAACTTCCACTAATGTAAACAGTGCAGTGCTGACAAGAGTTCAGACACACAGACCAATAGAAGAGAACTCGGGGCTGGTAATAAACCCTCCACATACAGTCAAGAAAATTAGAGATACCAAGGGAACATTTCATGCAAAGATGGGCTCGATAAAGGACAGAAATGGTATGGACCTAACAGAAGCAGAAGATATTAAGAAGGGGTGGCAAAAATACACAGAAGAACTGTACAAAAAAGATCTTCACGACTCTCATAATCATGACGGTGTGATCACTCACCTAGAGCCAGACATCCTGGAATGTGAAGTCAAGTGGGCCTTAGAAA
The DNA here is from genome assembly GCF_033118175.1 of Dama dama. NCBI lineage: Eukaryota > Metazoa > Chordata > Mammalia > Artiodactyla > Cervidae > Dama > Dama dama. The sequence goes on along the minus strand of NC_083691.1, from coordinate 59,919,817 downwards.
GCATCACCACGAACAAAGTTAGTGGAGGTGATGGAATCCAGTTGAGCTATTTCAAATCCTGGAAGATAATGCTGTGAAAGTGCTGCACTCAATATGTCAGCAAATTTGGAAAACTCAGCAGTGGTCACAGGACTGGAAAAGGTCAGTTTTCATTCAAATCCCAAGGAAAGGCAATGCCAAAGAATGCTCAAACTACCGCACAATTGCACTCATCTCACACGCTAGTAAAGTAATGCTCAAAATTCTCCAAGCCAGGCTTCAGCAATATGTGAACCATGAACTTCCAGATGTTCAAGCTGGTTTTAGAAAAGGCAGAGGAACCAGAGATCAATATACCAACATCTGCGGGATCACAGAAAAAGAAAGAGAGTTCCAGAAAAACATCTATTTCTGCTTTATTGACTATGCCAAAGCCTTTGACTGTGTAGATCACAATAAAGTATGGAAAATTGTGAAAGAGACGGGAATACCAGACCATCTGACCTGTCTCTTGAGAAACCTATATGCAGGTCAGGAAGCAACGGTTAGAACTGGACATGGAACAACAGACTGGTTCCAAATAGGAAAAGGAGTACGTCAAGGGTGTATATTGTCACCCTGCTTATTTAACTTATTTGCAGAGTACATCATGAGAAACGCTGGGCTGGAAGAAGCAGAAGTTGGAATCAAGATTGCTGGGAGAAATATCAATAACCTCAGATATGCAGATGACACCACCCTTATGGCAGAAAATGAAGAGGAACTAAAAAGCCTCTTGATGAAAGTGAAGGAGGAGAGTGAAAAAGTTGGCTTAAAGCTCAACATTCAGAAAACGAAGATCATGGCATCTGGTCCCACCACTTCATGGGATAATAGATGGGGAAACAGTGGAAACAGTGGCTGACTTTATTTTTTTGGGTTCCAAAATCACTGCAGATGGTGATTGCAGCCATAAAATTAAAAGATGCTTACTCCTTGGAAGGAAAGTTATGACCAACCTAGATAGCATATTAAAAAGCAGAGACATTATTTTGCCAACAAAGGTCCGTCTAGTCAAGGCTATGGTTTTTCCAGTGGTCATGTATGGATGTGAGAGTTGGACTGTGAAGAAAGCTGAGTGTCAAAGAATGGACGCTTTTGACCTGTGGTGTTGGAGAAGACTCTTGAGAGTCCCTTGGACTGCAAGGAGGTCCACCCAGTCCATCCTAAAGGAGATCAGTCCTGGGTGTTCAGTGGAAGGACTGATCCTGAAGCTGAAACTCCAGTACTTTGGCCACGTCATGCAGAGTTGACTCCCTGGAAAAGACCCTGATGCTGGGAGGGACTGGGGGCAGGAGGAGAAGGGGATGACAGAGGATGAGATGGCTGAATGGTATCACCGACTCAATGGACATAGGTTTGTGTAAACTCCGGGAGTTGGTGATGGATAGGGAGGCCTGGCGTGCTGCAATTCATGGGGTCGCAAGGAGTCGGACATGACTGAGCGACTGAAGTGAACTGACTGATACAGTCAAATGATTTTCAACAAGGGTGCCAAGACACCTCAGTGGGAGAAAGTGCAGTCTTTTCAACAAATGGTGGGAAAAACGTACTCAAGCATTCATTCAAGCAAAAGAATAAAGCTGGACTCTTAACCTCAGGGCACAAACAGAAGCTGACTCCAAACAGCTCAGATAAAACTCTCAGAAGAAAACACAGGAGAAAAACCATAATATTAGATTTTGTTACAATTTACTGGATATGACCCCCAAAAAAAGAGCAACAAAAATAACACCAGGCAGTGGGAACTGTATCAACATTAAACATTTCTGTGGGGCATAGGACACAATCTAGAGTGAAGCAGAACCTAGAGATGGGAGAAAGTCTAGGTACACCACATATGTGACAAGGAGATCATACCTAAAATCTGTAAAGAACTCACACAGCTCAACACAACGACAACAACTAGATGTAGTGAGCACGGCGGGGAAAGACTGAGAGAAGGAAGTGAAGCGAGTCAAAGATAACTAAGGAGGCAGAACCACAGGAAGAAAAGGATGAAGGGGAAATTCCGAGAACCTTTAAAAATACTTTCTGCTTTGCTGGAAGAGAAGTCTGCCCTGTCACTTATCTGGCTCCAAGTGGAGTTGAAGTCTGGGAATCCCCATATAAGGGCGCTCACTCAGGGCTGTTTCCGCAGGCACATCACAGCCCCCGCCCCCCCAGCCCATCTGAAAACGGCATTTAGGAGAGAAGGTCTCTGGCAGCAGCATACACACACATATCACAGGCTGGGGTCTCCATCCTCAATAGCCAGGAGACCTGCCAAGACACGTCATCCTTGCCCAAACATGGTTCAGCATCTGGTGGTTTTCCTGCGCAGTTTTCCTGCGGTGGCAGCTGCTGGTGGACACAGAGGCCATGTGGCTGTCATCCCCACAAGCAGCCCTTCAGTCAGAAGCATGCTCACACTGCAGTGATGCCCTGCTCTCTATGGACGGGACTGTCCCGTCTCTGGGGAAGCGTCCTTCCAGCTCAGACTCCCTCCCGGGCTTTGGAGCGGAGCCTCTGTGCTGGGTGAGCCTCGCACCTTGTCTCAGCTCTGCGTGGTCCAGTCGGGCAGCTGCCAGCCAGGCAGCAACTTATCTGAATTGAGACGCGCTTTATGTGTGAAACACACACGGGATTCCTGAGAAATGTAAAATATCTCAGCAACTGTTAACATGATCGTAGTGTGGATATAGTCTGGACATGGTAATAGTTTGGCGTTTTGAGTCACATCAAATCTATTACTAAAATTAACTTCATCTGTTCTTTTCTGCACGTGGTTGCTAGAAAATTGTGCAAATGTGGCATGGCTCACTTGATGTATTATGGAGAGTTGTCCTAGACAAGATCACAGGCCTGTTACAGAATGAAGAGACGTGGCCCAGAAACCATTTCGAGGACAAGGCGCTAAAAACTCAGGCGCCCCTGTCCAACCTCAGGGAACAGGAGAATTTGAATCCTCTGAGGGTAAGCACGCAGCCCAGGGTGGGGTTTGGGGCGGCCTGGCCTGGAACCTGCCCAGGTCTCCTCACCTGCAGGCTGGACTCCTGTCTGTAAAATGTGTATCAAACTCCCTCCAGGGCTGCAAGTACTATAAACAAAGGAATGTATTTCCACCATCAGCAACAGTAAATGCATTCTCAATAAACAGACTTCCCTTTCTTTCAGGGCCTTAGAAGTCCTGTGGACACACTTGAGGAGCTGATTCAGCCACCCTGGGGTGAGTCACAGAGCCAGGGAGACTTGGGTCCCACCCGGCAGGCAGGCAGGCAGGCAGGCAGAGAGCCTTCAGAGTTCAGCCCCTCCTAGGGCCCAGCCCACTCCTTCCTCTTAGATCCTCAGAAATCATTACAATTAACTTCGAAATTCGGGCAGCGGCTCAGGACTCCTTAGGACTGTTATTAATAACTCACTGCTACCGCTTAAATTTGAAGGTTGCTCTGTCCTGACTGTAGCATGGATACATCCTTGGTGGCAGGGTGTGGTCAGACACATAATGAATGAGACCTTCACAATGGCCTGAGATATGAGCAAAGTCACATTAAATATAGACTTTCAAGTACTGACCAGGTGAATCAGGACCACAGGGATGAAGAGCAACTTGACTAAGCCGTCACCTCTGACTGGGCAGCCTGGGCTTCATTTCTGGATGGTTTTTGGAAAAGCCACTTTTATGATCTTCTCACAGTTGCTGCTGGCACCGTGCTGGGCTGGCAGCCCCAAAGACTCGATTTCTTGCTTCAGCAATGTTATTTTCTTATTCTCCACCCAACTTTTCCCAAACACTTGCCATCACTGATTACAGGTGACAGCCCTTCTGGGGTCCAGCTGAAGGAAGCTCGACAAGCATGCCAGGATCTGATCTCCAGGACCCTTCCCACCATGACAGCAACGCAGGGTCTGGGCAGGGGGAGAAGAGAGGAGTGGAGGACGACCCCTGTAGGATCCCCTGCCATGCCCCTTTGAGAAGGTGGGGGGATGGGCAGAACAGGGGGAGAGGGAAGAGAGGGAAGGAGGCTGAACAAGGAAAAAGCAAAAGAAGGAAGATAAAGTCTCTGCAGCAGTGGTTGGGCATGCGGGGCAGGGGGTGGGGTGCTCTGAAGAGGGGAGAAAACATGTGAAAATCTCAGACACTAAACAGAACGTGGTTCCTTTCAACCCTGACCTCCTCCAGGAGTTTCAGGTCTTTAAGGAGGCAAGCTCCAAAGATGCAAAGTAAAGTAAAAACCAAAGCTCAGGAAAACAGCTTGGTGGACCCTCAGAAAGTTCAATAGAGAATTACTATACGCCTTGGCAATCCCACCTCTGGGTCCCCACCCCACGGAACTGAAAGCAGGGACTCAGACGCCCACACCCCCAAGTGCACTCCCACAACAGACAGCAAGTGGGAACTGCCATGGGTCCCTCGACAGGCGAGTGGTGACAAAATGTGGTCCAGCCACACAACGGAGTAACAGCCACCCCGGAAAGGAAAGACATCCAGATGCACGCCACAGCGGGGTGAGCCTCAAAGTCATGCCGCTAAGCGGTCATGCCGCTAAGCGGAAGGGCAGACACCGAGGTCACATGTCATATGACCCACGTGTGTCATGTGTCGTGTGACCCACTCGTGTCATGTTTGCACGACCCGCTTGTGTCACATGTCTCACGATACACGCATGCCAAGTGTTGTATGCTCCACTCGTGTAAAGTGTTGTGTGACCCACTCATGTCACATGACCCGTGTGTGTCATGCGTCGTGTGACCCATACATGTCACGTGTCATGTGACCCACTTGTGTAAGACGCACGAGCAAGTTCAGAGGCAGGAAGTGCATGGGAGCCGTGGAGGTGGGGAGCAGGGGTGGGGAGTTAGGGCTTCAGGAACACAGCACCTGACATGCAGAAAGTCCTGTCAGTGGAGAGAGGTGACGGTTGTACAGCATGGTGAATGCAGTTAACGCCACTAAAATTTATACCTTAAAACAGTTCAAAAGGAGAGTTTTTATGTTACAGAAGTATTTTACCACAATAAAAATAATTAAACAAAAAAAGATGGGCTGGGACTTCTCTGGTGGTCCAATGGCTAAAACTCTGCACTCCCAATGCAGGGGATGGAGCTAGATCCCTGGTCAGGGAACTAGACAGATCCCTCATGCAGCAACTGAAGATCTGGAGTGCTACAACTAAGACCTGATACAGACAAAAAAAAAAAAAGGAGGTAGGGGCGGGAAAGAATGTTTGTCAACCACCTAGATCTCACCAAGTACCAAGCTAGAACCCTTCTACATACCTGATCTCAATTAATCCTCCCTATTCATAGATTACACGTTAGGATAATTCACAGATGAAGAATCTGCAACTCACATAGTAAGTCATTGGTTCAGAATCACAGAAGTGGCAAAAGTAAGATCTGAACCCAAGTCTGGTCACCATAAAAGCCATGCTCTTCAGCTATACCTCAGTGTTTCAAGGATAACCAGGCCCAGTGAATAAGTCAGTGAGGAAGGCGGCCCTGAGGCAGCCCATCAGCGACAAGAAAGACCACAAGCAGCTGAGCCCAAGGACTCGGCGCCACCCCGCAACCATGTGCAAGCGAGCTTCCTTCTAGCAGCAAAGGAGCCTCCTTTCAGCACAGGATTAAACCCCATCAGTACACTGCCCTAGGGTGTATCCACCTCTTCTCGCCCCCACCAAGATGACTTGGTAAATCTATTTTTCCATTTTTCATGTTCTATGTACCTGACCCCCCAACTCTCACCTGGAGGCCTAAAGCACCCAATGCCCCTGTCGATACCATGGGATACTTACAGTGACCCGTGGAACAGAAAGGGACTTCCCAGGTGGCTCAGTGGTAAAGAACTCACTTGTCAACGCAGGAAACATCAGCAACCTGGGGGTTCAATCCATGGGTAAGGAAGATTCCCTAGAGGAGGAAATGGCAACCCACTCCAGTATTCTTGCCTGGAATAGCCCATGGACAGAGGAGCCTGGTGGGCTACAGCCCATGGGGTCGCGAAGAGTCAGACACAACTGAGTGACTTAGCATGCACACATGTGGAACATAAAATACTTTCCTACACATGCCCTCACATCACCCACCCTTTTAACTCTCCTTTAACAGATGGATAATGACAGGCTAAGTTGCAGCTAAAATCTGTCCTCCACATGGAGGCAGTGAGAGAAGCCGGCTCCCATTTTGCCCTCCTTCTGAGGACGAGTGGATCCTCAACATGTTGTAAGAACTTGGGGGCAAGACCTAATTGAAGATCACTGCAAGACCTCTGCTTTAAAATAATAAAAACACTTTTTAAAAAGTTCCTGTAAAGGTGCTATCTTTTTTGGGGGGACCCTCAGGGCTACTGATATCAAGAAGTTGTCAGTGAGATTTCAGACTCCTCCAGCCACCCTGAGGAGGCCTGGGTCCCCCCGACCCATCAGGAGCCTTCACTGCAGGATGTCCACACCCTGGTCCTGCTGCACTGTTTCTCTGTCATCTGAGAAACTCTCTCTTTTCAACTTTTTTTTTTTTCTTTCTTACCCCTGAAAAAGATAATTCCCTTCTCCTGATCACTACAACCATCCCATATTTCATGCTTACATGTGGTTGTATTGTGTATATACGTGTGTGTGTAACATAAATATAAATACATTTATAATAAACTCCCTGATCCATCACCCATCTCATACCACAAGACTATTCCTGAAGATTAGCTGTAAAATGAACAGTTTCATAAACACATTTACATCTCTAAGGAAATTCACAGTGAATCCTGTATAAGGCATGAGATCCTTTAGGGGTGAATAGTGACCTCTTAAATGTTTTACAAATGCAGACTTGGTGCCTTATTTTCCTCCAAATGTCCTGCTGATTTCTAAACAGTTACGTTAATGAGTGAGAATAGCTCCCCCAGTCCTCACGCTGTTCTTTCTCACCACTGCACGACCAAAGTTCACTAACCACAGTGTTAAACAGCACCCGTTTGCAGGTCTGTTTTAAAACACCGGACAGGATCTGAGTTAAAAATATTTAACACAATAAAATGCCAAAAAGCATTCCTAAGGTCTTTTATAGCAAAACTCTGCAGGACCACAAACTGGAGGGCTAAACGTTATCAAGGTTGTTAACAATTTCTCTGCAAACATAAGGAGTAACCTCCCTCACCCACCCTGCTGTGAAACCCATAAAACAACAGCTGCTTACACACACAGTCCACAGTCACACACATACACACCCAGGAAGCAAGACCACCTCGCTGCCCTTTGAAGCAGGGAGCAGACATTAGCATGGCCAAAGGCTACTAGGACCCCTTTCTGCTTCTGGGTTTGCAAGTTTAGACAAACATCTTTTGAGATTTGCTTCCAAATGACTGAGGAAGACAAGTCAAGAGGAAAAAAAACCCAGAAGTACAACAGTGCCTTTGTCCAGCCACTCTGGGCCATCCCCTCCATTTCTCTGGAGGCCGCGGGGGTCCTCTTACCAGCACACGCACAGCCCCACCTGTGCAAGAGTGTCCTTACCTGATACTTCCACACTCAGGGACAGGCCCCTCTCTGTGTGTCCACCCTTATTCCACGGGCTTATCGGGCTCGGGAAGCCGGGTTCCCATCACAGCGTGTTATCTTTAAACTCCTGTTTCCTACACTGAATAGAACTTCCTCATCTCAGCTCCAGGTCCGGTGCCCTGAACTATATTTAAGCCTATGAAGCCACATCGAGGATTCTTCCTGCACACAGTCGAGCCACGTGACGGTTACATGATAACTTGGCGGTTTGAAGTGAGACGACACCCTGATGTCACAACTCACATCCTGCCGGACTGTTGTACAGACTTTACTGAGTTGCCAAGTTCATCCACACTCACTGCAGGCACTTGTAATGTGCAGGGCAAGGCTGAGAAAAACGAATGACAACGGGTCAGCACAAAAAGAGCCGAGCGCCCTGGATCTGGACGACACCGTCACGTCTGAGCAGAGCGCCTCTGGGGCTTTACAGAGCAGGTCGAGCAGCTGGTCTTTACTTTGTCTTCCCCGTAAAATAAACCCAGGACTGGGAGGCCGTGCTCCAGCGGGCTGGGCAGTGGGAGCAGACCCTTGTGCCCTCACTGAGTCACTGATGGGGCTGCCTCGTGCCAAGCTTCCACTGAGCAAGAGTAAGGGGTGTCTGCTAGAATCGAGGGGCATCCTTCCTCCTCCTGATAGAACAAGGCTTCCCCGTCCGGATTCACAAGGACACAAGACTAGTCCAGAACTGACTCCTTTATTACAGAGCAGAGTCCTGATGTCTGATACCTGGTGATGATGGTGGTTTAGTTCCTAAGTTGTGTCTGATTCTTTTGCGACCCCATAAACTGTAGCCTGCCAGGCTCCTCTGTCCATGTGCCTTCCCAGGCAAGAATACTGAAGTGGATTGCCATTTCCTCCTCCAAGGGATCGTCCCAAACCAAGGATCGAACCCACATCTCCTGCACTGGCAGACGGATTCTTTACCACTGAGCCACCAGGAAAATGAGGCAGATCCAGAACAAGAAAACAACCCATCACCTCCGTTGGTCCCCCCAGCATAGAGCCTGAGAAGGGGGGTCTGGGAGGCAAGCAGAAGGTCTCTGTGGGCAGAGGAAGCTCGGAGACTCAGGCTTGGCCCCGAGCTTCACCTGCAGCCCTGACCATCAGGGCTGGTGGATGTCTCACGTCATACGCAGGCAGTAAACTTCCAGCCAGAATCATCTGGTTTTTGTTCATTCACTCCCTTCTGGGAACTTGGGGGCAGGCTGTCTGTGGGGAGAACCAGGCCCCTGCCCCACTCCCGCTGCAGACACAAACCCCGGGAAGCGGCCAAGTCTCTCAGGAAGAGAAAGAAAGGGAGGAAGCCTTGGGCACATGCACACACATGCCCGAGTGAGGTGAGGGCTGTGTGGCAGACAGAGGTCCCAGGAGTCACAAGGCCCGCAGGGCGTATGTAAACACACACACACACACACACACACACACACACACACACACACACACACACACACACACATGCAAATGCGCACGTGAGGTGAGGACCTTGGGGCAGGCAGAGGTCCCAGGGAGAAGCGCTGCCGAGGCCAGCCCCCTCCAGCAGGTGAGCTCTGCTCCAAGTCACCCCCTGCCCACCAGAGGCTGGGTGCCCTATAAAGGGACCCGTTTCCTCCACTCACCCACGGTCAGGCTTCTGTTTTCCTTCATAGGCTCCCAGACAGACACAATGCCATCAGGTTAGTTCCTTCCCACGGAATATCCCTTGAATGGGATATTCAGAATACACAGATCTAATCTGTAACATGTTCCATATCCATGCATGGCTTTTCATCTCTGCCTTTGAAAGGCTCTGGGATAATTTGAACCCACTTGTTTTATCCAGTCTATCAAGTGCTACTGAACCTCTCCATCTTGAGCTTTTTAATTTTTAAAAATGTAGTTGACTGCGCTGGCTCTTGGTTGCGGCACCCAGGGTCTTTGCTGCAGCATGTAGGATCTAGTTCCCTGACCAGGGGTTGGACTCATGCCCCCTGCATTGGGAATGCAGTCTTAACCACTGGACCACCAGGGATGTCCCACTTCTCCATCTTTAAACACTCTTCTTACATCCTGACTATGAAACACATTATAACCCAAAAGTTCATCATTATTCATCCCTATACATAAGCTTTCCCTATGGTCTCTGTCTCACTGGAGAAAACTTTAGTTTACCAATCATCTCTCATTTAAACAAAATAAACCCAAACAAAAACCTTTTCAATAGACCATCATCACCGACTCAAAGGACATGAGTTTGAGTAAGCTCTGGTGATGGACAGAGAACACTGGCATGCTGCAGTCCATGGGGTTGCAAAGAGTGGGACACAACTGAGCAACTGAACTGAACTGAACTGACTGTCTTAAAGGCCCTGAGCTTCTGTGAAAGTGTTAGTTGCTCAGCCGTGTCTGACCTTTTGCGGTCCATAGACTGTAGTCCGCCAGGCTCCTCTGTCCATGAAATTATCCAGGCAAGAAAAGGAGGAGTGGGCAGTCATTCCCTTCTCCAGGGTATCTTCCCAACCCAGGGATTGGACCCAGGTCTCCTGAGTTGCAGGCAGATTCTTTACCATCTGAGCCACCAGGGAAGCCCATATTTGAACTTCTAAATATGATAAAAAAGAAATTAATACAACTTATGAGAGTAAAGATTTAAGTAAAAAGCCAAGCAAAATTTGTTTACAAATCCCAGGCATTCCTAGAAAACTTCAGTTCAGTTCAGTCGCTCAGTCGTGTATGACTCTTTGCGACCTCATGAATCGCAGCACACCAGGCCTCCCTGTCCATCACCAACTCCTGGAGTTCATTCAAACCCATGTCCATCAAGTCAGTGATGCCATTCAGCCATCTCATCCTCTGTCGTCCCCCTCTCCTCCTGCCCCCAATCCCTCCCAGCATCAGGGTCTTTTCCAATGAGTCAACTCTTCACATGAGGTGGCCAAAGTACTGGAGTTTCAGCTTCAGGATCAGTCCTTCCACTGAACACCCAGGACTGATCTCCTTTAGGATGGACTGGTTGGATCTCCTTGCAGTCCAAGGGACTCTCAAGAGTCTTCTCCAACACCACAGTTCAAAAGCATCAATTCTTCGGCGCTCAGCTTTCTTCACAGTCCGACTCTCACATCCATACATAACTACTGGAAAAACCATAGCCTTGACTAGACGGACCTTTGTTGGCAAAGTAATGTCTCTGCTTTTAAATATGCTATCCAGGTTGGTATTACTCCTTTCCTGCCAAGGAGTAAGCATCTTTTAATTTCATGGCTGCAATCACCATCTGCAGTGATTTTGGACCCCCAAAAATAAAGTCACCCACTGTTTCCCCATCTATTATCCCATGAAGTGATGGGACCAGATGTGATGATCTTAGTTTTCTGAATGTTAAACTTCAAGCCAACTTTTTCACTCTCCTCCTTCACTTTCATCAAGAGGCCTTTTAGTTCCTCTTTACTTTCTGCCATAAGGGTGGTATCATCTGCATATCTGAGGTTATTGATATTTCTCCCGGCAATCTTGATTCCAGCTTGTGCTTCTTCCAGCCCAGCGTTTCTCATGATGTACTCTGCATATAAGTTAAATAAGCAGGGTGACAATATACAGCCTTGATGTACTCGTTTTCCTATTTGGAACCAGTCTGTTGTTCCATGTCCAGTTCTAACTCTTGCTTCCTGACCTGCATACAGGTTTCTCAAGAGCCAGGTTAGGTGGTCTGATATTCCCATCTAGTGTTTATTGAACTGTGTAAAAGTACTCTTTTACCATATCTAAAATAGAAGTAGGTGCCATGCTCAGAGAATTATAAAAAAATGCTTTTTCCTTTTTTAAAAACTATGGATGCAAACTCTGTGACATCCAGCTCCCTGGCCCCACCCTCACCCAGTATCCATGGCCCCAGCAACTCCATATCTATGTGCCCCCCAAACATCAACGTAACAAAAATGCCCACAAGTTCCCAGTGGCTCCTTAGGGAATGGGCTTCCCTGGTGGCTCAGCTGGTAAAGAATCCACCTGCAATGTGGGAGACCTGGGTTTGATCCCTGGGTTGGGAAGATCTCCTGGAGGAGGGAATGACTACCCACTCCAGTATTCTTGCTTGGAGAATCCCATGGACAGAGGAGCTTGGTGGGCTACAGTCCATGGGGTTGCTAAGAATCGGACACAACTGAGCAACTTTCATTTTTCTTTCCTTAGAGAATGGTTCTAGTTCCACTGATAACTACTCATCCAGAGTATTTCTGAGGCTATCAAGCTACCTAACTGCCCAAGCGCTGACCACCTGAAGAGTCTTCCACTGCAAGCCTCCCCTCCGCCCTGAGCCTCCTGCTCTGTCTGCGGCCCCACCACTATCTCAAGCACAGACAAACATCAAACTGGCCTCAGTCCAGTCCCTCCTGAGGCAGGTGAGGAGCGCGTGTCCTGTCAGGGCCACCCCGTGACCCCTGCCGTCCTGCTGGCACCTCTGTGGGTCAGCTTTGGCTACAGACTCATGAATCCTACATCACCCATCATCCAAATGCCCCCTCCTATTCTCAGTAAAGACTAACACCCTCAATGACTCAGACTGACTTCTGGAACAGTCATTGCAAACCAAGACACAGTTTTTCAGGGAAAAGAGTGAAGAGGGCCCATGAGGGGAGGTGGGCACAGGAGGGTACAACTGCACTGCCCCCGTCCCCACCGCAGGCCAGGGGGACAGTGCAGACCCTCCGTCCAGGACAGCAGGACCCTGAGGCTACAGAGGAGCAAAGGGCCCAACAGACCCCAAGGAGAGAAGGGGAGAGGGGAGGACAGCTGGGACAGAGAGGTGGCTGTGCTAAAGGGCGAGGCCAGCAGCCAGGCTTCTGCCTCAAGCTCACTTCGGGGGGTTGGGGGGGCAGGGGACGGGGGAGGGTCAGGCCAGGCTGCACAGGCATGGGGCCAAGCTTGCTGACTTCTGTTTCCCACTGTGTGAAGAGGCGTTAGCTCCCATTTTAAAAGCATATACTATGCGTCTGTGTGTGTGTGCATGTGGGCTCAGTTGTGTCCTGCTCTTTGCAACCCCATGGACTGTAGCCCACCAGGCTCCTCTGTCCATGGGGATTCTCCAGGCAAGAATACTGGGGTGGGTTGCCATTTCCTTCTCCAGGGGATCTTTCTGACCCAGGGATCAAACCTGTGGCTCCTGCATTGGCAGGCAGATTCTTTACCACTGAACCATGTGGGAAGCCCAATGCCTGCAAATGTATTAAAAAAAATACACCACTCCATGTTTAAAAACTCAATCCCCCTTGACCATGGAAGGAAAGTTACAAATGATAAAACAAACTAGTGAGGAGAAAAGTAGTGTGAGAAGTCAGGACTGATGCCCACAAGGGTGCTGGGACCTGTTACTAAGTGGATGCTGCCAACAGTGGCTAAGTACTCCGAAAGTAATAAGAGTATCCCCCCTGAATGTGGAGGTATACTTACCCAAATTATTAAATTTCAACATGGGACTGGGCAGGGGAGAGATGAGGACGCAAAGCATAGAGGACTTGGGGGCCGTAAAAACGCTCTGGAGCTTCCCTGCTGGCTCAGTGGATAAGAAATCCACCTGCAAATGCAGCAGTCATGGGCTCAACCCCTGATCTAGAAAGAACCCACATGGTGTGGAGCAACTAAGCCCTTGTACACAACTACTGAGCCTGCTCACCCAGACCCTGTGCATGGCAACAAGAGAAGCCACAGCAATGAGAAGCCAGCGCATCTCAACTAGAGAGTAGCCCCCACCTGCCATAACTAGAGAAAAGTTCATGCAGCAAAGAAGAGCCAGCACAGCCAAAAATCAATAAATGAAAAAATTTCAAAAACCCACTCTGTATGATACCAGAATGATGGGACACATGTCCTTATGCACTTCTCCAAACCCACAGAATTACACCACCAAGCGTGAACCCTAATGTTAACTAGGGGCTTTGGGGACCACAATCTATCAATGTAGGTTCATCAGTTGCAACAAACGCATCATCTGGTGAGGGATACTGATGACAGGGGAGGTTGTGCATGCGTGGGGTAGAAGGTGTACAGGAAATCCTGTATCTTCCCCTCAACTTTGTTCTGAACCTAAAAATACACTAAAATATAAAGTCTTTTTAAAAAATTAGCAAGGTTGTAAAAACTGAACAATATTCAATTAGTCCCCAACTCAAGCATGAAAAATCTGAAGCCAATTCTATATTAAGTTTGCAATTTTGGAATTTCCATAAGAGCCACATAATACATTTCATTAATAAAATCATGAGCAACCCACAAAAGCTCGCTCAAATCCAAACTGTAGCTGAAAAACACAATAGTGTAGCAGCAATCTGGGGATGATCATCTTGAGTAAGGTATGTCACATTTCTCATCTGTAAAACACATATGGCAACACTCGCCATGGGAATTTCATGTGGCGTTCAAGTTGAAGTGAGAAAGTTACACCCCAGAGTCATGAGTGACGGCACCCTCCACAATGCAATCTGAGACTGAGTGATAGGCAGAGGGGAGTTCGGGGTTCAGCAGCCTGTACCACAGGTACAGGGTCTGTGCAGAGGGGGGTCCTGGGCAGTGTGAGAGTGGCCAGAGGGAGGAGAGCCCCCAGGTGGGGTATGCATCAACGCGGAGTAGACGCATCTGCCCCGCACAGGGTTGTGTGAGCGGGGACAACATGCACAACCCTTGTCTGCGAAGTGCTCAAACGAAAGCAACACCAGATGCTTTCCAGAGGTTTAATCAGCTGTTCTCCTTTGAAAAGCTTTTTCCTGATGCTGTCTAGCGTTCTGCGGCCCCTGGAGAAATTTCACCCACTTCAAAATGGAAATTCAACCACAAAACTCCTGTATTGTGTACCCTTAAGAAAAAGATATTCAAAGCTTTAGAAAATATTCAGACCCAATCAAAAGCAAGACCCACACAAAGAGCACACTTTCAACCACATCCCTTGACACACACAAACTCCCAAGTAGGTTTCCACTTTATTTGGATTCAGGTGACTTCTAAACCAGAACCTGGAGACTGAATAAAGATGTTAAAGCATAATAAAAAAGGCCAAAATTGAGTGCAAACCCACATCAGCCATCTACTACCTGGGAGGAAGGTCTTTAACTTCAGTGAGCTCTCCAAAAACCAGGCCCCTCACCACCACAGCTGGCTTTGGGTGTCAGGGGTCTCCTCAGCCCCTTGAAATCTTTGCTCTGATGTCGTGACAGTGAAGTCTGCTTCCACCTCCCACCCCTAGACATTTCTCCAACCTCCTTCTCTACCCATCACTCCTCACCACCTAATACATCTGACGTGTTTGGTTCTGACCTCTCCCCACAGCAGAGACATAATCCCCTCAAGGATGGGAGCTCCGTCTGCTCAGCTTCCTTCTGTGTCCCCAGAGACTGGGACGTAACTGCCCACAGTGAGGTCTCAGGCCCACTTAATTGAGTCTGCGAATTCAAGTGAATTCATTCACCCCTCCACTGGGGCTAATATCACCTACTGTATTGCAGGGTTGTTTTGAGGATTACTTAGAAATAAAAAAATAAAAGAACTTTGCCAAGGCAGAATCATGAAGAAACAGAATATCTGAACTGGTAAGTTGACTGACTCAGTAAATAAAACCTCCCAGAAAACAAAAGTCTAGGACCAGACTTTTATTGAATTCTACCAAGTATTTAAGGAAGAGGTAATACCAATGACTCTCAAACTCTTCCAAAAGATAAAAGAGGAAGGAACATGCCCAAACTCATTTTAGAGGGCCAGCATCCATCACCCTGACATAAAAAACCAGACAAGAATATTATAAGAAAAAAAATTATAGGCTAATATCCCTAATGGACATAGATGTAAAAATCCTTAATAAAATATTAGCAAATTCAACAATACATTAGAAGGAACTTCCTTGATAGAACAGTGGATAAGAACCCACTTGCCAATGCAGGGTACATGGGTTCAATCACTGGCCCGGGAAGATTCCCACATGCCACAGAGCTACTAAGCCTGTGAACCACAACTACTGAACCTGTACTCTGAAGCGTGTGTGCCACAACTACTGAAGCCCATGCATCCTACAGCCTCAACAACAAGAGCAGCCATCACAATGAGAAGCCTGCACACCACAACTAGAGAGCAGCCTCCTCTCGCAGCAACCAGGGAGAAGCCTGTGCAGCAATGAAGACCCAGCAGAGCTAAAAATAAATAAATAAGTTATTAAAAAACAAACAAGCACTTCACGCACTGGCTGGCACATAGAAGGCAACTCCCATTAGTTTCCTTTCAGTTTCCCAGTCAAGATAACCGGCTAACAGCTGCTGAACATTCCAGGCAGGAAACTCTAAAAGCATGGCCGAAAGATCGCTGCAGGCAGTTAAAACCGCTGCAGGCAGTTAAAACCACGGGGAAGCAGGGCCTCCTGCTGCAGAGCTCCTCAGTGTACCTGTGACTGTGAGAGACTGGGAGAGTCTGCACCTACAACAAGGTCAGCACGAAAGTCGAGAACTGGTATAAAGTTACTAACTTGACAGAGAAATTCTACACCTTCCGAATCTAAAAGGAAGAAACGAGACTTGTATTCATATGGTTTCTTTTCATTTCATTTTTCTAGTAAATCATTTTTATTGTTCACAGAAGCACCAGTCAACAATGAATTGGAAAAATTTTTTTTAATAATTTTATTTTCTTTCTTTATTTTTGGCTGTGTTGGGTCTTCGTTGCTGCTTGGGCTTTGCTGTAGTTGTGGTGAGTCGGGGCTTCTCTCTAGTTGTAGTGTGCAGACTTCTCTTGTTGCAGAGTTCAGGCTCTAGAGCACACAGGCTTCAGTAGTTACGGTTCCCGGGCTCTAGAGCGCAGGCTCAGCAGGTTGAAGGACACAGGCTTAGCTGCTCTGAGGCATGTGGGATCTTCTTGGATCAGGGATCAAATCCATTGTCTCCTGCACTGGCACGCGGATTCTTTACCACTGGGAAATTTTTTTTAAAGAAGAGCCTCACTCTTCACCACAACTGGGGGAGCACTGGCCAAGCATGCCTGGTGCAGTCCAGGAAGCCACAGAGAACCAGCAAAGCTCACTCACACTGCACGTTCAAGAACTGTGGGTGGGCCAGGTTCCAGGCCAAGAGAGGATGGATTGGGGGGTGGGGTGGGTGCAGACCCAATGAAGGGAAATTCCTGGAGGTGAAGCAGAAACACTAAGACGCACAGGACGGGCACAAAGTCAGGTGAAGATGAAAAACACTGCGGTTGTGGTTCCCAGGTTCTCTGTCCCCAGCGGCTCTGTGATGGTCAGGCCACCCACAGCACCCCCAGTGCCCCACACATGAGCCCCACGCACTTCATGGCCCGTATGCCTACGTCTTGTGGCAGTTTTGCAACCACTGCACTAAATCCACATTTCCCAGGAGAACTTCACCCTTTACCCTCCTTTCTAATATGTCAGGGCCAGTGGTTCTTGGCCTGCAGGCAGGCAGACTGTGGGTCAGACCTGGCCAAGCTCCCAGAGGACACGCAGCTCCAAGGGAGACCTTCCCCATCAGCCATGCTCGGGGCCACCAGCCCCTCCACCCATGGAACAGCTCCCCCAAGCAAAGACTCAAAGCCCACTCCTCTCTGTGTCTTCTTAGCATACAGGATTATGTGTTAAACGCACAAAAGCTAAACAGCAAGTCTTCTGAGAAGAAATGAAATGTGTAATGTTCACCGTCTGAAATGGGTCACTGTGCTCACTTTTCCCTTCAGCTAAAGTGTTTACAGGATGTTCCGTGAGGCCGCCTGGCTCCCTTCTCTCCTGAACAAGAGGCCAGGGGAGCTGTCAGCATTTCCAGGAGACCATCCACTGCCCACCTCAGTCAGCCATGTGGGTGATGAGTGATCACACCCACCCATGTTTCCTTTCGGGGCGTCCACACTGCTTGCCAACAGCTCCTCAAGAACATCCAGGACAGCAGAGCAGGACTGAAATGTGGCTCAAACCCTTCTCAGTTCCCATCCGCCCCCTGGGACCCACAGAACCACCACTGCTTCCACACAGGATGAGATGTGGGCAAAGACCCAGACCTGTAAACTACGTGGTATTTCACGCCAACCCTTGAAAGGCCTCTCTCCTCCAGCAGAGGACCTCCAAAGACAATCTGAAAAGCAAGCTTTTGTCTTACCAGTTATTACTGTTACTTATAAACACCGAGTCTCCTGTACCACACTGTAACCCGAGGAAGGATGCGCGACAGCCAAGTCCCTCACAATAAATAATACACAGACACTCAGCACTTACTGCAGAAAGGAAAGCAATAAAAATACTAACATGGTGTCCATAAGCTTGTTCATAGCCCAGAGATTTTAACAAGAGAATCAGACATTTGCAGTGTTTAGCAGCTTGGAAAAATGCCACCACGTTAGATTCACTGGAAAAGGCCCTAATACTGGGCAGGACTGAGGGCAGGAGGAGAAGGGGTGGGGGTGGGGTGGCTAGATGATGAGATGGTTGAATGGCATCACCGACTTAATAGACATGAGTTTGAGCAAACTCTGGGAGATAGCGGAGGACAGAGGAGCCTGACACACTGCCGTTCACGGGGTGACAGGGAGTCAGATACCACTTAGCAACTGAACAACAACTACATTAGTAATATATATATAACTAATGTAGTTGAGGTCTATATATATACACAAAACAAATGAGATCTACACACCTGTCCCTCAGCTACTCAGACTTACTCCAGTTCTCCTGGAGCCCGGGTCTCTCTGGTCTCTGGGTCCTCAGGGGCCAACTCTTCAGCAGCAACAGGAGCGGCTCTGAGGCCCTGCCTCAGCCCTGCAGGTGAGGGCCGCAGGCCAATTCGACGTCCCCTCCCTCAGGGTCTGTGCCTGCCCAGCCCTTCGCCTCCAGGGTGGTCACATCCCCCCTGAGACACTGCTGTGAGAAGCGTCAGGCCTGGGAGAAGAGGGATGGCGCCTATTCGAGTCAGTGGCTCTGTCTTTCTCTGGGGAAC
Organism: Dama dama; assembly: GCF_033118175.1. Taxonomy (NCBI): domain Eukaryota; kingdom Metazoa; phylum Chordata; class Mammalia; order Artiodactyla; family Cervidae; genus Dama; species Dama dama. The sequence goes on along the minus strand of NC_083691.1, from coordinate 59,901,327 downwards.
TCAGGGCCTTGTTACTTTGCCACTGAAAAGGTTTCCTCCCCCACACCAGCCTGCCAGCACTTCTGGCTTCCGGAAACCCTGGGTTCTGGAAAGTGGATCTCTTTGGGGCCAGAGAGGATATTGTATTCCTGTCACATCTTGAGACTTACTTTTCTCCACACAAACAATATAAACAGCCATTGAACCCTGTCTACCTTGAGGAAACAAGCGCTCCGTAATCGCTGCAAGCACGTCTCCTAGCCGAGACGAATGTATACCTCTCTCTGCGTGTGCCAAACACGCGCCAAAGCTAAAAAACACATGAGCTCCTTCGTTTCCCCCAAATAACTATTCCCTCCCTTGTCACTCTCACTCCCCTACCCTTAAAACCGGCATGATGGGAAAGGAATTTCTTCCACAAATAATGGTGGGAAAGTGGATCTCCATGTGCAAAACGAGGAAGTTGGGACCTTATCTTGAACTACTTAAAAATATTAACCCCAAATGAATTAAAGACCTAAAATTAAAACACAAAACTCTATACAAGAATCCTAGAAGAAAACACAGGGGAAAAGTGGCATGACATTGGATTGGTCAAGGACTCCTTGAATATGACACCAAAAGTGCAGGAAACAAAATAAAAATGGACAAATCTGACTACATCAAACTTAAAAATTTTGTGCATCAAAAAAGTCAACCAACAATCAACAGGGTAAAAAGTCAACCTATGGAATGGGAAAATATATCTGCATATCATATATGTGATCAGGAGTTAATATTCAGAAACAAAAAATCACATAATCCAACTAAAATCTAGGCAAAGGACTTAAAACAGACATTTCTCAAAATACATATATGTACACATATATATACAAATGGTCAACAGAGACATGAAAAGATGTTCCCCATCACTAATCATCAGGGAATGTAAATCAGAACCACAATGAGATACCCCCCTCACAGCCACGAGGATGCCTATTACAAAACAAAACAAAATGAAACAAAACAGAAAATAACAAGGGCTGGCGGGGATATAGAGAATCTGGCAGCTTTGTGCACTGTTGGTGGGGTTGTAAAATGTGCAACAGCTATGGAAAAATGTACAGGAGTTCCTTAAAAAGTTATAAGCAGAATTACCAAATGAGCAGCAATCCCATTTCCAAGTGTGTATCCAGGAGAACTGAAAGCAGGGTCTCAAAGGAATATTTGAATAGACACGTTCTCAGTAGCATCAAGCACAATAGCCAAGAGGTAAAAGCAACACAAACATCTATTGACAGATGATAGATTAATTGTCACTGAACCCCTCAGGGAACACCAACCACACAGCCTTAAAAAAAAAGTCTGACACATGCCTCAACATGTATGCACTCTGATTTTGTGCTCAGTGAGACTAGTCCATCACCAAGAGACAAATATGGTGTGATTTCCCTTATGTTAGATATCTAGTGTAGAGAGGCCCACAGGCAGAGAAAGCAGAACCCTGGCTGCCAGGGCCTGGTGGGGAGGAGCCGGGAGACGCTGACTGCCGGACACAGAGATTCCCTTTGGGAGGATGAAAATGTTCTGGAGGTCTGATTCACAATAATGTAAATACACCTAACACTGCTAAACCACACACTAAAAATGGCCATAGTGGTAAATTCTATGTGCTTCTAGTCACAACGTTTAAGAGAAACACCATGACACACTCGGCAGAGTAGGAGTTAGAGCCCCATCAGCTCAGCCCCTCGCTGGGTGCCCAGGTGAAGCTGCAGTCTGGCTGCAGACTCCCCATCTCTATGAATGAGGGAGTAAATAACACGTGTCCTAAGACGCTGGCCTGAAGCTTACAGGAGAACTGCCAACACAGAAGACCTGCACAGCTGGAGGGGGCTACATCTGTGTACCTCATCATCAGAGCTGCCCCTGGCCCCATGAAGGACAGGCTCCCTGAGCTGAGTCCCTTCCACCCCAGGTGACCTGCCGGGAGTCCTCACGGGAAGGGCTGTGATCCCCACTCTGCTCACGAGGAACCTGGCTGGAGCAGGGTTGTCGTTGTTCAGTTGCTAAGTCTTGTTTGACTCTGAGGCCACGAACTGCAGCAGGCCAGGCTTCCCTGTCCTCCACCATCTCCCAGAGAAATGGTGGTTGTATTCCCCTTACCAGTGAAAACTCTACGTGATGTCCATTCCAGTGTGAGAGCCCCTAAAACCCTGTGACCTCCTGTCCTTCACAGACAGGAGCCAGGGCTGGTGGTGAGAAAACAAATCTGAGGACATGGAAACAGAGGGGCATAATAGAGAAACAGGCCACAGGACAGTTTCCCAAAGGTCAGTTACATAATCAGACAAAGAAAGATAATTTTTACATTTACAATCTACGTTTCCCAAAACTGGCTTAAAAGGCTACCTAATCTCAGGCCTGTCTTTTTATATATATATTCATTTACTTGGCTGGTCCAGATCTTAATTGTGGCAATGTGGAATCTAGTTCCCTGACCAGGAATTGAACCCAGGCCCCCTGCATTGGTAGCTCAGAATCTCAGCCACTGTACCACCATGGAAGTCACCTCAGGCTTTTCTTCAAACGAGGTCACTTCTGTTGTTTACTTGCTAAGTCAAGTCTAACTCTTGGCAACCCTATGGACTTTGCTCGCCAGGCTCCTCAGTCCATGGGATTTTCCAGGAAGAATACTGGAATGGGTTGCCATTTCCTCTTCCAGGAGATCTTCAGGGATTGAACCTTCATCTCCTGCATTGGCAGGCAGGTTCTTTACCACTGAGTACCAGAGAAGCCACTCAAACAAGGTCAGGCCCTCCTAAACACTCATTTTGATACTTAGCTGTCTTTCAAAGCAATTTTAACTCTCTTTCAAAGCAATTTTAACTCTAACACAACATATTTCTTGGGCTTCCCTCATAGCTCAGTTGGTAAAGAATCCACCTGCAATGCAGGAGACCCCGGTCTGATTCTTGGGTCAGGAAGATCCCCTGGAGAAGGGATAGGCTACCCACTCCAGTATTCTTGGGTTTCCCTTGTGGCTCAGCTGGTAAAGAATCTGCCCACAATGCGGGAGACATGGGTTTGATCCCTGGGTTGCGAAGATCCCCTGGAGAAGGGAAAGGCTACCTACCCACTCCAGCATTCTGACCTGGAGAATGCCATGGACTGTATAGTCAATGGGGTCGCAAAGAGTAGGACACAACTGAGTGACTTTCACTTTATTTCAACATATTTCTTACTTCTTTCTCCAACTAAAATAGAAAAGAGCCAATCAACGCCCTCTGTGATGCTAAAAGATGAAATCATATGCCAAATGCACTGAATCTGAGACCTCTGCCCCCATCAGGCATTAGAGCATCCACTGCCCATCACCTGCCAGAGACACATCACCTAACGTGACAACATCACTAAGCATCTTCCATGCCCATAGTGTAGACAGGGTCCCCCAGGAGCCCAGGACACAGGCTGAGCTGAAAGTGAAACCATGCACCTCAGACGGGGACTCAAACACACTGAGCTGGAAGGCCAGCCCAACCTAAACCCTGATTGGGGCTTGAAACAGCAGCCTTTTAACTGGGACCACACACCTCATTTTGACACTTAATGAAGCTCAGGCTCTGGATGTCTCATCACAGAGAGAATTCAGTGAGAGACAAAGTCTACCTAAGAAGAGGATTCATTTAGAAACACACTCCACAGATGGAGTGCAGACCACCTCAGAAGGTGAGAGTGGCCCCAAAATATGGCGTGGTTGGTTTTCATGGGCTGGGTAGTTCCATAGGCTAATGAGTGGGAGGATTATTTCAACTATTTTGGGGAAGGATTGGGGATTTCCAGGGATTGGGCTACTGCCCCCTTTGGTCTTTGGTCCTGAAAACTGTCATGGTGCCTGGGTGTGTCAGTTAGCCTGCTCAGGTGTTACAATGAGCGTACACTGAGGCTCAAGGTCTAGTGGAAGTCAACTCATCTGCCATCTTGGACCCTTTTGGTTCTAATCAGTTTATGTCACCTCCTCAAGCTATGTCATTCTTTCACAGGTTGCACCCTGCCGCCCCCCACCCCCGCCATTTTAGGAGGAGGTCAGAGGTCAATCCAGTCACAAAGAGCCCTGGGTAGAGACAGATGGGGCTGGAGAGCTCACGGTTCCAGCCCAGCACAGGCCTTCAGAAGCTCTGGCTTCTCCTCGGGGGCTACATGGAGCTCTGTCCATCCCTTCTTGTGACCCCAGGGGTCAGGCCCATCAGGACAAGAGCTGGGCCATTGGCAATGCTGTCACCCATGCCTCCTCCTGGGAAGGAGGTCAGCAGTCAGTGAGGGGAGGTCACAGTCATTGACGGGACGGATGGGAAAGGCTTCACCAAGGAGGCCACATCTGAGAAAGACCCTAGGGGTGGTGGAGTGGGCCCTGTGGTCACCTTGGACCGAGTGACAGCTGGTGAGAGGTTCTGGGTTGGGGGCCTGGCTGGTGAGCTGGAGGAACAGCAGGGACGCAAACATGGCCAGAGTGGCGTGAACAGGGCTGGACACGGCGGGGGCGGGGAGGGGGGGGTCCCCTGTTGCTGTGAAGACCAGGGCTGTTCTTGGGTCAGGGGATACCCACAGAGGCCTCTGAGCTTGAGGACAGGGTGGGACTCTGGCTTTATGGAGACCAATCTAGCTGAGGTTTGCACAGCTGAGTGGGGTGGGGTGGGGAGCTAGGAGGAAGGTGGGGGGTGGGGGGTGGGGGTGGTCAGAAGACAGATTCCACAATCCAGATGGTGGTGATTGGACCTCATCATGACTTGGCATTTATTCACTGGGGGCAGAGGTGAGCCATGCCCAGGAAGGGCACTGAGGTATTGCCCACCCCACCACTTCAAGGACCATCTGGTGTGAGCCCGAGGTGCAGGGGCAGGGCAAGTGGGGACCAAGCTCCATCTCTCTACTGGATCCCCAGCACCTGGGAGGGGCCCTGGTAGGAAGGTCTGGAGAACAAATGACCACTGAATAATGGCTCTCAAGGCTGATGTAGTGTCAAACCATTTATAAATGCTTGCCTGTTTGTGTCATTGCTGACCAACTCATAGTCACAACCTAAAAGTTGAGAGTTACATTTTATTCTGTGGGAAGTTTTAGGACTTCAAGTCAAGGGGACAGCATCTCAAGTGACCCTGAGAGAACTGCTCTGAGGAAGTGATGGGAGAAGCCAGCTCATATAGAAGTTTTTGCAACAAAGGGAAGGTAGTCTGAACATCAGAAGATGATTGTTAATTAAAGAAAAACAGATGTCCCAAGTTAAAGAATTCAGCAATTTTCTGTGTATGGGAAGATGCAAGAGTCTGGGTTCAATGAAATCATTCCTTTGACATCACCTCCGCTCTCTGGGGCCAGTATCCTGTGTTTTCCTCTCTCTTTTTTTCAAAGCCTTTATTGAATTTGTTACAATATTGTGTCTGTTTTATGTTTATGTTTTGGTTTTTTGGCTGCTAGGCACCTGGGATCTTAGCTCCCTGACCAGAGATGGAACCCGCCCCACCCTTCCCCTCCCCTCTTGGAAGGTGAAGTCCTAACCACTGGGCCACCAGGGAAGTCCCTATCCTGTCTGTTCACTTCCTGAGCGTCCTCAGGGCTCACCATGGAGAGCGGCTGCAGTCGGACGGCTGATGGGACGGCAGGTGTTCTTTCCTTCCTGAGTTCCCTCAGGGCTCACCAGCTCACCACCCGTGATGGCTGCAACACTGATGACCGTGACATCCTTGTTTACTGACATGGCAGGAGACATTCCATTTCTCACCAAGGTGCACACACGCACACTCATGCACACACGTGCACAGACACACACACAGCTCACAAGCACGTGCAGAAGGGGATTCCAGATCCTGCAATGAGCTCCACTCCACAGACGCAGCACTTGAGGGTGGAGGGTGACAGGCTAGGTTAAAAGCAAAGTGATTTTAAATGTCAAGAGTAGGATTCCTCCTCAGAGGTCAGCACCACCACACCCTCTCACAATCCGGAGGTCAAGTCTAACTGAATACAAACCAACACTCTGCTGCAAAATAAAAGTAATGGTTGGGAAGTTATTAACAGTCAATCATAAGGCAAAACGTTTTCTTTTCTTACTTCCTGTGGAACAGCAGCTAGTACTGATCACAGCCAATTACAATCAACTCATATTTACAGACTGAGAAACCAGAAGGCGCTGCTTTGACTGTGTGCATGAGCCCCTGGGGACTACACACTGGGTATCTCAGACACTTGGAAGCTGCCGGGGACACTTAGAAACTCTCAGGACCAATGTCCACATTGTCCACGAGGGCGTCCATCATGGTCGCGAAGGCGGATCACCACAGGATCTCCACCTGCACAGACTCTGAGCTGAGGCCAGTCTGGGTGTGGAGGCCAAACCACACAGGATAGCTTCCACAGGAGACCAGGCTCAGCCTCCCCAAGGGCGGGACCCAAGCACCGCATCAGGCACCTGGCAGGGTGGCTGCCGTGCCATTTTCCTACCGTTAAATGTGTTCCTAACAGTCTCCTCACAGCTGATGTCAAAGGGTGTTTGCCTCAATTACCTGCTGCAAACTAAGCCCGTTTATCACATTTAAAAAAAAAGAGAGAAATGCCAGAACAGAGGCGGTGAGGACTGTGAAAACCCAGTGGGCTCTGCTGGGCTGTTAGCAGGGAGCCCACAATCCCAGGACAGGAAGGGCAATCACTGCATCTGGATTACCTGCCCTGCTGGGAGGGGTCAAGAATGCTGCAGTGAGATGTCCTCCTGCTCCTGCACATTTCTGAGGTGTCTAACGGCCCGAGGTTACTCCTCTTTGCTGGGAAGTGTTAACAGAACAGTGAGATCTTGTATTCCACATCTCTAGTTCATTAAACATTCAGCCCTTTGTTCTGTATGGGTCATTAAGAAATCATGTTTACTGACAGAAATAAACCAGTTCTTTTTCAAACACACACAAAGTTGGGGCCCTGGACACTGGCAATCTCATGAAGCATTTTACACTTCAAACTTGGAAACTTTAACTTACAGAAACTATCTACTCTCTGATTTTGATGAAAGAGGATAATATATATGAAACCAACAGGGTTAATTTGTATATTCCAGGTGGATAGTGTCAGAATTGAATTAAACAGCAGGGCAAACTGTAGTACAAATAAGGCTGCATTTCATGTCACATTCTCGTCTCATTTAGAATTACTTTCTTGGGTTTGATTTACAGAAGTGGAAATTCTGAATTACAAGTTATAAATCATTTCAGACTTGATATATACTGCCAAATTGTTTTCCTAACAAATTTTACCAATATATCTTCACACCTGGGATATAAGGTAACTATGTTACAAACTTTACCAGTGATATAAGGTACCCATGTTTTAACAAGATCTGCTAACACTGTAAAACTGATAGTATCTATTTTAATATGCATCTCTGATGAATCACTAATCATGCTGCAACATGTTTTGTACTTTTGTACATTAATTTTATTTCCCTGTTTGTTTCTATTTTGTTACATTCTCTCTGTCCATGTTCTTTCCCCTACACACATACTAGGTGCTCATATTCTGATCAATTCATAATACTAATGTTTTCTATCTTGTTTTGTTGCAAATGTTTTCCCCAATCTGTCTTTTGTTTTTAATTTTCAGAAATTTATTCTCCTTCCAATAAACCTTTCCTTTTGGTTCTTAAAACTTCTGAATTTTAAAAGTACTTCTCATTCTAGGAATTTGAGAAACATTCCTATTACATTTTCATGTTTATCAGGCTGGATTTTATATGTAACTATTAAATATTATCCATCTGGAATTTCTGCTGATGTAAAATGAGACTCTAAGGCAATAAACGGCTTTTCCCCCTAACTGCTAACAAAGGATCTCACAGTTTTATGGCACTTAAAGGAATAAGTTTCCTTTTTTCCCCTGAAAACCAGGTTACCCCAGACTCTGTGTGATGAGCTGTGATGGGTATACACAGATAACATGGCTCCCCCCACCCCCACTTTCCTCCCCTCAGAAAGCAGCTCTCTGCTGTTCTTGCCCCTTTATTCCTCCAAAGAAAGAAACATCAGGACAGTTCTACCAATTTCACCAAAAGACTCCACCTGGAATTCTGATTAACGGTACTGAAATTAAATATTAATGTGGAAACTGAAGAAGTTCACAGGAAAAACTGTTAACGTTTCACCGGGAAAATTTCACCCCTACCCATGGAAGCCTCACTGGTGCGGAGTGGCACCTCCTCAGGTCCGAGAACTGTTCCCGTGCTAACCCCAGGAAGGGACGGGATACTGAAACACCACACAGAGTTACTGAAATCACATGGAGTTAAAATAAGCCTTCAAATCGATTTTAATGCCGACTGAAGCCATCTTTATTGGCATTTACTCAGGAGTGACTTTATGGCTACATTTAAAGAGCTCTGTTTCACTAAGCTAAAAAGAATACACACAAAATAAAACATGACACCATCATTTATTCATTTGACAAGTACTTCCTGAGTGCTTCCTGCGAGCTCCGCACTGTCCATGGGCGTAGCACACACAGGACTCCCTACAGCACCGGCAGCTTTTTTTTTTTTCTTTTTTTTTCTTTATTTATTTTTTGATTTTTTGATTAGTTGGAAGCTAATTACTTCACAACATTTCAGTGGGTTTTGTCATACATTGATATGAATCAGCCATAGATTTACACGTATTCCCCATCCTGATCCCCCCTCCCACCTTCCTCTCCACCCGATTCCTCTGGGTCTTCCCAGTGCACCAGGCCCGAGCACTTGTCTCATGCATCCCACCTGGGCTGGTGATCTGTTTCACCTTAGATAGTATACATGCTGTTCTTTTGAAACATCCCACCCTCACCTTCTCCCACAGAGTTCAAAAGTCTGTTCTGTATTTCTGTGTCTCTTTTTCTGTTTTGCATATAGGGTTATCGTTACCATCTTTCTAAATTCCATATGTATGTGTTAGTATGCTGTAATGTTCTTTATCTTTCTGGCTTACTTCACTCTGTATAATGGGCTCCAGTTTCATCCATCTCATTAGAACTGATTCAAATGAATTCTTTTTAACGGCTGCACCGGCAGCTTTTGTGGACAATGCTGCATTGTTAGAATGTAAGCTCTTTATCAAAATGCATCTAACAGACCCAACCTCAGACTTTGACTTTCATCCCCTCATTTGTTCAGCTAATCTCCAGGAATGCTTCCTCCTGGGAAGCTCAATTAGCCTGACTGTGCAGAAGGAAACTTAACTGCTAAATAGTTCCCAAGCCTCTGTCCCTGGAGCTCCATCACCCACTTAATCTGCATCTGCCGAAGCCCCACATTCCAGAAACTGTCACCACAACTTCCTTCATAGAAAGCGTCTCAATGACCGAACACATCATCAGAAAGAGATGCGGGAGTGTGTTTATTTTATAAGTCAAAAGGGCTCAAGATGGGAAAACGCTTCTTTTTTAAGTCTGGTCTCACGGTCTCCAGATGACCTTTGTGGGAAAACTGAGACCTCTGAAATTTTGAGGAATCGCTGGAACTTTTTTGTCTTTTGTCAAATTCAATGGACAGCTATGTAACGCAGTTAAAGCATCACTTTCCACATTTCACTGCTGTCCTTTGTCATCACCAGTAAACCAGGAGAGGGAAAAGCACCTGAGTAGGGCTGGGAGGCCCAGGTCTGAAGCAGAGAAGCAGAAGTCTTGTAGCCTGTGTACAAGTACCCATGCTATACACTCTGTTAACAGCATCCAGAAACTGCCTCCAGCAGACATCTGCAGATGCCTTGAGCTTTGGGCAGATCTGGCAAATACCCAAAGACAAAAAGTGCTTTCATTTCCTGGTGTGAGTAGGCCAGCATTGAAAAAAAAAAAAAGGACATTAAGTCCAGAACCAGCATTAAATTATTTCAGACAGTAGCCTGGCACCCAGTTCAAAGTTACATCACTGCAATTCTGGCCTGGCCTACGAGACAGATAACCTAGTGTCCTATACACATATATTTTTTAAAGTTTTTATACTTTTTTCATCATTATCCTCAAACATGTAAGTATAGTCAGTTGCCCGAAATGGGCTAAGTGCTAACAGAACCTTCCAGATTCTAGTCGGGGCTGAAGCTCTTCTTTTCTTAGACTCATTTTTGAAAACAGAGAACCAGTCTCAGCTATGTTTACAAAGAATCCACGGCTGTTACAAAAACATCACTGCCCACACTGGGAAAACAGAGTCTGCTGGTGTGCTGGGTGAGTCACCCCAGCTCGAGATTCTAATGAAGACCCCACTCTGTCCCCTCCCACACGTCCCACTGTGACAAGCCCACGCTGCAGGCCGAAGAGGCAGCAGTTCTGGCAGCAGAGCGTCAGCACCCAAGGGAAGCGGTGTATCCCGGTGTGGGCCCCAACCAAACAGTGATGTTCCAGACACCACTTTCCCACACACTTTCTGAATGAGAAAATTAGAAAGTAGTGAGTGAATATTTACTATGTTCTAAAGTTTCCTATTAGAATATCGGATAGAGGCATTCAACTCAAGCCTGAGGAATCGGGCTCAGGTTTTAACCTAAATTCAAACATCCGAAGAATAAACGCAAGCTGGAAGGAAACCGTAAGTCAGAGGCCTGAGGTCCCTTCTGTAATCCCATGCTTATTAGTAGGCTCATCTTCATCTATTTCTGCATCTGCCTCTAGGACCCAAGGCTGAGAACTGCTTTTCATGAGGGCGTCAAGGCATGGGGCGGGTGGGGGGCCGCGGCACCGATCTCTCACCATCGTGTTCCAAAGATGTGAGGAACATCCGCGGGGTCATCACATCCTGCCCCGCTGTCCTCTGAGGGTGACAGGAGGGTGCTGGCACCTCCCCCTGAGGGTCAGCACCTGGACCTGGCCTGGCCGGGCTCGGGGCTCACGGCGGGCCTGGTCCCCACCATGTCATTGCGGAACAGGGGAGTGAGGCTCACACGTGACATGGACAACATGCTTCTCCGAGCTCAGGTCTCCCACTCAGCAGGAGGCAAAGGGGCCAGGTGCTCAAGATGAAACACACACCCCAAATTCAAGTGAAGAAGGCAACCTGACACATCCTCCAGCTGGGCCTCGAGTGTGAGGTCTACAACCTCCATGTTCAGAAGGAAGGACCGTCTGGCAGTGAGATAATGCAGCCCCTCATGACTACCACACTCAGGGCACGACTGCCTACCACACAAAGAGGACACCCCTGACACCGAGGAGAAGCGGGAGCCTCGGCCTCATCTGAACGGGAGGGGACACAGGGAGGGGACACTGGAGTAGGGGATGCGGGAAGGGGACGAGGCTGGGCACCAACCTCAGCTCATCTCACCCCAACCCTGTGAGGCGGTGGCTTGCCAATCTCATGCTCTGTTTCCACCTGTAAAGTGGGCATGAAAGCCCTGCCTCAAAGTGCAGCCATCTAAGATTTGTGAAATAGATGTTTAACACCTTAAAGTACTTGTGTAACCACAAGTTATTAATAAAAGGTGGTTATTAGCCAGAAAGTTTCCAAAAGGGCGGCCCAGTCATGAGAAGAAACAATCTAACAGGGAGGGCTGAGCATCTCTGAATCTCTCCCCAGAGATGCCTGGACACCAGGTCTCTGCCACTGGGACGTCACACACTGCAGGGTTCAGCTAAAATGTGTGCAGGTCAGCTCCCCTCACCCCAAGTCTTATGACTTTATTGAAAGCTTGTCACAGGCATCCAGCAGAGCCAGCTGTGGACTCGTCAATTCACTGATGACTGAAGAAAAGGAGAAATGAAGCCCATCTAAATCCAATTCGTTCTTCCTTGGACGCCTAACAAATCCGATGAAGATGCTCCTTTACTTCTAGAGACTATGATTTGCCAGAAGAGACTAGATACAGATACAAGTAATTATGAGGCTTCCCAGGTGGCACCAGTGGTAAAGAGCCTGCCTGCTGATGCAGGAGACATAAGAGACACCAGTTCAATCCCTGAGGCAGGAAGATCCCCTGGAGGAGGGCAGGGCAACCCACTCCAGTATTCTTGCCTGGAGAATCCCACAGACGGAGGAGCCTGGTGGGTGACTGTCCAGAGGGTCACAAAGAGTTGGACACGACTGAAGTGACTGAGCATGCATCCACAAGTACAACCTAAAACACCGCATGGCAGTCACCCGAAGCAGGTCAAAGTGTTCTAGGAGGAAGTACATGAGCTCTGAGCCCTGAGGCTCCAGGACAACCTTAATCCATGTCTCAGGAACTCAGCATCCAAGGGCCAAGCGGTCACTCTGCTCCAGTGGCCAAGAAGACACAGGAGAGGAAGGTTTTCCAGCCGTGTGAGCAGAGGCCCTGAGGTTGGGGTGTACAGGGTGCCTTCAGAGACCATGGGCTGGGGGGGCTAACGACCAGCCAGAAGGTGAGAAACAGCCTGAGTGCCAGGTGCAGGAGTCCAGACCTTATCTGACAGGCAATCAGGAGTCTTCTTAACACTCTGAAAAGAGAGGTGACATGCCCAACGTGGTGCTCCAGGAAAACATGGAACTGACATGAAGGACAACACACTGAAAGATTCTCGAGAGCTGGGGCCACGTCCCATCCCCCTCGAATCTCTGTGGCCGCACCCACCGGGCACCTAAGAACCTGCTGCCGAGTCCTCCGTGTCGAGGAGGACAAGGACCCGCTAGTGGCCCAGACACCACCGACCGTGTCCACATGTCCACATGCTTGCCGCCCACATCCCCTGGGTGGGGCTATGAAGACAGCAAAGCGCCCAGCCTCAGGAGCAAAAACACACACATGAAACACAACATGAGGACTACCACCCCTCCCCATGAGAAGTAACCTACAATCTGTCTAAGCAACTGCTCAGACTCATCCCCAAATGGATGTGCCAGAAGAGGAGCCCCCCAATAGGAAGGACTGTCAGGGTGGCCCTGAGAGAACAGCGTGTGGGGTGGGAGGAGACCCTGGCCTCCGGGAGGAAGCACCATGATCACTGGCACATGGGTCTCAGAACAGCAAGTCTCCAAGGATGCACTTCACAAATGGAATCAACTTGAAAGAGACTGACATCCGGGACTCTGACACAACAGCTCTGTGGTGACATAGAATAAGCCATCCAGAAATATCCAGAGTTATCCTGTTCATGTGGCTCGGATACATCAAAGTCTCACCGGGGTGGGGTGTCCCAGAGCCATGACCGCAGGTACAGCCGGGAAATTTGAGTGAGACCCAGGGACTGCATGGCTGTTGACGCTGTGACTGGGATCACGTACCACAGCTTTGCAAAACTCTATCAATGGGGAAACGGGGTAAAGAATACACTGGTTCTTTCTGTATTATTTCTTGCTCCTGCGTAGGACCTCACCTGACCTCAGAGAAGTTAGTTCAGTCCGGTGTGCCCACTCCAAGCTCCCCTAAGGGCATTCACGCTTGCCCCCCACCCTCTGCTTCCTCCCTCAGGACACCCTGCAGAGCCCACTGTGTTTGCAGCCTCCCAACCGGCAAGGCAAAAGTCACTGTGGACTCGCCAAGGCAAATAAGTTCCGACATGAAAAAGATGCAGGGAAATGAAGCCCGTCCCATGAGATCCTGTGTGGAAACATCTGGCGAAACAAGAGAGGACGGGACATCTCACAAGGCATAAGGCTGCTGGAGGGTCCACAGAATGTGGCAATGGGTACCCCAGCTAGTGTTTCTCAAATAACTGAAAGCTTTAGGAAAACACCCTGGCCACAGGCCAGCGTGTAATGTAGAGGACACTCCTGTGGGTAGGAAACCACAGCTTAAAGCACAATTGGGAGAAATGTAAAATCGACGAATGGTTTGAGATGCTTCTCCTTCTATTTAAGAGCAGCCCTAGCTGAGAACATGACCTACACTGAGGTTTACTTAAACGATCATCTGAGGAACAGACACAGGATTACTGAAAACACAGGCTTCCGGGGGAAAGCTCTGAGCTTCCATCATTGGCCTGGATCCTCCTCCCCCAACCTGTAGCCCCTGGGGCCTCAGGGGGTCAGGAAGATACTCCCTACTTCGGGGAGGAAAGGGAAAGCCACCCACGTTCAACAGGAGAAAGAGCGTCCAGGAACAGGTTCAAGGGCGCCCCAAATTAAAGAGGGGTGAGGACCATGGTCCTCACATCCTAAGCCTGCAGGGCACACGACATCCAGACAGAGCCATCTTCCCTACTGCCAACTTCTCACCAGTTAAACTAAGAGCATGGTTTCCTCACACACAAACAGGCACAGGGCAGTGAAGATCTATAAGAAACCCCACCAGGGCATCACCCCTCGTCATGACACGCTGGCACTGTGCCCCAGAAAAATCCTTCAAGGCAAAAGCTGCTTTTCCCACAGTGGTTCTTCAAGTGCCACTAAAACTCCTCCCAAACAGAAAGCACTCACTACAGCAAGCACTTGACACTCATTTTTTTTTTCTCGACACTCATTTCTAAGAGAACTCTTCATAGATACTTCTTTTTAAATATTCCAAGAATCTCTACTTCCCTCCTGATTTCAGATGATGTTAACACTGGTTCTCAAAGGGTGGTCTGGAAACCCTGGAGGGTTCCTAAGATCTTTTTAAGAAGCCTGGGGATCAAAACCGTTTTCATAATAATGCCAAGAAGCTCCCGCTTCCACTGCAGGGGTTTGATCCTTGGTTGGGGAACTAAGATCCTATGTGCCACATGAAGCAGCCATAAATAAATGAATACATAAAAAATTAATAAAATAAAAAAAATTGTTGTTCTTTAGTCGCTAAGTCATGTCCAACTCTTTTGGGACCCCCTGGACTGTAGTCCACCAAGCTCCTCTGTCTATGGGATTTCCCAGGTGAGAATACTGGAGTGGGTTATCGTTTCCTTCTCCAGGGGATCTTCATGGCTAAGAGATCAAACTCGTATCTCCTGCATTGCAGGAGGATTCTTTACTGCTGAGCCACCAGGGGAATTCCCCCCCCCCCCCCGCCCCCCGCCAAATACAATTATCTCAATATTACTAAAGTTTCAAATAAAAAACATACACCCATTCTCAAAGCAGCATTATTCACAATACCGAAAAGGTGGAAACAAACCAAGTGTCCGCTGGAGGATGAGTGAATAAACAAATAGATGGTATAAACATACAATGGAGTATTACTCAGTCTTAAAAAGAAAGGAAATTCTGACACACAAGACAAAATGGATGAACACTGAGGATGATATGCTGTGTGAAACAAGCCAGTCACAAAACGCAAAGACAGGATGATTCCATTTACACGAGGTCCCTGGAATTGTCAAAATCAGAGACAGAAAACACAACGAGGGTGATGAGGGACTGGAGGGAGAGGGGAATGGGAAGTTGTTTAATGTAGAGTTTCAGTTTTGCAAGAAAAAAGGGTTCTGGAGATACACAGATGCTCGTGATGGTCACACAACACTACGAATGCACTTAGTACTAAAAAGAAAGAAAAAGTAAGGGACTGCTAAAGGAAAATTCAGGATAGTAATGTGATGGGATCAGAAGATAAGCAAGGCTCTTAAAAGAACCTGCTTAGGAACTTCCCTGGTGGTCCAGTGGTTAAAACTCCAATGCAGGGACAACACTCTCAATGCAGGGATGCAGGGGTGCAGGTTTGATCCCTGGTTGCGGAACTAAGATCCTACATGCTGTGTGGTGCAGCCAAAGAAAATAAAGGGAGATGGTTATACTCAAGTCATATTGTATCCATTGTATTGTCATTCTTCATACCTTACATATATGTTAAATTTTGTATCCATTTAATTTTCAATAAATTTTTCTAGAAACAAAAAATTGTCCTTAATAAAGCAGTACCAATTACTGATGTTATTAAATCTCGACCTCTGACCTTCTGTTCTGTTTCTTGTGATGAATGAAGCACTTGGGCCTCACCACAGTTGGACAATTGTCTGCAGGGCAAGCAAGAGGGTGACCCAGGGACCACTCAATCAGACGCTTTTTTTCATGGTCTACCGTTTTTACCAGAAAGAATAACAAACTATGGTTTTTAGGCTAGCATTTCGCAGACATTTCTTGAAACTAAACAAAGCAAGTCTGTTACGTTGAAGAAAACAATTGACAAGAGTTTCCTACCAATAATAAAAATCAAGCTTTCAACTGAGAATGAGAATGTTGGAAAACTTCTTTCCACTGCCTGGAGCTTGAGAGACAGTTTCAAACCTAAAGATCTTCTAAGAAGAGGATGAGAAGTGATATTAACAAATGTTACTTAGTGACACTGTATAAAGAGATGTGTCAACATTTGGAAGATCTGCCTAACTCAGTGAATCAACACTTCCAAACGAGGAACATGCCTGTTACAATCAGGAGCGAGCCCCTTGAACTTCAGGGCCCGCGGAGAATTTGAGCGTCACCGCGAGTGAAAAGCTCCTGGTAAGGCTGAGGACTCCACAGCGAACTCATGTTTAACAAACATTAAGTTACCCAGTTTTGTAGTAATAACAGAAAATACCGCAACTACGTGAAAAGCTCCCTCTTCCAACCGCATCTCTGCGTCGGAGCGGGCTTCGGATTTCAAGCAAAACGGGCCGCAGCGGACTGAAGGCAGATCAGGCAGGGAAATGCACACATTTAGGAGATTCGCACAGTGTACAAGCACGGCTCTCGTCACACTGAGTTTTTTGTTAGGAAAACGCTATTTTCATGAAGCATGCGTTACATACGTTGAAATCACACACTCATTTTACATTTAATGAATGAGTAAATATCCTTTAAGGTATGTTCCGTTTCTAAACAAGTAAATCTCTAGCCTTGAGCCGTCCCCGCCCTCACGGACACCTCCTGCGACCCGAGCAGGGCTAGGAGCGCCGGGCCGAGTCGCGGTCCACTCGGGCCCCGGGCTCTGCAGGCCTGTCCGCCCGCGCCGCAGGGAGGGGCCGCCCCGGCGGCAACACCGCCGACGTGGCTGTGGCTCCAGCTCCGGCCTTGAGCTCACCGCCCGCGCGATCTTACCTGTTGGTCATTCCTGACGCCACGCCCAGCATCTCCGCGGCCCCGCGAACCCGCACCGCGTCCCCGCGCCGCTCCAGTTGCCGCCGCTGAGCCGCCGCCGCTCCTCCTCGCCGCGCGCCGGGGCAGGAAGGGGCGGGCCGGGGCCGCGAAGGCCACGCCCACCAAGAATCGGTCCCGCCCAGCCCGGCCCTGCCCCCCGGAACCGCCCTCCCGGATGTCGGCCCCCGCCTCCATCTAGGCCCCGGCCAGGTCCTCCCCGCACCCGGAACTGGCGCACCTCCAGTCCGGCCACCCGGAACCGCCCCTCGAACCTCGACCCCGCCTCCAGATAGGCCCCGCCCTGCCGGTGGAGGACACTGGCCAGGGGACCAGGGGTCCCTTGCAGCAAGCCGGTTCTGGATCCGGGGCCGGTTCACCCTCCCTCGTGCTCCGCCGTCTCCACACCCGAATCTGTGGGCCGCGGAGGTGGCCGGTGATGGTGCTGAGAAGTCATCTCCACTCTGACCGGGTCCTGGCGATGGGGTCACTCCTGGAGTCTCAGCATCGCTGCAGACCCCATTCTAGGATGGTTGTCAGGAAAGGCTCCAGGGAACCCTGTTAGCCCAGCGGGTAAAGCCGCACCTTAAGGAGGAATGGGTTGGGGCAGAGCGGGCGTGCCGCAGTGGTACAGAAATGGCCACAGCAGTTGTACCAAGAGGGTCAATGCAGTTTTGCTTTTAAGAACAACTGAGAAAGTTTGTTTAACCAGGACATTAAATAATCACAGTCTCTACCTACAACACGTTAAGAAAAAAAAAAAAAAGTCAATAAGCACATGAAAATATGCTCAACATCACTAGTGATTAGGGAAATGCAAATCAGAACCACCTTATTGTCCAGGAGGAAAGTGAAGTGAAAGCATTAGTCGCTCAGTGGTGTTCAACTCTGCAAACCCATTAACTGTAATCCACCAGGGTCCTCTGTCCATGGGATTCTCCAGGTAAGAATACTGGAGGGGGTTGCCATTCCCTTCTCCAGGGGATCTTCCCCACCCAGGGATCAAACTCAGGTCTACTGCATTGCAGGTGGATTCTTTACTGAGCCATCAGGGAAACTTGTCCGGGGCGATGCTGCTGTCAACACGTGTTGACCAAGATGTTTTGGTGGAGAAATTGAGGCCCTCCTGCACTTTTGGTGGGAGTGTAAGTTGCTGCAGCCACTGTGGCAAAGGGTATGAAAGCTTAAGAAAACTAGAAATGGAACTACTATATTGATCCAGCAGTCCCATTCCTGAGTATATATCCAAAAAAACTGAAAGCAGACATCTGAAGAGAGTTGGAAAGATATTTGTACACCCATGTTCATTCCCAACACTGTTCACAATAGCCAAATGTGGAGACAGGTCCATGGATGGAGAAATGGATAAACAAAATGGAGTCTCCATCCACAGAATGGAACATCATGCAGCCTTAAAAAGCAAGGTAATTCTGATGTATGCTGCAACACAGATGAACCTTGAGGACACTATGCTGAGTGAAATAAGTCAGACAAAAAAGGACAAATACTGGGTCCCCAGAGGTGTCAAACTCAGAGGCAGAAAGTAGATGGTGGGGGTCAGGGGCTGGGGGGAGGGGAAGTCAGGAGTTCTGATTGACAGATACACTTTTAGTTTTGCAAGATGAAAAAGCCCTGGAGGTTGTTCAACAATGTGAATATACTTGATGCTACTGAACTGCACACTTGAAAATGTTTAAGGTCAATTTTATGTACATTTTACCACAGTTAAATAAAAATAAGATGATTTGTAGTAATAAAGAATGACTTTTATGACTTTAGCAACTGAACAACCACCTCCAAGATAAAATACTTTAAGTTAGGAAATAAAACAAGGGGGGAGGTTTGTTTAGTATGCTGCCATTTGAGGGAAGAGAAAAGCTGTCAGGGTTTATGCTGGTCTCCTAGATTAATTTGGAGAATATTTCCTTTCTTATTGCCTGAATAAACCTATCAAATTGGGACAGTTATCACTCTTGAAAGTTTGATGGAACATGTCTGCAAACCCAATTGGACTTTGTGGTTTCTTCTTGAGAAGATTTTAAGCACCATTTCAATTTCTATTCCAGTTACAGGATTTTTCAAGCTTTTAAATTCTACATGATCATCATAGGTTAACAGTATATTAAGTAAATTTCAAGTTTAAATTTTAAAGAAATTAGTTTATGTCCAAAGTTTCAAAATCATTACACGTAACTGTTTATATTAGTCTATCTTTTAAAATTTTACTTTATCTGTTATGTGTGTGCCTGCCCAGTATCTCAGTTGTGTCTGACTTTTTGCAACACCGTGGACTGTAGCTGGCTGGGCTCCTCTGTCCATGGGATTTCCCAGGCAAGAATACTGGAGTGGGTTGCCATGTCCTCCTCCAGGGTGTCTTCTGCATTGGCAGGCAGGTTCTTTACCAACTGCGCTACCTAGGAAGCCCCCATCTGTTATATGTCTCCTGTTTATTAATGAGATTATTTATATATGTGTCATATTTCTCCTTCTCTTGGTCAATCCTGCCAGAACTTTTCTATTTTTTTAGCTGTCTCAAAGAAACAAGTTATTTTCATATGTCTTTAAAACCTGGTGTGTATTTTATACTTACAATATATCCCAGTTTGGAATAACTACAGTTCAGTCTTTCAATATCCACATGTGAATAGTGACTATTGTATTAGAGCAGTTCTAGAAAAGAGGAGCTCCTTTTAAAATATTTCAAAGTTGTCATCTATAAGGCAGTTTGAAAGCTGATCTGAATGATTCCTTTTCCAGGAAAGGAAGCAGAAATAGTACAGTCATGAAATTAAGTTAGTTGCATATTTTATGGGTCCCAGGAGAAATGCGCAAGGCCAAAGAGTGATCTCAGTGAGAAACCAGAATGAATCACAGGAATTAAACATTGGACACCATCCAGTGCTGAACATGAGTTTTCAGCTTACAATAGGATCACTTTATATCACAAAATGTAGAGCTTTGCTAATTATGCTTGATGTAGGAAGTATATTGATACATTGTTCCACAGACTGCTACAGATTCAAACTTTGTGAAAAACTGTATTTCACTCTTTGGGAAGAGTGTCTTCTTATAATCTTAAACTAAACTACACTGAAATAAACTATCTGTTAGATTGCTCAGAATGGGTCTTAATTCTAACCTCTACTTTGGTCATAAGAGAAGTAATAAAAAGAATGCTTCTGTGTACAAATAAGATATTGAATGCAATCAACTGTGATTAACAAACAATGCTCTTAGCAGATGGCAACTCTTTCCAGAACCTGACATGGTACAGATCAGTTTACTATTTTTCATATTAATAAATTTTAATTTAAAAAAAATCCCTTTCTCTGAAAGCCTCTGGTGTCTTCTGTTTTCTTCTGTCTGCTCCACCAGACTTTTGTCCTCATCCTTCCCTCCTCGGTGTGGTGAGTCACAATTACACCTAAGCTCAAACAAAGCAACCGGAAAACACATTCCAAGATAATGGAGATTTTCTGAAGACCGGTAGGTCAGGCTTCACGCACAGACCCATTCCCTTGGGGAAGTTAGAATAAAGACTGAAGTCGAAACAGGACTGTCCAGGGAGTGTTGCCTTCTGGTAACCAGTTGGGGTAAAAAAAAGGAACAGGAAGCCATGGCCAGTTCTCAAAAGCCCCTCAAGGAAAGCACACCCTGTATCTAGCCAGTAGCAAACAGGTTAAGAAACAGCATAGCACTTAAAGCTGATACAAAAACCAAATGCCTGTTTTCTTCCAGGTTACCAAGAAAGATACAACATGGCTAGCTGAAATTGCAATATTCTGCATAAAAGTGAAAGTATTAATCACTCAGTTGTGTCTGCCTCTTTGTGACCCCATGAGCTCCTCTGTCCATTGGATTTCCAGGCAGAGATACTGAAGTGTGTTGCTGTTCCCTTCTCCAGGGGATCTTCCCAACTCAGGGATGGAACCTGGTCTCCTGCATTGCAGATAGATTCTTAATCATCTGAGGCACCAGGGAAGCCTGAATTACACATGTGAAGTGGAAAATAAAACCATCTAACACTTATTGTATGTGTCCTACATTTTTAATTGCTTTAAAAAATAAAAGATGGCTTTTGCTAATTATGAAAGGAGTAACCAAAATGACCTAAATGTCATTCATGTTAGCATCTTTAACTTTGCATTTAGAATTCAGTACATCCCTCAGAAAAGATTTATAGCCATAATGACTTCACTGGTAACAGTGATGTTAATCTCCTTGGTAGTGACGGCAATCAGAATGCAGTGAAACTAGTTTGTGATTACACATGTGATGTGTGTATATGTGCTCAGTTGTATCTGACTATCTGCAACTCTATGGGCTGTAGCCCACCAGGCTCCTCTGCCCATGGGATTTCCCAGCAAAAATACTGGAGTGGGTTGCCCACTCAGTATTGCAGGGGATGTTCCTGACCCAGGGATTGAAGCTGCATCTCGTGTCTCTTGCACTGCCAGGCAGATTCTTTTGCCACTACACTACCTGGGAAGCTTTAATTATACATGTGAAGTAGGAATTAAAACCATCCAACATTTATTGTGTGAGTCCTACATACCAGACACTGCTGAGTCAGCATCTTACTGTATCATTTCATTTAATCTTACCTGTTTATTATTTGGAGATTAGGAACAGGAACAAGTTAGTTGCAATGTAACAGGAATTATACAAACTGGCAAATCTACAGACAGATAGCAGATCAGTGGCTGTCAAAGGTGGGAGGGTTAGTGGGGGAGAGGCTGCCCATAGGTAGGGAGTTTATTTCTGGAATGATTAAACTTTCTAACATGGAGATGGTTTCACAACCCTATGACTACATTAAAGCCATTCAGTTGTATACTTTAAACAATGAATTGTGTGGCATGTAAACTGTAGTCAAAGCTCTGGTCAAACCTCTGGTTTTTCCAGTAGTCATGTACGGATGTGACTTGGACCATAAAAAAGGCAGAGCACTGAAGATGCTTTTGAGCTGTGGTGCTGGAGAAGACTCCTGAGAATCCCTTGGACTACAAGATCAAACCAGTCAATCCTAAAGGAAATCGACCTTGAATATTCATTAGAAAGACTGATGCTGAAGCTCCAATACTTTGGCCACATGATGGGAAGAGCAGATTCGTTAGAAAAGACCCTGATGCTGGGAAAGACTGAAGGCAGGAGGAGAAGGGGACAGCAGAGAATGAGATGGTTCGATGGGATCACTGACTCGATGGACGTGAGTTTGAGCAGGCCCCGGAAGATGGTGAAGGGCAGGGGAGCATGGTATGCAGCAATCTGTGGGGTTGCAGAGTCAGACACTGACTGGTTTGTCTAGGGTGGAGCCCTGCATCTGGGTCCAGATGACTATGGCCAGGCTTCCTTGCCTTTTATAGGGGGGTGGCCTCTGTCCCCAGATAGAAGGGTGAGGGCAGACTCGAGTAAGGGCACCACGTGGGTGGGAGTGGGCCTGTCCTCCAAGTGAGACCAGGAAGTCACCTGCATTGTTGAACTGAAAACACATTTCCACAATGTGTTCAGTGTTCAACTCACAAGAGCCTATTTTTTAAAACAGTAATAACTCAATGTCAGGACTTGGTTCTTTTTCCCACGTAATCACATTTTGCAGGCAGGTGAACCAATACATAAACACCCAAAAGCTCTTCATCACCTATTGGTGAAATCAGCTGGAAGGCACTGCCAGTTCTATCAGGCTGTTCTCCTCTCTGTTCTCTTCTGAAGCCATAGCTGACTGAGGGGCAGGGAGTGCATGTGCGCTCAGTCACGTTTCACTCTTTTGTCACCCCACCAACTGTAGGGCTTCCCTGGTAGCTCAGCTGGCAAAGAGTCCGCCTGCAATACACGAGACCCTGGTTCAATTCCTGGGTCGGGAAGATCCGCTGGAGACGGGATAGGCTACCCACTCCAGTATTCTTGGGCTTCCCTTGTGGCTCAGCTGGCAAAGAAACTGCGTGCAATGCAGGAGACCAGGGTTCGATCCCTGGGTTGGGAAGAACCCCTGGAGAAGGGAACGCCTATCAACTCCAGTATTCTGGGTTTGAGAATTCCATGGTCTATACAGTCCATGGGGTCGCAAAGAGTCAGACATGACTGAGTGACTTTCACTTGACTGTAGCCCGCCAGGCTCCTCTGTCCATAGGATTTCCCAGGCAAAAATATTGGAGTGCGTTGCCATTTCCTTCTCCAGAGGATCTTCCCGATCCAGGGATCGAACCCGCATCTCTTGCACTGGTAGGCAGGTTCTTTACCACTGAGCTACCAGGGAAGACCTGCCACAGCTGATTTCCAGACACGGAACAGACATAAAACAAAAGTCTTGTCCCAAGTGCCACTGCCAAGTTCCTACTAACCACATGCAAGTATTTTCATGTGCTCTGTTCACTGAATACCAAAGCCATGTCTCCATGGGACCTCTCGCTCTCATCATTAGCTACCGTGGGGTACAGGACCCCTGCTCTGCTGGTGAGTGGTTCACTTCTGTTTAAAGGAACGTAAGCCTCCATGTACACTGTCTGGAATGTAAGCAGAGCTCGTAGTTTGGGAGACTCTCACACCACAGAGGGCAGAACTTGAGAAACACCCATAGAAGGGCCAGGTGGCCTCCAGCTTCAGCCAGAAGGTGTGTATTGGACGAACAGATGCACAGGACCCTCAGGCAACCTGAGGCCCCGTGAGCCGAGCACTGGGGGGGTCCAAGGTCCTAACTGATCAAGATGGCAGAGAAGGAACCCAAAATCCATATTATAAACCAACTCAAGACCCTTAGGAGGCAGAGGCTAACATAACAGAAGAGTAGGTATTAACAATGTGACATACAGTCCAACACATTTAATAGAAATATTAAAATAATCATTATACTTCCTCTCGTTGCAGAAACCAGGGAGGGAGATCCCTTCTGTAATCGAAGTAGTAATTTCTGATCATACAAGGCATTTTTGTTATTATGTCCATAGGTAGAGCTCATACTTCAAAACAGGTTGATAGCCTGGACTTAGAGATAAAGTGAGATTTATTTAAATATTTTAACAGTTACCTCGTATGCTTCTGGCATACTCATATTCACAGTTTATCAAGTAAAAAAAACTAAATGCTTAGAAGTCAGCTCTGAAATAGATGCATTTTCATTAATACATTCACCAGTTAGGTCTGTTCTTCTGAAACAAGAGGAAAGTCAGATATTGAGATTATTTGTTAAAGAACAAACTCAACATGTCAGCAGCAAATTTCAGTTAAAGTAAACTGGAAACCAATGTTCCCGTAACTGCAGTACAAAGTCAGTTCACCAGCTGAGACCAAAGATCACAGGTAGACTAGAAGCTGAAACAACTTCATACAGCATATTGTGGGGTGACTTTTAACAAATAAATATTAAAAATAGAGTTTTCACAATGATGACTTAAGGACACGTTTTTGACGCAGTCCACAGAATATTCAGAGGCATCAAGCCAAGTACCACCACCACCACCAGGAGCTATACCCCAGGGCCCCTCGCAGCACACGACTGGTGTGCCGGGACTGCTGAGCACCGGCTTGCCTCTGGACACTAGACCGAGCAACACAGCCAGGGTACTGGAAAGTTTCTCTGGAGAGACTGAGCAAATTCCCCACACAGACTCCGATGTAGAAGCTGCTGAAGCACAATAGGAATACGGGCAGACCCCAAAGAAGCACCCCATCTGGGAACATGGCGACCAGGGCTTGTGACCACAGAACCAGTTTGAGATAACGTACTCTGGAGAAAATAGAACAGCTCATTGTTTGGTCCAAAAACGTGTGTGTGTCCACGCATTGCATGTGTCAGATGAACTGAAAAGGCTCAGCCCATGGTGAACGTCCAGCAGGTGGAGTGGGGCCCTCTCCATCACCTCCAGACCCAGGAGTTTTAAAGAAAATAAGGAAATAGTCACAT
Source organism: Dama dama (assembly GCF_033118175.1). Taxonomy (NCBI): domain Eukaryota; kingdom Metazoa; phylum Chordata; class Mammalia; order Artiodactyla; family Cervidae; genus Dama; species Dama dama. Next base: position 59,876,494 of record NC_083691.1, on the reverse strand, counting down.
TAACTTAGACTTGGGGGTGGACTCCAGCACATTTACTTGACACTCCTTCATAAACACATCAGCTTTACCAGGAAAAGTGTCTTCCTTCACATTCTGACTCACAAGTTTTCTGTAACAATTTGTCAATGATAACAATTGACCTGTCAGTCTGATCTTGTCATAAATGGTCCTACAAATTCTTTTAAAAGTCTAAATTCTAGCTGGTATGACACCAAAACTTAGTTTAACTTTAGAATTCATAGGACAGCCCTGACCCAGGCAGCCTGAGAGTCCAGAGGAGGGCAGGGCGTTGCTCCTGGGTCTGGTGGCGACGGAGAGGGCACAGAGTCTCAGGGCCATGTCCACACTCCAACTGCTGGATGTTCACCACGGGCTGAGCCTCTTCGATTCCTCTGACACATGCATGGATACACACATGGAGATGTGAATTACACACACATGGTTTTGGACCAAACAATGACAGGGACATACATGAGCCTTTTTTGCCAAACAGACTATTTGGTTCATGAACAGCACTCTCGTCAGTCTACCGGAGTCCAGACCAGCTGTGCAGGTAGGATGCCCAGCCTGAGGAGCGGGACCCGCTCTCCTCCTCACCTGTGGGGTGAAACAGAAGGTTACTATCTACATTGCACACCAACCCGTTCTTAGGCCTACCAGTGCCCAGTGTCTTCCTCTCTGAGGGTCAGAACGAGGACGTCTGACACATGACATACAGCACGGCACAGAAGGAAACCAAACTCATGGGGAGAACCCAAACTAGGGTCCAGTTTCAAGGAACTGGAGATCACACTGGACACTTTGTGCTCCCTTCTACATGGAAGGGATGCATACACGGTGCTGTCCCCAGGAAGCAGAGCCAGCGTTTCCTGCCAGGCACAGGATATACTGGTCCACAGCACAACCCCGTCTGATGCCCTGCCCACCTTGGGCGGCGGCCGCCAGCCGGGTCTTCTCCTCAGGGCTGAGCTGCAGCATGGTGTCCACCACAGGCAATAGCCGTGCCCGCTCACTGCCCGGCTTCAGCAGGATGAACTGCAGCAGCACGTTCTTCAGGTACTCCAGGTTGGCTGCCGACTTCTCCCGCTCCTGGTTCCGCTCCAGCCGCCTGACTTCACTCTTCAGAAGCTGGTTGTCAGAGAAGCGATGGGAAAAGGGTTAACACGAAAGATGGACACCGTGTCTCCTCTTCCCCCAAAATGCCCTTAAAATGACAACAAAGGTGTGGCAACGACGCATGAGCTAGTGCGGAGGGCTTCCTGGAAGCAGCATCCCCCACCTTAATCTGCTCCATGAGGATGGCGTTGGTGGCTTCCGTTTCCCGAAGCAGGCCATTTAAGTGGTCGGCACTCTTGGTGGTGGAATTGAGCTTCTGAACCAACTCTTCTTTGGTGAATTCATTGTGCCATGCAGGCGGCTCTGCAGGTAATCGTCCAAAGTTAATTCCCAAAATGAGCGGTCACAAGTGAAAATTTTAACAGATCAGCAAGAAAATACCCTGGTAGGGCCACTTGGCTCTGCAGGTCCACCCCCATGCCCCAGTTACAAGGCTGCACGAGACACAGGAAGACAGACTGTGCCGTGGAGCAGGCTGCTGGCCTGGAAGCTGTGAGGCTACTAGGTCAGCACCAGCTCACCCTCCTCCATCTATTCACATCCTGGGAGCTGGTGTCACTTTGCTCATAAAGAAGGAAATGCCAGCAGTTACTGGGAGACCATAATTTCAGTGGTCTCCCATGAGGATTTCATACAAGGTAAGGGGAGCATTATTATTTGAATTTAATACAGGCCCAAAGTCAACAAGCAAAAACAGAAGGCCAAATCTGACTGTGGTCAAATTTTCCATTTGTAAAACAGGAGAATACTGCAAAGTTTTTTTCCGAGAGTAGCTCAAGAGAGCACTTATAAAGGAGAGTGACATTAATTAGACAGGATGACAGAATCAGACAGGGGAGCGCACCGAGCCTGGCTTCAGGAGAACTGAGCAGCTGCTCCAGGGACTGTGCAGGGGTGCTGGCGGGAGAGCCCCGCTCCAGGTCTGTGGTCTCCATCCCTTCCCCTTCCTCCCGGGCCGTGACCTGCACATCCAGGAATGGGAGGTCTGCGCTTCTCCTCTCGCGAAGGCTCCTCAAAGGTTGCTGGGAAGAAGCTGGGCCTATTACAGGATTTTTAAACAGTAAGTGGGAGATGCTCAGACTCATGGACTCAGCACCAGCAGAGACACTCAAGCAAAGATAACATGACTCAGGATGACCAGCTGCATGGCAGGGAACCTGAATTACTGAAAGACAAGGAAAGATGAAGAAAGAGGAAACTTCTAAGACCACCCTAACCAGCCAGTTACTGAACTCTAACCATGAAGTCCACTCACCAGAGGCAGCACTTGCTACCTGAGTTAGGGTAAACCATTGGACAGCACAATGCAGAGGCCTGGCTGCTATAGAAACCCTCCAACCAGACTCTGCCTGTCACAGAGGATGGGTGTTTCCAGCATTGCAAACCCTGGAACACCACACCCTTGCTGAGGGCAGCTCTGAGCTCACTGACCATGGGCCTCACACTCCACCGAGAGTTCGGGCCATCACCCACTCCGTCGTCAGCATGCAGGCAAGAAGAGTCCTGAATCTAGGGTGGGTTGACCCATCCCACTTCCCAGGCTGGGCTCCACGCTCGCTGGCCACCAGCCCAGCATACAACCAGCAGAGTCATAAGACACTTCAAAGGAGTTCTTTTATGAATCCCAAGCAAGCTCAAGGTCAGAGCAATTACACGGCCTGCTCCGGCCCAGAGTTCCAGCCAGGCCTGTTAACCTCACCTCTCGCTTAGGCCACTTCAGTTCCCTCTGCGGAAGTGCTTTCCCAGGTCTCTGACCATTTTCTTACTGCTTGTTCCACTGCTGACTCCTGACTCCAGCGTTCCCTGGTTAGCCACTTCTGATAGTTCTCGGTTTACATTACATTGTCTGAAAGTTGGTTTTGGTCCTGAGGAGTGACCCATCACTGCCAACACCCTCGTGATGAGGGATCAGTACTAAATATGAAGCTGATACTCTGCACTGAGATGTGGCCTCATTCTGGCTGATGGGCTCTCATCGCTTCCAGGAAGCAGAATGAAGTCGTTTGTGTGGCTGGACAAAAGCTCCACTAATTAGAAACTTGGAAGGGAAGATGCTGTGTTTGACCAGACAATCCTACAATTTCAGCACTCTAGAATTTCTGAGTTAAAAAAAAAAGTGTTTGAAAAAGCACTTAAGAACACTAAATGGATGCAGTGGACGCTGTATTTATACACGGAGGCTTGGGACCGCTGTGTTTGAGTCAAAGAGGAAAACCCAACTACGTGAAGTCAGTATCCTGCGGGGGGCAGAGGCTGCTGCAAGAGCAGCAGGGGGTTCAGCGTCCAAATCTCCACTCAGCAAGCAGATGCCATGTCGCTGACCACAACACCTGGTGTCTCGTCACCATGTGTGTGTGTGGGGGGAGTAGCTAGACAGCACGCCCCCATCGAACGTACGCACTCTGTATGTGTCCCCATTGCACGTACACACTCCACGTGTGCATTCCCACTGCAAGTACACACTCCGTGCGCCTGTCCCCATCGCAAATACATACTCCGCGTGGCCGGCTCGCTGTGGGGCTGCAGAAGCTGGGCCTCTAGCCGGCACAGCTGCTGCTGCAGGGTCTCCACTGTCCTGCCGTGCTCCTCTTGAAGCTGCCGCACCTGTTCCCGGAAGCTGCTGCGTAGGGCCTCGTGCTGGGCTGTGAGCTGATCGACAGTCTGCACGTGCTCAGCCTTCAAGGCAGAGTTCTCCGACTGCACAGAGCACAGCCTGGGGAGAGACCGTGCCACATAAGCATCCACCCCACATTGGCTTGGCCAAGATGGCAACCGGACGTGCCCCTGGGGGATTCAGACAGGAGGCAGAGGGCAACCTGAATGAGCCAACTGGAGTCTGTGTACCCCGATGTTTCAAGTGAAGGGTTAACAGCAGGAGCAGAGGGAAATGAAGCTCTGCCGAAGTGAAGGACAGGTGACACGCCTATTCTCCAGGTTAGGAGACACCCCTCCACTGCACATGTGCAGACATTTCTTGCGATTAGGAAGTGGGGGGCGGGGGTGGAGGGTGGGGGGGTAGGATCCTGTAATAAGTGCTGTCCACCTTCGAGACCCCCGCACTGGACTCCACCTCAGCAAAAGGATGCATGGGCATATTGGGAGGGCCCTGGGTCAGGTCAGAGGGTGGGAAATGAAGCAAGACAAGCGGCTGGAGGAAGCCAGAGACCAGAAGATGGCGTCTACATGAGCAGTTCCACCCTTGGGCACTCCCTGTCGGCAAGGACGCCCACGCCCTGTGCAGGGAGCGCAGCTCTGCCTGTGTGCTCCCCCACAAGCTGTGCTTCTAGTAAACTCTGCCTGTCCTACAGTGAGGGCTTGCTGTAAATTCTTATTTCCAAAGAAAGTAAGGGCTCCAGCAGCAGCTGCCAGAATGTCCTCCAGAGAGAAGTAGTAGTGCTGGCCTCCAATGCAAGGCCATGAGGGCACAGTGGACAGAATGGTGGGCGAGCAGGTAAAGCCACATACAGACACAGCAGGAGCAGGCGCTCTGAGGCAGCAGCAGCCACCAACGTGTGGACACCCTGCTCCTAACTTCAGCCCGCAGCCTCCCAAGGGTGCCCAACCGGAGCACCAACAAGCCCACTTGCTGCCCATGTGCCAGCACCGCTGGCTTACTTCTCACGGAGCTCAGCCTCCTTGCCCACGGCCTCCTGCAGCACCCTGTTGTGCCTCTCCAGCAGGGCGTAGTGTTCACACTGCAGGGCCTGCAGCTCAGAGGCACTGATCTGTAAGCTGTTCTGGGTGTCTTGTAACTTGAGCTTCAGTTGGTCAATCAGCATTTCCAGATGTTCTCTAAAACATAAATAAGTTCAAAAAACGTTTTTGAAAGATGTAAACCTAATTTTGTGATTTCAAATAAATTTTACTTTAATCATTTAATCTTTCGATACCATACTCTTGCCATTATTATGGATGATTCTAAAGGAAATAAAACAATCTGAGGAATTTGGAGAAGACGGTTAAGTGTGAAACAAAACACTATAGTCAGACTTTAGATGTCAGACTACACATTTACAAAAGTCTGAATTTACAGATTTCACATTCAAATGGAGCAGACCATGCAGTACACCCAAACAGTCCATTTCATGCTATAGGACGACGACATTAGTTGGGGGAAAAAACAGAAATCATACAGCTCTAGGCTATCTGTTCTGAGAACAGCTTGTTACACCAAGTTAGAGTGAAGGAAAGTCTTTGGAGAAAAAGTTAAAAACTGTATTTCTGCCACAACTGGTGTAATGCACTATTTCTTTTCTTAAAAAGTATTTAATATATAAGAAAGTAGAAGAAACTTAAAACATTTACATTAAAATAATTTTAACTCAAAACTGTCATAATCAAAGCTGACTCTTGCAAATGTGGTATTTTTATAATAAATGTGTCAGTATTCAACTTCAGCTTTTAAGACAAGCAATTCATAGAAAAAACATCTCATCAGTTTTTAGCCTAGAGTTATCTATTTACTAAATACTTAAAAAGCAACACAACCATAAGATTACAAAATTAATACACAGAAATCTGTTGTATTTCAATACAGTAACAATGAAAGATCAGAAAGAGAAATTCAAGCAACTATTCCATTTACCACTGCATTAAGAAGAATAAAATACCTAGGAATAAACCTACCTCAGAGACAAAAAACCTGTACTCTAGTGACTATTAAGACGCTGATGAAAAAAATCAAAGAGGAAATAAACGATGAATAGATACACCATGTTCATGGATTGGAAGAATCAATATTGTGAAAATGACTATACTGCCCAAGACAATCTACAGATTCAATGAAATCTCTTCAAATTACCAATGGCTTTTTTCACAAAACTAGAACAAAAAATCTCAAATGATAGAAGTGATCCTGAATAGCAAAAGCAATCCTGAGAAAAAAAGATGGAACTGGAGCAGTCAGGTCCCCTGACTTCAGCCTATACTATAAACCTACAGGCATCAAAACAGTAATGGTACTGGCACAAAGACAGAAATATAGACCAACGGGAACAGGATAGAAAACCCAGAAATAAGTCCATGCACCTATGGTCAGTTAATCTATGACAAAGGAGGCAAGACTATACAATGTTGAAAAGACGGTCTCTTCAACAAATGCTGCTGGGAAAACTGGACAGTCACATGTAAAAAAATAAAATTAGATCACTCTTAAACTTTATGCACAAAAATAAGCTCAAAATGGATTAAACTGAGACTGGACACTAAAAAACTCCTAGAGGAAACATAGGCAAAACACTGAGATAAATCACAACAACATCTTTTTCAATCCACATCCCAGAATAATGGAAATAAAAACAAAAATAAACAAACAGGACCTACTCAAAAGCTTTTGCAAAGCAAAGGAAACAAAAAAGTGAAAAGACAATCCACAGATTGGGAGAAAATGTTTGCAAATGATGTAACTGATAATGGATTAGTCTCCAAAATTTACGAAAAGCTCATGATGCTTAACAGCATCAAAACAAACAACCTATTCAAAAAATGGGCAGAAAACCTAAAGAGACATTTCTCCAAAGACGACATACAGACGGCCAAAAGGCACATGAAAAGATGTTCAACATCACTAATTATTAGAGAAATGCAAAATCAAAACTACAATGAGACAGCACCTCACACCAGCTAAAAAGGCTATCATCAAAAAAATCCACGAACAACAAATGCTGGAGAGGGGGTGGAGAGAAGGGAACCCTCCTGCACTATTGGTGGGAATTAAAATTGGTACAGCCACTATGGAGAACAGTATGGTAGTGTTAGTCGCTCAGTCATGTCCGACTCTTTTCGACCCTATGGACTGTGGCCCGCCAGGCTCCTCTGTCCATGGGATTCTCCAGGCAAGAATACTGGAGCAGACTGCCATTCCCTTCTCCAGAGGATCTTCCTGACCCAGGGATTGAACCTGGTTCTCCTGTATTGCAGGCAGATTCTTTACCATCTGAGCTACAGGTAACAGTATGGAGGTTCCTTAAAAAACTAAAACTGGAGCTACCATATGACCCTGCAATCCCACTCCTGGACAAATATCCAGAGAAAAACATTATTCAAAAGGCAACACTCACCCCAGTCTTCATTGCAGTATTGTTTACAATAGCCACATGGAAGCAATCTAAATGTCCATCAACAGAGGAATGGATAAAGATGTGATACATATATACAATGGAACATCACTCAGCCATTAAAAAGAATGAAATAATGCCATTTGCAGCAAATGGATGGACCTAGTGAGGGGCATACTGAGTGAAACAAATCAGATAAAGAAGGAGAAATATTGTATGACATCCCTTATATGTGGACTCTAAAAGGAAATAATACAAATGAACTTACTTATGAAACAAAGAGACTCACAGAGTTAAAAAACAAACTTATGGCTGCCAGGGAGTTTGGGATGGACATGTACATACTATTATATTTAAAACGGATAAACAACAAGGTCCTACTGTACAGCACAGGGAACTCTGCTTAATGTTATGTGGCAGCCTGATTGGGAGGCGGGCTTTGGGGAAGAATGGATACATGTCTATGTATGGCTGAGTCCCTTTGCTGTCCAACTGAAACTATCACAACACTGTTGATCAGCTATACCCCAACACAAAATAAAAAGTTCAAAAAAAGTAACACATAAATACACAAACTCTGCAGGATATTTACTCCTACTGAGGACAGTAAGAGCCAGATGTAAAACTGTTCTGAACACCAGGCCTCTCCCAATAAAAGCAAAGCACAGATGCTATAGAATGCCACAGCAAGCTCTCATTCCTAGTATATTTTTGAATAATTCACAAGAGCAATCTGTATGCTAATTTTAAAGAAGTATTAAACAACATATTATTGAAACACTGGTGGTAACTAGTGGTTACGTGTAAACCTCACGGTCCAAAGGCAATGGGAGCAGGAGTTCCCACCCCGTGGGTGCTCCCCATCCTGAAGACCTCACCTTTCTTGTTTGGCTCCCTCAGCCTCAGTCTGAGACACAGACTTATTTTTCTGCTGTTTTAAAACATTGTGGACCCGGATCTTGTAGCTCTCAAATTCAGAGGTGACCGCAGCTTGTTCTGCCTGTAATGGTTCAGAGAGAAAGAAGTCTGACCACTGCATTTTTAGGTCACGTGATCTTCCTGTTTTCTCTCAGATTGTGAATGAAGATGAAAACCTTTCTCTGAAGATAAGTAATGCCTCTGACACTCCTTAGTCCCTCAATGAACTTTCCCTAAATAGTGTACTTCTGTTGGCCTTACACTTTTTTAAGGTCTCTGAATGACATATCTTATCTGACAGGAGGTATATTTCTACCTGTTTTCACCCTAGTAGATTATTGCCCATTTTTTTCCCCCATATTTTTATAATAGCACTATTTAGAATAATTTTCACTTGTGCTATTTCCTGTTTTTATAAATACAAGAAAAATTAATTCAAAGAGGTGAGGCTACTTGCACTTTGGTTTTCAAAAGATAGTGGGAAAAGTGTAATTCTAGGTCCTGGGTTTCCTGAACTGCCCTGTGACCTCTCAGCCCTACTGCCCAGGATGCTCAGAAAGAGCCATGCCTGTAACAAGTCAATTGCAGGGGTCTGTTCTGTACACTGAAGAAAGTGGCGCTTCTATTAGAATATGATTTCATAGTCATTTAGCCCTTGGAGAGAACTCTAACCTTTCTAACTAAAAAATTTTTTAAAAATTTATTTACACACAGAAACTGCAAAACAAGGTTAAAATGGAAACAATGTGTACCTCTGTCTTTCCTTTTAGCAGAAACAAGTTGTGCTAGTAAGGGTCTGGGTTGTCTGGGCTGGGGTCAGGTGGAGGGGTTGAACTGCTGGGAGCCTACCCCCACCCCACAACCGGAGGACGCACCCTGGCCTCGCGGCACTCCTCCTGCAGGGCTGATACCCGCTGCTGGTAGGCACCCAGCGTGCGCTGGTGCTGGTCCGCCGATGCCTTCAGGCGCTCATGGGCTTTGTGCTTCTCTGCTGTCACTTCCGCCAGCTGAATCTGGGGGCAGAGGCTTTCAGTGAGGAGCGAGGGAACCAGATCTTTGCTGGTTAAACAGACTTCCCTTAAATGTTAAGGTGGGGTTTGAGAGGGGACTATGTGCAAGAGACATAAGAGTAGGAATTTTAACTTATTATTCAAAGAGTGGAGCCAACATGAGTAGAATATTTTCTCAATAAATTAATTTGGTTTTCCTTAAATCAATCAAATAATCATGAAAAAATTTCAGAACACATGTTACAGTTCAATGTTTAATTAAATACCTCAAGCTGTTATACATAAACATAATGGATACAGAAATAAATTATTGCTTCTATTTTCTCAAAATGCTGGCTGATGAAGGATACTTAGGGGGAAGAAATGTGTGTGCGCAAACGTGTATTGTGTGTGTGTGTGTGTGTGTGTGTATGTGTATGTGTATGTGTGTATAAAATCCCCCCATGTGGCAGCTTACTTCTACATGGAAATTTCTAAAAGCCTTTAACAGTAAAAAGAATCTTACTTTATAGACTTCTACTTGCTGCTGGCTGGCCTCCAGTTCACCCTTTAAAGATGCCTGAAGCATTAAGTGATCAGTCTCCTGCAGAACAAGAAACCTGGTTAAATTAAATAACAATGATATTGATAAATACTTGTATTCAAAGATAGAACTCAGGAATGCGCATACCGCTTGCCTCAAATCTGCCAGTTCTTTCTTGGTCTTCACAAGTAGCTGTTTGATCTTGGTATTCTTTTCCTCATACTGCTGTACCACAGCCTGCAGCGAAGCTAATGGGAAAGATCATTTCAGGGGAAAGGTTTACAAGTGGATATAAGTAACCGAACAAGAATCTTTTCTTTGTATTAGCCTATCTCTGAAAGGAACCCGTCTTAGCTTTTTATGACAAACAGTCCTGGGTGTTCACTAGAAGGACTGATGCTGAAACTGAAACTCCAATACTTTGGCCACCTCATGCGAAGAGCTGACTCACTGGAAAAGACCCTGATGCTGGGAGGGATTGCGGGCAGGAGGAGAAGGGGATGACAGAGGATGAGATGGCTGGATGGCATCACCGACTCGATGGGCATGGGTCTGGGTAGACTCCGGGAGTTGGTGATGGACAGGGAGGCCTGGCGTGCTGTGATTCATGGGGTCGCAAAGAGTTGGACACAACTAAGCGACTGAACTGAACTTTAAACATATATGACAATAGTGACAATAATATAGTAAATCCCACTGTACCTGTGACCACCTTTAACTACCACCAACACAGGCTGATCTCATCCCACCAAGCGAGGTGTCGGGCCTGCATGCACCGTGGCTGCTGCCTGATTCTGGGCACAGCCTGTCTGCATGCTACTTACGGCTGCTTTAGCCCAGGAGGAACAGGACAGAGACCTCAGGGTCCGCGAAGCAGAGAACACATGCGTCCTGCCCTTTACTGCAACCCAGACTCACCTGCTGACCCAACTCCTGTGCCGCACAGGTACTCCCCACCCCTGAAACCCACTTGTCTGTAAGTATTTTAGCACGCATCTCTGAAATAAGGGCATATACTTACTGCGTATCTAAAAGCTAAAGACTTTACAATAAGAAATACCTCAAAAGACATGCTGTGTTTCCAACCACCTGGTCTGATTTTGTGACACTAATTGTCTTGCAGGACAAAGTTCAATAAAGGAAGACTGAAATGTGATCAAAACAAAACACTTTTATGTAACAGAAGTAAAGAGGAAGCTACTATCAAATGGGAGTAAAGTGGATGCACTTTCCAGATCACAGAACCAACCACAGAAGCAGGCCAACCCAGCCGCAGCTGTCGTGAAGCAAATACAGAGCATCTGACAGAGACCACAACCTGGTCCTTGACAGAACAAGTAACACGTGGGTCCGTGTGACCGCAGCTAGAAGACCCCAAGCGCAACGACTACTGCCATGAAGCTAAATCCACACCCACTGACTACATCACTCAGTAAACAAGAGCCGGTGTTCTGTAAGAATACACTTTGACTTGCCTTTATGATGTGTCACCACCGGTAACTTCCTGGCAACTATTTACCCAGTCCTGCAAAGACTGTACAAGGCACAGATTACATATAAAGCCTTTAAGTGCTCCAGGAATCATGACAGAGTAAGTTCCTGACCTTTAAGAACACAGACTGAAATTAAGGATAATCTCTGGATAATGTGATGATGTAAAGCAAAATTGAAATGTTCAAAAGAAATAAAAAGGCTGTGGGGACCCACGTGAACTAAAGGTCACAGCCAGGTTACATTTGCATGGGACAAGGAAGGCTTGTGGGGACAGCAGACACTGGAGACTGAGGATGACTCCAAAAGGTGCTCACGAGGTGGGAAGGTGAGGGCACAGCGAATGAATGACAAGGTGTGGAAAAGCAGCCGCCATGTTTCAGAAGAGGAAGGGCCGCTGCGCCCCAGAGGTGAGGAGGGTGTGTGAGGAGCCAGACAGGCCCTGCAGAGGGGCAGGGCTGAGATTGCAACACATGGCAGAGTGAGCTGGCTGACAGTTTTGCGTGGATACTTTCCAACATGTCCCCACTCTCCTCCCCGTCCAGCCACAGCCCCCAGCTCAGGCCTCAGGGCCCCTGCCTGCCGGGGTGCCTGCATTTCCCAGACCCCACAATGGGCTGAATCATCAAAAAGGCCCAAGTCCACTCTGTGTTCAGGTCCCTCCTGAACTGGATCAAGGAGACCTTCTGAGCATACTTGACTTCTCCCTCACAGGTCAAGCCCTTTCCTCCAACCTGTAAAGACTTCCACACTATGTTACTCCTTTCTACTTCTGCTCCTAACTATGGCTGCAGAAAGGACCGCCCTGTCCCAGTTCGCTCTTTCTCTCCAAATCCTAAGATTCAACACAAATCCCAACCCCCAACCATTCGTCCACAGAAGCTTCTCCCTCTGCACTCTTGACACCCACTGACTGGACCTCTCGTGTCTGCGCTGACTCACCAGCGAGAGGTGCTGGCCTTCTTGAATGAGCAGCTCTTTTTAAGTTTTCCCAAGACCTGAGCCTCTTTATTAGCTAGCTGGCTAACTCACAAAGTCAAATGTCTGCAAGTGTTTGTGACCTGGAGCCCTGCTACCCAGTATGCACAAGAACACAGCTGGAAGACGGGTGTGTGCACAGGCAAGGGCCCAGAGAAACCAAGCACAGAAAGTATCTGAAAACCCTGTTAATTATTTAGGAATGAAAAAAAACCCATGGGTCAAAGAAGAGATTCAAAGAAAATTAAAAACATCTCAAGCTGAATTAAAATAAAAACACAATATATCTGCTTGTTAGCTGAAGGCCTGCCTAAGGGACACGCACAGCTCTAGTGCTTACGTTGGAAATTATTTCACAGATAAAATGGAACAGAATCACCTCAGAAAGATTTCACGGCCATTACAACCATCCTGCTCTGCTGACAACAGGACCCCTGAGAAATGTTTACAGGACTGAATGTACACAAGGGCACAGTTGGTAGTCTTACAGCCCCCCTCTTTAGTCCCTAGTCACGGTCCCTACTGTGAGGATGACTGGGCTGCCAAGGGCGGGTCAAGGAAACCATCAGCACTGGCCCCCACCCCCCTTCTGCTGAAGACAGTCACCATGAGGTGCAGTGGGTTCTGTTTTACTCACTCATTTCTTCTTGCAGGGTCTCTTGTTTCCGTTTTTGGATTTTTATTTCCTGCTCCAAGTCTTCTATTTTGCTGTTTTTATTAGCTAACTTCTGATTCAGTTCTCTCATCAAGCGTTCGTAATCAGCAATTTCCATGTTCATCAGTGTGGTCTGCTGGGCATCCTGCACAGGTTACAATGAGAGGGCCATGTGACAGTGGATGAGCTAACTCTGTCTAGCAATTTCTGAAAGGATCAAGATCGCAACACACCTGCTCTAGGATGCTTTTCTGTAGCACAGAAACTTCATATGTTAATGAAGATGCTGGGGTACTTCCTAGATTGTAATTTCATAAAATTGACCGCTTTTGTAAATAGTTTAACTTTCTCAGTTTCATTGTATATTATAATTTTCATTAACTACAACTGGTCTATTCTTATCTATAAAATATTCCTATTTTAAGCAGCTCTTATAGTACCTTTATTTTTGTTCCCATCTTTGGAAGAGTAGAGAAAAATTCACCAAAGTTCTCAGCATAATACAAACTTCAGTTCTTGACATTAACTAAATTTTCATGTGTCACAGAATAATCATGTACAAAAAATAAAACAGCAAACCAAGCCTAAATTCTTCCAGAGAGATGGGCACTCGGACACCTAAGTTAAATTTGCCATATTTTGAGGCAAATAATTTATAAAGGAGTACCTCAGTATCACAAATAACCTTGTTTTTGAAATATTACTTTTCAGGGTCTATAGGATAGTTTAAGAATGAGAACATTGCTATTCTGAGTTTAGTGTTTCATTTTACCTTTCTGAAAGTGAAAGTCACTCAGTCATGTCCGACTCCTTGCGACCCCATGGACTATACAGTCCATAGAATTCTCTAGGCCAGAATACTGGAGTGCGTAGCCGTTCCCTTTTCCAGGGGATCTTCCCAACCCAGAGATGGAAACCAGGTCACCTGCATTTCAGGCAGATTCTTTACCTTTCTAACCAGCTCTAATTCTTGCATGGTTTTCTGAAGCTGTTTCTTTTCCTTTTGAAGCTGTAGCTGAAGTTCTTCAAGTTCATTTACAGAACTGGCATGCTCCTAAAATTAAAAGTAGAAACACTGGGACCCCTAAGCCAACCAATGTTTTTTTAAAAAAATAAAAGCATTCATATAGGATAAAATAAATCTGACATACAAAGTACAGAGTTTGGATATCTTTCCATATTTAAAAAATATACACCCAAAAATCGTACTGTGGATTCTCAACTTCACAGTTGGAATTAATTAACTTCAATTAATTAACTTTAATTCCACATTAAGGAATTAATAAACTTTGCTGATTTAACAAATGCTGCTCATTAGCAAGTCTTTCCTTCACTGAACTACTGCAATAAAAACACCACTGTGTGAAATGAATTCACCCCACAGAACTGTTTTGACCTTTATTTTCTGTTCTTTCTGAAGTTTTTCAGCTTCCAGCTCTTTGTCTGCCATAGCCTTGGCTTTGTGGACTTCTAGAATCTGCACTTCCAATAAGCAGGCGTTAGACTGCAGTGTCTCGATACGGGCCAGGAAGTCTTCATTATCTGAGGTTAATTTTTCATACTACAATGACAAATGATTCATTACTGTAAACACACAGAAAATACATACAGGAGAGGAAGAATAAAATGGAACATAATGAGAATACTGGCACAGTATAAAAAAAATGAAGATTTCAGAATCGAGTCCATGAAATGAAAATGCAAAAATCAAGAGTAAGTTTAAAACACAGTCACAAAAAAAAAATAAAACACAGTCACTACTGATGTTAATTTGGAAAACATTTCAAGCGACCAGGAGCACTAACAGAGGAAAAGGCAAAAAATGAAAAAAACAAAAACAAAAAAACCTCAGGGGAGCTGAGATTACAGCCGTAAGTAAGACAGGATGGTTGCCAGTTTATTGGTCATATTCTTCTCTCAACATTGGGGAAAAGAAAATAAAATGAAGTTTCTATGTACTAATTTTAACTTTTTCTGCAAAAAATATTAGAATTGAAATACACTTATTACAGTTTTCACATATGAAAGTCAAAGTGTCAGTCACTCAGTCATGTCTGACTCTTTGTGACCTTACGGACTGTAGCCTGCCAGGCTTCTCTGTCCATGGGATTCTCCAGGCAAGAATATTGCAGTATGTCATTCCCTTCTTAGGGGGATCTTCCCAACCCAGGGATTGAACCTGGGTCTCCTGCATTGCAGGTAGATTTTTTACCATCTGAATCACCATGAATTTACTCAATTTAAAGTTACCTGAAAAGTCAAATTCCTTAATTGTCTTGTAAGGTCTTCTACTTGATGCTCAAAGTTATTGGCACGTTCTTTCTCTGCATCCAACTGCTCTGACTGCTTATCATATTCTGATAAAAGATTCTTCAACAGAAGACAAAAGGACTTAACTTCAGGATATTATCATACATGCAACTCCTCAGACTGTATGACTGGGCCATCTTAACATAAGCCTTAAGAGTTCATTCTGGAAGCCTGAAATATTTACCTAGATTCAACATTTGACAGACTTACCCCATGGCATCATACAATAAAATTAGCATAATCTAGATGACTTTTGGTATGAGGTGGTCTCTTAAAGGCTCAAAGAGGATTTAAAACATATACAATGCAATATCTCCAAGTTATCTATCTAGTCATCAAAAATAAACTTCTGAAACATGAACAACATTTAAGCAGGCAGGAGAAAAAGTTTACCCTTGTCACCTGTTACCTACAGAGTCTTGCTGAGGACAGCCTCGGGCCTGGCCCAGGTGAAGCAGAGGTGCTCAAGGAATATGAGAGGACCCCACACACAGTCTCACACTCTGCAGCAGAACACTCAGGTCTTTTCCAAAGACCCTAAAACCACGTGACTTTTTCCTTTGATGTTTCTAGTCGGCCCTGCTCAGGAGAGAACCCCAGGACCTACCTCTGCAATCCACACCAGCCAGCGAGGAGATCCTCCAATGTGCAGCAAGACTCAACTCTTCCCTGTAGCCTGTGTTTTCTTTCCCTTTTCTGGTAAATCCTGTTTTCCCCTTGTTCCTGGTCAACTACTGACTGTTCTTCACAAAAATGCAGCCCTGTACAAAATAACTAACACATGCCTCTGGCTTTCCCTGAAAGTGGCCTCAAGGAAGCACAGCTGGGCTGTCCTGCATGGACTGTGTGCCTTTGGAATTGTGTCCAACAACATGACTGTTTCTGACAACAGAGAGGAGCTGACTCTACCTGTGATCTGATTCTAGGCTCTTTGCTCCACTGCTGTCTGTTCATTCTTCTACCACCACCACTCACAAATCCTGACTGCTGCAGCTCCACACTAAGTCTCGCAGTAGGGCAGGGCTAATCCTCCCATTCTGTTCTTCCCCAATACTGTGTTGCCCCTTTGAGGTCTGACCTGTATTATCTTTCTTCTTTCTAAAGAACTCTTAAAATTTTTTTTTTGGCTGCACTGGGTCTTCTCTGCTTTGCAGGGGCTTTTCTCTAGTTGTGGCATGGGGACTACTCTTCCTTTTGGTGCACGGGCTTCTCTTGTTGCAAAGCATGGGCTCTATGGGCAACGGACTCCGGAGTTGTGGAGCACGACCTTAGTTGCTTCTCAACAAGTGGGATCTTCTTGGACCAGGGATTGAACTCGTGTTCCCTCCACTGGCAGGCAGATTCTTATCTACCACACCGCCAGGGAAGTCTTAAAGAACTTCTTTCAACATTTATTGACAGGCATGTCTACTGGCAACAAACACCCTCAATTTCTAAGAAACTCTACTGCTCCTTCACTTCTAGTGCAAAGCATTCTAGCTTGGTGGGTTTTTTCTCTCAACACCTTAAGTAATGCATCTTACACTCTTCTCTTTTGTATGGGTCCTTGTAAATTTGATGTAATCCTCTATACATAACATGTTTTTTTTTCCTGTGGCTTCTTTCAGGACTTTCATCTTTGATTTTCTGTAATCTGAAAATGACATGCCACGGTGCACCTCTTCTGGTTGTGCTACGTGTGGTGTTCCCTGAATTTCCTTCCCGGATCTGTAACTTGGCACCTGACATTAAACTGGGTAATCAGTCATCCCTGTGCCAAGTATTTCCGTGTTCCTTTCTCTCTCTTCTCCTATGGCATTCATATTGCACACATGCTATACATTTGTAGCTGCCCCACAGTTCTTGGATGTTCTACATTCCACCCCCGTCCTATATTTTAAAGAAGTAAATTGGTATACTTGGTCTACCCTTACAGGAAAATAAATTAGATTATATAGTTCTCAAAATGTAAAGAAGCAAGCTCCTAATGACTCATAAAAGACAGATAAATCCATATATAAATTTCAAAT
Organism: Dama dama; assembly: GCF_033118175.1. Lineage (NCBI taxonomy): Eukaryota > Metazoa > Chordata > Mammalia > Artiodactyla > Cervidae > Dama > Dama dama. The sequence goes on along the minus strand of NC_083691.1, from coordinate 59,859,428 downwards.
AAGGATTTTTTAAAAATGAATGAGGTATCTTTATGTGTTAAGGATACCAATCCCTTGTCATATTTTCATTTGTTAGTTTTATCTAGTTCAGTCTCTTTCCCCTTGTAACTTCTTAAGTTTAGAAAAGTATTTTGCATCTAGAGATCATATGATCAAGTATTTTATTCTAATTTTAAAAAATCACTTTCATTTCTGACAAAACCTCAGAATTCATTTTGGAGAGTGGAACTAGATTTTCCTGAAGCAGTTTTCTGATTTTTCCTTTCCTGGTTTCTCTGTTTTCAGGTCTCACTGGGGCAGCACGGTTTATTTACTTGCTGGAAGAAGAGATCTGGAACCAAATGCTTGAACCTAACCCCCGCTCCACTGGCTTCTTGCTCTGTGACCTGACTCCTCGCTGGTAAACCAGCAACGTTAATAACATGCTTATCACACACACACACATTACGTGTGACAGGACATGTCAAGCACTGAGAAGAATGCCTGGCCTACAGTGCTTGTTGTTACACAGAAGTCACCCCACCCACCTTAACTTTCCTACACACTATTTCCTTGTCTGTCTGCTCTTACTGCCACTAGGACTAAAGGCCAGGCAAGCAGAAACTCCACCTACCTGGTTGACCACTGTCTCCTTAGTACTCAGGCTCAGCCTGGCTGTAGAAATATTCAAATGCATAAAGAAACAAAATGGCATGTTCTTATGTTTTATTTTTACATTTTCCTATTATAGTGTCTCATGTTATTTAGGCTGATGAGCAATAATACCTCCAAATAGTGTTTTCACTTTTGTGTTAGACATGTCTAACTTTCACATTTATTCCCTTGGCCAGAGGACTGTAACAGTAGCCATTTTTGTTTGTTACTGATTTTATTAGGAAATCCCAAACAGAAATGGTAGTTTTAAAAGACAATACTTTAAAGGCATATTTAAAGCCTAGCCACTTAAAACCTTGATACTAGGATGACACATTACACACACACATACACAGACACACACAAATAGTGAAAACCTTTACTAAAACATACAAGATGACTATGTTATGGACAAGAGTTTTCGTTATCAGAGAAATGCAAATCAAAACCACAATGAGGTACCATCTCACACCAGTCAGAATGGCTGCTATCAAAAAGTCTACAAACAATAAATGCTGGAGAGGGTGTGGAGAAAAGGGAACCCTCTTACACTGTTGGTGGGAATGCAAACTAGTACAGCCACTATGGAGAACAGTGTGGAGATTCCTTAAAAAGCTGGAAATGGAACTGCCATATGATCCAGCAATCCCACTCCTGGGCATACACACCGAAGAAACCAGAATTGAAAGAGACACGTGTACCCCAATGTTCATCACAGCACTGTTTACAGTAGGCAGGACATGGAAGCAACCTAGATGTACATCGGCAGATGAATGGACAAGAAAGCTGTGGTACATATACACAATGGAATGTTACTCAGCCATTAAAAAGAATGCATTTGAGTTCGTTCTAATGAGGTGGATGAAACTGGAGCCTATTATACAAAATGAAGTTAAGTCAGAAAGAAAAACACCAATACAGTATACTAACGCATATATATATAGGGAACTTAGAAAGATGGTAATGATGACCCTATATGCGAGACAGCAAAAGAGACACAAAGAATAGGCTTTTCAACTCTGTGGGAGAAGGCGAGGGTGGGATGATTTGAGAGACTAGCATTGATACATGTATATTATCATATGTGAAACAGATTGCCAGTCCAGGTTTCGATGCATGAGACAGGGTGCTCAGGGCTGGTGCAATGGGACGACCCTGAGGGATGGGATGACAGGGGATGTGGGAGGGGGCTCAGGATGGGGGACACATGTACATGGGGAACACGTGGCTGATTCATGTCAATGTATGGCAAAAACCACTACAATATTGTAAAGTAATTAGCCTCCAATTAAAATAAATAAACTAAAAAAAAGTTTTATATTTCAAGTACATTTCTTAACTTAGAAGTTACAAATGTAACTTGTCATTAATGTAACTATTTTTACCTTATAGTTTTCAGCTCCTTGAATGAGATCTCTCATGGAAGTAGACAACTGATCCCTTTCTGAGCGAACAGATTCAAGTTCTTCCTGCAGCATCCGGGCCTATTTTAAATATGTGATAGTTTTTTAATGCACAGAAAAACTTGATTTTCTAAAAGGTAAGGTTCACAAATCTTGCATTTTTAAGTCAACTTACTTCTTTTCTGCTAGACTCTAGTTCTTTCTTTGCTTTCACAGCAACTAGTTTTAACTTATTTATTTTCTCCTCTTTCTCTTTGGCTTCTTTTTCCAGGTATCCTAAAAACATAAAATGAAAGAATTATACATAAACTCAAATGAAAACTAGGGAAAAATATTAGAATTACTTATTTTAGTCCTAGAAATGGAACTTTAATCTAGTACACAAAATATACAATTTGAAATTAAAATAAATAGCAAAGTATCTATTTTTAAGTAAAAGCTTGATTATGCATTTCCTAAGCAAGGCAAACAATGAACAGAATTCTCATTTTCTTCGGTCTTCCAGAACAGCCCATCTCCTCAGTGTTCATACATGGAGAGGCCATCCGGACCCCTGAACAGGAGAGCACCTCCTGGAAATGCAGGTATGCTGGGCTCCATGGTGGTGACAGCCAGTCAGGATGAAGCAGAGACGTCAAACGCTCTTCACCGTTCATGATCTATAGGCACCTCTGGTGGGTGGGTCTGAATTTTCCAGCTGGACTTCAGTATGTCCAGTGTGACTCTCCCTTAACCTCTCTGGCCGTCTCCCAGACATAAACTCCATGCTCCAGATCTTACTTCTTGTGTCTCTGATGGACTTCGGTCATGATCTGAACTTCTGCACTTGCTGATTCATTGAGTTGTGCCTTTGTTCATCACTGCCTTCCTCGGCTATGACAGGGGCACCGTCTGTGTGTGTAACACAGGCCAACTCTTCCACTTCTGTGTCTCACCCCACACCCCCTCAACTACTTGGGCCATCAGTGCACAATTCTCCCCTCTTTTGTGCAGCAAAACCCACTCTAATGGATTCACCCTAGCAGGTGACAGACATGCAACAAAAGAAATGCCACCAAGGGCTTAAGGTCAGGAACAAAGATTGGAAGCAGCCAAGGAGAGGAGGGGAGGGTCATGAGAAGACAGGTAAGACTTCATTCACTCTCTCTCTCACACACACAAACCCACACCACCCCTCTGGACTCTGTCCCTTCTCTTCCTTCTGAGCATGGTCTATGTCTGTTCTCCCATTTCTCTCCCCCATTTTCTCCTTGAATCCACTCCGGTCAGGCTTGTGCATACCATGGCAACTGTTATCAAGTTATCAACGACCTTGATGCTGCTTAGCTCGGGCTTGGCCTGAGTACTAAAATGGCCTTTCTTCCCTCCTCAACACTTCCTCCAAATGCACTTCACAGGTCTTAGCTTCCAAGACATCTTATGCTCTGGGTATTTCTAACCCTCCAGCTATTTCTTTTCTCTCTTTTGCCATTTCTATCTTTCTGACTTTTACTTGACAGAGAACTGTTTCTGATCCTTGTCTTTCTTCTACACTGACTTCCTTGGTGATCTCCACCTCAGGGCTTCTAATGCTAACGATGCAGAGAACAGTGTCTTACCTGGTCAGCCTTCTCCTAGTCACCCCGACCATTCCAACCGTCCATGAGAGAAGACTGTGGGTCACTCCAGATTGTTCCCACTACCCCCGCAATAAGTGGGCACTAAAATTTTAGAGGAATTACAGGTACCTCACACAACCCCATCTTGAAATGTTACTCTGAGGGATAAGCAGGAGTGATGAAGCCAGACTCCTCCACACATTACGCCAGCCCTGTTGGGAATGGCCTCTCCCACTCTAGAATGTCCCAGGAGGCCCCCGGACGTCAGTGGTGTGAACATACCAGCACCTGCAGTCTCCTCCTGCTACAGCATCCTCCTTCTTGGGTCACATTACTCACTCTTTAAGACAAGGACAGCCTGTCCTGTGATGTTTCTCCCAACTCAACAAGCAGTTAATCACATCCTGCACTGCCACCAGCGGACCTCGTCCATACCTCAAACTCTGGGAGGAACGGCCCTCTCTTGCTGTGCATTCTTAAAGACAAAGACTGCATCTTAGTCACCTTCCTATCACCAGTGCCTAGGTAGCTGGGCTTTCAAGCCAAGTTTGCTAAATGAATGAAAAACCCCAAAACAAGCATGGCACTTTTTATAAAGGGAATCACAACAGTCCTCTGGATGAAACAACAGAAAGTGAGAGTTTTGAAAGTGAAGGTGAGCAGAAGGCAGAGGCCATCAGAAGAAGAGTGATACTATGCTTTTAACACCTCATTAACTGGGGAGAGAACTTCCCACTCTGTTCTAATTCTATGAATCTGTTCAATTAACTGTGACAACATATGCAAAACCATAGTTACCTATTTTTTCTTCAAACTCTTTTACTGAAGGTTGATCACTTTCTACAGGTGATTTCTTGAAGGAATCCTAGATTTTATAGGAAAAACAAAGACAATCACTGCATTCCCCATGATGAACTGGCCATTATGCTAAGCATGAAAAAAAAAATTATTAAAGAGAATTCATACAGAGAGCAATCACCTGAACAGACTTTCTCTTCCCTTCAGAGACCCAGTAATTCTGATCTCATCATGCACATAGCATTTAGTATTAAAAACAATAGCAGCCAAGCCCAAGATGACCCACCCAACAGATAACAAATACATAATGTAATAAGGAAGAGATTAAATGATGACCATAGTTTATCCTGCCACAATCTTGGGAGGAAAATCTGAAGTTTTGGCTAAATGAAATATTGCTTTAGCCTATTTTTTTGCTTAACAGTGTGCTTTAAGGTAATATATCTATCACACAAGGATAAAATTAAATTTAGTTGTAGTTTTGCTGGTGACTACTTTTGACCAACATTTAACCCCCTGGCCACTTAATCTTATGTAAAATCAAGATTCCAAAATGATCTAAAACCAACAGTAATCAGTATGATTAAGTGTGATGGGAATATGTTTAATGTACTTTCAAAAATTTGCATTTGAGCTTAAATGCTAAAAATTTACTTTGACTTCGAAGTGTAGAAACAGTAATATTTATAGTCTAGAGCTTGTGACTAGAACTAAGAATTTACTTAAATAAAATTAATATTACCTTTAATGATATTAACTCTGCTCTCACATCTTGCAATTCAGATTCTTTCTGTTCCAATAATGGCCTTAGGTTTTCAAGTTCTTTTATAAAATCTTTTTCTTTTTCATGATGATTTTCATTTTCTCTATACAATTTTTGAGACACTTCTTCAACCTGAATTAGGAGATTCTGATTCTCAAACCTTGTTTGTTCACTGGCATTCTTCATCTCCAGAAGGTCAGACTGCAAGGCCTCCTTTTCCAAGAGGGCTTCATCTAACTCTTTCCTTAGGACACCTTTCTCTTGCTCGTAATCTCTTAGTAGAGACCTAAGTTCCTCACACTGAACCATATGCTCTTCTTGAAGGAGCTTAATCTCTTTTTCTAACTCTACTACCCTTTTATCATACTGAAAATCCAAGTTGTGTTTTTCTTCATTTATTTTACCTAAGGATTCACCCATGGCTTGTAGGATGTTTACAACATCCTGTTCTTCCCTTTCTTGTGAAACTTTTGACTCCATCTGTTCAAGAAAACCACACAACTGAGCTTTAACAAACAACTTCTGAACTTGCTCATTTTCCAACAGTTGATTCAAATTATCCCTTTCTCTGACAGCTAACCGAAGTTCCTCTTCTAATTTAGAGATCTGCTCCTGAAGTGTAACGTCTCCTTTTTGAGACAGGAGGGCTTCCAGATCCCTGCTCAGCACATTCTTCTCTGAACTCAGTCTGCTATTTTCTTCACGAAGAGACCTCACTTCCAATAACATGGCTTCCTGGTCTTCAGAGAGAGTTTTCAACTGAGCTGTAAGCTTTTCCAGTTTTTGGTTCTTTTCATTCTTTTCTTTTAAAGTTTCTTCTAGTCCTGCTGTTAATTCATTTACCTTCTGTTCTAGTTCACTGTTGTACTGGGCAGTCTGATCCACTTTTTCCTTAAGTTCTACAGTCAACCTTTCTTCCCTTTCACATTTTTTGTGGAGATTATCCATCTCTTCATGAGAACTTTTCATCTTACTTATGAAATCATATTTTTCCTCAGTAAGAGAACTTATCTTTGCTTCAAATTCTTGTAACATGGTATCTCTCTGATGGAGACTAGCTAGATACAGTTCATTCTTCTCTTGAAGGTTCTTTATGGTATTTTCAAGTTCTGGTACACATTCCTGCTGTGACAGTAAGTTATCATTTTCTCTCTGGAGACAAGTCACAGTTTCAAGAAGAGCATCTTTTTCATTAAATGCAGTTTGGAGCTTCTGCTGAAGTTCATTAATATTAAATGCTTGTTGTTGCTTCATTGATTCAAACTCTTGACTTATTTTTTCAGCAGATTCCCCCAGCTCTGTCTGTAAAATTTCCATAATCTCTCGTAAACCCTCGTAGTTTAACGTTGCTTCTTGCTTTTCTTGTTGTAGTTTTTCACACTGTTCCTTAAGACCCTGTATTTCAAACATTAATGCCAACTTTTCTTTTTCTGAATCTGACAAAAATGTCTCATTTAGTTCTGTTATTTCTTTTTGATGCTGTTTCTTCAGACTAAGTACTTCCTTATTATGTTGTTCTATGGTGCAACAAAACTGTTTATTTGCATCTTCTAGTTCAGATTTTAATTTCTCGATTATATACCCCTGTTCTTCTTTAGCTAGTAATAATTCATTAATTTTAAACTCTAAATCTTCCCGTTCATGAAAAAACTCATCCTTTATATGTTGGGCATCAATTTCAAGTTTTAATTTTAGATTATTCATGTAAGTTAACTCATCTTTTAAGATGCTATGTTGGGACTCCAGTTCCTTTAGGGCATCTTCTAAGTGTCTAAGTTTTTCATTTACTGCTTGTTCTACAAGAGAATCTTCCTTTAAGAGCAAAGAACACACCTGATTTTCTTGGTCTGCACCTGAGGCTTTCCCTTCATTTTCTAATTCATATTTATACTTCTCTTGAATGTTCATCTCACCTGCCTCACACTTTCTGACTAAGTTATCCTTTAGCTGGATCAAATAATTTACTTCTGCTTCGTGTTCTTTGGCAGATGTTTCAATTTGGCATATCAGTTCTTTCACCTCTTCTTGGTGTGTAGATTTCAACTGTACAAGTTCTTCTTGCAAACTATTGATATCTTTTTGGTACTGCTGACAATTAGCCTCAATCACTCCTCGGAGGTGAGTAATTTCTTGCTCTTTTTCATTTGTGGCAGTTTCTAACTGCTTTTGCAGACATAAAATTTGATCCTCAAAGGCTGGCTTAATTTTCTGAATCTCTTCTTGCAGCTTTTTAACATAATCTTCAGAATCACTCTGAAACCTGAGCTGTTCTGAAAGCTCTAATTGTTTTTTTGCTGCTTCTTCCACTTCCTTTTGCCAATCAGCTTTATCGTTACTGTATTTGGAATGTACTGCTGCTAATTCATTTCTCAAATTTTCTATTTCTTTCCCATAGCTTCTTTGTGACTGTTCCAACTCTTTCTGCACATCTTCCAACTTAGTTACAGAATCCTATAAATATAAGCACACAAAAATTATTTAAGACAAAACCCCTGCCCTCAGGAAAAATATGAGATACAGTCTCATTAAGAGGAAACAAGTAGCAATGTACACAGAGAAATATGATCCTTAGATCTCAAAAATTCTGCTTAGAAGCTCTGACCACCTTAAGAATGATGATGATATCCAGCAGTAGTACTAAAGTCTTACTCAAAGCAAGGAAATCTCTGAGTTTAATTTTGTTTTAAATGGTAATAAATTACATAAGTTCTATTAAGTTACAGGCTTTAATGAACATCTCCTAAATAGAGTGATAAAGTTTTGGGGAGAAAAGTAGCACAGACCCAATGGCAGGCAAGTATCCTAGAAGTGAACAAGCAGCAGTATGTACAGTATGTGGGACCATCAGCATTTAAATTGGTAGTTTCTCATAAAACAGATATTTCATAAAATAGGTATTTTCCCCATTTTATTAAAAAATGATACTACAGCTAAAAAGAGTAAACAATGAACAGGTAAATGTTAGTTGTATCTCCCTGTGTAGCTCAGTGATTTCAGTTATCCTTCTTTTAAAATATCAGTCTGTTTCCTTATCTGCAAATATTATAGTTAAAATAAGATGAGATGCTTTTTTTTTTCTTAGTATTTTTTTAGTCTTATTTATATTTATTTATTTGTGGCTGTGCTGGGTCTTCATTGCTACTCAGACTTGCCTCTAACTGTGGTAAGCAGGGGCTTCTCATTGCAGTGGCTTCTCCTATTGCACAGCTCAGTCTCCACAGCATGTGGTCTTAGTAGTTGTGGTGCACTGGCTTAGTTGCTCTGTGGCATGTGGGATCTTCCTGGGTCAGGGATTGAACCTGTGTCTCCTGCATTGACAGGCAGATTCTTTACCACTGAGCCACCAGGGAAGTCCAATGAGATGCTTTTTAAGATCTTGGTTCTAAAATTTACAACTATATTTTATAAGTTAATTAAAAAAAAAAACAAAAAATAAAATCCTGCCTTACCTCAACCTCTTGCTTCATTTTAATATTTTCCTTCTTCAGAGAAACACAGTGTTGCTCAATCTCTGCTTTTTCCAAAAGAAGAGCATCCAGACGTTCAGTCAAGGCCTGTTTTGGAATAGGGCAATTTGTTTGAGGTTAAAAACAGTGGATTGATTTACCCATAATTATCTCCTCACCTCTCCAAACCATGCTAAAGTAAGCATATTTAAAAGGCTATACACAAGAACCAAGGGAAAAGGAGATAAGACATGCAAATATGAAAAATCTCAATACAACTTTGAAAAACTGACAGTGGAGGAGGTGGAAGAAGTGAATTAGAAAGCAGCAGCAGGCTAGAATCTAAGGGCTCACACGGAGAAACATACAAGAAGTTGGCAAACATTCACTAGAAAACCAAATGCTCAGGAATGGAGGCACCAGATACCGCTGAGGTGGGTACAGGAAGTAGGTTCTAGTTGGGACTGACACTCTTGATCAGGAGTGCTTAGAACAACGGGCAAGCAAACCCCCAGTGTCCCTCCACCCCCAGAAAAAGTTCATACCCTGCCAAGATGAAATAGGAGAGGAGCTCAATGAAGTAGAAACCAGAACAAGCCAAGAGTCAGTTTCTTGAAAACAAAGCTAACAAAGCAGACCTCTTATGAGACTGATCAAGAGAAGATGGAAGTCATAAACACAATGAACAGAAAGGGAACCTATCTATATATAAACTACAGATTAAATAGTTAATAAGAATATTATGATCAATTATTAACCTGCCAATAATACCAAAAAGTAAAACGGCATAGATAAAAATTCCTAGAAAAATGTAACTCTCTCACACACACACAAATCAATACTGTAACTACTTAAAAATTAAACTAGAGGTTTAAACAAAAGACACAGGAGGAAAAGAGAGCTTTGCAGGTGAGTTCTATCAAGTTTTCAAACAACAGATTATCCCAATTACATACGAGTTTATTCAGAGAAAATAAAAAGCAAGAAGAATTCTCAAGTTATTCTCACAACTGGCATAACTTGATAACAATATCCAAGGACTTTACAATGCAAGAAAATCATGGACCCATTTCACTGTGAATTTAATCAATCCTAAACCTTAAAACCTAGATAAAATCCTAAACAACAAAATCAACTATCACCCTAGAATTGCCTCTGAACTTCTGAATGTGAAACAATAAAGAAAAAAATATAAAAACAAAGCAGATGCAGAAAAAATTAAGAGTTCTATATCAAGTTATAAACACTATAAACATGAGAGTAGAATACAGCCACTTTTCAATACAAGATGATAACAATCTTCCTCCTATGCCTCTGTTCTCAGGAACTTAGAGAAGAACATGGTCTACAGAACAAGAAGGTTAACCAGGAAAATAAATGACATTCCACCCAGCAAGTGGGGTGGAGGTGAGGGGCTGAAGCAGAAAGCAGCACAGATATTCACTGGGTCATGGCACGAGGCTGGCTCCAGGAAAACCACAGCAGACCTAGAGACAATCAGAACAAATGAGCACAGGACAGAAGGCTTGAGCTGGCAGGTATCCAGGAGAAAGTATATGAACGATTATTTGATCTGTTTAACCATTTGGAAAGTAGGCGTCATTGTGAAAGATAGCTAAGTATTCATCAGTTATAACAGGAAGTTAATAGCTAAATGTCTCATCAAGGAATAAATCAAAGGATAGCACGTATTATTTAGAAACATAATTTCCATAAACTATTCAGTATTATAGTTATTAGCTGTTAGCACTGTTTCTAAATCATGTGCATACATTACTTTTGTTAAAACAATTTCAATTTTTTTTTTTTTTTTTTTTTTACAATTTCAGTTTTAAAACTAGTTTTTTTCACACTACATAGTATTGCAATGTAAACTTTTTGATAAATTATCAGGGGAAGCCTGAAAACAATAATTTTAGGAGATATACAGAGGGCATTATCGGAAAACAACTATAAATATCCTTAGAGATCAGAGGCACAAAATGCACAGTCATCTCCCAGGAAATACAAATTCCAGCAACAAGAAAACAACAAGAGGGATATGTACAAGAAACTTCACATCCTAACTTGCAATCTTTCCCTTCCTTGTGCATTTGGAAGCAGCATATAAGCTCACTGTAATACCACACACCTCTCAGTTTGACATGGAAAATAGGGATTTTTATTCTTTTTTTTTAAAGTCAAATATGACAGGTTTGCAATACAACTTCAGATGTATTTCAATGCACTAGAAGATGACTATCACAAATTTAATAATTGAAACTTGTAAAAATGTTAGTGAAAGTGTTAATTACTCAGTTCTGTCTCTTTGTGACCCCATGGTCTGTAGCCTGTCAGGCTCCTCTGTCCATGGAATTCTCCAGGCAAGAGTACTAGAGTGAGTTGCCATTTGCTTCTCCAGGGGATCTTCCCAACCCAGGGACTGAACCCAGGTATCCTATATCTCCGGCATTGGCAGGTGGGTTCTTTATCACTAGCACCACCTGGGAAGCCCCCTAAAAAGCCATACATTTTTATGATGAACTGAAAACTTTACATTCAAAGTCATGTTTTTCCAGTGTACTTTCTCCCAATGAAGGAATAAAATGTAGCAGGAAAGTCTATTCCCTTCCTCAGATGTGTAGATGATGTATTATACTGCAATTTGTGGTTTTTGTAAAACAGAAAACTCATAGTTTCTCTAAGTTTCTCAAAGCAGAAACTTAAACTACAACAGAAAACTAAAAGCAGCTGATTAGCTGATGCTCAAGCTCCTCCAATCACTCTCCAGTGTAATCTTCTCATTAGGACTGGAAATCAAAAGATTTCATTCTCATTTAATTTTCAGTTCAGTCGCTCAGTCGTGTCTGACTTTGTGACCTCACGGACTGCAGCATGCCAGGCTTCCCTGCCCATCACCAGCTCCCAGAGCTTACTCAAACTCACGTCCATCGAGTCGGTGATGAACAGAATTATCTCATCCGTGTTGTCCCCTCCTCCTCCTGCCTTCAATCGTTCCCAACATCAGGGTCTAAGGAGTCAGTTCTGCAAATCAGACAGCCAGAGTACTGGAACTTCAGCATCAGTCCTTCCAATGAATATTCAGGACTAATTTCCTTTAGGATTGACTGGTTGGATCTCCTTGCAGTCCAAGGGACTCTCAAGAGTCTTCTCCAACACCACAGTTCAAAAACATCACTTCTCCAACACCACAGTTCAAAAACATCAATTCTTCGGTGCTCAGTTTTCTTTATGGCCCAACTCTCATACCCTTACAGGACTACTGGAAAAACCACAGCTTTGACTAAACAGACCTTTGTCAGCAAAGTGATGTCTCTGCTTTTTAATATGCCGTCTAGGTTGGTCATAGCTTGTCTTCCAACGAGCAAATGTGTTTTAATTTCATGGCTGCAGTCACCATCTGCAGTGATTTTGAAGCCCAAGAGAATAAAGTCTATCACTGTTTCCCCATCTATTTGCCATGAAGTGGTGGTACCAGATGCCATGATTTTCGTTTTTTGAAAGTTGAGTTTTAAGCCAACTTTTTCACTGTCCTCTTTCACTTTCATCAAGAGGCTTTTCAGTTCCTCTTCGCTTTCTGCCATAAGGGTGGTGTCATCTGCATATCTGAGGTTATTGATATTTTGCCAGGCAATCTTGATTTAATTTTACCAAGCTTTTACTTTCTGAGACTTAAGTGGTCAGGGTAACATGCTTTAGTATTAAATTAATAACCTGAAAGGTAAACTTAGCTAACTTAAGAGAGATTTTTACCCTCATTTTTAAGAGTAGTTTTGACAGAACAGGAGAATACATGAACAAGGAGGAAACAAAGGACACATGTTTAATATTTAAATATTCTGATATGTAAATGTATGGAAAATATTTTAAAGGCTAAGAGTTCACTGACACAATGGCATCTGCAATGTTCTTTTCAGATACAAAAACCTGCTTTTTAGTGTGTGGGTGAGCATGTATGTATATATGCATACATATACATATACAATATCCCCGACAAATAATACACGGTAATAACAAAATCACTGAGTACTTATGGGACAGATCCAGCTCTCAGCACTGTGTGTATTGACTCTAGGAAAGCAGGTCTTGTTATTCGTTATTCTCTCTAGTCTCCAGTGGAAGAGTCACAGAGAAGTTAGGAAACGTAGCCATGGTCACACAGCCTGCATGTGACAGAGCAGGGTCTCAAGATCTGAATCAGGCAGTCTGGCTCTAGAGTCAGGTTTTTTAATTAATTACTGTGCTTAGTCACTCAGTCTTGTCCAACTCCTTGCAACCCCACAGACTGTAGCCCGCCAGGTACCTCTGTCCATGAGGATTCTCCAAGCAAGTATACTGGAGTGGGTTGCCATGCCCTCCTCCCGGGGATCTTCCCAACCCAAGGATCAAATCCAGGTCTCCTATACTGCAGGTGCATTCTTTACCATCTGAGCCACCAGGAAAGCCATAATTAATTACTGGGTTGGCCACAAAGTTTGTTCGAGCTTTTCTGTAAGCTGTTATGAGAAACTAGAATGAATTTTGTGGCCAACCTTGGCTATTAATAATCACGAAAACATGTAATGACCAAATAAAATCATTATGATTCAGAAATGCTTAAACCAATCTGTACATTACAAATCCAAATGTTATTTGTGCACACCATTCAGAACTCATATACTGTTTTGGCTAAATAAAGAACAAAATGGCAGTACGAGGTGTACACAGGGATTTAAAGACTCCTTGAACTTCCTGGGAGCCCCTCGACTGTCCACCGCTCCCAAGCTGGGAGAGTAATAATCAAAGACTAAACAGACAGCAAGACTCAAATTACAAACATGGAAAAGCAAGAAAAAAAAAATTATTGCAGAGCTTTCAGAAGCAAAGAAACTTTAAAGACGGTCAGGCCAAGTGGGGGAAGGAAAAGCATTTAATTAGCATTAAGGGCACGTAAGGGCTTCCCTGGTGACTCAGTGGTAAAGAAACCTCCAGCCAGTGCAGAGGGCTTAGGTTTGATCCCTGATCCAGATAGATCCCACATACTTTGGAGCAACTAAGCCCCTCGGCCACAACCAATGATCCATGAGTCCATGTGCCACAACTACTGAAGTCCACACACCACAGAACCCGTGCTCTACAACAAGAGAAGCCACTGCAATGAGAACCGCATACATCAAAACAAAGAGTAGATCCGGTTCACAACTAGAGAAAGCCTGAGTAGCAACAAAGACCCAGCACAGCCAAAAACGAACAAATAAATTTTAAAAATTATTTTTAAAATAAGGTCCTGTGAGTAAGAATAAGCAACTCAGGTTTTTAAACAGGGAATAACAAGATAAAAACAGTATTCTGTGACCTGACAAGAGTAGGTAGAACTAAGAAGAGAGCGAGTCCAGTTACAGGGTCATCAAGATAAGTGTGCTTCACAAGGATGACATGAAGTGCTTCACAAAGAGCCCTGGAAATGGAGAGACTCCTCAAAGTCCTGCTCGGGGCTGGGTTCCTCATGGGCAAGGGAAGAGGAGGACTGAGACCGAGGTAGCAAGCATTAAGGACAGAGTGAGTGGGATGCAAAGGACAGAATGCAACACCAGGTCAGAACAGAAAGGGCAGCAGAGTTCATCCACCTCTCTCCACACACTTAACCAGAGAGATGGAGCATGTAACCTTGGGTGGGAGCAGCGGACAGCCCTCAGGAAATCTGAATTATCATTGGGCATCTCATCTAAGGAAACAAACAAAATCAAAGCAACACTCACGCTGTGTCCTTACCTTAATGATGTCATCTCCTCCAGCAACCAGCTTTGACCTCAATTCTTCAACTTCTTTCTCCAACTCTAAACAATTATGAAAAAATAAAAAAAAGATACTAGTTCAGAAATGAAGAAGGAATTACTGGCTAATGTGAGAAGTATATTCTTTAAAAAAAAAAGCACTATAAATTATATTTAAGAAACAGCACATATTTTTGAGAAAGCATTAAGTTCACCCGGCATTTCCTTTCATTTCCCTTTTTATCATGGAAAACTGCAAATTAAAAAAACTAGAGAGAACAGTATGATTAACCTCTATGCTCCATCATCTTGGTTTAACACTGACTAAATGAGCAATATTATTTTATCCCAACCTGTCTTCCTTTCTTCCCTCTTCTCTTATGCATCCTGACATTTCTGAAGCAAATCTCAGACATTATTTCAACTGTAAATAACTTCTGTCTAATCTTAGAGCAACAACTAATCGCATATTAAACATACACAGTAATCTATTTCATCAACTCATGTCCAGATCTGGTGCCTACACATTTTCAAATAAATTACTCTCTTTATCATAAGTGGATCCAACCTTTAAAAACACAACTAAACCTGTTCTAGTAGAAAATAAGTGTTGGCTTTCAGACTGGGCAGTTAAAAGTCACTGAAAAGAGCTCACTCACACATAATACAAAAGGAAACTAACACCTACTCTTTATGGAATATAAAGAAATACAAACTGAATAGGGAATCAAGCAACTTCAGTAAATATGCTTCAGAATTCCAGGAAAGAAGTCTTTTATTGCTTTATTTAGGGCCTTTTTTTTTCTAAACTTGTTTGGGCTCAGAACCTCGCGCCTCTAACATATCAACTGCCAACTTTAGGAAAAAATGCCTTACTCAGAAGAATATACAATCCATGGGAGGTTAAAAAAAAAAAATGTGCTTAACTTTTACACACTATTTCTTAAAATCTTTCTCTCTGACCTTTTTTTATCAATTCAAAGGTAACTGCAGTTTAGGCTTATGAGATAATAAAAAAAAAAAAAATCAAAACAAGTGGTTAGAATATTAAGTAAGATTGCACTACTCTAATATTATTGGATTCACTGATAAAACAAGCCAGTGTACTATTAAAAAACCAGTATTTGCAACCATGATTAAACCAGACTGTGGTCAAGACGAGTATTTTCAACCCAATACCTGTACATCTCAATTTTGTTTTCTGTATTAGCATCATCTGCTTCTTGGCAAACTTGATAAGATCTTCCTTGGGCAAGGCTTCCAGCTGGAAGATGTAGAGATATTACCAACTTGTTATAATTCATGTTTCTACTATACCACAAAAAAGAAACATAAAGTCTGCCAAAATATAAAAAAAATCCTACTGAATATTTATATCAACTGAATACCACATTTTTTAATATTCAGTTCAGTCAGTCATGTCTGACTCTTTGCCACCCCATGGACTGCAGCACACCACGCCTCCCTGTCCATCACCAACTCCCAGAGTTTACTCAGACTCATGTCCATTTAGTCAGTGATGTCATCAACCATCTCATCTTCTGTCATTCCCTTCTCCTGCCTTCAATCTTTCCCAGCATCAGGGTCTTTTCTAATGAGTCAGTTCTTCACATCAGGTGGCCAAAGTATTGGAGTTTCAGCTTCAGCGTCAGTCCTACCAATGAATATTCAGGACTGATTTCCTTCAGTATGGACTAGCTGGATCTCCTCTCCAGGGGACTCTCAAAGAGTCTTCTCCAAAACCACAGTTCAAAAGCATCATTCGGTGCTCTGCTTTCTTTACAATCCAACTCTCACATCCATACATGACTCCTGGAAAAACCATAGCTTTGACTAGATGGACCTTTGTTTTTTAAGATCAGCAAATCCAAGTTTAACTCAGTAATTATTAGTTAAGCAACTACAATGAAATGTAAAAAAAACCGCACATTATCCTCTTGCTACAGAAAATTCTTGTTACAGGTTAAGACATTTTCTCTAATTTGATTTAATTTCTTTAACTGCAAAATCAAGGAACTGGGACTAACTTTATTTATAGTTCCTCAGTTGTGAGAAACTTTCGTCCTATTCAAACTGAAAGAAGCCTCTGGCTACAGGAAAACACGTTAAGCCCTAATTACAGCAAGATGAATCAGGGCGCATTTAAGATTTAACTGAAAAATGAGAGAAAGTTACTTAGCGCCTGTGGGCTCAGTTTTCTAATGGGTAAAGCTGGGATCACAGAAGTATTTAACTCCGGGTCACAGTGAAACTTCCGGGAACACAGAGTTTGGACGACTGTCTGAAACTCAGCCGTAACAGGAAACCTCAGTAGCAAGTCCCCAACTCTGGACCGACCCCCGCCCATGCCATGGGGGTGACCTGTGTCCACCTCAGAAGAGGCGCCGGCAGGACCGAGCCCCCGACACCGCCCACCCGCCCGTCCGGCTTGGTCCGGTTGCCCGTTGGACCTCAGAAACCAGACTGTTTCGTTGAACGTTTGAAACTGCGGCATCTCAGAGGCACGCTGACCGGGGCAGCATGGAAAGCCAGGGTTCACCCCAGCGAACTCAGAGGGAGCCCCTGACCGCTCAGGCCCGGACCCCGAGGAAAGCTGTCCCTCAGGCTGTCCCCTCCCGGTGGGACCCGCCTCTCAGACGTCTCTTCACCTTGGACTTCCCGGTCCCGGGAGCGGCCGGCGAGGCCACCCCGTCGTGAACAGGCTCCTGCAAAACACAACGAGAGCCGGCCAGTCAGGGGCGGCCGTGTAGACCCCGGCAGGCGGGGAGGTGGTTCCTCGGCTCCCGAGCCCTCGCGTTACCTCCATGGCCGCCCGCAGCCCACACTTCCAACCCGCGCCTCCAGCGGAACGCCGCCGCGGGTTAAAGGTCTCGCTTCTCTGCCGGCCCCGCCCCCGCGTCTCCACGGCTACGGGCCCGCGGCGCTTGCGCTTCCGCTTCCGCCTCGGGAGGTGGCTTCTACCCCCCGCCCCGCCGGGCCCGCCCCGCCCCGCCGGGCCCGCCCCGCCCCGCCGGACCGCCCTCGAGGAGGCGGGGCGGGGCGGGGCGGGGCGCACCCGGGGGCGGGGCCCTGTGCTCGACGCCGGTGTTGGGGCGTGGGGCTCTCCTGGGAAGGTCAGACCCTGCGCAGCTAGGCGGCTCCGGCGGCCACATTTCTTTCACTTGTTCCATTCCCGTCCTTCTCCCCCGTGTCCTGTCCCTTCTCCTGCCCCATCTTTTGTCCACTTTCCTGTCCGTCGTCTGTCCCATCACATGTCCCATCTCCTGTCCCCATTTTTGTTCTGATTCCTGTCCCTCTTCTCTCTCATCTCCTGTCCTCTCAGCTGTCCCATATCCTGTCTCCTCTCTAATCTGCTGTCTTCTCAACTGTCCCCATTCATATCCGTCTCCTCTCCCATCTCCTGTTCCTGTTCCTGTCCCTCTCCTGTCCACTCTCTAGTCCCCTCACTTCTCCCATCTTCTCTCTCCTCCCCTGATTCAGATGCTATTACTTTTTCGAAGCAAGCAACTTTTGCTTGGTTTCTTAATTTTGCTCATGAATTTTACTTCACAGCCCTCTGTGAAGACTGAAAAATCATATTAGAATCTCAGGATATCTAAGTATCCCTTAGATAATTATCTTTAACCCATCAAATTCTACACATATCTCAGAGTGCGTTGTTCACAGGCCTAAAAGACTTCTTGTTTCCATTCACATGAAATAAACCAGACACAGAGACATTTGTCCAGCTGAAAGAACTTGTAAGAAACCACAGCTATAGTCTCATTTCTTTACCCATTGCAGGTTGAGTTTTAGGTCTCCTCATTTCAGATGATCTATTACTATAGGATTGAATTTGGGTGGGGTTCAGAATAAGGGGACTGGTGTGTTTTGGTGGATTCATCTCTAATGTGTCAGAAAAGCAGTGTCAGGACCTTCTCCTGCTATTTCAGAATATGGTGTTGGTTTTTTTTTTTTTAAAGCATCATCTGAAGCCTGAGACTTCCCAGGTGGCACTAGTGGTAAAGAACCCACCTGCCAATGCAGGAGACAAAGGAGATGTGGGTTCAGTCCCTGGGTTAGGAAGATCCCCTGGAGGAAGGCCTGGCAACCCACTCCAATATTCTTGCTTAGAGAATCCCATAGACAGAGGAGCCTGGCAGGCTACAGTCCATGGGATCAGAAGGAGTCAGATATGACTAAATCAACTTAGCACATACACAGGAAGCCTCGGACACAGTAAGAGGAGGCAGGTGATCCAGGCCAGGGTCTGTTAGGTACAGTTGGTCCCTCTCTGCCTATTTCCAGATAACTGGCAAATAAACTGGGCACAGGTAATTCAAGCACAGGGGAAGATTCTAGACACCATGGTCCCTAGGCAGGGTGGTTCCTCTGGGCGAGTTTAGCAGGTCAAAACAGCCATGTGCTAGATTGGCCAGTAGAGGGGGCAAGGAGGTCAGCATGGTGCTTCCCACTGGCTCAGAGACCAAGGAGGTCATCCTGTAGTCCTAGTTGTTACAGACTTTGGGTTGGGCTAGAACAGGAACAGTGAAAGTGTGTGTGTGTGTGTGTGTGTGTGTGTGTGTGTGTGAGAATGTGCGTGTGTATGTTGGGGTTACAGGCTGATGCTGTGTACTGGTTCATTCAGTGCGCACAGTAACAGAGCATCTTCTGTGCACCTAGTCTCCATAAGGAGACCTTTTTTGTCTTAGTTACAGCTGTATTTCCCCCAGCAGAGCAGGACATGGAAGCAACCTAGATGCCCATCAGCAGACGAATGGATAAGGAAGCTGTGGTACATATACACCATGGAATATTACTCAGCCATTAAAAAGAATTCATTTGAATCAGTTCTAATGAGATGGATGAAACTGGAGCCCATTATACAGAGTGAAGTAAGCCAGAAAGATAAAGACCAATACAGTATACTAACGCATATATATGGAATTTAGAAAGATGGTAACGATAACCCTATATGCAAAACAGAAAAAGAGACACAGATGCACAGAACAGACTTTTGGACTCTGTGGGATAAGGCGAGGGTGGGATGTTTCGAGAGAACAGCATCGAAACATGTATATTATCTAGGGTGAAACAGATCTCCAGTCCAGGCTGGATGCATGAGACAAGTGCTTGGGCCTGGTGCACTGGGAAGACCCAGAGGGATCGGGTGGAGAGGGAGGTGGGAGGGGGGATCGGGATGGGGAACACATGTAAATCCATGGCTGATTCATGTCAATGTAAGACAAAAACCACTACAATATTGTAAAGTAATTAGCCTCCAACTAATAAAAATAAATGAAAAAAAAAAAAGGTCTCCTTTCCGGACTAGTGGTAGAGACAGATGATAAGCATGGAAACCGTTAATTTAACAGAGGTATGAGTTATGGAGAAGTAATGCAATGTTACATGACAGGATCTGTTTCATTTAATATTTTTACTTTCTAACAATAATTGTATATATTTAATTGTGTATCTTTATGGTGTACAGGGCTTCCCTGGTGGCCCAGATGGTAAAGAATCTGCCCGCAATGCAGGACACCTGAGTTCGACAACTGGGTCGGGAAGATCCCCTGGAGTAGGAAATGGCAACCCACTCCAGTATTCTTCCCTGGAGAATTCCATAGACAAAGGAGCATGTTGGGCTATAGTCCATGGGGTCGCAAACAGTTGGAGATGACTGAGCGACTTTCACTTACATTACTTATAAGGTGTACATGATGATTTGATGTATGTATACACAGCAGAGTGATTACTACCGTCAAGCTAATTAACGTCTTCTCCACATATTTACATGTATGATGAGAGCATCCGAAATGTACTCTCTTAGCAATTTCCAGTTTTCAGTACTTTTTTTTTTGGCTGTGCAGTGAGGGTTGCTGGATGTTAATTCCCCAGCCAGGGATCGAACCCAGACTGACAGCAGCAAAACACGGAGTCCTAACCACTGGACCACCAGAGAGTTCCCAGTACAGTCTTATTAACTATGGTTATCATGCTGGACGCCAGATCTCTAGATTACTTGTCCTACATAACTGCAGCTTTGTGCCCTTTGACTGATATTCCTATACCCTCCCACCCCGCCTCCAGTCCCCAGTAACCACAGTTCTGCTTTCTGCCTCCACATATTCTACTTTTAAATTTATTTTTAATTTTTTAAAAATGTGTGTGACAGTTTATTATTTTAATTTAAATATTTCAGTGTAATAGTCTAAGCATTTTAAAATGTAATTCTTTTGAAAACAATGCAATTTATTTATGTAAACCCAAGGTTATAAACTGAAAATGACCAGATTTAAAAAATTTTTTTAATTTAAGTATAGTTGATCTACAATATTGTATTAGTTTCAGGTGTTGTGTGGAGTGATTTGACATTTATATACATTGAGGATTGATCACCACAATAAGTCTAGTAACCATCTGTTACCTTATAAAATTATTGCATTATTGACTATATTCCCTATGCTGTATATTACAGTCTATAACTGTGAGTCTGTTTCTGTTTTTGTTTTTTAGATTCTACATGTAAGTGAAACAATATGGTTTTTGTCTTTGATTATTTCACTTAGTGTAATATCTAATAGGTCCATCCATGTTGTCACAAATGACAAGATCACATTTTTTATGCCTGAGGAATATTCCGTTACACACACACACACACACACACACACACACACACACACATGCCAAGTCTTATTTATCCATTCATCTGTCAATGGACATTTAGGTTTCTGTGTCTTGGCTATTGTAAATGGTGCCACTATGAACATTGGGGTATAGGTGTCTTTTCAAATTTTAAATAATTTAAGTAACTACATGCAGCTAGTGGCTAACACAGTAAGCTCTAGAAGATAACTGGTATAGGACTACTTAGAATATAAGAAGTTGGCTTTTTAGATTTCCTTGACTGATAGAGTATTTCAGTTACTTAGTTCTCAGTTCTTGCCATTTGGTGTGCATTGAAGTATTTAGCAACGTCCTTCTCTTGGAGAAAAAATGAGCAAATGAAAATTTAAATAAGCACAAAAGAGACAATACAAACCTATAAGAGATTTAATGATACACTTTAATCTTAATCACATAAGAATTATGTGTGAAAGACTTCCAAAGAGCAGATGGTCCTTCAGGTTGCAGGAAGATGGGAGGCCTGTTGGTTAGGGAACTTGCTATTTATGTTTTAAACTGGTGGAGAGAAAGGAAAGGAAACGTCTGGAGAAGGTGGGATGACAGTAAGACTAGTTGGGGTGGGGAGGAGCCTGCGAGACGCGCTTGGACCCAGCGAGGTGGCTCTCTGCTGCAGTGAGGAGGGGGTTTGGCAGCATGAAATCCAGCTGGCAGGCAGTTTGGAAGGTAAGTCACCCATGTCATAAGGTAAGTCATCCACGTAGCTGCCTTTGAATCGATGGCTAAAATTGCTTGGGATGTATCTTGTAGGCAGCAAACATCAGAATCATCTAAAGATTCTGAGCTAAAGAGAAATGTAAAGAATCTTGCTGTGGGAAAAGAAGTTTGGCAGATGTATGATGAACAGAGAAACAAGTTACATAGCCTATAGGCAAGGGAGAGGCTTCTGAACCCGAAGGGTGGCTGCAAAGGTAAGACATCCTGGAGGTACACTGACAGGTGTTGCTGATGGATTAGAACACAGTTGCGGAGGGGATGCAGAGAGGTGGGTCAAGGTGCAAGTCTGGGATGGGTTGGCTGGGAGTGGCAGGGGAGTCCAGCGAAATGCAGAGGCAGCGGTGAGGGACAGGGGTAGAGGTACTGAAGGAAGAAGCCTGGAGTGAATGAGAAAGTTTCCGGGGAAAACAGTCACCTGATGATGGTTACTTGGCTACCAAGAAATCACTGGCTACCAAGAAATAGTAGCTATTGACACATTTTAGTGCTGTATTTACAAATTTGCTTAAACCAACACTTCATCTGAAAACTTTAGTATATTCTTATGTGAAGACCAGAGCATATTTAACATGTTCACATGCATGTGGTCTGTAGAAAACTGATGCATCATGATCATTAGCAAGGAAGCCAGGGTTGTAAGTCTCTGCCCTCCACCTGGCCCCAACCTCTGTTAGCTCAATCTTTTTTTTTTTTTTTTTTAGCTCCATCTTTTATTAGGGTGAACAAAAGCAGACACAAGAAGCACTAGTCCAGCCACCTGAATTCAATATCACGGGGTCAGGGTAATCAACTTTTACACCAATTAAATCTGGTGCTTTTTCTTCCTTACGAGAATCGAAAGTGGAGAGTCAGAGTGGTGTCAGCCATGTTCTTCCTGTAATCATCATCAAATCTCTCATTCTGGGCCACGGTGAAGTGGTTCTTCCAATCCCCGACGACCCCTAAAACAGTCATGGTGGGGAGTCAGTACTGTGGTGGGAGTGGGGTAGGAGGGTGTAGGGGACAGGGTGCTGGGAGGGGTGGTTCTCTGTTCTGCTCTTGTATGAGGAGTTCTACCCCCTGACCCGGAGACATTCCTCTGGCTGGCCTGGCAGGGTCTCCTCCAGGAGGGAGGAAGGATCACCTGTCTGGTGTGTGGGTCGGGAGATGGCAAGGTTGTATGAGCAGCAGTGTGTCCTTCCTGCCCACTGAAGCAAGGTCTGTGCTAACATGATGTTGCCCGCAGAACAAGCAAGGCCTGCTAGTGGAGGGACTGCACATGCTGTTTTGAGAAAGGAAAATTCCCCCCAATTCTCCAGTTGCAATCCCTGTTACCTTTCCCAGGCTGGTTTTTCTCCATACTGTCATCTATTATCCTGCATGTTTTTTCACTTGCTTCCTGTTTACGGCTAGAATATAATTTCCACGAGGGCTGGAACTTTCCTGTGTTTTGTTCACTGCTCTGAACATTACCTAGAACAGAGTCTGGCACACAGTAACCACTTGGGAAGTAGTGTTGAATGAATGGACGTTTCTGACAGCCTGGAACTCTCTATAAAGTGGATACTTTGCTCCATCTGACTCGATTCTGTATCTTTACACCTTATCAGCCAGAACTCCAGAGGGAACAAGAGGATAAGCCCTTAGACCTAGACACCAAATCTCACTTTCCCCTTGTGGCTGAACATTAATTTCATCTGTGGTTTCTTAAATTGTTCTTTTCCCAGAATCCTTCATTATCAATCTTATTTTTCTTTTCTATAGAAAGAGAACTCCCCAGAGACTATGAAATATTGGACAAGTCCTTCAGGATTATGGCCAAAAGGAAACATTGAAAACCTTTTCTCATGAATGGAGAAATCAAGTGGTTCATGAATTTAGCTGGAATCGATGTGTAGTTTGCCATCGGGTTCTGCTTCATGACACTAAATGAAGTGTGGTGAACAATTTTATCCAGAACTTTATCATCTAAGCTCTTTCCAATAAATTCTGCCAGCTTCTGAATTTCATGCTTTGGGTTCTATGAGCAGAGTCAAAAGAAAAGACATGGTATAAGATAATGTGTATCAATGAATAATAGTCTTTAAAAATATTGAAATGAATTAATAATAGTAATCAGTAACATGCCACGAGTTAAAATTTTTAAAAATCATATCTCACACATGTTCAGCTTTTCAGAAATGACTCATTTAGATGTGGTGACTCGTACTGTTCTCTGTATTAACTGGAGTCTTTACACTGTTCTTGCTCTAACATGTCAACTGGGTCACGTCAGTAAGATGCTCGAAACACAGTGACCTGGAGTGCCTGGGACATGCTCCATGTCCACGGTCAGGTCCAAATGTCCTGCTCCAGCCCATCTGATAAATGCCCCCGCGGGAGGCACTGAACTGATGCTGAGAGCAGATGTCACAGCGGCCTGTTTCCTGCTTCTGTCTGTGATGTACTTTTCAAAAATCAGGCTCTCAGTTACAAATCCAAGAACACAGATTGTTGTTCTGTACAGACCCAGTGGAGTCACAAAAGTGCTGGGTAGATGACCATTTACCATCAATTCTCATGACACCACCTCCTTCAGTCCTGATAGCATCTCTCTAATGACTTCTAACATCAAAATTCCTAGATGTCAAGCATCTTCACAAAGAAGAATTGCCAGCAAGCAGTAAGTCAGAACTTGGGTTCGAGAGTCCATAGTGTTTCCCACTGTACCGAATTTCTTAAACTGTTTCTTGAAACCCTGTCATTCCTCTAGCACTAATGAAAAAAAACCCAAATGTACTACGAAGTTTTTCCCTTCTAATGGGAATTTTAAAATATACACCGCAAGGGGGGAGAAAAGGCATCACTCATGTTTGCCATCCTCTGCCTGTAAGGAAAAGGTGTCCCACAGCCCAGAGTTCCAGGGAGCTCAGGTGAGATTGTGATATGGAAACTCATGATGTGCCAGGTGCGCTGTGATGGGTGGACGGGGCAGCCAGTGAAACACAGCACCTCCTGTGCCCGACTGCAATCTGAGGGTCCCCGATGGGGTGCACACATTGCAACTGAAGCATTTATGGTCAAATGGGGACTTGTTAGGTGGCCTGGTCCTCACCTCCTTCATGTCCTCGTAGAAAAGGTAGAGGATGCGGTGCTGGTCCTTGGCGTGCCACCAGCCCTTCACGTGGTCATACCAGGAGCCCCAGCACACTGCAGGATGGGACCAGAAACAGGGCAGTGAGTCACAGAAACCCAGTGACAAGTACACCGCCCACCCCCACCCCCACCCCGGGAGGAGGATCCTGAAGGGAGGGAGGAGGTCACCCTGGCGATTCCTTCATGGTAAAGCCAGCTAATGGAAGTCAGTCCTGAATATTCACTGGAAGGACTGATGTTGAAGCTGAAACTCCAATACTTTGGCCAATACTAATGCGAAGAGCTGACTCATTTGAAAAGACCCTGATGCTGGAAAAGATTGAAGGCAGGAGGAGAAGCGGATGACAGGGGATGAGATGGTTGGATGGCATCACTGACTCCATGGGCCTGAGTCAGAGTAAACTCTGGGAGTAGGTGATGGACAGGGAGGCCTGGCGTGCTGCAGTCCATGGGATCACAAACAGTCGGACACAACTGAGCGACTGAACTGAACTGAAAGCCAGCAGAGTCCCTGCTGTTCTCAGGAACTGACACCTTCTTTGTAGAGTGCTTGAGGATTTTGAGACAGGATGGAAACCAAGCTCTCACCCTTCCCAGCCAGAAAATTCTCAAAGTATTCTTCCCAGGTGCCTGGAGCAGGAAGGATTCTATTCATCCTGTGGAAGTGGTAATAAGACACCATGTTGTCCTTGGGGTTCCTGGCTACGTAGATCATCTAGGAGCAGAGAGGGGAAGAGGAGAAGCAAAACCAGGATTAGAACAGCAGACAATGACGTGAGGGTGGGCGTATTCCACACAGGTGGGTTTTCCTGATGCTGTGTTTCTGTGCTGTGGCTTTTGTGGGAGGTGGAAAGGATTCATGTCAATCTGCGTATTGATGATATGTGACCAGTGGACTTTTTTGTTTTGTTTCTGTTTTTAATTTAACAAGTGAAGTGTTTTAAGAGGAAATTGAAGACCAGTCTGAGGTCCTTCTAAGGGGCCAATTCTGCATTCCTTTGGCTCCCTACCTTACAGTTCTTCTCCAGGAGAGATGGTGGCAGCAAGCGGAAGGGGAGGTGTGTCTTCAATATCCGGGGTGAGGTCATTGCATTCGCTTGTTCCAAGCCTGTGAAATTAGTTTTCAACAACTTTCCATTATTTTTCTCCATTTGCTTCAGAAACTTGCTGCCCCATTTTTACTACATTAGGAATACTCCAGATCACCTGTAACTCTCTGTGGCTTTCATATGAGAGAATGGGGTTTTTGGCTAGAGCAGTTTTTGTTTTTGCCACATAGTTTGTGGGATTCTAGTTCCCCAGCTGGGATTGAATTCATGCTCCCTGCAGTGAGAGCACCATTTTAACCACTGGCCACCAGCAAAGTCTCTAGAACAGCTTTTAACCATAACAATAAACCAAATAAATAAGAACCTAAAAAATTCAAACCCTTCCATCATAAAATTATCTTACCTAGGCTCATCTTTGTGGAATTAATTTAATTTCTAATTGGAGAATCAAAACTTACTTTTATTTTAAAACTTTTTTAATATTTATTTTTATTTTAATATTTATTTATATTTATTTGGCTGTACCAGGTCTTAATTGTGGCATGTGCATTCTAGTTTCCCTGACCAGGGATTGAACCCAGGTCCCTTGCATTGAGAGCTTGGAATCTTAGCCACTGGACCACCAGGTAAGTCCCTTAACTTAATTTTGTATGAACAGAAACTCAATTAGAAAATGTCTGAAGTATAGTCATGGCCAGACAGGGAAAAAGAGTCCTGAAGTCCATTGATGGTGGTTTGAACACCTGGGATTCTGAAAGGGCTACTGTGCTTAGTCACTCAGCCATGTCCACCAGGCTCTTCTGTCTATGGGATTCTCCAGACAAGAATACTGCAGTGGGTTGCCATTTCCTTCTCTAGGGGATCTTCCCAACCCAAGGATGGAACCCACATCTCCTGCATTTGCAGGTGGATTCTTTACCACAGCACCACCTGGGAAGCCTGAGAGGGCTGCTGGCTAGTAAAAATTCCAGAGTACGTCTAGACCTGGGGTCAGGTGCAGCCGTGCTGTACTCACCAGATCCTAGGGAAGGGACTATCCACTCGATGAAGGGAAATCGCTCGTGCGTGGGTGCCCTCTGGCTTTGGTCGACATCACCCCCGTTTTGTATCAAGTCCACAATCTCCTGCGTCCATGTTGTTCCTTGTTCCGTGGGTAAGAATAGGAGGCACAGACATTATCTCCCGCATTTCTTAGGATGTGAGCAAATACTCGTTAGAGCAGCTGTGTGAACATTGAAGCCTGCTTTATAGTGGAATTCAGAAAACATCCTTCTTTGTTTATATCTTGTGTTATCATAATATGGGATTTTTAGGCAAAGACTCCAGTTTGGAGTGAATATAAGATTCCTAAATAGACAGTTCTTCTTTTCTCTGTCACAGCCATTCATTAGGGTTGTCTTGCTACTGAGTTGGTGGCATTGTTCCTCAAAAAGGTGGAGTGGAAAAGTCTTTCTCACCCAACTGTGATGTGGGGTCATCCCTGTGTGATCTTCAGACTGTTTCCCAACAGTCTGAGGTTGGTACCCAGGAGGCTTTGTTATGTGTTGGCTAAGTGAGCGAGTGATTAGGGCTTAGTCTCCGTGTTGACGCTGTCCTGTTTTCCCTGAAGGTTAGAAAGTGCATTCCTAGGCTCCTTTGCCACTGAAATTCTGAACACCCTGAGACTGATTGACCTTCTGAGAGTTAAAAGAAGGAGACAGAGGTCTGAGGGTGGCCCCACCAGGTACAAGATGTGTGGAAGCCACTCCACACATCTGGATCAAGCTCGGAGCTCGATCCAGAAGCTGCACCCCCACTACCCCTGGAGGAGGGCTTCCGTCTCCAGTTTCGGTCACTTATATGGGCCCCATCCTGACTAGTGTGGGGGCTACCACCTACTTTGCAGACTTGGAGACCTATTGAACCAGGTGTCTGACCACGTCCGTGTCAGGAGATCAAATAGCAGTGGCATTTTGTTTCCTAGATGAGTTGGTCTCTAATTTTATCTGGCACCAACTCTTCATTACAGGTTAAAGGACCAATATTTCTTTAGCTATCAACTCAAAGGAAGTTAGTGTCATTTGTACTAGTTTTGTGTGTTTCATATGAATTTTGGTGGCTTCCTAGGTGGCTCAGTGACGAAGAATCTGCCTGCCAAGCAGGAGATGTGGGTTTAATTCCTGGGTTGGGAAGATCCCCTGGAGTAGGAAATGGCAACCCATTCCAGTATTCTTGCCTGGAGAATTCCATGGACAAAGGAGCCTGGTGGGCTACAGTCCATGGGGTTTCAGAGTCAGACATGACTTAGCGACTAAACAACAACTCAGAATTTATAGCCATGGGCTAACACTGGGGCAGGTTCCAGTGCAGCTGGAAGTTCAAAGTCAGCTGGTCCTTGGGGTCAGAGGTCAGTGATTCTACAAAGTGTGTATCTCTGCTCAGTCACAGAATGTTTACTATTTGCCAAAAATCTAGGTGAAAACCTTTATATCATCTGAGCTTGTTTCTCATTCCCTTTTATCAATACAGCCTTTGTTAGCATATGCAGTTTTCATGACTGATTAAATACTGCATTAACTGGTAAGTACTTTTCTTTCTGTTGTTATTAGATTGTAATCCCCCTAACCCATGAAAACTCTAAATGAACCAAACCTTAATGCTCACTTTTGGTAGGTGGAAAAAGATGAAACAGTAAGCATTGTACTGAAATTATGGTGATAGAGTAGAATTGTGAGTGAAATAAGGCAGTGAGATGTGATTCCCCACCAGGGGTTACTTTCAGAAACTCACATTTAGAAAATTTGAATTCTGAACAAACTCATGAGGAGTAATATCAGAAAGTCAGGGCTGATTTGAAACCAGTGGACACATGAGTCTAAGGCCCCATCTGCATCAGTACAGATAAAGTCAGAGGGTGGGTGGAGTATATGTGTGTGTGCCCATGAACAAATGTAGCAGAAGTTATTGACAGTTACTGATTTTGCAAAGAGCAAATGTATGTGCAGTTGGGGTGTGAGCTGAGCACTGCGTTTTGGCCTGACTGTAGATGCACACAAATAGGTGCAGAGAACTTCGCATCCCGGCTCACCCTCAAATTTTACATAACGCGGTGGCTGAGCTCGTTTGTCCTGTTTCTGCAGTAACTTTGTTAAATTGATTATTGAAATAAGAAAAGCAGGTTCACGACATACCACTGGGAGGGTGGAGATGCAGAGGGTAGGTCTGGGACCCTGAGCAGGGGGACTTACGAGTTCAGCCTTGCAGAACATAAGCTCCCTTCTCCGCTCAGCCGCTCCCCCAACCAGCTGGGGGTGCCCGGTCTGGCTCTGCTGTAAGGGCCTGCCCTGATAATAAGTAAATCAACAAGCCTGGCCCCTTTGTTTCAGACTGTTTGATTTACTGTCTTGCAGGGAAGTAAACAACATGGACTTCACGGGAAGTATTAAATTCTTAAGACGTGTAGGTCATTTTAATGTTTTTTGTGTGGTTCCCCCCGCCTCCCCTCCCCCCACCCCCGTGATTTTTGTGTTGGCCGTATCCCTCTGCCCACTCAATGGTTTTCTGCTCAAACCCCGGTGGGTTTCTCAACATCCTCAGTGCTGCATCTTGCTTGCTTCTGTCCCTGCCCCTCCCTCCACCTCCCCTGTCCCCTGTCCCCGCCGCCTACCTGCTTTCGGGTAGGTAGAAATGAGCATGTCGTCGGGCCTGGCTTGGAAGCTCCAGATCTGATCCCAGGTGTCACAGGTGGGCGTAGGCTGCAGGATGCCTCCCACGTAGTCCACAGCCACGCGACTCATGCCCTCTGATTGCAAATCCTCCATCTTGTTCAAGGCCAATGTCAGGGGTCAGAAATTTTAGCTCGGGAAAGCGTTACCCTCAGACAGCTCAGAGCTGTGTGCTTGGCAGCTTACAGACAGGGCAGGGCTGAGACCTCAGGCCCTGCCTGGAGTTGGCCGTCGAGGGGCAGCTGGCCTGGCCAGGGAGCGGAACTCTGGCTTAGGACTTTGCACACAGCACTTCTGACGAGTTGTAGCTGCCTCCCGGAGGGGCAGTGACGTAACTGCCTAGCCCTCTGCTCTGGGCAGCACCGCGGCTCCCCGCCCCCTGGCCGTGTCCTTTGCGCCTTCAGCCACTCTTCTGTGCCCTTAGCGACAGTCAGGGCCACCTCATTTGCAGTCCTCTTCTGCATTCACAAAATAATTCACAGATCTCTTTAATTGTTTCTTCTGGGAATTTTAAGCTCATTACAAAGTTGCAGGAAATCTGCAGGTGGTCTTACAAGTTGCAGCGGAGACACACTTCCTTGAAAGGCTGAAGGGAAGTTTCTGTGCTGCCAACAATGAGAGCTTAGACCCAACCTCCCAGCACAGATGTGGGGGTAGGGAATCAGCAGTGTTATTTTTAAGACTGAAATAGAGGAGGCTGCAATAGGAATGATTCTCTTCCTGTTGTAGGCTGTTTGGTGTCAGTATCAGCCCTGCTCTCTTCACAGGCAATCAAACATGTTTGAAAGCCACAGAGTTACAGAAGGCACATCCTCTGACTTCTTCCTGGAGTTCACCTCCCAGGCTGATGCCGGATCCCTCCCCATCCCAACAACGCCCCCGCCCCATCCCACAACCACCGCTAACCACTTGTTTTCCTCAAAGCCCTGGTGTTTATTTATGCTGCTTGCTCCGTTCCTTGGAATCATTCCTGGCTCCTGCACAGTTTTGTTTTCTTCCCCACCCCCACCTGACCACTTCAAAAACAAGAGCAATCAAACCACATCTCATGCAGGTCAGAAGGGCTGCCGTCAAAAAGTTTACAAACAACAAATGCTGGAGAGGGTGTGGAGAAAAGAGAACCCTCTTACACTGTTGGTGGGAATGAAAACTGGTACAGCCACTATGGAGAACAGTATGGAGAGTCCGTAAAAACCTGCAAATAGAACTGCTATACAAGCCAGCAATCCCACTGCTGGGCATACACACCAAGAAAACCAGAATTGAAAGAGATACATGCACCCCAATGTTTGTTGAAGCACTGTTTGCAATAGCTAGGACATGAAAGCAACCTAGATGTCCACTGGCAGATGAATGGATAAGAAAGCTATGGTACATATACACACAATGCACTATTACTCAGCTATTTAAAATAATGCATTTGAGTCCGTTCTAATGAGGTGAATGAAACTGGAGCCTGTTATACAGAGTGAAGTAAGTCAGAAAGAAAAACACCAATACAGTATATTAATGCATATATATAGAATTTAAACAGATGGTAATGATGACCCTATATGCAAGACAGGAAAAGAGACACAGATGTAAAGAGCAGACTTTTGGACTCTGTGGGAGAAGGCAAGTGTGGGATGATTTGAGAGAATAGCACTGAAACATGTATATTACCATATGTGAAATAGATGACCAGTCCAAGTTTGATGCGTGAAACAGGGCACTCAAAGCCAGTGCACTGGGACAACCCAGAGGGATGGGATGGGGATGTTGGGACACATGTACACTGTGGCTGATTCATGTTGATGTATGGCAAAAACCACCACAATATTGTAAATTAACCTCCAATTAAAATAATTAATTAAAAAAAAAAACTCATGAAAAAACAAAAGCAAAACAAGAGCAGATCCACCCAGCCCTTCTGCTTCTCCTCGTGGTGTTATCAAGTACATCTGGTCTTTGTTTCTGGTTCCTGATGCTGTGTCTCAAAAACCCTCGGAAGTTCCTGAGCAGTTGGAACGTTTGGCTGTTTGTGAGTCCCTTTGGACCCCACCTGGGTTGTCAGGGAGATCACACCTGCTGGGCATGTGGATGCTTTCTGGGAGAGGCTGCCCAAGGATGAGGGACAGGGCACGACAGCTCTGCCCCCTCTCCCCCCGAGAGCCTGACCCCTGCACATGTAACATTCACCTGTCCCAATCTGTATTGTCTATGTATGACATAACTGTAATTGTAGGTGTAGCACTTTCAGTGAGTTCTAACCCATAAGGGTGTGGGGACGCTCCCCCTGCCTCCCCACCCCCCCAACTTAGAGCAGGTTGATCAGCAGCACAGATGGTCCACAAGGCTTGTGATTGCATGTGAAGGGTGGTGGGGGGATTTTGTGAAAGATTTTATCCTTGACCTGCAGGTCTGTGCTAACCCTGGGTCATCAGAGTCAAGACAGAATTGAGTTGAATGGACAGAGAACTTCCCTGGGATGCCTCCCCTGCCCCCAGCGGCTCCAGATGCTGTTCCTGTAGCAGGAGTCTCACTTCTTGCTTCAATCCCTTCCCACCCAGAGCTTCAGAGCATCCCTCGGGGGCCTCTAGGTGGGGATCTCTGTGGTACCCAGGACCCCAGGCCATGCACATTCCCGCTCTGCAGGACCAATGTCCTGTGCCCCTTCAGGTCTTCTCTAATATCCTCCCTAAAGTGCCCCCTCTGGAGAGCCTGTCCCTGAATTTGGGTGTCTCCCACATCCCTGATGGTGGCCCCTTCCTGTCCTTTGAGGCTGTGGTTTGAACTCAGCCCGGTGTCCTCCACTGCCTATGTCGTCACTGTGGGCAGCTCTGAGCCTGGTGCCTGTGTCCTGGGCAGAAGGAAAGAGTGAAACTAACTGGAGAACCAAGGGTGAGGTCTATGGGCCATAACCATGGGGAGACGGGGAGGATCAGGTGAGCCTGTGGCTTCAGCCAGTCTCTGTGATGAGAGCCAGACGTGGACACCTGCTCCGAGCCCTGCACCAGCTCCCCCAGCTGACAGCAGGACGCGGGGTGCTGATTGCTCTGCCCCCACACCCTGACTTTCTTTTGTGAAAATAGGACTCTTAACAGCCCCTGACCCTGTGAGTGACAGAGTGTGTTTACTGCTGGGCAACGGGGAGGGAGTGCGGTCAATCACCTTAACTGTGAGTAATGTCCCGTGACTGTGACCTCGGGGGTTCCCGGGCCCTCCTTGCCCTTCAGCTTCCCTGTCGGCTGTTGGGAGATGGAGGGACACTTGGGATCAAGATTACCAGGTGGAATTCCTGGCCCTAGCATGCATTCGAACAGACTTAGAAAAATCATCTATAATTTTTGGTTAAATTTCTCCTCTGGTCTTCATAGTCTGTGTGCCAGCAGCATAGAGAACTGGGAGCTTAGCCACATCCTGGCAGTTTTGTTTAGTCCCTTATGTGCTGGGGACATGGGCTGAGACAGAACCAGGGGAAGCTGAAGGCTTCACATAACCTGAAAAATTACCATGGCTGCACGGATGTTTCCTGTTCTCCTTTCATGATGTTCTGTCGCTAAGTCGTGTCTGACTCCTTGTGACCCCATGGACTGCAGCAATAATACTTTCTCACAAATGCAGGAGAATTAAATAAACGCTGCACTTAGTTATAAAATCGTCTGGTGCCAAGTCTGTGTCTGGCAGACATTGTTTTGGAATTTCAAGCATCTGGGGTTGGATTGGTGCTGCCCCTCAAGAGTCATGTAAGCTTACAATTATTTAATCTCTTCTGAGCCCTGTTAGTCTCCCAGGATTAATAGAGGAATTGAGGCATGTAAGTCCTCCTGCTGTCTTGGCACACTGCCCTGTCCTCCTCTGGTTCTCCCTGGCCCCTCTTTTCTGACTGTCCACTGGGCCTTTGATCCTGCGTGGGCTTTTCTCTACTTGTGGTGAGCAGGGGCTACTCTCTCGTTGTGTTCTGAGGGCTTCTCACTGTGGTGGCTTCTCTTGTTGCAGAGCACTGGCTCTTGAGCTCAAGGGCCAATGTTCAGTAGTTGCGGCTTGTGGGCTTGGTTGCTCTGTGGCATAAGGGATCTTCCCAGACCAGGGTTCGAACCCACATACTCTGCATTGGCAGGTACACTCTTAACCACTGGACCACTAGGGAAGCCCTGAACATGACTTTTTACATGTGCTGAGAAGCCAAAAAATTCAGGTGACTCTATTTGACGCTTTCTTCACTGCCTTGGTCTGGAAGTGAACCCAAAGTACCCCCGAGGTTTGCCTGTATGTGTCAAAGCACATGACAAGTACTTAACTTATGACACAGTTTTATCAACAAGCATCGCACACAGTTAATGTGAAACATCTCAGTTTGATCTTGGCCTTCCTACCTCTTTTTCTCTCATTCCCTCTCTCCTTTCCACGCCTCTGTCTCTAAATTGTGAATCGCATGGCTACTGACATCTGTTGGGATGTTTATCTGTCTGTATGTCTCCTGCTGCTGGTCTCACAGCAACGAGGTGAGGTGAAGATTTAATAGGGTGTTTGGGGGCTGTTTAGTCCCCAGGCATCTCTCATTATCTCCTCAGTCACGCCTGGTGACTGGAGAGGATGTGCAGGGACTCGAGAGAGCAGTAAGTGATATCCAAGCCCAGGGGTGATGCAGCTGAGACCTCTCCTCTGGGTCGCGTTCTGCCCACCTCACCCCACCACCTGTGGGCCCCACAGGAGCCCGTGCCAGCCGGGTCCCGGGGAGCAGAGTGGGCATCCTAGGAGGACACCTCAGTGGGATGGACGCTACTCTCAGAAGCAGTATGCAGGGCCGATGTCCTGGATGTTGGAGTCGGGGGGTGGGGGGTCCAGGCAAGGGAAGCTTCTTGTCCATTGCTTCTCCTCATGGTCCGCTGGTCAGGAGAGAGACTGAGGGATGTTCAGGCATTCAGACAGCCTGATGACTGTCTCTGTGCCCACATCTGCAGACGTCGTGATCGTCATTACATGATCGTGCATCTTCTCTAAGAAGTCTCCTGCCAGTGGTCCCAGGACCGCACAGACATGGTAGAGGCAGGCTGATCCATGTGGGGAGTGGAGAGGATGGAGGCCTGGCTCACGGCGTGCCGCCATCACTGGTCCAGGTGGGACTGCTCTCCTTCCCAGTCCCCTCCTCCACAGAGCCTGGAGTATTTAGCATGCATCTGTTGCTTTGTATGTGTTCTTGCAAAATGAATCTTTTTGGCTTGACTGTGTTTAATTCCTATAAACTATACTGGGTTATTCACTGCCTTTGCTTCCTCACATTTTCCCTCTAAGCACAGCGTTTCAAAGACGTCTTCTTGTTGCCACGTGTAAATCTGCTGCTTCCAGTTGATTGCTTTGTGATCGAGATGTGCGTCCACCACATTTTACTTATTCGCACCCTCAGCACAGGGAGGCTGGAGGGACAGGGACGTGAGCATCCCGTCCCATTGGGCCCTCATTGTGGCATGTGGGATCTTCAGTTGTTGCAGCCTGTGGGGTCTAGTTCCCTGAACAGGGATCAAACCTGTACCCCCTGCATTGGAAACATGGAGTCTCAGCCACTGGACCACCAGGAAAGTCACTATCATCTTTTTTTAAGTTATTTATTTATTTATGGCTGGGATGGGTCTTCATTGCTTCCTGCAGTCTTTCTCTTGTTGAGGCGAGTGGGGGCTTCTTTCTAATTGTGGTATGCAGGCTTCTCACTATAGTGGCTTCTCTTGTTGTAGAGAATGGGCTTTAGGGCGCTTGTGGTCAATAGTTGTGGCGCACGGGCTTAGCTGCCCCGTGGCATGTGGAATCTTCCCAGACCAGAGATCGAACCCGTGTTGCCTGCATTGGCAGGTGGATTCTTAACCATTGGACCACCAGGGAAGTCCTGTTTTTATCATCTTTTGATGCCCTTCCCTCCCCAGCATGAATAAGGCACCCAGTACACCTTTTATCAAATGAATGGAGCTGGCATTTTTGAGGCAAAAGATTGAAAGAAATGTTTGAATTCAAAGAAAATTATAACAGAAGATAGAAAGAGGATATATAGGATATATAGAAGGAACAGAAGTGATACATGTGTATGAGGTAATATATTACATGTTGGTATCCTGACATCCACCTAAAGACTGAACTCTGCAGAGAGAGAAGGAAATGATGCATATAGATGCTGGATAACTGACATCACACTGGGTTCATCCAAAAGATGGGTCAGGAATTCAAGGCTGAAGAACCCCCAGGTCATCGTTTAAAGACCCTCGTGTTGGGTCATATGAGCCAGTGGTGGTTTTGGAAACAGATTTCTCTCCTGCTTCACGTAGGCTGCCTCTTACAGTGCATGTGGAAGGACAGAGAGGTGTCAGCCATGTGTTTCTCATAGTCTTCATTAAACTTCTTGGTCTGCGCATCAGTGAACTGATTTTTCCAATCTCTGATGACTCCTGGCAAGAGTGGTGGACGGCACATTCAGAGACATTCTCACAAACTTGAATCGCTTTGCGTGTAGGTAAACCCGTTCCTCTCAGCACTTAAGTTTCTGATGCAGACACTGGCCGGTGGTCCTCCTGATGCTGAGAGAGACTCGAGGCTACAGATGTGACTACTGCATCTCACAGGTGAGGCACCTGTGAATAGTCCTGTCCTGAGACACTCGGGCAGGGAGTAAACCCAGACCTGGTTGTCTAATGCTCCATGTTGTGCCCTGCAGCCCTCTGACCCACCTGGTCCACCTGAACCCTGAGTTCATCTAACTTTCCACTTAAGGTAACTGCACCCGATTTCTCATCTTCTCCTCAGAGGTCAATGGAGGGCTGCAACCTCAAGCATCTTCTGTCCTTTGTATCTCAGAGGCCATGTTCAGGCCCTGTTCCTAGTTGAACACAACCAAGGAGTCCCCTTCCCAACTTAAATTGTCATTGTCTTAACATATAGTTGAAACAGAGCAACAGAATCTGAAGGAATAGTAGAGTTGGTCAGCTCTATTTCATGCTTATGCAATGGAGTATTCAAAAATTTAAAGCTTTAATAATGAAAAATGGCCGGAGATTCCATATAGAGCTATTCTCTTCTGATTTCTCTGTGTCATCTGCTTCATGAAGACTTTGAAGTCTGTGTAGTGTTATTTTCACGTGAAATGTAGATCTGCTTAATTTTCTAGAGGTAATAAATTATACAGTTCTGTAACTTATCAGTTGGCTTATAAAAAAATTAGATGACTGAGTGACATCAGCAAAAAATGGTGGAGTAGGAGATGAGTGTGTGTGTGTGTGTGTGTGTATGTGTGTGTGTGTGTGTGTATGTTAGTTGCTCAGTCATGTCTGACTCTTTGTGACTTCATGGACTGTAGCCTGCTAGGCTCCTCTGTCTACAGGGTTTCCCAGGCAAGAATACTGGAGTGGCTGTCCTTTCCTTCTCCAGGGGATCTTCCCAACCCGGGGATCAAACCCGGCTCTCCTGCATTGCAGGTGGATTCTTTACCATCTGAAGCAACAGGGAAGCCTGGAGTAGGAGATATAAGCCTTCATCTCGCACAAAGAACAACCAGCCATCCATGAAGAAAAATAGCCCTGGGAAGGCTTCAGAGTCTAATTAAGAACCTAAAGCTGCACCATGGAGCCCAAACGAGGATAAGCTCACAGAGAGGATCACATGCCTGTGCAAGGGAATATTATTCAGGCTTAATGAAGATGGAAATCCTGACGTGTGTGACAACATAGGTGACATTGGAGGACATTATGCTCAGTGAAACAGGCCAGATATAGAAAGACAAATGCTGCACAATCTCACTTATATGTGGAATCTAAGAAAATTGAACTCATAGTAACAGTAGAGTGGTGTTATTGGGGGTATGAGAACAGGGGAGATGTGACCAAAGGTGCAAACATTCATTTATGAGATGAATAAATTCTGGAGACTTACTCGACAACGTGGCGATTGTAATCAATAATTTATTGTATACTTGAAATTTGCTAAGAAAGTGGAGCTCAGTTGTTTTCACTCCCCCACCAAATAGGGTAACCATGATGGGTGTGTTGTATTATCAGCTTGGTTGTGGTGATTGTTTCTAAGTGTGTACATACGTCAAAACGTCACGCTGTGTACCTTATACTCACTTTTTACTTGACTGCTGCTGCTGCTGCTGCTAAGTCACTTCAGTTGTGTCTAACTCTGTGTGACCCCATAGACGGCAGCCCACTAGGGTCCCCCATCCCTGGGATTCTCCAGGCAAGAACAATGGAGTGGGTTGCCATTTCCTTCTCCAATGCATGAAAGTGAAAAGTGAAAGTGAAGTTGCTCAGTCATGTCTAACTCTTCGCGACCCCATGGACTACAGCCTACCAGGCTCCTCCGTCCATGGGGTTTTCCAGGCAAGAGTACTGGAGTGGGGTGCCATTGCCTTCTCTATTTTACTTGACAATCATCCCTAAATGAAGCTGGGGAAAAAAATCTCCACAGCTAAGAAAAAGACCTTCCAACATGTATAGTATCTTGCTATGCCTATAAATACATGGACAAATAGACAATATCTTTTTCCCAATAGAAAAAAGAACCAGGTTCATTAATGATCAAATTAGATAGAAAATGTCTCCTCTGAGCCTTAAGTTTTTGCTTATTTTATTAAACAACATGTACTAGGAACTTTTTTTTCCGTTTTCCTAAAATAATTATAACCTCACGAAGTCTGTTAAGGAGGCGGCAATGTGGTTGCCTAGGGTGGGCTCTGGCCAGGCTCCGAGACCCACTGTGCCTCCGTAGTCATTCCTGGGTAAGTGATTTAACTAGAAGACCACTCTTCTAAGTCTGAAGGCCAGTGACCTTCGCACCGTCCTCCAAAATGTACTGGGAGGAGCGAGAGCTCCTTGGAGATTAGAGGCTTCACTTGAGAAAGAGTTTGGGTCAAGTAGGTGTTTGAAGCTCTGAGTTAAACAGAACTAAACAAGTTCCTTCTCAGAAACTTACTTACTCTCAGGCGCTTCACAGTGGTGGGCTTCCCAGATGGCACAGTGGTAAAGAGTCCACCTGCCAATGCATGAGATGCTGAAGACACGGGTTCGATCCCTGGATCTGGAAGATCCCCTGGAGGAGGAAATGACAACCCACTCCAGGACTCGGGCCTGGAAAATTCCATAAGAGGGGAGCCTGCCGGGCTACAGTCCGTGGGGCTGCAAGAGTTGGATATGACTGAGCAGGCACCATGCATGGATTCCCACTCCTCTCTGAGGGCGAGGCATGGGCTGTCTCAGAAAAAGACTTTGAGGAACTCACTTCAGAAGACACTGTTGCTGCAACTCCCGAGCCTGAAGGGTAGAAAACCACTGTGGATCAGAAAAGTTGTCTGTTGTCAGGGGGCAGACGGGGCAGGTAAACATCACCTTTTTTTCATGAATGGAGACAGTTGGTGATTCATTTTGGCATCACTTATGTAGTTGGTCATGGGGTTATTTTTCATGATGACAAACGAAGTGTTATAGACATTTTTGTCTAAAACTTCTTTCAAGTTCTTCCCCAGGAATTCCATTACTTTCCT
The DNA here is from genome assembly GCF_033118175.1 of Dama dama. Lineage (NCBI taxonomy): Eukaryota > Metazoa > Chordata > Mammalia > Artiodactyla > Cervidae > Dama > Dama dama. The sequence goes on along the minus strand of NC_083691.1, from coordinate 59,820,288 downwards.
AATTTCACGTTTTGGGTCCTGTGGGGGAGAGCGGAAGAGAGATGGTAGATATATACTTTTTTTATTCAAGGAAAAAATGCAAGCATGGTCAAACCTTAGAGAACTCAGCCTGGGTTCTTAAATGTTTTAAAACAGTTAAAGGCAGTGTTTTAAAACTTGTTAGTTTATGTTTAAAAGTAATTCTAGTAAGTTATGCTTATTAATATATGGAGATTTATGCATGTCAAATCACTAAACATAGCCATTGAAAGTGCAGTTATAGGGACTTCCCTAGTGGTCCAGTGGCTAACAGTCCATGTTCCCAATGCAGGGGACCTGGGTTTGATCCCTGGTCAAGGAACTAGATCCTACGTGCTGCAAGTAAGAGTTGGCATGGCCCTGGGAAGTGTCTCATCTGGGAAACTACGCTCACCCAGGAGCAGATAAGATGCTCTTTGGGAGGAGAGAGGTGTCTCTCAAAATAGACACGCCACTTTTCCTCTGAGCACTGTGGAGCCATGTGCCTGATGACTGGACTCAGGGCCTGATGAGGACACCTGTTTGCAGAGGGGCCTCATGAGAGCCTCAGACCCTCTGGGGAAGAGGCTGCAGGTGGGGGTGGAAGTCACCCAGTAAGGGGGTCTCTGGGCTCCTGCAGGGCTCCCCTCCTCCCTGGCCACCCTGACTGGGGTCACATGTCTGTCCCAACCCTGCTGGCCAGTCTCTTCGGCCCTCAGTCAGGCACAGGGTGGGGGGCTGGGGTGGCAGAGGCTATGCTGACACCTGGGAAAGCTGAGAGTGAGGGTGGGTGGAGAGAGGGGTTGGACACCCAACCAAGCAGGAGGATGGAAAGGAGCAGGGGGAGGAGGGGAGACTGGGTGTGACCACCCGCAGCCAGGGCAACCCTGGCCATAGGTTTATGTTACCTGTAAACGTACGAAGCAGGCTTTGAACCAGGATCACACGTGCGAGAGATGCTACTAATGGGAAACTTGTATTTAAAATGATAAAGCTTTAATATCATAAGAAAGCAAACCAAAAAAGCTCTATTCTTCCTCACTAGTTCTTTCCAACTGAGATCCTAATTCTTTCCCTAGGAAATCAGAGTAGATAACAGGGAGATAGTGATCCTGGAAGGAGGAGCCTGGAGAGGCAGAGTGGGATCTTCTGGCTGAAATGGGAGCTTCTGGGGGGCATGGGTGGGTTGATCCAGAGAAGATGCGGGAGCCTCTTGCCAGGTCCAGGAAAGTTGGAGCCCGAGCATTGGGAATATAGTAGCTGCAGGTGAGGTGGTGGAGAAGTGGAGCTGGCCTGCAAAATGCTTTGTATATAAAAACCTTTACACTTCACTTTTCTTCATGTCTCTCCTGGGTCTGTAACTGGAAGAAAAATGCCATGAAGTCAGGATGCAAGGACATTTCTTACTTGCAACAATTTTTCATAGAAAAGGTAGAGGATAGCGTGGCTGTCCTTCTTCCTCCATCAGCCCGTCACTTGGTCATACCAGGACCCTCAGACCACTGAAAGGAAAACATGAGTTTGGGCTGTGAGAAGGTGGGAGGGAAGGTGAGTTGAGTCCTCAGAAGACAGACAGAGCCACAGGCGGCCCTGCTCCAGAACAACTCCTCTGATGTGCGTTTACTGCAGTTCTTTCTTTCAGGAACTGGTGTGATTAGTCCCTCAGGCTCTGGAACCTGCTGGGTTTGGATCCCAGCTCTGACACAGCTGTGTGACCTGGGCCAGTTACTTAACCTCTCTGAGTCTTGCTTTTTTTTTAAACCTTCATCCCTAAAAGAGGGCTCTTAACAGTGCCTACCTCATAAGGCAGTGTTGGGGTAGGTTAATTTATTCTGGGTTTCCCAGGTAGCACTAGTGGTCAAGAGCCTACCTGTCAATGCAGGTTGATGTAGGAGACAAGGGTTCAATCCCTGGATCAGGAAGATCTCCTGGAGGAGGGCAGGGCAACCCACTCCAGTATTCTTGCTTGGGAAATCCCATGGATAGAGGAGCCTGGCAGGTTACAGTCCAAGGAGTCAGAGTTGGACATGACTAAAGTGACTTAGGATACACAATTTATTCCACAAGCCTGCTTCATCCTTAGCTGTTCCAGGTACTAGGAGACAGCAGCGGACACAACAGGCAGAGGTCCCTGCTTTGGTTGTGCATCTCAGAGTGGACATAGGAGAGGGAGGTGTGGGCATGCAGCAGATAGTGACTCACATGAGAAAATAAACAGGGAGGAGAGGTAGGAGGTCGATGCTGGGTGAGACCCAGAAGAAAGAGGAGCATGCTTCTGGCCTCAGGGACCAGCAGGGTGCAGGTGGGGGCAGGGAGCATGGCAGTCCGGGTGCAGCGAGAAGGCCACGGGGGTGTGGACAGAGTGAGGGGGCTGAGGGCCGGGAGGGAACATGGTCAGGAGCCCGAGCCTGGGCTGTGAGGTTCCAGGGGGGCTCTGGTTTTCACTCAGAGTGGGCTGGGTGGAACTGGGGGCTTCGAGCAGAGTAGTGAGGTGGTCTGACTCCCCTTTTAACAGAATCCGTCCATTTCTGGGTTAAGAAGAGTCTTGTGTTGGTCAGAGCAGCCATTGAAAGGCTGGGCTCTTCACTGATCAGGGAAGATGTGACAAGAGCAGGAATGGAGGGGGAAAGTGAGGGTCCTGGGAGTCTTCTGAAGGTGAGGTTGGCAGGTCTGTGACTGGGCTAATTGGGTGTGTGAGGAAGGACAGGCTCAGGACGGGCTCAGGAGTTGAGGCCAGAGCCCGCTGCAAGAAGTGGAGGTGGCAGGGGGGCAGGTTTGGGAGGAGAGAGGGGAGCTCAGGTTTGGACACATGGACTCCAAGATGTCAGCCCAGTGGCTGCATCTGTGCCCCAGAACAGGGGTGAGTTGTGGGGATGGGATATCCTGGGGGTGGTGGAGAGAGTGCCCCAGGAAGAGCATGGCAGCTATGGGCGGGGACAACAGGGACCATGGATTGATTGGGCAACACATGGAGGGCATGTGGCCACATGCTGGGGTGAGTGGAAGTGAGGAGACACCCAGGGGTCAGCCTGCTGAGGCATCTGCAGTCAATAAAAAGAAGGAAGGGATAGGCACATGATGTGGGGGGGTCCACAGGGTGGTTTCTAGTCCTGTGTTTTAAGGAGAATCAATGGCATGAATGGATGAGCTAAGGCATCTGAAAGTTGTTCTGGTTCTGCCAAGGGACCGGTGAGACCATAAGTACTCAATAGAAAGTGAAGTCGCTCAGTCGTGTCTGACTCTTTGCGACCCCATGGACTGTAGCCTACCACGCTCCTCCATCCATGGGATTTTCCAGGCAAGAGTACTGGAGTGGGTTGCCATTTCCTTCTCCAGAAAGTACTCAATAGGTTTATCAAAAAATGAAAGCAGACATTCATCTTCCCCTTGCTTCCATAATCTCATGCCTTCTGACAAAATCTGCCTTTCCCGGGCTCCGTTTAGAGGTTGAGTTTTAGGAAGAAGGCCTGCACCAGTCTCTTTGATGGGAGTGTGACTGCCTAAGAACATGGCATCCCTCCCACCCCCAGGGGATTCTCTAAAGATTGAACAGGTTAATGCATGTGGAACACTTCCCATAGGCCTAGAGGTGGAACCTGCTCTGAATAGAGCTGGCCTTCTGTGATGCTGTGTTGGCCTCATCCTGTGGAGATGTCCCTGGAAGCAGAGCCTCTGACCGTGGGTGACAGTGGCCAGCACCATGCTGTACCTCTCAGGGTCATCGCCTGTATTCCTCCCCTCCAGACAATCAGAGCTCCTTCTATGGGTGAATTTTATTTCCCACAGACAGACAATTTTACAGGGACCCTTATCCTCTGCAGACATGAGTGGAGTCTGACTTACCTTTGCCAGCCAGGAAGCTTTCAAAGTACTCATCCCAGGTCCCCAGGTCGGGGAGTCTTTTGTTCATCCTTTGAAAATGATAGTAGGACACCATGGTGTCCTTGGCATTCCTTGACACATAGATTATCTGGAGTGATGGGAAGAAATGAAGAAACAGTGTAAATAACAGAAGAATTGGGGGCACTCAGTGTGCATCTGTGTTCACAGCTACCAGATCTTCAAAGCCACGGACATACCTGCTCTCTTCTGCCCGTCATCCAGCCGCCCATATAATCTTTTGTTGGTCAGTCGCTCAATCGTGTCTGACTCTGTGACGCCATGGACTGTAGCCCGACAGGCTTCTCTGTCCATGGGATTCTCCAGGCAAGAATACTGGAGTGGGTTGCCCTGCCCTCCTCTAGGGAATCTTCGCAATCTAGAGATTGAACCCTTACCTCCTGCGTCTCCTGCATTGCAGGTGGATTCTTTACTCACTGAGCCACCTGGGAAGCCCTCACATTAGGTGGCCAGAGTACAATCTTGTAAATGTGCAAATCTGATTGGGTTGCTGCCTGTACAAAACGTTTCCATGTCCATGTGTTGTTGTCGTGACTAAGTTAAACCATCTCACCAGGTGTGCGGGGCCCTGTGTGTCAGCCTCCCTTCTCCCCATGGCCATACCCGCCTTTTCCTGTGGAAGCACCTGTTTCCAGGTGCCTCTCACCCCTCTGGCCTTCCTTAGTTAGCATGTCCTGCCCCATTCAGCCCTCCCTCCCTTGAACGAGGTCATCTTAACTGATGAACCTCAAGAGGACAGGCCTCTTGAAATAGTGCGAGGATTTGGTGTGGCCATGACTTTTGTCAGGAGCAGAGACACAACTTCCTTCTTGTTGTCACCAGGGCTTGGGAGTCACTACATGTTTAAAACCCTCTATTAACTGTTGGTTTACTTAAAGTCTGCCTGGGACCTACATTTATTCTTGCTTTGTGGACTTCTTTGTTTTGTTTTTCCCCATCTTCCTCCACTGCCATAAACTTTACTGGTCTGTGACTCTCAGAGATGTCCCTGATCCAGGCCCTTCTTCCAAGTCAGAAAGTTGTGTGTCTCTACCAGAACGTCCTGCTGGCATTTCAGGTTCAGAGGCTCAAAATTCAATGTCTTCACCCAGACTCAGTCTTCCTCCCTTACACCATCTTTCTGTTCATGGCAGGGGTCCCCAGCCTCCAATCTGATGCCTGGTGAGCTGAAGTGGAGCTGATGCAAAAATAATAGAAATAGGAATTCCCTGGTGGTCCAGTGGTTAAGAATCTGCCTGCCAATGCAGGGGACATGGGTTCAGTCCCTGGTCTGGGAAGATCCCACATGCCACAAGGCAACTAAGCCTGTGTGTTATAACGACTGAAGCCCACGCTCTCTAGGGCCCATGCTCTGCAATGAGAGGTCACTGAAATGAGAAGCCCACACACTGCAACGAAGAGTAGCCCCTGCCTCCCGCCATTAGAGAAAGTCGGCGAACAACAGTGAAAACCCAGTATAGCCAAAAATAAATAAATAAAAATTTCAAAAGTTCTTATTAAAAAATAATAGAAATAAAATGCACAATAAATGGACTGCACTTGAATTGTCCTGAAACCACAACCCCCACCACGTCAATGGAAAAATTGCCTTTCACAAAATTGGTCCCTGGTGCTGAAAAGGCTGGGAACCGCTGGTTTACAGCACAACCACTAACCCCATTAAAACCACAGCCATGCTGGACGCTTCTTCCTGCATCTCTTCCAGAGCCAGCCCTGAGCAGCTCCCAAGGTTCTGTTGCTTCTGTCTGTCTGGAAGTCACCTCCTCTCTGCCCTGAACTGGTCCCATCACCTCCTCACTGACACCCAGCTTTCAGTATTGCCCAGCTGGGTCACCCCACCCTGCTGTGGCCCCAGGGGAACTTTCCAAAGTGAAACGGCATCACTTCTTTTATTTAAATTCTTCAGTGGACCGAGGAGCCCATAGAATAAAATCCAGATGTGTGAGCCTGGCAGTGAGCCTGGTTCCTGCCTGCCTCTCAGGCCACATTTCTGGTCTTGCAGGAATTTAGTGCCAGAGCCCTGGCTTCTGCTTCTCTGGTGAAAAGGACCCTCTTTCTCTCCATCACTCAGTGAATTCCTATTTGCTCCCCACGACCCGCCCCTCTGTCACCCTTGTGACACTTCACCCACTTCCTCCAGGTCAATGGTGTAATTATTCTTTATTTTTTTACCACCACCCTGGCCCAGGCCTGGCTCTGTCTGCATTAACAGTGTATTGACAGTGTCTTCAATCTTTTTCCCTTTCCCTGGACTCTGGATCTTTGTGGGAAGGTCTTGGGTGGAGGGGTGGAGGCTCTGAAAGCCTGGAGAGCCAGGGGGTGTGAGACGGGGATCCTGACCATACCATCAGAGGGCCCAGAACCCCAGTGCTATCCCCCCAGGAAAGGGAAGACCGGGGCTCAGCTTGGTACTGCTGGCCCATCTGGGACTCTGCCTGCAGGCCAGCATGCTTGGAGACCACGCGGGCATCAGTGGTCTCTTGGGCTCTGAGAGTCGAAACAAGTCCTTTGTGACCAACTCAGGATGTTTGTGAAAATCATCTGCATCCCAAAGGCCTCAACATGGAAAATAGTCTCGATGTTTGCAAAGTTATGACATAACCATCTGCTTTTTAATCAGGTCTCGGAAGGACTAGAACTTGCAGGCACCCTTTGATGCTTTAAAGAGGTGGTTTAGCTACAAGAGAAAGGGGGTGAGAGGGTGGTATTTACCCTTCCTTCCTCATGGCCTTCTGGTCCCTCAATGCCCACCACCTACAGCCATGGGCAGGCCAGCTGTGCAGATGCTCAGGCAGAACTTTGTGGCTGTGGGAGGCTTGGGGTGGGCGACATGGGTGGTGGGACCATCAGGATCGTGGGGTCAGCAGGACCTGGGTTCACACCCATCTCAGTCCCCTGCCCTGTGGGTGTCATCAGACAGCTCATGTAACGTCTCCACCCATAGCATCTGAGGGGCTGGGGGTGCCATGCTGTCCCGGCCCTCAGCAGGTGTGGGTGTGCACCCACCAGCCCACTTTCATCCTGAGGGGTGTGCATGGGGAAGACAGTCTTGGCCCCTACTTGCCCTGGTGTTCCTGTAGACCTCCACAGGGGTGACGCAGTAGGATACGCCCCATGTTCTCATATGCTCTCTGCCCTGACTTCATCTTACACCTCTGCTCCCAGAAGGACAGAGGCAGCAGCTGCACCAGAAGGTGCATCTTCAGAGTTCTTGGGGAAGGCATTGTATTTGCCTAGTCGACTCCTGACAAAGAGTTTTATTTTTATGAATTGATTCTGTCCATTTTCTTCACTCATGGCTTCTGGGTTTTAGGTCATGGTCAGCCCTTTTTCATGCCTGGGTGTTGGAAACCACTTCTCCTGTTCTCCGCTGGTGCTCAGCCCCCATGGTTCACTGTGGGTAAGAGTCTCTGAAGTGGGGCCTTCCCTGGGCTCTCACTTACTGTTGAGGATCACGCTTCTGCCCTTGCCCTGCCTCCTTTTCTCATCCCATCAGCCTTCAGTAATTACAGCAGAACCATCTGACACCAAACCATTGCGTGCAGAGGAGGCCTCCTGGTTGCAAGGTAGGATGGGATGACCTAGGATGGGCCTACGTTATGTTTTCAAATCACCCCACTAATAAAATGACAGTGAAGTTATTGAAGAGTCCACAGACATGTCTGCAGGAGGCCCTAAGATCAGACCTGAATTACTTAGTGTAGCTTAAAGCACTCTCAAAAATCTATCCCCGCTTATTGTTTTTTTAAATTAATCATACATTTCTAATTTATTTACTTTAAAAAATATCTATTTGGCTGTGTCGGGTCTTAGTTGCGGCACTCGAGATCTTTAGTTGTGGCATGTGGGATCTAGTTTCCTGGCTAGGGATTGAACCCGAGCACCCTGCATTGGGAGGGCGAAATCTTAGCCACTGGATCACCAGGGAAGTCCCTTTTCCCCGTAATTTTTAACCCTCATTTCTGTCCCTTTCCCACCCAAGCACCCTGGTGTGACACTGAGCATTTTAGAAAAAAAGTGCATGTCAGGCTGGGTCAAAAAAGAAAAAAGAAAGACAAGATAGGATGATTAATTTGTTAATCATTTTACCAGAGGTGAGTCCCTGGTGCTTGTAACTTGGCGACACTTCATTAATGGGGATGTTGTGCCCCTCTGTTGGGCATCCCAGCTGGCTCAGTAGTAAGGAATCTGCCTGTAATTCAGGAGACGCAAGCAGACCAGGGTTTGATCTCTGGGTTGGGAAGATCCCCTGGAGGAAGACATGGCAACCCACTCCAGTATTCTTGCCTGGAGAGCCCCATAGACAGAGGAGCCTGGTGGGCTGTAGTCCATGGGGTCACAAAGAGTCAGACGTGTCTGAAACGACTGAGCACACACTTCATATACCATACTCACTACGTTGAATTGAGCCCGGAGGGGGCCCCCCAACTTCAGAGCATCTGAACTGAGGTTGTCTGAGGATTTGCTGGGACTGAATGGATGCTTGAGCCCTGCCCCCTTTCCTGCCTCCCAGCACTGGCTGTTAAACATCCCATATCTTCATATCTGACTGAATCTGCCTCCTGAGGGAGCAGATCTGTGATGTGGACAGAAAGGAGATGGTTTCGGAGTGAGGCTGAGGAACTTAGGGTGACGAGTGGCCTTAATTGGGGTTTGGGTCTTTACAGAAGGAGTGAACTTAAAATGAGGTCATTGTGCTGGTCCCTGATCCAGTGTGCCTAGTGTCTCATAAAAAGGGGACATTTGGAGACAGGCGTGCATGCAGGGAGAACAACGCAGGTGACCATGAAGATGGCCGTCCATCAACAAGCCAAGGGGGGGACCTGGGCAGAGCCTTCCCACAGTCCTTGGGGGAACCAGCTCTGGTGACCCTTGATCTCTGAGCATTGACCCCAGACAGTGGGGTACACTTTTCTAAGTCCCTTGGGTCGTGGTCTTGGTCACAGTGGCTGAAGCAGATGAAACAGCCACAGTAGCTCCGAGCTCCTGCAGGAGATCTCCCTCCTTCTAAGTTAGGCCCCACCACTGGCTTCCTGTCAACCCCCCAGCTTCCTCCAGGACCCTAATCATGTGCTGTAATCAAGGACCTGAGTGAAAGTCTGTCCAGGGGCCCAGATCCTGCTCCAGACTGGGCCCCAAGTGCCAGCAGGATAGAGACCACAAGGCATTGTGTCTGCATGCCCGAGGCTTGTCCCTGGTGTTTAGAACAGCCATGATAAAGCAAAAAAGATTAACATGAATGCTTTGACCTGAAGACTCTGCTTTTACTAGTTGCTTATTTTTTTTCTTAAAATATTTTTTTTAAATTATCAAATATGATAACACACATTTACAGGAGACTTAGAAAATACAGAACAAAGTTACATAGAATTCCACTATATATTACAATTGTTTGAGTAGATAGGACTTCCCTGGTGGCTCAGCTGGTAAAGAATCTACCTGCAATGCAGGAGATCTGGGTTTGATCTCTGGGTTGGGAAGATCCCCTGGAGAAGGGAAAGATGACCTACTCCAGTATTCTGGCCTGGAGAATTCCATGGACTGTGTAGTCCATGGGGTTGCAAAGAGTCGGACATGACTAAGCAACTTTCACTCAAGTAGATAAATTTTTAGCTGGAGTTTCAATATCAGACTCTCAGAAATTAATACAATGAATGTACAGAGAAGTAGAAGAATATAATAGACCTGAAAAGCATTATGAACCAATTTGACATAATTAAGATTTATACAGTTTTCACACAAGAGTAGGATAGAAATTCAAGTTCCCATAGACTATAAACTAGGAGACACTGAAACACGTTCAGAGACCTAAGACCAGGTGCAGAAATTTCATGGTCTAAAAGTATTGAAATCATACAGGGTCTGTTCTGTTGTTACTGTGGAATTATGTTAGAGATCAATATCAAAAGATATTTGAAATTAACCCACATATTTTCAGGTGAAGTGTGACATTTACCAAGAGAGATCTTTGACTAGTTACATATTTTTAATAAATCGATGGCTCTAGCTCTTTAAAATCTTTAGCATTTCATAGACAAATGTCAGATCCTCTGCCCTCCTGTCTGGTTTACAGACAAGGGCCTCCCCCACCCCGCCACCACCGCTGGCCTCTGCATTGTCCACTCAGAGCAGCACCTGCCCATGCCTGCTCCCCCTTGTCCGCTGTATACCTGCTTTGGGATAGAATGTGATGACCAGGTCGTCAGGCCTGGCTGGGAGGCCCAGACTTCATCCCAGATCCTGCATGTGTCTTTCTGTAGGATAATCCCCTCGATCTGGATAACCTCCCCTGGGGGAAGCTGGGATCGTGCCGAGTCCCCCATCTTTCCCACCATGTCCATCTCCATTCCCTCCCTCTGGATTTGCGCACCAGCAGCAGACTGTGAATAGTGAGTGAAGACAGCACCCACATGGGTATTCTATCCTCAGTGCCCTGGGCACAGGCCCCACTCACCCAAGGGCTTGTGTGTCAGGCAAATTGGAGAGAACATTTGCTTGGCTCAGTACCACCCCATGAAGTAGGATCAGAATCCTGAACCCTGTGTCAGACCAGGCTTTCCTTGCAGTGAGGCTCCCTGGGCCCTACCTGGACACTATCAGGAGGGAGGAAGGACCCCGGGGGCAGCGTGTCAGGGGGCTGCCTGTGTCCATCCCCCCGAGGGGATGCCCATGGAGGTGGAGAGTCCAGTGATGTCACTGAAGGAACGTCTGGAACAGGTGTCCAGGCACCTGGAGGCATGACCCTGTGTCCTGGGGATGCAGAGAAACCTCCTCCCAGACTAAGTGGAGACAGACATCAGGTCACCAGCCGGACAGGGGGATTCTGCCCTGGCTTCTGAGGCCAAATGAATTCTCGAGGCTCTGGTATTGTCTGTGAATATGACAGATTGTCATATCTGAGGACTAGCACCAGATGGACTTCTGAAATTAATTTTTATTGTAGTATATGTGTGTTTGTGTGTGTGCTCAGTTGTGTCTGACTCTTTGCAACCTCATGTACTGTCACGCACTAGGCGCCTCTGTCCACCAAGTATAGCTGCTTTAAACTGTTGTGCTACAAAGACAGAAATATAGATTAATGGAGCAGAATAGAAAGCCCAGAGATAAATCCATGTACCTATGGACACCTTATCTTAGACAAAGGAGGCAAGGATATACAATGGAAAAAAGACAACCTCTTTAACAAGTGGTGCTGGGAAAACTGGTCAACCACCTGTAAAGGAATGAAACTAGAACACTTTCTAACACCATACACAAAAATAAACTTAAAATGGATTAAAGATCTAAATGTAAGACCAGAAACTATAAAACTCCTAGAGGAGAACATAGGCAAAACACTCTCCAACATAAATCACAGCAGGATCCTCTATGACCCACCTCCCAGAATATTGGAAATAAAAGCAAAACTAAACAAATGGGACCTAATGAAACTTAAAAGCTTTTGCACGACAAAGGAAACTATAAGCAAGGTGAAAAGACAGCCTTCAGAATGGGAGAAAACAATAGCAAACGAAGCAACAGATAAAGAATTAATCTCAAAAATATACAAGTAACTCCTGCAGCTCAATTCCAGAAAAATAAATGACCCAATCAAAAAATGGGCCAAAGAACTAAACAGACATTTCTCCAAAGAAGACATACAGATGGCTAACAAACACATGAAAAGATGCTCAACATCACTCATTATCAGAGAAGTGCAAATCAAAACCACAATGAGGTACCATTACACGCCAGTCAGGATGGCTGCTATCCAAAACTCTACAAGCGATAAATGCTGGAGAGGGTGTGGAGAAAAGGGAACCCTCTTACACTGTTGGTGGGAATGCAAACTAGTACAGCCACTATGGAGAACAGTGTGGAGATTCCTTAAAAAACTGGAAATAGAACTGCCATATGACCCAGCAATCCCACTTCTGGGCATACACACTGAGGAAACCAGATCTGAAAGAGACACATGCACCCCAATGTTCATCGCAGCACTGTTTATAATAGCCAGGTCATGGAAGCAACCTAGATGCCCATCAGCAGACGAATGGATAAGGAAGCTCTGGTACATATACACAATGGAGTATTACTCAGCTATTAAAAAGAATACATTTGAATCAGTTCTAATGAGATGGATGAAACTGGAGCCCATTATACAGAGTGAAGTAAGCCAGAAAGATAAACACCAATACAGTGTACTAAGGCATATATATGGAATTTAAAAAGATGGTAACAATATGCAAAACAGATGTATAGATGCAAAATGAGATGCAAAACTGAAAAAGAGACATAGATGTATAGAACAGACTTTTGGACTCTGTGGGAGAAGGCGAGGGTGGGATGTTCTGAGAGAATAGCATTGAAACAAGTATACTATCAAGTGTGAAACAGATCACCAGCCCAGGTTGGATGCATGAGACAAGTGCTCAGGGCTGGTGCACGGGGAAGACCCAGAGGGATGGGATGGGGAGGGGGGTGGGAGGGGGGATCAGGATGGGGAACACATGTAAATCCATGTCTGATTCATGTCAATGTATGGCAAAAACCACTACAATATTGTAAAGTAATTAGCCTCCAACTAATAAAAATAAATGGAAAAAAAAATGCTGTGCTAGTTTCTGTTGTACAGCAAAGTGAATCAACTATGCATGTATACATATATCCCCCCTTTTATGGATTTCTTTCCCATTTAGGTCACCACAGAGCATTGAATTCCTTTTGCTCCACAGTAGGTTCTCATTAGTTGTCTATTTTAGACACAGTATCAATAGTGTATATATGTCAATCCCAATCTCCCAATTCATCCCATTCCCACCTTTCCCTCTTGGTGTCCATGTGTTTATTCCTTCCATCTGTGTCTCTATTTTCATTTTGCAAGTAAGTTCATCTATACCATTTTTATAGATTCCACCTGTATTCATTAATATATGATATTTGTTTTTCCTCTGACTTTCCTCTGAATGACAATCACTAGGTCCAATAACGTCTCTACAAATGGCACTATTTCATCCCTTTTTATGACTGAGTAATATTCCTCTGTATATTCCTCTCCACATCTTCTTTGTCTATTCTTCTGTTGATGGACATTTAGGTTGCTTCCATGTCCTGGCTATTGTAAATAGTGCTGCAATGAACATAGCTTTTGAATTACGGTTTTCATACATTCTTTTGAATTACGGTTTTCTCTGGGTATATGCCCAGGAGTGGGATTACTGGGTCATATGATATTTCTATTTTTAGTTTTTTAAAGATATATCCATACTGTTCTCCATAGTGGCTGTATCAATTTACATTCCCACCAACAGTATAGGAGGATTCCATTTTCTCCACACCCTCTCCAACATTTATTGTTTGTAAATTTTTTCTGATGATGGCTATTCTGACTGGTGTAAGGTGATACCTCATTGTAGTTTTTATTTGCATCTCTCTAATAATTAGTGATACTGAGTGTCTTTTCATGTGCTTCTTGACCATCTGTATGTCTTTGTAGAAAGGTCTGTTTTGCATTCTGTGCTTTCTCCTAGTCTCTCTCCACCCTGGAACATTCGAGAGCAAATCAAACCTCTATCCAGACAAGACAAAATAAAACTCACCATCTCCTGGAATAAAAAATAAAATTAAAAAAAAAAAAAAAGAAAGGTCTGTTTGGGTCTTCTGACCATTTTTTGAGTTGTTTTTTTGATATTGAGCTGCATGAGCTATTGGTGTATTTTGTCAGTTGATTTGTTTGCAAATAACTTCTCCCATTCTGAAGGCTGTCTTTTCATTTTGTTTATGGTTTCTTTTGCTGTGCAAAAGCATTTAAGTTTAATTATGTCCCATTTGCTTATTTTTGTTTTTATTTTCATTATTCTAGGCAGGGGGTTGGAAAAAGATCTTGTTGTGATTTATATCAAAGTGTGTCCTTCCTATATTTTCCTCTAAGAGTTTTGCAGTGTCCTTACAGATAGACTTTTAAAAGTCAAGGCATAGTTAACAGACAGTAAGAAGCACAGAGCTTCAGTGTACAAACTGATGGATTCTCCCTCCTGCACACGTCTTGTGACCTCCCCCAGGTCAACATGCAGAGCATCTCCACCACCTGCCCTCCTTTCCATCCAAACCCTCACCGCCTGTTCTGACTTCTGTTCCCACGGGTGAGTGTCTCCCTGTAGGAACCTCTCCTTGGTTGCATCACACATTATCCTCAGTCCCTGGTTGCCCCCTGGGCTCACCTTCCCCACCGCCACCTCTTTCTGTTTCCTACAGACTCTTCCTCATCCTCAATTACACACCGGATGCCCCTCCATCAGGAAAATATCTGCTCCCACTACCTAAGTGTTCTCCTACCTTATGGGTATGTCCTTGCATCTTTATTCTAGCTTCCAAGAAGGATGAGTGCTACAAACAGTATAAAGCACAGAGGCAGATGAACTCTGCTTCTGAATTTTTGAAATTGGAGAAAACAAAGCAGTGAAGTCATATCGGGGCAGGAATTTTTATAATTCAAGGAGGATAATGCAAGAATTAGGCAGTGTTTGTCTGCACCAAAGACACACAGAACCTTGCAGGGTGTTGAACAAATAACCAGGGGGTTTTGAGCCAAGTAGAGCAACAATAGGTGGAGAAGAAACTGTTTTGTGTGGTGGTGGGTACTTGGAGGTAGTAATATTACATTGGTCTCATAAAGCAAGAAGCAAATCATGTCTGAGACCCAAAGAGGCTGTAGAGCCAGTTGCATAATTCTTGCCTCTGGGACAGGAAGAACACTTTTTCTTGGACTTCCCCAGCCAGTGTGGTTCAGCTGGCTTGTCTAATCCCAAGGGTCCAGGAGCCCCAGTGTAGCTCCCACGGCCTGCAGAACGTGTGAACGTGTTTTGTGGGCATGTGTGCAGGGTCAAGTCCTAGCAGCAGAGGGAGAGGATTCAAGTGGGCTTGCCTGTCTCTTTCATCACCGTTTTATGTGTTTGTGTTAGAAGCCATACACATGGGTGGGCCTGGACGGACTCGCCTGAGAGCTGGTACACAAAGGCTCCCTGGGTGGGGCTGGGGCCTTGTGTCTGGATGGGTCTGGCTGACTTTCCTCCCCTGAAGAGGAGACTCTGTTGAGGTGTGGGACCCTCCCTGTTCACAGAAGCTTCTAAGGGCCAACTCCATGTTCCAGGCTGGTGGGACCGGTGTCATCCTGTGGAGTGGTCTGCAGGGGAAGGGAGGGGAGGGGAGGGTGAGCCAGGGGTGCGCAAGAGAAAACCCTCCTGTACCCTCCAGAGTCCGCAGGTGAGAGCAGGTCCCCGGAGCACCCTCTGGCAGATCCGAGGAGACCTGGGGTCAGGAAGCCCTATTCCTGGTTTGCACAAGCTCAGGACTTTTCTTATTTGTTCAGTAAATAGAAGTGTTGATTCCTCCAGGTACATCCTGTAACTGTAACTGGGTCCTCTAACTGTAGGGATTTTCTCAGGCCTCCTTTTTCTCCTAGCCATTAGATCCAAGAACTCTATCTGCTTCATTTCTTCCTTAAACTTGACTTTGCCCAAATTAACTCCTTGACCTCCTGGGTTCCCTATATCCAGAAGGCCTCCAAACTTCTCCCTTTGGGCTCACGCAGGTTTCCGTGGTGGCTCACATGGTGAGCTTACAATGCAGGAGATGTGGGTTTGACCCCTGGATCAGGAAGACCCCTTGGAGAAGGAAATGGCAACCCTTTCCAGTATTCTTGTCTGGGAAATCCCATGGACAGAAGAGCCTGGAGGACTATAGTCCATGGGGTCTCAAAGAGTTGGTCATGACTGAGCGACTGACTCTGACTAACTGGCTACACAGAGGCTCCCTCATGGCTGGTTGATTGTATCACTGACCACTGGTGCCTGAACTCACTTTCCAGCCATTCCTCCAGGGCCAGGCTCAAAGTTCTCACTCCTGATCACCCTCGTGTGGACTTTCCAAGAATCAAAACAGTACTATAACAAAAGGCTCCTTTGCTGCTAGGAAACTCCCAGTGTTTTAGGAGCTCTATGCTTGGAACGAGATAAAGATCAAATATGTGTATTTTTTATTATAAACCACAACATCACAGTAGCTATGACCATGGACCCCATTTTCCAGATGAGGAAGCTGAGGCAGAGAGTGAGGCAGTGAGCACAGGCAAGTGACTGGCAGGTCAGCTCAGCCTTGAGCTGTGGCTCCAGGGCTTGTCCAGTGCATCAGGTCACCACTCCACCCCCACCCCCACTCCCCACTTGGTCCTGAAGACAAGCACAGGATGCCTTTCTGTTAAGGGTTATATTACCGACAGAACCAGGGTCTGTTCATCTGCCTGCCAATCTGCTGACACCAGGTTGTGGCGAAGGAAATTGCAGGGTTTAATGTAGGAGAACATCAAGCAAGGAGAACAGGCAGCTCATCCTCAGTGCCCTGGCCCAGCCCTGCTCCCACCCCTCCACCCACAGAGCACATGCTGAAATGCCAGTCCACCTGTCGCCTTTTTTCTCAGAGGCTTGGGGGGTTCTCACGGCTCTTGGATTATGAAGAGCATCTTGGGCACTGCGACCAAGACCTGTCTTCCTCTCACCGCCTCTGTGGCCCCTGAGTTCAGGCTCTTCCCTCGGTCCTGGAACAGGCGTAGCACCCCCTCCACCATGAGCCTCTCCCCATGTCCCCTCCCTTGGCTTGTCCTCTTCTCCTGGTCAAGGCCATCGCTGCAGCTTTTGGGGAGGCTAAACCCTCAGACCCAACCACAGTTGACGAGCTCTGTGCTCCGAGAACCATGGCCGTCCGTCTCTCACGTGTGAGGGTCCTCACTTTCCTGTCCTTGGTCTCACTTCCCACCCAGTGGCCTCTAGGAGGGGTCTTCCTCACCGCTGTGTCACTGGCATTCACGAAGCTGCTGTCCAGTTGTGAACCAATGAAGCATGGATGGAACTCTTTCTCAGATGAAATGTCTTCTTAAAATCACCCTTGCTGGCTGTTGACAAGTCCAGGCGTCCAGCCAGGGGGCATGCTATGGCCTCCTCATCTTGGCTTGTTGCTTAAATACTCAACCCCTGGGAATGGCATTATTTCTACATCTCTGATCCTATGAGCTCTCCCTGGTGAGCCGTTGAGAACTAGTTCAATTACAGACCTTGTGTTTTTACCTGCAAGTCTGCATTCTGTTAGGACTTTAGTTAGAATGTGCTCCAGTCAGCATGGGGTTTCCCTGGGGTTGTTGGAAGGGTGGATGTAGGGGTGATTTGCAGGTGTTTTAAAAACCTGCAGCCCGTCTAAGGGCTTTCCAGGTGGCTCAATGGTAAAGAACTTGCCTGCCAATGCAGGAGACATAAGAGAAGTGGGTTCGATCCCTGGGTGGGGAAGATCTCCTAGAGGAGGGAGATCAACCACTCTAGTATTCTTGCCTGGAGAATCCCATGGACAGAGGAGCCTGGTGGACCACAGTCCATGGGTCACAAAGAGTCTGATGTGACTGAAGTGACGTAGCACACATGCATACACAGGTCATCTAATCTCCCAGAACTGATTTTTAAACCATCAGATTCACTAAGACTTAAGTCCATGTGTTTGGTTCCTAGTTGTTGAGGAATAGGAAAGAGTTTAATTAAACAAACAAACCACAATGCAGTTTGTGGGTTGGACTGTATCTGACTCTGGAGCAAATCATCTTTTTTTTAAAAACACTTCCTTCCCATATACAAGGAATTATTTTTGTATTAATCATGTATAGAAACAAATAATAAAACATCAGTAAGAAAACATAGTCAATGGAAATTTTTATTCTATTTTGTGTATAAACTCATTCCAGTTTAAAAGAAATCACAAGTCTATTTTACTAAAATGAAAGTGTCCAGAAAAAGTATAGTTCAGACAGTGACTAAATCATACCACTGATGTAATGTTTCATTTTCTTGATTCATTCTTGAGTTTTAAAACAAATAACTGACTATTAGAAAAGTAAATTTCAGTTTTAAAGTTATTCAAAATCAGTAAACTGTTTTCTGTGTGAACAAAACTATGAACTCACTAAATAAAAATCTTATACATCACAATTCACATCCATTTAAATTTTACCATTTTAAAATCAGAATACAAGCAAAAATGCCAATGAGTCATGCGATTGACAGAGGTGAACAAATAAGTTCTACTTCTCTGTCTTTAAACCAACTGTGTATCATTATTCATTCTGAATCCACCACTGTTTAGATATAGAAACACTTCGGTACTGCAGGTTCCCTGATTGTACCTGAAGTGAGCATGAAGCTTTCTGAACTGTTACAAACTCATCCTGGAAAGAAACAGGTGTGGCTGTGTCTGTGTGTCAGTGGCTGGGGGCTGGGCGATCCTCTTAGTTATCAATAATCTCCACAAAGGGGAGTAAAATGTAGGACCAAACAGCAAAAAATTTATAATCTAAAATCTCAATCTGTGGGGGATAGAGACAACTTTTTAATGTAATAAAAAGCCTCTACTTGGAAGCTTACGTACCCATGATTAAAACTCAGTTGCTATTGTCAGCTGTTGGGTCGTGTCTGACTTTGTGACCACATGGCCTGCAGCACGCCAGGCTTGTGTGTCCTTCTCTATCTCCTGGAGTTTGCTCAAACTCCTGTCCATTGAACTGGTGATGCCATCCAAGCATCTTATCTTCTCGTAGTTCTTTTTCTAGTTGCTTTAGGTGTAAGTTTAGATTGTTTATTTTGCGTTTTTCTCTTTTCTTGAGGTAAGCTTGTGCTGCTATAAACTTCCCTCTTAGAACGACTTTTGCTGCATCCCATAGGTTTTGGGTTGTTGTGTTTTTGTTGTTGTCTGTTTCAGGTATTTTTTACTTTTCTTTCTGACTCTTCAGTGACTTGTTGGTTACTTAGAAGTGTGTAGTTTAGCCTCCATGTGTTTGTGTTTTTTAGTTTTTTTTTCCCCCTGTAATTGATACCTAGTCTTATAGCGTTGTGGTCAGAAAAGATAAGGGTGGGATGATTTGAGAGAGGAGCATTGAATCATATACAGTATCATATGTAAAGTAGATAGCCAGTGGGAATTTGCTAGATGACACAAGTAACCCAAAGCCGATGCTCTGTGACAACCTACAGGGGTGGGATGAGGTGGGCTGTGGGAAGAAGGTCAAGGAGGGGACACATGTGTACCTGTGGCTGATTCATGTTGATGTATGGCAGAAACCATCACAGTATCATAATTATCTTCCAATTAAAAGCTCAGTAGTAACCAAACAATTGTTTAGAACTTTGGCCAATAGACCCGGCCCGCCCCTCCCCCACCCTGCCCGCAGCCCCATGAGAGTATTTTATCCCTGACATTGTTGAGAATTGCCAGTGAAGGGTGGTAATGAAAAGTTAGAATTTCATTTGCCTTAATGCATCCTTACTGTTGGGTCCCCAAGTCAATGTCCCCTCCGCCTTCAGCTTTGGATGACAGAAGTTGGAACTAAAAGCTGGAAACTGGTGACCTGCCATGTACCTGCTTTCCTGTGGTCATTCACGTTCATGCCATCATTCATGCTCAAGCACTTTCTACACACACTTTCCAGGCCAGGTGCTGCCTTAAGTGCTGGAGTGAATGTTGACTAAGATGTGGGACCAGACATAAAAGAAGACTTTACCATCCCGTGTGGGTACAGACAAGTGAATTGCTGAGTGTGGACAGAGCAGCAGAGCTAACGTTGGAGCATGAAGGGCTCAGATGCTGACGGGGTCCCCGGAGGGCCCGGCACTTGGAGTGAGACTCTGTTGCTTCCAAATCTGAACACTGTGTCTGGGCTGACACTTGATGCCACTCCCCTGTCTCCTAGGTCCCCCTTCCATTAAAATTCACTGCCTGAGCTTTCTGTTTTCTATGCAACTCAGCACCAGGACTCCTTGGGTCACGCATTAGTGTCTGGTCCCTCCTCTTTGCCCCTTCCCCTTTGTCCCAGGGAAGGATGTCAGAACGTGAACCCTCAGGACTGTGCACTGGCCCATCCTCCATGTGTCCTTTCCCACAGTGACCAGGTGGGACCCAGGACCAAGCACAACTGGAGTTCCTGACGTCAGAGGTTTCATACTCTCAGTAGAGATGTAGCCAAGTATTTGCATATAGACACTGAAGATAGAATTATGTTACAAACTAGAGAATTAGGATGCACTTTCCAGAATAATGGAAATTTTAAAAGTCCTTGCAGTATTCAAGTCTTGTATTTGACTTAGTTGATAAAGCCATCTAGTTTCTTACTTTGGAAAGAATGGTTGAAATGAGCACAGGGCCAGTGGAGAGCCTGCTTTCTGAGGCTCTTGGGTCGGGATGAAGGATGAGGTTGTATCCCAGTAGCTGCCTGTTTATTGCTATTTGACTCAGAGCTCTGTGCAGAAGTTGATTGAGGTTCCTTTCATCTTTTGCCTGTAGATTTCATCAAATCTCTCATTCTGAGCCACCGTGAAGTGGTTTTTCCAATCCCCCACGATTCCTGGAAGGGGAAAGCCCAGACGAGCGTCACTGCTTGGGAGTCCTGGTGACCCAAGTGAAGAAGTGATTTGTGCCTGCACACTGTTTCACCCATGTCCCTGGCGGTAACCCTCCTCCTGCTGCTCTTGGCTGAGTGCACCCCAGGGCACCTGATCAGAGGTCAGGGCCCCTAAATCAGGGGACGATCGACCCATAGGAGCTGCAGCTGGGACCCACCCGAGGTCTGCTCACATGAAGGGTGACCACAGAGAAGTGAGAAAATGTGTGCTTCTAGCACTCGGCCACTTGGGAGAATCTCCAAATGTCCACTGAGTAAAAGACGCCAGATACGTGACAGTCCATTGCCTAATTTGTTCAAGGGAGCCTGGGATCAGGCACAATGGGTGTGGCGATAGGGAAAAGCACAGGGAGCATCTCTAGGGGCAGAGATGGCTTGGAGGGGGGCAGGACAAGGGACTTTGTGGGGAGGAAGATGTTTAAGGCTTATTTATTGTTCTGGTTGCATGTGTATACTCATGTATCAAGTCTTGTTAAATGTATGCTGCAGTTCACTGGAGGTAAGTTCCAGCCCAAAGGAAAAAGATTTGGGTGAAAAATATGAATGAGGTACTATTTTTCACCCAACAGTAACTATGAAAAATAACTTCAAAAGAGGGAAATACTCTTTGCCCCACCAATGCTTCTTCTGGAAAATTATGCACGAGAAGGAAGAGAGTCAGGACGTGAGAATGTAGGTACAGAGCGGTTTGCTGGAGTGTGATTCACAAAGACAAGTACTGAAAACAGCCAGAGCTGAGAGTCTGACTCTTGGGGAAGAGTTGATGAGTTATGATGCATCTGGACATGAGCCTCCAAACAGAGAGCTTTGTGGCCCCACTGTGCCCTGCCCTTGTGGCACATTTGAGACTCTAGTGAGGAATGTGTGTTGTGGGACCTGCCTGAGTTTTGTGGGGTTGGCTCTCACCGTGGGGCCTGTATGTCTGCAGAGCTGAGGGGAGGGACTGTGGAGAGCTGGGCAGCTCACCAGATTCTTACCTGAGACTACCCAGGGAGAGAAGTGGATTTGCTTGGCTTGTTTCAGTAACAAGGAAGCTGTTGTAGACTGGAAAATGCAGCAAAAGAAATCCAATTGTGTGTGAAGAAAGAAGAAAAGAAGTTGCAAAGCAATGGTCCCCACAGCTGAGACTGTATCGATAAAACTGCTACAGAGGGGCTTTGGGGAGCAGGGTTTTGGTAAAGAGAACTTTTAAAATGTGAATTTATGTTTTCATAATCACATATATTACTTTTTAAGTTAAACAGTGATAAAAGGTTTTATTTTTTCCCTTTGAAAACATTGTGGTGTTGCTTTTGTTCAATTGCTAAGTCATGTTCGACTCTTGTGACCCCATGGACTGTAGCCCGCCAGGCTCCTTTGTCCATGGGGATTCTCCAGGCAAGAATACTGGAGTGGGTTGCCATTCCCTTCTCCAGGGGATCTTCCTGACCCAGAGATTGAACCCAGGTCTCTTGCATTGGCAGGTGGGTTCTTTACCGCTGAGCCTTCTGGGAAGCCCCCATAAAAAACATCAGCTGGGCCAATTAGGATCCCTCTCTTAGGAATTGGAATGAAGAAGTATTATCGAAGGAGGTAGATCTGAGTAGTAGTTGCCATTGAAAGTCATGCTGTTTGGCCATGATGAGACTGGCTGATGAGCAGACTGCGAAGCAGGAAGAAGGATCAACGGGCAGGAAGGCAGAAAGCTGGTTGGTGGAGAAGAGCCCTCATCTGTGTGTGTAGAACTCGGAGCAAAGACCCAGACCTTGCTACTGCTGGGGTCCTAGGCCTCAGGTCAGATGTTCCCAGGACGTCTGGACCGGCCCCTGAAGGACCAGCGAGCTCTCCTCTCTGAGGGCCTCCAGCAGCAGGCATGATGCACGATGCACTGTCCTGGGACTGGTAAAGCCCAGCTCCCTCCTATCAGAAGGGCAGGCACCATGCTACCAGGCAGATAGAATACTTGGTTTACATCCATCTCTGTGCAGTCTGTGCAGCCCACTCACCTTTCCTCATGAAGGGGGAGATGGACTGGTCCAAGACGGTCTTGGGAGCCGTGGAACGGTTGGTCATGGGGTTTGCCTTCATCTTCTCAAATGTCGTCTCCTGGACAATGGTGTCCAGCACGGCTCCATCCAAGTTCTTCCCCATGAACTTCATCACTTTCTGAATTTCCTGCTTTGGGTTCTGTGGGGTGGGTAACACGGCAATGGAAGGATGCATTGTGTCAGAAGATCACACTTGTTCTCCTGCAAGACGTGCAGCCTGGAAGTAGCCCAGGGTCTCTCAGAGCTGGGTCTGACATGGTCTCTACCCACGTGGCCTATACTCACCCTCTTGATGTCCTCATAGAAGAGAAAGAGCATCCGGACGCTGTCTCTCAGCTCCCACCAGCCTCTCACATGCTTAAACCAGGACCCCCATGCGACTGTAAGACACAGAGAACACAGCAGAGAGCCTGTGTGGGGCCCTGCAAAGCCTTCCAGTGCTCAGGGATGTGATTGACCTCAAGTGCATTGGAGAGAGAGGGAAACAGATTACCAGCCAGATACATCCATGAGTTGTGATCTGTTTGATGTGGGGGGTGAAGCAGAATGGGGCAGCCTTAGGGGAATTTATCCCAACCTGCCTACCAGTGTGGCTTCACATATATTGTCTGTCATCACAATGCCCTTATGATGGGACAGGGATGCTTTTGGAACGGGGAGACCCTGCAGGTCAGGTGACCAGGAATAAAAGCTTCCAGATCTGGTGGGGACGTCTGCTGGGGCCATGGGAGGACTCAGTGTCCTGGGGGGTCGTGTGGTGTGTGGAGACCTGGCTGAGCCACACGGCTGTGGTTGTGGAGAGATGGGAGGGGGGACCCCTACCTTTTCCACTGATGAAGGTTTCAAAGTACTGGTCCCAGGTGCCTGGATCGGGAAGCGTCCGGTTCATCCTTTGGAAGTGGTAGTAGGAAACCAGACAGTCCTTGGCATTTCGAGCAACATAGAGGAACTTGAAGGAAAGAGTGTAGAGAGGGAGTGAAGTGTCATAGAGGGTGGTTTTCACAGGGTCACCAACACTCAGCTGTCCCAGGGGGCCTGTGCCTGCTGCTCACCTGGGCTGTGCCACCCACACTCCCTGGGGTCCCCGCCTCCCTTCCTGGCTCCTCCCCACAAGGCAGCTGGTTCCTTGTGGCCCCCTTGATCTCCTAGAACAATCTTTATCCAGAAACCAGGGCCTCCTGACAGACAGAAGCTGTAATGGTGGCTGTGATGGCCCCCGAATGCCTTCATCCTGGTTTCCCTGAAGGTCAGCTTCATGGTAACAGTGTGGATACGTTCTAGGCCTCACTGTGCTCAGTACCTCTGCTGTCCCCACCAAGCATCCCATGGGTTTCATCTCAACTGTGACTCTGGATCCTCAGCCCGGGAGGTGGAGAAGCGTACATGACGGAGGATGTTTGGGGCTGGAGCATTAGCTCCCTCCGTCCTGAGATGTTGGTACCTTGCAGTTGCTTTTCCAGAAGGATGGAGGCAGCAGCTGGGCGGGGAGGTGTGTCCTCAGCACCCGGGGCCGAGGCATTGCTCTGGCCTTCTCTACACCTTTAAGGAGATCGAGAGGAGGGCCTTGTCCCACAAGCTTCACAGGGGGACCTCTGTCCAGTGCTCTGTCCAGCGTGTTGGTCACCCGCCTACCTTTCTGCTCTTGGGAGCTTTCATGGTGGGCCCATGGCCTTTACCTGCGGGGGGCGCACATGCTCTGCAGCTACAGGATCTCAGTTTGGGGGTGAGGGGCCAAGGGAGAGGGGTCCCAGAGCATAGGCCCCCATCCCCACCGACTTGCCCGGTGTGCTGGCTGTTTTCTTCCTCTCTGAGAACTGTGACCCTGATGGCCTATGGGTCCTGACTCCTACTTGCTCCTTGGAGACACCAACCCGGCACCTGCTCTGTGTGATCTATGTGTTATTGGTGGGAAGAGAGTGTGTCCCTGAGATCAAGAAGGCACGACCTTCTCCCTAGAAGCAGCTGCTCCTGTGTGGGAATCAGACGCTGATGCAAATACCTTCACGTCTTTAAACCACTGGATGACACTGTGGTGAGGACACATGTCCTGGCACCTGTGTCCAAACCCCCAGGAAGAGCTAGCAGGTGACCCTGGGCTCTGGGAGATGACCTGTTGGTCAATGCAGGGTCACTAGTCATAACCAGGGCCCTGGCTAGGGGTGGGGCAGCGGGGAGGGGCGCTCACCGGAGGGCTGGGGCGGCCGGGCCCACTCGAGAAATGGGTGGCGGTGTTGGATGGCCGCCCGCTGACACTTGTCCACATCCCCACTCTGCTCAATCAAGTCCACAATTTCCTGGATCCACGTGGTCCCTGCGGCCAGATGGAGAGATGAGAGGCAGAAACTGGTCAGACAACTGCCTCCTGCACCCTGGTGGACTGATGGGTGTTCAGGTCGACCTCTCCCCCACCCAAGGGCCCACAGCCCAGCAGGTGGGTCCCCCAAAGCTGTAAGCCCATAAACCCAGGGGCTCAAGCTCCCCGAGGAGCCTGTCCTTGGGGCAGGATAGCAGAGCCCTCTGACCCCCCACAGGCATCCCTCCAGGGACTGTGGCCCCGAGGGAGCCTGCCGACCCAGCCCACAGCTACCTGACTTAGGGTAGGTACAGATGAGGAGGTCGTCCGGCTGGGCCTCGAAGCCCTGGATCTGGGGCCAGTTGTCCACAGTGGTGGCCGGCAGGGGGATCCCCGCCACCTCCCCTAGTGAGGGCTGTGTCCCCGCCGTGATTAGGGCCATGGGGTCTGGGGATGAGACGGCAGTTCCTATGGGCAGAGAATAGAGGAGGTTTTTGAAAAATTGTGGTTCTATACTCATCACATGGCATTTACTATTTTATCCACTTGTAAATGCAAGCTCATTGTTGTGCAACCGTCACCACCATGATCTCCAGAATGTCTTATCTCCCCAAAGTGAAACCACCCATTAAACACTAATTCCTCATCCCCTCCCCTGTCCCCAGCCCCGACTATGCTATACTCTGTCTCTGTGGGCCTGACTCCTCCAGGGACCTCACACAAGGGGAACCAGACAGTGCTTGTCCATTGAGGACCTGCCATAATGTCCTCAAGATCCATCCATGTCGTAGCAGGTGTCAGAATTTCCTTCCTTTCTAAGAGTGAATTCACCCTCAGAAAGCACTGCTTTTCATTTATTTATTTATTTTTGGCTGAGTACCAATTTATTATGTAAAACATGAACATTGTTCATATACAAGAAGATATGGTGGTAGAAAAGATCTTGTTTACAACAGCAGAAAAGAAAAATCCAAATGTAAATGTAAATATACATATAAATATATTATGTATATAAACACAGGTATTGAGTTTCACAAAGAATCTATGAGATATAAATTTTTTTTATGTGGATCACTTTTAAAGATGTCTATTGAATTTGTTACAATATTGATGTTGTTTTATATTTTGTATTTTTTTTTTGGCTGTGAGGCATGCAAAATCTTAGTTCTCTGACCAGAGATTGAACTCAAGTCCACATCAAAGCTGAATTCTTCATCACTGGACTATCAGGGAAGTCACTATAAATCTTTATTCATATAAATAAATGAAATTTTTCATTCCCATGAGATGCAGAGGAAAAAAGTGAAAAGACGTAAATAAGTGGAAAGACAATTGTATAGAAAATCTCAACATCAGAGATTTAGCACATTCCCAGTAAAAATAACAACAGAACTGTTTGTAAACAAACAAGCTGATAAGGACTGAATTTTATTCATTCATTCATGCATGGACCCTTCTAACTTTTAACTGTTGAGAATGAAACTGCTATGAACATGGGTGTACAAATACCTCTTCAATACCCTGCTTTCAGTCCTTTTGGGTAAATACCCCAAAGTGGGGTTGCTGAACCATTTATGAGTCTATGTTCACTCTTCTGAGGACTTGCCATCCCGTCGCCCATAGCGGCTGCACTTTTACATCCCCACCGGCGGTATATGAGGTTTCTCGTTTCTTTTCATCCTTACCAACACTTGTTATTCTCTGTTGTTGTTGTTGTTGTTTAATTTAATTTTTTTAATTTTTAATTTAATTTAATTTAACATCCTAAAGAGTGTGAGGCGGCATCTCATTGTGCTTTTGAGTTTCATTTCCCCGCAAATGTGCTCATTTGTCATTTGTATGTTTCCTCTGGAGAATGTCTATTTAAATTCTTTGTCTGATTTAGAATCGGGTTGTTTGTTTTGTTGTTCTGTTGAAAGAGTCCTAAATGCATGAAATGAGAAAGACAGGAGGAGCTGCTGCTATTTCCTAGGATAGCTGGCTACTGTGATTCCAGAGATGCTGACTGCTGCCACTAGGGACACTGGCAATAGTCAGAATCTAACAGTCACTGGATACTTAGATCCACTTGTGCTCGGCTGAACACCTTATACTTGTTAACTCATTCTGACTCTTGAATAAAATGAAAGGGTCCTTCCAGGATAGTTAGGGAATTTGGAATGGAAATGTACACACTGCCATATGTAAAATGGATGACCAACAAGGGCATACTGTACAGCTCAGGGAACTCTGTTCAACGGGTTATGTGGCAGCCTGGATGGGAGGGAGGGGAGTTTGGGGAGAATGGATACATGTGTATCTATGACCAAGTCCCTTTGCTGTCCACCTGAAATGATCACATTTTTAATCGACTATGCCCCAGTACAAAATAAAAAGTTTAAAAGAAATGAAAGGCAGGAGAAGCTGCCTTCTCTTCCTGCCATCT
This sequence comes from Dama dama, assembly GCF_033118175.1. Lineage (NCBI taxonomy): Eukaryota > Metazoa > Chordata > Mammalia > Artiodactyla > Cervidae > Dama > Dama dama. The sequence continues at coordinate 59,793,181 of NC_083691.1, read as the reverse complement.
TCTTCCTGAAGATGTGCCTATAAACGGTTATTGGGAATTGAGTGGGGGGCTGGTGCAGCCCCGCCGGGGAGCTGGTGGGAGGCTAGTGCTCACCACATCCAGGCCTGTCATGGGATTCCTGACCTCAGAGCAAGTCCAGTCCTTCAGAATGGAGACTGAGGGGCAGCTGTGTTTGCAAAGTGTCAGAGAAGGTAGAGTTTGGACAAAAGTCCTGAGAGTATGGTGGGTTTCGGGAGGGAGGAGGGAAGAGAACAAAGCTTCTAATGGGTCTTTCACGGTAGGTCTTCTATAAACTTTTCTGTTTTAATTTATAAATAAATCAAGGATTTATTAGGAAGGAGTGTTAACACCCTCACACAAGTGAGGCTGCTCAGAGCCCCTTGGACAACAATAATTGCTCAAAAATGCAGCCAAAGCCTGCCTGCTAATGTGACCCTAAGGACGAGTAGAAGAGAGCGGGAGGCATGGAAAAGCCAGTTGAGGGATGCAGTAGCCCAGGAGGCCAGAGGGACTCAAAGCCTGGCGGGACACCCAGGCCACCACTGACCTGAAGCGGGAGGGGACAGGAGCCCAGGGACGGTCCCAGGGAGCTGAGAAGGACCCCCAGCCGATAGTGCAGGGACGTGGACCTTGGCCCATGGTCATAGGGGCTGAATTCTGCCGACAGAAAGCACGAGCCCCGAGCCAGTGCTCCCAGGACCTGCAGGAAGGGTCAGGGCCCTGCTGGCACCATGGTTCTGCCCCGAGATGCCTGCTTGGAGCTCTCACTTCCAAAATCATCAGATGATTAGTGTGTGTCCTCTAAAGTGGCCGAGTCTGTGGTGCTCTATCTCTGGGGCAATGGCATTCACTCACTGGTCATGATTATAGACGGATACCACCCCTATCAGGTTCGTATGCTGAAGCCCTAATCTCCAGGCCCTCAGTGTGTGACTGCATTTGCAGACAAGACTTTAAGGTGGTGACTGAGTTAAGGTGAGGCCAGTAGGGTGGCCCTCATCCAACCTGGGTGCGTTCTTGTTAGAGCTGGAGATTAAAGCCAGGGCTGCCGCTGTAGTGAGTGAGGAGCAGCCTGCACACCCAGGAGAGAGACCTCGGGAGAGACCAGGCCGGCCACACCCGGGCCCTCCCCACCTCCAGAGCTGTGACAAAACACCTTTCTGTTGTGTAACCTGCTTAGTCTGTGGTGTGTGGTTACAACAGCCCAAGGGGACTATGACAAAGGCCTTTGCTGAAGCTTAGAAACCAACTGTTGAAATCATAAATGGAGGAAAAGAGTAAATGGTTCTTCCTGACTTTTCTATATAACTGTTCTGCTGAATACTTAATAGCAGATAAAAGAAGTTTCTCTTCATAGAATCATTCTAGCCAATAGATGAATAATAAATCATAGAATTGTAATGTTGCCTTGTAGCCCAAAGTGGTGAAAGAAGCTAGGCATTTATTATTCGTGGTTTCTGACATCCCGGAAAGAAAGACAAGAAGATACTGCACCCCTTGGTGACAGACATGCATCCTACAATGTGGCTCTGCCCCAAACATGAACCTGATTAAGCCTCAAAATCCAGCACCAACAATATCTCTACTTTTTTAGGTTCGTGAAAATTCTTTCTGGCTTGAGCTAATCAGTCCTGTCTACATAGTCGCACCTACATTACTAACAGTAAAGATTAAAAAAGTAAACCAATGCATTAAGTAAAGGATTTCTTTTAAGCCATATCCTTACCTTCAAGTCTCAGCTGAAAATCAGAGCCCAGAGGCTGGACCAAGGGTCAGTGAGCTCAGAGAGCATTTTCTAAGGATGTGGCCAGCTGCCCGGATGGCAACTGCCAAGGCTCAAATTACCTGAGTCAGGGGTCCTAGTGCCTGCAGGAGGTGGGGACCTTGTGGGGAGGGTTTGTGTCCCCCACGTGGTAACCCAGAACTTTTTGCTGTCAGGGGCACAAGCAGCTGCCCCAGAATTTTTTAGTCAAAGTTACTTAAGAAATAGGTGATATAAGAAAGACACTGACTCACTCTGTCCCCCTTAAAGATAAATCTCCCGGGTGAAGGGCCCTCCACTTCCCCGAATAAGAGGAAGAAGCATCCTTACCCCCAGAGACCCGGATTCAGGGCCAAGAAGGCTGGGTAAGTAAACCTATTTCCTTCTTCCCGATGGTGACACTTTCTCATCAATTTACCCCATGCCCCAAACTCTTTCTCTCTGTCACAAATTTGCTTGTTATTCACAAATTTATTTCTTTGTCTAAAGGTGTAAAAGCTGTCTATTTGTCACTTCTTCAGGTCTCATATTTCTATGGGCTCCTGTGTGTAAAATTTAAATTAGTTTTTTCTCCTGTTAACCTGTCTTATGGGCTTCCCTGGTGGCTTAGATGGTAAAGAATCTGTCTGCAGTTGGGAGACCTGGATTCCATCCCTGGTTTGGGAAGATCCCCTGGAGGAGGGCATGGCAACCCACTCCAGTATTCTTGCCTGGAGAATCTCCACAGACAGAGCAGCCTGGCGGGCTATAGTCCATGGGGTTACAAAGAGTTGGATATGACTAAACGACTAAGCTCACAGCACACAACCTGTCTTATGTTAAGTGAGTGATGAGACTGGCTTCTGTTTTTTCAGTTGGGATTATTTTACCTTAATCCTGGGTGGGATGGGGGCCAGTTGCCATGATTTTTCTGCTCCCTTTTAGTTAATTCTCAGAATTCTTGTTACCTTAACTGAGAGCTCTGCAATTCCATGATTGGACTTTTAAGATTGAAGTATAATTGACATGCAATGTCATATTAGTTTCATCATAATTGTATTTTGATTTTGGTTCAATGCTCCAGGATAGCAGTGGCTCTGTGATGGAGCAGAGGAAAGCAGGACCTTTCCAGTAAGCAGAACTGTTCCACAGGATATATGGCTCCTCATCCTACGCCACAAACTACACGTTCACGACATTGTACAATGTGGGTGGACCTTAAAGGCATTGTGTGAAGTCAGGTAAGACACACAAAGACAAATGCTGTATGGAATCACTTCACGTGGAATCTCTAAAAAATGTCGAACTCACAACAGAGTCAAAGTGTAAAATGGTGGTGCCAGGAGGACTAGGGAGATGCTGGTCAAAAGATACAAATTCCCAGTTAAAAGAGTTTGTGTACTTAGTACTCAGTGTGTACTAAGTCGCACCACTTGTGTTCGACTCTTTGCAACCCCGTGGACTGTAGCCTGCCAGGCTCCTCTGTCCATGGGATTCCCAGGCAAGAATACTGGAGTGGTTTGCCACGCCCTCTTCCAGGGGCTCTTCCCAACCCAGGGATCAAAGCCACGGCTCTTATGTCTCCTGTACTGACAGGCGGGTTCTTTATCATGAGTACTACCTGGGAAACCCATAAATTGTGGGATTTAATGCAGAGCATGGTGACTAGAGTTAACAATACTTGTCATACTTGAAAGTATATAATAAACGTTCTCATCGCAAAGAAGTAATTGTAATTATGTGATGCTCTGGTGGGGGTCATTTTGTGATGTGTACTTGTGTCAAATGGACACCTTCTACACCTTAAACTTACACCATGTAACATACTAATTATATATGAACACATCTAGAAAATAAGTTTAAAAAAACATCTTTCATTAGTCAGGATCATCTAAATGTGTTCCTGCTTTTTAAGGGCTAACAATCCCACCCCCTTCCAAATTAATACCATTTTGTTTTCAATGTTTTAATCCATTTCATCTGAAGGACTAACTGAAGAAAGAGTCATAAGTCCATCCTCTCTACGTTTTTATTACTCACAGTTGGCGTCTCCAGGCGAGCAGACTGGGAACTGGGTCCTGGTTTGGCAGAGGGAGACTTGAGCGCCCTGCAGGCTGTCTGAGCTCAGCTGAGGACGGGCAGCAGGAGGTCCAGTCACCTTGGACCTCTCCTTGAGGCACGTGGCCCCACACTCAGCACTGCGGCTGCCTGGGCCTGACACAGCTTCCTTGTCCAGGGACTGGCCTCCTCCCATCAGGGCTCTGACTCAGCGTTTACTCTCGATAGCACTGACACACCTGGTCCAGAGGTGGGCTTCTGTCCTCTGGGGACCAGCGGCACTAGGTGCCTTGTCTCCAGTGCAGGGGGGTGGGACTGAGAGAATAGTTTTGTGGACACCAGTCCACAGCAAGAGGACGAGCCTTCTCTCCACTTGTCGGGAGACCTAAGGGGCCACTGGGGATGACTGTTAGCTTGAATAGTTGCTCCTGGAATCTCTATAAGGTTTTAGAAAGATGCCAAGTGCTTGGGGGGTGGCAGAGAAAGCTGGAGATTCTGTACAAAGATGAGAGACCCTCAGAAATAAAGGAGAGAGAACAAAAAGAGGTACTGAGATTTTGTAGTAGATTCTGTAGTAGCCATCAGTCTATCATCCATCCATCCTTCAGCCATTCATGTGCCCATCTATCATCCATCCACCCATCCATCCTTCCATCCATCCATCAATCATCTGCTCATCTACCATCCATGCACCCACCCATCCATCCACCCATCCATCTATCATCTATCCATCCACCCACCCATCCATCAATCATCTGTTCATCTATCATTCATCCACTCACCCATCCATCCATTCATGCACCTATCATTCATCTGTCCATCCATCCATCCATCATCCGTCCATCTATCATTCATCCACCCACCCATCTGTCCATCATCTCCCCATCCATCCATTTGTCATCCATCCATTCATTCTTGCACCCATCTATCATCCAACCATCCATCTGTCCATCCATCCATCCATGGAAGGTGAGGAAGAGGGAGTCTGAATCCAGGAGGCCCTGTGAGGTGTCTCTGTGTCACCATGCCCCATGCTCAAGGTCAATGGAAAACAACAGCAACCCCTCCCAGGAGGACAGCTCATGGTCCAGACCCTTCAGCAAGGAACCCTGAGGTCCCAGGTCAGAATCATAACATTGAGCTGCTTGCTGGGGGCAAAGGGGCATCGGAGCAGGTGGTGGGAGAGGCAGTTACAGAGACAAGGACTGTGGTCAGCAGATGAGTTCCTCCTTATTGTGTTATGTGTGTGTTTACATACAAATATCTTTATTTCCTCCCCTCTTGTGTCCTTTATCATGTAACATACGATTCATTGACTTTTCATCATATTATTTAAGTATTAATTTTATATCATAACATCAGTTTGAGCAAGCTCAGGAGTTGGTGATGGACAGGAAAGCCTGGTGTGCATCAGTCCATGGGGTCATGAAGAGTCTGACACAACCAAGAGACTGAACTGAACTGAACATTAGAGTATACAAGTTATGGGAGATGAAGGAGAAAAATGCCCAGGAAAGCCATGCTTCCATGAACAGAGGTGGACCTGAGGGGCAGTAGATGGATGGGGTGGGGATGAGGTGAGAGGGACTTAGGCTATAAACATCTCTGAGTCTTAGGGGCCAGAGGTCGGACAGTGGGACTGTCTCCCTAGAAGCTGGAAACACAACAGCCCTGGAGAAGGTTGGGGGTACAGGAGTGATCCACAGAGGTGGCATTTAGAGTTTTGGAAGCAAGTGGAGTGTGTATTCATGTTGAATTCCAAATCTATAGGCTCCAGGTGCAGGAAGCTTAGACAGGTTGGCTGCCTATAGTCTTTAGTCTCCTCCTTACAAAGGAGCCCAGTGTCTCAAAAAGAAATGTATTAATCAACATATTAATGTATTAATCACATATGCATGCATGGTCACTTGCTCAGTCATGTCTGACTCTTTGCGATGGACTGTAGCGCCTCTGTCCAGGGGATTCTCCAGGCAAGAATACTGGAGTGGGTTGCTGTGCCTGCCTCCAGGGGATCTTCCTGACCCAGAGATCGAACCTGTGTCTCTTATGTCTCCTGCATTGGCAGGTGTGTTCTTTACCACTAGCACCACTTGAGAAGCCCCATTAATCAACTCCAATATAAAATAAAAAGGTAAGCAAAATACATGTTTGGTGGAATTCACCTGTGGAGAACAGAAAAGCAAATGCCTGGGGATTAGTTGACGGTGGTACCTGCTCTTGTAAGCTTGCAGGAGAAGCAGAGTCAGGCCCTGCCTGAGCATTCGAGATACGGAAGAACTCAGCCCCACTGACGGCTGACACACTGGTCACGATTTCCAGAAACAATGCTGACATCCAAGGCCTCTCACTGGAAGTGGACAGCCTTCCTGTGTGAAGATTGTTCAGACTGCTTCACGATTTCAAAGTGGTTTTTTCAATTTTAGATCCATGTAGAGAAAACTGTTTTCCCACGTGGTTCATTGGTAAAGAACCTGCCCTCCAATACAGGAGACACAGAACAAGTGGGTTCAAACCCTGCATTGGGAAGAGCCCCTGGAGGAGGGCGTGGCAACCCAGTCCAATATTCTTACCTGGAGAATCCCATGGACAGAGGAGTCTGGTGGGGTGTAGTCCATGGGGTTGTAAAGAGTCAGACATGACTGAGAAGCTAGCACTTTCATAGACATAACTGCATACCAACCTGAATGCCCCAAGGCTGTTTATAAAGGAACATCTTCAGAAAACTAAACATGCTTTTGGGGGTTGAGGGGCTCGGCAAACCTCAGTGTGAATTCTCATGGCATGGGGCATTCACCTCCATCTTCTCTAGGTGCTGTATCTCAGTTCCTCGGCTCAGACCTAACCCGAGTCTGTGCCCCTCCCCCCCATCACAGCAGGACTTGTTCCCCGAGTAGGGGACGTGCTATCCTGGGACCCCCACCAGCTGGGTCCCCTCCCTCTGCCCCACGGGGAGTGGGTTCCCTGTGGTTTCACCTGAGAGGCCACGTGTCGGGGAGCAGGCACACACACACAGAGGATTATCTGTCCTGTGGTTAATGATTTGCATGCTTGCTTAGAAGGTGAAAGACCACAGGCTGCAGACAGGGTTGACTCAGGTCCTTGGAGGAGGAGGTGGCTCTCTGTACCTGACAGGAAAGCGGCACGCCTACAGAGGGAAACTTCCCAACTTTCTTTCTTTTCTTTACTTGTTTTTTGACACATCTATTTTTTTTAAAAAAATTTATTCAGGTCTAGTTGATTTGCAATGTTGGGTTAGTTTCAGGTGCAAAGCAAAGTGAATATATCCACTCTTTTTAGATTCTATTCCCGTATAGGCCATTACAGAGTATCAAGTAGATCTCCCTGAGCTGTAGAGTAGGTTCTCATTAGTCATCTATTTCCTGACTCTTTTAAAACAAAGCACTGACCTTAGTACAACTTGTGTGAATGAGGGCGGACGCTTCCTTGAGCAGGCTTTAACAAGGAGAATCAGGACACGTGAAACTAAACGACTCAGCCATCCTGACAGTTCTAAGAGCTGCTGCTAAATCGCTTCAGTTGTGTCTGACTCTGGGCGACCGCATGGACGGCAGCCCACCAGGCAACCCCGTCCCTCAGATTCTCCAGGCAAGAATACTGGAGTGGGTTGTCATTTCCTTCCTCAATTCATGAAAGTGAAAAGTGAAAGTGAAGTAGCTCACTCGTGTCCGACTCCTAGAGACCCCATGGACTGCAGTCCACCAGGCTCCTCCGTCCAAGTGATTTTCCAGGCAAGAGTACTGGAGTGGGTTGCCATTGCCCTCTCTGAATTCTAAGAGCATCTGTCTACAAAGAATAACATGGTGCTGATTCCTCCAGAGACAGGACGGTCACCTTGTCCTGGAGGTAGGTGCCCGTGGTGCTGGCTGTTCTCTTCTATTTCATTTCTCTTGGGCTAATTTGGGGCTTCTTTCCTATCTCTCCAAAAAATCTACCTGGAATATATTAATAAAACCTCCTTGGCTTTCTGGCCTATATTTGCCCCGAGATCCTATGGTTTGGTTCCTGGACTTGAGACCATCTGTGTCTCAGTCTGAGCCTCAGACCCCGCTCCCCCCACCCCTCCAGGCCCTGAGCCTCGAGGCCTGGGGTCTCTGTGAGTGAGGCCCTCTCTGTCTCTCGCTCTGGACCTCAGGGGATAAGACCTGGTCCCTCTTGCATTCTCCAGGGCCCTCTCCTCATCTCTTTGCATCTCTCTTGTGTTGAAGGTCTGGGCTGACCCTTTTCTCTCTTTCCTCCAGCCTTGACCCCCGGAAACTCACCAGGTGGTATGCTCTAATGTTGGGATTAAGTCGTGCGTTCACTTTGCTCCAGCTCTTCACATGGCTGGGCCTCTGTGAACTACCGAGCGATTTAACTTTAAACTTCTTTCTACTCAGGGTTTGATTGTATTTTGAGTATCTTAGGACATGGGTTCTACAGACAGTGTGCAAAGCTCAGGATGAAAGGGAGGGAGTCATTTTTTTCGGCATCCTGATGGTGAAGCTCACATGTCTAAAGTCAGTGAGGAGGCCTCGTTGGGCCCCGAGACTCAGAGGGCCGTGCGGAAGGTCAGGGTGCTCCCAGCCATCTTCCTCTCATAGTCCTTGTCGAAGTCCTCGTTCTGAGCCACGGTGAAGTAGTTCTTCCAGTCCCCAGGCATTCCTGCAAGGAGGCGAAACCTCAGTGATTCCGGGGAGAGGGGTGGGTAAGGATGCACCCAGGGGCTGGCACAGGGTAGATTATGGGGTCTGCTCCTCGGACACTGTTGGGAGTGTCGCCAACCGCACAGGTGCGGGAGCCGGAAGCATGACCAGGAAACAGGAAGGGGCTGGAGTCCGGTCCAACCTCTGAGCATGTGGGCCTCCCTCACTCCCTCTCTCCATCCCTCCCTTGTGTACCTCGCCTCATGAACGGGGAGATGGAGTGGTCCATGATGCTGGTGGGCAGCGTGGTGTAGTTGGCCATCGGGTTCTCCTTCATGACCTCAAAGGACGTGTGATGGATGATTTTGTCCAGAACTTCCTCCGACACCTCTTTCTCCAGGAACTTCAGGATCTTCTGAATTTCCCGCTTTGGATCCTGCATGTGGAACAGTCACAAAAAGCCAAGTAGTTAGGGGTTTTCCATGAAGGGGTGATGTTCTGTTAGATGAACTGTGTTTGGGGAGGGACGGCTTAAGGGAGCAGCTCAATTACAGTCAACGTGTCTTCCTTGGGAGAATGACTGTGGATGGCGCTGGATGGTCCTGGGGAGGAAGAACTTAGACATGAGGGCTCTCCTAGCCCCAGGGAGGCTGACCGAGAAGGAGGGGGGAGAAACATGAGCACAGCCCTGCAACACCTGTCTGGAAGCATGCTGCCTGCATGCACGCATGCAGGGTGAGCATGGGCTTCAGGGCAGGGAGCGTGTCCCCTGGAGGAGGAGATGCAGAGGCACAGAAAGAGGGGAGTGACTCTAGGACCAGAGATGGCTCAGCAAGTTAAACACAAGTTCTGTCAGAGGCAGAATTCAGGGACCTCACACTGACCCAGAAGCAAAAGCCCTTGTGGCCTGTTCTTTCTGATCACGGACATGCAGAGAAGGACCTTTGGCATCTGACCAGATTCCAGAGAACCTTTCAGCACAGGTCCAGGGGTGGTTTTGTAATTCTAGGGCACTGATCCCTGGGTTCAAGAGTACCGTGTGATGCCCTGGACACTCGATGAGTGGGACCACGTGGGACCAGTCCTGCCAGCGTCTGTGTGGACTAAACTTCAGTGTGTGGAGTGGGTTTGGGGTGTGGATGCCAGGAGCTTTACAAGTCAGCTTCTAAATCTTCCCGGGAATATCCTGAGACACAAAAAGAGCTGATTTGCATTTTGTAGGCAAAGAAACATGGTTTGTGAGTGGCAGGATTAATCAGATTGTAAAAGTGCGTGAGATTTCCTGAGTGGAGGATCATCTGAAAATTGTGAACAGAAGCAAAGTTGGAAGATTTTTAAAGAAAAAATATATGACATTTTGATTCCACTTGTTTGACTTAATATGAATAGAATGCTAGATTTCTAATTAAAAAATACAGATGCAATGAGCAACAAAGATTTACTATATAGCACAGGGAACTATAGTCAATATCTTGTCATAACCTATAATGGAAAATAATCTGAAAATAATATATGTGTATATGTATAACGGAATCACCTTGCTGTGCACTTGAAACATTGTCAGTCGACTATACTTCAATAAAATAAATATATTAAGGAAAAAATAAAGATTAGAGAAAGAAAAAAGAAAACGAGAGAGAAAAAACGAAAAACAAAAGTAGTTGCATTCTTTGAGGATAAAGCTGAGTTGGACAGGGCATCAGGAAGAGAGGCCTGGTGTGGGCAGTCCGCGTGCAGGTGTGACTATAATTTGATCCCTCAAGGACACGGCAGCGGTGGTCGCATGGTCCTCACCTCCTTCATGTCCTCGTAGAAGAGGTAGAGGATGCGATGCTGGTCCTTGGCGTGCCACCAGCCCTTCACGTGGTCGTACCAGGAGCCCCACAGCACTAACGGGAGGGAGAAAGGAGGGGGTGTCAGTATTAACCTGAAGCTTCTGAAATGAGCACTGGCATCTCTAATGAAAGAGGACATTTGAAAAACACAACTAGAATTCTTATTTGCAGAGACAGGGTTTTATTTGTTTTTTTAGGGAGTTGATTAAAATTGCCCTGGATTCTGTGGCTTCTGTTCCCACCCTTGAATTTATTCCCCTATGAGAAACTGTCCCGAGGGCAGGAGGCAGGTCTGTGTTCCCCTTACATTGCTGCATGGGGCCAGACCAGTGTTTTGAGATAAATACTGGTCCCCAACATGCTGATTAAGGGAACAAAGGCCCATATAGTCCAAACTATGGTTTTTCCAGTGGTCATGTACAGATGTGAGAGTTGGACCATAAAGAAGGATGAGAGCCGAAGATTTGATGCTTTCCAACTGTGGTGTTGGAGAAGACTCTTGAGAGTCCCTTGGACTGCAAAGGGATCAAACCTATCAATTCTAAAGGAAATCAATTCTGAATATTTATTGGAAGGACTGATGCTGAACCTGAAGCTCCAATACTTTGGCCACACGATGCAAAGAGCTGACTCACTGGAAAAACCCTGACTCTGGGATAGATTTAGGTCAGGAAGAGAAGACGGTGATAGAGGATAAGACGGTTGGATGGCATCACCAACTGAATGGACGTGAATTTGACAAACTCTGCGGGATGGTAAAGGACAGGGAAGCCTGGTATGCTGCAGTTCATGGGATTGTAGAGTCAGACACGACTGAGCAACTGAACACCACCACAGGCTGACTGTGAAGAGAAGCTGTGAATCCATTCTGAAGAATCCCAGTGACCAGATGTTTGGGCCCCTTTACTGTCTGTGATGGAGAATGGGGGAAGGGGGTGCACAGTGTCCTCCCCTGGCCCCCAAGCCACCCCCACCCTCCTCCCGCTGCGAGGTTGACCCTGTGGTCAGTCACTGGATCCTCTGTCTTCTGGGCCCCACCCGGGGCCAGGGGTGTGTGCAGGGTGATTCTTTCCCTGCAACTCCCTGTGGCTGACTGTCTCCCTAGGAACTGCCTCAGCACCTGGCCATGCCCCTGGATCCTGCACCATCACCTGTGAGTTTGTTACCCTCTACCCACAGTGTTCTAAGTAGTATCTTATTGTGACCTCTGGACAGTGACCCCTGAACAGTAACCCAGTCTGGGCAACACCTGTGTCCTCCCAGAACCTCGAGCAGCCCAGTCGCTCAGCAGAAGCCATGCCTCTCTGATATGTGGGTGATTGAAAACGGAGGCATGGACCTCAATTTCCTTTCGCTCACCTTTCCCACCTTTGAAGGTCTCGATATACTCCTCCCAGGAGCCAGGGTCTGGCACCATCTTATTCATTCTTGAGAAATGGTAGTAGGATACCAGGCAGTCCTTGGCGTTCCTGGCCACATAGATGATCTGAAATCAGCCAGGAAAGGGATGGACACAGAGAACAAGACAGGAAAGGTTACTGTTCAGGAAGAGCCCATGTTGTTTGAAGGACCTTAAACCTTCGACCTTAGCCCGTGCTGTTAGATGGACCCTGGGTTGGGAAGATTCCTTGGAAACACCCATTCCAGTATTCTTGGGGCTTCCCTGGTGGCTCAGATGGTAAAGAATCTGCCTGAAATGTGGGAGACTCAGGTTCAGTCCCTGGGTCAGAAACAGCCTCTGGAGAAGGGAATGAATACCCACTCCAGTATTCTTGCCTGGAGACTCCCATGGACGGAGGAGCCTGGGGGCTACAGCCCATAGAGTCGCAAAGAGCTGGACACAACTGAGCGACTAACACTTTCACTTTCCCCAACCTCAGGTCCTTAGACTGGTACCTCCTGTCAGATCAGTAGCATTAGATTAGAAATAAGGTGCACAAAAATGTAATGCGCTTGAATCATCCCCAAACCATCGTCCCCGCTCCCCACCCTGGTCCGTGGAAAAATTGTCTTCCCTGAAATCAGTCCCGGGTTCCAGAAAGGCTGGGGACTGCTGTCTTGGACCATCCTGTCTGAGTGACTAGACCTATGTTTTCTGTGACCCTCTCCAGTTTGCCCGGCACAGTTCTGATTACAGCTGTGGTCTAAGCAGAGTCGGTGACAACACGCCCTTTCTCTCAGGTGTCCTGCTCAGCATGACAAGTGCTACAATCACCCTCCCTCTGCTATTTCCAGGATGGGGGAGGCCACGAGGTGTTACTCAGGTGGGGAGAGGAAGGTCCCATTGGCTGTCACTGAGCAGGGTGTCTACCCTAGTTGTAGGGCGGGGCTGCCTCTGCCTTCTGAGCACCCAAGGAATTGCCTCCTCACAGTGACCATCATCCCTGATAAGATCGCGGGACCCCAGTACCACTGGAGCTGCTGGTGACCTGTCCCCTTCTGGGAGAGGCAGAGCTGCTTCTGAGCTTGTCCCACCACCCTTCCTCCTACCCGCCACCCAGGCTGCCCTGGGCTGTAAAGGCCTTTTTTTGGGAAAGGTGTTTTGGAAAATTTTGTGACCAAGTCTGCACTGTGAATTGCAGGACATGGGAAGGTATGTTTACAGTTTTGATAGAGTCACAAATTGCTTGTTTTTTTTTTCCTTCTGAGTTGAGTGAGTTCTCCATATACTTTGTATATTAACCCCTTGTCAGATATAGGATTTGCAAGTATTTCCTCCCATTAGGTTTCCTTTTTCTTATGTTGGTGGTTTCCTTCGCTGTGCAGAAGCTTTTTAGTTTGATGTAGTCTCACTTGTTTATTTTTGCTTTTGATGTCAAATCCAAGAAAATCATTGTTGAGACTGATATCAAAGAGTGTACTACCTGTATTCTTTTCTAGGGGTCTTGTGGTTCCAGGTCTTCCATTCAGATCTTTGATCCATCTTGAGTTAATTTTTGTCTGGTGTGAGAGAGTGGTCCTGTTTCATTCCTTTGCATGTGGGGTCAACTGTCAGATGTAGAAGTAGAGACACAAAGTAGGCAGGGGCTCTGGGGGAGGAGTCCATGGATGGTTTCTCAAGCATGTTCCCTGTGTTTTGCATACTCAGCAGACCAGCCCCCTGGGTAGGGGGTGGGGGGAGCTGTTTCCATCTGGTCAAATTAGCACAGGTCTTGGGGCCTTGGCTCCTCCTGTGAGCCCAGCACTGCAGGCACCCTGCCCTTTGCCTCTTTCCTCCCACTGGACAGCCCTCCAGTGTCCACCAATATTCTCAGAAAACCCAAAGGGATGCCCAGCAGCAAGGTCTTAGGATCAAGTAAACACATTTCTCAATGCTTATGTTGGTTATCACCTTTTTTTTTTTTTTTTTTGCAAATTGAAGCTGAGTAATCAGAATGCGGGAAGCCCTGGCTGGATGGGGACCTGCTGAAATGCCTCTGGTCTGGAGTCAGATGTCCAAGTGGGCGCGAAGGCCACATGTTCGCATGTTCTGAGTCTGCCGTCTATCTGTGTGAGTCTCTGGCTGTTGATGTGACAAATTGTCCCAGGTGGAGAGCCTTAAAACAGCAAGAGGTTGGTTCTCTTACAGTCTGGAGCTCGGGGTCACTGGAATGGTTTCCAGCTGGCCATGGGGCTGGTTCCAGGGCAGGAGACGAAATTCCCTGCAGTTCCTGGAACCTGAGGCCATCTGTGCGCCTCGGCCTGGACTCTGCCCTGAAATCGCCCCCATTTCTGCATCAGGTGTCACATCCTTCACGTTGTCTTTCCACCTTCTCGCCTCCTTCTCATCAGGATCCTTGTGACGATGCTCAGGGCTGTCCAGGTAACCAGAGGATCTTCGGTCTCAAGATGCTCAACTTAATCACACCTGCCAAGTGCACTCTACAGGTGAGGTGCATTTGTGGGGTTTGGGAGGGGCTAGGATGCAGGTGTCTTTGGGGAACTCCATTTAGCTCACTGCCCCATTGTAACAGGAAAATCTCGGACTAAGCTTGCCCACATCTTCTCCTACTCAAATAATCCACAGCTCTCAGCAGATAAAAGAATGTGCTGTCATGGAAATTTTGACATTTTAGAAGGCCTGGTTTCAAAAAGAAGCTGTTAATCTGATGACAAAACACATGCTAGCAGGTCTTCTGACTTTGAGTCTAAAAACATCATTTGGAAATAATATTAGTTCTAGAGCAGCAAAATTATCTTAAGTGTCTGTGGGGATAAATCAAGATATTTTCAAAGTCATGGTGACCTGGGTGATGATGAGGGTAGCAAATAGGGTGATGGCATTTGATATATGGAAACCTGTGACACCTCTGATGGGAGATGGATGAGATGAGGTGATGGAGTGCCATGGAAACCAGAGCAGAGAAACTCAAAAGCAGCCACTCACACTGCATCTCCGAGCTCTGCACTAAGTAGAGAGTGTCTTGGCTAAATAGCTTTGACCGTGTAGCTCCCCTGGAAAGGGCTCAGCCCAGAGCATGGAAGGGTCTGTGGTTGGGTCTGCAAAGTAGCCTGCCCACAGGAAGATGGACAGTTCAACCGAGGCAAGCATTTAACTCTGCAAGTGTTTGTTGCGCTTTTCTTTGCAAATCTCTAAGCTGATATTTGGGGTATAGTCTGTATTTCATTGACTTCCAGACTCACTGATGAAGCTGACACCAAAAGCAAAACAAAACACTAGTACATTCAGTGTGCACTGCATTTATGGGGTCTGAATTTGCTAAAACAAAAATTTAAAAATAGAGGACAGAGTCATGGCTGTCGCTGGGAGCTTATCCATGATGGGGATGATTTCCAGACATCATATGTGGTCCTGGGCCCCCCACCCTCAGGGGTCTCCCTACCCCCTCACGGGTTTTCCCTAAATAAAGCCCCTTCACACCTTACTCAGCCCTGGCTTGGCTCCTAGAGGAGTCACACTGATATGACTGCCTCCCCAGGAAGCAGGCGCCCTGCCTCATCGCTCACTGTCTGAACATGACTCAGCTGACAGTTGATGAGGATGGCGCTGCCTGGAGTCTAGTCTACTGGTACCTAGAAGGGGTATTCTGGGAGAAAGATGGATCCAGGGTAGAGTGGTGGGCACTGGGAGGGGTCTCAGGTTACTGCCCATCTGGAACCTCCACTGGGCACCTATCTTTTGAGGCCCATGGCTGTTTCCTCTTACATGGAGACAGTCTGTGAGTATTCGGATCAAGCCTGGCTGTCCTTACCTTTGTGTTCTCTTTCCAGAAGGAAGGTGGGAGCATCTGAACAGGGAGGTGCGTCTTCAGAGTCCTCGGAGAAGGCATCTTGTTGGCGAGATCCAGACCTGCAACAAGGCCGCTGCTCAACTAACACTTCTCATCCACATCTCTGTTGTTTTGCCAGCGTCTGGAGTTACACTCACCACGTGCTCGGTACCCCCCACCTGACTCCACATTGCAAATTACATCCTAGGCTGGTGGCCTGCCCAGTGTCACCAAGTTATATGTCTTGATATAAAGCTACAGTCATCAAACAGTGTGGTACTGGCACAAGGAGGGACATGTAATGGAACAGAGCAGAACAGAAAACTCAGAATGCACCCATATGTGTGTGTTAGTTGTTCAGTTGTCTCATTCTTTTGCAACTCGTGCCAGGCTTCTGTGTCCATGGAATTCTCCAGGCAAGAATACTGGAGTGGGTTGTCATTCCCTTCTCCAGCAGATCTTCCCAACCCAGAGATCGAACTGGGTCTCCTGTATTGCAGGTAGGTTGTTTACCACGTGAGCCACCAGGGAAGCCCATACATAGAAGGTAAAATTCAATACTTGTGAAGGGGCCATGGCAATTAGATGTGAGAAAAGATAAATTTTTTTTGCCTGATGGTGCTGGAATGACTGGCTCAATCAATCATGGGTTTTCAACAGGCCGTATTTTTAGAAATTTTTAGGGATGATTAGAGTTTGAGAGGTTTAATAACATGCTCAAGGTTGTCCAGATAAGAATCCAAACCAGAACTGTTTGAGTCCAAAGTCTCTGTCTTTTCACCATCAGGTTGGGTCCTACTGCAAAGCTACCCTTTGCTGCTATTTACTCTCTAAAAACACCCCCTTACAGACTTATGGACACAGCGAGGGAAGGAGAGGATGGGATGAAGTGAGAGAGTAACACTGACATGTATGCACGACCATGTGTGAAACAGATAGCTAGTGGGAAGCTGCTTAGAGCCCAGGGAACTCAGCTCCAGGCTCTATGATGACCTAGAGGGGAGGGATGCAGGGCTGGGAGGGAGGTTCAAGAAGGAAGGGACATGCGTATACATATAGTTGATTCAGGCTGATGTATGGTGGAAACCAACACAATATTGTAAAGCAATTATGCTCCAATTAGAAACAAATCTAAAAAAACACACCCTTCATTCCTAATTGGTTGCCAGCTCTTCAAAGGTGCTTTCTCCTGTATTTCTTAGTATCTTTGGTGTGAAGTGCATCATTTGTTGATATTAATAACAGAGGGACTGTGTATAATTTAACTTGGATCCCTGGCAGACAGGTCAGAGATGAAACACAGCAGAAGCCAGTCCTCCCGGAGCGGGCAGACCTGACCCAGGGGTGAGGTCCCTGGTCACTGGAGGCCAGCCGTCCTCAACCCTGCCTCCACTGTGTGGAACGGTCCTGCCTGCTCTTGAGTCCTCGAGAAATCACAGGAGACGTGCTCTCTGAAGCTGCCCAGTCCCATATTTCAGCAGAGGGACTGAGGGGTCTTTTCTCACAGCTGACGGAGGTGTGTTGACCTGAATCATCCTCAGACTCCTTCCCAGCAGAGGGCACAGCCCCACAGGCCCAGGCGGCACATACCTGAGCTGAGGGGCGGGGGGAGCGCCCACTCGATGAAAGGGTGCCGGTCAAAGGTGTTGGCCCGCTGACACTTCTGCAGATCCCCGTCATTCTGGATCATGTCCACGATCTCCTGGGTCCAGGTGGTACCTGGAAGAGTTACTTATCCTTAGTTCTGCCTGCTCTCTGGGCAACTCCATTCTACATCAGTTATTCCCACATTCAGGAAAACCTACCTCTGCTTATGTTGAGTACCTGCGTGACTCCCAGGGTGGATGGGCCTCTGCTCTGAACCCCTGTGCCCACAGCCAAGGGCTCCCCCACACCTGTCTTCTCGTGAGACTGAGAGTTCCACTGAGTAGGGGCTGGCCTTTTGACCCTCTGTCCCTCAGACCTCATACGTGCCATAGGGTTTTGAACCTAATAAATGTAGCTTGAGAGAAAGCATATTGACTCAAAGGAATGTCAGGAGATACAAAGTTGAGACAAATACTATCTGTGCCCCAACAAGCTTCCAGTCTTGTTGGAGGAGATACAATATGCCGAAGACTGCTTCTAGCCTAGTTAATACCCATTCTCCCCATCTTTCTCAAGTTAATAGATCCTCAATTTTTACCAGGGCATATAGCTAAAGGTTGGGCTGCCCAGATGGTGCTAGTGGTAAAGAAACCACCTTCCAATGCAGGAGACTCAAGAGACAGATTTGATCCCTGGGTCAGGAAGGTTCCCTGGAGGTTGTCATGGCATCCTACCCCAGTATTCTTGCCTGGAGACTCCCACGGACAGAGGAGCCGGCAGGCTACCGTCCATGGGTTCACAAAGAGTTGGACATGACTGAAACCACTTAGTGTGCATGCAAGCACATAGCTAAAGGCTATATAAAAAGATTATTTTCTCAATCTTTCTTGCTGCTAAAGGTGGCCATGCCATTATATTTTGGGAAGGTGTCTTTAAAGGGCAGGAACATGACCTCATTCCCCTCTTCCTGCCTCCTTGTTGCTGTTTGGAACATGCATGTGATGGCTGGAGCTCCAGAAGTCATATTGGGTTGTGAAACCAAAAGCTAAGCCTATAGATGGTGGGCCAGAAAGTTCAAAGACCTAGGGTTTCTGAGGATCAGTGCAGCCACCATTGCAGGCCTGGGCTTTTAACCTCCAGAGTGCTTTTACTTTTGAGTTTCCTGATACATATAGCCACACTGAATCCTAACTGATGCAGATGTGTGGGTGGACAAAGAGCTAGCCCATGTGCCCTACCCACTACCTGTCTATTTTCCTTTTCATACCAAAGGCATTTATTGCCCCTGACTCTTAGCTAAGCCTGGCTCTCATTGATATATAAGACAATACACTGACAACTGAGAGGTCTCCAGTGAGGACCATGAAGACTGTACAAAGGGCCCCAGGAGTTCATAGGAGGAGGGTCGCCCACTGTGGATGGGTAGGTGGACTCATCTGAGCTGGTCTTTTGGAGAGGAAAAGTCAGAGGGGGAGGAGAGTGTTCACTTGTATTAATAAGCCAGAGCATCGGGGAGAGGGAACCTCGGAGCTAGGGTTAAGGTGGGCATATTCTCATGCTAGAAAGCTTAAGCAGGACTCATGGGGATGGGGGATGGGGTGTGGGTATAGTGGGGATTGAGAGGTCGTGGGGGAGGTGGGGGAACATAGCTATAGAGAGAGTTCTGGGAGAGTCTGGGGGTTGGCTGCATAATTTCCAAGATGAAGGGAGAGCAAATTTCTGCTCTGAGATGCAGTGCCAATTTGAATTCAGATCTGAGCAAGAGACATGCAAGCCAGACAAAGATGACTTTTTAGAAACTGAGAGCTCCCAACAGGAGTAAGCAGGAGCAGTCCCTCCTTCCCATCTAGTTTTCCCAGCAGGCCTGGCTGGCAGTGCTGTGTGGTAGGAGCAGTGTGAGGCTAGGGAAGGCGTCCTGAGCCATGGAGGAGAGACACGCGCGGTGACATGGCCAGTTAGGAACTATGGGGCAGGGGCGCCCCCTGCGACCTTCCTGGTTCTGAGCATCTCGGACTCTTCTTGCAGCGTCCATTAGCCACCGAGAGACATTCTCAGGCTGGTTACAGCTGAAAAATTCTCTACCTTCCTTGGCCCTACCGCTTGAATGATACATACATAACTGAGGGGCTTCCATCTCACCCTCCATCCAGCCCTCTGGGTTCTGAGGTCTCTGCTCCTCCAGCTGCAGAGCCTGGCCTCTCTGCTTCTTCCCTTCTGGTTCTCCCTACAAGCTTCTCTCCCTTTGTAGGATTCTGTAAGTGTCACTCCACCCCACCCCCGACTCCTTCCCTCTGTACTCATGCAGGTTTGGACTAACACTACTTGCGCTTTTCCCAGTGGGGCAAAGCGCTCAGTTCCAGCTCCATCTCCATGTGCAGGAGAGCCTGGGGAGGAGGACAGGCTTCCCCTAGGAGCTTCCTGCTGTTCCTCAGACTCTGAGCTTTCATGTGATTCTGTGGGAGGCTGGCCTTCTCTTCCTCTATCAGGAACTGAAATAAAAAGGAGGCTCGTGGACTCTGGGGGTTTGGAAGGCATCAGTAAGAGTGGTTTTCATTTTTCCAGGAACTGTGTGCTAAGTCACTTTAGTTGTGTCCAACTCTGCAACCCTTGGATTGTGGCCCCTCAGCCTCTTCTGTCCATGGGATTCTCCAGGCAAGAATACTGGAGTGGGTTGCCCTGCCCTCCTCCAGGGGATCTTCCTGACCCAGGGACTGAACCCACATCTCCTTTGTCGCCTGCATTGGCAGGCGGGTTCTTTACCACTAGTGCCACCTGGGAAGCCAGGGTCTGGCCCTGGTGAAAACCTACAATTTTAAAATCTGAGGAACCCCCAGGCATCCCAGCTCTACTGAAGCCCCCAACCTCAACTTTCTTCAACCTACCTGCCTTTGCGTAGGTTGCAATGAGAAGGTCATCAGGCTTGGCTTGAAAATTCCAGATTTTGTCCCAGTTATCGCTTATCATCTTGGTCATGAGGATTCCATTCACTTCCTTGGTTTCCGGTTGCAGGTATTTATCCTCCAGGTGGAGATCTTTCATCTCCTCCAAAGACATCTTTGTCGGTGAAACTATTTCACTGGTACATAAAAGAAAGGGTTGGTTGTGTCATTTCTAAAGCTTTGAACAGTCATTCCTTTTTATAATTTAAGATTCTCTGAGAAACTTAGGAGAGATGTGTTGGAAATTCATTATTATGTTTAATATTAACCTAAGAAGTGAGAGAAGTAAAAACTGTGGGACCTTGAACATTTTAAATAACTTCATTATTTAAAATGTATAAATTGGAAAGAACAGAATGTTTTATTTAAAGCTGGTTCTTCACATTTTCCCCCAAATATAAAACAAACAATCTTCTTCATTAGGAAGAAATTGGGAAATTTTAAAAAATAATTTTCAAAAGATGGTTGCAGGCAACAGACTAGTATTGTGTGATTCTGTTTCCACACCTGCTTTCTGTTACTCTGTGCCCCATGACCTTGGGATGTCTACACATGAAAAATCTGACTTGCTAAAGAACAATGTCAATTTTTTAAGTTCAAATGGATTCCTAATTTTTCGAATAGAAGCTATTTTTTTTAATGACAGCATGCATTAGCATATTTTGTTGTTTTGTGTTTCTGCCAATATTTTTATCTTGCTCTTTTTTTCCATTTACACCCAGCTGGATTTGGTGGACTAAAGGCATAGCCTGTATCGAATATTCTGTCTTAAAATACAATGATTGTTAGAGAGCAAAAGACAAGCCACAGACTTAGGGAGAATATTTGCAGAAGGCATATCTGATAAAGTTCTGTTATCCAAACTATGCAGGGAACTCCTAAAGCACAACAGAAAGAAAACAAACAACAGGATCAAAAAGTGGGTAAAAGATCTGAACCATACCCCACCAAAGATACAGATGACACATGAGCATGTGTTGAAAGCTTGTGTCCATACAGAACCCGAACACAGACATCCATGCCACTTTATTCACAAGCGCTCGAACCTGGAATCCAAGCCCTTATAGGAAATGGATAAATAAGCCATGGTGCATCCACACAGTGGACTGTTACTCAGCACCAAAAAGAAATGAGCTGTCAAGCCATGAAAGGACATGGAGGAAGCTTCAGTGAATATGCCAAGCAAAACAAGCCAGTCTGAGAAGTGTTAGTCACTCAGTCGTGTCTGACTCTTTGTGACCCCATAGTCTGTAGCCTGCCAGTCTCTTCTGTCTGTGGGTGTCTGTGGGATTTCCCAGGCAAGAATACTGTTACCATTCCCTTCTTCAGGGGATCTTCCTGACCCTGGGATTGAACCCACAGCTCTTGGACTGGCAGGCAGGTTCTTTACCACTGAGCCACTTGGGGAGCCGGTATGTATGGGTATACTGTCCTCTTATTGATGGACCCACATGGCTCTTAGAAAGTGTTGCCAGGTATACATTTTGCTCTCCTTTTATTGTCAACCTAATTATCCCATTGTTTTCTGGCCTCTTTCTGTTATTGGGAATTTTGCTCTCAGTTCTTTAAGAAGAATGTCTTTCTTCTCTAATTTTAAAAACAGTATTTTCTCTTTGTTGTTTATGGATTTATAGGATGATATCTAGGCTGGTGTAAGTTTTTATTTATCTTTCTTGGAACGTGCACTTTTGGTTTCAGGATCACAAGTGTTATAGATTTGGAACATTCTTAGCCCTTCTTCCTTCTCTCTCTGGAACTCCAGCCAGCTCTGTGTCTGACCTTCAGTTTCTGTCCTCAAATCTCCTAGCCTTTCCTTGCTCTGTCTCTGGCTACAGTCAATGTCATTCTTTTCAGCCTGCCTCTATTGTATGAATTGTATTGAATCATTCTGAGTTTCACTTATTGTCATTATGTTTTACTCATAGATATTTTGTCTGTTTCTTATTTACCACGGGTTATGACTTTACCCTTACACATCTTAGTGGACCTATTATATGTTGCTGGTGTTTCTGACTTCAGAACTTTGCAGGTGGGGCTCAGCCAGCTTTGCTCCATTTTCCCAGGGGCCCTGTAGCTTCTCATCCTGCACTCATGACCAACAGCCCTTTACATGTGGGAGCTCTTTGCTCATTCAGATAGTGGGCTCCTGCCCGGCTCTGTGACCGCTTTTGAAGAGTCTCAGCTGATGTCCATGAAGAATGCCTGCTAACAAACGGGGGAGGAGTGATAGAAAAAAAACCAGCAGTGGATGCTGACCACCACTGGATAAACTAGGGGCAGAAACAGGCTATTCACAGACTCAGAGTCTCAGCCCAGAGGTTACAGATGCACAATGTGCCTTTGTGAAGGAGTGATGTGCAGGCGACACCTGGACCGAGAGCTGTCACCGAACACACGGGGGTCATCCTGTCCCCACACCCCCAACATGTGGCTGCACATTTAAAGGGCTGCTGCTTGTCGTCTGCATAGAACTTTCTGCTGTTTCTATTGGGAGGGTTTTCAAGTAATCTGGTTTTGTCAATAGAACTAGAAGTTCCTTAAGATATCATTTTTGGCTTAAAGTAAAACTTCTTTATCCTATAAATTGGCAGAAAGGACCTCCCTGGATATGTTTTAAACTTTTTAAACTTCTACTGAGTCAAAAGAGAAAAACATTAACCTGAAAAACACATTCTTTCTTCAATTAAAAGATAATCTACACATATTCAGTTTAGTAAAAAGCAATTTCAGTGGCATACAGAAATAGTGGAAATTGAGCAAACCTTGCTCTGGAAATCTAGAAATCCAGAAACGAACTAGTTTGAGCTTCTATGGCAGGAGCCCCGTCCCGTTCACCTGGGGCCCCCCGTGCTGGTCTGAGGACTCACATGATGGGAGTCTGACTTGGTTACGGCTGTTAAACCACTGCCTCAGCCTCCTTCTCTCCTGAGGCCTTGGTCAATCTGCCCCGTTGGGCTGAGGCTTGGGGGTCCTGGGACACCCTCCTGCTGGCCATCCTTCCCATCCCCCCACAAAGGGTTCTCCTGACCTTCCGTGTCTGCCACTGCCCAGCCCTTTCTTGGCCTGGGGTGCGGGGCCCCTTCCTGCAGCCACAAGCAAAGCCGAGAAGGCCTCTGGTCACCCGGCTCTGTGGACTGCCCACCTGGGCGCTGGATCTGCCGTCAATTTGTCAGTCTGTTCTTTCAAAACACTTCCAGCGAACAGCAGGGACCTGAGTTTGGGGTAAGACCCTGGGCAAAGAGCCCGGCCCAACTTCCTGGAGGATCTGGGCCCATACTGGCAACACCTCCATGTTCCCTGGGGACTTGCTTCGATGGGTGGAGGTGGCGGCCTGGCCCCCTGCAGGGAGGGATAGACCTGGAGTTTGCTCAGGGGATCCCAGGTGAACCCCTAGGAAGGCCGCCTGGGATCCAGGTACAGAGGCTTTGGGAAAGTCTGGGATGAGGGGTGGAAAGTAATTTTCTCCCTCCTATCTTTGAGACAAATGTTATTTCTGCATGAGCAGGAGCAAGCGGCCAGTGCATCCCCCTCCTGGCCGCTTGCTCTGTCCTCCTCCACGGGGGCTGAGCTGATGGGAAGGACCCCAGGCAGGTGGCTCACCAACCTTGATCTCTACTCCTGTGCGCTGGCCCCGGGGACTCGCTACAGGCTCTTCTTCCACCAGCGTCCTGAAGCCCGGACCTATGCCTGTGGAGGAGACTGGGGAGCAGCTCCTCTCCGGTCCTGCCCTTTGGTTCCCTTGAAATAGGACCTGCTTAAGGTGGGTGGGGATGGGGCTGTGCTCACGGTTCAGGCGGCAGGGGAGGGGGGGGGAGGTGAGGGAAGTGGCCATTGGGCACCCTGGCCCTCGGTTCCACTGTTCCAGCCCATGGCTGCCTATTTCCTGGTCCTGGCAAGCCATTTTGGAATTATGAGGACAAGGAGCAATGGCTCTGTGGCAGCTGCAGTGGCTTCTCCTGTTCCTGGAGCGACCTCAGTAACTGCCCAGACACCTTCCTAACGCCCCCAGATGAGTCCCGGGAATTCTTTCAACCTTTTTCCAGAGCAACAACCCCCACTGAAAAGCGTTTGCGAAAAGATAGAGCCTGGTGGCTATTCCTGGTCTAGAGTGTACATAGAATTCTGATGGGATAAAAGTGAAAAGGTAAAGAAAGCAATGGGATTTATTTTGTTTGCTTAGTATTTCATCTACTTACTATTGTTAACCAAGCCTTTTTGTTTCCTTTTGCTAGTTTAATTGAACTACCTGGGTGCTTACACAAAACTGTATAAAATGCTCTTGCAGGAACTTCCCTGGTGGTCCAGTGTCTAAGACTGCACACCCAATGCAGGGGGCCCCTGGTCCAATCCCTGGTCAGGGGACGAGATCCCGCATTCCACAATTAAGACCTGGCACAGCCAAATAAATAAATATCTAAAAAGTGTCCTTGCAGTCAGACTGCCTGCACCCTTGCACATTTGCTAAAATCTGTTTGTTTTATTTATTTTTAAGTGCTTTACTTGTAACACTGTGATTTAAAAATCCTCCTCTCAGTCCTGCCAGATAGCTGCCATCATTACCTGTTCTACAGGGAAGAAATAAGAATTCTGGAGCGTAACCCACCAGAGCCCAGAATAACTCAGGGGTTTGAATCTAGCTGGTCAAGTTTCAAAACCTCATAGCCATTACTCTGTTCTTCCCACAATGAGGTGAAGGCAGGTAAGTCCCAAGATGCTCGCTTTGAATATATGGAATCAGATCTGTTAGATTTATTGGATCCTCCATATTTCATAGCAATGATTTTAGATTATGAAATTAAATTAGATTATGAACTGGAGGAACAGAGATCAAATTGCCATTGGATCATTGCAAAAGCAAGAGAGTTCCAGAAAAACATCTATTTCTGCTTTATTGTCTATGCCAAAGCCTTTGACTGTGTGGATCACAATAAACTGTGAAAAATTCTGAAAGAAATGGGAATACCAGACCACCTGACCTGCCTCTTGAGAAACCTGTGTGCAGGTCAGGAAGCAACAGTTAGAACTGGACATGGGACAACAGACTGGTTCCAAATAGGAAAAGGAGTACATCAAGGCTGTATATTGTCACCCTGCTTATTTAATTTATATGCAGAGTATATCATGAGAAACGCTGGGCTGGAAGAAGCACAAGTTGGAATCAAGATTGCTGGGAGAAATATCAATAACCTCAGATATTCAGATGACACCACCCTTATGGCAGAAAGTGAAGAAGAACTAAAGAACCTCTTGATGAAAGTGAAAGAGGAGAGTGAAAAAGTTGGCTTAAAGTTCAACATTCAGAAAACAAAGATCATGGCATCCCATCACTTCATGGCAAGTGAATGGAGAAACAGTGGAAACAGTGGCTCACTTTATTTTTTTGGGCTCCAAAATCACTGCAGATGGTGATTGCAGCCGTGAAATTAAAAGACGCTTACTCCTTGGAAGGGAAGTTATGACCAAACTAGATAGCATATTAAAAAGCAGAGATATTACTCTGTCAACAAAGGTCCATCTAGTCAAGGCTATGGTTTTTCCAGTGGTCATGTATGGATGTGAGAGTTGGACTATAAAGAAAGTTGAGCACTGAACAATTGATTCTTTTGAACTATGGTATTGGAAAAGACTCTTGAGAGTCCCTTGGACTGCAAGGAGATCCAACCAGTCCATCCTAAAGGAAATCAGTCCTGAATGTTCATTGGAAGGACTGATGTTGAAGCTGAAACTCCAATACTTTGGCCACCTGGTGTGAAGAGCTGAGTCATTTGAAAAGACCCTGATGCTGAGAAAGATTGAAGGCAGGAGGAGAAGGGGACGACAGAGGATGAGATGGTTGGATGGCATCACTGACTCAATGGACATGAGTGTGGGTAAACCCCGGGAGTTGGTGATAGACAGGGAGGCCTGGGGTGCTGCAGTCCATGGAGTCCCCAAGAGTCAGACACGACTGCGCGACTGATGAATTGGATTATGAAATTAGATTAACAAATTTATAACTGTCCAAATAAACTATAACATTATTATATGTTAAACTGGTCATCTAAAAAGTGTACCAAGTTACATATGTGTATATTACTACATTTAAAAAAAATGTTAAACCAAGTGTCTTCTTGGGCTTCCCTGGTGGCACAGATGGTAAAGAATCTGCCTGCAAGGCAGAGACCTGGGTTCTATCCCTGTGTCAGGAAGATCCCCTGGAGAAGGGAATGGCTACCCACTCTAGTATTCTTGCCTGGACAATTCCATGGGAAGAGGAGCCTGGCTGGCTACAGTCCATGGGGTCGCACAGAGTTGAATATCACTGAGCGATCAACACTTTCACTTTCAAGTGTCTTCCAAAGATGCTTGCTCTAGTCTGTAACATTAAACTTAAAGTTTATGATGTCTGCTTCTGTTTGCTCTGGAGGAAAACAGTGAGATGACAGAAACAGAATATTTCTCTTTACAAGGAATGATAATTTCTGAAATTTTGATTTGGACTTTCAGTGACACTTAATGTTCATGACCTCTTGAGGAGCACGCCCAGAACTTAAGTCATGATTATCTGAATGATGTGTGTTTAATTGTTAATTGCATATTGTAAAGTAATTAGCCTCCAACTAATAAAAAGAAATGAAAAAAATTGTTAATCACAGCTAAAATGTTAAGTAGTTATATTGCTTCTGTTCAGTTCAGTTCAGTCACTTCAGTTCAGTTCAGTTCAGTCGCTCAGTCATGTCCGACTCTTTACGACCCCAGGAATCACAGCACTCCAGGCCTCCCTGTCCATCACCAACTCCCGGAGTTTACCCAAACTCATGTCCACGAGTCGGAGATGCCATCCAGTCATCTCATCCTCTGTCGTCCCCTTCTCCTCCTGCCCCCAATCCCCCCCAGCATCAGGGTCTTTTCCAGTGAGTCAACTCTTCACATGAGGTGGCCAAAGTACTGGAGTTTCAGCATCAGTCCTTCCAATGAACACCCAGGACTGATCTCCTTTAGGATGGACTGGTTGGATCTCCAGTCCAAGGGACTCTTAAGAGTCTTCTCCAACACCACAGTTCAAAAGCATCAGTTCTTCAGCGCTCAGTTTTCTTCACAGTCCAACTCTCACATCCATACGTGACCACTGGAAAAACCATAGGCTTGACCAGATGGACCTTTGTTGGCAAATAATGTCTCTGCTTTTTAATATGCTATCTAGGTTGGTCATAACTTCCCTTCCAAGGAGTAAGCATCTTTTAATTTCACGGCTGCAATCACCATGTGCAGTGATTTTGGAGCCCAAAAGGATAAAGTCTGGCAATGCTTCCACTGTTTCCCCATCTATTTCCCATGAAGTGATGGGACCAGATGCCATGATCTTAGTTTTCTGAATGTTGAACTTTAAGCCAACTTTTTCACTCTCCTCTTTCACTTTCATCAAGAGGCTCTTTAGTTCCTCTTCACTTTCTGCCATAAGGGTGGTGTCATCTGAATATCTGAGGTTATTGACATTTCTCCCAGCAATCTTGATTCCAACTTGTGCTTCTTCCAGCCCAGTGTTTCTCATGATGTACTCTGCATATAAATTAAATAAGCAGGGTGACAATATACAGCCTTGATGTACTCCTTTTCCTATTTGGAACCAGTCTGTTGTCCCATGTCCAGTTCTAACTGTTGCTTCCTGACCTGCACACAGGTTTCTCAAGAGGCAGGTCAGGTGGTCTGGTATTCCCATTTCTTTCAGAATTTTTCACAGTTTATTGTGATCCACACAGTCAAAGGCTTTGGCATAGACAATAAAGCAGAAATAGATGTTTTTCTGGAACTCTCTTGCTTTTTCAATGATCCAGCAGATGTTGGCAATTTGATCTCTTGTTCCTCTGCCTTTTCTAAAACCAGCTTGAACATCTGGAAGTTTATGGTTCACGTATTGCTGAAGCTTGGCTTGGAGAATTTTGAGCATTACTTTACCAGTGTGTGAGATGAGTGCAATTGTGCGGTAGTTTGAGCATTCTTTGGCATTGCCTTTCTTTGGGATTAGAATGAAAACTGATCTTTTCCAGTCCTGTGGCCACTGCTGAGTTTTCCAAATTTGCTGGCATATTGAGTGCAGCACTTTCACAGCATCATCTTCCAGGATTTGAAATAGCTCAACTGGAATTCCATCACCTCCACTAGCTTTGTTTGTAGTGATGCTTCCTAAGGCCCACTTGACTTCACATTCCAGGATGTCTGGCTCTAGGTGAGTGATCAGACCATCATGATTATCTGGGTCATGAAGATCTTTTTTGTACCGTTCTTCTGTGTATTCTTGCCACCTCTTCTTAATATCTTCTGCTTCTGTTACCAATGTTCAAATGCCTTAGGATTGCTAGCTGGACTAGTCAATGGGAAGGATGGTGAATTCCCCCGGAGGAAGTGGCCAGAGAAGGCTGGACTGCTGTTCAAGTCTGGACTGCATTTGAAAATGGTGGTGGGTTTGTGGATCCACTGGAGTGAAATACAGGGTACAAGCACTTAGATAGTTGAGGACTAGGTCACTATGGAGCTTTTTGTCTGAATGTGCTAGGTAGATAGATGATATTTGTTCATGAGTGAATCCCATCCGTGCATCTGTGCATCCACCCATGCCTCCATCCATCCCTCCATTCTTCTATCCATTTATCCATCCATCATCCATCCATTCATCCTTCCATCCATTCATCCCTCCCTCTATCCATCCTTGCGTGTATCCATCTATGCAGGCATGCTTCCATCCTTCTATCCATTCATCTATCCATTGTCCAAAGAAGAGTCACTGAGCACCTTCCATGTGCTAAGCTCTGCTGAAGAGTTGGTGCCGTAGGATGAAGCTTTCTGGTACGGTGACACAGACAATAACAAAATAGGAAACAAGGTTACAGAAGGTGCTCTGTCATGAGGAAGACCAGGAGAGTTAGTGATGGGATGCAGCGGGATGCTGGCCAAGAAACAATTCACAAATACGTTCTCCAAGGGAGTGGGTTTAGACCCGAAGGAGCCAGGTTGACTTGGAGACTTGGTAGTGGAATTCTGGGCAGAAGGGGCTTCAGGTCCTAAGACTCAGGGCTGAAGCATCTCCTGGAACTATAGGAGCCTGAGCCTCTGAGCTTGATGATCAGGGGCAAGGTCAGAAAGTTAGGTGAGGATCAGGTCAAGATGCTCTGGGTCTGGAAGTGAGTTTGGGTTTTGTTCTAACTTGAGAGGGCCCCTCTGGGGGGGGGGGGGCTTACATCTCCTGTTTACATCAGGCTCTGATTGACACGGGCAGAGAGCACAGTGGCTAGTGCTGGAGGGTGGTTTGTGAGGGGCAGGATGCCAATAGCAGGAGCAGCTTAGAAACTCTTCTGCACTCAGACCACTGCCCACTGGGATTTATTCAGCCTCGGAGCAGTGCTAAAAAGGTGTGCACTTTATACGCATATCCTGGGTGGCAGGTTTTGGCAATGGCTGTGGGAACGTGGGTCCTGGCTGATATTATTACACAACTGTGTTGTCCTTGGAGAAAGAACCAGTCCCAGGGCCAGCTCCCTACCCCCTGAACACCTGTTGGGTATATTGGTTTACTGTTTGGACCCCTGCAGCGGACATTCATTTCTCTCCACAATAGAAATGTTTTCAGGGAAGGCCTGACTCACTGCTCAGTTTCCCTGGGGATATAACAGGGTCTTATCATTGGTGGACATAAGCTCAATCGTGTGCAGTCACAAAAGGATTAGGAGTGTGTTTACTGTTCCGAGGTGATCAAGTGCACGCGGGGCCTGAGAGCAGGTGTGTGGGCCGTGGGGAGAGGGCTTGTCCGGACCACCCCTCAGCTTCCTCCTTCCTTGCCAGGTGAGGAGGAAAAATGCAGTGAAATTCACCTCTCACAAAGGCCAGGACTATAATTTTGGGTAAGTCTGTATCTGAAAACAGAACAAAAAAATGTTCCAGGGGAAAAAATAAACTTGTTCTGAGACACAGAGTCCCACCCTCTGGAAATTTACCCCCCCAGGGTCGAATTCCTTGGTAGATTCTTTCAGAATTACTGAAGTTTCTGGGACACAGAAAAAAAAAGTGGACACAGTTAAATGGTCTGATGAACTTGCTGGCATTAACTGAAAATTGAAAGTAAGAAAAAATTTAAAAGTACAGAGGCATATAGGATGGAAAATAAAGTCTTTCTCCCTTCCTTTCCCACTATCAGCTCTTCTCTTAAGGGAAAGAAGTTGTTGGATTTCTAGTGTATCTTTCCTTTAAAAAGTTATGCATGTTTATATGTAGGTCTACTGTCTGTCTATTGACCTATCATCCATCTATCATCTATCCTTTTACTATTTTATTTTATTTACTCAAAGAGTTCATTCTAAACATACTACTCTGTAACTTGCTTTTTTATTTTTTGGTTTTTCGCCTCATTGTTCTTCACAATCTATCCATCCATCTATCCACAGTCTATTCCTTCTCACCCATTCTTTTGGACAATGACTATTTCATTACATAGATGCACCATAATTAAGGTGCCTCCTCTGCTATAAAGGCTTTTTTTTGGGGGAAAAGTGTTTTGGAAAATTTTGTAAACAGGTTTACCTGTTTACAGGTAGAATTGCAGGTGTGAATTGCAGGCTACAGGAAGGCGTGTTCACAATTTTGATAGACAGAGCCACAAATTGCTCATTTTTTCTCTATTGAGTTGTATGAGTTCTCCATATACTTTGGCTATTAACCCCTTATCAGATATAGGATTTGCAAATATTTCCTTCCATTAGGTTGCCTTTTTCTTATGTTGGTGGTTTTTGCACCACAGCTGTGCTGTGCAGAAGCTGTTTAGTTTGATGTAGTCCCATTTGTTTATTTTTGTTTTTGATGTAAAATCCAAAAAAAATCATTGCTGAAACTGATATCAAAGAGTGTACTGCTTGTGTTCTCTTCTGGGGGTCCTGTGGTTCCAGGTCTTCCATTCCAGTCTTTAAAATCTGTTTGGAGTTGATTTTTGTCCGGTGTGAGAGTGGTTCCGTTTCATTCCTTTGCCTGTGGGGTCAACTTTCAGATGTAGAAGCAGAGACCTAAGTAGGCAGTTAGGTCGACAACTCAGAAATTCAGCGTTCAAGTCTGGGATGGGGGCCAGCAGAGGGCAGTGATGAGCTTTCTGGGCAGAACTGTCCCCAGTAAGACTAAGACCTGGAAGAGGACAGGGACTGTGCACAGTGAGGATGGAGTTCAAAGGGCAAGTTTTGAAGAAATCCTGAGCTGAACTGAGACATTGGTTTGAAACTAAAACTCACCACCAGGTGAAACAAAGAGAATGGAAACAAGTTTATGGGGGAGGGATATAGGAGCAGGTCCCTGTGGACTGAGGTCGCCCGCTGGGTCCCTGGACCGCACTCTCCGCTCTTCTCCTGGAAAAGTCTGTTTGGGGGTCTGGGAGTCCCTCCCCTCATTACTCTGTGACTGCGTAACTGCTCTTTGCTCATGTTCTCTTGGGGTTCCCTCCACTCACCCCTACTGTTGTGAGCAGGCATGTGGAAAACAACCCACTTGTCACTAATTCAGGGGTGCATTCTCATTCTTTTTGGGGATCTTGCCTAATACACAGGACTGTTATTATCTGCATCATGAAACACCTAGGGGCGATTTAATGAAAGACATGCAGGACTAATGTTCATTTCTATAAAACATTTTGAGAGAATTAGAGAGACCTAAACAAATGGGGAAATACGCCATGTTCATAATTTGGAAGATGAAATATTGAGATGTCAATTTCTCAGAACTGATCTATAGATTCAGTGCTGTCCTGATCAAAATCCTGGCAGAGGCTCATGTGCATGCAAGCGCATGTGTGGGTGAGTAAAAGCATTTGCAAGGATGTGGAGTGACTGGAATTTTTATATACATCTTGTCAGAAAACACAGAGTTCACTAAATCTCAGCATTTGCATAATTCAGATTCCAGCATTTCCATTCCTAAGAATATAACCAACAGAAAGGCACACACATTCATCAAAAGTATACATATATTTATATGAATGATCACAGCAGTGCAGTAGCTATGCTATAGCCAAAAGCAGGAGACCACCTAAATATCCATCAACAGTAGAATGTGTGAAGTTTGCTATATTTACCCAATGGAATAATATCCATCATTGAGGATGAATGGGCCATGCAACCATACAGATGAATCTCATGTATGTTATGTTGGGTGATATTATGCTGAAGCCAGACACAAAGGGGTATATCTTTTGTAATTCTATACAAAAGATAATAATTGAATGCCAAATAGGGGGAAGAAACCTAATGCACAGTGTCAGGAGAGGGGGGAATATTGAAGAGGATGGTTGTTTCTGATGTGGTGGAAATATTCTATCTCTTGATCTGGGTGCTAGTGATGAGGATGTATTCCCTTAAGATTCATTATCTTACACTTAAGATTTGTGTTTTTGTTTCTTTTCTTCTTGTTAAATCCTTGTTCAGTTACTTAGCCGTGTCCGACTCTTTGTGATCCCATGGACTGCAGCACACCAGACTTCCCTGTCCTTCACTGTCTCCCAGCGTTTATTCAGACTCATGTCCATTGAGTCAATGATGCCGCCCTACTCTTATCCTTTGTTGCCCTCCTCTCCTCCTGCCCTCAATCTTTCCCAGCATTAGGGTTTTTCCAATGAGTCGGCTCTTCAAGTCAGGTGTCCAAAGGATTGGAGCTTCAGCTGCAGCATCAGTCTTTCCAATGACTATTCAGGGTTGATTTCCTTTAGGATTGACTGGTTTGGTCTCCTTGCAGTCCAAGGAGTCTTCTCCAGCACCAGAGTTCGAAGACATCAATTTATGGCATCAATTCTTCCGTGCTCAGCCATTTTTAAATAGCAGTTAATTAAGATATACAGTTGACCTTTGAACCACACAGGTTTGGGGGATGGTCCTTTTATCCCTCGATTTTGTTTAACAGTAAGTAATGCAGCACCACATGACCGGTAGGTGTGAAACTTTGTCAGGAAGCAATGGTGGGAAGTGAACAGGGAAGAACCTTCATACCCATTACAGGTTAGTCACTAAAGGGACACTTCCTGTCAGCCAAAATTCTACACAATGGCCATCTCGGGGACCCTTGCCTCCCAGGTAGTGAGCATTAAGCTAAAACACCTTTGTTTATCTCCCAAGAATCCTCCTGATGAAGTGTACCTGCGACTGCCTGCAGGCAGAAGAAATTAACCTGTTCTCCTGGAGGCTGATGGGAACCCAGAAGTGTCTGACTTTTCTCCTGCTCCTTTAGTATAAATGGGCTCTGAATCCTAACTCAGACACGACGGTTCTTTGAAGCACCATCTTCAAAGACGGTGGGTTCTTCGAAGCCCACCATCTCCGGGGTCTACTGGTCTTCTGGATAATGGCACTATTCCTTGTCCCAACAACTCATCTCAATTTATTGCCCTGTCGTGGGCTGAGCAGAATGAGCCTGGACTCAGTAGCAAAAGGAGGACGGACTGTAAAGTTATACTCAATTTTTGACTAGATGTTGGAAAGGAGGTGGTTGATGCCCTCAACCATCACATTGTTTAAAGATCAACTGTACTTCGTGTTTCATAAAATCCACCATTTTAAAGGTACAATTCAATGTTTTTAAAGCATTCACAGAATGGTACAACCACTATTGCCATCTGATACAGGATGGTTCATCATCCCAGAAAGAAACCCTGTAGACACCAGCAGTCACTACACTCGGCCCCTCATCCCAGAAACCGTGAACCTACCTTCTATCAACATCTCTGTGGACTTGCCTGTTTTGAACATTGCACACAAAGGGAGCGTGTGTTCTCTCACTGATCACAATGCTAACCTAGCTCATCTGTACTTCCCTCCTTTTCATGGCTGAGGAATAGTCCCTGCACACACTTTGTTAATCCATTTGTCAGTGGATTTGGGTGGTTTCCACTTTTTAGCTATTGTGAGTAGTGCTGTGTGTAAGTATTTGTATCTTCAAAGAGCAGAATTGCCACATGTAGATTAAAATTTTAAATAAATTTCAACAGACTGTAATTCAAAAACAATTAGCACCATCTGGCTATAAGGCAGGAAGTCTTAAAAAGAAGTTTAATGGAAACATTCTGGTTAGAGCTAAAAGACATTCTTTTTAGGGAAATTTTGCAAAGAATTTCTGCTCTGAGACATAGGCTCTTCTAAATCTTGGAAATCTACCAAAATACAATGATTCTTCTTCAGAATGCTAACACAAGCATAAACATTATAAATTAATACTTGTAAAGCATTTGGCATTATAAATGTTTCCCTTTAAAGACAAACTGTATCAGTGTTATAAGCATATGTATATAAAACATATAATGCATTAACTAAATAATATTTATTATAAACAGATATAAAAATAAAAAGAAATAATTTTATCTTTTAATGGATCAGTAAGCAGTAAACCAGGTGCGATCTGCTTTTGTGTGGTCAATGAAGTGACAGTAGTTTTTATGTTTTTAAAGGGTTGTTAGAGCAAAACAAAGCAAAACAAAAAACAGAGGAAAACATATAGCAGACTGCATGTTCTCTGAACACCCAAATATTCACCCTCTGCCCTTACAGAAAATGTTCACTGTCCCTGCCTTACATTAAACAGCTCATTATCACCCAGAAACTTGAAATTTTTTCTCTAGAAGATTAAGCAATACTCTGTCATCTGATTTTTACTTCTCCACTTAATATCCAACAGAATCATGAGATAGCAGTTTGGACACTAGAGGGAGACTTTAATTTTGTTTCTGTTTTTTGATTTTTTTCACACACAAAGAATGCTCAGATGAAACCCACCCAGACTTGAGATAAATCTGCATGGACTGGATGTTACATTTTCTAGGACAAGATTTAGCAGATGGTGCTGATATTTAAAGGTGTCCTTGACTTTGCCTTCAAGAGTTGCAGGAACCACATGTATTTTTCTAGACCTGGCAAGTGGCTTGGATCAGATTCTGCTGGATCCCCTTGGACCCTCCCAGTCTCTGGTTCCAGCTCTGCCTTCTTGCAGGTCCCATCTGGCTGTCCCTCACCTGCAGCCCAGCTGTACACCTCTGCGTCCCGGCCCAGGTGTGTAGCCCGGAAGCATGGGAAGCTGATCTTGTAAGAGGTAGACCTCCAGCCAGAGGGAATGGGAAACCGTGGATGAACTCTTTCTTCTGCCCCGTCAGAGGGCCCCTCCCACATGTTATAACTGAGGCTTTTTCCAGTGTGTCTCCCCAGATCAAGCTGTCAGTCACATTCAGGGAGGAGAGCTGGGTGGGCTGTGCGGGGCGGGCTCACTGTGTTGGCTCTGCCGCCCTCCATGCCCCTGTCATCTCATCCCTCACATCAGCTGACAGGATTATCCTTTTAATAAAACAGTGACTCATAAACTATCCACTTAAGGCTCAGGTTTTTGAGAAACACAGGCTAAGAGGGTAATGAATGAAAACAGAAAAATAAAGAATCTGTTTCATTTTCTGGAATCAGTCTGGTTGCTTGGGTTTTGGCATTATATCACAAAATATACTCTTTCTTAATATTTATTTGGCTGCACCAGGTCTTAGCTGCTGCATGCAGGATCTTTAGTTGTGGCATGTGGGACCTAGTTTCCTGACCAGGGATTGAACCCAAGCCCCCTGCGTTGGCAGCTTGGAGTCTCAGCCACTGAACCACTAGGGAAGTCCCCACAGTATATTCCAATTTCTCCATATAGCTGGGAAAGTGTGTTTCATGCATATTGATTTTCTTAATATAGTCACTGAGGTTAATGAAGCTATCAAGTTAACGTCCATGTAACCCAAATGATTCAGTTCTCCAGCTGTCCTCTCCCATCCTGCTTCTTGCTGGGAATTGTCTTGCTTCTATTCCTCCTGTTCCCAGAAGGAGGAACAGTGATTACAAATCAGGAGCCTGATGCCCGGCCAGAGGAACCTCCTGAATCTCAGCCAATAGGGGTCCTTCCCCAAGAGTGGACTTGGGACGAAGAGACGCTGACTTTGCACCTGTTCTGCACTCAGGGGGAGCACCTGTGCCTCCCTCTAAAGTCAACACTGCTTTTGTTATCATGGACAGTGGCAGGTGGACAAAGGAGTCAAGGATTTGGGCCTGACCATCTTGGATGGTCAGCCTGCCAATGCAGGAGACTCGGGTTCAATCCCTGGGTCAGTAAGACCCCCTGGAGGACGGAATAGCAACCCACACCAGTATTATTGCCTAGAGAATCCCATGGACAGAGGAGCCTGGTGGGCTATAGTCCACAGGGTTGCAAAAGAGTCAGACATGACTTAGTGACTAAACAACAAAACCATAGAGCATATTTAGTTTAACTCTTTTACCTGGAGAAACTACTGTGCATGGGGTCACAAAGAGTCAGACAAGACTGAGCACGAACACTGTTCATTATGTTGGTTTATCATTTTTCTAACTTGACTATGTATACTTCTGCAAAGCAAGGGAGGTCTATTAAAAAAATACATATTAGAAAACGTGCAGATAGAAGAGAAAAACAGGAATCTTTAGATAGTAACTAAGTCAGATGGATACCTACCTACCACTATTTCTGTATCGTCTCTATTATTGTGTAATTTTTTCAGAAGATATGTATTCATATTGTCATGTTTGTGTGCTAAGTCATGTCCGACTCTTTTGTGACCCCATGAATTATAGCCCTCCAGGCTCCTCTATCCATGAGATTCTCCAGGCAAGAATACTGGAGTGGGTTGCCATGCCCTCCTCCAGGGGACCTTCCAGCCCCAGCGATCAAACCTATGTCTCTCATGTCTCCTGCATTGGCAGACAGGTACTTTACCACTAGCGCCACCTGGGAAGCCCATTTAGGTGGCACTATTAAGCTTGTTGCTCTCTTGGTGTGATTTATTACAGATCCCAGTACAGCCCCGAGTCCAGGTTGGATGCAGTACTAGACTATGAGCTCTTGTAAGCATGTGAACATATTAATATATACACTAGAGAAGGAAGAAGATGTGTGTGAGAGTGAAATATTATTGTTTGGTGTAACTATTTCATTGAAAATATGACAACATGAAAAACTAATGTAGAAGTGGCAGGAAATTTATGTTTCTTGGCGAACCAGCAGGCTCTGGGATGCTTAAATCCTGTTATAAGGAGCTGTCGGTCCTTCCTCCTCATGGTATCAGTGGGTGTATATGGAAGCAACTGTGTTTAATATAATAGTGATTTTATATGGACTTTTAAAAAGGCAGTATATTTTTGATGTAAGAGAAATGCCATCCATGGTTTTGCCTGCACATGAGCCTTAGGAGCTGTGAAAGCTGATGGATTAGTCTGGGGAGAACATTTTCTTTTTCTGACAGACCAGTCAGCTTCCCGCTCTGTCTCTGCTTCATTGAATGAGAGAGCTTGTCATGTTTGGCTACATCCATTGTTAAGTTTCGTATGGTCACAGCCTGTAGGGCTGGGTGACAAAGAGTATCCATCGGTGTAAACCGGTGCTCAGTTCCTGGGTCCTGTCTGGACTGGTGAGACCCACGGACTGTGAACCCATTTTCCTTACAAGGTGGCTGGTCCTGCCAAAACAGCAGGAAGTGGTGCACGATGGGGATTCTGACACTAAGAGCATTTTTAAAGCTCAAGATACATGCATGCGTGCTAAGTCGCTTCAGTGGTGTCCAACTCTTTGTGACCCTGTGGACTGTAGCCTGCCAGGCTCCTCTGTACATGGAAATTCCCAGCAAGAATACTGGAATGGGTTGCCATGTCCTCCTCCAGGGGATCTTCCTGACCCAGGGATCAAACCCTCATCTCTCATGTCTCCTGCATTGGCAGGCAGGTCCTTTACCACTAATGCCACCTAGGAAGTTCCACATGTAGGTAAACTGAATTTTCAGAGCATTCTTTGTCCTGCCAACAGTGTTGCTTACTAGAGTGTGGGTCAGTATTCTTCTCGAAAGCATTGATTTTTCAGTGGCCATAGAACAATCCTTGCATGTCTGAAGGAAGGGAGAAATGAAGCAGAGCTGGTTATTAATTTTGTTGTTGTTATTTTCACAATGATTATCATTGAGCATCTGAAGGTTGACCTAGAGAATCAGCATTAAAATTGGTGCCAAAAAAGAGACTCTAGCTGGACCCTTGCTGACCTGTATTGGAAGGATCTCAAACAGCTTTTGTCCTGAGTGAGTGAAAAGGAAACATGACCTTACCATTCCTTCTGGGAAATGTCTGATTTAGTAACAGGCATGAGAGAGGGGACGCTGGCCCACGGAAGTACATTATCCAGTTTTCCTAGAAGCTTCCTTCAAGGCATCTGAGAGGAGGGCTTTTTATCACAACTGACTTCTTTTTCTGAAAGGAGCAGCTTTAAGACAGTGCATCTCTCTCTCTCCCCCTGCCCCTGTCACCCCATCCCTCCCCTTCCCTCTCCTTTTGTCTCCTTCTCTCTCTCATTCTTCCCTCCCTCTTTATTTCTTCCTTTCTTTTTCTTATCCTATAGAAAATTTGGAAAACATAGAAAATCATAAATAGAGAAATTATCAAAGTCATCTTGAATCCCATTCCATGGAAAGCGTGCTTCATTTGGAGGGAAAATGAGTGTGTGTGTGTGAGTGTGTGTGTGCTGTTGTGCATGTACACACAGATGTGTGCAATATGTGCAGCTTTATGTTTTAGAGCCTTCCAAACAACTAAGCAGGTTATTCTTAACTAATAATGCTCTTTTAAGACACAGCCATGGGAAGTACTAGTGTCCTTGACAAAAAGGGCTTATGCAATTTGTGAAAATATATTTGCGTGGAGTGACACGGTCCCTCTCCCATGTTGAGCACTGGTTTTAGGGGGTGGGTGGGTAAGTTCTGAAAATCTCCTCGCTGTGGAAGTGTTGTTCTGTGTCAACTCTGCCCTCCTTTCTCCTCTGCCCCTGGCAAGATGCTGGTGCCAAAGGTGGCCGTGGATGAGGCTCCAGTGAGGATGGTGGGAAACTCAGGGTTGGAATTAAGGATGTTTAAAATGTGAGCAAGAGCAAAAGTTGGGTTGGAGACATCACTTGAAAGCACTGAAAATGTCTTTAGGCACAAGAGCAACTCAGCACTGTGATGCCCCAAATGAGGCTCTGTGAGGACCAGAAATGCTCCATCATAAATAGTGCTCCCCTACAGGAGATGCTCTGGTGGAACAGGCTCCCTCTTGCCCTCAGTCAACTCAGACAGCCCATACAGGCGAGCTGTGGACCAGCGCACTCCTGTGTGTCCACGCTGTCTACATAGAGAGGGGACTGAGCTAGGCGTGCACACGCAGCATCACATATTAACATGTGGCAGTGTTTGTAGTGGCCTCACTCTGGGCTCACTACTGTTTTACATGGAAACACAAGCTGGAGAGAAATTCCACCAGGACCCAAATAGTGAGCTTACTTCTATTAATATTGTTAAAATGTCCATACCACTCAAAGCAATCTATAGACTCAACGAATTCCTGTCAAAATACCCATGATAGTTTACATAGAACTAGAACAAATAATCCTAAAATTCACATGGAACCATGGAAGACCCTAAATTGCTAAAGCAATCTTGAGAAAAAAGAACAGAGCTGAGGTATCATAATCCCTGACTTCAGGCTATACTACAAAGCTACAGTCATGAAACAGCATGGTACAGTCATAAAAACAGGCACAGAGGACAATGGAACAGAATAGAGAGCCTGGAAATAAACCCATACACTTAAGGTCAATTAATCTATGACAAAGAGGAGGTCATATCTGACCAAATACAAAGCAAGGGGAGTGTGGAGAGTTCCTGAGTCTGGGTGTGTGTGTGTGGGGGGTGCTATTGTCCCTGTGTCATGAGCAGATGGCACAGTGGTGAAGAATCTGCCTGCCAATGTAGGAGACACAGGAGATGTGGGCTTAATCCCTGGGTCAAAAAGATTCCCTGGAGGAGGAATATGGCAACCAACCCACTCCAGTATTCTTTCCTGAAAATTCCCATGGATAGATGAGTCTGGCGGGCTACAGTCTGAAGGGTCACAAAGAGTCAGATGTGACTGAGCGACTGCGCATGTGGAGCAGAGTGAAGGACGTGGACATCCTGGGCCTGTGGGTTCAGACCCGGTGCCCAGGAACCTGTAAAACTCATGTCAAATGGATGCACAGGAATTCACATGGTCCGCCCACACTACCTAGGAGGGGAAAACTATTTTCGCTGAGGCTATAACCCATTGCTGCCCCAGGTCCTGCCCATGGAAGGAAACTGAAAGTGACCGTCCTAGAGCGGGAGGGCCCTGGGAAACCCCCACAAGGAGGCAGCTGCCCCATTGGCTTTGCTGCCACACAGAGTGGGCCCCCGCCCCCCATCTCAGCAGAGTGGGCAGAGGGCACACAGATTTCTTGGCTTCGATTGTCCAGGGAGAATTTAAAAATATCTCAGTATTTATATCTAGTGTTTACACTAAAGGGGTCCTTGCTGACCACCTCTTGCATTTTCCCTTCAGAGTTCACTCTTCTTTAGAGATCAAAAATAATTGTGTTATTCCTAACAAAATGATGATTCTATTTGGGGGTAGAAAGTCATAATGTTCTACACATTTTATCTTTTTGACTTTCAACAAAGCTACTGCCCTTTTGACACATAAAATGACCTTCTCTGTGTCTCTTAAATTCTCTGCTTTCCCTTCTCATTGTCTCTAATTCCAGAGCAAGAGGAAAAAGATTAAGAGAACATATTCTTGCTAGCCTTTCCAATAAGAAGAATCATTTGCCTAAATCCCCGAAAGCCAGAAACCCGGTATGATTTTTCTGGCTGATTGGGTTGCACATTTAATCTACCAGGTTGTTGAATTATTGATGTTGTATTTCTCTTCTCTTAATTTTGTAATACTTCCTGTAAACTCAACTTCACTCTAGGCTTTCATCCTGATTTCATGTTTTATTTTAGCCCATAACACCATTAATAATTAAGCGTCCAAAGTTGTGTGTTATCCATCTCCTTTGGTGATTTTCAAGGCAGTGTTGGTTGAAATGAAACTCTCTCCAATTCTTGGATGTTTATTATGGAAGATGCAGCTGTACCATTTGTCTGAAGCATAACCATGACCATATATCAACATGGTTACCCGAGGTGCACAGATGTTAAGGTACAGGCTTACTGGAGGCTATTTTCTATAATTGGGTTTAGGAAGTTTATTTTGATAAAGATGGCCAAAGGGATTAGTGAGGAGGCTGAGTGGTGACTTTGGCTACAGTTGTACAGTAAATATACCCTCTGTAATCAAAAAGAAATTGGTTTAAGAGAATTATGTACATGATCGTCTCAAGAGGTGTGTATGGCTGACAGAAATAATCAAACATTTGCTTCTCTTCCAACAGCTAGAGTGTATGATGAATAATGCAGGTGGGAAATTGGGAGGGTTTTTTTTTCTGCAGTAGATTAGAGGAAAAATACTTTTTTCTTTTCCTTTGGAAAGGGAATTAAGGTTTCTAAATTTGAGGTAGCTCAACCTGACAGTTCTGTAGGCAGAGAGCTTAAATTAATAAGATCTCTTATGCTGAATTTATAAATCCCAAGGGGCTGCTAATAATTCTTTCTTCTTTTTAACATTTACTCAAATGGCTTCTGTGCAGTTCTGAAAATAATAAGAGAATCACAAGGGTCTGTGATTATATTATAAGTATAGTTGCAACACAGGAAGATTCTATCATCAGAAAGCTAAGCTTTGGCCCAAGGAACTCCACCATGAGCTCTTGATGTTCACTCACTAAGTTGTGTCTGACTCTTTGTGACCCTATGAATTGCAGCATGCCAGGCTTTCCTGTCCTCCACTATCTTCTTGAGTTTGCTCAAACTCATGTCCACTGAGTCGATGATGCCATCCACCCATCTCATCCTCTGTTGCTCCCCTCTTCTCCTGCCCTCAATCTTCCCCAGCATCAGGGTCTTTTCCATGAGCGCTATGCTTCTGCATTTTAAAGACCTGTTGGTGTCAGAAGCATTGCACTTTGAGATGTTAGAACTGGAACAAGACTTCGAGAGGTTCTTGCTACATCTCTTGTGTTTGAAGGACTGAAGTCACTCAGGGACAAAGAACAGTGGTGGGATGGACATTCTCAGAACTCCCAGGCCCTGTGCCTCTCACTCACCTGTGCCACCTCTGAGAGCGCTAACAGAATTGGTCACGTAGATGCAGGGGTGGCCCTTGGGCCCGCATCTCAGCACCCAAAAGTCTTAAATGCTCCCCCTGTGTGGGAGGGACTAGGGCTGAAAAGAGAAAGAGAAAATAAGACCTGAAGGTGTGAGGAGGAGGAGGAAGAAGAGATGGAACAGTTCTGTGAAAAAGTAGGGAAATCTTACCTTATGAAACATGAGATTCATTCACGAAACTCAAGGTTCATTCGTGTGGCTATGTGTTATAGGGCTTCCTTCTTTTTTAGAGACTGAATAGTACTGCATTTTATGAATAGATCACATTTTCTTTATCCACTCACTTGTCCATGGACTCTGAAGTTGTCTCCACATCTTGGCTGTTGTCAATCTGGGAGCTCAGATATCTCTTTGAGATCCTGATTTCAAGTATTTTGGATAGATACCTAGAAATAGGGTTCCTGGGTCATACAGTAGTTCTATTTTGGGGTTTTTTGAGAAACCCATACTGTTTTCTATACCAACTGAACCTTTTGCACTCCTACCAACCCTGTATAAATGTCCCAGTTTCTGAATCCACTTTTTGAGTTTTCTAAAATGCTCAGACTCATAGAAGCAAAGAATATAGTGGTGATTCTTGGGGCCTGGGGTCAGGGGGAAATGGGGAACTCTTAATCAATGTGTAAAATTTAGTTATGCTTGATGAATAAGTTCTAGAGATCTCATATAGAACATTGTGCCCATAGACAGCAATAATTTTGTAAACAAAAACAAACAAAAAATTGAAGAATCTCCTTGTCTTTTATGACAATAATATGCTAAAATAATGATATTATATATATGATATGTTATATATCTTCCAAAGGAAATGAAATCCTACTTTCAGAGATATCTCCACCCCCATGTTCACTGTAGCATAATTCACGCTGGATATAAACCTCGAGTGAGATTTCAGGGTCATGATAGTTCTATTTTAAATTCCTTGAGGAACCTCCATGCTGTTTCCATAGTGGCTGTACCAGCTTACATTTCCACCGACACTGAACAAGTATTGCTATTTCACAAGACCCTCACCAGCACTTGGTA
Source organism: Dama dama (assembly GCF_033118175.1). Classification (NCBI taxonomy): domain Eukaryota; kingdom Metazoa; phylum Chordata; class Mammalia; order Artiodactyla; family Cervidae; genus Dama; species Dama dama. The sequence continues at coordinate 59,750,019 of NC_083691.1, read as the reverse complement.
TCTATTGTCTTTTTGATAACAACCATTCTAACAGGTGTGAGATGATATCTCACTGTGGTTTCAATTTGCGTTTCCCTGACGTTTAAGGATGTGGAGCACATTTTCATGTACTTTGTGGCCATTTATACATTTTCTTTTGAGGGGGGGATTTGTCTCTTACGTCCTTTGCCTGTTTTCTATTTGGATGATGATTTTATTATTTCTATTGAGTCCTATGAGTTCCTTGTATATTTTGGATATTAACTAATGTATAATTCTTATCAGTCATATGCTTTGCAAATATTTTCTCCCATTCTGTAGGGTGTCTTTTCATTTTGTTGACTGCTTCTTTTATTGGGTAGAAGCTTTTTTATGTGATGTAGTCCCACCTGTTGATATTTGCTTTTGTTGCTTGTGCTTCTGATACTATATCCGAAACCTCACTGCCAAGGTTGATGTCAAGAACCTTATTCCCTGTGTTTTCTGCTGGCCGTGATCTCCATTTTTGCAAGCACTTCTGTGAGCAAGAACCCAGCCAGCTGAGAACTGAGCACTGGGGGCTGTAAGCCCTGACCTCCCTTATCTCTGTCTGACCCCTGGTGGTCAAGCTCTGCAGATTCCCCTGGGGTTCCTGTAAGGTGAGACCTGGGTGCGCTCCCGGGAAACTTCTTGCAACAATGGGGAAACTGGCTGCCCACTTTGGGCCCTTGCTTTTCCTCTGGACATAGACCCAGAGTGTGGCGGGTGGCTTTCTCAGTGTGGCCCTGTGCTAGCCTGGAGGATAGGCTATGGGGTCAAAGAGTAGCGGCTCCTCTCCTCCTGTTTTCTTTTTAGTCTCTGCTGTCCAGGGTGTGCTCACTCTTGGGTTCTGGGGTGTTTATAATGCTGTCTTGTCTATGGGTAGCTTCTAGCTGAGCTTGTGAGGGGACTTGAGTTGAGAGTGACCTACATCTCTATACTGATGACATCACCCCTGGTGTTTTTATTAAAAAATTAGGACTATAGAGCTAAGCAGTGGAAGAAAATCATGTCTTGTCATCTAAGGTCATTCAAAAGCATGCCAGGAGTGTTGTCCTATTTTTTAGAACACTCTCAGCTGATAAATTAAGGTATTTTTCCTTAGCTTACCAAGGGCAGTCTGAAGTCTTTCAATTCTGTACAGGAAGACACAATTGCAATTTGACAATAGTTGAACCTAAAGAATATATGTGTATCATTATAGAAAAGGAAGTTTGGTGTTGAGAGTGTGGCTTTATCAAGTACTATTGAAATTCACTAGCTTGAGTTATGATATATGATGAATAAAATGAACTGTGCTGGGGAATCGAAAATAGAGTGGTAGATGGTATTGCATTTTGTTTTGCTTCAGGTTTTGTTATTTTATCTCAAGTTGCTTATATTTCTTTCTGAAACTAGTTATTCAACCACTACACAAGGGGAAGTTGTTCCTCTATCTATGAATCTGTCATTGTGCAAATTACCTGGATGCCATACACTGAATTTACAGAGCAACTTTTCAATATGAATTCTGCAGCACTCAAGTGAATAAAATGAATAATTCACACCTCAAAAACAAAAACCAGTATTCCTTGGTAATTATGGTTTCTGAATATTCAAGTCTTTGATAGAGATTTCACCCACAAAGAATTTGTCAAATCTACACACACACAAGCATATTTTTAAATTTTGACATGCTTTATAATGGGGGCTTCCCTGGTGGTTCAGCAGTAAAGAATCCACCTGCAATGCAGGAGATATGGGTTCAATCCCTGGGTTGGGAAAGATCCTCTGGAGAAGGGAATGAAAACTCACTCCAGGATTCTTGCCTGGGAAATCCCATGCATAGGGGAGCCTGGCAGGCTACAGGATGGGGTTGAAAAGAGTGGGACACAACTGAGCAAATAAACAACAACAAATGCTTTGTAATACCAGAGCTGTAGTTCCATAATTGGATTATGACAAATCCAATTCATGTGTTGTCAAAACTAGTGGGTTCTAGAATTTTAGTTATAACTACTCTGAATCACCAAATATAGCACAGAGAATTTGCAAGTGCTAATTAGAAAAATTCTAAAAACTTTAAATCCATATTAATTTTGAGTAAAATATGATTTTTTCTTATCATCTGACACTTGCAAATTCCATGATTATTCTTACTTCTTTTTATCACCTGATTTTTATTTCCTTTGAAAATCCTGTATTCATTGTGTAAATAATTGTTTAAAAGCTTTCTTTCCCTGTACATGGGTGCACCCTCCTCTTCCCCCACAAACATATACAGAGATAAATTGCTCCTCTGTCCATGGGATTCTCCAGGCAAAAATACTTGAGTGGGTTGCCATTTCCTCTTCCAGGGGATCTTCCTGACCCAGGGTTCGAACTCGCATCTCTTATGTCTGGCAGGCAGATTCTTTAACATTGGCAGGCAGATTCTTTAACACAGGTAATTTGATGATTGCATTTTCTCAGTTTTGTAGAAATGCTGAATTTGTCCTTCTTGTTGATGCCATGTATTTTGGGAGGTGGTAAGTGAGAGGGAAATGAAAAATAAGGTCTGACACTATTCTCCAGATCTGAGATTCCCCATGTACCTGCCATCTTTTATCTGATTCCTTTCAATGTTTCTCCTACCTTCCCTGGTTTAAATATTATCTTAGGCTTCTCCTGAATTCCAGTAATTGGATTTGAAGCAAGTCTATTTATATTCTTGCTTTTTCTGATACAACAATCAAATCTCTAATGGCCTTTTAATGTCAACTTGCTTTCTTCTCTATGATTTTTTTTTTCTTTTTACCTTACTCTTTTCTTTGATCTTCTAGATTTGGAATTCTTTAAGTTCTATTAAGTTTGTATTTTTAAGCTGTATAGCTTAAAGTATTTGTAGGTTTTTATCCCATCCCCTGGGGAATATTTTCTTCCAGAAAGAATTCTTCTTAGTTCCTCACTTTTCTTTTGTTATTTTTCTCCCTCCCTTTCTTCCTCATTATCTATCTGTCACTAGTTTACCTACTTGCCAGGCTGTCCATTACATTTTGTTCATTTTATAATTGGCTACTCTCTCTGAGTGCTGAAGAATTGATGCTTTCAAATGGTGGTGCTGGAAAAGACTCTTGAGAGTCCCTTGGACTGCAAGGAGATAAAACCAGTCAATCCAAAAGAAAATCAACCTTGAATACTCATTGAAAGGACTGATGTTGAAGCTGCAACTTCAACACTTTGGCCACCTGATGCGAAGAGCTGACTCATTGGAAAAGACCCTGATGCTGAGAAAGACTGAGGGCAAAAGGAGGAGGGCGTGACGGAGGATGAGATGTCTACCACCGACTCAATGGACATGAGTTTGAGCAAACTCTGGGAGGTGGTGATGCAGCACACACAGGGAAGCTTGGTGTGCTGCAGCCCACAGAGTCACAAAGAGTTGAACAACAACTCTGTAGATCTTTGCCTTTCAAGACCACCTGACCTGCTTCTTGAGAAACCTGTATGCAGGTCAGGAAGAAACAGTTAGAACTGGATATGGAACAACAGACTGGTTTCAGATAGGAAAAGGAGTATGTCAAGGCTGTATATTGTCACCCTGCTTATTTAACTTATATGCAGAGTACATCATGAGAAACACTGGGCTGGGTGAAACACAAGCTGGAATCAAGATTGGTGGGAGAAATATCAATAACCTCAGATATACAGATGACACCACCCTTATGGCAGAAAGTGAAGAAGAACTAAAGAGCATCTTGATGAAAGTGAAAGAGGAGAGTGAAAAAGTTGGCTTAAAGCTCAACATTCAGAAAACTAAGATCATGGCTTCTGGTCCCATCACTTCATGTCAGATAGATGGGGAAACAGTGGCTGACTTTATTTTTTTGGGCTCCAAAATCACTGCAGATGGTGACTGCAGCCATGAAATTAAAAGACACTCCTTGGAAGGAAAGTTATGACCAACCTAGATAGCATATTAAAAAGCAGAGACATTACTTTGCCAACAGAGGTCTGTCTAGTCAAGGCTATGGTTTTTCCAGTGGTCATGTATGGATGTGAGAGTTGGACTATAAAGAAAGCTGAGCACCGAAGAATTGATGCTTTTGAACTGTGGTGTTGGAGAAGACTCTTGAGAGTCTCTTGGACTGTAAGGCGATCCAACCAGTACATCCCAAAGGAGATCAGTCCTGGGTGTTCATTGGAAGGACTGATGTTGAATCTGAAACTCCAATACTTTGGCCACCTGATGCGAAGAGCTGACTCATTGGAAAAGACCCTGAGCTGGGAAAGATTGAGGGCAGGAGGAGAAGGGGACGACAGAGGATGAGATGGTTGGATGGCATCATCAACTCGATGGACCTGGGTTTGGGTGGACTCCGGGAGTTGGTGATGGACAGGGAGGCCTGGCATGCAACGGTTCATGGGGTTGCAAAGAGTCGACTGAACTGAACTGAATACTGTTTAAGATTTTGCTTTGTTTTGTCTCTGGCCCTTCCTCAAAAGCAGCGACAAGACAAAATACTTGACTTTTCCATGCCACGTGCACCTGGTGGGTTAATCAGAACAAACACTCTTGAAACATCTCCCTCCAGGTCATTGGTCCACACCTTACTGGCTTCTTGCTGAGCTGTCGTCAGTGTTGATGAACCAGGGTGGATGGAAAAGGCACTTCGCTTTTTTTTCCTGAGGGAATCTCAGCTCGGCGTCTCACTTTTAATCACCGCTAATAGCTATTTTGGCACATATTCAGAGCAGCTCAACGAGGGGCAGAGGACATATTTTGCATTGACTGGATGATGTTAAGTTTCTAGCCCTGCTCTGTTGCTTCAGGACAGAATGGATGGTACCTCGCTCAGAGCCTGCAAGGGGCTGGCTCCTGCAATGCTCAGCAGGGCTGAGTTCCCTGGTTCTGCACACTGGACTCTGTGCTGAGGGCTTTTCCTTCAGGCAGAGAAGGCCCACTGTGTGGCTGGTGTGAGGTCTGTGTGATGATTACAGATTCTGGAAAAAGGAAAAAGTCATAAAAGTTTGATTTGGCATCTCCTTTCAGATGCTTCTGTGTGGGGCCCCCAGAAGTTTCCCCCCAGGAGTTTCTGTGGTTGGTGATTAGTAAAAAGACAGAATGCATGCAGGGTGGGTTTGCAGCTTCCTATAAACCCCAATTTGAGGGACTTTCCTGCTTCCAGGGCCCAGCACTGACTGAAATGGACACCTCTGGGCTTGAGTGGTTCTGATTGGTTTGAAGGTACAGAGCACAGAAGGCATTCTGAAATAACCCCTAAGACAGAAGCTCTGCCTGGAATCTGTCACATAATGTCCAGAAGTTTAGACTTTGGAGTTCTGGCTTTATTTTTTATTTTATTTTTATTTTTTGGAGTTCTGGCTTTAAATCTTGGATTCTCTAGGTGACTGTATTTTAGCAAATTGATCAGTATTCCTGAGGCTCAAGTTTATCAATCAGTAGAATGGGGGGAATGCTATCAATCTGATAGGGCTACTTTGAGGACTCAGTGTGATTGTTTGTGTGAGTGAGTATGTGTATGCGTGTGCCCATAAAGCACAGTGCCTGGCTTCAATTACTCAATAAACGACAGCTAATATTGTTTGTCAGGTTAGGACACTTTGTACAATATTCCAGCTTACTCCAGGGCTGCTTCAGTTTCACAATACATTTTTATCTCTCTTATTGACAAAACCCCCGATGAAAGCTGTCTTAGTCATCTCAGGCTGGATAACAAAATACCATCGTCTGGGTGGCTCATACAACAGAGATTTGTCTTCTTGGTCTTCTGGAGGCTGGAAAGTCCAGGGCAAGGATCCAACAGGCTGTGTCTCCTGGTGAGGATCTCTTCTGGGCTGTGGGAGCCAGCATCCTGCTGTGTCCTCTCCTGGTGCAGGGAGATGGCTCTCCCTCTTCTTAGGCCACAGGGCTGGTGGGTCAGAGTTTCACTCCGATGACCTCACTCCAGCTGAATTAACTCGTGAAGATCCTATCTCCACGTAGCAGTCATGTTGGGGGTCAGGGCATTCACACGTGCATTTTGGGACGACACAATGCAAGCCCACAGCAAAAGCCAAGCGCTTCTGTTAAAAGGCACTCTTGACCAGGGTAGAGGGTCGTCCCCAAGTCAGAGACCTTGGTTCTGGCTTCCAGGGTGTCCCTTCCTATTTATTATGTGAATCGTTGTCTTCTGTGACTTGCCGGGCAGGGAGAGGAAAACGAGTTCTCAGGACCGTGAGATCTTCATATAAAATCATGTTTAAATGCATAACAGTAGAACTGGATTTAGGTTCTGTCATCAGTTCCTCTCTCCGGGATGGGGAAATGGACAAGTATGAGACACCTGGTGGGTGGGGCCTCTCCAGTACTCCTTGAAGGCAGAGAGGTAGGAAGACAGGGGTGAGGGGTTCTGAAACCCTGTCATCTAAAGCACGAGGCTGCCCCTGGTCAGTCAGATGGGACTTTATCCATGGTTCTCACGGGAAACTGGCACACGGTCAGTATTTGTGGGATGAGTAAATGAACATCCCTGCAGATCTGCTTAGTGAGATTACAAATACCCACTTCTGTTTTATCAAATCACAGGAAGTCTGGCTTGAACGGTGCTCCTGTTTGACTTGTACATGAAAAGAGAAGGTGGCCCATGTAGGCAGTGTCTTACTGTGAAATCTTTGCTTGACTTCATTATAACAGCTGTAAATAAGAAGAAAGGTTTGAATTAAGATGAATATGACTGTCTTTGTCACACTGTATTGTGACTGTTAATGTGTTTGTTTTCTCCCTCCGCTAGTCTGTGAACTCATTGAGGATAGAAACCTCATTTATCTTTGTATTCCCAGGCCTGGCAAAGTACCTGGCATGTAATAAATGTATGTATTGAATATTTAACTATAAATACTAAATTAAATTAGCATGACAGTAAGTTGGCAATAATGAAATAATGAAGTACCTTTCTATACTTCAAATATTTATTTCCAATAGTAAAATAAAATGTATCTTGTATAAGATCCTTTAATCATGAGATAATTTTGCCCCAAAACAATCCAATAAAAATGGTTTCACTTGTGTGAGACCCAGTGTCTGTCCATACTTAGTGAACGCATGAGCTTGACTTCATACGGGAGAGCCTTATTTAGCGCGGAGGAATCCTTTTGAAAGATGCCCTGATAGCAGCAGCAATGGGCAGCCAATGAGACTAAATTGCTTGTAGGTTCCGGGCCACTGAAGCGAAGCTCCTTCAACAAGATGATCTGTCATCCCATCAGGCTTTGTTGTGACAGCTGCAGACAATGATAATGTCGAGTCTGGCATTGAAATGTTCTAATTTGATCCCAAAATGAATTCTTGTACTTGTTATCCATGAAAAATGAGATATATAAGAAGGCAGTAGCCCTTCAATCAAAGTTTCCAGAGTGTGCAGCCTAGTGAGGACCTGCTGAGAGTGGGCGGTGCGCATTGCCAACAAGTTCCTGTAAGGATTAGCCTGGGACGTGGACGATGAGTCTAAGCTGGAAAATAGATTTTTTTTTTTTTTTGAGGGATTAAGGGATGGAATAATAAATGCCTCACAACCTTTTCCTTTTATAATATTAGGCTATATTTCCTACTATGGAAACTACTCCAATGGATTGCAACTCGTTGAGAAAAATAGATCATGCTGACTAAATATGCAGAGCCTGCCATATTTAGCAAGAGGTAAATATTTTAAAATCTCTAAATGGATTTGCTGGCAGCCAAATGCTCCTTTAATTTAACTTATCCATACACTGGCTTAATTAAGGTCAATTTATCACCAGAGCATTCTGCTCCCAGGACCCAGACCAAGAGCTTAGGGGAAATTAAAGAAGGGAAACAGTGATGCTGAAGCTGGTGGGACACTGCCTTCCACACCAGCAGCAGCATTCCCAGAATTCCAGGTTGGGATCAAGAGCTGGTCAGCAGGGGGAGTGCCTGCCCCTAGGAGGTGGTAAAGGCAGCTGAAGTCACAGCTGCCATACCGGGTCCATTTATGTCCCGGAGGGGCTAATTATTGTCAGCTCTCCAGTGGCTCAGTCTTATAGACCCCTGTCAATGTGGGAGATTCAGGTTCAATCCCTGGGTTGGGAAGATCCCTTGGAGAAGGGCATGGAAACCCATTCCAGTATTCTTGCCTGGGAAATCCCATGGACAGAGGAGCCTGGTAGGGTACAGTCTATGGGGTCAAAAAGAGTTGGACATGACTGAGTGATATATTTGGATTTTAGATTTTTTTGGATCCAGCAATTTCCAGTAAGTGAGGAAGAGAGCCCAGTATCCATACAACCTGCTAGCAACAGGGAATATGGATCTTGGATTGACATAATCCGATTCCTTTATGTCAGCAAAGACACACGTCTATCAAAGCCAGTTTATACAATGAGAAGTAGAAGAGATTTTCTGGTGGCTAAAGCTCAGTATTCCCAGATAAATCTCACTAAACAAAAATCTTTTGTGTTTTTCCATTAAGAACACAGAAATCAAACTGTCCTTGATTGATGTGGGTAGTGTCTGGGTAAGGCATGACAAGATCTCCTTCCATCAAACAAAGGTTGTCTGAAGCAGGCTGTCCACTAGATTTATCACCCACATTCAGAGGAAACAAACAATCATTTTCTATAATACGCTCCTTTCAGAATGAAATCTAAGCATCTAGGAGCTGCCATCCAGCCCAGTTGTTTTCACCACAGCCTGGGCCAGAGGAGGAACAAACTGCAGATCTTCTAATGACTCTGGTCATGGTAGCTAGTATTTTATGTGTTAAAAATATATTTGTAAAGTGAAAAACTAACAACCCGATGGCCTGAGACCAAGATGCCTTCCTTGTGAGGACAGACCATACCCCCAGATGACTTTGCAGATGGGAGCCTGTGATGCATAATTTGGATCCATCTCCAGTGAATACTCCTCCACTCTGTCCCATAATGTAATTAACATTGCAGGTCTCCTGGCTCTTTTTAAGAGAATTAGAAGCCATGAGTCATCTGGACATCATCAGAACAAGCTCTCCTAATGCACACTGAGTCAATCACAGAGATTGCTATCTGGCAGCATTCCGAGATAGCAAGACCTGAAAGCCATCATTTAATCTGATTTAGGTCCTCTTAAAATATTCTTCCAACTTGACTAAACATTGTTCTGGTAGAAAAGATGGAGAATTATTTTAAGAGCCTGCCAAGGTCTGAGCTGTCTTAGCTGTGTTATTGATTCTTTTTTAAGTAATTGAGTTTAATTTGGAAACCTATGGACAAACAAGCTAATGAAGAAATATGACTATGCTAATTAGAATGAATGTATAGCACAAAGATCCTATAAAAGCAGGGATCTTTGCATAGATGTGCTGTTGTTGTGTTTGGTGTTCTTAATGGCAGGGCTTAGTCTGTTAGTCTATGTTGTTGTTGATTAGTTGCTCAGTCATGTCTGAGCCTTTTTGACTCCATGGACTGCAGCACACCAGGCCTCCCTGTCCTTCAGCATCTCCTGGAGTTTGCTCAAACTCATGTCCATTGAGTCGGTGATGCCATCCAGCCATCTCATCCTCTGTTGTCTCCTTCTCCTCCTGCCTTCAATCTTTCCCAGCATCAGGGTCTTTTCTAATGAGTCAACTCTTCACATCAGCTGGTCAAAGTATTCGAGCTTCAGCTTCAGCACCAGTCCTTCCAATGAATATTCAGGGTTGATTTCCTTTAGGATTGACTGATTTGATCTTGCTGTCCAAGGGTCTCCCAAGAGCCTTCTCCAACACCACAATCAAAAACATCAGTTCTGGACATAGAACTGCCATATGACCCAGCAATCCCACTTCTGGGCATACACACTGAGGAAACCAGATCTGAAAGAGACACGTGCACCCCAATGTTCATCGCAGCACTGTTTATAATAGCCAGGACATGGAAGCAACCTAGATGCCCATCAGCAGATGAATGGATAAGGAAGCTGTGGTACATATACACCATGGAATATTACTCAGCCATTAAAAAGAATTCATTTGAACCAGTCCTAATGAGATGGACGAAGCTGGAACCCCTTATACAGAGTGAAGTAAGCCAGAAAGATAAAGAACATTACAGCATACTGACACATGTATATGGAATTTAGAAAGGTGATAACGATAACCCTATATGCAGAACAGAAAAAGAGACACAGAAATACAGAACAGACTTTTGAACTTTGTGGGAGAATGTGAGGGTGGGATATTTCAAAAGAACAGCATGTATACTATCTATGGTGAAACAGATCACCAGCCCAGGTGGGATGCACGAGACAAGTGCTCCGGCCTGGTGCACTGGGAAGACCCAGAGGAATCGGGTGGAGAGGGAGGTGGGAGGGGGGATCGGGATTGGGAATACATGTAAATCCATGGCTGATTCATATCAATGTATGACAAAACCCACTGGAAAAAAAAATAATAATAATAAAAAAAAACAAACAACAACAACAAAAAAAAACATCAGTTCTTTGGCGCTCAATCTTCTTTATGGCCCAACTCTCACATCCACACATGACTATTGGAAAAACCATAGCTTTGACTAGACAGATTTTTGTCAGCAAAGTAATGTCTCTACTTTTAAATATGCTGTCTAGGTTTGTCATAGTTTTTCTTTATGTTTGAGTTTCTTGGTTGCAGTCACCATCTGCAGTGATTTTTGGAACCCAAGAAATAAAGTCTGTCACTGTTTCCATTGTTTCTCCATCTATACTCCATGAAGTGATCAGGCCGGATGCCATGATCTTCAGTCTTTGAATGTTGAGTTTTAAGCCAGCTTTTTCACTCTCCTCTTTCACCTTCATCAAGAGGCTATTTAGTTCCTCTTCACTTTCTGCCATAAGGGTAGTGTCATCTGTATATCTTAGGTTATTGATATTTCTCCTGTTAATCTTGTTTCCAGCTTGAGCTTCATCCAGCCCAGCATTTCACATGATGTACTCTGCATATAAGTTAAATAAGCAGGGTGACAGTGTACAGCCTTGACATACTCCTTTCCCAGTTTTGAACCAGTCCATTGTTCCATGTCCTGTTCTAACTGTTCCTTCTTGATTTCCATACAGGTTTCTCAGGAGGTAGGTAAGGTGGTCGGGTATTTTCAGCTCTTTAAGAATTTTCCAGTTTGAAAACTGGTCAACCACTTGTAAAAGAATGAAACTAGAACACTTTCTAACACCATACACAAAAATAAACTCAAAATGGATTAAAGATCTAAATGTAAGACCAGAAACTATAAAACTCCTAGAGGAGAACATAGGCAAAACACTCTCCAACATAAATCACAGCTGGATCCTCTATGACCCACCTCCCAGAATATTGGAAATAAAAGCAAAAATAAACAAATGGGACCTAATGAAACTTAAAAGCTTTTGCACAACAAAGGAAACTATAAGCAAGGTGAAAAGGCAGCCCTCAGAATGGGAGAAAATAATAGCAAATGAAGCAACAGACAAAGGATTAATCTCAAAAATATACAAGCAACTCCTGCAGCTCAATTCCAGAAAAATAAATGACCCAATCAAAAAATGGGCCAAAGAACTAAACAGACATTTCTCCAAAGAAGACATACAGATGGCTAACAAACACATGAAAAGTTGCTCAACATCACTCATTATCAGAGAAATGCAAATCAAAACCACAATGAGGTACCATTACAGGCCAGTCAGGATGGCTGCTATCCAAAAGTCTACAAACAATAAATGCTGGAGAGGGTGTGGAGAAAAGGGAACCCTCTTACACTGTTGGTGGGAATGCAAACTAGTACAGCCACTATGGAAAACAGTGTGGAAATTTCTTAAAAAACTGGAAATAGAACTGCCATATGACCCAGCAATCCCACTTCTTGGCATACACACCGAGGAAACCAGATCTGAAAGAGACACATGCACCCCAATGTTCATCGCAGCACTATTGATAATAGCCAGGACATGGAAGCAACCTAGATGCCCATCAGCAGACGAATGGATAAGGAAGCTGTGGTACATATACACCATGGAATATTACTCAGCCATTAAAAAGAATTCATTTGAATCAGTTCTAATGAGATGGATGAAACTGGAGCCCATTATACAGAGTGAAGTATGCCAGAAAGATAAAGACCATTACACAATATATATGGAATTTAGAAAGATGGTAATGATAACCCTATATGCAAAACAGAAAAAGAGACACAGATGTACAGAACAGACTTTTGGACTCTGTGGGAGAAGGCGAGGGTGGGATGTTTCGAGAGAACAGCATCGAAACATGTATATTATCTAGGGTGAAACAGATCACCAGCCCAGGTTGGATGCATGAGACAAGTGCTCGGGCCTGGTGCACTGGGAAGACCCAGAGGGATCTGGTAGAGAGGGAGGTCGGAAGGGGGATCGGGATGGGGAACACATGTAAATCCATGGCTGATTCATGTCAATGTATGACAAAAACCACTACAATATTGTAAAGTAATTAGCCTCCAACCAATAAAAATAAGTGAAAAAAAAAAAAAAAAAAAAAAGAAGTTTCCACAGTTTGTTGTGATCCCCACAGTCAAAGGCTTTAGTATAGTCAGTGAAGCAGAATTAGATGTTTTTCTGGAATTCTCTTGCTTCTTCTATGATCCAATGGATGTTGGCAATTTGATTTCTGGTTCCCCTGCCTTTTCTAAAACCAGCTTGTACATCTGCAAGTTCTCAGTTCACTTGCTGTTGAAGCCTGGCTTGAAGGATTTTGAGCATGACCTTGCTAGCCAGTGAAATGGGTGCAATTGTGCTGTAGTTTGAACATTCTTTGGCGTTGTCCTTCTTTGGGATTGGAATGAAAACTGACCTTTTCCAGTCCTGTGGCCACCACTGAGTTTTTCAGATTTGCCTGCATAATGAGTGCAGCACTTTAACAATGTCATCTTTTAGGGTTTGAAATAGCTCAGCTGGGATTCCATTGCCTCCACTAGCTTTGTAGTGATGCTTCCTAGTTGACATAGGGACATTTTAAAAAGTTTTATTAGAAGATAATTGCTTTACAATATTGAGTTGGCTTCTCCCATACACCAGCATGAATCAGCCACAGGTATACATTTGTCCCCTCCCTCTTGAACCTCCCTTCTACCTTCCATCCCATCCTACCCCTCCAAGTTGTCACAGAGCACTGGGTGCATGTACCCCAATGTTTGTTACAGCACTTTTTTGCAATAGTTAGGACATGGAAGCAGCCTAGAGGTCCATTGGCAGATGAATGGACATGGAAATTGTGATGCATATATACAATGGAATATTAATCAGCTTTAAAAAGAATGCATTTATGGGGGCATTTTTTATGACAATTTTAGTAACAAAGAAAAAAATCTTAAAAAATTTTTTTTTCTGGCTACATGATGTGGCATCTAAGTTCCTTGACCAGGTGGAAGTGCACAGTCTTAACCACCAGACCTCCAGGGAAGTCCCTGAAAATAAAATCCTAATAGCTATCACAGTAGTCTTCTAAGAGGTTATAAAAGTTAGCCCACCAAAGTGGTAGTAGCCTTTCAGAATAGAAAGTTGGTATAAATGTATGGTGTTATTTAATACTTGGAATGATAGCTCAGTTAGTAAATAATCTGCCTGCAATGCAGGAGACCCCAGTTCAATTCCTGGGTTGGGAAGATTCAGCTGGAGAAGGGGTAGGCTACCTACTCCATCATTCTTGGGCTTCCCTTGTGGCTCAACTGGTAAAGAATCCTCCTGCAATGAGGGAGATCTGAGTTTGATCCCTGGGTTGGGAAGATCCCCTGGAGAAGGGAAAGGCTGCCCACTCCAGTATCCTGGCCGGCAGAATTCCATGGACTGTATAGTCAGTCCATGGGGTTGCAAAGAGTTGGACATGACTGAGTGACTTTCACTTGGAATTTTCCTGGTGTGGTGCTGTATCCTTTAGTTTTTGGGTCATATTACCCCTTTTTAACTGATTCCTAAATTGAAGAGATACAAAATGACAGCAGTATGGCTCATGATTAGTTTTGGAGGAACAGCCTGTGGGGGTACATTAATAAAACTCTTAAACAAGGATGAAAAGTAACAAAATGAATCAAGACCACAAGTTTTGTTAAGAAATGGTCATGCTATTCCAAATTCCACAGCTGGCATTAATGGTGTTTTTTTAAATGTTCACTGGGATTCTTAGTAGAACTTGTAAAACAGTATCTTTGCACAAAAGATTATGGTTTCAGTTTGTAATTCTATTGCCATTTATTGAGGATTTACTATGTGCAATTTCCCTAGCCATTCCCCCTGCAGATTCCTCTCCATGGATCCCACAGAGTCAGGTTTGACTCTGTCCTCCACTGGGAAGATCATTGTCACCTGCAAGCAGAAGCCACAGAAGGAGCTTGTGTTAAAAAGTGACTCATAGCTCAACAGAACTTTTATTAGAAGGAGATGTCAGAGGATGAAATGGTTGGATGGCATCTCTGACTCAGTGGACATAAGTTTGAGCAAAGTCCCGGAGATAGTGAAGGACAGGGAAGCCTGCATGCTGCAGCCCTTGGGGTCGCAAAGAGTCGGACATGACTTAGTGACTGAACAACAACAACAGCGAAGACATTCATGAAGAAGAGGGGCCATAACGTCTATATTCGAATGCCTTACCTATTGGTACATTTGATTTTTTTTTTTTTTTTTAGAAAACAAGAACAGATGCCAAACCTATAAACTCTTTCCCACTAGCTTTTGGGCAAGAGCAGAGACCTAAACTGATGCCAACAAGGAAATTTGGGGGGAGAGAGGAGGGGGACAGTAGAGTAACCATGTCAGAAGACAGGCAAGACCACCAAGCATTGAGTTGTAAGATGAACACTTTTCGAGAAAACATGATTGATATTTTTGTTTTAGCCAATTCTATTTCTAATTGTGTCTGTGCTAACATGACTGTGCTCAGTCGTGTCCAACTCTTTGCAGCTCCATGGATAGTAGCCCACCAGTCTTCTCTGTCCATGAAATTCTCCAGGAAAGAATACTGGAACAGGTTGACATTTCCTTTTCCAGGGGATCTGGGTTGAGACTGAACCTGCATCTCCTGTGCCTTTTGCATTGCACAAGAATTCTTTATTGCTGAGCCACCAGTCTATTTTTTTTTTTTCAGGCTTAATCCTTAGATTGAACACACAAATTTCCTTCCTCCCTTTCTATTTACAGAAATTATTAAACAGGGCTAGGTTTTCATTGTTGGAAATAGAAATATCTGTATTGAAAACTGTCATGATGAAAATTCACATTAAAATTTGAACATTAAACCTGGAACAGGACATTGAAATGTTGCTGAGCTCCAGTTGATGATGGAATCATTTGAACCTTGAGTGTGATTCATTTTTAGGTGATTTATTTGACTACTATAAAATAGACATATACACACAAACACCAATTTCCAGGTGGAAGGGAACTTAGGAATTTAATCTAAAACACCTTATTTCAAGAGATTGAGGCCCAAGGAATTAAGTGACTTCCCAAGCCACATTGCTGTTTTAGTCTCGTTGCAAAACTGAGACCCAAGACTTCTGTGTCCTGTCCAATGTCCTTTGTTTGATATCCATTTCCTATTCCCTTAATAGATAACAATATGTGACTGATAGCCACATTTTGAACTAAAATCAGCTAGAAACTTGGGAACTTCCCTGGCAGCTTAGTGCTTAAGACTTCACCTTCCAATGCAGAGGGTGTGGGTTTGATCCCTAATCGGGGAGTTAAGATCCCATATACCTCCTAGCCAAAAAAACCAAAACAGAAGCAATATTGTAACAAATTCAATAAAGGCTTTAAAAATGGTCTGCATAAAAAAAAATCTTTAAAAAATTCAACTAAAAACTTAACAAGTAATTGGGTAGAATGGTGATTTTCAGAAGTTCCTGTGGGTCTTCTAAAAACATGCATGCCCCCCAGGAGTCCATCTCAAAGTTCTGGCCCAAAATGTTCAAGAAGGCTCACTGTAATTGCTATTTTTAGACAGTTAGACTGAAGTTAAGATTGGGAGCCGATGGCCAGAGCATGCAGGGTTCCTGTGGTTCTAGCAATTATGAAAACTGAGCAATGTGTGTACATGTTTCTTTATATAAAGCAAGTTACATGGCTAATGAGGTTGCAGAGATCATTCAGTTACATTGAAAAGAAAGAATAGCACACTCAAATAGTGTTGAAGAAGCAAGTTAGTGTGACTAGTTATACAAGTACTCAACATTGCAGCTCTGCAGATGTGTTGTCTGTGGAGGTTGCCTTCATACCTAGGGATCCCTGAATGTAGTAAGGTGTAAACAATTAAAAAATTTTTTCCTTTGTTTTTGAGTCTTAAAAAAATTTTTTTTAATTGGTGGAAAATTGCTTTACAATTCTCTATTGGTTTCTGCCATACAACTCAAATCAGTTGTAATTATAAATATATCCTCTCCAACCCTCCCATCCCTGCATTGCACCCCTGTAGGTCATCATGGAGCACCAGGCTGAGCTCTCTGTGTTATTTAGCAATTTCTTACTAACTATCTATTTTACACATGATAGTATGTGTACGTCAATGCTACTTTCTCAGTTCATCCTGCCATCACCTTCCCCTGCTGTGTCCATAAGTCTGTTTTCTACTAGGTTCATCAGCACCGTTTTTCTAGATTCCATATGTATGCATTAATATACGATACTTGTTTTCCTCTTTCTGACTTCACTTTAAGTATAAGAGGCTCTAGGTTCATCTGCATTACTACAACTGACTCAGATTCATTTCTTTTTATGACTCAGTAGTATTCTATTGTATTAATGTACCACAACTTCCTTACCCACTATGTTGATGGACGTCTTGGTTGCTTCCATGTTCTGGTTATTGTAAATACCGCTTCAGTGAACATTGGGGTACATGCGTCTTTCGGAATTGTTGCTTTCTCAAGGTATATGCCCAGTAGTGGGATTAGTTGGTTATCCGGTAGATTTATTAAATATTCATAAGAATTATAAGGGAAGTGGTAGGTGGCAGTCTTTGTAAGTATCTCTTTGACCAGCACCGTGAACACTGAGGAGCCTGGTCCTCTTGGAAGAACTGTCCATGGTGCTGAAAATATCTGCGTTGACATCTTGTATGTGTCCCCCCTTCACTCCCTTTCCCTTCAGAGCAACACCTGGAGCAGGTACTGAAACTGGAATAGATAATAACATTAATCCCTGGCCCCAAATCACCAAGCACTTGATTTTCACCCAGGAAATACTTAGGAAGTTGTCTGATTTCTTTTTTGGAACAGGAAGGGTGGTTAATAGTGGTAGTTGCAGAAAACAAAAGGGAATAGGATGTATAAATCTGTCTCTATGTGGTGTTTACTCCCATTTCAGCAGGAAAGGCCCTGAGAGACCACCTGGGCCAGAGGGAGGAGTCCTGCCGCCCTGAGAAACATCTGGCAAGGTCCATAGCTGTGACCTTCTCTATAGAGCATCTGAACAAATTTTGGGATTGGAGGTGGGAGCACCAGCAGCCCTGAGTAGCTCACAGTTCACAACTAGAGCAGCAGACCTATCCATGGGTGCCTCTCTTTCCCCTCACCCTTCTCCTCATCTCTTCCACCACCTGCCCACCATCACTAATCAGGCCCTTTAGCCCAAATGTCATTTAAAGGGCTTTCCAGTTATCTCCTCCTTTTCCTTGGGTACTTAGGATTTTATTGAGAATAACAGGTATTTCTAACTCAGTGCCAGCAGAAGACCTGTGGCCTCTGCCCTACATCAGAGCAAGACAGATGCAGACACCAGAGACAAACGCTGCTTTGTTCTGGAATGTGCTTCGTGGGACACGTCATCAAAGAAGGATGACATAACAACTGTGCAGGCATGAGCTCTGCTCAGGTCTGGGCGGGGAGGCCTATTCTCCCTTTGGGAATCATTGTGACAGCCCAAACCTAAAAAAGGTTTCAAATAAACTATGGTTTTCAGCCTGATGGAGAATAACAATTTGATTGCTCACCTATTGCCCTCAGGCTCTGGGTCTGCTGGGTGACTGCCTCAGCTCCTGGCCACAGATGCTTTTCTGAATGATTTGAAGAAGCCAAGTTATGCTTCTTCTTCTGTGAAAATAATTATTGGTGGGGTTTCAGGATGTGCAATAGCTGTAAGATTAGACTGAAAGGAAAAGTTGTGAGATTGGCATGAAATAGCAATTGCAATAAATGATGTCTTAAGAAGTTGTGGATTTATTTTCCAGAAGATGTCCTTAATTCAGAAGATTTGGGGATAGGAAACAGAAAGTCTAGTGGCTGGTGCCAGAGATTTGTTCGCAAATGAAATAGTTTCCTAAATGTTTATCCAGAAGTTAATATTTAACACATCATTGCTTCTGGTAGCTGTTGATCTCTGAGGGCAGAAAAAATAATGAAAATGATTAATCAGGAGCTGTTTTTATGGGAATGCTTTAATGAAGTAGTTCAAGTTCTGAATAGCCAGTAAAGAATCTGCCTGCAATGTGGGAGACCTGGGTTTGATCCCTGGGCTGGGAAGATCCCCTGGAGAAGGGAAAGGCTACCCACTCCAGTATTCTGGCCTGGAGAATTCCATGGGTCGCATAATCCATGGGGTTGCAAGGAGTCAGACATGTCTGAGCAACTTTCCCTCACTTCAAGGTCTGGAGGCTGGAAGCAGATGGGACTGAATGTCTGCCTGCCCCTAGTAGCGGGCAGAGCATGGAAATGACCAGGTTTCTGGATCATTTGCATGTGGACTGGCCATGCTCTACATAGAATAACAGTGGTGGTCAAGCACTATGTTTGCACAACTTGTTTGTCCCAAGTCTGTCTCACATCCATTCATTCCAGTCTGCATTTATCAAGTGCTGACTTTTTCTGGGCATGCCTCTGTGAAAGGGTGAAACTGAATTATTCCAGGTGAGGAAGCTTTACTCTCTTCTGTGATACTAATTATTCAGTTCAGTTCAGCCGCTCAGTCTTGTCCAACTCTTTGCAACCCCACGGACTGCAGCATGCCAGGCTTCCCTGTCCATCACCAACTCCTGGAGCTTACTCAAACTTCAGTGAGTCAGTGATGCCATCCAACCATCTCATCCACTGTCGCACCCTTCTCCTCCTGCCTTCAATCCTTCCCAACATTAGGGTCTTTTCAAATGAGTCAGTTCTTTGCATCAGGTGGCGAAAGTATTGGAGTTTCAGCTTCAACATCAGTCCTTCCAATGAGTATTTAGGACTGATTTCCTTTTGACTGGTTTGATCTCCTTGCAGTCCAAGGGACTCTTAAGAGTCTTCTCCAATACCGTGGTAGACGGACGGGTCATGGTCGAGAGTTCTGACAAAACGTGGTCCACTGGAGAAGGGAATGGCAAACCACTTCAGTATTCTTGCCTTGAGATCCCCATGAACTTATTATTATTGGAAACCAAACTAATGGTGCTCTAAGATGTTGTCCCTTTATTTGGGAATTGTGCCTCTAGCCAAGAAGTAGTAATTACCTGTTTTCAGAAAAACCTAATGGTGTGTTTGAGCTTGGCACAGTGGTGAATAAAATTTAATTTGCACATTAGAGAACAAGAAAAGTAAAACACTGAGCATACATAAATGCTACCTTGCTCACTATAAAAGGTAAAACTAGCAGCAATGTTTATGTAATCCACTATACAGCTATGGATTAAATGTGTATAATCTAAAACTTTATTTATTGGATTGCCTGGCACTTGTGGCAAAGGACCCACCTGCCAATGCAAGAGATGTAAGAGACAAGAATTTGATCCCTGGGTTGGGAAGATCCTCTGGAGGAGGGCATGGCAACCATCTCCTGTATTCTTGCCTGGAGAATCCCATGGACAGAAGGGCCTGGCAGGCTATAGTCCATGGGGTCACAAGGAGTTGGACACAACTGAAAAGACTTAGCACACCAAACATTAGTCACTTTACTGCATGCACTAGTATTAGACTCCTCTATTAATAATTGTCAGAGATACAGCTGAAGGTTAGAAACTAGAGAAGCTTAAAAAGTTGTGGTAAAGCGACAACCATTTTCTACAGCATAGGCTTCTGTCACTGAGTGTAGATGGCTGCCACCCATGTGTATTTAAAAATGCAAGCATTAGTTCTCAGTCACCTTAAGGAAAGACACCCCTTACCAAACTATTAAGTTCACTTTATTCATAGCACTAATTAAACTTGATATCATTCTGTATATTTGTTTATGGTGTCTCTCTCCCCGTTGGATTATAAGCTCTAGGAGGGAAGGTTCTTGCCTCTCTTTTTTGTATTTCAGTATCGTTTGACTATCACTTGGCTATTACCTATATTGCCAATAACACTGTGCAGCATCACCCTCAGACTCAGTGGATTAAGCTGTGGCCCTTTATCCTCACAGGTCTGCAGGTCAGCAAGCAGGCCATGTCTTCAGGCCGTGGTGTTGGGGTGGTCTTCCCTAGGGCAAAGTTGTGCAGGTCCAGCTCTCGCTCATGTTCCTGTCATCCTCCTTCCAGAACTTGCTTTTCTTATGGCAATGTAGGTACTACAGGGCCAGCAAGCCTTTTAAGGCCTACGATCAGAATGGGCACTTTTTCCTCCACCCAACACCTTAGCCAAACCAAGTCATGAAGACTAATGTAAAGTCAAGGAGTGGAAAGAACAAAGTGCCCTTGATGAAGCCACAGTAAGGGTGTGGATGACAGGCATGGAGAAAACGGCATCAGTTCTCTCAGTTCTCTACTCCTCCCTGTACCATAACTTTGCAGTGAGATTTTGAATCTTCTCTCACCCAGAAGTGGAGTGTGTTTATCTACTCTTTGAATCTATGCTGGATTTCTAATTCACATTGGCAAAAAGAACATGTTGGATTGCAATGTGCCAGTTTCAAACCTAGACCTCAGTGGGCTTTGAAGTCTTACTCTCTCTTGGAACCCTGCTACAGCCATATCAATAGGTCTGAACCAACCTGCTGCATAATGAAAGACACAAGTTTCCATCATCACTAAGGCCCCGGTGGGCAATGCCAGACCTAGGCATCAGGCTGTCTTTGACCTGCCAGTTCCCAGACAACCCACCAGCTGTCCATGAGTGCACGACCAAGGTCTTCTCTGGTCAACCAAATCTGGTGCAAATCAGTAGATGACCCACAGATTTATGCACAAAAATGAATTCATATTGCTTTAAGCCAATAGATTTAGGGAATTTTATTTTACAGAAAAATAGCACAGAGATTCTTGAGAGTCCCTTGGACAGCAAGAAGATCAGTCAATTCTAAAGGAAATCCACCCAGCATCATTGGAAGGACTGATGCTGAAGATGAATCTCCAATATTTTGGCCACCTGTTGTGAAGAGCCGACTCATTGGAAAAGACCCTGATGCTGGGAAAGATTGAGGGTGGGAGAAGAAGAGGGTGACAGAGGATGAGATGGTTGGATGGCATCACCAACTCAATGGACATGAGTTTGAGTAAGCTCTGTGATTTGGTGACAGATAGGGAAGCCTGGTGAGCTTCAGTCCATGGGGTCACAAAGAGTCAGACACAAGTGAGCAACTGAACAGCAGTGACAAAATATGTCTGCATCGCAGAGACAATGTGAGATTGAAACGATATTCTCCTTGTATAAAGTGTTGTCAGATGCTTCTGTCACAGAGTCAATTCTCACTATTTTTTCCCACCCAGCCTTTGATCACTTATGATTGCTTTTTAGCCTTATATTTCACAAAATGGTGTCTTATTGAATGACAGTTGAAGGTCACGCATTTTTGCCATAAGAAAATAAGTGGAAGACAGGCCACATGGTTGGCAGATGATATCAGCTTTCTCTTCTGATTGCTCTGTCCAGAGCTCTGCCAGCACGCAGTGTATAAACTGTTTTCCTCTTGAGGATAATGGCACCCATGGTACTTTATGTTCATAGACTTGCCGATGGCACTTCTACATTTAGAGAATGCATTAGAATGGATGAGTGGGTCCAAGGTTGTTCTAATGTTAACCAATACTGGTATCCTGTCAGATGAATTTTTAGCATCAGAACAAGATGTGATCTTAATGGTGCTGAAGCAGTTGGTCTCTTTAATTTGACATAACTCTTTTTTTTTTAATTTGACATAACTCTTGTGTGCATGACGTTCAGAGATGAAGTGCCATTTTTCTTGGAAGTTGAAGGACAAGAGCTACAAATGGACACGTTTTTCTCCCATGATTCTCAAGCTGCCTGCTAAGACCTGCCAGGGAGTGGCTAACTTCTGTGCCCTCCCTCCTGCCTAATTTGAAATGTTCAAACATCGAAGGGTAAACATCATGCTTTAAGCATTTCTGGTCACAAAAATTATGTCTGTTTGAAGCCCACTGTTGAGACAGTTTTATCACCAGAATAATTAATGTCTTGACTGGGCTACTCACTCCATGTTGCTTCTGGCTGTGAATTTTGATTAGATGTTAAGAGAAGAGGATGTCATTAGCAGCTCACCAGAGATGTGGTTATTCAATTGCTAGGAAACCAAATAAGGTGCTTTGAGGCTGACTGTGTTTGTTTCCCCCACTTTTGACCCAGTTGGTTGGTTGCTGGTTTAATAAAAGTGATGACCTTTGAGCTACGTTAGTAACAGACTTGGCTAGGATGTCAAGTTTATAAGCTTACGTCATCAGCTTCTCTTCTCGGCACTCTGCCTCCGACCCTGGAACTACTAATCACATTACTATAAAAGACTCTTCTCTTGATTTATCTTTGCATGATGACTCCATCCCTTGGTTCCAAAAGAAATTACCATCACAGCTTGTTCTTTTGGTTTCCTTGGAGCAAGGTCAGGGAGGGTCCAGTGATGGTGGTGCCAGACTGACTTCCTGATCACCTCCAGGTTATCACTTGAAAAGAATTTCATTAAAACTATCAACTTTTAAACTCTTCTGGATTAAACATTGGTACATAACACTAATTCAGCTTGCATGTAGAAAACCGTTAGGGAGTGAAATCAGTTATTGGAAACCCAGATTCCAAAAAGTGTATGCTCTAGAAAGAAGTGGGGAAAATGCACTGTCTAAGCTGGGTCTTTCTTCAGAAAAAGCTGTGTATGAAGATGGATTTGTGGCTGTACTTTCATATTTGTCAATATTTTATTTATGCATATTTTTGTTCATTATCTAAGTTGTGCACTTAAGCATATTTTTAAGTAATACTATTCTAGTTCAAGAAAGACTTTTTTGATTCTTAAGACTTTATGGTGTGCTTGCTTGGGCATCACATATACTAATTGGAACAATACAGAGAAGATTAACATGGCCCCTGGACAAGGATGACAGGCAAATTTGTGAAACATACTGTATTTTTAAATGTACATCAACAGAAAAATGCTTCCCTGGTGGCTCAGACAATAAATAATCTGCCTACAGTGCAGGAGACCTGAGTTTGATCCCTGGATCAGGAAGATCCCCTGGAGAAGGGAATGGCAACCCACTCCCACTCCAGTACTCTTGCTTGGAGAATTCCATGGACAGAGGAGTGTGGTGGGCTACAGTCCATATGGTTGCAAAAAGTTGGACTTGAATAAGCACATCAGCATTTACAGCCTGGACAACATAATGTCCTCCTTATGAATATTCTGAACACAGGAATCACAGGGACAAAAGTTGCTGCTCACTCTCTGGGGAAACCCTGCTGAGAGCTTGAGTCTGAAAAGACGATGGAGCTCCTGATAGTTGCAAAGAATGAAATTCTCCTGTTCGAAGCCTGAAGGAGCCAGGGTATGTACAGAATATTCCCCTTTCTCTGTCTCCCCCACTCCATTTGGCTGGTTGTCAATACAAGAAGCTTTGCCCATTCTAAATATGCTGGCTAGATCAATAATTGAAATGAATGTGCTGCTGCTAATGTAATAAAATTAATAACAGACAAATTACTCAGTATTGATTCTCAATTTCCTTATGTTAGACCATTTCCATATGAATGATTGTTTCAGGAGAGTTAATATGGACCCATAGCCAGTTCTGAAATGTAGCCTTACATACACACACGTGCCTGCCTATGTGTATATATACATGTTGTGTGTATGCATGTGCATAAGTATGTATATATATGTAAAAACATATGCTTTAGATATATTTTATTTATTTTTCTTTAATGGTTCCTCAAAGAAGTGGCTGATTGTTGTTGTTCAGTCACTAAGCCGTGTCCAACTCTTTGTGATCCCATAGACTGAAGCATGCCATGCTCCTCTGCCCTCCAGTATCTCCTGGAGTTTGCTCAAATTCATGTCCATGGAGTCAGTGATGCTAGCTAACCATCTCATTCTCTGCCACCCCTTTCTTTTTTTCTGATTATGGGAGAACAATCACCTGGCTCTCCTTGCCTTGAGATGCTTGTTGTGCATGAGGTTAGATGTTTCTGCATTATCTGAGCCAGAAGAACAATCAGAGTACATTCTCAGGATGTAAACTCAGAGACATGCCTGGACAATGTGAGGAGGCTGCTTGTCACTGTGCTGATCTGACCACACACGAGAACTCCTTAGTCACATGATGCACAGAGGGAGCGGATACACTTGCTGTGTAAGAGGAGAGCAACCGGAGGAGGGACAAAGCCCAGTGCTCTGCTTCTAGGACTGTCAGGAACACACCTGCAGTGAAGAGTTCAGTTACTAACTGTTGCAGCAAGACAGGTCTTCCCTGGTGGCTCAGATAATAAAAAATCTGCCTGAAATGCAGGATACCTGGGTTTGATCCCTGGGTTGGGAAGATCCCCTGGAGAAGTGGCAACCCACTCCAGGATTCTGGGAAATCTCATGGGCTATAGTCAATGGGGCTGCAAAGAGCTGGACACGATTGCACGATTAACACTTTCACAGCAAGGCAGGACACACACACAGGGGTCTCTCAGCAGGAGGGAGGAAAAGTGGGTTCTGTTGGGGACCACATGATCTTAGAAACAGAACCTTCCCTAGTCGAGCTCCAGATGAGACCCCTTAGTTGTGACCTTGTGAGAGTCCCTGTTTCAGATACAATGTGTTGTACTTCAAGTACTATGGCTTTTTAAAGTGACTGCATATTTCCTCCCATAACTTATAGCAGATTTCTACTTAGTACCTTAAGATATTTAAAGAAATTCTTTATATGTGAACCTGTGATAACCATCCAGTCTGCTGCTCTGAAAGGCAGATAGGGAATATAGAGAAAAAGGCATTATTTATTTCATAAAGATTTCCCTTCCACCTGTTAAATGTTACAGTAGAGTTGAAGAAAAAAGAAGACCAAACTAGGACTGTTTTGGAATTCTTTCCCTTAAAATGAGTGTCACTGTCTCTTAGTGTCGGGTCACTAGATTTAACCCCCCAAGAAAGAGTTTGCCAGATATATCAGCACAGAGGCTTTTTAAAAACATTACATTTGGAGACAGTATAATAAATATGCATGAAGGTAGGATGTTTGATTGACACTGAGTTTGGTCTTTCACCCTTTTTGTTTACTGGTAGTCATTGTTCTTTTTCTCTGATGCTTTACTTGATTGAAACTAAACCAGGAAACTATAAACAATTTTTTTGTTTTAAAACACTGGGCACATTTCATCTTCACTGCCTTCCACAGGTTTGTTTGTCTTGCTGTGACCTTGAGTAGAAGAAAACATTTCCATTTATCAAGTAGGAGGTGACAAAGTCATTCAAGGGTTACATTCTCAGGGAAAAAGTGCCATCTATGTTGCATGACTGGAAAATAGATATCTCAAAGTATTTTATTACCTGTGATTTCCTGCTAATTAAAAGAAATATTAATCTGCTGTGGTTCAATGGTAAAAATTCGCTTTTGTGCATGTTTAATGGTGATGAGTAGAAGCATATTTTGATCATGACACTTCATATTGAATTAAAATACCATTCCTCTCAGAGGGTGCTGAAGTGTGCCCTTCTCTGCAGGCATGAAGCTTTCCATAAGTAGGAATTCTTATTAAATCATTTTCTTCCCTCCACTCCTTCTGGTCTGTGCATTTATTCCATCCCAGGGACAATTGCTATTGAAGTTGACAGATCCTGAGGCAGATTGGCAGAGCAACTTTTTGTTTCTGTCCTGACAATTGCATTTCCTTTGAATGAACTATTGTGCAGGGCACTCTACTCTGAAGGACCTGATCAGTTTGCAGCAGGTGTTAATGTCCACTGGAATATTTCACTAGACAGGATTGGAGAGTGAAGTCAGACTAGTCTAGTCTCCAATGGAGAAAATGCAGGGAAGCCATTTCCTTCCAGCTCTGAGAATCTTCCTTTCAGTCCTGTGAACTCAAGTGAAATAAATAAATCCTGAATGTTAGTCAACAAAGTGAAGTGTCTGCCTCAAAGCATTACAGTCGTGGTTAATTCAACAAGATATCTTCCCAAGATCTTCCACAGGTAACATTCCACAGGTGTTTGATTTTTGCTCCAGTGTACTTTGTAAATATGATTTACCTGGAAACAGCCATTTCACTATGCGCATTCGCTTTCTGCTGCACTTTCTGAGTCCAGTGTTGCTTGGCTTTCTCTCAGCCTTGTTTTTCCCCTCAAGAGCGGACTGAAGCCTCGGAAGCCAGTCTGCTAGCATCTGGAAAAGAATGATGAATCACTGTAGGCTTGTGCCACTCCCACGGGGAAGAGTCCATGAAGTGTCTTACTTTCCAAGGAAACATTAACTTGCCAGCTGATCTTTACCTTCCTTGGGGATGTGGGATTTGTTTGGTTAATGTTTATAGATTCAGACGAGTGCATTTCTTACAGCTACATTTGTCACTCCCTGTTTGAATTAACACTTTAATTTTGTTTGTTTGTCTTCAGTTATTAGGCTAAACCTCAGTGCCTTCAGGAACCCCTCTGCATATCCCACTGCTACTTTAATGTTGATGAAGAGGTCATTGTATCTCATTGATTGCTTCTCCCTGGCTTCCTCCACGTCACGAAAGAGCACAGATGGGAGTCTTCAGCTCATTAGAGGCAGTGCTTTGAGACCTCATCAATCTAGTCTATTTTTACTTTAGAGACGCCATAAGAATTTCTGCCCCAGAGAGCCTACCTTTATAGCTTTGCCATCGTGCCTGCACCCAGGTGAGACACTTCTAAGTTAGTGAGACAGAACCGGGAAACAGACAGTCTTTGTGGGATGAACAGGATAGCTTGAGGCACCAGTAAGAATCAGACAGTAGATTTATAGCCTGCCTACAGTTATTTAAGTATACACACACAGCTCAGACAGATCGATATTCTTGAAACACAAGCTAGTGAGTGTTTTCTCTGCTCAAAATGGAGGCTAGATTAATGGAGAGCTCGATTTGTCCAGATTTAATCTCCTCAAGGCAATTAAAGCAATTTTGTGTTTTCTACTTTAGTGCTCCCCTGAACCGACAGCATCTGGACAACTTTAATTACCGTTTCAATTCAGTAAAAATGCACAAAAACGGCAGGTTTGGGGACTAAGAGTGACTTTTTCCCCTACTGTTTTTCTGATTTCCTGACTGCGGGGTTTTGGCTTCTTATCTGTTCATGCTGGTGGACGTAACTGCATTTAAGGCTGCATGTGCTCCTGGGAGTGTTGGACACGAGGACCCTGAGGGATGGTCACTGCGGGGAAGGTGGGATGATGGTGTTTGAACTCTGCAATATTGTCAGTGGATTCTCTTTCACACCCTCCACTCAACTCAGATCCTCTCTCTCAGTGTCACCTCCCAACCAGAGCTTCTGTGCAGTTTTGGGTAGTGTCCTCACCTGGGGCACATTCTCTCTCCACTGCTGCCTGCCAACCACCCTGCAGTAGGGGTTAGAACTGTTTGCATTTTCTAGAAAGGATGCATTCAACCCTAAAAAGACATATAAAAAATGTTTAGTTACTTTCTATTAGCATATAGTTCCTTTGCATTGTTGTGTTAGTTTCCACTGTACAGCAAAGTGGATTAGCTATATGTATACATAGATTCCTCTTTTTTGGATTTCCTTTTCATTCAGGTCACCACATAGCACTGTAGAGTACCCTGCATTGTACAATAGGTTCTCATTATTTGTCTATTTTATATATAGTGTCAATAGTGTATATGTCTCAATTCCAGTCTCCCAATTCATCCCACCCCCATTCCTCCTTTGGAATTCAGAAGTTTGTTCTCTACATTTGTGACTCTATCTCTGCTTTGCAAAGAAGTTCATCTGTACCATTTTTTCTAGATTTCACATATATGCCTTAATGTATGATATTTGTTTTTCTTTTTGAATGTTATTAAATTCAAAGAACTGTTGATCAACGACAGCCAACACAGCTGACAAGCATGCATGTATTTATGTGACGGTAAATTCAAATCTTTAAATTCCTAATAATGTTTAACTCAAGAATATAAAGTATCTGATGATATATTTCCTTGTGGACATTTTACAACTTTAGGTACACATCAGAATTGCCTTTATTCATTGAAAATTAATGAGATTCTGGCTAGATAGAAGGCGTGTTATTCTTGGCTCTTTGACATTTAAGGGCCTTCCTTTAAATTCAGGAAGTACTTTTCTTTCCTTTGAAGCCTCATCATCTGTCAATTGCTTTTGACATCCTGTTAGTCATACATGACTGTATATCATTCATTTTTATTTCTATCTGCTTCTCCTAAATTCTCTGTCTTGAGTTCCTGCACATTTTTAAGCATGTGGAAAATTTCAATTCCGGAGCAAAAACCTCTTTCTCTGTAGGACGGTCCTCAGTTTTTCCCTAGGGATAAATTGCCTGTGTTCTGTGCAGAAGCTGTTCATTCTGTTAGTGTAACAGAACAGCAGGTGTGCTCTGGAGTCATGCCTGGATTTGAGTCGCTGTCTTATCCCTTATCAGCTGTTTGATACTAAGCCAATTACAAAAACTTCTAAGTCTTGTTTCCTCATATGTGACATGGAACTAATAAGTTTATATTTAATATTTTACAGGGTTGGTGTGAAAATTAAATGAGATAATATATGTGGATTATTTATTTCATCTCTGAACATACTGTGTGTATTTGGTATGTGCTAGTTGTTGTTATTATTACATTAGAATATAGTTAATGATGTTTCTTCAGTAACCTCCCGAGATTAAGAATTCTTTGGGGAGGGCACCATTTCTTATTCAATTAGTCATAATCTTTATCCAACACATAATCTTGCACACAGTTGGATAGTAGATGTTCAGATTTTTGCCAAATAACTTATTTAACAAACGACTTCTTTGCTGGTCATCACTGTTTTATTCAACTTAGACCATTATTTTACTCAAATAAAATTTACATTTATAATTTAATTATTTTATCACGGCTAAATTTATAATTTAATTAAATTTATTTTGACTTTGAATTTATTAATTTATTAAAATAATTTTTATTAGTGACCATTGGTGATATCACAGGATATTATTTGGGTTTAATACACATATTTTATTCATGAATACAATTCTCACAGCTTAGGAATGCTAAGAAATTGGAAAATAATTACACGGATTTGATATTTCAAATGCTTAAAAAGACTTAAATAAGAAAAAGAATCACAAGTGATTGTAATTTCAACAAGGAAATGGTCAGTGAGATTCAGTGTACATGTCCTTATCCCAAATGTGTAGTATTTTGAGAGCAGAGGGTAGCTAAACATCAATTCTTGTCAATTTTTTCAATGGTTTCTAGAATTTGTCTCCTCATTGTCACCAACACTAAACCCCTAGTTCAAATGATCATCAGCCTGGACTTCTGTTGAAATCTTAATTTGTGTATGTGCATCTACTCTACATAAACACATCTGCTAGAGTAGATTTTTCAATATGAAAATTTTATCCCCTCACTTTTATGCTTAAAATAACCTGCTAAAATAGTTCCATTAAAATTAAAATGAAAATATCTTGATTATAAAATTAACACAAGCTATTAAAATGTACAAAATTATAAAAAAGAAAAATAAAACATTTATAACAAAAATGCTTATTGATAAAGCTGTAATATATACATTTTTAGATATTTTTCTGTGTATACCTAACATATACATGTATTTCCAAATTAGGTGATTCGTTAACATACTTCTTGGGTCAACCTATTTTTTTTCAACCTATTTTTTTAAACTTACTAATTTATTATGTATATTTTCTATATCAAGAGTTTATAGGATTGATATTATAATGTTTAATGGCTGTATACCTCATATTGCTGGATTGTAAGGTCATCTGCAATTTTTGTCACTGTAAGCAATACTTTAGGTGTGTGCAAATTTGCAGAGTGATGAATGAATATCATGTTGAGGAATTGTTGGTAATGCATATGTCATTTTATAATATTATATTTTATAGAAGATAGGATTAATATTCATAAAACTAAGATCATGGCATCCAGTCCCATCACTTCATGGCAAATAGATGGGGAATCAGTGGAAACAGTGGCTGACTTTATTTTTTTGGGCTCCAAAATCACTGCAGATGGTGATTGCAGCCGTGAAATTAAAAGATGCTTACTCCTTGAAAGGAAAGTTATGAATCTTTTTTATAATTTTGTACATTTTAATAGCTTGTGTTAATTTTATAATCAAGATATTTTCATTTTAATTTTAATGGAACTATTTTAGCAGGTTATTTTAAGCATTCATAAATCACGAGATTTATCCCAGGGATAAAAGGATGGTTCAATATGTGTAAAACAATCAATGTGATATACCTTATTAACAAACTGAAGAATAAAAATCATATGATCATCAATAGATGCAGAAAAAGCTTTTGACAATCTCAACATCTACATATGATAAAAACTCTCAAAAAAGGGGTATAGAGGGAACATTCCTCAGCATAATAAAAGCCATATATAACAGTTCAGTTCAATCGCTCAGTCATGTCTGACTCTTTGTGACCCCATGAACCGCAGCACGCCAGGCCTCCCTGTCCATCACCAACTCCCAGAGTCTACCCAAACCCATGTCCATTGAGTCGGTGATGCCATCCAACCATCTCATCCTCTGTCGTCCCCTTCTCCTCCTGCCCTCAATCTTTCCCAGCATCAGGGTCTTTTCAAATGACTCAGCTCTTCGTATCAGGTGGCCAAAGTATTGGAGTTTCAGCTTCAACATCAGTCCTTTCAATGAACGCCTAGGACTGATTTCCTTTAGGATGGACTGGTTGGATCTCCTTGCAGTCCAAGGGGCTCTCAAGAGTCTTCTCCAACACCATAGTTCAAAAGCATCAATTCTTCGGTGCTCAGCTTTCTTTATATTCCAACTCTCACATCCATACATGACCACTGGAAAAACCATAGCCTTGACTAGATGGACCTTTGTTGACAAAGTCATGTCTCTGCTTTTTAATATGCTATCTAGATTGGTCATAACTTTCCTTTCAAGGAGTAAGCTTCTTTTAATTTCACGGCTGCAATCACCATCTGCAGTGATTTTGGAGCCCCAAAAAATAAAGTCAGCCACTGTTTCCGCTGATTCCCCATCTATTTGCCATGAAGTGATGGGACTGGATGCCATGATCTTAGTTATCTGAATGTTGAGCTTTAAGCCAACTTTTTCACTCTCCTCTTTCATTTTCATCAAGAGGCTCTTTAGTATTTCTTCACTTTCTGCCACAAGGGTGGTGTCATCTGCATATCTGAGGTTATTAATTTCTCCCAGCAATCTTGATTCCAGCTTGTGCTTCCTCTAGCCCAGCATTTCTCATGATGCACTCTGCATATAAGTTAAATATATGACAAGGCCACAACTAACATCATCCCCAACAGTGAAAACCTGAAAGCATTTTGTCTAAAATAAGGAACAAAGCAAGGATGCCCACCACTTTCTTCTCAAAATGTTAGTTGCTCATTCGTGTCTGACTTTTTGCAACCTCATGGACTACAGTCCGCCAGGCTCCTCTGTCCATGGAATTCTCCAGGCAGGAATACCTGAGTGGGTAGCCATTCCCTTCTCCAGGGGATCTTCCCAACCAAGGGATAGAACCCGGGTCTCTTACACTGCAAGCACATTCTTTATCATCTGAGCCACCAGGGAAGCCCTTTGTCTCACCACAAGGCTATTCTTCTGGGATGCTGTTTTCTTCCCAAGATTAAATCCACATTCTAGCTTCTTATATACAGTTTCTTCTTTGACAGAGCATTTCACAGTTGAAACTTTACATTGATTCATAAATTATTATTTTATTAATGCCTATCTCCTCTACTAGACTTTAAACTCTATGACAGCAGATATCAAGTTTATTTTGCTCATAATTTTGTCTCCAGAAGCTGATATGGTGCTTGGTATATAATAAGTTCTCAATAGATATTTGTGGAGTAAATGAATAAATGAAGGTAAAGATTATGATTCTTCAATCCTCAGATTACACCAACGATTCCAGTTTTGTTTAAATATGGTCACTAAACCAAGACAGTCTACAATGAAAGAGGAAGTCTAAATGAGTAGGTTGGCAGCTAGTATTCAAGTCATTCTTAGAATTAATATAAAACACATTATCTTTTCCCCTTGGGGAGAGTGGGAGTAGCGAATTCTTGGTGGTATTATTCACTGAGTTATTTGATATGTTACATTTATTCTTATGGGAAATTTAAATGCCTATGATATGCTGAGCATTAGACATAGCATATAAAAGACAATTTGATAGTACATTAAGTGCCCAGTTTTCTTTCCTCATCTTACTTTTATCAAAGCTTTTATGAACTATTATCAGAATTAAAATGAAGGGAATGCTTTTTAGGATTATTTTGAAAATGAAAAATTCATGAGTTTTATCTTTGTGCCATGGAATTAAAAGATATTAGAACTAGGAAGAATTTTATAGATATTCTAATACTCCCTCTTTAATTTACAAATGAGAAAATTGAGGCTTAGACTGATTAAATGATTAATTGAAGTCATAGAGCTTAAGCTCTATGGGAACTTAAGCCCAAATTTCTAAAACCCATAAGAGACTGTATTCAATTACAGTGTGTTGCTTCCATGGCATCTCTGTATTAATGTGATGCATACTTATGAGAGGCTTATTTTCATTATGTTAAAAGGAATGGTGGTGCTTCTGGTCTGCACCATGATGCAGTGATGGAAACCAGATGCATCTTCCCAATGCAAACAATCATGGAGCCACTGTTTGGGGACTGGATGAGAGGGCACAGTGCTGTGGTCCAGGGAGAAGGGATTCTCAAGAGATGAGCCTCACACGCCCCCAGCTTTCTCACTGGAGGAACTTTCCATTGCTCCATGTCCTAGGGCAGTGAAGCCCAGGTCCAGGCATGATGCTGGGTGGAGCAAACATAGAACGAAGTTCCGGACCCCTTAGGCTGCTGGAATATGAGGAACTGGCTGTCAGAGAAGAAGGCACATGAGGAGGAGTTTTCACAGGAGTTCCCTTGAGTCTTTGGCCAAATACTAAGTCCTGCAGGCACAGGATGGGACTCCTTGAAGGTGGGCAAAGAGCAGCTGCTCTTGCTGCTTGTGTCTCAGGGTCCCATGATGTTGACAGACATGACAATTTGAGAAGCCATCACAGGCATCCAACTAGATCCCAGCAAGACCAGAGTACAGGGTGTGCTAGCCTTACAGTTATTGTTGTTCTGTTGCCAAGTCACGTCCTACTCTTTGTGACTCCATCGACTGCAGCACACTAGGCTTCCCTGTCCTTCACTATCTCTCAGAGTTTGCTCAAGCTCATGTCCATTGAGTTGGTGATGTTATCTCACTGTCTCATCCTCTGACACCCCCTTCTCCTGCCCTCCATCTTTCCTAGCATCAGGTTCTCTTTCAATGAGTCAGTTCTTCGTATCAGGTGGCCAAAGTATTGGAGCTTCAGCTTCAGCATCAGTCCTTCCAATGAATATTCAAGGTTGATTTCCTTTAGGACTGACTGGTTGATTTTCTTGCAGTCCAAGGGTACATACAGTAAGGAGGCCTAACCAAGCCTAAAAATAAACACTAACAGAGTAAAGCTAATTGGCTCAGTATTCTTCTAAGGAAGTTGACAGAAGTTAGATTCTGCAAAATAACATCAACAATTTTCAGAAAGCCATAAAAATGACCACATCCAGAGATGCTGGCCTTAAAGATAACGGCTTGAATACATCAACTGTAAGAGTATGTTCAAGGACTTAAGGGAAAAGGGGACAAAAAAGGTGACAAGGTGGACACTCTATTCAGAAGTCAGTTCTTTAGAAAAGAACCAAATGAACATAGTGTATCTGCCAAACACAGTATCTGAATTGGAAATTTATCTGATAGGCTCAACAGAAGATTAAACAGATTAACAGAAGGAAGGTTAGTAGGTTTTTAGAAAGGGTGATGGGAACGGAAACCCGGAGAGAAAAGTGACTGAGAAAGGGAACAGAGGCTGTGGGCGTGTGGGTTAACGTACCCGTGACTAACGTGCCAGAAAGGGATGTTGCAGTGGAGCAGCGTATTTGAGGGAATAATGGCTGCAAATATTCAGATTTAACAAAAAAAAAAAAAAAAAAAATCAACCTATAGATTTAAAAAGCAGGCCAAACAGACGCAAAGCAAACCAGGTCATTTTGGATTGACACAAACTAAAGAGCAAGGGAAAATCTTAAAATCAGTCAGAGGAAGAGAGGAACAATGATAAAAATCAGAGTTGATCTGAAGTAAGAGTTCATAGTTCTGAGGTTTCAGTAGAGCTGGGCAGAATATGCTATTTGAATAAAGAAAAACATTTAAAAAGTGAGAAACCAAATAATCCTTGAGGGCAAGTAATTTGTCCCTTTGAGCTTGCTAATTTTTAATCGGTCCAGTTTAATACGAGTTTGCATTCTTACTCTTTTTAGTCTTGAAGACAGGGGAGAGAAGAGAAGAGATCTAATAGTTGGGACATCTGATTTTATCTACCTGTCCACCAACCTATGAACACATGTACATATATATGCATATATTGAAACAATCCTCACAACAACAACAACAGAATCAGTGCTGAACTTTCATCAGAAACAAAGCAATTCAGAAGAAAGTAGAAAGACCCTTAAAATGCTGAAAGAGAAAAGAAATTATGAACCTAGAATTCTATATCTGGCAAAATATATAACTTATTCACTTTGTTGTGCAGCAGAAACTAACATATTGTAAAGCAACTATATTCCAATAAAAAAATTTTGCATGCAAAAAAAAAAGAAATTCAAATTTCAATGTCCAGCAATAAAGTTATAGGGATACAGCGATAACCAGTTGTTTAAAAAATCATTCTAACCCGAACCCCCCCACCCCCCCATAAAGGCCAAATAAGAACATTTCAGATTAGAAAAAGCTGAGATCATTGTCTTTAGAGGCCTACACTACATAAGATCTAAACAGATGTTTCCAGTGAAGAAGATGCCCTGGGGCTAGGGGACCAGATTGGGACCAGATTCACGTTTCCAGCTCAGGGTTCTGTGGATACTGCATCATTATTCAGGTTCTGGCATCTCTTTCCTGCCACACTGGTTTTGCAACATTACTGCTCTGGTCCCTGCTGTGTGACAGGAAACAGTGAACTGAGCTATCCTCTGCAGACCCAGCAGTGAGGGGCCTACTTTGCACGTCACAAGTGAATGTTTAGAATATTAAATCCAGTTTAGAGCAAGTGCTATTACATGTGGAAACTTCTGGAGCAGAGGTCACAGAGGAAGACAAGGTGTCCAGGCTCCTTCAGCCACATCGGTGGGTGGATCTTTCGTTTGTAAAGCACTTCTCACCCCACAGTCTGCATGTGGGAGCTTTACTTTTGAGGCTGACACACCTATGTTTCTACCTGTCCATGCAGGTGCAGGAGGCTCAGAGGTGAACGTGCACTATGAGGACCTCAGAGCCCCGGGTTCCACAAGCGCTTGGCCCCGATTGCATGCCCCTCATCACAAGGGCACAAGGGGTCAGCCCCAGAGGTATTTGTGGGAACCATAGGAGGTGCCGCTTGGGTGGCTCCGACCCCCATGCTTTCCTGTGAAAATTCCATCTGGGGAAGATGCGCTTGGTTGCCCGAACACCATAAACTAAATGAGCCTTAAACTGCGGCGCGGTCCTGCAGAGAAATGATGGCGGCAGAGCTTCACATGGAAACAGAGAAAGTAAACCTGCGTGAAATGAAACATCAAGAAGACAAAGTGCTCTTGGTGGAGTGAAGTGGAGAAAATGTTAGACCTGGAGTCTGAAGGCCTGAGCTTGAGTCCTTCTCAGCTGACTTGTGACAGCTTACTTCATTTCTTTCATCCCCACTCCCTTCCATCTGCAAAGCAAGATGTTGGTCTAGACAATGTTTAAGCAGAAATCTAAGCATTCCTTTAGTCTGTGTGGGAATGGTTCAACGAAAGAGATTATTTGACTGTAAATTAATAATTAAGACTCAGCTCTATTTGACAACAGACAAAACAGTCTCACTAAGTGACTATTGGATGCCTGGGTTTTATCTGTTTACTCGTAAGTTGGATGTAACACATTCAAAGTGACACAATAAACGTCCAGTTGTGTTCATATTTCAG
Organism: Dama dama; assembly: GCF_033118175.1. Lineage (NCBI taxonomy): Eukaryota > Metazoa > Chordata > Mammalia > Artiodactyla > Cervidae > Dama > Dama dama. The sequence goes on along the minus strand of NC_083691.1, from coordinate 59,713,707 downwards.
ACAGTGTTCACATTTTTTCTAACATACATGAAGGATGTGGTCCTTTTCTCTCGCCACAGAAAGTTTTAGGAGGATGGACGAGAGTGAGGTGGGTGTTTTGCAAATCCTGAAGCTCTGACAGGCTCTGGCCTTTGGGAATTTCTCCAGCCTGGGATGAGAACTGTTGGATGTGTGGAAGCCTCAGGTCATGTCCCAGGACCTGTGGCCGTATCTCAGAACTGCGTGTGGAGGAAACTCAGGTTTGTCCTCTCCTGTTGGAAGACCCATGATTAGATGCTTGGGGCTGCATTAGGCTTCCGGCTTCTCACGGCTACCCTGTACCTTCAGGGCAGGTGCAGCGTGTCTCGACTCTATGGACAGGTGCCCTTTGGCTTCTATCCTGTGGGACTGTAGGGTCACCACAGACTCACTGGCCAGTGGATGGAAGGTAGCAATGGACAATTTTCCCCCTTTCTTACCCGGGGGAGGTAACCTGAGACGTCTTTCACAAGGGCCTGCCTCCTGAGATGTTATTTCACCCAGTCCTGATGATGGGTTAGCCAGAGCAGGGGCCTCCTGCACTACGTATCCTGGTCATTAGCTCTATTGTGCACACCGTTTCTTACATTCCTCATTTAATTCTCTCAGCAACCTGATTTAGCATTTTAAGTATGAAAACATGGACGCTTAGAGAAGAAGATAAGTTACATGCCTCTATTCACACAGCTAGTGTGTGGCAGTCGTTGTTCAGTTGTTCAGTTGCTCAGTTGTGTCTGACTCTTTGTGACCCCCATGACCTGCAGCATGCTGGGCTACCCTGTCCTTCACTGTCTCCTGGAGTTGCTCAAATTCATGTCCACTCAGTTGATGAATAGCTTGCTTCAAACCTAGATTCAATCTAGGACACGCAGAGGGTGGGAGGCTTTTCTTGAGCCCTGCCCCGCATCGGGACTGTGACCAGGCCATGCTCCTTCTCTGCAGCCCCATCCTACAGCATCCTACAGTGCAGCCTGTTCCCAGGGCAGCCCCTCCCCTCAGCCGGTGGGGGCCTCGCTGCCCTCTCTTTAGGCCTGACTGAGCCTACTCTGCTGTGAGCTGTCCTGATGTTGACCCTTCCTCAATCAGCCCCTGGAGCCAACCATCTGTTTCCTGCCACAGCCCTGCCTGGTGCAATTTGGAAAGATGTCTGATTTGTTTAAGGTATGAATGTTGTCCATTTTAGTCATTTAGATCCATACAGGCATCTCTAAAATATCACCTTTTCTCAACATATTCAAACATATAATCTAAAGAGGAGATTATAATAAAGAATTTGAATTGATGTTAGAAAGAGAAATGATTAAGAATATTCTCCTCTGTTCCCTTCTCTTTTAATATCCAAAGAGTGACTTTTTACAAAACCCCAAGTGTTACTGAATTTCATAGCTTGCCATGTAATCAAGGCCAGTGTGGAAAGAGGAAAGTTCCACTGTTAGAGCAAAAATCTCTCAAAAGATTTCATTCCGAAATGAGTCATTGAGACTGTCACAAGGCTTTGTTGGGTACAATGCTCTGAGCAAGTACAAAATAAAAACAGCAGAGGAGGAAGCTTATGGATGAGCTCTGGTCTTGGAGTTTTTCCATGGGAAATTGATTTATTCTTCACAAGTCTGTAAATTCAATTATGTCCCTGACTTCCTGTATTGATACAAATGCCGCGGATCCAGGGAAGGCTCAGGCAGACACGACTGGCGAACGTTGCCCATTTTTCTTTCTCAATGAGATGAGCTAAAATTGCATTACAGACGACTCTGCTCCAAGAGCCCATACATGCATGGTTTCTCTGCTGTCTGGAGAAACGTGAGGCTGTGCAGGCAGCTGCTCTCCTGACCCACCACATAAGTCCTGGCATCTGCCTGCCAAGCTGTGTCTATTCCCGCGGTCTCTGCCAGCTGAGATCTGAAGAGACTGTCCTGCGCCTCTGTTTCCTATGGATTAAGATGTGGTTTGGCTTCCTGGTGGCTCAGTGGTAAAGACCCCGCCTGCCAATGCAGGAGATGCAGGTTTGATCCCTGGGTTGGGATGATCCCTTAGAGAAGGAAATGGCAACCCACTCCAGTATTCTTGCCTGGAGAATTCCATGGACAGAGGAGACTGGTTGGCTACGATTCACAGGGTCGCAGAGTCAGACAAGACTGAAGCAACTTAACATGCAATCAAAGTTTGGGCTTTATCCCAGCAAACATATGAAATAATTCTTAGTGAATTTGTTGCTTGAAACTTCCTTACTTTTCCACTGATCAAGTGGAGAATTTCTAGAACTCCCAGTATTGCTGATAAGCACCCGACCCCATCCCCTTTCCTGCCCTGTCCGCTCCCCTTGGTCTTCCTGTGACGTGACCATCATCTGACTCTGCCTGGTGACAAAAGCTTGTCCTCCATGGAGTTGCCCACAGGATCTCATCACAGCTCCTGAGGGGCCCCGTCTAAGACAGTCTTTGAGGGGAGACAGGAGAACATAACCCATGAGAGCGCAGGTTCTAGAGTGAGACTGTAACTGAGCAGGACCCCAAGGGGCCTTGGGGGGAGACAGGCCTTCCCCCACATCCTCTGCTCCTCTCTGAAGTACCTAGATAATAGTATTTGATGCTCTCTGATACTATTTGATGCTATATAGTTTCCTAAGTTGTTTTGCAAATGTAAAAAACACCTCCCTCTCCACCAAATGGAAGATGTTAACTGCTTGACAACCTTGAGCCCCAGGCCTCCTGGAGCCTAAGGACTGATGATGTTCTTTCCTTTGATACCACCTGCTGCCTCCCCATCAGGCAGTCAGAGGATTGTGCACGAACTGATCACACCCTGAGACTCCCTCCCTCACCTGCTTTTAAAAATGCTTTGTGAAAACCTTCAGGGAGCTCTAGGCTTCTTAGGGCATGAGCCACAGTTCTCCTTACCCAGTTCGGCAGTAAACCTCACTCTGTTCTGCACTTCGATATCACAGTGTGCCTGGCCTCACTGTGTGTCGGGCACACGGACCTGCACTAACAGGACATCCTGGGCGCGAGGCTGTCTCCACCACGTGGTGATCTTGTGGCCTCTGGCAGGTTACTCACCTTTCCTAGGCTTCGGTTTGCTCCTGTGGAAAATGTAAATGGTAACAAGTTGAATGCCTTAGCACCCAAAGTGCTTAGCGCACCCACGGAAGATATTTGCTGCATTGCAGCTCTGAGTTTCTCCCAGGACATGAGAGGCTATGGGACCCTGGCCTCGGTCTCCTTTCTGGGAGCTCCTGTGGTTGGATTTGGCCTTGTTCATGGACCCAGACCCGGTGAACCCATGAGGGGCCCCAAAACCAGATGCTGTGCTCAGTTCTTCATTTTATTTTTACCAAGACGTCTCAGTCAAGTGTCAGGAACACTTATCTTATTTAAGATAAGAATATATTTATATAACCAACAAGAATAAACGCAGTGCAGTGAAACTGTAATATTTTTCCCCAAGTAGTCCATCAGTGGGAAGAGCAAGAGAGATGGTAGTCTGGAGTGGGAATCTGGAAAGGAAGGTTCCCGGCCCCAGACATGAGGGCTCAAGCAGGAGCAGGGGAGGGCTCTGGTTGGTTCAGCCCCGTAACAAGACTTTGGCACTGAAAAGTCCACATCCCGGGAAACCCTTAGCAGCAGGTCTTCTGGGACTGTCAGTCACCATGAGCATCATGGCCATGTGGCCTCCATCTCCTTTCTGGGAGCTCCCATGGTCATACTTGTCCTTGTTCATGGAGAAAACGGGTGATGTGCAGCTGCGTGGGTAAGTGTGGGCAAGTCCCCAGCCTGACTATCATCCTGGTGTCTGATTTAAGACCCCAGGTGTCTGCACCTTCAAGCCTGAGGTTTAAGAGGTGTCCGCACCTCACAAGCCTGCTCTCTGTTCTAATGAAAACCAGAGATTATTCTATTTTCACTTTTTGTATCATTTTTAAAAGATTCTCCATATAAGCAATATCACATGATATTTGTCTTTCTCTGACTTCACTTTGTATCATCATCTCCATCTGTATTGCTGCAAATGGCATTATTTCATTCTTTTTGATGACTGAGTAATATTTCATTGTATATATGTATATATCTTCCTTATCCATTCCTCTGTTGATGGACACCTAGGTTGCTTCCATGTCCTGGTCATTGTAAACAGTGTTGCAATGAACATTGGTGTGTCTATATTCTTTTGAACTATGTTTTTCTCTGAATATATGCCTAGGAGTAGGATTTCAGGGTAGCTCTATTTTTAGTTTCTTAGGAAACCTCCATACTGTTCTCCATAGTGGCTGCATCAGTTTACATTCCCACCAACAGTGTAGGAGGGTTCCTTTTTCACCACATTCTCCAGCATTTATTGTTTGTAGGCTTTTTGACAATGGCCATTCTGACTGGTGTGAGGTGATACCTCACTGTAGTTTTGATTTGTATTTCTCTAGTAACTAGTGGTGTGGAGTATCTTTCGTGTGCCTCTTGGCCATCCACATGTCTTCTTTAGAGAAATGTCTCTTTTGGTCTTCTGCCCATTTTTTTTGATTGGGTTGTTTGTTTTTTTCATATTGAGCTCCATGTGCTGTTTGCAAATTTTGGAGACTAATCCCTTGTCAGTCTCATCATTTGTAAATATTTTCTACCATTGTGTGGGTTGTCCTTTCATTTTGTTTATGGGTTTTCTTTGCTGTGCTCTATTTTTATTTCTGAGTCATGCATTATTTTATGGATACTATTACACAGTCAAAACAAATTGTACTTTGATGTTGTTAGGTAGTTAGAATAGGGAAAAGAAGTTCAGAATGGTGGTGGCTAAAAGACCTGGAAGGGAAAAGCCTGCAAAAATAGAACAAAGGAAGGTCCAAGGACCGGAGTGAGAACCTCAGGTAAAACAAACAACTCTCCTCGCTGGCCCAATTTACATAAGACAGGCCCAGGGACAGAGAAACATATAAAAAGAGGAGCCAAAGCCCTCTTCTCTCTCTCTCCCGCGCGATGGGGCGATCTTCTTTTAGCGTCTTTGGATCGACGTGCCCTCATGCCTTGAAGGTGGACTTTCCTGTTATTATCTAAATAAAATAGAGCTGTAACACTGAGCTGTAACACTGATTTATTTAAGAGCTACAACACGGTCCGTTCGAGACCTGAGAGCTATAACATGGTCTGTCCAAGACCCGAGAGCTGTGACCCGCCGAGGGGGCTTTAATGTCCGTCACTCCAAATTTTTGTTGTGACGAGACAAAGAACCGAGGAGCATACACTCGCCTGACATCTATGGTGCCGTGACTCAGATTTAACCTTGCCGAAACAACCTCTGCGCAGAAGAGGCCAAGCGCAGCAGGAGCCCAACTCAGCGAAGCTCCCGAGGTAGAAGCGGAACGTGAAGAAAACCCAGCGCAGGGGAAGGCCCGTAATGCTTGAAACCGGGGCAGTGAAAAACGAACTCAGCAGAAAGCCCACGTTGCTCAGTCTCAGATTCCAGAAGACCTCCGGTTAAGGTAGGAGGTCCTCGCTGCTATGGCTGGAGGGACATGCCTAACAAAATCTTAACTCCTTTACAATCTCTCGTTTCTTGTTTCTTCGAACACCCCCCCCCCCCACCCCGCCGCGAACAAGCGGGTGGCAGTGAGCGCAATTGTGGGACTCTGGAGAGGCTACTCTTTGGTATGTCCCAAAGGTACTATCTGCTGGGCCCCAGTAACGGTTACCCAAGCCAGTGGGGTTTCTTCTGTCCCTACTCTTCTCTGTGCCAAGAATCAGGCCAATGGAAACTGTGGGCACCGGTCAGATATCTAGCAAATTTTCCAGCAGGCTATGAAGGGGACTCCTTGGCATGTTTTTCCCACTGCTTTTTCCTCCTGTCCTTCAGCTCTCTCTCTGGGGTCGCGAGCCCGACCAAAACCCAGGATGCCCGGCTCAGGCTCTGAGGTCTTATTGCAAAAATTCAGTGAGAGACAAAGCGATAAGTGGGAGGTGGATTTGCTAAGATTCAGAGAGGAGATCGCCCCATCGCGCGGGAGAGAGAGAGAAGAGGGCTTTGGCTCCTCTTTTTATATGTTTCTCTGTCCCTGGGCCTGTCTTATGTAAATTGGGCCAGCGAGGAGAGTTGTTTGTTTTACCTGAGGTTCTCACTCTGGTCCTCAGACCTTCCTTTGTTCTATTTTTGCGGGCTTTTCCCTTCCAGGTCTTTTAGCCACCGCCATTCTGGACTCCTTTTCCCTATTCTAACTACCTAACAATGTTATAAAAGTACCTTGAAGAAAAGCAAAAGTAAAGAAGAAAAAATTTGGATGCAGACATATAAAATAGATGCTCGCCCAGTACCCAACAACATAACAAGTTATCTTTCTGTGGAGGTCTAAATACAGAACAATTGTGGGTACGACTGTACTAAAACTCAGAGATCAGGTGTAACTGGAAACAAACTGCCCAACAATAAAGTCAGACTACAAGTAATTCCCTTAGTATTATGCAATCAGATCCCAAAATTACCCTCTAGCTCAATTCACAAACCACACTGTTGTGAGGAAAGACCTCATGTGTGGTAACCTGAGGTCCCTTGGCCCTTCCTTGGGTCAGGGCAGCTTCTCCCCTGAATTGCACTGTTCCAGACAGGCCTCCGATTGACTCCAAGCTGCAGCTGCTCCCTGCCCCCAGCCTGGGGCCTCATCACAGACTGATGTTAATGAAGCTGCAACAGCCTCCTAGGAAGTCCCCCTGGGAAATCACGGTAAATAAGAGCTGGCCTGTTTAGATCATAATTTACCTGCTTAATGGGCTCTGACAATCCCTGTGCTTTCATAAGCCAACTGAACTACCCTCCTCATCCAATTTTCCTTGAAAAATGCTAGATCACACAAAAAATTATCACAAAACAACAAGTTTCCAAAGGTTTTACGCTAAGAACCCTGTTGGGAAGCAGACTGGCCCTGAAAACTGGACCTCATTCCTTTCAGGATTGCTGAGCTGTGAAGATGGGTGAACGCAGTGGGTGGTCCTTCTGCCTCAGATCAGCCTCACTGCCCACGAAAAATTGCTTATGCAGCACTGGAGTGACCTCTCCCGATTATGGGTCAGGAAGATCCCCTGGAGGAGGGCATGGAAACCCACTCCAGTATTCTTCTTTTAAAATTTTTATTTATCTTTACTTTTAGCTGTACCTATAATGTGGGGCATGGGCTTCTCATTGTGGTGGCTTCTCTTGTGTGGTTACTGGGCTCTAGGGCGCAGGCTCAGAAGTTGTGCCTGGGCTTATCTGCCCTGTGGCATGTGGAATCTTACCAGACTAGAAAACGAACCCATGTCCCCTGCATTGCAAGGAGGATTCTTAACCACTGGACCACCAGGGAAGCCACCACTCCACTACTCTTGCCTGGAGATTCCCATGGACAGAGGAGCCTGGCAGGCTATAGTCCACGGGGTTGCAAAGAGTCGAACATGACTGAAGTGACTGAGCATACACACAGGTTGTTGATTTAAATTTTTCTTTTTTATTATATCCATTTGAGGCTATACACTTACATTTAAGCACTATTTTTGCTGCATCCCACAAATGTTAATATGTTGTGTGTCCGTTATCATTCAATTCAAAACATTTTATAAATTTACTTACAATTTGTTCTTTGATCAATGGATGACTTGAAAATCTGTTGCACAATTTCTAAATGTTTTCTGGTCCCTATTTTTGATTTAATTCAGCTGTGGTCACAGAGTGGCCTCTGCCTGTTTAGTCCTTTGGGATTTGCTGGTCCCTCTTTACTGAAGGTTGATACTTTTTAAAAGATTTCAGATGATTGTTATTTACAGTAACAGGTGAGGACCACTGGGCTAGATGACCTTTGGGGTCACTCCTAATGTAATAATCTGGTTCTTTGCTTTCTGTTGTTAGGGAGAGGTTTTTAAATAATAGTTTTTCAGGCTGACATAGGTGTGGACAGGCTCTGCTGCAGCAGGAATCCCCCTTGGATGCTGTTTCCTGAGAGCTGATACAGCATGTCAGCTGCCCCCACGCCTGGTTCTGAGATGTTTGTTCCAGGCTGACATGACAGCCTCTGGTTATCTTGATTCATATGATTTCTGTACGACGGGTTCCAATGAGAACCAGAAACCAGCCCTGCTGACGGCTTTTCTGCAGAGATGCCACTTGTGCTATTAATAAAAGAAGAGCACGTAAGGAGTTTGACTCATTTAGCAGCTTCACAGGGTGATAGATCATCCACAGAACATATTAATTGGGTGTATTGGATAGTCTGGGATGAACACCGATGTTATTAAGGACCTTGTGTTGAAATGACTCTCACTGCCAAGTCATGAAGCTCAGGCAGAAAGGGAGACATTATGAATATAAACTGAACCCAGCTCAGGCACTGCAGTGCTTTTCCTCCTTACCTGCATTGTTTTGGAGGTGACTCTGATGAAGCATCTCTTTCTGCAGGGAAGACATTGGCAGTCCCGGAATGGCCCTTCTTTGATGCCACTAGTCAGTGTCAGAGGTCGAGGGGAAGGAGATCTTGCCAGAGTTTCTATTTCTTGCCAGATGACCGCTCAGACCCTGTTCCATGGGAGGCTCTGTGATTCCTGGAATGATCCGCAAGTTATTTTCAAGGTGACCCGCTTGTGCAGAAAGTTCAGTGACTGGGCTCTTTGTCCTTCCCTGACTTTCCTGATTTACTGTCTAATAAACCCATTTCATCACCTGCCTCAGGTGCCTGCAGGTACAGCCCGCAGAAGATGCAAAGGTGATGGGTAGCAGAGTTACTGGTTGAAATAAACAGTTTTTCTTTTATTGTTTCAGACACAGTTCAATGTTTTCTCATATTCCCTTTCCTTTGCTTTGGACATAAGCCCTGAAAAGCTGATATTACGATATACAATCTTATGGGTAAGGAAACCAAGGCTCAAAGAAGTCAAACTGCCCATGACCATTTGTTGTTGTTCAGTTGCTAAGTCACGTCTGACTCTGCGACCCCATGGACTGCAGCACACCAGGATCCCCTGTCCTTCACTATCTCCCGGAGTTTGCTCAAACGCATAGCCAATAAATCCGTGATGCCATGCCACCATCTCATCCTCTGTTGTCCCCTTCTCCTGCCCTCAATCCTTCCCAGAATTAGGGTCTTTTCCAGTGATTAGCTCTTTGCATCAGGTGGCCAAAGTTTTAGATCTAACCCATGGTCATACTGCAAGGTTTATCTGACACTGAGCTCTGTATTTTCTTGTGATTTTTAAGGTCATACATATGACTCTTGGGAACTTTTTATTTCTTAGTGGAATCTTCACCTGAAGATTCTCCCCAGCCCTCTGAACTATACAATAACTGAAATAAAAAATGTCCTAGAAGGAATTGATAGCAAACTGGGTGATACAGAAGAACCCCTTTAAAGTGATCTGGAAGACAGAAAAATGGAAATAACAAATCAAAACACTGAAAAGAAAGACAAATTCTGAAAGATGAGAAAAGTTTAAGAGTCCTCTTAGACAACATCAAGTATATCAACATTTGTGTTATAGAAGTCCTAGAAGGAGAAAAGCAAGAGTAAAGTGTTGAAAACATATTTGATGAAATTATGAATGGAGACTTCCTAAGCTGAATAAACAGATTTTCAGGCACAGGAAGCACAGAAATTCCCCAGGATGAGCCCAGAGACACTCACACCAAGACATATCATAATTAAAATGGCAAAAATTAAAGATAAAGAGAATTTTAAAAGTAGAAGGGAAAAATAGAGTCACATACAAGGGATGCCCTGTATGGTTGTCAGCTGATTTTCTGCAGAAACTTTGCAGGGAGTATTCCTCAACCATTAAAAAATGAAAAATTGCCATTTGCAATAAAATAGATGGACCTGAAGGGTTTTATGCTAGTGAAATAAGTCAGACAGAGAAAGACAAATGCTCTGCTAAAAGTTTTATCTGGAATCTAAAAAAGCAAATAATTGAATAAAAGAAAACTGAAGCAGGCTCGCAGATGTAGAGAATAGAGTAGTAGTTACCAGTGGGGAGAGGGGAGTGGTAAGGGGCAAGATAAGGATGGGGGGCTAGAAGAGACAAACTACTATGTATAAAAGCACCAAAGACACATTGTACAGCACAGGGAGATACAGTCATCATTTCATAACTTTAAATAGAGTATAATCTATAAAATATTGAATCACTATGTTGTCTACCTGAAACTATTATAATACTGTAAATCAACTATACTTCAACATAGAAAGGAAGGAAGGAAGGGAAGAAGGAAGGAAGAGAGACAGACAGAAAGGAAAGAAAGAAAGAAAAGAATAGCTTCTTGGATTCCCGTGTTATAAAGTTATGCACCTCTCCCTTCAGTTCAGTTCAGTTCAGTTCAGTTGCTCCGTCGTGTCTGACTCATTGTGACTCCATGGACTGCAGCACTCCAGGCCTCCTTGTCCATCACCAGCTCCTGGAGTTTACTCAAACTCAAGTCCATTGAGTCAGTGATGCCATCCAACCATCTCATCCTCTGTTGTCCCCTTCTCGTCTGCTTTCAATCTTTCCCAGCATCAGGGTCGTTTCAAATGAGTCAGTTCTTTGCATCAGGTGCCCACAGTATTGGAGTTTCAGCTTCAGCATCAGTCCTTCCAGTGAATATTCAGGATTGATTTCCTTTAGGATGGCCTGGTTGGATCTCCTTGCAGTCCAAGGGACTCTCAAGAGTCTTCTCCAACACCACAGTTCAAAAACATCAATTCTTCGGTGCTCAGCTTTCTTTATAGTCCAACTCTCACATCCATACATGACTACTGGAAAACCATAGCTTTGACTAGACGGTACTTTGTTGACAAAGTAATGTCTCTGCTTTTTAATATGCTATCTAGGTTGGTCATAACTTTTCTTCCAAGGAGCAAGAGTCTTTTTATTTCATGGCTGCAGTCACCATCTGCAGTGATTTTGGAACCCCCCAAAATAAATTCTGTCACTGTTTCCATTGTTTCCCCATCTATTTGCCATGAAGTGATGGGACCAGATGCCATGGTCTTAGTTTTCTGAATGTTGAGTTTTAAGCCAACTTTTCCACTCTCCTCTTTCACTTTCATCAAGAGGTTCTTTAGTTGCTTTCTGCCATAAGTGTGGTGTCATCTGCATAAGTTCTGTTTATTAAGGTCTGTAATTGTTGTCCCACCTTAGATGGATGGCTGGCCCTTTCGTAAACAGCAGGAGTGGATGATTAATTGCTAACTCTCTGAAAAGCGTGGGGCTATTAGCAAAAGCCTTCTTCTCCACTCCACTGCCCTGCATTACAACAGTCTCTTCTAGGTAGGAGTACTTATAAGTAATATATGACCAATGTTAATTAAAGTTATGTTTGTAATTTAGGTTGAGCAGCAGTGCGTCCACCCACAACTAATCATGTCTATTAATTCCACTGGGTGGCTTCGGCTTGGGTAGGGGAGCTGACCACAGATAGCTCTCCTGGGTCCCCTCTAGCCTGTTTGCCTCCCGTCACTGTTCACCCCGTGCATCAGTCAGTTCTGGTGACTAGAGCTCAGGACCACGGACTGGATGGCTTCAACAGCACAACTGTGTCATAGTACTGCAGCTGGGAGGTTGAAGGTCATGGTTTGGCAGGCAGGTTTCATTCTGGGGCCACCATTCTTATAAAGGCACTAGCCTTTACTGGCCTTGTGAGGCTCTCACCATCGTGAGAGCCCAATTACCTTCGAAGGCCACTTACACAGACACCATCACTTTATGGACTAGGGTTTCAGCATATGGATTTTGGGGAAGAAACATTCAGTTCACAGCTCTAGCTGGGTGATCTGATTATCACAGCAACAAAGGCTCGTGCATTTGGATGAGGTGGGGCAGACAGCAAGCCTGAGTTACTGTAAAGCCCAAGTGATAGAAACTTTAAGGATCACTATTTAACATGCAGTAACCAACATTGTGTCCATCAAGAATCACCAGCCAGGTGAGGTAAATGACTGTGTTCCATGGTCTTGAAGTCACCCGGTCTTAGTAAATAGCAATGTCTTTCTTGTATCTCAATAATATTATTGATCTGTTCAGTTGCTCTAGTCATTCCTGGATACAACCATCACATACTTCTTAACCATGGGCTCAGAATAAGTACATTTCATCACTTACCTGGATTTGTAATTTCTGAGTGTATTCCCTCTTCTGGAACAGTTAACTTCACCTCATGCTATAGATTACAAATATCAAATAACAAATTAAGAATGAGATGTTGTTGTTGTTGAGTCACTCAGTTGTGTCATACTCTTTGTGACCCCATAGACTGTAGCCTGCCAGGCTTCTCTGTCCGTGAGATTCTCCAAGCAAGACTACTGGAGTGGGTTGCCATTTCCTTCTCCAGGAGATCTTCCTGACTCAGGGATTGAACCTGTGTCTTCTGTGGCTCCTGTATTGCAGGTGGATTCTTTACCACTAAGCCACCAGGGAAACCCAATCAGGATGAATAGTGTGTTCAACAACATAAGCTGGTGAGAATTTCAGAAGGAAATGATTTTTAGAAATTCAAATTTTTTGAAAACAGCCTTGTGGCAAATGATGAGGACACTTCTATCCTTGTGTCCTGCCCATTGGATACATAACTGAAGCCCCCGGTAACACCAAACTGATCTGTCACCTGCTACATATGTGCTCAGGGTCTGTGCCATTGCCAGTTTAGGATTAGGATGCTGCAGTGAGTGATCTTAAGTCATCTTTTAACATTAATTTCTGTTATAGTTCAGGCAAAAAGAGAATTATTCTAATCAACTAATGATCAAATCAATCGAGAAATGGAATATTTCCTGCCATATCAGTAAACAAGGATGTCCTAGTCATCAGTGATTGCAGCCACAACCAATGGTGAGCTGATGAGCCCTGAGGGAGCTCAGGAAGGAAAGAATACCTGCTATCTAGCAGCCACCAGACTGCAGGCACTCCCCAAGATGAGCCGTGAGGAAACTCAGGGTGTGAACACACAGGATACTGACCTTGCATAGCTGAAATGCATGTCAAAGGAATGATTTCAATGAGCCCAGACTCTTGCATCTTTCCATTCATAGAAAAGTGCAAAATTGCTTAACTTGGGATATCTAGTTTTCCTTAACTAACAGTCATCTTTTGAGGTTCAGACTACCTGCTCTTTCTTGTAAAACTTCTATGTACCTTGGCTCTGAGCAGTCTCTCTGAACATTCTCTCAGGGCTGCTTGAGATGCTGCCTCTCAGCCTTAAAGTCCTAAAACTTCCCACCAGATACAACATAATTCTTAATTTATAGGCTGTGCATTTAATTTTTTAAAAATTTATTTTTTTAATAAAGGATAATTGCTTTACAGAATTTCATTGTTTTCTATCAAACCTCCACATGAATCAGTCATAGGTATACATATATCCCCTCCCTTTTCAACCTCCCTCTCATCTCCCTCCCCATCCAACCCCTCTAGGTTGATACAGAGCCCCTGTTTGAGTATGCTGAGCCATACAGCAAATTCCTGTTGGCAATCTATTTTACATATGGTAATGTAAGTTTTCATGTTACTCTTTCCATACATCTCACCCACTCCTTCCCTCTCTCCGTGTCCATAAGTCTATTCTCTATTTCTGTTTCTCCATTGCTGCTCTGTAGATAAATTCTTCAGTACCACTTTTCTAGATTCTGTATATATATGTTAGAATACAATATTTATCTTTCTCTTTCTGACTTACTTCACTCTGTATAATAGGTTCTAGGTGCATCCATCTCATTAGAACTGACTCAAATGTGTTCCTTTTTATGATTGAGTAATATTCCAATACAAACAAAGCTAGTGGATGTGATGGAATTCCAGTTGAGCTGTTTCAAATCCTGAAAGATGATGCTATGAAAGTGCTGCACTCAATATGCCAGCAAATTTGGAAAACTCAGCAGTGGCCACAGTACTGGAAAAGGTCAGTTTTCATTCCAGTCCCTAAGAAAGGCAATCCCAAAGAATGCTCAAACTACTGCACAATTGCACTCATCTCACACGCTAGTAAAGTAATGCTCAAAATTCTCCAAGCCAGGCTTCAGCAATATGTGAACCGTGACCTTCCAGATGTTCAAGTTGGATTTAGAAAAGGCAGAGGAACCAGAGATCAAATTGCCAGTATCTGCTGGATCATCGAAAAAGCAAGAGAGTTCCGGAAAAACATCTATTTCTGCTTTATTGACCACACCAAAGCCTTCGACTGTGTGGATCACAATAAACTGTGGAAAATTCTGAAAGAGATGGGAATACCAGACCACTTGACCCGCCTCTTGAGAAACCTGTATGCAGGTCAGGAAGCAACAGTTAGAACTGGACATGGAACAACAGACTGGTTCCAAATAAGAAAAGGAGAATGTCAAGGCTGTATATTGTCACCCTGCTTATTTAACTTATATGCAGAGTATATCATGAGAAACGCTGGGCTGGAAGAAGCACAAGCTGGAATCAAGATTGCCGGGAGAAATATCAATAACCTCAGATATGCAGACGACACCACCCTTATGGCAGAAAGTGAAGAGGAACTAAAAAGCCTCTTGATAAAAGTGAAAGAGGAGAGTGAAAAAGTTGGCTTAAAGCTTAACATTCAGAAAACTAAGATCATGGCATCTGCTCCCATCACTTCATAGGAAATAGATGGGGAAACAGTGGAAGCATTGTTAGATTTTATTTTTTTGGGCTCTAAAATCACTGCAGATGATGATTGCAGCCATGAAATTAAAAGATGCTTACTCCTTGGAAGGAAAGTTATGGCCAACCTAGATAGCATACTAAAAAGCAGAGACATTTCTTTGCCAGCAAAGGTCCGTCTGGTCAAGGCTGTGGTTTTTCCAGTGGTCATGTATGGATGTGAAAGTTGGACTGTGAAGAAAGCTGAGTGCCGAAAAATTGATCCTTTTGAACTGTGGTGTTGGAGAAGACTCTTGAGAGTCCCTTGAACTTCAAGGGGATCCAACCAGTCCATCCTAAAGGAGATCAGTTCTGGGTGTTCATTGGAAGGACTGATGCTGAAGTGGAAGCTCCAATAATTTGGCCACCTGATGTGAAGAGCTGCCTCACTGGAAAAGACCTTGATGCTGGGAAAGATTGAGGGCAGGAGGAGAAGGGAACGACAGAGGATGAGATGGTTGGATGGCATCACCGACTCAATGGAGATGAGTTTGAGTAGACTCCGGGAGTTGGTGAGCGACTGAACTGAACTGAATAATGAACGATGTTGAGCATGTTTTCATGTGTTTGTTAGCCATCTGTAGGTCTTCTTTGGAGAAATGTCTGTTTAGGTCTTTCCCCCACTTTTTTATTGGGTTGTTTGTTTTTCTGGTATTGAGTTGTATGAGCTGCTGTTATATTATGGAAATTAATCTTTTGTCAGTTGTTTCCTTTGCTATTATTTTCTCCCATTCTGAGGGTTGTCTTTTCACCTTGCTTATAGTTTCCTTTGCTGTGCAAAAGCTTTTAAGCTTAATCAGGTCCCACTTGTTTACTTTTGTTTTTGTTTCTGTTACTCTAGGAGGTGGATAACAGAGGATCTTGCTTTGATTTATGTCATTGAGTGTTCTGCCTATGTTTTCCTCTAAAAGTTTTATAGTTACGGTCTTACATTTATGTCTTTAATCCATTTTGAGTTTATCTTTGTGTGTGGTGTTAAGAAGTGTTCTAATTTCATTCTTTTACATGTAGTTGTCCAGTTTTCCCAGCACCATTTACTGAAGAGGCTGTCTTTGCCCCATTGTATATTCTTGCCTCCTTTCTCAAAAATAAGGTACCCATCAGTGCATGGCTTTATTTCTGGGCTTTCTATCTTGTTCCATTGGTCTATATTTCTGTTTTTGGGCCAGTACCACACTGTCTTGTTGACTGTAGCTTTGTTGTATAATCTGAAGTCAGGAAGGTTGATTCCTCTAGCTCCATTCTTCTTTCTCAAGACTGCTTTGGCTATTCAGAGTCTTTTATGTTTCCATATGAACTGTGAAATTTTTTGTTCTAGTTATTTGAAAAATGCCATTGGTAATTTGATAGACATTGCTTTGAATCTATAGACTGCATTTGGTAAGATAGTCATTATCACAATATTGATTCTTCTTACCCAGGAACATGGACTATCTCTCCATCTGTTTATGTTGTCTTTGATTTCTTTCATTAGTGTCTTGTAATTTTCTGTGTACAATTCTTTTGTCTCCTTAGGTAAGTTTATTCCTAGATATTTAATTCTTTTTGTTGCAATGGTGAATGAGATTGATTCCTTGATTTCTCTTCCTGATTTTTAAATTGTTATATAGAAATGCAAGTGATTTCTGTGTATTGATTTTGTATCCTGCAACTTTGCTAAATTCACTGATTAGCTCTAGTAAATTTCTGATAGTATCTTTAGGGTTTTCTATATACAGTATCATGCCATCTGCAAACAGTGAGAGTTTTACTTTTTCTTTTCCAATCTGGATTCCTTTTATTTCTTTTTCTTCTCTGATTGCTGTAGCTAGAACTTCCAGAACTATGTTGAATAATAGTAGTGAAAATGGAAACCCTTGTCTTGTTCCTGATCTTAGAGGTGATGCTTTCAGTTTTTCACCATTGAGAATAATGTTTGCTGTAGCCTTATCATATATTGCCTTTACTATGTTGAGATAGGTTCCTTCTATGCCTGGTTTTTGAAGAGTTTTAATCATAAATGGGTGCTGTATTTTGTCAAAGGCTTTTTCTACATCTATTGAGATTATCATATGGTTTTTATCTTTCAATTTGTTAATATGGTGTATCACATTGATTAATTTGCATATGTTGAAGAATCCTTGCATCTCTGGAATAAACCCAACTTGATCATGGTGTATGACCTTTTTGAAGTTTTGCTGAATTCTTTTTGCTAAAAATTTTTGAGGATTTTGCATCTATGTTCATTAGTGACATTGGCCTGTAGTTTTCTTTTGTGTGTGTTGTCTTTGTCTGGTTTTGGTATCAGAGTGATGGTGGCCTTGTAGAATGAGTTTGGAACTGTTCTTTCCTCTGCAATTTTTTGAAAGAGTTTTAGAAGGATAGGCATTAACTCTTCTCTAAATGTTTGATAGAATTCTCCTGTGAAGCTGTCTGGTCCTGGGCTTTTGTTTTTTGGGAGATTTGGGATTATAGCTTCAATTTCAGTGCTTGTAACTGGGTTGTTCATAATTTCTATTTCTTTCTGGTTCAGTCTTGGAAGATTGAGCTTTTCTAAGAATCTGTCCATTTCTTTCAGGTTATCCATTTTATTGCCATATAGTTCATAATAGTCTCTTACAATCCTTTGTATTTCTGCATTGTATGTTGTAACCTCTCCTTTTCATTTCTAATTTTGTTGATTTGATTCTTCTCTCTGCTTGAGATTATATTCCATGCAAATGTGCATTTAACTTTTCAGTCAACATAACTAAGCAACCCAAGTATACCACATTTTTTGACACAAAAGCAAAAGAAAAAAATTTAAAGCAAAAATCTGGAAAATAAGGCAAAATAATACTATTTTATTTAAATCAGTTAACTTTTTACCTTAGCTAGGTAGGCAGTAGTCTTAGGTTTAAACATCTTTGAAATGAGATATTCAGAAGCCGAAAGAAATCCCATAAACTGGTGTGACTTGAGAGGAAGCAAGTTAAGGTCAAAAGCAACCTGGAAGAAAGTCATCTTATTAAATGGAGTTAGAGGTTCCCCCCTACTTTTACAGTAGGTCAAAAATGTTTCCATCTCCCAGTGTTAATTTTCCTCCTGGCACCCCTCTCTCACTGGCAATTTAATCCTGGCAATAAAAAATTGGCTATTAAACTATGAGTTCCAGGCTGAATACGCTGATTTCATAATATGTTTAAGAAGAGAGAAGGGAAGATTTATTTTCAAACTAGTTTTATACAGTCACTCAGCTTCTCTTAGATAATCCCTCACAACTTTTCCTGCTGGAATGTTCTTTGAAATTCCCTGGAATGTGAGTCTATTCCTTGCTTCCTTCAGAGAAGCTGTCCATATGGTCCTCCCCTCAGGTGTCAGACTCGAACCCTTTTATCACCACAGGCAAACCCTGGGGCATTTGCTTCCAGTGATGACTGGAATACACTTGAGAAAACAAAACAAAACAGCTTCCTGTCTGGGCACTTGCAGGAGATGTTTGCATTTTAAAAAATTATGTAGTCAGAGGTTCTGGCTGTTTGTTTGCCTGTTTGCCCATCAGCTGGTAACCTCCCTGCCACCTGGAGCAGCATTCTAGGAGGCAGATATTCCAGGAGGCAGATGAGGGACAAAGGACTCCAGCTGCGGCGTGAACTTCGGAAGGCAGCCGGTTTTCAGGGAGCTCCAGTCACCAGGGCGGGGTTTTATTATAGTCATCATCTGCCCTGATTTAGTTTGAAATGAGCGGAAAGGAAAAAACAACCCTCATGACAGTTTAAAAAATCTGGTGATGAAATGGTCCTAGCAAGTGTCCTTGGAGGAGAATGGATCAGAGATCAACATAACGAGTGTGCTTCTGGGGAGCACAAGCCACGGTCATCTTTCAGGCAGACCGCCATGGGAAACAAGCTGAGAGCTTTGTTCCTGTGCAGGGAGAGGAGACAGCTGGAGGGCTCTAGGTATTAATATTTTTCTAAGTCATGTTGAGCAAACAGAGTTGTTTGAGGGAGAGAGAGTTCTCAAACTGATGGTGGAGGAGGACCAAGTTTCCATTTCACTGCAGGCTGATACTTTTTGTAAAATACAGTAAAAAGAACTATTAGCAAATAACAAACAAGCATATATATGGAATCTAGAAAAATGGTACAGATAAACTGATTTGTGGGTTATTTATCCATGTTGCTGTTGTGTTCAGTTGATCAGTTGTATCCAGTTCTACAACCCTGTTAGGGGAAGCACACTGACTGAAACCGCCGATCCTGGCCCTGCACCATAGTAACCATTCCCATGAGTTGTTTTATGACAGGAGATACTCATAAGGAATACGGAACTAATAAACCACCACCAACCGGAAGAGTTTGGGAAAGGTCGAAAGAAGACACTGTGTGTCCGTCCACTTCCCAGAATCCCTCTCACTAGCATCCATCTTGGCTGAGCGATGCGTGCGCCACCAGGAAAGACTCTGAGTTAGAATGATTGGCCCAAGACCACCCGGAAACTAATCCCATCACCATAAAACCCAAGACTGCGAGCCACGCGGCAGAGCTGTTCTCCTGGGTTCCCTTACCCTCCTGCTCTCCACCCGGGTGCCCTCTCCCAATAAAATCTCTTGCTTTGTCAGCACGTGTGTCTCCTCGGACAATTCATTTCTGAGTGTTAGACAAGAGCCCAGTTTCAGGCCCTGGAAGGGGTCCCCCTTCCTACAACAATCCCATGGACTATAGCCCACCAGGCTCCTCTGTCCATTGGGATTCTGCAGGCAAGAATACTGGAGTGGGTTGCCATGTCCTCCTCCAGGGGATCTTCCCAACCCAGGGATTGAACCCAGGTCTCCTTCATTGCAGGCAGATTCTTTACCATCTGAGCCACCAGGGAAGCCAGATCCTAATTGATACTAAAGCCAACAAGAGACACTCTTGCCCTTCATGTGTAAGCGGATCTTACACATGAAGTGCACCTAGGAAGGGTGCACTTCCTAGGAAGTTAGTGGGTATCATATTCGATGTCACGCACACTGTTCTATACAAACAATGTTTGTACAACAGTGCCTGAAGGCACAGGTGAAAGGCAGTTTCATTGAGTGATGTGAAGGGTACACTTCATATTCAGCACTGTGTATGCATGTGCCAAGGTCAGGCAACCTGACAAAGGTCCTGGTGACCGGAGTCTTCCCCTGTCCCACTCACGGGTATCCTGCTCTTGTCCCATGATGGAATTACTTCCCCCTCCTTTCTTCTCATTTGTTTTTGTCACTTTCTTCTCATGTTCACATTCCCCTCTTCCTTCATCTTGACTTCCTTTTCTTCTTTTTTCTATGCCTTCTCCCTTTCCTTTTACTTCCCCGTCTGCTCTCGGGTCCCGGGGCTTCCCGCTCTTCTGAAAACCCACGCAGAGCTCAGCCATCAGGGGACACTCTGATGTGCTTAGGATGGAGCCTAAGTCTCTTGCTTCCAGTGAGGAAACAGGGGTTTTCTCCCTGACGTTATGCTGAGATCAAGCTGTTTAGCATCTGATTCTTGCCACAGACTTCACAGGTAGCGCTAGTGATAAAGAACCCGCCTGTCAAAGCAAGAGATGCAAGAGAGGTGGGTTTGATCCCTGGGTCGGGATGATCCTCTGGAGGAGGGGATGGCAACCCACTCCACTATTATTGCCTGGAGAATCCCAAGGACAGAGGAGCCTGGTGGGCTATAGTCCATACAGTCACTAAGGATTGGACACGACTGAAGCGACTGACTACGCACCCATGCTTACCAATGGCATTAGAAGCTACATGTGAGCAGTTTCTTGAACTGCACCTAATATGTATAGAAACGGAAGAATATTTGTGGAATAAGTGAAGAGACACCGAATGTTTGTGTAGACTGTCAGGGTCTATTTTACAGATGTATGGAGACAGATGTGGCCCGTCTGCACTTGGCCATCTGAAATGAGAACCCTGCAGCTTTGCAGAGACTCCTGATCTCCTGGAAGCAAACACTTCACATTCTGCTCCTCTGCACCCCCAGGGCCTTGCTCAAATTTCTCCAAATGCACAGAGTGTGTGGTGCCAGGCCCTGACTATTTACCTTTGTGATGAACCCTTGATGCAAATGGCAAGCCATCCCTAGGGCGGCTGGCATTCGTGCCCGCACTGAGTAGGCTGGCAGCAGTGTGTGAAACGCTGATGTCAGTGGCCATTAATGCAAATGCAAATGAACATTTTTCATCAGAGTCTTACAGCATGCCTGCAGGTGGGCCAACCACGGGGCCACCTGTTTATAGAAACAAGCTGCTAATCAGTCAGTAAAAGGCCGCAAATAGCTGTGATTCTCCATTAGATTAGTCTCAATTAGTAAAGCTAATGTGTGCAGAAATATCGAACATTTTATTTTAATGGAAAGCATCCTGCTGGGTGAAGAATATGGTTTCTATCTGGAGCCCCTATCTCTAGCACCGGCTGTGGGTTCCCTCTCTTGAAAGGTTAATAACAGGTTTATTGTAATCAAAGCACCGATGTTGGATTTATTTATTTATTTTTGGATTTCTTACAAATCATTAAAAACTTGATACTCATTTCTCCAGCGATGAAGCTCCATTAGGAAGGGAGTGACCTAGTTTGTGAGTTAGCATTTTATCTTTTCTCCTGTTGGAGCGACAGAAAGAAAGCTGCTGCCTTGTGAATGTTTTCTATCATCTGAATAGTTTTCATACAAATAAAATGGAAAGTACAACCCGGCCCGGCGGGGGTGGATTCATGCATCCTTGTTCCTGTAGCTTGCTCTGCTTTATTACTGCACCTGCGGCCTGATTTCTGGGGTGGGGGAGCCCCGTGTAGCAGAATGCCAGAAGAATTTCAGTTCCCTGTAATTTTAGATGCCAGCTTTGTTCTCTTGAAAATAAACTGAGAGAACTAGACCCAGGTAATGAGAAAATACGTTTTATTTATTGGCGGGTGTTTCTATGTTGACGTTTATGGGGATTTAAGGTTTTCAGCCGTCACTGAAGCTCACAGACTCAGTGACTGGTGATTTCAGATCTTCCCAAGGATCATTGCAGTGGGAGGTGGGCAGGTGGAGGTGACAGGTAGAAACGTGTGCAGCATGCAACCAGCAACCTGGGCTAGTCCCTGGGATCACAAAGAGGCGGACACATGAAGTGCCTATCACTTTCACTTTTCATACAACCATCAACAAACAAGATTCCACCAGGAATCAAGTTCAAGGGAACAGCAAATAAAAAAACATCAAGATAAATGTCATAAATCAAAGATAACCATGTATTCTCATCCATCACACTACAGAAATAATGATGACTCCTGGTTGTTTATCAACAAAAGATATTAAAAAAAAAAAAAAAAGAAGTCAGATGCTGGAGCTCAGGAGGGAGTGGAACAGAGAAGGGAGAGAAGGGACAGGGGTTAGCCTGGGCTCAGGGCTCCTGGACGTATTGTTAAAGCAAGTGTCTTAGTCCAGGCGCAGGTTGGAAAAGAATTTCCAGACGCGAGACAAAATGAGAGGGAAATAAAGTTTATTAGAGCGGGAGACGCTGTTAGAACAGCGGGCCAGCTCAAGGGAGAACCGACGTTGAACAGGGGTCCTTACTCCACTTTTATATCCAGGTACAAGGAGTGGGATAGGGGTCTTGTGGGTCATTTACTGATTGGATGAGGCATGTATCCTGGGTAGGGGAAGAGTACAGCAAATACCTTCTCCCTATGGGGTAGGAGGGGAGACAGGTTATACTGTTCCATTAATAGTTACAACATGGGGTAGGGAAGGAAAATAAGGGTTTGGTTTTTCCTTTCCTGCATTCCAAGACCCTCCTTGGTTTTATCTGCTCTTTCATCCTTGGGTCACCACAGCAAGTCTATGCATCCTATGCACTGTGAGGCCAAACACACTGAAATGTTGGGTGCATGGAGCAGAGAAAGATGTTTTGCATGTGAGGAGACTAGTGGCTCAAGCGCTAAAAAGCCCTGAGCTACCTGAAGGGTTTCTGCAAAGCATTTTTAAAAAAAGCAGGTGAGGGAGGAGGTCTCAGGGTATGTGATCAGCTCATGCATAACGCTCTGACTGGCTGATGGGGAGGTAGCAGGTGGTGTTACAGGGTGAACATCAACAGTCCTTAGGCTCCAGGAGGCCTGGGGCTGTGTGCTCAGGGTCAAGTAGTTAACATCTTCCATTTGTAGGAGAGGGAGGGGTTTCTTACATCTGCAAAACAACTCAGGAAATGAGCATGAAATACTGTCATCCAGGTGCTTCAGAGAGGAGCTGCAGCAGAGAATGTGGGATGTGGGGGAAGGCCCTCGTGGTGTCCTGCTCAGTTACAATATTAGACCCGAATCCAATGCCCTTAGTGGACAGGCTCACATTTCAGTTGTGTCTCTGACTCCCTGACCCATGCTTCCTTTATTGGAACCACTCGTTTTGGAGGAACAGAGCCCATGTTCATAGACATGCTCCAGGGAATCAGTGGGTAGTATTGACATGTGACAGTCAATACTATCATGAGCTCACAGTCATGATTCCCTGGTTCTTACCAGGGACCCCAAACTCACAGGTTGAGGCCATAATGGACAGTGTGCTGGTGTTGGGAGGGGGCTTGGGAAGAACACAGGTTCTTAGTGAATCTAGAGACAGTGAACAACTTTTTATTAATATGATTATTTATTATACACGATTATCTGTGAGTAACTCTTTGAAGCCAGGACCTTCCTCTCATCATCCTTCTTCTCTTTGGATCATCAACAACAGACAGAGCTTTCTGAGTTCTTAGCCCAGGGCCCCCAGCCTTACTCTGCCCCTCCAGCTCAGATCTTCCACTTCCAAAGCCAGATTGGGATTTTTAAAGGCCCGGAATTTTGGCACAACTTTTTAGCCTTGGCCTTCATGCTGAAACAGCGCATGGCCAAATTATTTATCCAAATGCCAACCTTTCCTGCCATCTGTCTGGGAACTACTCTCCTACTTGCAGTTTGCAAACACTATGCAAACTTACATGAAATAAAATCACACCTCCAAAATAATTAATTCCACATTTTATCTGGAGATGTACATAATATTTTCTCATTAAAAAAATAGGCTTGTTTTTTCAGGTGGCTCCCAGAGAAAACTCATCCCATAATTTCGCTTTCTGTTTTGTATGCTGGTTTTTTAGTCTATAGAGTAGAAAACCAAAACAGCAACACAACCAAGTGTCTTTCCTTTCAGTCTGCCTAGTACATTTGGGGTCAGCAAGTGTCAAAGATAACTAGTATATGCTGAAAGGTGATTATCTTGTAGACTGTCTCTACAAAATATGCCCTGTAGTAGAAATTCCCTTTTGAAGAGAGTCCGCTTTTTTTTTCTTTTGCTGCCCTGGCAGAGCAGAATTCAGAATATAACCCAGGGAAGCAGCGGGCTGTTTCCCTGAGGTCTCAGTTTCTCTGCTTTGGGCTCCCCAGAGATTAGATGCTGCTCTGGGCTAATGCAGCCCTAGTTTCCCTCTGTCCTGCCCCACTGCCCTGCCGTGGGCAGTTCTCCTCCAGGGGTTTGGCCTCCATCCTGGGAAGCGACGGAGAAGAAGTAAGTCCATGTGATGGTACTGCCACTTATATGTCTGTCCCCAGGCAGGCATTCAGCCTCTGTAAGTGATGAGCTCATTAAGGGTTTGCTCTTTCAAAGGGCCCCCAGGGACAGCTCTGTCTCTGCTATCTCTGCTCAGAATGTGACAGTCAGACAGCTACCCCGCCTTCCCCTGCCCCCACTCAGCCAAGCTTCTGGCTGTGCCAGCTGTGTCCATCACTTCTTCCTACACACCAGGTTAGGGCTTCTCAGATGGCTCAGTAATAAAGAATCCACCTGCAAAGCAGGAGATGCAGGAGAAGCCGGTTCCATTCTGGATCAGAAAGGTCCCCTGGAGTAAGAAATGGCAACCCACTCCAGAATTCTTGCCCGGGATAATCCCATGGATAGAGGAGCCTGGTGGGCTACCGTCCATAGGGTCGCAAAGAGTCAGACACAACTGAGCATGCGTGCACTAACATACACACACCAGGTCTGCTGGGGGAAGTCAGAGATGGAGGCTGTTGGTGCAGCATCTAATTCAGGCAAGTCCCTCTTCCTGGAACTGGGTGACTTTATCGTGAACAGAAAAAAGTCAAATGTAAGAAATTGTAAAGCAGTACAGTTTGGTGAAATGCTTAGAAGTAGAGACACTGAACTTGCCAAGTCAAGTTAGTTTGGGGCTCTTTGAGGATTCTTAGTCTTAACATCCCCTGCCTCTTCTGGGGTCACTGCTCAGTGCTCTGGTAAATTTCTAGGAATCACAGTGTGTGCATGGTTATGAGAACTTCATAAAGCCATAAGCATATGAGTTTTACCAGAAGTATTGCTTCACATTTTTTGAAATGAGTCAAGAGTAAAAAAAATATATCCAGTATTAACATAATGGCAAAATTGGCCACAGAGGCAGCTAAGTCCCTAATACCCTCTCCTTTTAGGTTAATGTTCCAATGTTGCAGTAAATTACCTGGATGAAAGAAAAGATATTATCACAATCCACATTTTGATTTACTGTCAATAAGATGACAGTCTAAGACTTACAAATAACTATAAGCATATCCCTATAGCTTTATCTTTTTGTGTTATTTAGATAACATGAATATACAGCAGGTTCATTGTATATAATGAAGTATTACTATATTTACAGTGTTAGCTCTCAGTCATGTCCGACTCTTTGAGACGCCATGGACGTAGCCCACCAGGCTTCTCTGTCCATGGGATTCTCTAGGCAAGAATACTGGAGTAGGTTGCCATTCCCTTCTCCAGGGATCTTCCTGACCCAGGGATCGAACCCAGGTCTCCTGCCTTGCAAGCAGATTTTTTACTGTCTAAGCCACCAGGGAATTGCATTAATATATTTACAGTTATATATTTCTATGGCTTCTAGTTGGGATTATAGTAGTAAAAGCTTTTGTGTATAATTCTTATAGCAAATTACAGTTAACGAAAGAGTGAGATTTTAAAAATTAAGACTCAGTTCAGTCACTCAGTCATGTCTGACTCTTTGGGACCCCATGGACTACCGCCAGGCCTCCCCTGTCCATCACTAACTCCTGGAGTTTACTCAAACTCATGTCCATTGAGGCAGTGATGCCATCCAACTAGATTTTTAACTAGTCTTAAAAATTAAGGCTAGTCACAACCAAAGTAGTTAGTAGAATTAAAAAGAAACTTGCAACTTCTATTCATCAAATGGTGATTGATCACGTAATCTTCTTTTTCCCCATGATAATTATTTTATTTTTTCTTTTATTTTTACATAAAACCACTTTGGTTGTGATTAGTCTTAATTTTTAATCTTCTATTAAGTTTTTACTATGTTTTAAAATTGAAATACAGTTGATTTACAATGTTATATTAGTTCTAGGTGAACAGCTGTTGCTGTTCAGTTGCTCAGTCGTGTCCGACTCTCTGTGATCCCATGGACCACAGCACGCCAGGCTTCCCTGTCCTTCACTAACACCTGGAGTTTGCTCAAATTCATGTCCCTGGAGTCAGTGATGCCGTCCAACCAACTCATTTTCTGTCGCCCCCTTCTCCTCCTGCCCTCAATCGTTCCCAGCTTCAGGGTTAATGAGTCAGCTCTTTGCATCAGGTGGCCAAAGTATTGGAGCTTCAGCTTCAGCATCAGTCCTTCCAATGAATATTCAGGGTTGATTTCCTTTAGGATTGACTGGTTTGATTAGTCCACTCAAACTTGATGTTGAAGGGACTCTCAAGAGTTTTCTCCGACACCACAGATAGAAAGCATCAATTCTTTGGCACTCAGCTTTCTTTATGTTCTAACTCTCACTTCTTTACATGATTACTGGAAAAACTATAGCTTTGACTATGTGGGCCTTTGTGGAATAGTAGGAAGTTTCTAATTTTTGAGTGAGCTGACTCAGGAGTCAGCTAGGATCCCTCACTTGTATCTTTCAATGTGCTCGGAAGAACACGTGGAAAGATGCAGTGGGTAAGCATTAAGCAGAGTCCAGAAGTTTTACGTGCATCTTTCAGGATTCCAGTGGGTCTCTTTTCCTGGGGGAACTTGGAAGAGGAAAGTCAGTGATACCGACTCCAGCATCATCATCACACCTAGTTCAGGGTCACAGGTCATGCTCATTGTCCCCCTTCTCTGCCAGTCATTTTAAATCCCCTTCATCCAAATCAAGATACAGAACAGATCCATCACCACAAGGTACTCCTCCCACTTGCATAATTCTTCACTACATATAAAGCACTGAATCTGAGATACTAGAAACTAAATAATTTGAATAGTTCTAAGATGAGTAATGATGTCTATCTGGACTGATATGGAGGGTAGCTGTAGATTCATGTGGTTATTAAATTTCATACCAGAGATGCCAGAGAGATGTTCGAAAGATCATCATTTATCGAAGATGACTTGAGACCAAGATAGGTCTATGAGCTCATTTAAGGTCAAGCAGGAGCAAAACCAAGAATGAAGTGTTGAATCTTCTAACTCCTTGGCAGAGGTGATAAATGGTAGATGGTATAAGCCCTACCGGGTCATCAAATGAATGTTGAAAACTTGCTTTTACTTCATGCATCATTGTTTAAAAAGTCTCTGAGTTTTTTCTTAAGTTAGAAGATAGAGTAAAGAAAATTTAAGTTTAAAGATTTTTAGTCATATTTCTAAATACCAGTGATCTCAGAATTGTTTTGTAGATAATAGTTCAAAAAGAATAGAAGACTGAATTAAATGTGAGTGGGGTCAGAAACTGATGTTTTAATTTTATATTAAGCTTTTAAAATCTCTAGTTAGCTCTGAAAAATGAGATGTGGGTAATATTTACCAAATAGAGCATCATTTAATAGAAATTTTACTATAAAAACTAAAGTAAGTGAAAAGACAGTTGCTGTAAAATGGAAGCCTATGTAGGTTATATTTTTTCCAAAGGCTTAATTTTGACTTACTGTTGATTAGCAGAAAATAGAGGATACAGTGTCCATTGTATGTCTTCAAGTTCCATGAACACAAACAAATGTGATAGAACTGTAATTGTCTCCTGTGAATTCAACCCAATTGCTCCCTGCACTTAACTCATAGCTTATGTGTTATGCCCATGGCCATTCATGCTGGGACATTTTAACCTATATAGAGTACTATGGTTTGCAGTACTTTCTTGACCTTGATGCCTTTAAATTTCTTGTTAATTTTTACTGGTTTCCATCAACACTGTTTCCCATGCTTACTCAGTCATATACATTTATGGACTTTGAAGGTCAGCGTTGGTTGGTATTTGAAGAATAAAATTTGTTTTTTCCATCACCTATAAGTTTTACTACCTTGTAAAGAATTATTTTGGGCTTCCCTGGTGACTCAGATGGTAAAGAATCTGCCTGCAATGCAGGAGACACGAGATCAATCCTTGGGTTGGGAAGATCCCTTGGAGAAGGAAGTGACTACCCATGTCAGTATTCTTGCCTGGAGAATCCCATGGACAGAGGAGCCTTGGGGGGCTAAAGTCCATGGGGTCACAAAGAGTAAGACATGACTGAGCAACCGAGCATAGGCACACACACATCCATTTTCAGGAGTCTGGTTCCTGAAACCCTTCTTGTGCTAGACTCACTTCTGCTGCATCCACAGCTCTATGAGGGTGGTAGTTTCAATTATTCCTTTCCTTAAACCCCACTGCTCTAACTCTATCATTAGGTCTTCAGTCCTAACTAATTTTTAACTACTTCTAGATCAAAAATTAGTAAACCAAAACAGCATTTTGACTTCAAAATGCATAATACAGTACTTCTTTGAAATAGTGAACCATAATTTTCCAACTAAAAATCAACATAAAATTTCCAGATATTCTTAGACTTCAGAGAATTTAAATAATAATAGAAGAATGTTTTCACTGTTTTGGAGTTTCTCTTGAAATTACAAATTTAAAAAAAGAATTTAGCCTCAACGTGGGCATGTAGGATCTCAGTACCCTGACCAAGGATGGAACCCACACCCCTGCAGTGGAGGCATGGAGTCTTAACCACTGAACTTCCAGGGAAGTCCCTGGAGATTTTCTTTAGATGATTGTATAAAAAAGGAAGAAATAATCATTTATCAGGTCCCTGTAGCTCTCTGGATCTCTCTCACAGTATCTGTCTTGGAAGAATGTTAATGGTCAGATTAAACTCTCTCAATACAATGGTCCAAATGAAGAAGGCATACACCAGCTCCAATATCATATTCTCAATTCTCCTTTCTGGCTCTTAATAATTTCCCTGATACTATAGATTTGTGATAAAGCAAATATATGTGTTCTCCAGAAATGTGTGCGTATGGCAGACAAACTGATGTGATATTTCCTGCCCAAACTACTTATCTCTTTCTTCCTTCATCCTCAAGCTTACTGAGCCCCCTACTCCCTGTATACATGTGTAGGCTAGTGATTAAGGTGGAAGGGACTTAGGTTCCTCTGAGGAAGCTTCCCTGGTGGCTCAGTGGTAAAGAATCCGCCTGCAATGCAGGACAAGCTGGTTAGATACCTGGGTTGGGAAGATACCCTGGAGGAGGAAATGGCTACCCACTCCAGTATTCTTGCCTGGAGAATCCCATGGACAGAGGAGCCTGGTGGGCTGTAGTTTATGGGTTTGAAAACAGTTGGACATGACTGAGTGACTAAACAAAAACAACAAAGACCCCTCAGGAGCCCCTGAGATAAGAAATATGAAGTATACCCTTGGAGCACAAAGAGAACCAGTTCATCATCTAGCGATTGGCTGCATATCCTAAATCACCAATGAGCAGAATGTTATCATGGTTTTTAAAAAGCAGATCTTCTTGATATTAATGGAATAGATATAATGTCTATTGATTTCTTTGGTTTAAAGAAAGAGCTGTGTACAGTGATAGAACTTCTTTTCCAAGAAAAATAGTTCTCATTTGTTTTTTGAGCTATGATATCATGTATTGCCCCAAGATTTATGCCTGGTGTTATATTTCCATTTAGTGTTTTCATGTGTTCTGGTAACAAGATGGTTTATTTCAGTTTCAGTGCATAACTGTTTTTTCTTAAAACTTTTTATTTTATATTGGAGTATTCCCAATTGATAGTTTCAGATGAACAGCAAAGGGACTCAGCCATACATATACATATATTCATTCTCCCTCAAACCTCTCTCCCTCCAGGCTGCCACATAACATTGAGCAGAGATCCCTGGGCTATACAGTAGATCCATTTTAAATAGAGCAATATGCACAAGTTGATCCCAAATGCCCTAATTATCCCATTCCCCCATTCTTCCACTCTGGTAACCATGCGTAGGTTATCTATGTCTGTGAGTCTGTTCTGTTTTGTAAATAAGTTCATTTTTATCTTTCTCTTTCTCTGACTTTCTTCACACAGCACAACAATCTCCAGGTCCATCCATGTTGCTGCAAGGAAGCACCCTCTATATTCCTTTTAAGAGGGGCCCCCCAAAGCCAAACCTAGGCAGTAATAACCTGAATTGCACCAGCACAATTTAATACGATGCCATTACACCTAAAACATTTACAACAGTTGCAAATCTACTTATTTTAAGCACAGTTTATATAATACTTTGACAAACAAAAATATACACTTAGAGCTATTATATGTCTCTATCTGCTCCGAAGCAAACTTACAATAAATTATACATTATACCAGAGTACATTTTGTTAAAGGCTAAAAAGAAAAAGCCACATTCATGTTTAAAATACAATGCTAGCTCATTATTTTAAAAAAAAGAAGCTAACAGCCATTATGTAAGATTTACTCATTTCAAGCTTACATTCATTTGATATTCACATCAAATTCATTACTTATAAGATTGGAAATGAAGCTGGCTTTTAACACTGTTTGGAAGTTTGTTCCTGACATTTCAGTTCAGCTATGAGCTTGCTATTTTGAAAATTATGTATGAAAAGAAACATGAAAATGACACAAGAAACACGTTACACTCTTTGTAAAAGTATGAAAATAAAATCTGTGTTTTATTCCTGCGCTTTGTCCACAGATATCACCTCCAAAGAGTGACACAGTGGTGTTTGAGATGTTGCTGTTTTATTTTCATCGAGAATGGATTTTTGAAAATTAGGTCCACCAAGGAAAAACAGAAGTTTGCAAAGCTGTGAATGCTTCCCATGATGTCAAGAAAGAGCAAGTGATGAGCATAATGCATTGTCTACCACATCTCACAACTTGGTTTCTTCCTTGGAAATTGGGGAGTTTGTGTGTAAACTAGCCTAAATAAAGACATTATAACTGCTGTTTCATTCCTTTGGATACTCAACTTTTTGTGTCCTTTTAAAAGAATCATCTTGCTAATATTTAAGCATTTACAGGTGTATTTTACAGTAATCTAGTTTTTATGTATATCTCGTTTGAGAGTAGGAAAGAAATAGTAAGTTAAATAAAAACAGAATATTATTTATTAGCTTGAAGTATTTAAGCTTTCCGGTTTTTAACATTTGGGACAAGATGAATGCTTTTCCCACTTTATCTTTCTACTATTACAAAATGAATGGAATTGGAGAAAATTTCACTATTTGTATTTATTCTTTTTCTCTGGATTTAAATATGGTGATTGGACTACTGTTACCCAACAAAACTGTAAAATATAATATCAGTAGAGACACTACTTCTCTATTTCATGCGACTATAACATGGGTAATGTGTTTCTATGGAAGACTGCCTAAAGGGGTTGAAACAAAAATTTATAGTGATGAAGTGGGTGAAAATAATTATTCACACAGAATGCTAGAAAGAGGCTCATGTGAAGTATCATACTTGCAAGGAGCTGCAGTTCGTCAGTTTATTACCTTTACATAGAAGTTCCCACCTTTGTAGTTTTTAAAAAAAGCGTGGCCTCTTCCTGGTTCTTCTCTCAACCCAGGTACAAGAACCTTGGTACTCCCACACTTACTGGTCCCCAAAATGTGCTTCTTTTCAAGCACTCCATAGAACAGTGAACATAGAGCAGATGCTGAGGAAATAGGTGAGTAACAATAATTCTCTTTTCATTTATGTTATATTTGATGTTTTGTAAAAGTTCTGAATGCAATGTCTTATTCACCATCATGCTTGGATAAATCATTAAAAATATGGGTGAAGGTGAAAGTGTTAATCACTCAGTCATGTCTGATTCTTTGTGACCCCATGGACTGGAAATATGGGAATGACAATTAAAATATGGGAATGACAAGTAAAATTACTTATTTTCATATTTAAGAATTACCCTGTGAATTAAATTCATGTTTAATAACATGGAGAAGGAAGCAGCAACCCGCTCCAGTATTCTTGCTTGGGAAATCCCATGGATAGAGGAACCTGGTGGGCTATAGTCCAGGGGGTCGCAAAGAGCTGGACGTAACTGACCACTTTCACTTCACTTAATAACAAAGGAGATTATTATTTGTTGCCTTTTGACAATTACAATAAACAAGGAATTCTAGCTCCCTAAACACAACTTTTGGACTTAAAGTTGACACTTCACTTTGTCTATGAATTGCAAAAAAAAGGAATTTTTTTTTTGAATAAGTGTGTTAGTTTGAATGACTCAGACTGTTTTTCTTTATTGGATCAAATGTTCAGATAACTTTTCAGCTGATTAGTTCATTCTGCTTTTGTTAAGGTAGCTCCAGTTATTTCTACTGTGTGACTGGTGGAAAAACATTTAAAATTCTAAAATGGATACAAACCATAATGTATAAATATACAAATATTTTTTTTTAACTCCAGAAAAGGAGTAAAACAATATTCAATGACTAACCTCATGAAAGTTATGTAGATACCAAATGTTAAAATTGATGGCTTCTTTCCTTTAGGATGCATTTTTACTTTCTCCTTTCTTCTGCATTTTAAAATTCACTGTATACCATTTGTAGTAGTGATTTGTCTAGTACCTAAGACTGGCTTCTACAAAAATGTGCTACACAGTAGCTTCCTTGACACTCAACCATTCTCATTAACAAACATTCAAAATTGAGTGGCTTTGCTTTTCTAATTTTACCACTATCAGTAGTGTGGTTTGTCTCTCACCTTGATAGGCCATGTAGCTATAAGTACATGGTGAGCTATAAGTACTCACCTTATAAGTGGCTCAATTTCACTTCCAATACAAATAGACCATCAAGAGATGACATTTTTGTCATGAAGCAAAATGTTCCAAACCTCAGATGAAGGTAAAATCGACTGTTGTTCCTGGCACTTTCTCTTTAATGGCCTTCTTGATTTATCACTGCCAGATTGCCTAATGATCACGCCTTTCTCACTTTACATACTTTCCCCAATGCATATGGTAGTCATATGGTAGCTTTAGATACATCCAAAGGAGCCAGGAATACTCTACCACAATGCACTCTACCTTACTATTATCTTTCATGTCAAGAAATGCTGCTACGCAATATTTTTTTTGTTTGCTTTGCCTGTGCTCAGAATAACACATATCACCAGTAAAAGAAAAACAAACATTCAGCAAATGTTATAGTTAACAGGAAAGAAGAAATTACTCATCACACCAGAGAAATCAGCTGACAAATTCACTGTACCATCCAGTGGAGTGACAGGAATTATTCTTATAACTTCAGTGTGATAGTTAAATTGGAATCTCGGGGCATTCTCCAACAAGGTCAGGCTTAAGGCTACTCAAACTCCTTGGCTTTCTCATACCTAAACTTCCTTTTTCCATAATTAAGGGGAACACTCTATTTGGCTTTCTATTTTTTGAGTGGGATTTTAGTCATGTTCAGATACTTAACAAAACTATCGAGAGTCAAAATTAAATGAAGATGAGACGTGTCCATGAAGGAGAGAGAGCTGCTGCTTCAAGGGTCCTTCCTTCTGACTTGTCTTGGATTTGTGCAAGTTAACTACTCTATGGACTTCTGTCCTCCTCATTGTTATTTTTTTTTTTAAATATACTGTATATGCTGCAAACCACCCTTCCAGGACTAGTCTGCTCTAATGCTCCGAGAAAGCAGAGTTTTAT
Organism: Dama dama; assembly: GCF_033118175.1. Lineage (NCBI taxonomy): Eukaryota > Metazoa > Chordata > Mammalia > Artiodactyla > Cervidae > Dama > Dama dama. The sequence continues at coordinate 59,680,148 of NC_083691.1, read as the reverse complement.
GCAGATGTGGTTACTGTAAATTATCCTCAGTCCCAGAGCCCTCTGGACTTGAATCCATTTCCAGAAGGGCCTCCTGATGAGTGAAGGTCGAGCTGAGAGTTATGCTCTGCCGTGGCTTCACAGGTGCGAGTTCATCTAGTTTAATGTTTTCATTTCTAACCAGAACCGTCTTGTCCATGTTCTCTTCACTGTGCCTTGCGACAACAGCATCGAATACATCCAATTTTGGTGGTAAGGTTCCACTTTCAAACAGGTATTTGGCTAGATAGGAGATGCAAATGTTGGATAAGAATGAGGTCACCATGGCGAGAGTTTTAAATGGGAATCTCTGGTTATATATGCCACCTTTATCAATGTAATAGCCAGGGTAAAAGATCAAAGGCTGCAGGTTCAGGTAGGGCTCCCCGCCAGTGACTCGCAGGAAAAGGCCCGAGACGTAACCTGCCGCCGCCCCATACGTGTTGGTACCCTTGATGAAGAGCACGCAGAGCAACTGCGGGAAGATGATGATGTAGACCAGGTCAGAGCTCAGGTACCAGAGCCCATACACCGTCTTCGTCAGCAAGGCCATGGTCATCGCAGAAGCTCCAAACACGAACACCGTGATGCGCATGACCCAGACGATCTCCTTGTCGGAAGCCTGTAAGAAATCGCCATCCAGTCAGTTTTTCTCAGAAAGTGCGGGCTTCTCCAGGAGGAGAATGAGATGCCTTCCTGTGCTTTAAAGCTGTCCTAAAGAACAACTCTGGTTCAAATGGCACTGCCTACAGGTAAAACCAGCAGCAAGGAACAGAGCAATCTAGGTGACCTTCATTGTGAACCTGGGGAGGAAATTCAGTGATCCGTATGGAGGAACCAGAGCGCACCTTTGCGCTGCTCGCTGAATGTCAGAAAGAGACTCAAGATGCTGCAATGTGGCAGTGAGGGGGCGTGGCCTATCTGGCTTCCTCTCTCCGTTGAGAATAACCGCCTTACAAAACAAGTGGGACTACTTAGATGCTATATGGCAACACTTGTATAACATAGTATAAATATTGTCTTCAAATAATAGTTAATAAGCTTTTAAAAAATCATGACACTAAAAAAAGTATTATGGTCTTTCCTGATAGCTCAGTTGGTAAAGAATGTGCCTGCAATGCAGGAGACACCGGTTCCATTCCTGGGTTGGAAAGATCCGCTGGAGAAGGGATAGGCTACCCACTCCATTATTCTTGGGCTTCCCTTGTGGCTCAGCTGGTAAAGAATCTGCCTGCAATGCGGGAGACCTGGGTTCCATCCCTGGGCTGGGAAAATCTCCTGGAGAAGGGAAAGGCTACCCACTCTAGTATTCCTCTGGTCTGGAGAATTCCATGGACTGGATAGTCCATGGGGTCACAAAGAGTCAGACATGACTGAGGACTTTCAGTTTCACTTTCAAACAAGTATTATACATTGTGTATTTAAGTGAAGGCTGAGAAAGGAAATTTGAAAATTGAAAAATTAGGAGTTGAATGCAGATTAGAATCTAAAGCAAAGCATTAATAGCAACACAAAGGGTACTATGGAGGATTAATTCCTTATGTACCTCATTTCACTGTTAAGCACAATCTTATTCATCTGCAACTAAAAAAACATACCTAATCCATAAATTATTGTTTGTGTATTTTGTAAAATTTATTTTTCTTGTCTTCATTTTAGAAAGATCATTGTGTTGACAATAACAAAGATTTTCACACACACAAAAAAACGAAGTGAGACCATTGTGTTAACTATGACCTAGAAAACCTACAGAAAGCCAAGCCTGAGTGAGGGAAGAAGATGGAGAGGGCTACAGGCCCCTCAGTGATCATGAGCATGCTGCTCTATGCCCTCAGATTCAGCGAGTAAAGTCAAATTGAGAGGCTATTTCCTGACAAAGGAGGACTTGGGGTTCAAGTGAAGAGCAAAACAAGCATGACACCTATACCTATGAAATAATAACTCACTATGTTCCGCCTACACCAGGTTTTCCTGAGTTTCTTACTGTATTTAAACTCAAAGTTTTCTAAGATACTTTAGGTTTTGTTACTCCCTTATTAGAAAGAGAAGACATTTAAATTATTGCAACATGACTGTACCTCTTGGGAAATAGTTATACTGATGCGTGTCCGTCAGTAGTAGAGTGAATAACAGCATGCATTAAAAACCTTCATATGTGTATTAGTCACTCAGTTATGTTCGACTCTTTGCCACCCTATGGACTATAGTCACCAGGCTCCTTTGTCCATGGACTTCTCCAGGCAAGAATACTGAAGTGGGTGGCCATTTCCTTCTCCAGAGGATCTGCTCGACCCTGGGATACAGTCCAGTCTTCTGCATTGCAGGCAGATTCTTTACTGTCTGAGCAACCAGGGAAGCCTTCACATACAACATATATGAAGGACTTTCATATACAACATAAATAAAGTGTATCATCATTTAACCTTATGTGCTGAATCAAAGTAGGGTCAGATTTTCACAAAGACTATTAATGATATAGAATAATACCTACACAGTAAGTGCAAGGATGAGAACAATAACAACAATGTAATGTTAAAGAAAATATAACTATTCTTACATTTTGTCTGAATGAAAGCTGGTAGATGTTGCGAGCAAACATCGAACTTGCTGACAAGATGGAAGAATCTGCTGAGGACATGACAGCAGCAGAAACGGCTCCAAGACCAAAGTAAGAAATGTACACGGGGCAGAGATACTTGAGGACAATCGGCAAGATCATGTCTGCCTCCTGTTTTTCCCTGGGAGCAAGAGGCCCGTATGCAGTCTGGTTCCAGGCTGTTGATAGAAACAACAAACACAGCCAAAGAGCCATCTATCCATCCGTCTGGAGTCATTCTATTTACTAGGTAGCTTTTGAAATAAATTCAGAACATATGACCTAGTCTAATCGGTCAGAAATCTAATTAGTCCAATGGGGTATGTTAGTTTAATTAGGTGGCAAGTCCATGTATTGGTCCAGTGACATTGTCTCCTATATTCTGGTATCTAATGGGTTTTGGTTACACTTAGTCTTATCCACAGGACCTGCACAGAATATGGTGGTGTGAGATTTTTTAATACAAATTTCTCTTCTGCAGTGTTAGAATGGTGTTGTCTGGCACAGACTCATTGAAAATAAGTATTCTCAAGCTGAAGCCTCGAGGGTTCCTCCAACCACATGGAGATGTGAGAGAACACATAGTGTTTCATTGCTCAGTTATACACATAAGTGGATAAAGACAACAGTGGGCCTCTTCTCACCCATTCTCTTCCTGGATAAAGCCTTGTGGTAGGAGCGTCATTGGCATTATTTTTCTCTTGAGTAAATTCTTTCTTGCATTGAATTTCACTTATTAGAAATAAACATGAATGGATCAAAGACAGTCCCTTTTTATTGAATAAAAAGTGCAAGTATGGGGTTGAAATTTTCAGGCAGTTTTTGGATTCTGTGATAAAAGAACTTGAAATATAAGCTTATCTTTGCATATAAATCTTTACTGTTTAGTTATACTAGTATGCAAGAAGAACACAGCAGAAGCTTTAACAGTTGTTTAGTATAGCTCCTTTTTTATTTGTTGAACATTAATGTCATGATTATAGGACCACATAGGGGGGTTTTCCCTGGATCCTACCATTTTTCCTTCCCTCATTTTCTATTACAATTGTTCAAAGTCATGCTTTTATGTGGCCAGTTTTATAGCATTAACTGGAATATTATGGGACCAGAAATAATACCCAAGGATCAGGAGGAATTAGTAAGTGCAATCAAATTAAGGACGAAACTTAAAAAATGTTCAGGATAGAGGCTAAATGGGAGGTAAGCAAGTCATAAAACTCTTTTTACCAATTTTGAGTAAGATATTCTCTAAGTGTCTTAGTGTTTTAGTTTATCTTTACTTACAAACTTATTGATTGATTTCTCCAAGAAAGGAAACCTTTAATTAACAAACTATTGAAAATGTAAACTGAAGCCTCAAGTTCAAAGTGATCCTTGGGTGGTTACGGTGATGGCAGGTCAACTTCTGAGTCAGTGGTTCTCTACTTTTTTTTCCATTAAAAAAAAAATGGAGTATAATTGCTTGACAATGTTGTGTTAGTTTCTGCTGCACAACAGCATGAATCAACCCTACGTATACATATATCCCCACCCTCTCTTGAGACTCCCTCTCAAACCACATCCCCCTGCCCCTGCATCCCACTCCTCTAGGTCATCACAGAGCACAGAGCTGAGCTCCGTGTGCTACATGGAAGCTTTCCACTAACTGACTGGTTCTCAGCTTTGACTTACCAAGGGAACTTTTAAAAACACTGATCTCTAGCTCTATCTTAGGTCACTAAAAGAAAATCTCTGCGGAGTAGGATAGAAACAAGTATTTTTTGAGTCCCTCCACCTCCCTGGATGATGACAGTGTGCATGTTGGTTGAGAACCAAGGCTGACAAGATCACAGATACACAGTTGATAAATATCCCAACAGTGGTGCTGGGGCCTGCTCACAAATGTCTTATTGGTGAGGTGAGCAGTCAAACAATGTCTGAACTATAAGACGATTTGTTGACGTCTTATAATAACAAAGGCAGATACACGATGGGGGTAATGGGGAAAGTGGGGAAGGGAGGGCAGCTGGGTGCTCGCTGGTGACTTGGGTGAAGCCTGAGTGAGTCAATCAGTGAAGCTGCCAGAGGTTTACCTGTCGATGCGCCAATGGCTCCAATGAGCACAGCTGGCAGAGCCATCACCAGGCACCCGAAAGCTGCCAGGAAAGACAGCACCTGAGCGTAGGTGGCGGAGGATGAAGACAGGACCCTCTGGAAGTAGGCTTGCCACGGGATTCCACCCAGCATCTGCATGGGAGCCATGGGGACCCAGGATGAATGGAGGCAAATAGCATCTATTAGTTGTTTTTATTTTTTTTTAATTTCCTGTTTTATTTTTATTATAAATTTTTAAAAAATCTTTTAAAATTGGGGGATAATTGCTTTGCCATGTTGGGTTGGTTTCTGCTCTACAAAAACGTGAATCAGCTATATGCATACATATATCCCCTCCCTCCTAAGCCTTCCTCTCCTTGACATCCCACCCCTCTAGGTCATCACAGAGCACAAGGCTGGGCTCCCTGTGCTGTACAGAACCTCCCCACGAGCTGTCTGTTTTACACATGGGAGTGTATATGTGCTCATTGGGTATTTTTAAAATGAGATTTTTTTTTTTTATAATCACATTCAGAATAGTGACAAGCAAGACTCTGAAGCACAGAAAATGGTTCTACACTCGTGTTCACTGCTGTCATTGTCACAGTTTCAACTCTGCAGACTTCCTCAAGTTCTTTTCTTTCATAATTATATAGCACAAGATTTTCTTTTCCTTAACTCACCCACTTCAAGCTGCGTTAAAACTACCCAGAAACCTTTAATTTGTTCTCATCTGGAAGTTCTAAACACCACAAAATTGTCTCAAAAACATTAATATTCTGAAACCATGAAGTTTAATTTGAGTCAAAACAACCCAATGAATATTTCTGGATCCCAGTCATGTGCCAGGCAATGGAATGGTTTTGGAGCCCAAAGATGAGTGACAAGTGGTTTCTACTCTTGAGATCACTGTCTGCTGGGAGAACTAGTGCATTGAGGTATTTTCTAATATAGAGAAGATACTAGAATTTCTCTTTATACTCATTTCTACCTTGTACATAACTGTGAGATTGTTGTTTTATTAAGTGATTTACACAATGTGTAGTACAGTACGTATAAGCAGTCTATGCCTACATTGGGGTTGTGCTTAACATTCTTATTTGAGAATATATTATAAAAAAATTGGAGACATTGAACTGGAATGTAATTTGTTGACGCTCTAAAGAGGCACTATGGGAACAATAATGAGAAAGAACTAATCATCTGGGGGTAACAGAGGGAGGTGGAATGGTGGGAGGAAGACTTCCCTAACCAGGGAAGCCCATGGAAGTGACATTCGAGTCAATCCTTGGACGTCAAGGGGTGTCAGTGGGTGGAGATGGAGGGAGGAAAGTTCTTAGGAAATAATCCAACATGAAAAAGAAAGAAACCAAGAGGCAGCCATAATACCACCATGTATTTGGTATAAGCAGAGGTCAGGGTGTGTGGGGGTGGCTAGAGAGGAGACTGGACAATTCTCTAACTGACATAGAGTCAGTGTTCAGTAAATATTTATCATGTGAGTGAGTGAATTGATGAGGGAACTTCCCAGATCACAATGTACTGAAGTTGCTTCTTCGACTGTCTCTCTCATTGGCTCCAAATCCTGGGATATCTGTTTGTTTATCAGGATCTCACATATTGGCTCCAGAACAATTTCCTTCTTATAAAAGCCATGCAAGCTCAAAAAGTTGGCTTAAAGCTCAACATTCAGAAAACTAAGATCATGGCATCTGGTCCCATCACTTCATGGGGAATAGATGGGGAAACAGTGGAAACAGTGGCTGACTTTATTTTTTGGGGCTCCAAAATCACTGCAGATGGTGATTGCAGCCATGAAATTAAAAGACGCTTACTCCTTGGAAGGAAAGTTATGACCAACCTAGACAGAATATTAAAAAACAGAGACATTACTTTGTCAACAAAGATCCATCTAGTCAAGGCTATGGTTTTTCTAGTAGTCATTTATGGATGTGAGAGTTGGGATATAAAGAAAGCTGAGTGCTGAAGAATTGATGCTTTTGAACTGTGGTGTTGGAGAAGACTCTTGAGAGTCCCTTGAACTGTAAGGAGATCCAACCAGTCCATCCTAAAGGAGATCAGTCCTGGGTGTTCATTTGAAGGACTGATGTTGAAGCTGCAACTCCAATACTTTGGCCACCTGATGCGAAGAGCTAACTCATTTGAAAAGACCCTGATGTTGGGAAAGATTGAAGGCGGGAGGAGAAGGGGACGACAGAGGATGAGATGGTTAGATGGCATCACCAACTCAATGGACATGAGTTTGGGTAAACTTCAGGAGTTGTTGATGGACAGGGAGGCCTGGCGTGTTGCGGTTCATGGGTTCGCAAAAAGTCGGACATGACTGAGCGACTGAACTGAACTGAACAAGCTCAAAAGCAAAAATAAACAAAATAAAATAAAACAAGGAGAAATCCTAAAATTCATAATCCCATGCCTCAACTCTATATGCTTCCAAAACTTTTCCCTTTGTTTTGCAACCTGTGAATCAATCTATCATTAACATCTTCCATGTTGATAAATATTTCATCAATAGTTTCAATGACTGTATGAACTGATATATATAATTTACATACCTATGTCTCTGGACACGTAGGTCATCAAGGTTTGTAAGTCAGGTACAATTTGGCCTCCACTGATGAACAGAAGCTCTGATGGGAAGGTGGAGCAAGGAGTGGGAGCCCACTCACCAGGGTGTCCAGGGGTGTTGATGAGCGCTGAGATGAGGATGGACATGTGTGTCACTTACCAACAACAGAAAGCTGTCAAGCCACGTGTAGATTTCAAATGGCTCGATGGTCCCCAGCCAGGGCTTCTGGTACTTGGTGTGCAGGGCAGTGAAGCCAATGTCAGCAACCGCAGAATTGGACAGCGCGAACGGCACGCTGATCCACTGCAACCAGAGTTCGTGAAAGCATTAGTGTGACTATCTGGGACATGCAAGATTTCATGTATTAGTTTTTTTTTTTTTTTCTCATAGATGGCACAGCTTGGTCACTCCTCTTGTTCAGGGGAGGACCTGGAAGCATGTTCTCTGTGGACACTATGGAACACTGATTTAGAAAAGTTAGAGTAAGACATTGTCAGCTTCTGAGCTAATTATGCCATATCACATTGACTGCAAAACCTTTGGGAAGAAAACACTGAATTCGAGGACTTTACATATTTTTATACAAAACATATGAATATATGTTAACATATATATATATATATATATATATATATATAAAACACATGTATTTTCTTAGAATTAGAAGATATCCATTCCTTAAAGTGACTGGGAAGATTTGACTGAAAATAATTTCTATAGCCTAGGAGCAGTTTCATGGCATAACCAAAACTAATGTCTGGAAAGGTTAAGAGGCAAACACAGATCAGGGTCAAGGTTTAAGCTTTAACTCTGACAGAAGTCCTTGAAGGAAGATCACACGCGTTTCCATCAATGTCGGCGTGAAGGGAAGGAGCCCCCAGACCTTCCTAAGAGCTAACTGAGGGCACTTTTCTGTCAAAATCTCACAATGTGATTAGAGTTTTTCATCCAAGTAACGCACAGAGAAATGCGAAATTTCCAATTCTGTATGACTTACTCTGTGTTAGTCATGATGGGGAAGTAGGACGTCTATTAGTTTTTGCTGAGTTAGTATGAAATACCATGTCAGCTCTTACAAAAGGAGAAATGAAGGAAGAAGGGAGGGAGGATGGATGGAAGGAAGGAAGGATGGAAGGAAGGATGGAGGAAGGCGGGAGGGAGGATGAAAGGAAGAAGGAAGTTTGTGAATGGCCCTACTTACCAGTCCCACGAAAATGCAAAAGAGCTGAACGACATCCGTGTAGGCCACAGAGTAAAGACCGCCCACCAGGGTGTACAGGGTGGCGATGAGTGCTGACACAATGACAGACATGTGCACACTGGCCCTGATGATCACGCTGATGGTGGCTCCTGCAGGGATGGGATGGGAATAGCCCAGGTGAAGTTTCACAGTCCAGCTCTTCTTTCTCAGTAACCTGAGTGTGCCTGTACACATCTGTGTTTATATACACATATACGCATACATTCTAAAATGTTCTTTCTTTCTGAAATTAGTGCTTTGCTTACTTATTTATGAGGACACCTGAAACTCACGACTTGATAACAGAATTCCATGACATAAACTGAACTGAACACTACTATAAGGTCCTGCAATCATTCCACCGACTGCCTGAAACTCTGACTTCATTGAACACATGCAGTGTATTTACTCACATCCATGAGAAAAGCAAGCCTTTATGATGAGCATAACCACCCAGCTTCTCATTTTACACTTAGCATTGATTTGCTCTGTTGCATTAACTCTGACCCCTGTCAGCTTTTATCATATAATACATGGTCTAAGGTACCAGGGTTTGAAATAAATTCATAGGAGAAAATAATAAAATTGGTAATAAAATTGCACTTTCCAACTTTTTCAACTTTATGAAAGATTTCTTTCATTTTATTCATTTCCTGCAGCATTCCAATCTTGTTCCTAGGATACAAATGTACTGAAGAGTCATAGATTTAGCATCAAGGGTTTTTATATTCCCTTAAAATTTTTTTTTTACTAGAGTATAGTTGCTTTACAATTTTGTGTTAGTTTCTGCTCTGCAGCGAAGTGAATCAGCTATGTGTATACAAATATCCCCTCTTTTTGGATTTCCTTCCCATTTAGGTCACCACAGAGCATGGAGTAGAGTTCCCTGTGCTCTGTCGTAGGTTCTTATTGGCTTCCAGGCTGGACTCTATAAACTCCTAGGGGAAAATAGAATCAGAACACTCTCTGGCATAAATTGCTGCAAGATCCTTTTGACTCACCTCCTAAAGTAATGAAAATAAGAACAAAAATAAATAAATGGGATCTATTGGACTTAAAAGTCTTTGCACAGCAAAGGAAACCACAAACAAGACAACAAGACAACCCCAGAATGGGGGAAAGTATTTGATAACAAAGCAACTGACAATGGATTAATATCCAAAATATACAAACAGCTCATGCAACTCAGTATCAGCAAGCATCATGTTTTATAGTGATTTTCATCACTATAAATTCATCAAAATTGTAAACCCACTTTAGAAATCCATCTATGCTTTTCTAACTTTATGACTTTGTTTTTTGTGTTTGCTGATGTCTACATTTCTAATAGAATATTAATATCATGGTATGGATAGCTGGACCACTGTGGAGTTTTGCCCTGTCAGTTCAGCATTCACTTGTTGTTCTACATACCCTTTCCTGTTGTTCTCAAGAGTGGTATAGTTTATATTTTGTATTATTAAATGTAGCAATGATATTCCTCTCACGCTAATGTACATGCAACACATTTGTGATTCCTTTGAGTCATTAACTGCAAACTTACATTCTATCCTCACTTCTCAATTGCATGCTAATAGCATATGCAGCACATCTGAGATGAAAATCCATTATCTAAAGAGCAGTATGAGATATTTTGATCTGAGATAACAATGCAAAATATTTTTCAAAAGAATCTTCTTCTTAGTGTTTTGGTTTAGTGAAAGTGTAAGTCACTCAGTCATGTCTGACTCTTTGAGACCCCATGGACTATACAGTCCATGTAATTCTCTAGGCCAGAATACTGTAGTGGGTAACCTTTCCCTTCTCCATGGTATCTTCCCAACCCAGGAATTGAACTCAGGTCTCCTGCATTGCAGGCAGATTCTTTACCAGCTGCGCCACAAGGGAAGCCCATGGTTTGGTATCAAAATTAAATTACTTTCTTTAGTAAAAACCAATTGAGAAAAGGAAAATCTTAGTAAAGAATTGGGAGCAGAAGACAAAGGAAAGAGGTTGGTTATTTACAAGTGACTTTGGACAACTGACTTATTGTTGTATGGATATTTAACAAGTTATTTTCTTTTCTCCTGAGACTATTCACTTCATGTTGAAACTTTAGTTGCAATTCTTTGCCATTCACCTTTGGTCTAGCTCTCTACTGTAATAACAATATTTTAAAGTTACATCCTATGAATTATGAAAAGTTCAATAATTACTCTACTTCTTTTGAATACTGTTTAATTTTCCACCCTCTGGTGAAATTTCTATTAATACTACACCTCCAAAGGTAGGGAGGCTGCATGTTACAGAAGAAAGATCACTGGATGAGGAGTCTAAAGATGTAGGGTTTAGTGTGTGGTGGCTCAGACGGTAAAAGCGTCTGCCTGCAATGCGGGAGACCCAGCTTTGATCCCTGGGTCAGGAAGATCCCCTGGAGAAGGATATGGCAACCCACTCCAGTACTCTTGCCTGGAAAATTCCATGGATGGAGGAACCTGGTGGGCTACAGTCTATGGAGTTGCAAAGAGTCGGATACAACTGAGCGACTTCATTTTCAGTTTTCACTTTCAAGTCACTTCAGTCGTGTCCAACTCTTTGAGACCCCATAGACTGTAGCCTGCCAGGCTCCTCTGTCCATGGGATCTTGCAGGCAAGATTAACAGGAGTGGGTTGCCATTCTAGTAAAAGCTGTCATTTGGCAGTAACTCAGTGGCTTCAAAGAAGCCACCGACTTTCATTTCACTATTAAGCTTGGAATGAATTTTTTTCTCTAAAATATTTTCTAAATCATTCCATCATTTGTAGTGAGTAAAACCAAACCTAGATTCTGGAGAGGCTGTGAAATATTAATTTACTTATGCAGCCAGAAAAATAAATATACTGCAAATAAAGTTATAAAAATTCTCTGAATTTGATCTGTTATGTAAATACACATTTCTTTGAGAAGCTTTAAGGATGTTGTCTATATATATTGAGAAGACAGTTTGAGATACTCCTAAGTTTTACAGGTGAACTATGCACATTCATAGTAAGGTGGTAAAATATCTTGTCCTGAGCTTATTTCTAATAAACACTAATTTTGAAGTATATTCAACTATTATTTTTGAAGAAAACAGAGCTGTTAAATTGAAATGCACATTTTTTAAAATTAGAGCATATATTTCAAGAACAACAGTCATGTTTTCATAAAAGTTCTTTGATACATGTGTATGTAAAGAGAGCAACATTAACATATTTTACATGTATGTTGACATACACACAGATGTAGACACATATTTACTAAAATAACTAATTGCAGCAAAGTTCAGAGTTTAGCTATTATGATTTATAGTTCCAAAGTACTTTAGAAATAATAGGTTTTCATTCTATTCTCCCTTTAGGGCTCTGTTACGTGAATTGATCCTTATTCAGTGAGAGTGAACATTTTGTATTCTGTTAGATATTCAGCCCACTCCTTTTTTGATATCTCAGCAGTTAGTTTGTTCTTAAAACCACAATTTTCTGGCTTTGAAACCAATGACAAATAAACTACCATTGCTACTGAGAGAAAGGTGGGAAGCGAGTTGTGTGTTTATGTAAAATTTCATTAGGATACGGCAGGGGTGGTTGTGGAGCATGACCACTCAGTGCCAGGAAAGTGCAATATTTTCACTAAATTATTACAGTGAAAATTATTTACCTATTAAATTCACTTCTTTTCTACATTAAGTCATTCCTTCATCTGATAGTTGGAGACCACCAAAATAAGATACAATTATACAGTAGTCTAGAGAGAAAGGGGTGAAGAGTGGCGTAAAATATTATCTGATGTTACAGAGACCAAATCTGATGACAACGTGAAACTAGAAGAGTAGCCTGTGGTCTAATGCATAACACAGAAGGAGATTCATGTCATCTGACTTTTTTTTGGGCCACTTAAAGCCTGACTGTAGATGTAAGCCCATTGATTCCATTTGTAAGAGGAGTTGGAGATGACAGTGTCCTGGATGTCACACAAAGACACAGCTCATAGAGGAAAGATAAGGAAGGCCCAACTCTGTGAGTCTTCAGGAAGGAACTCAACATTCAGTGGGATAGCTTAGACTTATTCCGGATGAAAAGGGAGGGTGCTGAGCCTGAAGCTTGCCCACAATCCCACTGAACTCTCTCACTTCCGAGGTCTTATGAGTGGGCTGAGAACTCAAAGACAGGTTGTTCTTAGCATGGGTGGATCTTGGAAGTAAGTTAGACCACAAAGAGTCTAAGTGCATTTTTCAAATCCCTGAATACGTCACACTCCAACACTCTGGATGAAATGGGATTCATTGAGAAAGGAAAGACTATTGTTTTCCTTTCTCTCCTTTGAAGAAAGTGTAGGTATGATTCGTTCATTCATTCATGTGTGATGGGACAATAAATGTTAATAAGACTCAGGCCCTGCCTTCAAGAAATTCATAATTCCTTTTGTGAACGTTTGGAAACTGGGAAACAGGTAAATAGCCATGTAAATACAAAGTAATAAATCCAATGAAAACAAAATTTCTGGTTCCGACAGAATCCCAGAGGAAAGGCATCTGGCAAGTTCAGGATGACTGCCTGGAGGAGGTGACATCTGTAGAAGATTTGAAGTCTCTTTCTGGTTGGTTTGAAAGGAAAGTGGGGGCTGTGCATCCTAAGGAGGGGTCACTGAGCTTGCAAAGCTCTGGAGGAAGGGAGAAGGAAGAGCCCAAAAGGAGCTTTTCCAGCCCAGTTTAAAGGTCTAGTTTTAAGCAGTAAAGGGGTGTGATCAGATTCAATCTAATCTACTGTGTGAAGATCATGGGAGAAGGGTGGCCTTGTAAGCAGCAGGGTGGTGGTGTTAATCTAGGTAAGCGAGGCTGGGGCCTGTGGCTGAAGATAGTAAAGCTGTGTATCTAGTGCTTGTTCAACCAGAGTGTGTATGTGTGCTAAGTCACTTCAATTGCGTTTAACTCTTTAACTGCATGCAGAAGGGTGTTTTGTTGGTTCTCACCTAAGGCTGAGAAGATGGCTGCCGCCCAGAACATCTCTCCCATCAGTGCAGGGATGAACAGGAGCCCACCCATGCGCTTCCCGTAGATCTGCTGGAAGGGGTCTAGCATGGTCACGTAGCCCTTGGAACGCATGGGTTTTGCAAAGAACAGACCACCTAAAGGAAATTCAAACAAGCTTTAAAGAGAAACTTGAAAATCTGCAATATAAAAGTCCTTGCTAACCTTTTACTGTGTATAATTTCTCAAGGGAAATGAATTTTTTAGAATACTTCTATGTGTTGAGGAATCAGTCTGCAAAATCCCGTGAGTACAGGACCAAGAAATATTTAGCAATAAAGTGGAAATTCCTTAACACAACTACCGTTGTAGGCATCCAAGACTGTACATAGCATGGCCAAATCATGTGGACTGAAAAATGTGGACCAGCTCAGCACTCCCTTAAATGTCTATACACCTGTATTACTCAGCAGGCCATTCATCTGATTAAGCACAAGATCCAACAAAAGTATTCTAAGAGCAAAAAAAAAAAAAAAAAAGGAACTGTGTTAAATAATATTCTTGACGTTTTACTAGTTTGATTTATAACAAGATATTCAGGTACAATTCAAATTGATTCATTTTTAATGATATGTTCACACTATTTTGGAAATAAAAAACATCATTACACTAAGAAATTCACTGTGCTGATTGCAAAACGATCAAGGGAATTTTTCTACATATTCCATAATCAAGAGAGCCAGTCAGCTACACATTCGTGTTACCACTTTCTGATAACAGTGACTTCAGTGGGATTTCCCACATAGTCATGCTGTTTGACTTAATCTTTCGGTTGCCATTTATACCCCTAATCTTTATGCTTTGCTGACTGAGTCACTCAGGTATAAAGCTTTTCTTACCTAAAATCAGACTAAGAGAATATCCAATGGGTGCCTGAGCCCATGCCAAGCCGTAATCTGGAACATACACGGCCTCAGCTGTCCCGTTGATGTAGCCTCCTCCAACCCAGGTGGCTGAAACAGGATGAGAAGCGAAGGGGAGATGTGTCATGCCTGCTGTCCCTGAGACCTGCTCAGCCCCACAGGGCGCCCCTGAGCCCCGAGAGGCCTGTGGGACTGCCACCAGAGACATGGCTGGTCTGGGTGGAAGTGATAAAAGAGTGAAAACTGCACTTCGGATTTCTAAGACTCATCATGGAAAAATAAGTATTAAGACTTCTCAATCTTTTTTGTACTGGTTACACAGCAAAACTAAAACATTCTTAACATACTGAGTTAAGTAATTCTATTATTTAAGTTAATTCACCTATTTTTTTGTGCTTTTTAAAAAGCGATATGTAGAAAATTGAAGATTACATTTGTGGCTTACATCATATGTGATATATTTCAAGACTGCTTCTATTCTTAATAATGCTACAACTCTCCCCCTAGCTTCCATAATATGGAATCAAGTGTCTTGATTTCAAGGGCCTTTTATTTTAATTGCATTGATTTTTCTTCATTGATCATGACTATTGTCTTCAAGGAGTGAAGTGTGTGTGTGTGTGCAAGTATGCATGCGTGGTTGTGGGTGTGGGTGCTTTCCATTAACAGAGTCACTTCACAAACATGCTGGGTGCATAGGGTTTTGGCAAATCTATTCCAAATGATAATGTAGTTGTACTTACTACCTTACACTGTTAAGGAAGTGGAGGGAGGAGGGTGCCAGGTGATGTAATTGAACTTAAATTGCTTTTTCCTTCTCTGTCTCCCCAAGGACCTGACCTACACTTAGGGCTCGGGTCAGCCTTCAGGAGAATTAAAATGTTGACTGCATGCCCATTTGCAAGTCTTTGTTCTAATCTGGGTCTTTCAGGCAGACATGTGATATTTCATAAAGAATAAGAAGAACTATGTCTTCTTCAGATATTATTTAATAACATTTTTGTAGCATAACAGCTGAAGAAGGGAGGCCATAGAATCAACAAAAACATGTTTTGATTAAACAACTTTGGGTCCAAAATGATCTATAAACTATCATTTTCTCTGAGAAGAACTGTAGTAGTTGATTTTTGCTGAAATGCTAAAGTTAATGGAACACTCTAATCTTGGCAGTTTTTACCCTTTGAAGAGTATTGTCAAACTATTTACAATAATCCCTAGGTATAACTGCTGTAAAGTTATGAGGAATAGAGGCTGGCACGAAGCTTACCAAATATGAGACTGAATTCTGGGCTGCAATGGGGAATAAAATTTAACTCTGAAAAATTCTCTGAAATTTCACAGTTAGAATGTTTGTAAAACAAATAATTTGTTTATGAAACTGCCAAAGACAAGTGTTTCTTGCCAAAATTTATCTGGCATTTAATCCAAACCCAAAGCAAAGGAGAGAGAGCCTTCAGTGGTTGATCCAGTTTTTAAAAGGTCAACCTGAAAAGACCTTCCTGCAAAGGAACTTTATATACACAAATGGAGAGTTTATACACAAAGTCCTCAAGTGGACAAATGATATTTAGCAGCCACCCCATCTTCACAGCAGCTTTTCCATGGTGTTGATCAATAACAAATGCTATGATGTGCTTTTCTCATCCTAAACCTGGTGAAATTTTAAAGACTTTCCTCCCCACCTCCCCACAACTGGCAAGTAACCAAGACAATGACTTCTCACAGCACAGCCCCTGAGGCCTCACCTTCCTGTCAGGCACAAGGAATGTTTTGTCACGTTAAGTAAATGCCTGATGGTCTTATTAGTGATTTTATTAGGTCTTATTAGCACAACATTTATTAGTGATCATTTTTCATTGTGTAGGTCTCCTCTCCATCTCCAGAAAGAAAACTGGTGCTTGAGTTAAAATATCATAATTACAAACTACAGTATTAAAATATTATAATATAGACAGGCAGACTTGGGTACTTTTTTGTAATTAAAGTCCCTCCATCAATATGGTCATTTGCATGTTTGTATATTTTCACATCAGATTCTTGAGAACAAGGATTCTTTTAAATCACATGCATTTTTATTTTCAATTTTTATTCCTTATCAAATAACACAATCAATGAATCTGACAAGTTTAGATAATATGGTTCAGATTTTAATTGAACTATGATATTCATCAAGGCTCTGTTTGGTTCTGAGAAAAAAATCTTTAAAAGCTACATTCAAGCAGGACATGTTATAAGAAATACCATCATTCAAATTTTTTCAATATAGTTTAATAGCCTATTAGATTAAAATCACTCTAAATGATAAAAGAACAAATTCTGAGATATTACCTTTACGAATATAATTAATGTGTTATTTAATTAGAGTAGTAGAAAGTTACCATAATTTACAATTAATAAAATACTTTAGTATGCAACAGTTCATCTATTCTTTTCAACCATTTGAGTGAAATCAACAACTGTCATTTTATTTTGCTTTTCTTCTTATTTTCTTTGTCAAAAGAGAAATCTGAGGGAGATATAATCACAATGCTTTAATTCACTTCAGATACCAGTATCCCATGTGGGTCTTTAGAGGAAAGAAGAGATGTTTGTGCTCTAATGAAAACTGAAGATGAAGACACAAAGGTGCCTGTATTGTTCATCACTAGCTGGATAATAAGGAAAAAACCAAGAAAATCTGCACCAACGTTTCAGTAAACATCTGCAGGTGATAGGTAAGTGGGTGATTCTTATTCTTCATGTTTTTGTATTTTTTCTGGTTTTGTTTATTATGCATCATAGAAAATATTTTGTAAAACATATTTTTTTTCTGTATGTGTGTTTATGTAGAAAAAATGAGAAACAGGGTAAAAGAGAGCTCTTTTCACCCTGGGTATCTTTATGGAGAAGTGGGGAGAGGCTGGGTGTGGTTCACTGCGTGGCTGCCAGACCTGGCTCCGGTCCTCACTAACCACACAGGTCTGGGTCCTGACGTAGCCCAGAGCCCTTCCGAGTGCTGTCATGAAGATCGAACAAAACCATGTATGACTGGCAAAGAGTTAAACAAACAAAATGTGAATATCTGAGAGGCAGAATCGACCATCAATAAATTATTCTATGACACTGTAGGTTTCAAATGGCCAAACAGGGATGCAGTCTGCCCACATTGGTTTGGAAAACTTTTTGAAATACGGGGTTAATTATTTTTAACTAGCACTTCAGGACTGAAATTTGGTATCATTCTGATATGGTTTCCAGTGGGATATTTCTCCACTGGGCACTCATAGTAATCCTGTTGGTATGGATTATGTTGATAATATTTAAAAACCTAATACAACTCTAAAGTGAAATGTGTGATGTTAGTGAATATGTATCAAGTGATAGTATGGATATGATTTTAAATAGTTGTTTTTCAGTATTATTTGAAGATATTAACAACCGAGAAGAACAGAAAAGAAAAACAAGTCACCACTTAATCGGAACCACCTTTGGCGAAGGAGGAGAGACTCTGGGGGCTTCTGGCATGGAGGGGTTTGAATGGGTGACAGCTGCAGTTGGTGGCTGAAGGATTCTTACTAAGACACACCCTGATTTTTCCCTTTCATATCAGTATTCCTGAAACCTTTTCCTCAGATCCGTGGATTCATAACACGTGATCGTCTTCCTGTGAGTAAAATTATTTCACTACATGGGAGAATAAGGTTTCAAAACAGGACATCAATCAATTTGGAATTGGGCTGCCACCAAATTGACTTATTTAGTTTTAAAACCATCACTGGTTAGTGTTCACTGACTAGTTAGCATTCATTAAGACAGCTCAGTCACAACTTGATGCCTGTAGTAAGGAGTAAAAGGAGATGCTGCCTGCATCACATCAATGAACAGAAACACAACTTGTGAGACTCGGGCACTTCTGCACATCCCCCCTCCCCCACCTTTGTTTTCACTGCTTCCACCCACCCAGCTGTCCAGAGCCCAGATTTCTCTCACTGATGCTCTGTCCAGTAACTGATAAAAACATCATTTGGTCCAGTGCTACTGGGTTGAAAATATTTTAAAAGTATATAAGTAGTGAACACAGAGACTCCCTCAAGGACAAAGAAGGAGGTTTGCTTTGTTCGCCTGAAGAGCTATGGCAGGGATGGCACAAAGGTGGGCGTGAGGGGACCCACCTGTCATGGTGAATCCGCCCACCAGCAGCCCGATGTCACGGCCGCCCACGATGATGGCCTCACTACGCTCCTCCGCACTGCCACTGTTCTTGGTCCGCCAGGCAGCCCAGATGCCAACCAGCAAGA
This sequence comes from Dama dama, assembly GCF_033118175.1. NCBI lineage: Eukaryota > Metazoa > Chordata > Mammalia > Artiodactyla > Cervidae > Dama > Dama dama. The sequence continues at coordinate 59,661,464 of NC_083691.1, read as the reverse complement.
TGAGAAGGTAGAACACCACGATGGCTACCAGCCCTTCCACCTGGAAATCCATTGTCACTGAGGGCTTTGGGCTCTGCTGCGGCAGCTACTTCATTAAGACTTCTGCGAAAACACAGATGCCTTACAAGCCAGCCAAGCAAATACAGGCAGCCCGGGTAGACCAGCTGGCTCCTGAGCGGTGGCCACTTAAAGAAGAAGTGCATTGAAATCCCATGTTCACCTGTGGCTGACAACAAGCCTCCATTCCATCATTCTATTTCTGTTCAACAACTGAACCTTGTCTTGGGTTTGGAAGAAACAGAGAAAATGGGGGTTTTGCTGTTTAAGAAATGTACTCATTTTGTATTAAATTCTTGCAATGTAAAATTAACGTTGTGTTTTAACCCGGTAACTTGGGCAAGAAGACACTCACAAACAGCAAGTCTGTATTTACTTTGGAACCAAGTACTATTCAATCCAGAATTGTTCAGCAGTGTAGATGCATCATAAAGATTCACTCCGAGAACCCATGGATAATCATTCATTCATTCAATCATTATCCCATCCCTCCTTTCAAACATCTTCAGGGAGTGGTTCCAAAAGTAACCTGACATGCAAATATCTGGGGGAAAAAATTAGGAAGATCAACTTCAAAACCACATGGGCCTCCAATTTTCAACAAGTGCGGGAGGATTAAGTTATGGCAACCACTAAACGGGTGTGCTGTTTAGAGGGTCTCCCTCCCTCGACCCTCCCCATCCAGTCTCTTCCCTCTCTCCCCTGCTCCCTCAGTGGCACAAACAGGGAAATGACTTAAAAATACAGAAATGCCTGAAACATAACGGAGCATCACAAGCACTAAAAGCAAGACCCTAAGAAGAGACGCGTCAAGTTCTAATGCCTTTAATTTCTAGAATTCTTGTTCTCTCGTATCTTCCTCTCGTGCCCGTGGCTATTCATTCTCCTCAATTGGCACAGACAAGTTTTTGGGGAAGCCAGATCTCCGTGCATGCAGATGGGCGACAGACCTTGGGCCAAAGAACCAGCCTCCGTCCCTTGGGCTCAGAGAAGGCGAAAGGAGCGCGAGTGGCGAGTGAGGGGGGGGGGGAGGGGGGGCTTTGCCTTTGCAGCTTTAGCACCCCTTGTTTCCCTCCCCACCCGCAGATCTCCCCCATCCTGCTCTGGGCCGATCCTTCTGCGCCCCAGGGTCCCTCCCGCGGCGTCCCCGGGACCCCTACTGCACCCCGACTTCACAGCCGCTCGCACCCGAGGACCCAGGCTGCGAGACCCGACCCGCCGGGCGTCCCCGCGGGAGGCACAGAGCCGCGTCGGAGGGGCGGCCCCGACGCGCTCCTACCTGGAGTGGCCGCCTCGCAGGGAAGCGCTCCGCGGGTCCAGGCTCCTCTCGGCGGAGGCTGCACCGGACACTGGCGTGTGGTGGGGCCGCAGGGCGGCAGGCCAGGAGGGTCCGACTCCCGAGGCTCCGCACCCCGAGTCTCCAGAATCGCTGCGCGCGCGAAGTTGACAGGTGTGGGCGCGGCGCGGGGCGCTCGGCGCGGCCAAGTGGCGATCGATCCAGTATTGGCCACAGTCCCCTTTATAAGGGCGGCCGGTCGTCAGAGCCGGGGAGGCGGACGTCAGAGCAAAGTGCCCCGCGAGCCGGCGGGCGTGGGGCGCAGGGGACGCGCCGGAGCCGCGGGCCGGGCTGCGCTCTGGGCGCGGGGCCAGCGCCGCCGCGGGGTCCCGGCCTGACGACGCGGGCGCGGCGGGGCCACTCCCGCTCCCTCCTCCAGGAAGCGGGGCTCGATTCCCCGGAGTCATTGCCAATTCCTACTTTCCACGACTCTGGTTGGAAGCTGGGAATGGGGAGATGGGGAGGGTCTCAAGAAATTGTTTTCAGGTGGAGTCTCTGGAGGTCCAGCAGAGGGGAGGGGTCTAGGGAGTCTCGCCTCCCCCAGACTTTGGTTTCTTGAGGCGCCACACGCTGGTGTGTGAGGACCCCTCCCCGGGTCCTGGTGGAGGCTGATCCTGGCTTCTCTGTCATGGGTTCTTTGAAGAAGACATCTCACAAAGGTTTCGAGAATCAATTTTAAGTCCATACCCTTTCTACCCTTCGGAGTGGTATGAAACAATGGGGGTGTCGTGTCAGCAAGCCAAGGTTGAGCTGAACAGGTTGCTTGCCCACCAATGTACCTTTTCCAGTGCTGTAAAATTTTGCTATAAAGTTTTAAATATCTATCCACACCTAGACATCTATATCTGATACCTAGATTATATATCCGTGGGTATAGTTGCATGTCTATAGCTATATTTACATCTAGCTATATTTCTGCGTCTATGGAGATAGATATAGATAACTGTGTGTATTTCTGTAAGTGTGTGAGTGTAAGGGAGAGAGGAGAGGGAGGGGAGACACACACAGAGAAAGACAGCCTCTCTGGCCACTCTCTCACTCAGCTCCATGTTCCACCAGCCATGCCACTGAATTAAGCAGTGAAATATGAAAATCTAATAATTAATAGAATAAGTAATAGTGTTTGTTAACGACTGTCCACCTCTCTTGATGCAAAATTTCAGCTCATCCTCTGGTTTTGTACACTGGATTTGGAAATGAACTTTCACATTCCCATCACTACTGCTTTTCTTTGTTCTATATAAACAATGATAGCTTCCAACCATCTTGTTTGAGATAAAGCCTGGGGAGGTAAAACTCTTCAGATAGAGAAGGACCTGTGAGTACAGTTATCTTGTTTGATTTGTATGATTAACCCTGGAAAATGATTGCATAACCTGTCAATATGACTCCATTTTTAAACAGGTAAGGGTTATGAATTTAAGCAATTTTAAGAAACTCATGGAGGGAAGACAGAGATGAGATTTCATATAATTACTGAAATGCTCTTAGCAGAGATTCATTTATTCATTCATTTTGTTTTTGACAGTTATAACTCAATTTCTGCTTCTGGGCTTTGGCCACAGGTTAACGTCTTCCGTACCAGAATGTACTTCAGGTGATGATGGCGGAAAGCATGTGACTGTAGCAGTGTAGCAGGACAGGTATGCGTAGTGGCTGTGTGTGAATTAGTGTCCATGGCGAAGGTCAGGCTCAGATCCAAGGAGGGATGAAAGAAGAGGCTGTCCTCAAACAAACATCACCAGGGCTTAAGGGACAAGCATCGGAATGCAGCCAGGGCAAGAGCTCTCCTTGGGGCCCACCTAATCTACTTTAAGATGTGGGACTTGCCAGACTCCAGACTTAGAGCCAGATCTGGGAGGTACAACGACCTTGAAGATGGCCAGACAGATTTTGGCCTGGCAGAGGAGCTGTCTGTCCTTCATGACGAAGAATGCTAGCTGAAAATAACAACCGCTGACGTGTTGCGTCCACTTCTGGGGAGACATTTGCTCATCTGCCGGGTCCTTGGAGCTCCAGTGTCTGATCCCAGGATGACGCTGCTGTGAATTTCTGCTCCAGGATGTGTTCCCTCTGACACTCACTCCTCTGTTGTCATCAACATGCCTCTCCCTCTCTACTCACCTGGGAATGCATGATCACACACACGGTTAGAGAAATGGGTGTCAGGGGAAGATTGATTACAGCTTTGTTGGATAAAAAAGCAGTGATTGCCTTTCCAAATCATTCATTTAACAGACTTTTCCAGAGTGTCTTCTATGTTTGCAACATGGTCCTGAGTACAGAGAAATATGCAGACAATGATATAACTCCTGCTCTTGTGCAGTTTATCATTAGTGAAAGGAAAGCAAAAAAAAAAAAAAAAAAAACTAGCAAAAGCTGTCCTCCTGTACGTTCTTATAAATTCTGGGAAGGATGTATTATATCTATGCACTTGGATTTTAGGGAAAACAGAAACAAAAGGCCTTAAACAGAAGAGGGTTTTCTTCCTGGAGAAGGGAGAGCAATCATTCAACAAACTCACTATGTGAACACTCACTATACATCAAGAATTGTGATCAGTGGTAGGTATATAGTTAAGTGACTTGAGAGAGAAGACCTGTACTCAGTGGGCTTGAGCTTTCCAGGTGGCTCAGTGGTAGAGAACCTGCCTGCAGTGCACGAGCTGCGGTCAGACTTCTGGGTCGGAAGACTCCCTGGAGGAGGAAATGGCAACCCACTCCAGTATTCTTGCCCGGGAAATCCCATGGACAGAGGAGCCTGGTGGGCTACAGTCCACGGGGCTGCAAAGAGTTGGACATGACTGAGCGACTGAGCAACACTACCAACGGGCTTACAGTCTGCAGCCTTGCTACTTAAAGTGTGGTCCTTGGAGCAATAGCACTGGTACCATCTTTTCTCTTAATAACTTTGAGAAAGATCACTTGGCATACACATTCTGAACATGATTCAGATACGGATGAAAATGCACAGTGAGATTTTGGGGGATCCATTTTCCTTAAATCATTGCCTTTTATCTTGCCCTAGTTTCCTCATTATAATTTCTGCTTGAACCTTTCATAATTTTTAGTTGATTACTTTTATCTTCAATGGCATCGTTGTCCTGTCATTTCCAAACCAGGATGATGATCAGAATCACAGAGTGCTTTAAGAATTTCATGCCTTAGGGCTCCACAATAAGAATTCTGGTTTGAGAAATTGTGGGTAAGAGTTGAGATCTTTTTAAAATTGACTTTCTTTTTTTTTTCCTTTTTTTTTTAAAAGTAGTTTTAGTTTCAAAGCAAAGGAAAAGAGAGTATCTGAAATCCTCCCTGTCCCTCCATATACATTGTTGTTTAGTTGCTTAGTCTTGTCTGACTCTTGTGATCCCATGGCCTATAGCACACCAGGCTTCCCTGTCCTTCGCCATCTCCCGGAGCTTGCTCAAACTCATGTCCACTGCATCGATGATGCCACCTAACCATCTCATCCTCTGTCATCCCCTTTTCCTCCTACCTTCAATATTTCCTAGCATCAGAGTCTTTTCCAATGGGTCAACTCTTCGAATCAGGTGGCCAACATCTGGGAGTTTCAGAATCAGTCCTTCCAATGAATATTCAGGGTTGATTTCCTTTAGGATTGACTGCTTTGATATCCTTGCCATTTCTATGAAGGCCACACATGCATAACCTCCACCATCATCAACATTCCCACCAAAGGGTAGGTTTGTTACAAAGGATGAATCTACCCTGACATGTCATCACCCAGAGCCTATAGTTTACCCTTAGGGTTCACTCTTGTTGTACAGTCTGTGGGCTTGATCCCATGTTTGAAGACGCGTGTCCACTATTGTGTTTCACTGCCCGAAAACTCCTCTGTATCCCACTGATTCATCTCTTCTTCTCTACTAAGCTGTGGCAATACTGATCTTTTTACTGTCTCCATACTTTGACCTTTTCCAGAATGTGCAGTAGTCTTCCCTTATCAACAGTTTCATTTCTTATGGTAACCCTCGTCTGAAAATATTAAAAGGAAAAATGCCAGAAATAATTTATAAGTTTTAAATTGGGTGCTGTTCTGCTTAGTATGATGAATTCTTGCTCCATTCCACTCTGGACATGAATCATCCCTTTGTCCAGCAGATCCACACATTAGCCACTTAGTAGGCATCTGGATTCTTAGATCCTCTGTCAAGGTATCTCAGGGCTTGTCTTCAAGTCACCCTTATTTTACTTAATAACAGCCCCAAAGCATAAAAGTAGTGATGCTGATAATTTGAATGTCCCAGAGGGAAGACATAAAGTGCTTCCTTTAATAAGAAGGTGAAAGTTCTTGACTTCATGGGGAAAGAAAAAAAATTATATGCTGGGGTTACTAAGGACTATGGTAAGAATTAATTTTCTGTCTATGTGATTATGAAGAAAGAAAAAGAAATTTGTGCTAGTCTTACAGTTGCATCTTGAACTGCAAAAGTTACTGTCACAGTGTATGATAAGTAAGTGTTAGTCACTCAGTCGTGCCCGACTCTTTGCGACCCCATGGACTGCAGCCCACTAGGCTCCTTTGTCATGAGATTTTCCAGGCAACGATACTGGAGTGGGTTGCCATTTCTTTCTCCAGGGGATCTTCTCAACCCAGGTATCGAACCCGGGTCTCCTGCACTGCAGACAGATTCTTTACCGACTGAGCTAAAAGGGAAGTCCACAGTGTATGATAAGTGCTTGGTTAAGATGGAAAAGGCATTAAATTTGCACAATAAGGTATTAAGAGGAGGAGAGAGATTACATTCACATAATTTTATTATCCTATTTTATTATTTTATTGTTAACCTCCTATTGTGCCTAATTTATAAATTAAACTTTATCATATGCATGTATTTATAGGATAGAACATAGTGCACTTAGGATTCTTTACTTGCCATGGTTGCAGGCATCCACTGAGGGTCTTGAATTTACCCCCGGCCCCACTCCAGATAAGGGGAGACACACAGTTGTTGGAATCAAAAAGTGTGCAGACTTTTCAGAAGGACTTTATTCTTTCAGTCATGTGAATTTAAGGTTCCTCCATGACTTTTCATGGCTTGAGATTAGATCATTTGCAAAGATGTGGGTGGATCTAGAGCCTGTCATACGGAGTGAAGTAAGTCAGAAAGAGGAAAACAAATATCGTATATTAACGCCTATATGTGGAATCTAGAAAAATGGTATAGATGATCTTATTTGCAAAGCAGAAATAGAGCACAAATGTAGAGAACAAAGGTGTCAAGGGGGATGGGAGTGGGGTGGAATGAACTGGGAGATTGGGGTTGACACATATGCTCTATTGATACTGTGTATAAAGTAGATAACTAATGAGCACCTACGGTACAGCACAGTGAGCTTGACTCCGTGTTCTATAGTGACCAAAATGGGAAAGAAATCCGAAAATAAGGAAATATATGTATACTATGTATAGCTGGTTCACTTCACTGTACAGCAGAAACTAATACAGTATTGTAAAGCAACTATTCTTCAATAAAATTTAATAGAAAAGATATTGCAAAGATTTTATCAAAACACTGTAAGAACCAACAAGTGAATTCAGCAAGGTAACAGGATGTAAGATAAATTGCAAAATACTAATGAAAAAAATCAAAGACCTGATGGAGAGACATGTCCTATTTATAGACTGGAAGACTCAACAGAATAAATATGTACACTCTCCCCAAAGTCATAGCACAATTCTTTTAAAAAAATCACAGAAAAGCTATTTTTTGAAACTTATACAAGCTTATTCTTAAATTTATATGAAAAACACAAGCCTTAGAATATTTGAAACAACCTTTATAAAATTAAGGTGGGTTAAATCACTCTACTTGATATTAAGACTTAACTGTAGAGCTATTGTAGTCAAGAGTATGTGGGATTGCGGAAGGAAAGACACAGATTAATGGCTCAGAACACAGAACCCAGAAACAGACCCACACAAATTTGTCCAACTGATTCTTTGATAAAGTTGTAGAAGCAGTTCAAAGGAGGAAGAATAGCCTTTTCAATGATTACTGAAACAACTGGCCAGCCACAAGCAACAGGAACAGACAAAAAGCTCTATGGTATTTTTTCAATTTATCAGTAATTTAAACACTCTTATAATAAAATGCTGGGGGAAAATTGCTGAACAGGTATTGCTTCCAATAGTACTATTTGGTAAAGTTTTAAAGCTAGTTATATATAAGACCAACTCATTCCATGTTGTATTTGGCCAGTGCAGAAATCCTCCCATTTTTATTGAGAAATAACCACTTTGAATATCTACAGAATCCTTGTTAACACTCAGAGGTCTGTGCAATGCTAGTGCTTCAGTCTGTAAGAAGGGTCAACATTGCTTCTTCATATCTTTATTGATATTTCCAGTTGGGAGTCCAAATAAACCATGGAAGCAAAGATGGCTCTGGTATCAGCAAGTGGCCAAGAGGTCTGCAGATAAAATTTCAAAATCTTCTCGTTAATCCTAGTTTTCTGCATCAGGGACTTTGGTTTATAGAACTGAATTGAAGACAAATGTGATATCTGGAATAAACAGTTTTGGGGACAATTGTTTAATGCTTTAATTTTCTTTAAAAATCATAGCCCAGTACAAAAAGATCTATTAAGGTAATTGGCTGTAATATAGAGAAAAACATACAGTTAGCCAAAATTGTATGCTTGCATTTCATAATGCTTAGCTAAATACCTGACACTTTTTCTTTCATTGACCTTTTCTAGTCTTCTTTCCAGAAAGGTAATTTTAATGAGTTTCAATGCTACTCACTGTTAGCAAATTATAATTACATTTCATTTCTTCACTTTATAGTTGCTTGATTCTTTGATATGAAAGGGTTGTGTTTTTTTTTTTTCAGTTAAACTATCAAACAGAAAATAAGCACTTCTGTTATACTTAATAATAATATTGATTTTTTGTCCTCTGTGTAAAAGTGAAGCTCTATGATTGTACCATATGTTACTTTAAAGGTAGAAAGCCTTTATTTTTCAAAACTAGAGTAACAGTTTCCTTTCATCCTTTTGAGAACTTTCTTCATGAAATTTAAATTATGCTCTTTGGAGAGAATAGTTTGACATGTACATTTCTATTTATTGCCAAAGCTTCCATTTGCAGAGAACACAGGAATATGATACTTAATGGATGGACTGCTTGGGAACATCTGTGCTTGACCAGTTTGTGATGGCAGTAGGAACACAGATACACTTCATTTTATTGGGCTTTGGAGATATTCCTTTTTTTTTTTTTTTTTTTAAACAAAGGTTTCTGGCAACCCTGTATCAAATAAGTCTATTTGGCCAATTTTTCCAGTGGCATTTGCTCATTTCATGTCTCTGAGTCACATTTTGGTAATTCTTACAGTATCTCAAATTGTAAAATTATTGTTATACATGCTGTGGACGTCTGTAATCAGTGATCTTTGATGTTACTATCTTCACTCACTGAAGGCTCAGATGATGGTTAGCATGTTTCAGCAATAAAGTATTTTTAATAAAGATATCTACATTGTTTTTCAGATGCTTAGCTGACTTTTTGAACACCTGGTAGGCTACTGCAGCAACCACATTGCTGCAAATGGCTGTATGTACTGGGAAACCAAAAACTTGTGTGACTGGTTTTACTGCAATATTTGCTTTATCACAGTGGTCTGGACCCAAACCCACAGTAACTGAGATGTGTCTGTACTGGATGCTGACATTGATAACCAACACATTTCTTATCATTGTAAGTATCATTTACAACAGAATAGAGATTCACTTTATCTCAGGTATGGTCAGTAAGGATCTGGGAAATGGTTGGAAGCACAAGCCAACTTTTGTTTTTTATTTATTTTTAAATTAATTTTATTGGAGTATGGTTGCTTTACAATCTTGTGTTAGTTTTTGCTGTACAGAAAGGAGAATCAGTTGTATGTGTGCATATATTCTCCCTTTATGGATTTCCTCCCCATTTAGGTCACCACAGAATAATGAGTAGAGATCCCTGTGCTATACAGTAGGTCCTTGTTGGTTATTTTATTTTATTTTATTTTTTTTAGTGGAGTGCAGTTTATTACACCGGCGGGCCCAAGGCAGAGTCTCCTCTTAGCCAAGGACCCCGACCAGCATTTGTGAAAATCTTTTATACCCCATGTGTACGTGTCCAAACCCACTACCCCAATTCCCTTGAGACTTACATAAACAAAGGAAGGGTAAACACAACTACAATAACCCCATCATTCACGTGTTATGTGTTCAAACAGTCAATAATCAATAAGCCCGCAGTTACATTCCAAATAGTTAATAACTGATAAGCCTGTGCTTACATTCTGATAGATAGTGTCCGGAGGCAGGGGTGATTAGTGTCTGTTTTCTCTTCTTCAAGATTACCCTGCCCAGAGGGGGGTCTTATCCTTCCACTGTCATTCCCACAGGCGCTAAGCCTTGTTGGTTATTTTAAATAGAGCAGTGTGTCCACATCCATCTCAAATTCCCAATCTATCCATCCCCCCACTATTCCCCTCTGGTAACCATAAGTTCATTCTCTATGAGTCTATTTCTGTTTCATAATAAGTTCATTTGTATCATTTTTTTTTAGATTCCACGTATAAGTGATGTCATATAATGTTTATCTTTGTCTTACTTCACTCAATATAATAATCTCCATGTCCAACCACGTTGCTGCAAATGGCATTACTTCATTCTTTTTAATGGCTGAATAGTATTCCATTGTATATCTGTACAACAGTATGGAACGGGTGCAAAAACAGAAATGTAGCACAATGGAGCAGGATAGAAAACCCAGAAATAAACCCACACACCTGTGGTCAGTTAATCTGCAAGAAAGGAGTTAAGACTACACATGGAAGAAAGAGAGTCTCTTCAATAAGTGGTGCTGGCAAAGCTGGACAGCTACGTGTGAAAAATTGAAGTTAGAACACTTTTAACATCATACACAAAGGTGAATTAAAATTTAATTAAAGGCCTAAATGCCAAAAGGCCAATTTAATGCATAATAGTCCCCAGAAGAGAGCATATGTATCTTAAGTGACATCAGGACTGCTCAGTGATGCTGGGAACAAAAGAAACTGCCTTACAAAATATTATAAATCAATTATATTTTAATAAAAAAAATTCTTTAAAAAAAGAAACTGTCTTCCACAGTTAAAGAGTCTTCATGTCTGCTGGATTAAGGCTGGACTCTTCATTCAATATCAAATTTCTCTTAAACTGGGAGCATAATTTCTCTCTGGGCACAAAAATAATGGATGAGAAATTGGCTTATCTATTTTCCTCTTCACATCTATGTAGCAATATTAACAATAATTCATGTGAACAGGAGGGAAAAACTAAAGTTCATTCCCAGTTACTCCTCTTAACAGGATTTTAATTTCCTTAAGTGCATGAAATATTTCTTATGAGTAGTTAGGACAGAATCCTTTATCCTAAGAAGGAAAGATAAGCAGACTTCAAGAATGGCCTTGGCTACTGCAGCTTTGTTTTGTCTTAAAATATGATGTTAAAATTCTGAAACCACTACACAAGTGTGCTAGAATAGAACAATTAAGCAAGTGATGGGAGATGATGGAGACCAGGCATCTCACTGTCGGAGGGGGAGGTTGCAGAGAAGCAAGGGAGGAGGCTTGGATGATCCCTGGGAACTGGACTAGAATGGGGCATCCGTGTGGACTTGTGTTTCAGTTCAGGTGCAGATGCATGTATCAAAACAGAGGGACATATGTAGACTATCTTTAGATATGTTCATAAAACTGATTAGCATTCATACTAGGCTTCCCAGGTAGAGCAGTGGTAAAGAATCTGCCTGCCAATTCAGGAGACACAGGAGATGTGGGTTCAATCCCTGGGCTGGGAAGATACCCTGGAGGAGGAAATGTCAACCAATTCCAGTTTTCTTGCCTAGAGAATTCCATGGAGAAAGGAACCTGGAGGGCTATAGTTCTTATGTTCGCAAAGAGTCGGGCATGACTAAAGTGACTTAGCATGCATGCACACATGCTTAAAATTGTGGAATCCTAGGTTTTTAGGGTATAAATATCATAAAAACTGGAAACTAAAGGTAGGTCTCCTTGCTAATTTTCTCTGATAATTATCTTGCTATTTTAAAGATGAGTAACTCTGTGAGCACTGAATTTGATTTTGCAGTAAGCCTGTGTAATGGGCCATTTGGTGGGTCTGTTCTAATTCACAGATGTGAAACGTTAATCATCCCTTAGTCACAGGGAGCATCCTCTGGATTGGTGTATTGTACCTGATGGTTGTGATTTATTTATTCGGTTCCTGTTGGATAAAAACACGTTTTGTTGTGTTGTTTCTGACTTGACTGCTCAGTATGGAAGAAAATAAAAATGAACACTATTTATCACTATTCAACCCATGACTCAACAACTTAATAGATGTGGATGTTCAGAAGATAGCTCATGTAAAAGTTAACAGAAATTAATGCTGAAATTATTTATGTTACGATTAACTCCTTAAAATAAATAAGCAAATAGATTTCCAAATTTTGTTAAGGATAAAGATTCTACCTATACTCTTAATGCAGAATAGTTTCAGAGACATCCTGTATTATTAAAAGAAGATTTATTCTATAAACCCTGTATGCAAAGATTTCACCTTTGGTCCAAATAATGATAAAGCAATCTAACCTATAGTTTCTATACATTTCTTTATAATAGATATTTTTATGTTTTTATTCAGATTAAGTTTTATTAACTGCAATGGTCTAGGATTAATGGATTTCAGCATCAGTTCAGTTGCCCAGTCGTGTCCGACTCTTTGTGACCCCATGGACTGCAGCATGCTAGGCTTCCCTGTCTATCACCAACTCCTGGAACTTGCACAAACTCATGTCCATCGAGTTGGTGATGTCATCCAACTATCTCATCCTCTGTTGTGCCCTTTTCCTCCTGCCTGCAATCTTTCCCAGCATCAGGGCCTTTTCCAATGAGTCAGTTCTTTTCTGGCTTTTAGATCACTACATAAGAAGACCCTTACGAATGACTTCCCAGGTGGTCCAGTGGTAAAGAATTTGCCTGCCCTTGTAGAAGACACAAGAGATGCAATTTCAATCCCTGGGTCAGAAAGATACCCTGGAGAAGGGAATGGCAACCCATTCTAGCATTCTTGTCTGGATAATTCTATGAACAGAGGAGCCTGGTGGGCTAGAGCCCATGAACTTGCAAAGAGTCAGACATGACTAAGCACGCACACACACACACACAATCACCCCCACACACACATTAGACGACTCAATGATATGTTTCTGTTCATTTCAGTTATAAATGTCTAAGGCTCATATATGCTCTCTTGATGAACATGGTAAGAAAATAATCCATTCTTTCAACAAATGATTATTGATTACCAACCATATGCCAGGCCTATGGGTGTAATAGCTTTTTAATCTTTATTTTGCATGTTATAAAAGTTGAGTAACAAAAGTCAAATTTTATTTAAAGATACATGTAATTACACAATTGTGATCCTCTGGAAATAAGCACTTTTTCACACTGTGCTGGTTTGTGAGCAAAACAAGATATGTATTACTGTTCATCTCTCTCTTTCCTTGCAGATCCAGAGCTCCTTACTCTTTTTATTCTATTTATTTTTCTTTAAGATTGTTTTTGATGTGAACCATTTTTAAAGTCTTTAATGAATTTGTTGCAATACTGTTTCTGTTTTATGTTTTGATTTTCTGACCGTGAAATATGTGGGATCTTAGCTGCAAATGGGGATAAAACCCATATACCCTGCATTGGAAGGTAAGATCTTAACCACTGGACCATTGGAGAAGTCTCCTATTTTCTTACTCTTTTAGGTATTGTAACATATAGGTTACAGAAAGTAATATGTAGCCATGCATTCCTAATTCCTGGCCTAATACTTGTAATGCACTCTTCTTCTTGTTTCTCTACATTTGTTGTTGTTGTTCAGTTGCTAATTTGTGTCTGACTCTCTGTGACTCCATGAACTGCAGCACACCAGGCATCCCTGTCCTCCTCTATCTCCCAGAGTTTGCTCAAACCCATGTCCACTGAGTCCGTGATGCCATCCAACCATCTCATTCTCTGTTGCCCCCTTCTCCTCCTGCCCTCAATCTTTCCCAGCATCATGGTCTTTTCCAATGTGTTGGCTCTTTGCATCAGGTGGCCAAAGTATTGGAGCTACATGCAATACAATAAATAAGGTAAAATGCAAAGCATTTTTCTACATAGGTATTTCAAATAAAAATAAATGTGGCATTATTACAGAAAGAATAGTATTTTATTTAAAAGACTAAACATTTCAATAACTTTATTCTTTTGCTTATTAAATGCTACCGGGCTGTGGCTGAGGCAATCCTGACATTTTACTCATTTGCCTTTTCTTTTCTCCACCTCACCAAGGTAGGTTGTTCTACCTGGGGAATAAAATCCTGGTCAGATGGATGTGGGTTTTTTTTTTTTTTTTTCTATCCAGGCAACAATTTACACTAGTCATGTGCATCTAAGTCTGCATCACTAATAGAGACACAGTGGTTGGTGGTTATGATCATTACTGGGTTTGGTGATGAATTTTCAGTGAGCCTTCAGCCCCTCCTTACTCAGCTCTCCAGCATCATCCAGTTAGATACAACCCTCCCAGGAGCAGAGAGATGATCCCTGAGCTGGGTCAGCATGCAGATCTCTTGTGTTTGAGTCACAGAATTTTGGCATCTCCAAACACCTTAAAATCAGATTTTGTAAAACATTCAGCCTTCTCTGAGAGCTGACAGGCTGGCCTGGCTGTTGTAGGTTTTCCACAGGGAATGATGGGCCGGGTTAAATGGTCTCTGATGTCTCACTGACAGCTTTTGCTTTCCTGAGAGCGAGGGCAAGGGTCACTTTGCATTGAATTCTGCATCTTTACTTTGCATTTTAGAGTAATGGTTAGGAGAAAAATGCTCTATATATTGAAAGAATATCTATCAAAAGTGGGAAAACAGAAGATAGACAGAGATCGACTGTTTCGCTGTTTCCCGTTCACTCATTCTACTTTCTGCATATTTCACTGGTGACCTCCAGTGTATCCAAACATTATTTTGAATAAATATGCACTTGTATATGTGTGTTGTGGGTACTATTAGCTAAATTCAGTGCAATGGGCTTTGAATTAATTAGTTTACTCACTCTTAGGAACTGTGGACCCAGAAATGAATGAGACATGATAGATACCATTATAAAGGAGTTTGTGGTCCTGGCAACTCCACTGGAAATCCTTCATAATTATTGTCTCATTCATTTTTCATCCTCTAAAATGTACCTCTTTTTATTTTCCATGAGAATCCCCTGAACTGGAGCTGAGTTTCTCTTTAAATGCTATTAATGTCATTAACTGTTAGCACAAATATGTGCTAATTTTTAGATGATGGACAAAATCTAAACTCATTCAAAGATATTCTTCATTTAAGTTTGCAAACGAATTTTCCAAAACTTACTGATAGTATCTGTGAAAAAAAGTTGAAAACTGTTTTATTAAGGAGGAGAAGATTATTTCTGTTGAAAAAAAAAATTCCTGGCAAGAATTATAATACCTAGAGAAAAGAAAAAATTTCATCAGAGGAAAAAATGATCAATTCTTCTGTCATTACTTGAACATCAGTCAAATCTATGAATGAATTTATAACATTGTTTGGGAAAGAAAGTGAAAAATGTTAAACATCTATAATTCCAGGCAGGCTTTACCGTCACCAACTTTCAGCAGTTTCATTATCTACCCTGGGGATTCACAGAATGACGGTTTCTCTTTCTTAATCTCTCTACCTGGAAGATCTCACAGGAGAGAAGTCAGTTCATAAGTCACAGTGGCAGGAGCTTTGGCTGGTGCTCTTACAATGCAAAAGCTAAAAGAGCAATTGCTCCGTTGGGAGCTTGGGCATCCTCAAGACTGAGGTTGGGGGGACTGAGGGTGAGGCTAGAGGTGCTTCGGGATCAAGAGACAGAGTGGGGATCAAGAAAAATCCCACAGCTTGGCTCTGAGACTAGCTGTTAGGTAACAATGGGGGAAGTTAGACAAATAAATCATCTGGGAATTTCTCAGAAATGTACCTTCCCTACAATACAACTGCGGGCTTGTTTTTTTCCTTCCTTTAAAACTATTCCTATTTAGGACTTCCTAGTGGTCTAGTGGTTAAAATCTGTGTTCTGAATGTAGGGGGCTACAAGTTCCATCTCTGGTCAAGGAACTAGACCCTATATGCTGCAACTAAAACCCGGCACAACCAAATAAAAAATATTAAAAAAAAACACCATTCCTGCTTGTAATTTATCTCTGCCTGCTTCCCCGATGGCTTAGATGGTAGAGAATCTGCCTGCAATGTGGAAGATGTGGGTTTGATCTTGGGTTGGGAAAATACCCTGGAGGAGGGCATGGCAACCCACTCCAGTTACCTTGCCTGGAGAATCCCCATGGACAGAGAAACCTGGCGGGCTGCAGTCCATGGCGTCATAAAGAGTTGGACATGACTGAGCGGCTAAGTGCAGCACAGAATAGCACAGCCTTCTCCTTTGGCGATCATATATTTGTTTCCTATGCCTATGGGTCTGTTTCTGCTTTGTATATAAGTTCATAAGTGATTAGGAGGTTGTGATAAACATATGCACCTACTATATATAAAAATAGATAATCAACAAGGACATATTGTGTAGCACAGGGAACTAGATATTTTGTAATAAAATGTAAAAGAATCTGAAAAAGAAGACGCATATGTATGTATAACCAAATCACTTGTGCTGTACCCTTGAAACTAACACAACATTGTAAATCAATTATACTTCAACGAAAAAGTAAAAAACAAAAAACCCATTCCTGTTAGAAAATGACTAAAGCAAAATGGATGTAATAATTTAGGACCATGTGAGAAAAGCAAACATTTAATCTCATGTCCTTTGTGCCTCCGGAAGGAACTGCAATTTGATTGGTTTTTACCACCGACAGCCTTTTCCTCCTTAGAATGCAGATCACACCAATAATTCCTAAAGTAATGTGACTGAAATATCATTTCTCATGTCTGAAATTGGCAAATATTAAAAATCTTGAAGAGATTTCTTAATTTATTGTATAAAATCTTTTGCCTGAACTGCCTCTAACCACACTGGGAATTGGTTTCTTGATTCTATTCTTCAAGAAAACGATCTTTGCAAGTAATTTTCTTTTATACTCAGTTTCATCTATAAATTATTTTCATTTCATAGTAGCATTAATTAAGTTATTATTAGACGTCTGGGCAATGAGCTAAAAGTCCCACCTGAGTAAAATATTATGGAAAAGGCTGAGTGCTTAACCAGTGCTCAAAGACAATACTCCTTAATAAATTCATTCTTTCCTCCCTGAGTAACATTACAAAACCCATTTAAGGCTCAGCATCTTCTTGAATAACCGAGTATATCACTCTGTAATCACTGACACTAAATTGGGTGATGGCCTAACTCCCAAATGATAGAAACTAGCCCATGTATTGAACTTTCTGATCCCTGCTCAATGTTCCACATCCCTAGGACAAAAGAAATGAGAAGAACTTAGTATGTAACAGTAGCTTTATGTTCATGAATTCTTTTAACCTTTCCAAAGCACTTTGGCCACCGGATGCAAAGCCAATTCATTGGAAAAGATCCTCACGCTTGGAAAGATTGAGGGAAGGAGGAGAAGGGAAAGGCAGAGGATGAGATGGTTGGATGGCATCACTGACTTAATGGACATGAGTTTGAGCAAGCTCTGGGAGATAGCGAAGGACAGGGAAGCCTGGTGTGCAGAGATGCATGGGGTCACAGAGTTGGACACAAGTTAGTGACTGAACAACACCAACAAAGCACCATGGGGGCATAATATCACTCCCATTCTGTAGAGGAGAAGGCCTTCCCAGGGTAATTTGCCTGAGATCACAGAGCTGGTAAGGTGACTGGTGGAACCAGATCCTCCACAACTCTGTGGAGAGTCCACACTCTCTCCATCCCTGAAGAGTCTCTGAATACCCGAGATGGATCCTGTCTTCTCTCTCTGCACCAACAGCAAGGTGCCTGACACCCGAGCAGCTTCTTTAGCTGACTGACCAACCAGTGGACATCATATTCATCCCCTTGCTCACACCACAGAGATGGAACTTTCCAGACAGCCTCACAGGGGAATGTAAGGTCACCTAGGGTAAGCACATGATGTAGAATGTAATTACAATAAGGACTCAGACAGACCAATATTTAATTAATAATAATAGTAAATATATGTACAGTAAAAATAGAGTTCAGTGGGTGCCCATTTGTTGAAACTTGAGAATGAGAAGGAAAGTGAAACCTTATGCCAGTTTTCCTCAAATTGATATGTATTATGAGAAAAAATAGGCTTTCTAGGTGGCTCAGTGGTAAACAACTCACCTGCCAATGCAGGAGATGCCGGTTGGATCCCTGGGTCAAGAAGATGCCCTGGAGAAGGGAATGGCAACCTACTCGAGCATTCTTCCTGGGAAATAACATGGACAGAGTAGCCTTGAGGGCTACAGTCCATGGGGTTGCAAAGAGCTGGACATGACTTAGTGACTGAGCGCCACCACCCTGAGAAAAAGTAGTTCCATGGCCATGTTAAGTTTGGGAATTGTTTGTCCAAATACATCTGAAGGGGTTTCTTTAAGGAAGGACATCTGAGAGCTGTTGATAAGCTAATACGATGGTGAAAAGTCATCTTCTAAACTTGTAATGTAACATTAGGTTTTACTTTTTTTTTAGAATATTTTAAGAATCTGGCATTTCCCAATGTGGTTTTCTGTCTTTCCGTCTTATTATTTATTCCTCTTACATAGTTTCTGTATCTGTCATAGAAACTCTTTGAAATATCCTTTACCATCCTCTAAAATTTCCTGTCTCCACATCTTTGACCACACAATTATTCTACTTATGACACCATTTTTCTTCTATTTTTTTCATGTCCAAATCCTAGCTATTTTTCAGGGATTAACTAAAATGCCAACTTATCCATTGAGTCTTTTCTAATCCTTTTAACCACAAATAACTCTCTTCAGTGTTCTTAGGCCATTTAATCTCACTTCTTTTATCATATCATTTAGGATGTTTTGGTCATGGGCAGCAGACTCTGCTTCTCAATTAGGTCAAAAGGGAAAGATTAATTGTACTCATCTCACACACTAGTGAGGCAATGCTCAAAATTCCCCAAGCTAGGCTTCAGTAGTATGTGAACCGAGAACTTCCAGATGTTCAAGCTGGATTTAGGTAGAGGAATCAGAGATCAAATTGCCAACAACTGTTGGGTCATAGAAAAAGCAAGAGAATTCCAGAAAAACATTTACTTCTGCTTCATTAACCACAATAAAGCCTTTGACTGTGTGGATCACAACAAACTGTGGAAAATTCTTAAAGAGATGGGAATACCAGACCACCTTACCTGTTTCTTGGGAAATTTGTATTTCTCAGGTCAGGAAGCTACAGTTAGAACAAGACAATGGACTGGTTCCAAATTGGGAAAGGAGCATGTCAAGGCTGTGTATTGTCACCCTGTTTATTTAACTTGTATGCGGAATATATCATGCAAAGTGCCAGGCTGGATGAAGCACAAGCCAGAATCAAGGTTGCAGGGAGAAATATCAATAATCTCAGATGTGCAGATGTCACCACCCTTATGGCAGAAAGTGAAGAGGAACTAAACAGCCTCTTGATGAAAGTGAAAGAGGAGAGTGAAAAAGCTGGCTTAAAGTTCAACATTCAAAAAACTAAGATTATGGCCTCCTGTCCCATCACTTCATGGTAAATAGGTGGGGAAACAATGGAAATACTGACAGACTTTGTTTTCTTGGGTTCTAAAATCACTGCAGATGGTGACTGCAGTCATGAAATTAATCAGCAGATGAATGGATAAGAAAGCTATGGTACATATACACAATGGAATATTACTCAGCCATTAAAAAGAATACATTTGAATCAGTTCTAATGAGATGGATGAAATTGGAGCCCATTATACAGAGTGAAGTAAGACAGAAAGATAAACACCAATACAGTATACTAATGCATATATACGGAATTTAGAAAGATGGTAATGATAACCCTATATGCAAAACAGAAAAAGAGACACAGATGTACAGAACAAACGTTTGGACTCTATGGGAGAAGGTGAAGGTGGGATGATCTGAGAGAATAGCATTGAAACATGTATATTATCAAGCGTGAAACAGATCACCAGTCCAGGTTGGATGCATGAGACAAGTGCTCAGGGCTGGTGCACTGGGATGACCAGGAGGAATGGGATGGGAAGGGAGGT
This sequence comes from Dama dama, assembly GCF_033118175.1. NCBI lineage: Eukaryota > Metazoa > Chordata > Mammalia > Artiodactyla > Cervidae > Dama > Dama dama. Next base: position 59,641,802 of record NC_083691.1, on the reverse strand, counting down.
GGGAGGGCGGTTCAGGATGGGGAACACATGTAAATCCATGGCTGATTCATGTCAATGTAGGACAAAAACCACTACAATATTGTAAAGTAATTAGCCTCCAACTAATAAAAAAAAAAAAAAGGAAATTAAAAGATGCTTCCTCCTTGGAAGAAAAACTATCACCAACATAGACAAGCCTATTGAAAAGCAGAGACATTACTTTGCCTACAAAAGTCCATATAGTCAAATCTACAGATTTTCCAGTAGTCATGTATGGATGTAAGAGTTGGACCATAAAGAAAGCTGAGTGCTGAAGAATTGCTGCTTTTGAACTGTGGTGTTGGAGAAAACTCTGGAGAGTCCCTTGGATAGCAAGGAGATCAAATCAGTCAAGCTTAAAGGAAATCAGTCCTGAATATTCACTGAAAGGACTGATGTTGAAGCTAAAACTCCAATACTTTGGCCACCTGATGCGAAGAACTGTCTCATTGGCAAAAGCGCTGATGCTGGGAAAGATTGAAGGCAGAAGGAAAAGGGGACGATAGAGGATGATATGGTTGGATGGCATCACCAACTTGATAGACATGAGTTTGGGCCATCTCTGGGAGTTGGTGATGGACAGGGAAGCCTGGTATGCTGCAGTCCTCGGGGTTGCAAAGAGTCAGGTATGACTGAGTGACTGAACTGAACTGAACTGATAGTCAGTAGAGAGGAAGAGGTGGACTGGATACCCAGGGAGTAAGGATATAGTGGGAGCGTCTGCAGAGTGGTTCCTCCTTGGAAATACTCAAGGCTGATCGTTTCCCAAATTTGTGTCAGTACATTAAAATTTAAAACCTCCAGAGACAGTGTGTGATTGAACTGGTTGAAGTCAAGCCCCTCACCTTGGGTGTTGAAGATGGGTGGCCTGCATGACAAGGAGTCCCATAGTTCTCTTGTGGAAAATGGGGTGTTCAGTTAACAAAATAAAAGAGAAGGAATACTGGACTGTAGAAAACAGAAGGCAGTCACTGAACTTTTCTACTCAAATTACCTTAGACCTCTTATTATAGATATATAGGTAAGTCTTACCTCCTGCATTTATTAAGTTTTGGGTCTTCACCACATCAAGCACATCTCTCTCTCTCTCTCTCTCTCTCACACACACACACACACACACACTTCAATATTTTTACATTCAGGATGGGGAACATATGTAAATCCATGGTGGATTCATGTCAATGTATGGCAAAAACCACTACAATATTGTAAAAATGTTGATAAATGTTCAATAAATATAAACATATATAGATATGGCTTCTTATTTTAAGGTAGGAAAGCTAAGAGACAGAATGTCTTAAAGTCTTAAACAACATACACAGTAAATGTCAGATGAGTTCCCCACCTCCATGTACATTCATATCACTCACTTCTAGGGTATTTCCTGTTTTTTTTTTTAAAGTCTTCACTTTTATTATATTCACAACATTTTAGTTCCTGGGTACCTTGCTTTCTATTCTTAGAACATTTCATTCTGTAGAATTTATTGAGGTTAAAAGAGGAGCAGAGTTCTTCACAAGTGAAGAGCTCACATCTCCCTCTCCTCCCAATGTCTGTGGTGAATGAAAAAAGTGGGGAGAAGAGATTTATAATTTTGTGTTTGGATTGTGAATTTTGGTTTTTAGGGCCCTATGGAAAACTTTTAGCTTATTCATTTGAAGATTTTCATTGTTTGGTGATTAAAGATTTTGCAAGCCTCTCCTGTTAGAAATCATTAGCTTGGGAGGGGGGTTCAGGATGGGGAACACATGTAAATCCATGGCTGATTCATGTCAATGTATGGCAAAAACCACTACAGTATTGTAAAGTAATTAGCCTCCAACTAATAAAAATAATTGGGGGAAAAAAAAAAGAGATCATTAGCTTATGAAGCAGGTTCATTTACAAGGTAGGACGAATGATGCACCCCAACAGGCAGAATTAGCAGTGGCCCTGAAAGCCTGTTTGGGCAGAACCACTAAGAGACCTGTCAGACTATACCAATATCTCCTGGTATGTGGTCTCCCCAGTTCTACATTAAGTGGGAAATATCACAAGAGCTGTGTGTCTGCACCTGCAGCTGAGGTTTTTTGATTGACTCCCAAGCTGCAGCTAAACATTTCCATATTCACAGTTTAATTGTATAATAGACGAAATAACTCTTGGACTGAAAGTGAGCTTGTTTTTAGTAAAAAAAAAGACAGGTCCTAATTATTTTTTTCAGCATCAATGATATTTAACATGTAATGCAAAGATCCTATTCTTTTACAGGACTTCATAAATAGGTTCTGATATGCATAAGAACTCATTCACATGTTCATACTAATCCCTTGACTTAGGATAAATTATGTGACTGCTTTGAGCCCCATTTTATTCATCTTGCATCAAAATAATGTTTTGAGGATTCAATGAGATGCTAAATGTATTGCTCTTAGTATGGAATTTTGTACATAATGGGAAATAATGTTTATTGTTATAGAAACCACAAAGCTTTAGAGACTTCTTCAAATATATCTTTAAAGCTGTTTTCTTACAACCCATTTTTTTGGGGGAAAGAAAAGCTTACAGTCGAAAGACAACGAAATTTATATCATCTAAAAGCTCAACTGAGTGAATGGCTGGAAGGTTGAAAACACAGTAAAAGCGAAAACAGATAATGATTATGGGATTTTTTTTTTTTTCCAAAATTAACCTGAGCACAAGTCAGAAACCATCATTTCTGAGAAGAGATCTGATTTCAATGAAGTCTGAAAATATTATCAGAGGAAACTGATATAGTGATTTTGTTTTCAATTTTCCAGACTCAATAAAAATGGGGGAGAATAGAATGTATGTGATAATTGAGATGCGGAGAAAGATAAGAAATAATAGAATTGGGGCACCATGAAATGCTACTCCTAACCCTCAACTGTTTCCTCTCATGTCCTCACTGGGAGAGGAAACTCATTCTTCATTTGAGTTTGGGAACTGCCCAGAAAGCGGCTCAGCCTCCAGGTCCCTGACCTTCTCTGCCCCTGCCCAGCAGTCAAGTGTTGTCAGAACAACAGGGATCAGCCCTGGAGACCACAGAGTCAGAACCAGAGGAAGGTATGCTAAAGTTTACACCCTTGATGATGCACTATCTAGGATATCCAGCAGAGAGGAAAAGGAGAGTGAGACAAAGATGGGCACACACTCATGGGCTCCTGATGCCCACAAGTCCTGACCCAGCTGTTTGTGATAGAGACAGAGTAAAGCAGATAGAGAGCAGCGTAAAGCAAGTGATTAGTTAACCCCACTAGGTAAGTAAAGATAAAAGGATGGGAAACCCCTGTAAGTTAACGATCAACTCAAGAAAGCACTTCAGAAATGCAAATTCTCCCCCGCCCTAATTTCTGCATCAGAAACTCTGATTACACCACAGTAGACATGTTCTCAGAGGCTCCTCTCTCCAAGGCTCTGCCCAGGATGGCACAAAGGCAGCCGTTAACAGAGCACCCTCTCTCCTTCCCCTGGAGCAGGGCGGGGTGCTACAGCCTTATTCCACCAATGCTTCCTTCTCTCTCTCTTCTCTCACACCATTGGTAGACTCTGTTTTTTTTTAGAGCAGAGCAGATTTATAGAAAAAATGAACAGAGACGACAGAGTTCACACATAGCCTCTTCCCATCCCCCAGTTTCCTCTTATCTTCCCTTACTTTGGGCTCCCCTGGTGACTCAAACAGTAAAGAATCTGCGTGCAATGCAGGAGACCTGGCTTCAGTCCCTGGCTGGGGAAGATCCCCTGGAAAAGGAAATGGCAACCCTCTTCAGTATTCTTTCCGGGGAAATCCCATGGCGATTTCCTACAGTCCATGGGGCTACAGAGTTGGACACCACGGAGTGACTTTCACTTCCTGTCACTTCCCTTATTTTAGTATATTTATTAGAACCAATAAACCTACATTAACTGAGTTTCATGATTCACACTAAGGATCACTCCACCTGTTGCACTGTTCCATGGGTTCTGGTAAATCCACAGTGTCATGTATCTTTTGACTCACTGTCATGTACCAAACAGAGTATAAAACTTCACTTTAAGTAAATAAATATTCACAGATCACAAGGGTTTCGAGGGAAAAGGAGTTAGGCAAGTAAAGTCCTTAATCACCACTAAATGCTTTGAGAAACAAAAACCATTTAAAACAGTTTACTACCAGAAGAGACACTATGAAAACACTCTGCATTAATAAAGTTCAAATTGACTAATTAAAAGTAGGCTGGAAGCAAATAACATGATTTAACTGATTAACTTCGACTACAAGTCAAACAAAGTAATGGTCTTGGGTTCTCCAATTTGATTGAAGACTAAATTCTCAGCTAACTTAGCCTGCAAAGAAATCAGATCCTTTGTAAAAGACAAGTATTTTCTTAGTTACATTGAATTGGTTCATACTGCTTTCAAGGTGTATTCTATGTTTCTACTTTTCTGTATATTCATTGTATTAATTTTTGTGAGTTTGATATTGAAACTCCATTAATTTATCTACTTAAAAAATAATTGTGATATATATTGTGGAACTATATGTAACTTTGTTCTGTTTTTCCAAGTTTCCTGTAAATGTGTTATCATACTTTCATAATTTAAAAAATAGAAAAGAAAGAGAAAAAAAAGCATTTTGATGTTAATTCTGAAGCATCTTTTGCAAGAATTTTCATAATAAATAATGTGACTTTACCATACTTGTTCAAGTCAGACTTTGGCATTCCTTGGAACACCCACAAAGTATTAATACGTTCCACCTCTGTGTCCCACACAACGCACAGCCTGTCTCCTTTACCCAGAAGGATTCACACATGTACTCTGTGACCTTAAGAGCACCTCTGACTGCTTTTAAGGATGATAAGTGATCAATATGATGTAATCAAGTGGATTCTGATCTTTCTGGCCACTGTTCAAATGGTTGTTTGTTGGGGGAGAAGAGAAAAGGTATTGGAGGCCCTCTGCTGGTGAGCCCATATAAATAAAAACAGGCTAAGATTTTGGAAGGATAAAATGACAGATCTAGGGCTCTCCACACTCAGTCCTTCTAAAGAGTTACAGGGTGGGAACTCAGAGACAGGAGGGATTGTCCTTTGGGTCTGAAAGGTAGAACACAGACTCGGGTGGGACGGCATAGCTGTTAAAACAGTGAGGTTGACAGCTGGGATTTTTTTCAGCTTTATTGAGGTATAACAGACAAAATTATAATGTGTTTATGGTTGTTGTTGTTCAGTCACCAAATCATGTCCTACTCTTTGTGACCACATGGACTACAGCACGCCAGGACTCCCTGTCCTTCACCATCTCCTGGAGTTTGGCCAAGTTCATGTCCATTGAATTGGTGATGCCATCCAACCGTCTCATCCTCTGATGTCCCCTTCTCCTCCTGCCCTCAATCTTTCCCAGCATCAGGGTCTTTTCCAATGAGTCGGCTCTTCATATCAGTTGGCCAAAGTATTGGAGCTTCAGCCTCAGCATCAGTCCTTTCAATGAATATTCAGGACTTATTTCCTTTAGGATTGACTGGTTTGATCTTCTTGCTGTCCGAGGCACAACATGATTATTTAATATAGTTATACATTGTGAAAGGATTTCCACCAGACAGTTATTAACACATCTATCATCTCATATACTTACCTTTTTTTCATTTGTGAGAACACAAGTTCTGCTCTCTTGGCAAATTTCAATTACACAACAGTGTTATCAGCGATAGTAACCATGTTATACACCAGATCCTCACACCTTTTTCATCTTACTGAAAGCCTCTGTGCTTTCACTAGTCTCCTTCTATTTCCCTCACCCCAAGCCCCCTGCAAGCACCATTTAACTCTGTTTCTATGAGCTTTCTTTTTCTCTTCTAAATTTCAACCAATGACAGGGAGGTGAGCCCCTATGTTTTCTTCTAGGAGTTTAACGATTTCAGGGATTACTATCAAACCTTTAATCCTTTTGAGTTAATTTTTGTGTATGGCACAATATAATTCTGTGATCCAGTTTCATTCTTTTGCATGTGGCTATCCAGTTTGTGTGTGTGTGTGTGTGTGTGTGTGTGTGTGTGTGTGTGTGTGTGTTGGTTGCTCAGTCATGTCTGACTCTTTGCGATCCCAGGGACTATAGCCCACCAGGTTCCTCTGTCCATGAAATTCTCCAAGCAAGAATACTGGAGTGGGTTGCCATTTTCTTCTCCAGGGAATCTTCCCGACCCAGGGGTTGAACATGGGTCTCTCACATTGCAGGCAGATTCTTTACTGTCTGAGTCACCAAGGAAGCCCATCCAGTTTTCTCAACACCATTTATTAAAGAAATTATCCTTTCCACATTGTATATCTTGGCTCTTTGCTTGAAAATTTAATTGATCATATAAGCATGAGTTTATTTCAGGGGCTCTCTGTTCTGTCTCATTAATCTTTGTGTCTGTTTTTATGTGAGTATGGTATTGTTTTGATAGCTGTAACTTTGTATAACTTTGTAATATAGCTTTATATCAAGACATGTGACGCTTCCATCTTTGCTTTTCTCCCTCAAGTTTGCTTTGGCTAGTTGGGGTCTTTTGTGGTTCCACATGAATTTTAGGCTTATTATTTTTGTTTCTGTGAAAAATACCATTGGAATTGTGATAGAGAATGCATTGAACCTGTAGATCACAGTGGTAGTGCGGGCATTTTAACAATGTTAGCTCTTCAAATGTATGAACAAAATCCTTTTTTTTGTGTGTCTTCATCAATTGCTTTCATCAATGTCTCATAGTTTACAGTGTACAAATATTTCATCTCTTTGGTTAATTTTTTTTCTAAGTAATTTATTATTTTAGATGCTACTGTAAATGGGATTGCTTTTTAATCAATCAGTTCTGTTTATATGTACTTTATATATTTAGGTGCTCCTCTATTGGATGTGTGAATATTTGTAATTATTATATCCTCTTGGTGAACTGAACACTTTATACTTATATAATGACCTTTTTTTGTCTCTTGTTACAGATTTTACGTTAAATTTATATTTTGTGTGGTATAAGTACAGCTACTACTGCTTTCTTTCATTTTCTCTTTGTGTGGAATTTTTTTTTTTTCCATTTCTTCCCTTTCAATCTACTTGTGTCCTTAAAGTTTAAGTGAGTCTCTTGTGGCAGCAGAGTAAGTTGAGTCCTGTTTCTTATCCCTTCAACCATTTTATGTCTTTTGTTTGAAGAATTTGGTTCATTTACATTTAAAGTAATTATTGATGGATATGAACTTACAGCTGCCATTTTGTTGTTTCCTGACTGTTTTGTAATTTGTGATTAGAAAGCCTTATAGTGGTACTCTTTGATCTCTTTCTCTATCTACTATAAGTTTTTGCTTTGTAGTTATCAGGAAGTTACATAAAATAATTTATATTTATAATAGTCTGTTTTAGGCTTATCTTAGTTTCAAAGGCACACAAAAGGGGGGAGGAGCCAAGATGGCAGAGGAGTAGGACGGGGAGACCACTTTCTCTCCTACAAATTCATCAAAAGAATAACTGGACGCAGAGCAAACTTTGCAAAACAACTTCTGATCGCTAGCTGAGGTCATCAGGAGCCCAGAAAAGCAGCCCATTGTCTTCGAAAGGAGGTAGGACAAAATATAAAAGATAAAAAGTGAGACAAAAGAGCTAAGGACGGAGATCCATCCCGGGAAGTCTTAGGCGGCATTGCTTGGGATAGGGTCCGGGCCTGAGTGCCCTGAGGACAATCGGAGGGAGCTTCTGTGAGTTGCCAACTTGAACTGTGGGAGACCAAAAGAGAGAGAGAAAATTAACCGGCCCGAACACACTACCGGCCGTTCGCAGAACAAAGAGACCGAGAAAATCCAGAGAAGAGCTCGCAGGCTGCGGACCGGCCCAGCCCCGCCAGAGGCAGGAGGCAGGAGGGAGGGGAAGGTCGCAGCGAGACACAGGGCGCAGGCACCCGACCGGCGCGGGCAGGGACTGGGGCTGGGGACGCGGAGGGCAGAAGGCGCACGCACCCGACTTGCGCCAGCAGAAACTGAGACTGGGCCCGTGGAAGGGAGTGGGCGCGCCACACCTGGGGAGAGTGCGCCCATCAAGCCCCTCGCTGCCTGGACCGCTCTGACGGGGAGGGCACTGAGAGCGGGCGCAGCTTTCCGTTCCGCGCTTTTGTGGAACACTGGAGGGCTGGAACCTCGCACAGCGCGGGGCGCGCTCCATATAGAACAGCCGGGAGCCTGAGCAGTGCAGACGGAGAAAGCAGCGTCAGCCCCTCCCGGCAGCGCCAGCCCATCCCCGTGGCGCGAGCCTGTCCCCGCAGCGCCAGCCCCTCCCCAGCGCCAGCCCCTCCCCGCAGAGCGACGGAACTAGCTACCTGAATAAGAGTCCACCTCCGCCCGCCTGTGTCAGGGTGGAAATCAGGCTCTGAAGAGACCGGCAAACAGAAGCCAAATAAACAAAGGGAACCGCTTCAGAAGGGACTGGTGCAACAGATTAAAATCCCTCTAGAAAACACCGACTACACCGGAAGGGGCCTGTATTTATCGAGAAGCGTAAGCTGGAACGAGGAGCTATCTGAAACTGAGCGGAACCCACACTGACCGCAACAGCTCCAGAGAAACTCCTAGATATAATTTTACTTTTTTTTCTCTCTCTTTTTTTTTCTTTTTTCTCTTTTATTTTCCTTTAAAATCCCCTGTTACTCCCCCATTACTCCTTAACTTTCATTTCCATAGATTTTTACGATTTTTTTAATTAGGAAAAAAAAAATTTTTTTTCTTTCTTTTTTTTTCTTTTTTCTTTTTTTTCTTTCCTTTTTCTCTTCTATTTTCTATTTTGCTTTTTCTCTTATTTCTTTTAAAGTCCTCTAGTACTCCTCTACTGCTCCTTAATTTTCATTTTCAATACACTATAACCTTACAAAAAAAAAAAAAAAAAAGAAGAGAAGCCCTATTTTTAAACCGAAGATTATTCTCTCCCAATCTTGACTCTCTGTTTTCTACCTCAGAACACCTCTATTTCCTCCTTTCCCCTTCTCTTCCCAATCCAATTCTGTGAATCTTTGTAGGTGACTGGGCTACGGAGAACACTCTGGGAACAGACAGCTGTGTAGATCTGTCTCTCTCCTCTTGAGTCCCCCTTTTTCTCCTCCTGCTCATCTCTATCTCCCTCCTCCCTCTTCTCTTCTTCACGTAACTCTGTGAACCTCTCTGGGTGTCCCTAATGGGGGAGAATCTTTTCGCCATTAACCTAGAAGTTTTCTTATCAGTGCTGTATAGTTGGAGAAGTCCTGAGACTACAGGAAGAATAAAACTGAAATCCAGAGGCAGGAGACTTAAGCCCAAAACCTGAGAACACCAGAAAACTCCTGACTACATGGAACTTTAAGTAATAAGTGACTGTCCAAAAGCCTTCATACCTACACTGAAACCAACCACCACCCAGGAGCCAATAAGTTTTAGAGCAAGACATACCATGCAAATTCCCAAGCAACGCAGGAACATAGCCCTGAACATCAACATACAGGCTGCCCAAGGTCACACCTAACACATAGACCCATCTCAAAACTCATTACTGGGCACTCCATTGCTCCCCAAAGAGAAGAAATCAAGTTCCACGCACCAGAACACTGACGCAAGCTTCCCTAACCAGGAAACCTTGACAAGCCAATCGTCTAACCCCACCCACTGGGTAAATCCTCCACAATAAAAAGGAACCACAGACCTCCAGAATAGAGAAAGCCCACTCCAGATACAGCAATATAAACAAGATGAAAAGGCAAATAAATACCCAACAGGTAAAGGAACATGAAAAATGCCCACCAAGTCAAACAAAAGAGGAGGAGATAGGGAATCTACCTGAAAAAGAATTTAGAATAATGATAATAAAAATGATCCAAAATCTTGAAAACAAAATGGAGTTACAGATAAATAGCCTGGAAACAAAGATGGAAAAGATACAAGAAATGTTTAATAAAGACCTAGAAAAAATAAAAAAGAGTCAATTAAAAATGAATAATGCGATGAATGAGATCAAAAACACTTTGGAGGGAACCAAGAGTAGAATAACGGAGGCAGAAGATAGGATAAGTGAGGTAGAAGATAAACTGGTGGAAATAAATGAAGCAGAGAGGAAAAAAGAAAAAAGGATCAAAAGAAATGAGGACAGCCTCAGAGACCTCTGGGACAATGTGATACACCCCAACATTCGAATCATAGGAGTTCCAGAAGAAGAAGACAAAAAGAAAGGCCATGAGAAAATACTCGAGGAGATAATAGCTGAAAACTTCCGTAAAATGGGGAAGGAAATAGCCACCCAAGTCCAAGAAACCCAGAGAGTCCCAAACAGGATAAACCCAAGGTGAAACACCCCAAGACACATATTAATCAAATTAACAAAGATCAAACACAAAGAACAAATATTAAAAGCAGCAAGGGAAAAACAACAAATAACACACAAAGGGATTCCCATAAGGATAACAGCTGATCTATCAATAGAAACCCTCCAGGCCAGAAGGGAATGGCAGGAAGTACTGAAAGTAATGAAAGAGAATAACCTACAACCTAGATTACTGTATCCAGCAAGGATCTCATTCAGATATGAAGGAGAATTCAAAAGCTTTACAGACAAGCAAAAGCTGAGAGAATTCAGGACCACCAAACCAGCTCTTCAACAAATGCTAAAGGATCTTCTCTAGACAGGAAATGCAGAAAAGTTGTATAAACGTGAACCCAAAACAACAAAATAAATGGCAACGGGACCACACCTATCAATAATTACCCTAAATGTAAATGGGTTGAATGCCCCAACCAAAAGACAAAGATTGGCTGAATGGATACAAAAACAAGACCCCTATATATGCTGTCTACAAGAGACCCACCTCAAAACAAGAGACATATACAGACTAAAAGTGAAGGGCTGGAAAAAAATATTTCATGCAAACGGAGACCAAAAGAAAGCAGGAGTCGCAATACTCATATCAGATAAAATAGACTTTCAAATAAAGGATGTGAAAAGAGACAAAGAAGGACACTACATAATGATCAAAGGATCAATCCAAGAAGAAGATATAACAATTATAAATATATATGCACCCAACATAGGAGCACTGCAATATGTACGGCAAACACTAACGAGTATGAAAGAGGAAATTAATAGTAACACAATAATAGTGGGAGACTTTAATACCCCACTCACAACTATGGATAGATCAACTAAACAGAAAATTAACAAGGAAACACAAACCTTAAATGACACAATGGACCAGCTAGACCTAATTGATATCTATAGGACATTTCACCCCAAAACAATCAAATTCACCTTTTTCTCAAGTGCACACGGAACATTCTCCAGAATAGATCACATTCTGGGCCATAAATCTGGTCTTGGAAAATTCAAAAAAATTGAAATCATTCCAGTCATCTTTTCTGACCACAGTGCAGTAAGATTAGATCTCAATTACAGGAAAAAAAATTGTTGAAAATTCAAACATATGGAGGCTAAATAACACACTTCTGAATAACCAACAAATCATAGAAGAAATCAAAAAAGAAATCAAAATATGTATAGAAATGAATGAAAATGAAAACACAACAACCCAAAACCTATGGGAGACTGTAAAAGCAGTGCTAAGGGGAAGGTTCATAGCATTACAGGCTTACATCAAGAAACAAGAAAAAAACCAAATAAATAACCTAACTCTACACCTAAAGCAATTAGAGAAGGAAGAAATGAAGAACCCCAGGGTTAGCAGAAGGAAAGAAATCTTAAAAATCAGGGCAGATATAAATGCAAAAGAAACTAAAGAGACCATAGCAAAAATCAACAAAGCTAAAAGCTGGTTTTTTGAAAAAATAAACAAAATTGACAAACCATTAGCAAGACTCATTAAGAAACAAAGGGAGAAGAACCAAATTAACAAAATTAGAAATGAAAATGGAGAGATCACAACAGACAACACTGAAATACAAAGGATCATAAGAGACTACTACCAGCAGCTCTATGCCAATAAAATGGACAACTTGGATGAAATGGACAAACTCTTAGAAAAGTATAACTTTCCAAAACTGAACCAGGAAGAAATAGAAGATCTTAACAGACCCATCACAAGCAAGGAAATCGAAACTGTCATCAAAAATCTTCCAGCAAACAAAAGCCCAGGACCAGATGGCTTCACAGCTGAATTCTACCAAAAATTTAGAGAAGAGCTAACACCTATCTTACTCAAACTCTTCCAGAAAATTGCAGATGAAGGTAAGCTTCCAAACTCATTCTATAAGGCCACCATCACCCTAATTCCAAAACCAGACAAAGATGCCACAAAAAAAGAAAACTACAGGCCAATATCACTGATGAACATAGATGCAAAAATCCTTAACAAAATTATAGCAAACAGAATCCAACAACATATTGAAAAAATCATACACCATGACCAAGTGGGCTTTATCCCAGGAATGCAAGGATTCTTTAATATCCGCAAATCAATCAATGTAATACACCACATTAACAAATTGAAAGATAAAAACCATATGATTATCTCAATAGATGCAGAGAAAGCCTTTGACAAAATTCAACACTCATTTATGATTAAAACTCTCCAGAAAGCAGGAATAGAAGGAACATACCTCAACATAATAAAAGCTATATATGACAAACCCACAGCAAGCATCACCCTCAATGGTGAAAAATTGAAAGCATTTCCCCTGAAATCAGGAGCAAGACAAGGGTGCCCCCTCTCACCACTACTATTCAACATAGTGTTGGAAGTTTTGGCCACAGCAATCAGAGCAGAAAAAGAAGTAAAAGGAATCCAGATAGGAAAAGAAGAAGTGAAACTCTCACTGTTTGCAGATGACATGATCCTCTACATAGAAAACCCTAAAGACTCTACCAGAAAATTACTAGAGCTAATCAATGAATATAGTAAAGTTGCAGGATATAAAATTAACACACAGAAATGCCTTGCATTCCTATATACTAACAATGAAAAAACAGAAAGAGAAATTAAGGAAACAATACCATTCACCATTGCAACAAAAAGAATAAAATACTTAGGAGTATATCTACCTAAAGAAACAAAAGACCTATACATAGAAAACTATAAAACACTGATGAAAGAAATCAAAGAGGACACAAACAGATGGAGAAACATACCATGTTCATGGATTGGAAGAATCAATATTATCAAAATGGCTATTCTACCCAAAGCAATCTATAGATTCAATGCAATCCCTATCAAGCTACCAACGGTATTTTTCACAGAACTAGACCAAAGACTTTCACAATTTGTATGGAAATACAAAAAACCTCGAATAGCCAAAGTAATCTTGAGAAAGAAGAATGGAACTGGAGGAATCAACCTGCCTGACTTCAGACTCTACTACAAAGCCACAGTCATCAAGACAGTATGGTACTGGCACAAAGACAGAAATATAGATCAATGGAACAGAATAGAAAGCCCAGAGATAAATCCACGAACCTATGGACACCTTGTCTTTGACAAAGGAGGCAAGGATATACAATGGAAAAAAGACAACCTCTTTAACAAGTGGTGCTGGGAAAACTGGCCAACCACTTGTAAAAGAATGAAACTAGAACACTTTCTAACACCATACACCAAAATAAACTCAAAATGGATTAAAGATCTAAATGTAAGACCAGAAACTATAAAACTCCTAGAGGAGAACATAGGCAAAACACTCTCCAACATAAATCACAGCAGGATCCTCTATGACCCACCTCCCAGAATATTGGAAATAAAAGCAAAACTAAACAAATGGGACCTAATGAAACTTAAAAGCTTTTGCACTACAAAGGAAACTATAAGTAAGGTGAAAAGACAGCCCTCAGATTGGGAGAAAATAATAGCAAATGAAGAAACAGACAAAGGATTAATCTCAAAAATATACAAGCAACTCCTGCAGCTCAATTCCAGAAAAATAAATGACCCAATCAAAAAATGGGCCAAAGAACTAAACAGATATTTCTCCAAAGAAGACATACAGATGGCTAACAAACACATGAAAAGATGCTCAACATCACTCATTATTAGAGAAATGCAAATCAAAACCACAATGAGGTACCATTACACGCCAGTCAGGATGGCTGCTATCCAAAAGTCTACAAGCAATAAATGCTGGAGAGGGTGTGGAGAAAAGGCAACCCTCTTACACTGTTGGTGGGAATTCAAACTAGTACAGCCGCTGTGGAGAACAGTGTGGAGATTTCTTAAAAAACTGGAAATAGAACTGCCATATGACCCAGCAATCCCACTTCTGGGCATACACACTGAGGAAACCAGATCTGAAAGAGACACGTGCACCCCAATGTTCATCGCAGCACTGTTTATAATAGCCAGGACATGAAAGCAACCTAGATGCCCATCAGCAGACGAATGGATAAGGAAGCTCTGGTACATATACACCATGGAATATTACTCAGCCATTAAAAAGAATTAATTTGAACCAGTCCTAATGAGATGGATGAAGCTGGAGCCCCTTATACAGAGTGAAGTAAGCCAGAATGATAAAGAACATTACAGCATACTAACACATATATATGGAATTTAGAAAGATGGTAACGATAACCCTATATGCAAAATAGAAAAAGAGACACAGAAATACAGAACAGACTTTTGATCTCTGTGGGAGAATGTGAGGGTGGGATATTTCAAAAGAACAGCATGTATACTATCTATGGTGAAACAGATCACCAGCCCAGGTGGGATGCATGAGACAAGTGCTCCGGCCTGGTGCACTGGGAAGACCCAGAGGAATCGGGTGGAGAGGGAGGTGGGAGGGGGGATCAGGATGGGGAATACGTGTAAATCCATGGCTGATTCATATCAATGTATGACAAAACCCATGGGGAGGGGGGGGGGAAGTATGTAACTTAAAAAAACAACAACAAAAACAAAAAAAATAACAAAGGCACACAAAAGCTCTACATTTTTATCCTTCCCTCCATTTTATGTTTTTGTGTGTGACAATTTACATCTTTTTATATTATGTATCCACTAACAAATTATTCTAGTTATTTTGAATATTTTTGTATTTTTAAAATTTTATACTAGCTTTACAAGTTATTTACCCATCATTACAGTATTATTCTGATTATAGCTATATATTTAACATTAATAATGAGTTTTATATTTTATATGCTTTCTGGTTACTAATTAAGTGTCCTTTTGTTTCAGCTTGAAGAACTCTCTCTAATGTTTAGGCTGGGACAGTGTTGAACTCCTTCAGTTTCTCTTTGTCTGGGAAACTCTCTCCTTCAATTTTAAACGACAGCTCTGCTGCGCAGGGCATTCTCAGTTGGCAGTTTTTTCCTTTTAGCACTTTGAATGTGTCATTCTACTCCTGCCCACAAGGCTTGTGCTGAAATGTTCTCTCAGTGTCTCACAGGGATTCCCTTGTATGTAGCAAGGTGAATTTCTCTTGCTGCTTTTAAGATTCTTTCTTTGTCTTTAACTTTTAAAAATTTAGCTATAATGTGTGAGGTACAAGTCTTTTTGGATTCATCTTTCCTGGTACTTTTTGAACTTCCTGAATGTGGATCTCTGTTTATTTCCCCAGATTAAGGACGTTTTTAGCCATTATTTTTTTTGAATAAGCTTACTGCTCCTTGCTGTCTCTCTCCTCCCTCTGGATCCCTGTAACATGAATTTTAGTATTCTTAATGTTGTCCTGTAAGGCCCTTAAGCTATTTGCTCTTTTAAAAAATTCTTTCTTTCTTTTTCTGCCTCACATTGGATGAATTCCACTGTCCCGTTTACTTCTTAATATTGCTCTCACTATAGGGCATTGCTACTATTGACTTGTATTTGTGCTTTCTCTACTGTACTGAATTTTCTGAGAGTAAGGTCACTTCTTATTTGTTTTTGCAAGCTTAGAAAAGTATCAAGTATGATATGTATGATAGATAAATGGTGTATAAGTAAAAGTGAGAGTTCACAGCAAATCATAACCATGGTTTTTATCAATGACAGTATGACAAGACATGTAACATGGGTTTTCGCCTTAATTCAAGGGCCATTAAAATTCATATACCAAGCTAATGTGTAAAATCATCCAATATGATAATTGACAATTAATACTGAACTAGTATTCGCTGCCACCGCCAGCTCTGTCGGGAGCTAGGCTTTGCATCTTACTTTGCTGTGTATTTCTAACATCATCTGTGAGAGGTCACTCTGGTACCCTATGATTCTGTGTTTAAAAATTCACTCTGTTAAGGTGCTTATTGAGAGTGTGTTAAATTCTTTAGTAAAGGCCTCCAAAACTTGGTAAAGTGGAGGTAAGTTTTCACCCCCTCCCCAACTCACACATCTCAGTAACAACAGATATGATACAAGTGAATAACACGAGTGCTTTTTCCTTCTGTTTTTCCTTTCTTTCAACTGGAAGCACAGACACTTACTAAAAGCTCCTTGAACTTAATTAACACAAGATTCGTCTTCCTCTCCTCCTGTGGATTTGTCTTCAGAGGTTCCCTTAGGTTCCGAGGAGCTTGGTAAAAAGTGGGGGGCGTGATTATGTAGCTGGTCATTTACATCACTTAGATCACAGCCTGTCTTCCTTCTGACACATCCACCCAGGTCCTTGAAACACGTGTTTTCTTTGTGTGACTCACCTGGTTCTGCTTATAAAGCTTTCCAGTCCTGACTTCCTGGGTCAGAGATGTTCATACCTGCACATTTGGACCTGGTAATAACTATTTCTAATTTCTTTAAAGATCTGATTATTTGTATTCTGAAACAATCTCCACAAAAATACAGTTAATGCCCAAACTGAAACAAATATGAGCTTCAGTTGCAAGATACTTTGACTTCTGGCATACAAGCCCAGGGGGCTCTTGGTTTTCACGTTTCCCCCTCAATTTAAAATTTTACCAGAGTGAGTAGCTTGTATTTTTTCTGTTTTGTTGCTGTTGGCTCACTAGAGGGAGACAGGGGAAAAGGTTTCAGAGAAGCTGAGCCAGAAATCACAGAAAACCCAGTATCCCATAGGCTAGCGTTCTACAGCTTTCTAAAAACAACTTGGGACCAAATGTCAAATTTAATGATGAAGTAAATTAAGACACTTGTTTTCTGTGCTCTCTTCTTGAGGATAAAATTATGATGGAGAATTCAGTCAGTGCATCTTTGACTAGGAGTTGATTACTGATTGGATGTGATGTCTTCTGTTTCTATGTCATTAAAGGCATTCACAAATAATGTATATATTTTTTCTTCTTCTCTCTCTCACTTGATTTTTCAGTAGAAATATCCTAATGTGATCATTTTCCTACGAATCCTCCAAATTTTTCCTGCTTATAGCTTGAAGGATGGCATTTTAAAAGTTTAGATGCTGGGACTTGGTCATCAACACTGTTAGGAATCAGAATATAAATACAGTTTCTGTGCACTCACTGTATTTAATAATATAACTTCTCACCAGTTCCATGACTGGATTGGGTTCCCTTCTGGGGACTGGATTGTTTTAGAGGTTTTGTGCATAGTAGAATCTTTCTGGATACAAGTGTGTTTTTATCCAGAGGGCTAAAACTTTGCAGGTGACATTTTGGCCACTTGGGCAAAACACTGAGTAAGTTTCTGAGAATGCCTTTATGTGTCTCTTCTCTCTACATCCAAAGTCAGGTGAGGTCTGTTGTTTTAGTGTGTCTCACTGTGGGATCAGAGAAGTGAGCTATTCTTGGTGAAATGATCCCGTCCAGGCATGGTAAATCCTTACCAGCTTGGCTGAAATGATCTAAAAAGAAAACAGAATTAGGCCTTGCAGAGAGAAGTTGCATGGGTTTCTAGTACGCCCCCCTGGGGTCTGAGGCAAACACACGTGGGGCGAACTTTGAATAGCCTCGACAAGAATGCATAAAAGACATTGTGGCAAAGCGAACACAGGGCCTGCCCCCTGCTCCACAGCATTAAAAGGAGCAGGAAAGAACTGTGGCAGAGAAGGGACAATGGCCTGACCTGGGGTGCGCATCCCTGCCAGGAAGCTGAGCATGAAACACGAATGGCAGGGGTGGTGTCACCCTGTCCCTGTTAATTACAGAACAGCCGCACTTCATTTCATTCTGAATGGAATACTGTTCCTCTGTCATTAAATATGTACGTTCCATAAAATATGGATTAGCCCTGGGCTTTGCTGGCGCTCGATGCACGGCAGACTTTCCAATCTGACCTAAATTATTCGTGTTGGTTTTATGACCTGGAAAGCAAATGGATGCATTCCAAAGACTCTGGCTAAGATGGTTTAAATTATTCCATTGTAATATGGAACAAATCCTTACATGTCAACCCTGGGGAAAAAAAAAGAAAAAGCAATCCCGTTATACCGCAGAAATGAACAAGCCGTTAATTCAGACAAGAGCCTGTGGCTTCATCACACATCTGCCCTTCATTTATTCAATGTTGTCTGCTCTACTGGCTTTTTCCCTTTTCATATTTATTTATTTGCTGTGCTGGGTCTTAGCTGTGGTGTGTGGGATCTACTTCCCTGACCAAGGATCGAACCTGGGCCCCTGCATTGGGCTCATGGAATATTAGCCATTGACCACCATTCTGTTCTCTCAGACTTTGTGGCTTGTTGAAGGCTGGATGACTTGGTATATTGTTACCTTTCTTAAACAAGGGCTTCCCTGGTAAAGAATCTTCCTGCAACGCAGGAGACACGGGTTCAATCCCTGGGTTGGGAAGATCCCCTGGAGAAGGATATAGCAACTCACTCCAGTATTCTTGCCTGGGAAATCCATGAACAGAGGAGCCTGGCAGGCTACAGTCCACAGACTTGCAAAGAGGTGGACATGACTGAGCGACTAATACTTTTTCCTAAACAAATGAGCTGGAATTTGTTTAAAATACAAGTTAACTAATTGGTTCTATGCAGAAATGATGCATAGAAACTTGAAAATGGCTTTCAGTGAGGAATAAAATCGCATGAAAAAAGATAATAAATTATAATAATTCATACAATCATAAAATGTGATTAAATCTAGCACTACGAGTTAATTTTAAAAACCAGTCAGTGTAATCAGTATTTTATTTTTATGATCTCATAGAGGAAAATGTGTTTCCTTTGGTAGAGGTTTCTAGTTTTAATGGCTATGTCTAGGTTAATAAAAATATAACATATATTGGGAAGAGCCCACTTTCCCCTCCTCTTGATAAACTAAAACTAAAATATAAAATGCAGCTGAAGATTAAAAACACCATCTGCTACATGGAATTGTACCAAATCAGAAGTCATGCATCATTTTGGGGGTACTGATGAGAGGAATCCTAGGGTGTAATTTTCATGGCTTTTATTAAACGAATGAATTTTTTATTCCTGAATAACGTACAAAGTTTGCTTTCACATGGGACACATTCTCTACAGATGTATTTCGCTTATTCATATTTAAAGACATTGGTCTCTTCATAACTTTCTTTAATGTTTATGTGTAATTAACATTTATATAAAGCTTTGCATTTATGAGACAGTTTCAAAATGCATGATCTCATTTAATCTTCATAATAACTTTAGAGGTAGGAGTCACTAGCCCTGTTTGACTGATGTGTACTCAGTCGCTCAGTCCTGTTTGACTCTTTGTGACCCCATGGACTGTAGCCCACCAGGCTCCTGTGTCCATGGGATTTTCCAGGCAAGAATACTGGAGTGGGTTGCCATGCCCTCCTCCAGGGATTTGACCTATGATGGCCCAGTAACTTGGAGAGATTAAATCTTTCCTCAATCTCCCGTGGCAACATGGGACACAAGCCACAAACCCAAGCCCCCACCCCCCCCCCCCCCACTAGTGTCACCTGCCATTTAGACCCTTCCATCTTGTTCTGTCTTGGTTTTGCCTTGTGCTTTACCTGTAAGCACCTGCCCAACTTTGTTTCCTGGAAGCTCACCTTTCCCAATCTATTTCTGGCCATGACTCTTTCTGAGTACCTTGTGGCCAGGACACTAAATGTGGATTCCTGAGTGTGGTGCAGCTTCAGTTGGGCCCACCCCTGCAGGTCCTTCCTGTGTCCACCAGCTTCCTTCCACCACCCTTCGACCTCCATGTCTTCCCAAGCCCATCCCTTCTCATCCTTTATAGTCACCAAACATGGTAAGTAGACTCAGGAAGGCTCCCTGAATTCAATCTCCTTTCCATCATGACTTGCTCTGTGTTGATGCTCTTCCTTCTCACCTTTTCTCAGCTCGACCTCATCATCCACCTGCTAAGTGGCTCACCTTACCAGACGTTTGTGCTCCATGCCACAATTAACTTATGCACTATCAGAGTTTTCTTCTACAAAAGTGTCTGGTTATACACCACTAATGCTTTAAAATTTGCATTGACCTCTGGTCCTACAGGGGAAAAAAGGCATGGGTTTATTTTTGTGCCATATGAGCAACCAAAGCACAGCAAATGGGCAGGAGGTGAAGAGACTGGATGGGAGTGGGGGGAGGGCAGAAGGTACTATGAACATATTTCTGTTTTACTATGTGGAGAAGTGAACGATTCTGCCCAAACTTAATAAAACTCTAGTAGACAAAACTAAAATTCTTAGTTTTAGAAGATCAAATTATATTGAGATCTGAAAAATAGAATATAAAATAATATATTTTTGCAAAAATAGAATAATGTATAAATAATATAAAAATTGTCAGAAAGTGTGGAGAGAGAGGTAAATGAGGTGTGTTGAGGCACTTATTTTATGGCACAGGAGGTAATAAATGCAATTCAGATTTAATATATCAGGGAACAGAAGCATAATCCATGGTTGAAAAATGTTAATCAGTAGATGTGCTGAAAGCAGAACTCATTGAAACACTGGGGCTGTTTGAAAGTCTTAGCGATGTGAGTACACTGATTCTAAACTTAAAATAAAACAATTTAAAAACCAAGTGTTAGCAAGAGTGGGATTGTGAATATAAATGGAACCGTCTTTCTGGAGGGCATGTTGGCAATACATATCTAAAACTTCATTTTAAATTATCTTACCCAGTAATTCTGCTTCGAAGTATTTATCCTAAGGAAATAATTAAAGATGCAAAGATAGATTTATAGTCAAGAATATTAATTGAAGTTAGTTTTTTATACAAATCAATTAAAATATTTGAAATACCAGAGTAGAAATCAGCCATATGAAATATAGAACATTCAGACAAAAGAATACAGGATCCTATTAAAATTGATACTATTAAATATTATTCAGAGATATAAAAAAATGAACATAATATAATGATACATGTAGTCATGGGAGGAGGCTATTTCAAGAGTGTGCCCCCAATTATATTAAATTTATATGATTATCAAAGAGACACCACTGCACCTTTTCATACCCAACTTACTTTGTCATAAGGGTGGAATGGGCTTAATGATCAGATTTTCTGTTAAAAAAGATGTTGAGTTTTCTAAAAGCCTTTACAGAATAGTGTTAAAGAAAATGCACATTATGTAAGAGCATGCAATTTTGATAACGATTTGTAAAAGAAAAGAATCCAATGGCTAAAAATATCCATAGAACAGATTAAGTGAAGGAAAAAATAGGTATCTGTAAAAAAAAAAAAAAACAACAAAAAACTTCAAACTATTAATAGAGAAAACTTCTGCGTACTGGAGCAGTGGGTACTGTTAGATTGCTTCTTGATTTATGTCCCAAATTCTCCATGAAGGAAAAAAAGCATTTTTTCCTTATTTTGTGAACACTGAGCATCTGTTTTTTTTTCTTTTTTTTTTCTTCTTTTCTCCAGGAAAAGGCATTTGATCCCTTTCTGGTAACTGTAGCTTCCTTTCCCTGTGGGAAGATACCCGGTCCTCCACTCATAGACTGTGTTGCTTTAGTGAAGTGTCTTATCCAAGATCTAAAGGGATTTCCTGGTGGCTCAGTGGTAAAGAATTGACCTGCAATGCAGGAGACTCAGGTTCAATTCCTGGGTCAGGAAGATCCCCTGGAGGAGGAAATGGCAACCCATTCTAATATTCTTGCCTGGAGAATCCAATGGACAGAGGAGCTACAGTGGACTGGCAGGCTACAGTCCATGGAGTTGCAAAGAGTCTGATATGACTTAGCAACTGAACAATAACAAATGTGGAGAAAGGACCCTGGTGTTGGGAGAGGTAGGTGAGTCTGACATAGGTAAGACTCGGAGATCCCTGAAAAGGACACTTGCCTACCTTGGATGTGAACGTGGGAGCGTGTAAGATCTAGAGAATCTGGGAGATTCTGCCTCAGAATCTTCAACAACCCGAGGAGAAACAGAGCTGACCCCAGAGAGAAGGGAGTATGGGGCTTTGCCAGATGGCTTCTTGACTTGATGATTATATCAGCTGATTCTTCCTTTTACACCTAAGGAAACTGGGCTGAGTCCTTCAGTCATTTGCAACCAAGATGACTCAGGTAAATTTTTATAAGATATTCTATTTCTTTTTATTTGTATCTTTGAAGTGGCATTTATCTTGGAAGTTGTGTTCACATGGTCGCAAATCTCTGGAAAGAATCATCAAGATTCATTTTGGAGAATGATTTATGCTGGTAGAGCTATTTTTCTCCTCAATTGTGTAGAAATCAAGGTTCATTCTCAACAAATACTGCAATATGTGGTGATTTGTTATATCTCTGAAATATCCGCCAAACATACCTTAATTGAGAAAACAAATGTAATACAAGCAAATTTTCTCTCTAATTGAATCCAGGTCTCCTTTCCCAAAGCAGTTATAAAGTAAGGCAATTTTCAGTCAACTCAGGCAGAAGAATAGGTAAAGACACTTTTTTTTCTGCAGGGGTGAATGTTGGGTAAAGCTATTTTTGATCAGCAATTTCTCTTTCCTTACTCCTCTATGACAAAAATGATGAAATAAACCAGGGAAACACCTAGAACTCCATGTCAAAGATGGACTTCTAGTTAGTTTTTCAGGAAATAATGATAAGTCCCTCCATTTTAGAGTTCTTTCCTTTATTTGATACTTGCTGTTGGACAAGCCCCTGAAGCTGGGAAGGATGGAGAACAGAAGGAGAAGAGGGCACCAGAGGATGAGATGGATGAACAGCATCACTGATGCAATGAAAGTGAACTTGGGCAAACTCCGGGAGATTGTGAGGGACGTGGAGGCCTGGCATGCTGCAGTCCACGGGGTCAATGGACAACTGGGCAACTGAACAACAG
Organism: Dama dama; assembly: GCF_033118175.1. Classification (NCBI taxonomy): domain Eukaryota; kingdom Metazoa; phylum Chordata; class Mammalia; order Artiodactyla; family Cervidae; genus Dama; species Dama dama. Next base: position 59,618,697 of record NC_083691.1, on the reverse strand, counting down.
CAAAGCATACAGGACAGACCCAACAACTGTGTTAATTTCAGTCAGCATCAACATGGACATTGTGCATCAATAAGTGGGCCATCTTAGCCTGAATTCTGAGCCCTCTACTGGATATAAGCATGTGGGGTTATCCAATGAGAGGAGATATGAACATACAGTTCAAAATATTACAGACCTATTAACTCTGGGCATTTCTCTAGTTTTGATAACCCCACTGGGCAATCTCCTGATGTCTGTTGGTATGAGTCTTACTTTTCACACTTGTGTGTGTGTGTGTTAGTTGCTTAGTCGTGTCCGACTCTGAAACACCATGGGTTGTAGCCCACCAGGCTCCTCTGCCCATGGGACTCTCCAGACAAGAGCACTGGAGTGAGTTGCCACTTCCTTTTCCTTTCACCCTTTTAACTCAAGAGATTTTGGTCCCCTGGAACTTTGCCTTTTAGTTGAATACCACCAGAATTCCCTGGTATTTCCTAAAAAAAATTCATGTGCCCCTGTCTGCATTTTTCCTATGTGCTTGTCCAGGGAAGCTCAGTGCTTTTGAACTCACCAAACGTTTTAGGCATTGGGGTGTGAATGAGGTGCCTGGGGATGTGTGAAAATCAGGCCTACTGGGTTTTTCTTGATTGGGCTGAGCTACAATCTGAATCTGATTTTACAAAGAAGTTAGTCCTTTAAGAACCTGATGATTTTCCTTTTCACATCTGAATAATATAGCTTGACGGATGGCTCCCTGGTGGGATGAGAGAGTAAGGAAGGCCTTGTGTTGGTTCCCAGATGGTTCTGCTTGATTTTATCTTGTGACACAGCACCCTTGTTGCTGGCAGGACTGTATTTCTCTCTGTCTGTTCGGTTTTAGCTATACTACATATGATGATGCTAATTAACAAGCACCTATTTCAAAACTACCTGGGACATAATATGATACTTGTGTATAAATAAAAATTAAGCCAAACGGGGACTTCCCTGGCAGTCCAGTGGTTAGGATTCTGCACTCCCATTGCCAAACGCCCAGGTTCAATCCTTGGTTGGGGAACTAAGATCCTACAAGCCATGCAGCATGGCTCCCAAAATTGCAAAATAATGAAATAAAGTCCACATCTTTATTTTTAAAAATTAATCCAAATTGAGCTAAGCACCAGAAAAATCAGGTACAGTCACTTGTAAATGACTGAGGATACATATATGTACATAATATAAATTATATTATATAAGATCATGGGTATCCTGTCCCATTACTTCATGAAAAATACATGGGAAAAAAGTGGAAACAAAGACAGACTTTATATTTCTGGACTCCAAAATCACTGTGGATTGTGACTGCAGCCTTGAAATTAAAAGATGCTTACTCCTTGGAAGAAAAGCTATGACAAACCTAGGTAGCATAGTAAAAAGCAGAGACATCACTTTGCCAATAAAGTTCTGTATAGTCAAAGCTATGGTTTTTCCAGTAGTCATGTATGGATGTGAAGGTTGAATTATAAAGAAGGCTGAGCACCAAATAATTGATGCTTTTGAACTGTGGTTTTGGAGAAGACTCTTGAGAGTCCCTGGGACTGCAAGGCAATCAAACCAGTCAATCCTAAAGAAAATCAGTCTTGCGTCTTCATTGGAAGGACTGATGCTGAAGATGGAGCTCTGATATATTTCGGCCACCTGATGTGAACGGCCGACTTATGGAAAATATCCTGATGCTGGGAAAGTTTGAAGGCAGGAGTAGAAGTGGACAACAGAGGGTGAGATGGTTAGATGGCACCACCGACTCAATGGACATGAATTTGAGCAAACTCTAGGAGACAGTGAAGGACAGGGAAGCCTGGTGTGCTGCAGTCCATGAGGTTGAAAAGAGCTGGACATGACTGAGCAGCTGAATAACAAAAATATAAATTATATACATATATGCATAATGTGAATGTGCTCAGTCACTCAGTTGCCAGGCTTCTCTGTCCTTCACTGTCTCCCAGAGTTTGCTCAAACTCATGTCCAATGAGTCGATGATGCCATCCAACCATCTCACCCTCTCTTGTCCCCTTCTCCTCTTGCCTTCAATCTTCCCCAGCATCAGGGTTTTTTCCAATGAGTCGGTGCTTTGAATCAGGTGGCCAGTTGCTCAGTTTTGTCCTACTCTTTGCAACCCCATGGACCGTAGCTTGCCAGGTTCCTCTGTCCATAGGATTCTCCAGGCAAGAATACTGGAGTGGGTTGCCATATCCTTCTCTAGAGGATCTTCCCAACCCAGGAATCAAACCTGGGCCTCCTGCATTGCAGGCAGAGATACTTGGGATTGTGTTTTTCCTCCAGCTAGTAAGAGAGATAAAGAATTTAAATGTATAAGAGCATCAGATCATTCAAATATGAATACTTAAAATTTTAAAAGCCAGAGATATGGAAGCTAGAGTAGATATGATCTAATTTTTTTCTGGACACTGAGCACCTTTTTATTTATTTATTGTTATTTTTTGGCCATGCTCCTTGGCATGTTGGATCTTAGTTCCCCAATCAGTGCATTGGAAGCATGGAGTCTTAACCGCTGGACCACCAGAGAAATTCCTGGACAATGAGCCCCTTTTACATTTCAACTGGACTTTCAAAAATGCTCATAACTTAGCAGCTATGGTTCACGCTGCTGGAGCCAGCCTGTGGGGTGGCTCAGACACAACAAACATGTTAGGTTAGAACCTGCCTTCTTCCAAGCTTCACCACTCAAGTGACAGAGGGAGGGGCAGGTAGGCTTTTTGTTGGGAAAAACATAGCTGCTCATCTTTAAAGAAAATACTATGAAAAATAATAGAGACAAATGAAAAATTTGCTTTAGTTGAGAGCTAATGAGCTTAGGAGACTGGAAAGCTTTTTATAAATAGTAATTAAAAATGTAACTAGGCAGATTTTGCCTATTTTGTAAGATTTGATTTGCAAATGAGGAGAGGGAGCACAGTAAGACACCATGAAAATTCGCCTTGATCCCTGCTATGAATGGGTTTCCCTGGTGAACTCAGATGGTAAGGCGTCTGCCTGCAATGCAGGAGACCCAGGTTCAATCCCTGGGTCTGGAAGATTCCCTGGAGAAGGGAATGGAAACCCACTCCAGTATCCTTGCTTGGAAAATTCCATGGGCAGAGGAGCCTAGAGGGCTACAGTCCATAGGGACGCAAAGAGTTGGACAAAACTGAGTGACTGAGCACACACGACACACCTAACAGTGAAGTAGATGTTATGTTGAGTATGAATAGCATACAAGATAAAATACATCCCTTCCCAATAGTCATCAGAGAATGGCTTCTGATCACCTACTGGGTTGGCCAAAATGGTTGTTTGAGTTTTCTTGTAAAATGCTATGAAAATGAAAAGTGAAAGTGAAAATCTCTCAGTCATGTCCAACCCCATGCATGACCCCATGGACTGTAGCCTGCCAGGCTCCTCTATCCATGGAATTCTCTAGGCAAGAATACTGGAGTGGTAGCCATTCCCTTCTCCAGAGGATCTTCCCAATCCAGGGACTGAACCCATGTCTCTCACATTGCAGGCAGATTCTTTACCATCTGAGCCACCAGGGAAGCATAAAATGTTATGGAAAAACCCAAACAAACTTTTTGGCTAATCTGATACATTCTCTAGGCAAAATGTAGCATATGAGATGGCACAATGTCAGATTTCAGGCTGTAGAGACTTCCCACTGTCCTGGAAGCAGCTGTGATTATCTGAGGACTTGAAGGGTGTAATTCAGGCTTAATTCCAAATTTAAATAAATTCATAGAAGAATACAGATTGGCATTAGTAGTAGCTATTATCTTTCCAACTTCTAGAAAATGGTGATGCTGATATGAAATTTTAATCTCTGAGAACAGCTTGGAGAAGAAAATGCAAAATCAAAATGCATGTAAGTATTGATTTTAAAATTCATATACTTCTCTATATGTAAGAGCACTTCAGTTCAGTTCAGTTCAGTCACTCAGTCATGTCTGACTCTTTTTGACCCCATGGACTGCAGCACGACAGGCTTCCCTGTCCATCACCAGCTTCTGGAGTTTACTCAAACTCAAGTTGGTCAAGTCGGTGATGCCATCCAACCATCTCATCCTCTGTCGTCCCCTTCTCGTCCTGCCTTCAATATTGCCCTGCATCAGTTTTCCATTGAGTCAGTTCTTCAGATCAGGTGGCCAAAGTATTGGAGTTTTAGCTTCAGCATCAGTCCTTCCAATGAATACTCAGGACTGATTTCTTTTAGGATGGACTGGTTGGCTCTCCTTGCAGTAAGGGAGTCCCTTGGACTGCAAGGAAGTCCCTTAGAGAGTGTAAGAGCACTTACTGTGTTATTTTTATAAAATGCATCTTGTGATCATTTACTGAGTCTCCTGCTCTGAATCCTATTTGCACAGCTTGTTATCATATCATCGCTGACCATAGAATCATAGAACTATATCATGGAACCACTGATTAGTTGCATCATATGTGGTTATATTTTGCTTAAGATACATTTCTGTTTTCATTATGGTAATAGCATGCGTGTTCTACCTACAGTCCAAATTAGGATCTTTAGTCAGAATTTACCAGGTTTATTTCAAATGAGAACAGGACCTGTTGAACTACAGCTAGAGACAGAGGGTCAGGGTGGATCACAGGGAGTGATGGAACCTGAGACATAGTCACTGAGTAGCTCCTGGTGCCTGGAGCTGGGTGACAGGACTTCTGAGGTTGAAGCTGAGAGTGACCCAATGTATAGCACTCCAGGGAGAAGTGGAAATCAATAAGTAGGAAGATGATCAAACCAGTGTAGCAACCCAGTGAGCTCGTCAGAGAGGCTGCCCATGTTAGGCAGGGCAGGATGGAATGTTAGGGTCTCAGAAGAGTCTGGAGCTTGTTGGGAACAGGTCTTGACTCTTCCTGCAGGTACTGCAGGGCAGGTGTGAATACTTAGCCCCACATGCAGAGGGACCTGCTGGCCGGGTTCCAGATACAGATAAGTGCAGAACAGGTACAGACAACTGTGGTCAAGGAGCGTGGATGTAGCTTTGTGGAGTGGGGTTGTGTGGATATTCAGAGAGATTTACAGTGTTGTAGAATTTGTGGTCCTCAGAGGGGGTGGCTCTTCTGTATCCTTTCTGCAAAGACCCCCACCCCCACCCTTCATCACTGCCAGCATCACCTCAAATGAAGAGAATTGATAATCATTTGCACCAAATTAGTCAAAGACTCTTGAAAAAGCAGTGATCTAACATTTTGAGCTTTGACCTTCATTTTATCCAGAGTGTTTCTCCTCTGTGCTTCCTCTAAGAACAAGTCATTAAGGAGACACTGCTGGTGGCCTGTAGCTGCTCTTGGAGTCAGGAGAAGCATCTACATTTCCTGGGATCTGAAAACAGGAAGGTTGTCAGAATGTCTCCCAGGCAAGTAGGTGGCTATATAACTCTAAGTGTCATGTTGTAAAATGTAGGGAAATAGAGTCCACATTGATCCAGTTCAGGAGAATTCACTGCGACACAAGCTCTAAGAACCCCTAGAGATATATTGCTGAGATAGTCACTGACAAAAGGGAGTGAAAAGAGCACAAGAAAAGGGAATAAATATCAAAGGATTATTTTAAGTCAAAACAAACAGACAATGCGAGATTCTCTTTCTGTGACAGGTACAAAAATCATGTTTCCATGATGACTTAAGCGGAATGTTTGAGAGTCTTTGTTTCAGTGTTAATAAAGGAAATCAGTTATATTCAGCGCTGGCATTTACCCATGTGTGACACTGAAGATAGATATACCAGTTGGCAAACATCTATTTTCAGCACGTATAAGCTACCAAAATGTGAACATAAAAAACATTGGACTGAACCTTTGCAGATATCTGAGTAACTTAAGATTGAGGCATAAAATTGACTTCATCTCAACGAAGCAGGTGTCGCTTGGAGAGAACTCCAGATATAACAGATATTTAATCTCATTCAAGAGAATATAGGTCTTCACAGGATTCCTGTATAATCTCATAAGAATATTCTTACAAAGAAAAAGCCTCTTGTCAAGATAATTGTTCAAAGCACAAAGTCAAGATTTTTATAGAGCAGTATATGGTAAAGTGAATTTATTGTTTCTAAGAGGAATTTTCCTCTTAATATTTTCTCAGGAAACTTATTTTTTTTCAGAATCCCCAGTTCTGAAGAAAAAATTAATATTAGGGAAGTGAGAAAGAGTTGTGTAACTCTTCTGGGAGAACTAAAATTTAACAAATAACACAGGGACACTAATTACTTGGTCTAAAGAATCCACTGACACAAAGTCAGCAGCTGACGTGGGGTTGAAGGTCAGTGTCCATGTTCCAGGAACAGAGGTGATCATGCGCTGATCTGAGTGGATTGCTCATGAGTGTTGACACCTACAAAGCCAGTCTGCAGTTCATGGCAAGTCCTTCTTACAAATAAAACAAGTAGTAATAAGTTTACATGCTTGTTTTGTATGACGAGCGATGGTCCAAGAAATGGGTATTGAAAGTGAAATGAGTCCTTAAATTGGCATTTTCAGCTCCTGGATCTGTGCTGCTAACTTTTCTAGGGGACCAGATATTGTGTCATTCAAACACAGCCCACGGTGGCTGTGTTTTCCAGTGTTAGACTATCTGGAAAGGTGTTTGTTCTTTGACAGAAGAAATGCAAAGGGCAGGTGGGACTGATGAGGAACAATGCACTGGGACAACAAAAATAGATCTAAACTCTGAATTAGCAGCACAGGGTCAATTCCAATCGTAAACTCAATTCAAGGCATGCAGACAAAAAGATCTTCATCTTTATAAAGAAATAAATAAAACAAAAACTTGTTTTTTTGGTTCTAGAATATTGTCATGAAACAAGATCAAAACTATAGAACAATTAGTTTCTTTTTAGTGACCATTTTAAGAATAATTTAAAAATAGTGAATATTTGTGATATTACCTTTCAGTTTTAAATGCTTTTTATTAACATTTATTTTGTATTAATATTCTTTTCTTTTAATGTTTCATATTATTAAATGTCCACATCAGAGATTTTTTTTACATACTATTGAAATAAATAATGTTGTCACCATATATTATATTATATTATATTATAGATTATATATATTTGTTATTATAGCTTTTTAATAGAAAACCTGTAAAATTTAGATTTATTCCTAGGTGTTTTATTCTTTTTGATGCAATTGTAAATGGGATTGTTTCCTTCATTCCTTTTTCACCATAGTTTGTTATGTGTATAGAAATGCAACAGATTTCTGTCTATTACTTTTGTGTCCTGCAACTTCATTGAATACACTGATGAGTTCCAGTGGTAGTTTGGTGGTGTCTTTAGGATTTTCTACATATAGTGTCATATCATCTGCAGACAGTGAGAGTTTTATTTTTTCCTTTCCAATATGGATGTCTTTTGTTTCTTTTCTTGACTGATTGTTTGGGTTAGGACTCCCAATAAAAGTGGTGAGAGTGGTCATCCTTGTCTTGTTCCTCATCTCAGAGGAAATGCTTTCCATTTTTCACCTTTGAGTATAATGTTGGCTGTAGGTTTGTAGTATAAGACCTGCATAATGTTCCGTATGTTCCCTTTATATACTTCCTGTTTTGAGAGTTTTTATCATAAGTGGATGTTGGATTGTTCAAATGCTTTTTCTGCATCTATTGAGATAAGCATGCAAATTTTACCTTTCATCTTATTACTCTGGTGTAATATGTTGATTGATTTGTGGGTATGGAGTGGCATCTTTCCTTCTGTTGTGGGGGGACCCAGTTGTAGGCATTCTGGTGTGGGAAGGTGTGCTCCCAGCTTGGCTGTCTGAGAAGCCCTCTCTGGTTGTCGAGGGAATGCTGGTGGGTGGGGCAGGCCTCTGGTGTCAACACTGTGGATTGAGATTCTGAAAATAGCTGCAGCCACTGTCTGTGCCCCTGGGGGTTTTCTAACTGCCTTCTGCTTCCTTGGGTTGTGCTCCAAGATCAGTAAGTGGACCTGACGCACCTTTCAAACTGCTGCCTCTGGGCTGGGACTCAGAGCATGTGAGATTTTGTGTGCCATCTTTAAGAGTATAGTCTTAATTCCCCACAGTCCCCAGCTCTCCTGAATGACACTGATGCTGGTTTTCAAAGCTGGCATCTTGGGGGCTCATCTTCCTGGTGCAGGACCCAGGTTGGAAGCCCTGATGTGGGGCTCAGACCCCTCGTTTCTTGGGGAGACCCTGTGAGATTCCTCCTGCTTGTGAGTCACGGTGCTGGGGGTGTGGGTCGAGACTCCATTGCATTTTTTCCCCTCCTACCCAGCTCATTGTGGCTCCTCCTTGTATCTTTGTTTGTGGAGAATATTTTCTGCCAGGGTTCAGGTCATTCTCAGAAATAGTTGCTCTGTAAGCCATGGTAATTTTGGCATGCCTGTGGGAGGGGGTGAGCTCAGGATCTTCTGCTATCTTGCCCCCAACACCAGTGCACATCATTTCATTTCAGCAGTGTTGTGTCCTGAGAGAACTCAGAGTGTAGACAATGTCTTCATAAAACATGTGGGTCTGGCTTTGGAGAGATCCAGGGAGAACACTGAGAAGATCAGTTACATTCTTTCAGCTGCACGTGATACATCAACTGGATGAAAGAGAAATGCTAAGAGGAATCTTTTCAGCTTGCAAAGAGAATTTAGAGGGAATACAGTGTCTCAAAGAGTTGCTGAATTGGAAAATGATGAAAATTTGAATTGGGAAAATTGGAAACCTGTTTTTCATCCCCAGTTTCTCTGGTCTGCAAATAACTTTCATGGTAAGAAATGATCTCTGGATAAGGATCAAGGCAAAGGTGTGGCTGTAAGACCCTTATGTACAACCATGGGTCTTCAGCTCTAGCATGAATATTGTCTGGAGGGCTTGCTAAAATCCTCCTTCTTTCCGGAGGATTCTGAATGAGTCGTTTCAAGGTGGGACATACTCATTGCATTTCCAGCAAGTTCTTAGGTGATGCTGCCGGTCTGGAGATTTCACTTTGTGAAGTATTGTCTGTGACATATCTAAGTCTCTGACAGTTAGATCTGATAAGCTAGACAAATGGTTTCTAAGAATCTTAAAGGTGTTGTCCTGTGGTAGCCGGGCATGCCCCAAACAGGAAAGACTGGTCTTCAATTATGGATGTGGCCTTTGGGGCATGGAACCAACCCCAGTAAGATTCAAGAGAAACTCAGAAAAAATACAAAGAAGTATGTTGGTGAAAGTTCTAATTATTTGAGGTAAATGGACATGAGAAGAGGTCTCTGGACTCTGAAACTTCTATGGGCAGAAAGTGACTGAGCAAACTTTGCAGATGCAAACACAGATTATTGTTATGATTTTTTAGGCAAGGAGGACATCTCAGGGGCTGAAGTCAAAAGATACAGGAGGATAGTAGATTATGGAAGCACTCCTGGGGAGCAGGACTGGGAACGTCCAAGAAACATCACATTCCCCAGAGAAGCTGGCCCCAGATACTTATCTGGACTGTGTTTCAGAACATCCTCAGGCTCTTGACAGCACTGGGTCACGTTCTCCCACACTTTGAACGGGGGCATCTATTTGAGTTCCCGTCCCTGAATCCGTGTTTGTTCATGCGTGCAGAGCTGAAGACTTGTCTGTTTGAGTCATGGCCTCTGGATCACGATGGATGTGTCTCAGGAGCTGCCCCTGGGGAGCTTCACCCATGTGTTGATCTGACACAGGACAGGTCCCCAACAGTAACTGAATGCCGCAGGTGGGGAGGGACTTACTGAGTCTCTGGGATGACGTGAATGTTGTGCAGACACAGAAATACTGTGGGACAGATGACAGATAGCAGTGGATTGCAGAATGTGACCAGAAGTCCTTGTAATTCACACACACCACGTCCCATTCAAGGCAGCGTCTGTTTCTCTGTCCCCTTGGATCTGAGCTGACCGTATGTCTTGCTGGGATCCACAGGATGCGTGGAGGAGATGTTGTGAAGTTTCTTCTTTAAAAAAAAAAAGTTTATTTATTTATTAATTTTTGGCTGTGCTGGGTCTTTGTTGCTGTGTGAGCCTCTCTCTAATTGCAGCAAGTGGGGACTTCTCTCTAGTTGTGGTGCACCACCTTCTCTGCTGTGATATCTTCTCTTGTTGTGGAGGGCGGACTCTAGGCCTGCAGGCTTCAGTACTTGTGACTCCCGGGCTCTCGAGGCAACTATAGGCTCAGTAGTTGTGGCGCATGCAGTCAGTTGCTCAGTGGCAGGTGGCATCTTCCCGGACCAGGGATTGAACCCTTGTCTTGTGCATTGGCAGGTGAATTCTTTACCACTGAACCACCAGGGAAGCCCAGATGTTGTGGGGCTTCTAGGCTGAAGCCTCCAGAGGTCATGTTCTCGTCATTGTCCTAGGGAACGTACATGCATGAGACAAGTCTGAGCTGGCTGTGGAATAAGGCGGGTGAGTGAGGATGGACTGGTGCCATGGTGACAGTGAAGATCAGGCTCCGCATGTGCTGTGAAGTTAGACCCATGGGATGGGGGTCAACCCTCCTCAGCCATCAGGGCAGGTCAACCATATTGACAGTCAACACTAATGGTGACAGTAACAATGAACAGGCCTCAACACCAATAGCGGCAGCTTTCAGCAGGCATTCACAGGTAGTGGGTTTCCCGGGTGGCACTAGCAGTAAAGAACCCGTCTGCCAGTGCAGGAGGAAGGAAATGGCAACCCACTCCAGTATTCTGGCCTGGGAAATCTCACAGACAGAGGAGCCTGGGGGCTACAGTCCGTGGAGTCGCACAGAGTCGGACAGGACTGAAGTGACTTAGCAGCAGCAGCACATGGAGTAGGAGCTTGATGACCTCATTTCTTGTCTTCAAATCATCTCTGTGATATGAGTACTATTATCTGTCTACAATTCATAGGTGAAGAAACTATAATTCAGGCAGAATAGATAGCTCATCCAGTTAGCCCCAGCTACATGGTTTGTAGGACTTGGTGCAAAACAGAAAGGGGAGTCCTTGCTTAAAATTATGAAGAATTTCAACATGGTGACAGTGGAGAATTAAACCAAGTCAGGGGCCCTGCAAGGGCGGCCCTGGGCATGGGTCCGATGTCCACCGAGCTCCCAGCACCAGGTCACAGTCAGTGTAAGAGGCAGACTTCTGAGCCACGGCTGGCCGACTCCAAGCTGACCATCACCTTGTCAAAATGATCCTTTACCAAAGATGTGAAGTGCTTTGTATTTTGCCAACATAAGGAGGTATTTCCTGAGACTCCCCAGTCACTCTAGAAAAACCTTCCAAACACCAGCCTCTTCTAGACCCAAATTTGCATTAGGTCCCTGCCTCAAGGACTGGGGACAGGATGCAGGGAAGGTTGCCTAATGAAACTCTTCATTTTAAAACAGATTAAAACTCTGTGACTTCCAGCTGTGGCCGTGAAATCTGGACTTCCCTGCCTAAAGCAGAAATGTGAGAAAAATCAGGCTGCGTCCAAGTTTGATATTGATCTGAGTTGACAGTCTGCTGTTGGTGGTCATTCTGAGCCTTTTTGAGTGCTTATTGATGATTCTCCTCTAAAGCCTCAAATTGACATCACAGGTGTGGAAGCTTCCCAGGTGGCTCAGTGGGTAAAGAATCTGCCTGCAATGAGGGAGACGGGACTTCGGGGCTTCGATCCCTGGGTCAGGAACATCCCCTGGAGGAGGGCTTAGCAACCCACTCCAGTATTCTTGCCTGGGAAATCCCATGGACAGAGGAGCTTGGCATGCTGCAGTCCATATGATCAGAAAGAGTCAGACATGACTAAATGATTAATCATGTGGCCACACATACACCTGTGGAAGCATCTGTTGGTGAACTTATAATTCAGCCTCAGAAACATTCCCTTCTCATGTGCTTAGTCACTCAATCATGTCTGACTCTTTGCAACCCCGTGAACTGTAGCCTACCAGGCTTCTCTGTCTATGGGATTCTTCAGGCAAAAATACTGGAATGTGTTGCCATTTCCTCCTCCACGGATTCTTCCTGACCCATGTATCAAACCCGGGTCTCCCGCACTGCAGGCAGATTCTTTATTGCTGAGCCATCGGGGAAGCCCTCCCTTCTCTTATCTGCCTTTATTTCAGCCTCATCTCCAGGAAATATCTATTTTTTCTTTCCTTTTTTTTTGTGGTCAGCCTTCATGGAAGCAGTGCTGTGCCGCTGTTACAGCTTTTAAATTAGTTTCACCGCCATCGTCAGCTTGGAGATTAGCACTGCTTCTTGAACACCTGGTCTGACTTCAGAAATTATTTGCCATCTGGCCGAATACTGAGTAATTATAACAACTTGGTGGCAGGAGAAAACACAGTTTGCTGAGAGACCAGATAGTCTTTTCAGAGTTAGGTTGCATTAAATGAAGCTCAACAAAGGATGAGATGGTTGGATGACATCACCAACTCAACAGACTTGAATTTGAGCAGACTCTGGGAGATAGCAAGGGATGGGGTAGCCTGGCAAGATGCAGTCCATAGGGTCACATGGAGTCGGACACAACTGAGTCACTGAACACACACACATGAAGCTCTGCATTAACTTAATGGATGCGCTCCCTTTACTGACTGTAAAGACACTGCATTTGGGGCATCTTATGTGGGCTTCCTCAGTCTTAGTCTGCCAGACATCAGGCTGGTGAGAGCTCGGATTCACTGACATCACACATATTCAAATTTTCATCACGTATTAAGTCAAGAAGCAGTCTGTGGCTTCTGGCTGACACACGCAGAGATGAGACCACCTTCGGTCCATGATTCCTTGTTAGGAACTTCAACTCACCCGAAATCCAGTCTGTTCAGGGCGGTGAGACTTGTCCATAGACTGTGTCTCCCTGTGAGGAGCTGGTCTTCTGAGGATGTGTTAGAAGGAAGGACGCACTCAAAGCTGGTGCATCTTCAGATTGGATGCTGTTTGGATGACTGACAGGAGAGGCATCCTCAGGTCATGCTTAAGAGCACACAGATTGGAGGAACCCTTCCTGGAGGGATCCTGCTCTGCCACTTACTACTCCGAGTTCTTGGCCAAGGTGATATTCACACCCATTGTCTTATTGGTAAAGCAGGGATGATGACAGCAATTACCTGAGAGGTATGAGAAGGAATGCACATGGAGGCATCTTGTAAGTGCTCAGAATTGTGCTGGCATAACAAGTGCTGTGTCAGTGTCATTAAATAAACATAAATTTAGAAAACCCTACCCACCTAAAACATACAACACAGAAGAGCAAATAGCCATTCTTGTTAAGAATTGGATGAGATAGTGTAAGACTTGGATAGATAAGGGTTTAGTAAGTGAAAGCTACCAGGGAAGTGGGCTTCCCTGGTAGCTTAGCTGGTGAAGAATCCACCTGCAATGCAGGAGACCCCTGTTTGATTCCTGGGTTGGGAAGATCTGCAGGAGAGGGTATAGGCTACTCACTCCAGTATTCTTGGGCTTTCCTGGTGGCACAGCTGGTAAAGAGTCTGCCTGCAGTGCAGGAGACCTGAGTTCAATCCCTGGGTTGGGAAGATCCCCTGGACAAGGGAATGGCTGCCCACTCCAGTATTCTGGCCTGGAGAATTCTATGGACTATATAGTCCACAGGGTCGCAAAGAGTCAGACACAAATGAGCTACTTGAAAGATGCTCAGTCGTGTCCAACTCGTTGCAATCCCATGGACTGTAACCCTCCAGACTTCTCTGTCTGTGAGATTCTCCAGGCAAGAATAGTGGAGTGGGTTGCCGTGCCCTCCTCCATGGGATCTTACTGATCCAGGAATTGAACCTTAGTCTCTCACATTGCAGGCAGATTCTTTACCATCTGAGCCACCTGGGAAGCCCAAGATAAGGCTTTAGGTTTAGGGCACAAAAAAGGACAGGCATCTCACAGGTCCCTAATCCCCCAGGTACTGAGATCAGTTTTTCCTTCACGATTCCAATGGCTTCCTTTGCATTTCCACCCACACTTGATCTTGTCAAGTCCGTAAGTGAGGACTGTGTCATCTGTATCAGGGAGATGGTAAGTACAACTGATAACTTTGAGAGGGGAAATTCCCCTGAATGACTGACACAGCCAGCCTGGGACCCACCTTCTTCACAAGGACCCCTCTTAGTGGCGAACTTGAAATTGCGCTTGGGGACAGAAGGCAGCCTCCTGCTCTGACAATGACATGCTGTTTATGACACTGACTAAAACAAGTGACCTATAGTTAACATGCTAGAAAGGAGTGTCCATCAGTCAGCACACAGCTAGGTTTGAATAGCACGTCTGGCTTCAGTGGTGCTTGCTGGTCTGTGACCCAGCAGTGAGGTCTGAGGGCTGCAGCCACATTGGGTGGGACCAGGCAATGGGTCCATGGTCCCAACCCTGAAACCTCTGAGGAATTTCTGCTGAGCAGCAATGGATGATTGGATCCCATTCCATTTTATCACCAGGTTGCTGTGTAACAGAAAACTCTTCTCTACCTTAAATACCCTTAGTTGTTCTTGTTGTTCAGTTGCTCAATCATATCCAACTCTTTGCGATCCCATGGACGGCAACATGCCAGGCTTCCCTGTCCTTCAGCATGTCCCAGAGTTTGCACAAACGCATGTCCATTGAGTTGGTGATGCCATCCAACCATCTCACCCTCTGTTGACCCCTTCTCCTCCTGCCTTCAATCTTTCACAGCATCAGGGTATTTTTTAACTAGTTGGCTCCTTGCATCAGGTGGCCAAAGTACTGGAGCTTCAACTTTAGCATCAGTCCTTCCAATGAATATTCAGGATTGATTTCCTTTAAGACTGACTGGTTTGATCTCCTTGCAGTCCAAGGGACTCTCAAGAGTCTTCTCCAACACCCCAATTCAAAAGTATCAATTCTTCAGGGATCAGTTTTCTTTATGGTCCAACTCTCACATCCATTCATGACTACTGGAAAAATCACAGCTGTGACTGTGTGGACCTTTGTTAGCAAAGTAATGTCTCTGCTTTTTAATATACTGTCTAGGTTTGTCATAACTTTTCTTCCAAGAAACAAATGTCTTTTAATTTCATATCTGCAGTCACCATCTGCAGTGATTTTGGAACCCCCCAAAATAAAATCTGTCACTGTTTCCATTGTTTCCCCATCTATTTGCCATGATGTGATGGGATGCCATGATCTTAGCTTTTTGAATGTTGAGTTTTAAGGCAGCTTTTTCACTCTCCTCTTTCACCTTAATCAAGAGGTTCTTTAGTTCCTCTTCGCTTTCTGCCATAAGGGTGGTGTCACCTGCATATCTGAAGTTATTGATATTTCTCCCGGCAATCTTGATTCCAGCTTGTGCTTCATTCAGCCTGGCATTTCACATGATGTACTCTGCATAGAAATTAAATAAGTAGGGTGACAATATACTGCCTTGACGTACTCCTTTCCAAATTCGGAACCAGTCTGTTGTTCCATGTCTGGTTCTAACTGTTGCTTCTTGACCTGCATGCAGGTTTCTCAGGAAGCAGGTAAGTTGATCTAGTATTCCCATCTCTTTAAGAATTTTCCAGTTTGTTTTGATCCACATAGTCAAAGGCTTTAGCATAGTCAATGAAGCAGAAGTAAATGTTTTTCTGAAATTCTCTTGCTTTTTCTATCATCCAACCTATATTAGCAATTTGATCTCTGGCTCCTCTGCCTTTTTGAAATCCAGGTTGAACACCTGGAAGTTCTCAGTTCACGTACTGCTGAAGCCTGGTTTGGAGAATTTTGAGGATTAGCTTGCTAGTGTGTGAGATGAGTGCAATTGTGTGGTACTTGGAACATTCTTTGGCATTTCCTTTCTTTGGGATTGGAATGAAAACTGACCTTTTCCAGTCCTGTGGCCGCTGCTGAGTTTTCCAAATTTGCTGGCATATTGAGTGCAGCACTTTCACAGAATCATCTTTTAGGATTTGAAATAGTTCAGCTGGAATTCCATCACCCCCACTAGCTTTGTTCGTAGTGATGCTTCCCAAGGCCCAACTGACTTTGCATTCCAGGATGTCTGGCTGTGGGTAAGTGATCACACCATCGTGGTTATGTAGGTCACTAAGATCCATTTTGCATAGTTCTTCTGTGTTTTCTTGTCACCTCTTCTTAATATCTTCTGCTTCTTTTAGGTCCGTCCATACCATTTCTGTCCTTTATTGTGCCCATCTTTGCACAAAATGTTTGTTCTCTTGGTATCTCCGGGCTTCCCTGGTGGCTCAGAGGTTAAAGCATCTGCCTCCAATGTGGGAGACCCTGGTTTGATCCCTGGGTTGGGAAGATCCCCTGGAGAAGGAAATGGTAACCCACTCCAGTATTCTTGCCTGGAGAATCCCATGGACAGAGGAGCCTGGTAGGCTACAGGCCACAGGGTCACAAAGAGTCGGACACGACTGAGCGACTTCACTTCACTTGGTATCTCTAATTTTCTTGAAGAGATCTCTAATCTTTCCCATTCTATAATTTTCCTCTATATATTTGCATTGATCACTTAAGAAGGTTTTCTTTAGAACTCTGAATTCAGATGGGTATATCTTTCCTTTTCTCCTTTGACTTTTGCCTCTTTTCTTTTCTCAGCTCTTTGTGAGGCCTCCTCTAACAACCATTTTGCCTTTTTGCATTTCTTTTTCTTTGGGATCGTACATTGTTACTGACTTCCATCCATAGTTCTTCAGGGACTCTGTCTATCAGATCTAATCCCTTGAATCTATAAACACCCTTGGAGGCTGTTGATACCAAGTGAATGGAGCCCTTGATTACAGATTTCTGTATTTAAAGAAAACATGCTGTTTTTGCCAAGTTTCCATCCTAGCAGATGTTTTTTACGTGAGCTTCATGTTATTTATCGTGAGATCAGTATTTAATTTCTCTGACCTCCTTCCATGTTGAGGCAACTCAGGACTCATGGAACTGTCAGGCCAGAGTGAACTCTTAGTGATGAAAACTAAAACAAACAGTTAATAGAGCACTGACGTTAGAAGAGAAATCATGACTTGATGACATAAACACTAATTCAGAAAGATTAAAAAAAAAATTCCTTGGCAGGGGTGGCTGCTGCTAACCTCCTCCATGGCCATGTCCAATTTCTCCATGAGACATACTCACTTTCACAATGAGAAAAACTCATTGTGTTTTTCTCCTGGGAGTGGCCAGAAGTTGTGATTTATCTTCATCCTTGTCAGACTTCACAGAGGTACTAGAATATTCACAAAAGCAAACGAATATGTTCCAGTAACTTCCCAGTGGAAACCAGAAAGCAAACTTCTCGATAAAGAGGCGCTAAACTCTTCAATGACTATCTGATCATCTTTGTGTGATGGAGGGGACCCGCTGACATCTGACTGCTGGCAGGGACAGTGCTTGAAGCTTCTGGCAGACAGTCTGTCAGGGCAGCTGCTGCGAACCACCCCCCACTCCCCAATTTTATCTTAGTGACAGACACTCTGTATCCCTGTTGGACACAGCTCATCAGGAAAGATAAGTGACTGAACAAGGGTGACATAAAAGTGCCTCATTGTGGACCAAACGTGTCCCCAACAAAGCTGCATGCTAAAATCCTACCCATGGTGTGATGGTGTTGGGAGATGTGATGGCGTTTAGGAGGTGTTGTGGTCTGTGAGTAGGTTGGAAAAGAATTTCCAGACATGAGGCAGAATGAGAGGAGAAAAAAGTTTGTTAGATTGGGAGAAGCCATTAGAACAATGGGCCAGCTCAAGGGAGAGCCAACCCCTTTTGGGGGCTAGTAGCCAATTTTTGTAGCCTCAAGACTAAGAAAATTCCTGCTGAAAGGGTGGCATTAGGTGATTGGTTAGGATGCTATAAGGTGGGTAATAGGGTGGGTATTTTACCCAATATGGGGGTCAGAGAATTGGCTGATTTAGATCCAGAGGCTCATGACAACTGTTGCTATGGTGCTTGGTCAGTTCTAGAAATTTCTGTCCTGTGACCTTGATAGAGGGCTCCACACCTGTGACCTTGTATAGAGCTCCACAGGAGGTGATGGGGGTCAACTGAGGTCACAGGGGAGGGGCCCCTGATGGGATTAGTGCCCTTGTAAGAAGAGTCACCTGAGAGTTCATTCTCTCTCCCTCTCTCCTTTCACCACATGTGGCCACAGAGAGAAGACAATCACCTCCAAGCCATGAAGAGGGTTCCCCAGGAACCAAGTCAATAGGCAGCTGAATTTTGGACTATGTCTGCTGTGTGAGCCCCCAGGGCTGCCGACTTTTCTGACAGCAGGCATAGCAGACTGAGACACCTCACTTCAAGCAGAATATCATGGTGTGTGATGTTGTTTGTCTGTCTTCATAGTGAGTGATCCTTCAGAAGCAGCACTGGCCAGATGGACAGAGCTCAACAATTGTCCTCAGGGTGGACGCCCAGGAGCTGACCTTGAACCCCTGATTGTCCCATTCTGGCTGCTAGAATGTCAGTGGACAGATTCTCTGGTGGATTTGCCTCCCACTGTTTTTTTCTTTTTCTATTATGGATACTTCTTCCTCACAAAGAATATAATCAGTGAAATAAAGCAACTCAAATATGAAGAGAATTAGCTTGTAGGCAGCAATGGAAGTCTGTGGGTTTTCCTCTGTGTGTGTGTGTGTGTGTGTGTGTGTGTGTGTGTGTGTATGTGCGCTTAGTCGCTCAGTCATGTCCAGCTCTTTGCGACCCCATGGACTATAGCCCACCAGGCTCCTCTGTCCATGGGATTCTCTAGGCAAGAATACTGGAGTGCCATTTCCCTTTCCAGGGGGTCTTCCAGACTCAGGGATCAAATCCACGTCTCCTGCATTGGCAGGCAGATTCTTTACCACTGAGCTTCTGAAGCCCATGGGTTTTCGTGAGGGTCTTGATATCATTAGTTGAGACAGTGGACCAGTGGTTAGCAGTGAGGGTTCCAGAGCCACTTAGATTCAACTCCTGTTTCTGCTATTTATAAGATGTGAAAATGGCAATAATCTTACCTCTCTGCGCTTTTGTTTCTTTGTTTGGAAATTGAGGATAGTATTAATACCTCTCTCTAAGGGGGCTGTGATCCTTATCAGAGGTAGGGCGTATAAAGCACAGTGCCTGGAACATAGTAAGTGCTCAGTAAACATAAGCCTTTATTACCTCCTTATATTTTATCTATGTTTTATCATGGTGCTGGATGGGAAAATAATCATGCTGGAGAAAGCTGTGCTGCCACTCGTAATTAGCACTTGAATCTATGGCACCAACATTTGGAGGCCCGCTCAGCACAGATCACAGATGGGCTGTGCTTATATATAGCAGCACGTGAAATAGAGCAGGAAGAATATTTGCTGGTGATAATGATGGCAATTAAAATTGCAGTGATGTGCTAACCAGCACAGTGTATTAGAGTTGCCCAGAGAAAAAAGACAGCAAGGAAGATGAATGGTTTGCAAGAGACAAGAAGAAATACTGAAAAAAAGAAAATTCAGTGGAAGTCTGGGCAGTGGTGGCTTGTTCAGTTGCTAAGTCATGTCTGACTCTTTGAGACCCCATGGACTACAGCATACCACGCTTCCCTATCCTTCACAGTTCCAGAGTTTGCTCAAGCTCGTGTGCACTGAGCCAGATCCCTCTGAGTCTATCTGGGGTGAGCAGGAGACTGCAGGGCTGTATTTCACCACTCCTGAGTGAATTTGAATCTTTTAATGGTGTGCTCTAAGGGTAGATGCTGGGAAAGATTGAAGGCAAAAGGAGAAGGGGGCAGCAGAGGATGAATGGTTGGATGGTATCGCTGACTCAATGGACATGAGTCTGAGCAAATGCTAGGAGATAGTGAAGGACAGGGAGGCCTGGCGTGCTGCAGTACATGGGGTCTCAAAGAGTTGGACATGACTCAGCAACTCAACAGGCAGACAGATGGGTAACCGCCTGCTGTGTGCCCTGCCTGTCATTTTTTTCCTTAAGTCACTTTAGAAACAGCCTACAAAGGAATCTCCTTGTTTCTCCACGTCCCCTAAATGCCACGCATGTCTCTGCAATCCGGAGACGACAGCTGCTCTTCCTCCCCTTCATGCCCCAAAGCAAAGATAATCTGCTTGCTATTCTAATGGATCCTATGGTAAGACACCCTTTCTTCTTGGACAGGTGCAGTGAACAAAACATCCTTAGAGAGATGCACACACAATGAGAGATTTATCTGTGCAAAAGGGATTTAGTGATTTCTAAGTAAGATATAGCTAAAAATAGAGAAACCAGATGACTTGATCCTCAGATAGTTCACAAAACTTCTGTTAGAGTTCTGCTACATGAAATCTTTTTACTGATGTTGTTAAAATGGGACTTGCCAATGCTTCTTTAATTCCCTCCCCTTCTGTTCCTCTGGAGGAGGCACTGGTGAGCTATGAAGAAGAAATACACACAGAAGAGGGAACAGTCTGAACAGTAAGTGAGACAGATGATTCCTCCCTGGATAAATGGAGGTTATTTCTGGAATAACTTACCAGCAGAAAATACAGAGTAAAAATGGAACAATATGGGCCAATTGTGGGTGTATGAATGGTAGGGCTACTGTACATAGCCAGTTGGGCTTCCTTGGTGGCTCAGTGGTAAAGAATCTGCCTGCCAGTGCGGGAGATGCAGGTCAGAAAGATCCCCTGGAGGAGGAAATGGCAACCCACTCCAGTATTCTTGCCTGGAGAATCCCATGGATCGGGGAGCTTGACAGGCTACAGCCCTTGGGGTCACAAGGAGTTGGACACGACTAAGTGACTAAACAATAACATAGCCAGTTAATATTTGTGTAATCTGAACACCTAAAGAGAAATCAAGATGATGGAGTAGAAGAATGTGCACTCATCTTCTGCAAGAACACCAAAATTGCAACTAGCTGCTGAAAAACCATTGACAGGTAATCTGAAATGTTCCTGCTACAAAGACACCTAGAAATGTTGAATAAAATGGAGTAAATATACTTTTAAATGCAAAGGGGAATTTGTAAGAAAGTAAGAGAACTTCCCCAAGACTGATAGCAAGGAGAAAACTACAATTAACATGTCAGTGGATACTGAACCAAGCTACCTTGCGGATTTTGCCAATCTCAGTAACCAAGAAGCATGCATTTTATGGGCATAAAAAGTAAACCATGCTCCTGATCAAGATGGGAGATTGGAACTGAGAATCCTGCATTCAGTGCAGACCTTGAAAGGACAACCTCTTGTGGAAGCCATAAATGCAGATGGATTGCTATTTGATGAGGCAGGAAGTGGGGAAGCTTGTTTATTCTGATTTGGGTTTGGCCTGAAAAAAATCCATTGTCTCCCTGAGAATTTGTCATCACTAGTGTCCCTTAGAGATGGGTTTAAAGTTTGAATTTATATTAATTTAGGATCCCAACTCTCCCAAATGAAAAATAACAGGAAGAAAAAAAAAAGAAAAATAACAGGAAGATTGGAAACATCACTGAGGTGCCTACAAAATCAGATGCATAATTTATTTGGAGTAATGTCTTCTTCATGCAGGTGGCATACTATTCCCACAGATGTAAGCCAACTGAAAATGTGTTCACAATCTTGAATTACAAAGCCTAGGAGGATATAGAGCCAGTGGGCAAGAACATCACAAGCAACTCATACCCAGAGATAGCACACCTAGAGTTTCAAGTCATACAAACAGAAGGTATAAAATAAGCATGTTTCAAAATAACAAATTAAAAATCATTAACAACATGAGAAATAAACAACAAGATACTATCAGCTGGGATCAGGCATAACTGAGAAGAAAAATATGTTTTGATACCAGCAGATTGGTTTTGAAATTCCTCCCAAGTCCCTTTGTGTCTTGAAGTGTCCATTAATCTAATTTTTGGTCTAAACTGACTGATCTGTAAGACATCCTCTTGATTTTCCCATCTAGGTAGAGACAAGGCTTCCTTCTTATTATTTTGAGAGGCCGACACTGCTTCTGCTCTTGGTATCCACTTCTCTCAGATGTATTGGGGGTTGACAAGGGAGGCAGCCATGTGGGCTGGCAGCAGTCAGGGGATTTGGGGCCAGTGGGCTACATTTTCACCTTTGATCATCACCAGCCAGTGCCGCTGGGCTTGCTAGTTTTGCATCCCACCAACAAAAAGACCTGAGTCACTCACTGGTTTATTATCCTCTCTTATACAGTCAGTTCCACTTTCAGAACAAGAATTTCATTTGTACAATCAGAGTTCTCTGTGAAATGTAAGATTAAAAACCAGTACAATCATGCGACTGAAGTCTGTTTTTCATAGAGCATGATTTTGGGGCAGATTAGGGTCAGAGTAGGGGTCTGGTAGTCTCCAGCAGAGTGTTCTCCGGCAGAGTCTCCAGGCAGATGGATCACCCATCAAACCTACTGCCTTATAAACCATGCCTGGGGCTCCCCTCCAGGCCGTTACCTAAAGGAAGTTATAGGAAATCAAAGCAAATCCAAGTAACTTTCATGGGGGTGAAAATTAACCGGCAGTGACCTTGTGGACACACACTTCTTTCAGGACGTCTTACTGTACCAATTATTCTGGGAAAAAGAAACAAGAAAATCATGTCCTTTCTCCACCCGTCTGTAATTAAAGCGTTCAGTCCTGTGCTTGGGGACTGGCCGCTATTAGCAGATCTAAAAAGAAAAGACTGTGAAATCACATCTCAGATAGGAAGTTGGTGTTGGATGACAGGACACCTTTTTCCTGCCTGAGAAAATGACACTTCTCAGAGATGTGCAAAGACATGAATTGTCTCAGGGAGTTACTTCCTGAGTAATTGCTGTCTTTGTAAGAGGTCAGCCTGAGCAACTTTGAACGGACTCAGTAGTGATGGGAGAAGACAGAGCATAGAGGGTTCAAATGAAGTCAAGGCTGTGTTTTTGAAGTGTGTTTGTTTAGGGTTCTTCAACAGTGAATTGCTGATTTGCATTAGTAAGCTTCAAATAAAACTGTGTGATGAGAGGACACTGCAGATAATGTAGGGGGGAAATTGCATCTGCTTCCTTTGTATGGATGTCAGTCAATGCTGTTTGAAAAAGTGTTGCTATTTTTTTTAAGATGCTGCTTCTAAGTGAGGCATCTAAAAAATGATATGGACTCATTTCTAAAACAGAAACAGATTCACAGACTTAGAGAATAAATTTATGGTTACCAGGGAAGAAGAGTAAGGGGAGGGATCGAGTTGGGAGTTTGAGATTGACATGTACATACTGCTATTGTATATGAATATGTGAAAATGGATATATATAAATATGGATAACCCACCAGGTTAAAATGGATAACCAACAAGGACCTACTGTATAGCACAGGGAGATCTTGTGTAAAGGGCACGCAACGGGAAGAACTTAAGAGGCAAGGTTGCTGTTGTTGAACTGTCAAGGTTTAGTTACGAAACTGTGTATGGTTCTTTATGACCCCATGGAATGTACCACTCAAGCTTACCTGGCCTTCACTATCTCCTGAAATTTGCTCAAATTCATGTACATTGAGTCAGTGATAGGCAAAAAGATATGACACTGGAAGATGAGTCCCTCAGGTTAGTAGGTGTCCAATGTGCAACTGGGGAAGAGTGGAGAAATACCTCCAGAAAGAGAGCTGAGCCAAAGTGAAAACCACACTCAGTTATGGATGTGTCTGGTGGTGAAAGTAAAATCTGATGCTGTAAAGAACAATATTGCTTAGGAACCTGGAGTGTGAGGTTCATGAATCAAGAGGCAAGGAGACAAGGGCATTTGAGGAGTCATGTCAGATATGTACACCTGCTGGTGACTTTGTGGAGTGTCCTCTAGGGTGAGTGTTGGCACCAGTGGCTGCTGTCAGTCTTGATCCAGGAGACCACTCGGCCACACAGATCAGATGTTGAGGCAGCTGAGCTAAACTCTGGTCACGTTCATTGAAGCCAAGCCATAAGCATATTGATCTATTAGAGAAAATTCCACTGGGCATTACCCTCAATGATGTGTTGTCCTTGCATTTTTTTTGAAAACTACATATATGATTCACCTATTGTTCTCTCAAGAGTATCCCAGGATAGAAGACCTTTATCATTTTCTTAATGACAGTGTCTTGTGAGGACGGCTTCCTCTTTCTTCTCTTCTCTTCCAGGGTCAAATGACTGGAGTCTTCTTTCCAAGAGACAGCAGGACAGTAAACTGGAACAGGTTCCAGTAAGCTGATTTGCTACCTGCGTTCAAAGTCATTCATAAGAAAACTTCTGCAGAGTTACAAGAATGCAAAGACTCAGGGAAAAAATGTGGTAATGCGCCTTTTAGCCACTGCCTGGCACCTTGTAGGAATTTAATATTCTTTTAGAATCATATGGATGAATTGAAGATACAATTAACCAAAAAATCTCTCTCAAAATGTGACTCTTTATATTCTGTGAGAGTAAATGCGTCTTAAAAAAATGAAAACAAAAACCGGTAAGTAAGAAGAGTCCTGTTTCTTGATCCCTCACTCCTCATGTGTGACATTTCTGTGGTCAAAGGTTATGTGGGCTGACGAATCTGCTGCCAGACGGGAGGGTGGAAGGTCTTGGTCTTGGCTCTTACAAAATGTCAGAACTGACATGTCTCCAGAGGGAATTTTGAAGCAAATGCAAAAAGAAACTTCGCAGTTATAAGGTTTAGAAAATACAAAGACCCTTGAACTCACACAGTTTCATGATCTTGAGATCCAAGATGGTTCTTCACAGGATGCGATTTATTTATTTACTTGATTGTGGGCCAGTTTTTTCAAGACTTTATTGAATCTGTTACCGTATTGCTCCTATTTTCTGTTTTTGGTTATTTTGGCCACAGGGCAGGTAGGATTCTAGCTTCCCGACCAGGAATGGAACACACAGCCCCTGCGTTGGAAGGTGAAGTCTTAACCACTGGACTACCAGGAAGGCCCTATATAATGTGATTTAGAATATTATTTGTTTTGTCAGAATATTTCATACCAGTTGCTATCTGCTTTCTTTTTAATTTATATTCCTTTAATTGAACTTTCTCCTTCTGAATCCTCCTCAACCTTCAAACTCTTACACAGGAGAATGAAATTGTACCTTCTGATGGTGCAAGAGAAGCAGCTCAATAGAATGCTTTTCAAGTCAGAAACTATTGTGCAATCTCATTTTTTATCTTAAAAGTTCAGTTGAATGTAGTATACTTTTCCCTGAAATACCCCATGTTTGTTTTAGTAGCAATGTTCTAAATTATTTGTCATCCAATAAGATGGGGATCTTAAAAATATCAGGATTCTCCTGTGGTTTCATGTTTGGCACCCTCTTCACCACCAGCAGAGCTGAGCAGCCAGGAAGGATTCAAACCCCAGAGTAACAAGAAGAAAAGGGCATGGAGAGTTGACCATCGGTAGGGAACAGATGTTCTGTGAAGTCCAGGAAATGATTCTGTGTGTGTCTACAAAGCTGACCTCCTGCCCTCTCCTGGCTCTGAGGGCCCCACTAAGTCAGGGTGTATACCAATCCCTACCCTGCCAGCACCATCTGGTCCCTCCACCTCCCCCTGCACCCCAGCCTGCAGATCATCTGCTGTGTAATCACCTGTCATCCACCAGGGTGAAGAGAAGAAAGGGGTGGATCTGGAGTAGGTCATGACTCAGACCTTGTTCTACCACCATCTCACTCTAAAGTCTTGAGGGAACTACTTCCTTGGTGTCTAGTTCTATCTTTAGTAAATTAGAGGGTGGTATGGGATTAACATATATGATCCCTTCCATGCCTAATTTTTATGATTTCCGCTCTCTGGCTAATGACATTGTAGCCTCTGACACTTCTACTAGTGTGAGTGAGAGTGCTGGGACTCCCATGTAGGCGAAGGGAACACCTAGCTTTATAAACTTAAGGAGAGACACCTGAATGAGTGGGCATTTAACAGATTTACACACAGAATAGAAACCAACAATATAAATATGTGAAGCAATATCCTCTCCAGAAGGCAAAATCTGAAAACATATTTTTGGACACCATCATTTTTATTTGCACTTTGGCATATAGAGTAATTTCACATGGTCAGCTTTGAAAAGTCTCCAGGAAAAATGTGAAAGAAAAGGGGTTCACCTGATCAGAGAACCAGAATGTTTTTCTAGGAACTGGAAAATACTGGTTGGAATATCTGGCAGAAGAACGCCACTGCAGGTGGTTGAAGAATGTGTACATAACGTTCCTCTAAAGAGACGGGAGGGAGGGAGGCAGGGAGAGAGGGAGTGTTAATGTTCCGGAAGCTGATGTCATTTTTTTAAAAGATTTTTTTGTTGTTGTTGTGGATGTGGACCATTTTAAAAGTCTTTATTGAATTTGTTATAGTATTGCTTCTGTTTTCTGTTTTGGCTTTTTGACCACGAGGCATGTGATCTTAGCTCCCTTACCAAGGACGAACAGACCTACTGAACAGACTGAACCTGCACACTCTGCACTGGAAGGTGAAGTCTGAACTTGACTACCTGGCATTCCACATACACCTCTTTGATTTATGCTGAGCTTACATGCTCAGAGGCCCAGCCACACCCAGGTCCAGGAGTCAGACTTCATCAGGTAGATTTGTTCAGCCTCCCCAGGCTGTGGGTATTGTGATGACTTCTGAACTTGCAGTGAAAGAGGGCAACCTCTCACCCAGTTTTGTCCTTTCCTCCGAGACAGGTGGGTTTCCTTAATCATGATCATATTATAAGTGACCTCAGAACAGAACCAGAGCTGAGAAGTTGATGCAAACATTTTCCCTGTCCCATGAAGGGATTGGGTGGGGTGCGAGTGACTGCCTTCCTTGGCAGCATATTAAAGAGCTCTTCGCTTTTAGCCAAAAAGTGTCGCAGAATTCTAACACCTCCTGATGATTAATTAATCGTTGTTTCATCCACAGCTCTTAGACCAGTGGAGCCCACGCAGTGCCCCGACTTCCGCTCAGTGAAATACTGCCTGTGACATTTATTACTCACATTAACAGTAATTTACCCTTCATTAATCAGAGCAGTCAGCTACAGTACTTCTCAGTCATATACAATACTTACTTTACTAGTTGGCTGGAATATTTGATTCATCCATTAGCCTCAGAAGCTCTGCAAACAGCTTGTAAATTCAGACAGGGCCTTGGATACTGAAAGTGCAGTGCCCTTTTTATGACTAATTTATGGCCCATGTTTATATTTGTGCCAAGACTCAGGATTTCTTACCGATCAAGGTTTGAAATATGCAGCTGTAAACTCTGCTTTTATACTGGTCTGTGAGATGGAAGAGCCTCTTGATGAGGGTGAAAGACAAGAGTGAAAAAGCTGGCTTAAAACTCAACATTAAAAAACTAAGATCATGGCATCCGTTTCCATCACTTCATGGTAAATAGATGGGATAAAAGTGGAAGCAATGATAGATTTTATTTTCTTGTGCTCCAAAATCGCCGTGGACAGTGACTTTAGCCATGAAATTAAAAGATGCTTGCTCCTTGGAAGGAAAGCTATGACAAATCTAGACACATCACTTTGCCAACAAAGGTCTGTGTAGTGGAAGCTAATGGTTTTTCCAGTAGTTAAGTACAGATATGAGAGATGGACAATAAAGAAGGCTGAGTGCCAAAGAATTGATGCTTTTGAACTGTGGTGCTGGAGAAGGCTCTTGAGACTCCCTTGGACTGCAAGGAGATCAAACCAGTCAATCCTAAAGAAAACCAGTCCTGAATATTCACTGGAAGGACTGATGCTGAAGCTGAAACTCCAATATTTTCAGTACATGATGTGAAGAACCGACTCATTGGAAAAAACCCTGATGCTGGGAAAGATTGAGGGCAGGAGGAGAAAGGGGTGACAGAGAATGAGATGGTTGAATGGCATCACTGACTCAATGGGCATGAGTCTGAACAAGCTCCAGGAGACAGTGAAGGACAGGGAAGCCTGGCTTCCCTGCAGTCCATAGCATAGGGTCTCAGAGTTGGATGTGACTGAGCAACTGAACAACAATAGTGAATAGGTTTGTTTTATATGGTCTGGATATTCAGAGTGGGTTCTTTGACCCATCCTGCAATTGTATGAGTAATTGGAACAGGTAAACCATGAAAATTTACTTGGGATTTATTAGAAAAGAGGCAATTTTAGCTCTTTGTTCACAACTTGGAAAGTGGAAACTATGTCTTAATGAATCCAGATGGCGAATCACATACCTTCAGAGGAGACATCCTCTAGGTTATGGGCAGGAGGACCAGGAATTTTGAGGCCTAACCTTTAAGGCAGCTATCTTATTTCTCCAGAAAATAGTCTTAAACCCTCACAATATTTGATTTTATTTTTGGCAAAGTAAAGATGTAATTTTAAGTGGTTGAAGACAAGGAGACAGAAGGTGATGAGGATAAATCATGAAACAAGATACAAAATGTTTCATAAAAAAGACCAGGCTGGTTTGGTGAGGTTGTTTCTACTTGCCAAGATGCTAACAGACTTTTTGTTGTGTTTATTGAAGAAAGAGTCAAGGGACATCCCTGGTGGCCCAGTGGTTAAGACTCTGTCCTTCTACTGCTGGGGGCATGGGATCAATCCCTTGTCAGAGAACTAAGATCCCGCCCATCAAAAAAAATCCCATTGTGGCCCAAATAAATGAAATTTTAAAAATTAAAAAAAAATTATAAAAAGAAAGAGTTGAGTGTGTAAAAGTGGAGTATGGATGAAGAAATTATCTAGAACAAGTTTTCATGACACCATCAGTTTTACTATCAGGCACTTAATCTTTGTGCTTCTCCAAATTAATGTTTGCTTAACATTCCCAGAGTGCTCTGTATGTTCGTGAACTACTGCCTGACAGCCACGGAGATGGATTTTGGATTCCCTGGATTTGGTTTCATTTGTGATGTTCCTGTTTGTCCCCTAAATTATTAAAGCACACACAGGCAACACCCCTAACAGTTTTGTCTGGTTTACAAAACTGACATTCTTTTGGAGCTTGCTGTATGATAAGACCGTCTATCTGGCTCAGATGTAGGTCTTACAGACAGCCCCAACCTCAGATCAGCTCAGGTTTTCTGCATGTGCAAGTGGAACTGAAGCAGGAGACCCCTTGATCGATTTTGACAACACAGCTTCCTAAAGAACAAGAAGGAAAGCCAACTATAATAGTGACTCAGAGGGATGGGATGGGGAGGGAGGTGAGAGAGGGGTTCAGGATGGGGAATACATGTACACCCGTGGCGGATTCAAGTCAGTGTATGGCAAAACCAATATAATGCTGTAAAGTAAAATAAACAATTAATTAAAAAAACAAAAACAAAAACAGTGATGCGTTAATAACTGCAGGATGATGCTACACTTACAGTTTTTTTAAAAAAAAGCATACAAAATATATTTTTATAAGAAAGATTAGGTTTTGGATGCAATTTCAAAACATCCTGATTCTGCTCTGCATTAGGCCTGCATCGAGTCCCAGAAGCAAAAATGTATCCCCAAGGGGTTGACATTCTTTCTTTTTGCTGTAAGCTGCAATACATCTACTTCTTAACCCAAGCTCTGCAAAAAAACAAACAAAAAAAAGGAAGAAATAGGAATCCTTGGAATTCTAATATTAATCTGCTTTCTACATTCTTTAGAAAAGGCTCTAAGTTAATACTTTTGTTACTGCTATTAATTATGCTGATGTATTTGTGTTTACCCTCAATTCATTATAATCTATCTTCGGCACTGTTGCTAAATCTGTGGAAGGAGAGATATTTTTATTGCACAGATGAATTAGTTATTATTCTCAAAAGCTGAAGAATATGCCTATCTTGCTATCTGCATATTCTTTACTTTTTAGAATAACTCATATGTTTGAGAAACTGAGAAATAAAGCAGGATATATGATAGCATCATTTGCCACAGTCCATCAGCCTCATTCTTAAACTTTCTAAAATGTAGTTTTTACTGGTAATTATGCTTACGGGTGTTATAATTTTGAACTTGCTTCATTGTTTTAGCAACACCGACCTGAACTCTGTTCAGTAATTTTCCTCGACAGAAGCATCAGTTCTTGTCTCATTTTCCAGGAGGTGAGTGCTGCTCCATTTCATCTCAGGACTCCAGGGATGGCTTCCTATTCTCTTTCCTGCCCCTCTATAATTTTCCCTTCTCAGTTTCCACTCTCAGTGTATTATTGCACCAGTAATGGCATAAATCATGATTTCTCCCCAAGATCTTTTTCTGTTCATTTAGGTGAATGACTTTATCACCTTTTAAGGATTCATGAACTGATGTATCAATCAGTCATCAAATATTTATTGAATTTTCTTATGAGCTCAGCACCTTGCTGGAATTTTACAAGAATATAACAGTATTTCATCTTACTCTTTCTACTCATTTTCTATCTCTGGGTGCTGTTTGTTATTTTTGTCTGATATTTTAAGTGCCTACCTGTCATGGATTGAGTGCTAAGTACAGTGGGATAGACTTTCCTCTCAACCTTAAGCTTCATAGCTTCTAAGTCTTCCTGGTTTTTCTTTCCACATTTGCAGTCCCCTCCCTTATGTCTGTCCCCCTTTCTCTCATGTTTTCTGGCCACAAGCAAGGTTTCAGGTGCTTCCTTGTCCACTGGATGTGAGTTTTGGTCTTTGAACATTAATCATCTGTCTTGAGCTCCTGGAACACTTCTTGCTGGGACAATGCTATTGCTTCAGAATTTTATCTAATGTCCAATTATACCCATCTAGTTTTTCCCATGATTCTTCTGCTGTCGTGCTTGAAATGAAATTGGATGAATCAGGCAAGGAATAAAATGTGTGTGTGTGTGTGTGTGACAGAAAGAGACAGAGAGACACACAAAGAAAGAAACACAGGCTGAGATAGAGAAAAACAGAGAAAAAGAGAAGAGAAAGAGACAGAATGACAGCATGAATTGACTTGACTTGTATTTGTTGCTCCTTAGAGACTCAAGATGTGTGTATCTGTAGTTTAGTCAATGTTTTTGCATTTATATGTGTTTATGCTAAGTCACTTCAGTCGTGTCTGACTCTTTGTGACCCTATGGACTGTTGCCTCCTGATTCATCTGTCCATGGAATTCTCCAGGCAAGAATACTGGAATGGATTGCATGCCCTCCTCCAGGGGATCTTCCCGGCCCAGGGATTGAACCTGCATTTCCTGCAGCTTCTGCATTGCAGGTGAATTCTTTACCACTGAGTCACTGGGAAGCCCCTCCATATTTCATCCATACGGTAACCCAAAGATCTGCATCAGCTGGACAGGGTGTGGTCATTCCTCCATGAAAGCCATGGATCCGGGCTTCCTTTGTCATGCGGCTAATCCACCTCCTAGAGTGTGCTGGTCAAGAGAACTGTCTGCAGCGGAAATATTCTGTATTCGTGTCCTCCAGTGATGGTGGCCAGTCACCCTGCGTGGCCCTTTAGGGCTTGAACCATGGCTAGTGTGACTGAGGAACCAAACTGTTAATTTGATTGAATCTTTAATTTTTTTAAAAAAATTATTTACTTATTTATTTATTTTTGGCTAGACTGTGTCTTTGCTACTTTCTCTAGTTGCAGTACAAAGTCTTCTCACTGCGGTGGCTTCTCTTGGTGTGGGCATGGCTTAGTTGCTCTGAGGCTTGTGGAATCTTACCAGATCAGGGATTGAACTTATGTCCCCTGCATTGGCAGGGGAATTCTTATCCATTGCACCACCAGGGAAATCCTGATTGAATCTTTAATTTTACTTTAATTCATTTATATTTAGACAGCCACACATGGCTGGTAGCTACTGTCATGGACTTAAGCCTCTTTAATCACCTGCATGGTCAAGGCTAGGGATAAAGAACCCACCTTCCAATGCAGGAGACATAAGAGATGCAGGTTCAATCCCTAGGTTGGGAAGATGCCATTTCCTGGAGAAGGAAATGGCAACCCACTTCAGTATTCTTGGCTGAAGAATCCCATTAACAGAGGAACCTTGTGGTCTACAGTCCAGGGGTCTCACAGAGTTGAACATGACTGAAGCAACTTGGCGTGCATGGTCAAGGCTAGACTTCTCTACCCAGGTACTGGTCAGTGGAAGAAAAGATTGCTCAGAGGAGGCACAGTGCATGAGGGCCTGACATTACACACATTACTTCTGTTCACATTCCACTAACTAGCTGGACTCAACTAATGGCAAAGAAGTCTGGGGATATATCCCCTGGTTGTTCAACATATCCTGACTCCAACTTCTGCGGAAGAAGAACAGGGCAGGGCGTGGTGTGCAATTGTTGTCACAGTTGCTCTGAGGTAGGGTTCAGTGATGACACAGTTTTTCAAAAGGTTAAAAAATGATTCTTATGTCCAGTCATAGTTGGCAACTCAGGGTCTACATAAAAGTATCTAAGGGTATCTTTTATTTAGTAGAACTGTTTCCATTAGACACACCCATATGGAGAGGTTAATAGCACACCCACTGTTGCATAGTGAGTGAGCACTTTGTAAATGCTGTGTGTCTTAGCTGACAGGAAGCTCATAGCTCATGTCAATCAGACGCCCACGAATCAGAGCCCTTATCAACTGCCAAGCAGCATGAATGATGCTAAGTCAAGTAAGTGCAAAGCACAGATGAAGTTAGAAGGGCCTGGGACTCTCAGAGCATCTCTTGTTACTGCTTTGTTTTCGCAGAGTTATGTCATGCTCTGACTCAGACTGATACATGAGGTCCTGAAGGGAGGTGTGAATTTACATCACTCATGCATAACAGATGTTTATGTTATGGTGAAATTTTTTCAGATAGTTGCATAGCTAGTTATATTCAGGAATATTGGGAGAATTACATTTTAAAGGGAGCCGTGTTCCATAAACTCAGAGTTCCTTACTATAAGTGATCCCACACAACGAGGGACTTCCTTACAGAAGCAAACCACAGATAAGGACTCTCCTGTTAGCAAACATGGTTAACTCATTTGCTGGGATATCAGCCATTAGTCTTGTCCTGGGAAATTTGATGAGGTAAATCTTCTTCATGCCTGTTGGTGTTGCCCCTCCCCAAAAGGAGAGAATGAGTCACAAACATTTACTTCCTGGTGAATCTCAAGATTTCCCATGCTCTCATTGTGTGATTCATTCAAAACACGGCTTGAGTCCTTCCTGTGGGCAAGGTACTGTATAGCACTTATGGCATCTGGTGGCTTGTGCTCAAAGCCCAGAGAATCCACACTTGCCATGAGAATTTGGAACCTGTGTTTATTATCTCTTAAATAGGGATAATTCCACCCATCTTGGGCTTTCCTGATAGCTCAGATGGTAATGAATCTGCCCGCAACGCAGGATACCCGGGTTTGAAGCCTGGGTCAGGAAGATGCCCTGGAGAAGGGAATAGCAACCCACTCCAACATTCTTGTCTGGAGAATTCTATGGAGAGAGGAGCCAGGTGAGCAATAGTCCTTGGGGCCACAAAGAGTTGGACATAACCGAGTGACTGACACACACACACACACACACATAAGCTGCTCAGGCTTCCCTGGTGGCTCAGAGAGTAATAATCTGCCTGCAATGCAGGAGACTCAGTTTCAGTCCTTGGATCAGGAAGATTTCCTGAAGGAGGCCATAGCCTCCTGGAGAATACTCCAGTATTCTCATCTAGATGATTCCACGGATAGAGGAGCCTGGCGGGCTATAGTCTATGGGGTCGCAAAGAGTCCGACACTAATGAGTGACTAACATTTTCACTTTTCATAAGGTGCTTGCAAGCAATTGCCTTAAAATATGCCACACTGTAAACTTCTGGCTTTAGCTCTTAATTTATCTTTGTTTTGTTAGTGACTATAATTTCTCAAGGCATGACAGCAGGTTCTCCTATTTCTCTCTTAATAGACCTAAAAAAAAAAAGAAATAACCTTTTCTAAATGCTATATGCGAAGAGTTGACTCATTGGAAAAGACCCTGATGCTGGGAGGGATTGGGGACAGGAGGAGAAGGGGACGACAGAGAATGAGATGGCTGGATGGCATCACCGACTCGATGGACATGAGTTTGAGTAAACTCCGGGAGTTGGTGATGGACAGGGAGGCCTGGCGTGCTGCGATTCATGGGGTCGCAAAGAGTCAGACACGACTGAGCTACTGAACTGAACTGATACACATATACACATATGTGTGTATATAGTTATAATTCAATAAGACAAAGAATTGTCTGTTGGGGGTAGTTTAAATGAAGAGCTCGTGGTTCAGGCCAACAGAAATAAAATGTGAGCCACATTAATAAAGTAAGAAGAAATAGGTAGAATTAATATTAATAATATGTTTTATTTAAACCAATGTATCCCCAATATTATAATTTCAAAGGCAATAATATAAAAAAGAATGAATGAGATATTTGACTCTCAAAGGCAGTAACATAAAAAAGAATGAATGAGATATTTTACTCTCTTCATTTTTTTTCTTCATACAATGTCTTCAAAGTCCAGTGTGTGCTTTATATTCACAGCAGCTCTCAGTTTGGACGGGCCATGTTTTTACGTGCTTAGTGGCCACACAGCAAGAGTGATCACTGTGTTGGACATAGAACTCGAGGCTTCCCCAAAGGTATGTCCGAATCATGATACCATTTGTGTATCATAAGGTATAAGCTTGTTTTAAAATTCCATGTAAAATTACTACTTGTTTTTCCTACCATGAGTGACAGGTAAAGAAATTGTCTGTCAATGCAGGAGATGTAAGAGATGTGGGTTCGGTCCCCAGGTCGGAAAGAACCCCTGGAGGAGGGCACAGCAACCCCCTCCAGTATTCCTCCCTGGAGAATTCCATGGACAGAGGAGCCTGGTGGGCTACAGTCCATGGGATCACAAAGAGTCTGACATGACTGAAGCAGCTTAGCACACACGCACAGGCACCATGAGAGGCAACCAGGGGAGGGGCAGTCATACTCAAATATTACTGCTGTTTCTAATTCACTTCTGAATTAGAGAGAAAGAGAGATTTTCCTCCTTTTCTTTCTTCCCCCAAATTGCATATTGGATTTATCAATCCTCTACATCACTCTGCCTAAATAATTGTGTCACTTTTTAAAAATGCTGCAATTGCTATGAAATAGTCAATCAAACTGTAATTTGACCTTGGATTTAACCTGCAGCCTAGAGAATAATTCTTTTGTGATGGCCTCTTTTTCTGGTCACATGTTCTCACTTACAAAAAACAGCCCTGCAATGTGTGTGTCATCACACATAAATAACCATCATCATGGCTGATGGGTGCATTGGAGTTCACCGAATGGAAGGATCATTTTTCATGTCCCATTTTAGCAATGACTGTTTCTGGGGAGTCATGCACTATGAGGGCAATGCAGGGACCATCAATAACTAGAAGATCCCCCCAGATCTTGTCAGCCGAGTGAGGCAGCTCTAAGCGTCTTCACTTTGTTTCCCAGCTCAGCTCAAGGCCATAGTCACAGTCTCTAAACACAGCATTTCTCGGCTGTATGGGTACAAGTGATCTGGTAGCAAGGTGGCCAGGGTGATAATCACAGCTGTGTGTGTGTGTGTGTGTGAACTCAGTCATGTCTGACTCTTTGCAACCCTGTGGATTGTCGCCCATCAAGTTCCCCTGTCCAAGGGAGTCTCCAGGCAAGAATACTGGAGTGGGTTGCCATTTTCTTCTCCAGGGGATCTTCCAACCCAGGGGTCAAATCCACATGTCTTGTGTCTCCTGCATTGGCAGGCGGGTTCTTTACCTCTAGTGGCATCTGGGAAAGTCCAAACACAGCTAAGACTTAGTTGTGTTCATTTGATAAGTTGTGTCTGACTCTGCGATCCCAAGGACCAGGCTTCCCTGACCTTCCCTATCTCCTGGAGTTTGCTCAAATTCAAGTCCACTGAGTTGGTGATGCTATCTAAAAGACTTAGTTAGAGGCAAAGGGGAAACCAATAATTTTCTAATTCACTGGATTACTTAGCAAGAGTTTTCATAAACATTTACTACTGGTTTTCCCTAATATGAAAAACCCGAATGAACTTTGTGGCCAACCCAATATATGTGAGCCAGCATCCCACAGAGCAACAGTGGAAGAAGAATGTGATATCATATCATCATCCACAGAACTCGAAGTCAAAAGAGAAAAGAAATCGACACAAATAACTGCAGCACAGAGCAGTATGAGAAATATGTGAATAAGGAGAAAACATTGCTTGCTGAGGCTTCCAGGAGATGGAGGAGGCATGAGGAATGAGGGGTGTAGGGTGGACAAAATCTGGACAATGGCAATTCTGCTTTGGTTTGATGATAGGGTTTAACTGAAAGGATGGGAAAGGGGGTCTGGTCATGATCCGAGAAGTAGTCACTGAAGACCTAAGAGAAAAGTAAAGTGAAAATGAGTTGCTCAGTCAAATCCAACTCTTTGCGACTCCATGGACTATACAATCCATGGAAATCTCCAGACCAGAAAACTGGAATGGGTATCCTTTCCCTTCTCTAGCAGATCATCCTGACCCAGGATTTCCTGCATTGCAGGCAGATTCTTTACCAACTGAGCTATCAGGGAAGTTGAGGATTTCATGTAGCATAAGATCATCAAAGTTTAAAAACAAGACAGAATAAGACAAGGAAAAAATCTAAAGGATTTCAGAGGTGGAGAACACAGCTGGTATAGATGCTAATGGAGGTTCCTGGTGTTAGGACATGCCTGATGGAATTCACATGATGCCCTTTGGGAAAAGCTGAGGCTGAAGACAGCATCTCTGTGCTTGAACAGTGAAAGCTGGTTCAGGGTCGCCTGTGATGCTTCAGAAAAAGCTGCGAGGGCTGGAGCATAGAGTTTTCTTTAATGTGAAATATCA
Organism: Dama dama; assembly: GCF_033118175.1. Lineage (NCBI taxonomy): Eukaryota > Metazoa > Chordata > Mammalia > Artiodactyla > Cervidae > Dama > Dama dama. The sequence continues at coordinate 59,582,084 of NC_083691.1, read as the reverse complement.
GAACATTTGAGACAAACACAATGAAAGAAGAGAGATTTTAAATTTCAAAGTGAATGTTTTTAAGTAAAATTCATGCTTTTCAGGAATCAAGTTTTAGTTAATTTGAGCCTACTTGAAAATTTTTTAAAGTAAGATTTGGCACATAAACAGATTCAATAATGCTAAACAATTTTCCTTCATTTCTTTCCTGTTTCAGATTAAATTTTTCATCCTGTTTATTTTAGAGCACATGACAGTCAACTTCACATCTACCTGGAGGTGATCCCAAAATGTCGTTTGCTTTGAACCAGAAATGTTTTTTCTACAAAAATATTACTGTGAATGATGCTTGGGGTACCCAAACCAGCACCATCAAATCTCAGCACACGCAGTAAGATGAGAATGTGGATGTGAACCCCAAGCCGGGTCTGCTGTGAGCTTGAAGCTCCCGTAAGCCCCAGGCTTGACTTCTCCTGATCTTAATGGAAGGTCTGCACTGTCTGAGCTCTAAGCTCTGTCCCCCAACCTTAGAGGACAAAGGAGTTGATTCAGGGCCACATGAACTCCTGTTGTTATAGAAAAGCACTACTTGGGGTTCCCTGACCTCTGCCTGCTGGAACCCTACCCCTGGTGGGGCAGGAGGCGGTGACCGTCACATCCGCTCCACGGGGCAGGCTGCCCACACACCACCTCCATACCCCCTTCAGAGGCACTGCCTCAGTGCTTGACTTCCAGCCTAGACTGAGATCTGGACCAAGGATTGCAGGAAGTGAATGGAGGAAAAGAACAAGGATTCACAGGAGAACGTTCGTCATGACCAAGGTGGCCAGGATTTGTGGTTGAGCATGGATGTTGATGAGAGGTGGGAGGCGTTGGGGCCAGTTATTCCATCTGCCCTCACCTCCCTGTGCCCCCTGCTCTGGGCCTGGTGAGGATGACCCTGCCAGGAGCATCAGCTGCGATATTCTGATTGCTCGGCCCCTGGAGGCAGGAACCCGAGAACAGTGGCTGCTCCATCCTCCTCACATCTCTTGGCCCCAACCTGGTGTCTCCACTAGCAACTAGGAATTTCCTTGGTCACTGCTCCTGCCAGGCAGCCTTCACTCCCCCTCCAGCTGCAACTGCGCCCACAGCTCCAAGGAGGGTAACTGCTGTGATGGGGTGCCCCACCATCCCTTAATTCCCCTGAACCTACTCACACAAGTGTGTCTAGTATCTAATCATTTATTATCATCTCTTTGAACCAGTTAGAACTGGACATGGAACAACAGACTGGTTCCAAATAGGAAAAGGAGAACGTCAAGGCTGTATATTGTCACCCTGCTTATTTAACTTATACACAGAGTACATCATGAGAAACGCTGGGCTGGATGAAGCACAAGCTGGAATCAAGATTGCCAGGAGAAATATCAATAACCTCAGATATGCAGATGACATCACCCTTATGGCAGAAAGTGAAGAGGAACTAAAAAGCCTCTTGATGAAAGTGAAAGAGGAGAGTGAAAAAGCTGGCTTAAAGTTCAACATTCAGAAAACTAAGATCATGGCATCTGGTCCATCATGAGAAATAGATGGGGAAAGAGTGGAAACAGTGTCAGACTTTATTTTTCTGGGCTCCAGAATCACTGCAGATGGTGATTGCTGCCATGAAATTAAAAGACGCTGACTCCTTGGAAGGAAAGTTATGACCAACCTAGGTAGCATATTAAAAAGCAGAGACATTGCTTTGCCAACAAAGGTCTGTCTAGTTAAGGTTACGGTTTTTCCAGTGGTCACGTATGAATGTGAGAGTTGGATGGTGAAGAAAGCTGAGCACCGAAGAATGGATGCTTTTGAACTGTGGTATTGGAGAAGACTCTTGAGAGTCCTTTGGACTGCAAGGAGATCTAACCAGTCCTTCCTAAAGGAGATCAGTGCTGGGTGTTCATTGGAAGGACTGATGCTGAAACTCCAGTACTTTGGCCACCTCACACAAAGAGTTGACTCATTGGAAAAGACCCTGATGCTGGGAGGGATTGGGGACAGGAGGAGAAGGGGACGACAGAGGAAGAGATGGCTGGATGGCATCACCAACTCGATGGACATGAGTTTGAGTAAACTCCGGGATTTGATGATGAACAGGGAGGCCTGGCGTGCTGCGGTTCATGGGGTCGCAAAGAGTCAGACACGACTGAGTGACTGAACTGACTTGAACCATTTGGGTAGAATTAAGTTTCCTGCTGGGCAATCATAACCTAATGGTCTAAGAGAGGATGTTCAGTCTTTATTCTCCACTGGCCCTCCCAGGGTTCCTTCTCCCCCAGTTTCAAATGGAAAATACACTTTTCACCCTGAGTCAGGCAGCTAAGAATCGAGAGAAAGGGAGTAAGCTGGAAGGAGAGAGAAAGCAAGTGGTGGTTACAGTTTAAATTGTAAAGCAAAGTGATGTTGGAGGTGGTGGAAAAATGAAGGAAAATTTGGGGCTTGCTGTGGACTCTGAAATTACATAGCCCTCAAGGATTTTTAGAAAACATATATGGATCTCTACTTTGGTTGTTGTCCTATTTCTGTTTTTATTGATATGTGATTGATGTCTTACATTAATTTCAGAGGTATAACATGATCATTTAATATTTGTAACTGTTATTAAATGATCTCCATAGTAAGTCTGGTTATCAGTCATTACCACTCATAGATACAATATTTTTTCTCACAAAGAGAACTTTTAAGATTTACTCTGTTAGCAACTTTGAAATGTACAATATTATTAACCATGGTCATCATGATGTACATCCCCATGATTGACATATTTATAATTAGAAGTTGGTACCACTTGACCACCTTCACTTATTTTCACAGGTACGGAGTTTCCTCAAAAAGGTCAGGGTAGAAACGACCATATTTCTCTGCATATTTATCTGAAGGAAATCAAGACAGTAGTTTGAAAAGATATCTGCACCTCCATGTTCATTGTGAGATTATCTACAAAAGCCAAGACATGGAAATGGCTCAAATGTCCATTGGTGGTTAGATGGATAAAGAAAATGTAGACATATAGCTATAGATGTACAGTGGAGAAGGAAATGGCCACCCACTCCAGTTTTCTTGTCTGGAGAACCCCATGGACAGAGGAGCCGGGTGGGCTGCAGTCCTTGGGGTCACAAAGAGTTGGACACAACTGAGCAACTGAACAACAACAGTAGATGTACACAGTGGAATATTATTCAGCCAAAACCAGAAAGGAAATCTTGCCATTTCCTGCAATGTGAATGGAACTTAAAAGGTGTTATGCTAAATGAAAGAAATCAAACAGAGAGAAATAAGTACTGTAGGACCTGTTTCTTTGTCTCAGTTTTTGATCTGTAGTTAAATCACGTAAGTTCTGGATATATAGGGTTTCGTATTTGGACAATGACATCTTTCTCCCTCTATAGAAGTGAAGCTTGTTTTCTTGAACAAAATTAGGTTTCTTAAAGCCTCCTCTCCACATTCAACCTGCTCCCCCACTTCCTTCCCAGAACCTTTTCTGGGTGGAAGAGTAGGGTCCAGGGGGTCTGTTTTATTCCAGCCTAGTGCATGGGGTTAAATACCAGGCCTGCACTACTTAAGGAGCAAGGACGCTGTGGCAGTCCACTGACAAAATCTGGAGACATTCACATCGTGAGTCATCTTTCCCAGCATGACCTTGGGTTTAATTTCAGGCTCACCCATCACTCGACTTTCTCCTTGCTTGATTTTTGACGTCCATCAGGAAGGATTTATTCATTCACTCCCTGAGAAAGCTATTTCCGGAGATTTCACCATTGTGGACTCTTTAAGCACTCTGGGTGGCATCCTGTAATTATCAGCATCTGATGACTTAAGTATTTTTACTATTTCTTAATGCCTTTTAGGCCTTTTTTTTTTTTGCATGCATTTCTCTTATTGCCTGTTACAAGTATAATTTTGGATCTGAAAATAGCATTAAAACTCATCTACTAACCCATCCACCTACCCCTCAATTAGCATCAGAAAATCTGACTTTCAGACTAGTTATGTGATTTTCAAAGGGTGAGACACCTAATTACTGAAAAATCAAAAGCTAGAACCCAGTCTTCCTATGTCTCAGGCCAAGATAACATTTTTCTAACCCTGGGTATTTTTTCATTTCTTTCGGAGTCTGATTGATTATGCTTGCATTTATGCCTGAGCAATACAAACAACAAGACAGAATCTGAATATTAAACCTCTGGAAGTTTGGTTTGTATTCAGAGCATGTGCTTTGATCTCTTCATCTCCTATGAACTGTATTTAGAGTAAAAATAAACAGGTTAATACACTGTCTTGCCCGTCTCAGATAGAAGTCAGAGATCAAGTGAGTGATGGATTTGGGAACCCAAAGTGACAGGAGATCTTAAATGTATACGGAGAATTCTGGTAAACAAGTCAGCCTGTAGGCACCTGTTGGCATCTTTGAGAGGGCGGCTCTGTGCAGTGAGTGCTAAAGGGCTCTGTCGCTGGTGATGCAGGTGGGTGGGCTTTGCTAAGCTCCTAGGAGCTTAGAGTCTGAAACAACCCCACATGTTTATTATGTCATTTTGAGACCTAAAAGGGCAGAAAAGTGTCCACACAAACAGCTTAAAATGTAATAAATGTAAATAGATGTATCTGAGGGGGTGATCATTTATTTCTTCAAGGCCATAAGCTACTCTATTTTGTTGATATCATAGACAGCAAAGAGAAACAGAGACAGACTGTTTAATAAATCTAGCTACAGAAAGAGTATGACTACATAGAGATATAAATGTAGACACACGATCACTGGCATCTCTTAAACTGTTTTGGCCTAGCATGTGTGCTCAGTCGCTTCAGTCATGTCTGACTCTTTGCAGCCCTGTGGACTATAGGCCACCAGTCTCCTCTGTCCATGGGATTCTCTAGGCAAGAATACTGGAATGAGTTGCCATTTCCTTCTCCAGGGGATCTTCCCTACTCAAGAATCAAACCAAGAGTTTGATTACCCAAGAGTTCTCCTGTGTCTCCTGCATTGCAGGAGGATTCTTGACTACTGAGCCACCTGGGAAGCCCCTGTTTTGCCCTGGACCTGGGTCCTAATCAGTCTGCAATTTATGCTGCCTCATCAGAATTTAGTGAGTTGGGTTCTGAGCCCTGTATTTTGTTCCTGGCTGCAGACAGCACTAAACGAATTTCCAAGTAGCAACCTGAATTCATTTTGATTGGGCCTTAGAAAATGATAGAGACAGTGAACAGCTTTTTGATAATATGATTATTTATTATACATTATTATCTGTTAGTAATTCCACTCAAAACTCAGGCAAGGGCAGGGACTCTATAGTATGGAACCCTGATCTTTTCCACAATCCTTGTCACCTCCTGCTCTATCCTTGACTCTGTCCATTTGCAAGGCTGTCTTCATGCTGTACTTGAGAAGTCTCCTCTTTCAGCCTCTGCAGACCCACCACCACCCACTATGGAGGGCTCACTGGATACACTACATCTCTGGTAGTGGATCCCTTTACAGGTGCTGGTTGGTCCAACCAATGGAGAGTCAACAGGTCAGAGGATAAGGAGAGTCAAGTCAAGATGATTATCTCCCCATGTCCATGCCTGCCCTCAGGTCTGCCTGGGGTTGATGGGTCCTTTAATAGAGGTCACCGTTCCTCTTAAGATGGGTTTTTCTGAGGACTCTCCCTATAAGCTTATCCGATTTCCAATGACTTCTCCCTCCTCTCAGCCCTTTGAGACCAAGGGTGGTTACATTTCCATGGTTACTAGTTTTAAGCTACTGCACTATCTCCAGAGCTACTCCTGTGTCCTGCTCACACCATCGTAAATGGTGCCTTATTAAGCCTACCTCGAATGACCCTAATATCAGTATATCACCTGTTTCCCACTCTGGGTCCATCTAATAAGTCTCCCCTAAAGTATTATAAAGGAAATCAACCCTGACTACTCATTGGAAGGACTGATGCTGAAGCTGGAACTCCAATATTTTGGCCACCTGATGTGAAGAGCTGAGTCACTGGAGAAGACTCTGATGCTGGGAAAGATTGAAGGCATGAGGAGAAGGGGACGATGGAGGATGAGATGGTTGGATGGCATCACTGACTCAACGGACATGAGTTTGAGCAAGCTCCGGGAGATGGTGAAGCACAGGGAAGCCAAGTTTGCTGCAGTCCATGAGGTTGCAAAGAGCCAAACATGGTTGCGTGACTGAACAACAACAACAAAGTATCATAGCATTCTGACAAAAAGTCATTGTTTCCCTTATTTTGTAGTTTTGACAAATCCCTGGGAAGTTTAGAGAAAGTCTTTATGCAGAATGGCTTTAGACAAGAATTTTCAATGTCTTTTCTGTTGTCTGTTTTCCTGCTGGAGAGTAACTTGAGGTGATCACCATGGAGATACTACCATTACTGTCACTCCAGGCATTTGAGGGCAAAAAAGTGGTGATCCAGTTATAGAAAGTACTAAATCTTGTTCTAAAAAGGTGAAGTAAGTCGATACAGGCAAACAGAAAACCATTAAGAATATGTTCTCATTCTCTAAGCCTTTAGCTGGTTCAAGAGTTTAGAGGCCAGTCTTTAGAAATCACTCTATTAGCAAGTCAATGGGATGATACAGTGGACAAACACAAATTGACATCTTGAGAAATGAGAAGCCTTTCAAAGCTGACCAGTCCATCTCATCTGGCAGCACGCCTGAGGGAGTTCTGAGAAGTCTGCATGGTCCTTTCGTCTTGATGACTTGCTTGAAGGTGATGGGGCAGGATTGGGATGGGAATTAACCACAGGTTTCTTAAGATAAGCTTCAATCAATAAAGACCCACTGTTGGAAATGATGAAGTCTGGGGAGTCTCATTTCAATTAACCAAAGACAAGCAAGCAGGGAGAGCAGAGGATAGTTGTGACTCTTCACCTACTTATGATAGAAGGTGGTTGTATTTAAATCCACTTGTTTCATTTCTATGAAGTGCAATGATGCAAAGGCAAAGTTCTACATTAGAAATAGTGGTTCCTGAACTTCCTTGGCAGTTCAGTGGTAAGACCCCAAGCTTCCAGTGAAGGAGGCATGAGTTCGATCCCTGGTTGAAGAATTAACATTCCACATGCCTCAAGGTGTGACCAAAAGAAAAATGGTGGTTCCAGGGACAAAGGGAGTGTGTTGAACTTCTCAGGTAGTCTTAAACTTTTCAACTCTGTGGCCAGGCATTGCAGAATCAGAAGACAATGTGCCCACTTTACTTTTAGGAGTAATGCATGCTCTGGGTGTGAGCTTCCCAGGTGGTGCTAGCGGTAAAGGATCCACCTGCCAATGCAGGAGACATAGGTTCCATCCCTGGAAGATCCCCTGGAGAAGGAAATGACAACCCATTCCAGTATTCTTGCCTGGGAAATTCCATGGGCAGAGGAGCCTGGTGGACTACCGTCCATGGAGTTGCAGAGTCGGATGTGACTGAGTGACTAAACAGCAACAATAACAAAATCCTCTGGGTGCACCATAGTGGGCCATTCAAAAAGTGCAGAAGTAACAACAGAAATCAGGATGCATAGCTGGAATGTCAGAGCCTCTTCCTTCAGACAGCTAGCTAACTCAGCAAAGAAATTCAGCTTTGCAAATATTCAGGGGTATTTTGGCCATGTGATGAAAACTACCTCATGAATCTTTGTCCTCCCGTTTATAAATTAAAATATACAAACCTGGATACAATCTGAATAATGTCTACCAATAATTTACTTAATGGCAGCTCAGTTTTATACTCCTTTAAGGGAGGCTGGCAAATATACAAATCGGTAATGAGAAAGTATAAAAACAAAAGTAACTCATCCAGAACTAACACTGTAATTCACTTAAGGGAACATTAAGCCCTAATTGTAGATATAACACATATTAATCTCCCCGTGATGACACCAGGGGATGGGTTTGCAGATGGGTATTCCACTGCCTGGCACAGGGGAGGAAGGTACAGATGCAGCCCCAGAGGTCTCTGTTTGGATGCTAAGCCAGGCATCTTGAAGGCTAGGTGGGCATGTGGTTACAAGAGTAGATATATAGGTATAACTGCATCAGTGTGCCATGCACCTGAAATTAACACGACATTGTAAATCAAATATACTCCAATATAAAATAATTTTTTTGACTTTTAAAAATAACTTTATTTAGATACAGTTTACATTTCATAGAATTCACTGTTTATATACACAATCACTGGATTTTAGTTTACTTATAGAGTCATGATCATCACCATAATCTAAGTTTATAATGTTTTTCTCCCCCTAAATAGAAACCCTGTTCCTAGTAGTGGTCACTCTCCATCCTCACTCTCACCAGCCCCCAGCCCTAGGCAACCACAGTCCTGTGGAATTGTTTCCTTAGGTTTGCCTCTTCTGGACATTCTGTACAAGTGGAATCATCCAGTATGTGGTCTTCTATGTGACTTTTTCTCACTTTGCATAACGTTCTCAAGGTTCATCTGAATAATGTTCTAACCGGTATCAGCACTTCACTTCTTATTATGGCTGAATAATACTGTCTTGTGTGGATACACGGCTTCCCTAGTGGCTCAGCTGGTAAAGAATCTGCCTGCAGTGCAGAAGACCTGGGTTCAATACCTGGGTTGGGAAGAGCCCCTGGTGAAGGGAAAGGCTACCCACTCCAGTATTATGGCCTGGAGAATACCATGGTATAGTCCATGGAGTCGCAAACAGTCAGACATGACTGAACGACTTTCACTTTCACTTGCGTGGATATACAATATGATTACTTTTTGTAACAAAATATTTTAAATTTACAAAATAAGTTTTTAATTAAAAACTAAAATATATAATGGACAGAAAACCCTGGCAACACAACACTAGTGCTGCCAATGTGGAACATAAAAGGATATTCACCTTGGAACATCACTGAGCTTTCTTGTGTCAGCTCAAAGGTGCTTGATATGTGGCAAAGCTCAGCTATTTACTGTTAAATGTTTACATTTACCTTTGAGAGGTGGGAGGTAGGCAAGAAGTTTCAAACGATATCCACTATCAATTTCTCAGCTGAGTGAAAGTGGCCAGTTATGACCGCTGGTTCTCATGATAGAAGCAACTCCAGCTTCTAAAATAAACTAAAGACCTTGAGTAATGAGAAGCCATGGTGGGTCTGATGTCACAGCAGTTCTTGGCTTTGTTTCCTGGAAAGAGTAGACCCTGACACGAGGGGCTCCATACGGTTGGTTTATTTTGGGAATTGATTGGGAAGCCCAGGGATGGGGATGGAATGAGTGGACAGGAGTGGAGGGAAGGCCAGTCCAGGGCATGTTGTGGAAAAGATTTCCACTGCCTGTCAGCGGCAGGGAACTGCTTCCTCCGGGGTCTTTGTGGAGAGCTGTGAGACAGGCAACTGATCTTTCACAGGACAGCAAGGTACAGAAGGGGGGCTACTTTTCTACAGGAGTCTGTCTCCTTTGAAGAAGGGAAAGCCTGGGATTGTGGATGTCCTCCTGCTTTGAGCTGGGCCATAGAGTCTGAATTTCTTGAAGGAAACACACACGGAGAAAGAAGAAACCGTGTGCAAAAGGAGAGATTCTGTCCCTCCAACGGGAGATGCCATCCGGCTGTGTCTGTGCAGCCCAGTGACAGGGTGCGGCCGGGATGAGGGCAGGTCAAGGGGCTCCTTGATGGTTCATGAGGGGGAGGACCCTAAGGATTTGCTTTTGTATGCATTTTGTTATCTTTAAGATGTCTTAGTAGTGGGATGTTGGAGAAGTGGGGTGTCTTAGTATCTGCCAAGGGTTGGACAAGATATAAGTATTCTTATTATCTGTTTCTTTTCAAGTCTTCTCTCTATAGTAGAATCTACCCAAGTATGTTCTTTTTCTTTTTTTAAGATTTTTTTTTTTGATGTGGACTATTTTTAAATCTTTATTAAATTTGTTACAATATTGTTTCCATTTTTCTATTCTGTTTTTTAATGTTTGTTTGTTTTTGGTTAGAGGCATGTGGGATTTTAGGTCTTTGACCAGAGACTAAACCCCTGCATTGGAAGGCAAAGTCTTAACCACTGGACCACCAGGGAGGTCCCTACTCTGGTTAAGTTCTTATACTGTTTCAACAGTGAAAGTGCAGAGCCTTCAGGTTTTATTCTTCTGGGGACCCACACAGCATTACGGTAATAGCTGGCATCTTGCCTCTATGCACTGGGATGAAGACAAAAACCATGGAGCCAGATTTTGAACAGTCTCGTTTGGCTGTGTCCTCTCGCTGGAGGGAAGGACACCTGGTCTGCAGCCTTCTCTCCCTTCAGCGGCTGGTACCTCCTGGCTTCAAAGCTTCCACAACTACTCTGCACAGACACACATACGCACACACACTCACCCCCACACTCACACACACACGTTGTCTCCTTTCAGACACAAAAAGCTCTCTCTCTTTTTTATATATTTTATTGAATGATTCTTTAAATTCTATAGTGCTTGACAATTTTCAAAAGTTTCATACACATGATTTTATATAATCCCATAATAATACCCTTCTTCCCCCTAATCCTATCTTGTCCCTCCCCCACTTCCCTCTTCCTACAGAAACCACTAGTTTGTTTTCTGTATCCGTCACTCTGCTTCTTTTTTGTATTATTCATTACAAAGCCCAGACTTTATTTTCTTGAGCTCCAAAATCACTAGCAGATGGTGACTGCAGCCATGAAATTAAAAGACGCTTCCTCCTTGGAAGAAAAGCTATGACAAACCTAGACAGCATATTAAAAAGCAGAGACATCACTTTGCTGACAAAGGTCCGTAGAGTCAAAGCTATAGTTTTTCCAGTAGTCATATATGGATGTGAGAGATGGACCACAAAGAAAGCTGAACACCAGAGAATTGATGCTTTCAAACTGTGGTGCTGGAGAAGACGCTTGAGTGTCCCTTGGACTGCAAGGATATCAAACCTTGCAAACCTAAAGGAAATAAGTCCTGAATATTCATTGGAGGGACTGACACTGAAGCTGAATCTCTAATATTTTGGCCACCTGATGAGAAGAGTCAACTCGTTAGAAAAGACCCTGGTGCTGGGAAAGATTGAAGGCAGGAGGAGAAGGGGACGATACAGGACAAAATGGTTGGATGGCATCACCCACTCAATGGACATGAGTTTGAGCAAGCTCCAGGAGATGGTGAAGGACGGGGAAGCCTGGTGTGCTGTAGTCCATGGGGTTGCAACGACTGAGCAACTGAACTGAACTGAATATTCCATTGTACATATGTAGCATAGCACATCTTCTTTATCCATTCATTGGTCTATGGACATCTAGGTTGCTTCCATGTCTTGGCTATTGTAAGTAGTGACTGAGCGACTAAACAACGACAAAGTCTGTTGTATTTTTTTAGATTACACATATAAGTGACACCAAACAGTATTTTGTCTTTCTCCATCTGACTTATTTCACTTAGCATATTACCCTCTAGGTCCATCCATGTTGTTGCAAATGGCATTATTGCATTCTTTTTTATGACTGAGTAATATTCCACTGTATGTAAGCACCATACCTTCTTTACCCATTCATTTGTCTGTGGACACTTGAGTTGCTTCTGTGTCTTGGCTGTTGTGAATAGTGCTGCAGTGAATGTAGGAGCACATTAATCCTCAAGAGCTATTTTTAACTCTCTGTATGGACTTTTGCTGATCTCAAAGATAATTAAGAAGTATCTGAATGTCTTCTTGGGGAGTTGGAAGATGAAACCATTAAGATGCTACACTGCCTTTCTTCCCCACTCAAGGAGAGGGCACTATTTTGCTTTTCCAACCACCAGCATGAAAGCAGGCTAAGATCAAATATTAGATGACTTGCACTGCCTCTCCCCAGGTTGTTTGCACGTGAGTCTGTCACTGTAGAGTGAAGGACTTTGTCTCCTGTTATTGAAAATGAATCAGAGCTGTAAGGATAAGGGAGAACTGGTGTGTACCCCTGTAATTCTGCTATGTAGGAGGTGACCAGGTGTGATGTGCAGGGTGCAGGCACTGTGTGAGGTGGCCGACTAGCTAAGCGGCCTTTACACTGCCACAGGACATATAAGAAAACAGCTTGTTCACCTGGTATACTAAATAATTACATGTTAATTTAGGGGAAGGTCAATACAGGTTGGCTTCCCAGGCGGCTCAGTGGTAAAGAATTCACCTGCCAATGCAGGAGACACAAGAGACACAGTTTTGATTCCTGGGTTGGGGAGATCCCCTGGAGGAAGAAAAGGCAAGCCACTCCAGTTTTCTTGCCTGGAGAATCCCCATGGACAGAGGAGCCTGGTTAGCTACAGTCCATGGGGTTGTAAAGAGTCGAACATGACGGCAGGACTGAGCACGCACACACACATACAGTACAGGTTAAAGCAGAGTTGAGGCAGCGTTCATTGGTTATCTTGCCTTAGATGCACAATAAATTTATTTTTGCTTCCCTTACAACACACCAGGTGGTATGTGAAGTGGGCAGGGCAGGTTTGGAATCAGATAGACCTGTTTCTGTTCGGATTCTGCTGGACATGAGGAAGCAGCCTCCGTGTCCTGTCTGTCAAATGGGAACACTGATATCCATCAGGCAGGGCTGGTGTACGGATTTCTGGTAATGTACACGGAGATGCTAATGTAATAGATGCACCAGAGGAAAATAAATGGTGGTAATGAGTGAGCCTCTGAGAACAATCCATTGTTGCCTGTGGGGGAAGGAAGGTTGTGCCTGCAGGGAAATATCTCCTGATCAAGTCTAATTCATTGGCATTCCTCTCAGCATCTTTGAGGGGGCCCATCCATCCTGGAAAATTTTTCTAGGTAAGAGGTCCCAGAAGCAAGAAGGAGATAAAATACAAAGTGAAATGTAGAACTCCAAGCAAATTATAGCATCTGTCAGCATGATCAGTTCTAAATCGAAAAGTAAACTTAATTAAAAGGAAAAGAAAACTCTAGTTGCTGCCATAATGAAATTCAGGGTTTCGAGGCTGACAAAGAGAAAGCTGTGCAGAAAGGTTCATAATTAAATGATGGGGTAGAATTATCACAGGATGTTTACTCTGCATCTATGCTCAAATTTATTTAGTTATTTTTGGCCTTCCAAAAATAAAGGCTATAAAATGGAGCTCGCAATTAAATTATACCTGTTGCGTCCCTAATTAAAGGAATCCTGGCACATTTCAATTTGTGTGTTCCAGCTGTGTGCATCAAAAATCACACATTAGGGACCGGAAAATGTCTCCGCTAAGCTTGTTTCTTGGCACAGGATTTAAAGACCTGGAGGGTTAATAGCGCAGTGTGCTCCTTCCAGCCCTGTCTTGTGGTTTTGAAGGGCAAGCAAGAGGCTGCAAGGTCAATTGGCAAGTGCAACCTGAAATACAGACCTTCGGCTTTTGGTGAGGAGATAGATGGTGGGGGGACCTGAAGAGAGTTCCTCTGGGGTGTCCCTGCCTCTAGATGTCCCCAGGGCACACAGCTGGGAAGTGCATGTAGTTTTGATAACACACACATATATAGTTGTCTCTCGGTGTCTGTGGGGGATTGGTTCTAAGAGTCCCTTTGGGTACCAATTCCCTGGATGTTTGAATCCCTTAGATAAATGGTCTGGTACAATAAGTAGGGCTTCCCTCATGGCCCAGATGGTAAAGAACCTGCCTCAATGCGGGAGACCCAGGTTCAATCTCTGGGTCAGGAAGATCCCCTGGAGGAGGGCATGGCAATCCATTCCAGTATTCTTGCCTGGGAAATCCAAGGGACAGAGGAGCCTGGTGGGCTCTAGTCTATGGGGTCACAGAGAGTTGGACATGACTGAGAGACTAACATTTTCACTTTTACTTTCAGTACAATAAATATAGTTGGTCCTCTGTACTCTTGGATTTTGCATCTGTGGAGGTACGGACAAAGGGGTGTGGTACAGGTTTCTTCTGCTGTCCCAAAGCAGAGTGGGATGGTCCCTGGGCTGTGCGTCCTTCCACATACATCTTAGGGTTTTAGCATGTTAAGTTTCAAAAATTTCAAGAAAATATGTTGAAATTTTAATTGGGTTTACACTGAAATCTTTACACTAATTTGAGAATAACTGACAATTTTAGAGCACCTTTTAGTTTCTAGACACAGCATTTGTTCCATTTATTAACGTCAGCTTTATTTCAAAAAGGCTTTGAAGTTTTATCCACCTGGATTATATACTCCTTTTCATAATTCTCTTTTAAAAAGCTACATTTCATTTTGTTGTTGATGTATAGAAATGTCATTGATTTTTTAGTCTATATAGTCTATCCAGCAAAATTGCTAAATTCCCTTATTACCTCTGTGTGTTTCCTGCTAATTCTCTTCTGGCTATTTTATAGGAAAAGAAGATGAGGGAGTTCCCTGGTGGTCCAGTGGTTAGGACTGGGGCTCCCAGTGCAGTGGCCCTGGGTCCAGTCTTTGGTCAGGGAACTAAGATCCCATAAACATCAAGGCACAACCAAAAACACAAAGAAGGAAAACAGAATGAGAGTCTTGTTTGTTTTCTTCCAATCCTAATATATTTTGGATTTTGTTGCCTATTCAAAAAGCCTCTCTATGATGGTCTTGAGCTGCAGAACAGTGAATCCGGGTGAGATCAGTGATTAAATTTTGTTTTTGCTTTGTGTGTGTCTTTACCTTTTCCAGCATTTTGTTTGACTTAAAGACAGAAAATTTTTCAAGATACTATGTTTTCCATGTTGTTAAAAGTGACATTTAGTTCAATATATGTTTGTTTCGCATCTACGCTACATGGGATTACATGAGGGCGTCTGCACTGAGGCAGGTGCTGGAAAAGTCCAGTATCAGGAGTTAGGATGCAATAATCGATCAGGGTTTAGGCAAAGTAAGCTCACTCTGTTAATGGACCAACACTCAGTGTGGGAGAGAACAGAGACTCTAAGCTGACAGGACCAACTAGTAGAGGCTAATTGCAGGCAATTCCCAGATGGTGCAGTGGTAAAGGATCCGCCTGCCAATGCATGAGACACAAGAGACACAGGTTCAACCCCTGGGTTGGGAAGATTCCCTGGAATAGAAAATGGCAGCCCACTCCAGTATTCTTGCCTGGGAAATCCCATGGACAGAGGAACTTGGCAGGCTATAGTCCATGGGGTCACAAAAGAGTTGGATATGACTGGGTACACACAGGTACCTCAAGCTATTGAATATACATTATCTTGTGTCAGATGGAAATACAGAGAGAGATGGAAAAAATGCGTTGGAAGACACACTGATGAAACATTGTGAAGAGCTCAAGCAGTATAGAGGTTCCTTAAAAACTAAAAATAGAGCTACCATGTGATATAGCAATCCCACTACTGGGCATATTCTTGGAGAAAAACCACAATTCAAAAAGAAACATGCATCCCAATGTTCATTGCACCACCATTTCCAATAACCAGGACATGGAAGCAATCTAAATGTCCATCAACAAAGGAGTGAATAAAGAAGATGTGGTATATATATACAATGGAGTTATACTCAGACATGAAAAAGAATGAAATTGGGTCATTTGTAAAGAGGTGGATGGATCTAGAGACTGTCAAACAGAGTGAAGTAAATCAGAAAGAGAAAAAAACTTTGGATATTAACACATATGTGGAATCTGAAAAAATTGGTAAAGATGCTCTTATTTACAGAGCAGAAATAGAGACATAACTGTAGAGAATGAATGTATGGATATCAAGGGGGGAAGGGGAGTGGGATGAATTGGGAGATTGGGTTTGCACATATACACTATTGATGCTATGTATAAACTAGGAGACTAATGTGAACCTGCTACAGAGCACAGGGAACGGCACTCAGCACTCTCTGATACCTGAATAGGAAGGAAATCCAAAACAGAGGGGATATGTGTATACATAGAGCTGATTCATTTTGCTTTACAGCAGAAACTGACACAACATATAAAGCAACTGTTCATTTCAGTTTGGTTGCTCAGTCTTGTCTGACTCTTTACGAACCCATGGACTGCAGCATGCCAGGCCTCCCTGCCCATCACCAACTCCCGGAGTTTACTCATGTCCGTTCAGTCGGTGATGCCATCCAACCATCTCATCCTCTGTCATCCCTTTCTGGGGTCTCTTCAAATGAGTCAGTTCTTAGTATCAGGTGGCCAAAGTATTGGAGTTTCAGCTTCAACATCAGTCCTTCCAATGAATATTCAGGACTGATCTCCTTTAGGATCGACTGTTTGGATCTCCTTGCTGTCCAAGGGACTCTCAAGAGTCTTCTCCAACACCACAGTTCAAAAGCATCAATTCTTCAGCGCTCAGCTTTCTTCACCGTCCAACTCTCACATCCATACATGACTACCGGAAAAACCATAGCTTTGACTAGACGGACATTTGTTGGCAAAGTAATGTCTCTGCTTTTTAATATGCTGTCTAGGTTGGTCATAACTTTTCTTCCAAGGAGGAAGCATCTTTTAATTTCATGGCTGCAATCACCATCTGCAGTGATTTGGGAGCCCAGAAAAGTAAAGTCTGTCACTGTTTCCATTATTTCCCCATCTATTTGCCATGAAGTGATGGGACCAGATGCCATGATCTTAGTTTTCTCAATGCTGAGCTTTAAGCCAACTTTTTCACTCTCCTCTTTCACTTTCCTCAAGAGGCTTTTTAGTTCTCCTTCGCTTTCTTCCATAAGTGTGGTCTCAACTGCATATCTGAGATTATTGATATCTCTCCCAGAAATCTTGACTCCAGCTTGTGCTTCATCCAGTCCAGCATTTCTCATGATGTACTCTGCATATAAGTTAAATAAGCAGGGTGACAGTATACAGCCTTGACATACAGCCTTGAGTATACTCCTTTCCCGATTTGGATCCAGTTGGTTGTTCCATTTCCAATTCTAACAGTTGCTTCTTGACCTGCATACAGATTTCTCAGGAGACAGGTTAGGTGGTCTGGTATTCCCATCTCTTTCAGAATTTTCCACAGTTTGTTGTGATTCACACAGTCAAAAATTTTGGCATAGTCAATAAAACAGAAGTAGATGTTTTTCTGGAACTCTCTTGCTTTTTCAATGATCCAGTGGATATTGGCAATTTGATCTCTGGTTCTTCTGCCTTTTTGAAATCCAGATTGAATATATGGAAGTTCACAGTTCACGTACTGTTGAAGCCTGACTTGGAGAATTTTGAGCATTACTTTGCTAGCGTGTAAGATGAGTACAATTGTGTGATAGTTTGAGCATTCTTTGGCATTGCTTTCCTTTGGGATTGGGATGAAAACTGACCTTTTCCAGTCCTGTGGCCACTGCTGAGTTTTCCAAATCTGCTGGCATATTGAGTGCAGCACTCTCACAGCATCATCTTTTAGGATTTGAAATAGCTCAACTGGAATTCCATCACCTCCACAAGCTTTGTTTGTAGTGATGCTTCCTAAGGCCCTCTTGGCTTTGGACTCCAGAATGTCTGGCTCTAAGTGAGTGACCATACCATCATGGTTATCTGGGTCATTAAGATCTTTTTTATAGCTCTTCTGTGTATTCTTGCCACCTCTTCTTAATATCTTCTGCTTCTGTTAGGTCCATACCACTTCTGTTCTTTACTGTGCCCATCTTTGCACAAAATGTTCCCTTGGTATCTCTCATTTTCCTGAAGAGATCTCTAGTCTTTCCCATTCTATTGTTTTCCTCTATTTCTTTGCATTGGTCACTGAGGAAGGCTTTCTTTTCTCTCCTTGCTGTTCTCTGGAACTCTGCATTCAAATGGGTATATCTTTCCTTTTCTCCTTTGCCTTTCACTTCTCTTCTTTTCTCAGCTATTTGTAATGCCTCCTCAGACAACCATTTGCCTTTCTTTTTCTTTGTGATTGTTTTGTTCAAAGCCTCCTGTACAATGTTACAGACCTCTGTCCATAGTTCTTCAGGCACTCTATCAGATCTAATCCCTTGAATCTATTTATCACTTCCACTGTATAATCATAAGGGATTTGATTTAGGTCATACCTGAATAGCCTAGTGGCTTTCCCTACTTTCTTCAATTTAAGTCTGAATTTGGCATTAAGGAATTAATGATATGGGCCATAGTCAGCTCCTGGTCTTGTTTGTGCTGACTGTATAGAGCTTCTCTATCTTTGGCTGCAAAGAATATAATCAGTCTGATTTCATTATTGACCATCTGGTGATGTTCATGTGTAGGATCATCTCTTGTGTTGTTGCAAGAGGGTGTATGCTATGACCAGAGTTTCTCTTGGCAAAACTCTATTAGCCCTTGCCCTGCCTCATTTTGTACTCCACAGTAACTTGCCTGTTACTTAGTTATCTTTTGACTTCCTACCTTTGCATTCCAGTCCCCTATGATGAAAATGACCTATTTTTTGGTGTTAGTTCTAGAAGATCTTGTAGGTTTTCATAGAACAATTCAACTTCAGCTTCTTCAGTATTACTGATCGGAGCATAGACTTGGATTACTGTTATATTGAATGGTCTGCCTTGGAAATGAACAGACATCATTCTGTCGTTTTTGATATTGCATCCAAGTACTGCATTTCGGACTCTTGTTGACTATGATGGCTACTTCGCTGTAGCCATCCCTTCATGGTGACATCAGATCCTCATAATTAACAACAAAAAAATAACCTTTTGAGTAATTCATGGTATTTAACTCCCCCTTCACCAAAACCTTATATATTGACTTTCCCCCTCTGCTGCTTTGGAGCAGTCTTTCAAAGTTATCTGAGATGCTGTCTCCTAGGCGGAAGTCCTCATTTTTCCCCAAATAAAACTTAATTCACAATTCTCAAGTTGTACGCCTTTTTTAAATTTTTAGTTGACACTCCTCTATCCATGGGATTCTCCAGGCAAGAATACTGGCATGGGTTGCCATTTCCTTCTCTAGGGGATCTTCCTGACCCAGGGATCAAACCCAGGTCTCCTGCAGTGCAGGTGGATTCTTTGCCGTCTGAGCTATACGGAAGTCCCAGTCACATCCACAGTTGGGTGCTGTTTTCACTTTGGCTCCATCTCTTTATATTTTTTGGAGTTATTTCTCTGTTCTTCTCCAGTAGCATATTGGGCACCTACTGACCTGGGGAGTTCATCTTTCAGTGTTGTTATCTTTTTGCTTTTTCATACTGTCAGGTGGTTCTCAAGGCAAGAATATTGAAGTGGTTTCCCTTCTCCAGTGGACCCCATTTGTCAGAACTCTCCACCATGACTCATCCGTCTTGTGTGGCCCCACACGGCATGGCTCACAGTTTCCTTGAACTAGACAAGGCGGTGATCCAAGTGATCAATTTGGTTAGTTTTCTGTGATTGTGGTTTTTATCCTGTTTGCCTGCTGATGGATAAGGCTAAGAGGCTTGTGGAAGCTTACTGATGGGAGGGACTGGCTGTGGGGGAATCTGGGTCTTGCTCTGATGGGTGGGGTCATGCTTCAGTCAGTTCAGTCACTCAGTCATGTCCAACTCTTTGCGACCCCATGAATCCCAGCACACCAGGCCTCCCTGTCCATCACCAAATCCCAGAGTTTACTAAAACTCATGTCCATCGAGTCGGTGATGCCATCCAGCCATCCCATCCTCTGTCGTCCCCTTCACTTCCTGCCCCCAGTCCCTCCCAGCATCAGGGTTTTTTTTCCAATGAGTCAACTCTTGGCATTAGGTGGCCAAAGTATTGGAGTTTCAGCTTCAGCATCAGTCCTTCCAATGAACACCCAGGACTGATCTCCTTTAGGATGGACTGGTTGGATCTCCTTGCAGTCCAAGGGACTCTCAAGAGTCTTCTCCAACACCACAGTTCAAAAGCATCAATTTTTCGGCACTCAGCTTTCTTCACAGTCCAACTCTCACATCTATACCTGACCACTGGAAAAACTATAACCTTGACTAGATGGACCTTTGTTGGCAAAGTAATGTCTCTGCTTTTTAATATGCTGTCTAGATTGATCGTAACTTTCCTTCCAAGTAAGCATCTTTTAATTTTATGGCTGCAGTCACCATCTGCAGTGATTTTGGAGCCCCAAAAAACAAAGTCAACCACTGCTTCCACTGTTTCCCCATCTATTTGCTATGAAGTGATGGGACCAGATGCCATGATCTTAGTGTTCTGAATGCTGAGCTTTAACCCAACTTTTTCATTCTCCTTTTTCACTTTCATCAAGAGGCTCTTTATTTTTTCTTCACTTTCTGTCATAAGGGTGGTGTCATCTGCATATCTGAGGTTATTGATATTTCTCCAATCTTGATACTAGCTTGTGCTTCATCCAGCCCAGCGTTTCTCATGATGTAGTCTGCCTATAAGTTAAATAAGCACAGTGACAATATACAGCCTTGACGTACTCCTTTTCCTATTTGGAACCAGTCCGTTGTTCCATGTACAGTTCTAACTGTTGCTTCCTGACCTGCATAGAGATTTCTCAAGAGGCAGGTCAGGTGGTCTGGTATTCCCATCTCTTTCAGAATTTTCCACAGTTTATTTTGATCCACACAGTCAAAGGATTTGGCATAGTCAATAAAGCAGAAGTAGGTGTTTTTCTGGAACTCTCTTGTTTTTTCGATGATCCAGTTGATGTTGGCAATTTGATTTCTGGTTCCTCTGCCTTTTCTAAAACCAGCTTGAACATCTGGAAGTTCATGGTTCATGTATTACTGAAGCCTGGCTTGGAAAATTTTGAAAATTTAGAAAATTACTTTACTAGCATGTGAGATGAGTGTAATTGTGTGGTAGTTTCAGCATTCTTTGGCATTGTCTTTCTTTGGGATTGGAATGAAAACTAACCTTTTCCAGGCCTGTGGCCACTGCTGAGTTTTTCAAGTTTGCTAGCATATTGAGTGCAGCACTTTAACAACATCATCTTTCAGGATTTGAAATAGCTCAACTGGAATTCCATCACCTCCACTAGCTTTGTTCATAGTGATGCTTTCTAAGGCCCACGTGACTTCACATTCCAGGATGTCTGGCTCTAGGTGAGTGATCACACCATCGTCATTATCTGGGTCATGAAGATCTTTTTTTGTACAGTTCTTCTGTGTATTCTTGCCACCTCTTCTTAATATCTTCTGCTTCTGTTAGATCCATATCATTTCAGTCCTTTATCGAGCCCATCTTTGCATGAAATGTTCCCTTGGTATCTCTAATTTTCTTGAAGAGATCTCTAATCTTTCCCATTCTGCTGTTTTCCTCTATTTCTTTGCATTGATTGCTGAGGAAGGCTTTCTTATCTCTCCTTGCTCTTCTTTGGAACTCTGCATTCAAATGGGAATATCTTTCCTTTTCTCCTTTGCTTTTTGCTTCTCTTCTTTCACAGCTATTTGTAAGGCCTCCTCAGACAATCATTTTGCCTTCTTGCATTTCTTTTTCTTGGGGATGGTCTTGATCCCTGTCTCCTGTACAATGTCACGAACCTCCGTCCATAGTTCATCGGGCACTCTGTCTATCAGATGTAGTCCCTTAAATCTATTTCTCACTTCCACTGTATAGTCATAAGGGATTTGATTTAGGTCATACCTGAATAGCCTAGTGGCTTTCCCTACTTTCTTCAATTTAAGTCTGAATTTGGCAGTAAGGAGTTCATGATCTGAGCCATAGTCAACTCCTGGTCTTGTTTTTTGCTGACTGTATAGAGCTTCTCCATCTTTGGCTGCAAAGAATATAATCAATCTGATTTCAGTGTTGAACATCTGGTGATGTCCATGTATAGTGTCTTCTCTTGTGTTGTTGGAAGAGGGTGTTTGTTATGACCAGTGTGTTCTCTTGGCAGAACTCTATCAGCCTTTGCCCTGCTTCATTCCGTACTCCAAGGCCAAATTTGCCTGTTACTCTAGGTGTTTCTTGACTTCCTACTTTTGAATTCCAGTCTCCTATAATGAAAAGGACGTCTTTTTTGGGTGTTATTTCTAAAAGGTCTTGTAGGTCTTCATAGAACCATTCAACTTCGTCTTCTTCAGCATTACTGGTCAGGGCATAGACTTGGATTAATGTGATATTGAATGATTTGCCTTGGAAACACACAGAGATCATTCTGTCATTTTTGAGATTGCATGCAAGTACTGCATTTCGGACTCTTTTGTTGACCATGATGGCTATTCCATTTCTTCTAAGGGATTCCTGCCCACAGTAGTAGATATAATGGTCATCTGAGTTAAATTCACCCTTTCCAGTCCATTTTAGTTTGCTGATTCCTAGAATGTCAACATTCACTTTTGCCATCTCCTGTTTGACCACTTCCAGTTTGCCTGATTCATGGACATAACATTCCAGTTTCCTATGCAATATTGCTCTTTACAGCCTCGGTCCTTGTTTCTATCACCAGTCACATCCACAACTGGGTATTATTTTTGCTTTGTTCCCTTCATCCCTTCATTCTTTCTGGAGTTATTTCTCCACTGAGCTCCAGTAGCATATTGGGCACCTACCAGTAGGGGCCATGCTTAGCAAATCTTTAATCTGATTTTCTGTCAATGGGCCAGGCTGTGTTCCCTCTGTTTTTTGGCCTGAGGTCAAATTATGGTAGGGGTAAAGTCCTGCTTCAAAAGGACTTATACCAGCACACCATGGCTCCCAGTATTGTTGTAGTCAGTGCCCCTGATGCCATGGCTGGCCACTGTTGACCCATGCCTCTGCCAGAGACTCCTGGACATGCACAGACAAGTCTGGGTCAATCTCTTGTGGAGTCACTGCTCCTTTCTCCTGAGTCCTGGACACATAAGATTTTGTTTATGCCCTCCAAGAGTCTGTTTCCCTAGTCCTGTGGAAATTCTGTAATCAAATCCCACTGGCCCTCAAAGTCAAATTCCCTGGAGGTTCTCTGTCCCTTTGCCAGATCCTCAGGTTGGGGAATCTTTTGCGGGCCTAGAACTGTCTTAACAGTGCAAGAACTTCTTTGATATAATTGTTCTGCAGTTTTGTGGGTCATCTGCTCAGTGGCTGTATGGCGGGGCTAATGGTGACCTCCTTCAAGAGGATTTATGCCACACGCAACAGCTCCTAAGTCTGTTGCACCCAGAGCCCCTGTCCCACTGCTGACCTGTGCCTCCACAGGAGACATTCAAACACTCAAAATCAGGTCTGGCTCAGTCTCTTGTGGTGTCTCTGAGTCCTGGTGTGTACAAGGTCTTGTTTGAGCCCTCCAAGCATATCTGGTGGGTACGGGGTTTGATTCTAAACATGATTTCACCCCTCCTACCATCTTGTTGATTCTCCTCCTTTGCCATTGGACTTGGGGTATTTTTTTTTTTTTTTTTGTGAGATCCAACATTCTCCTGTCAATGGTTGTTCAGCAGCAAATTGCAATTTTGGAGTTCTCGCAGGAGAAGATGAGCACACATCCTTCTACACCACCATCTAACCACCTTTAGATGTACAGATGTGTGGAATTCTTCAGTATCCTATTGTGCTGGGAAGAGCACTCAACTTTGTTGAGTTTTAGATGCTTTACTGGTTGTAGATTGAAGAGAAGAGACAAAAGTAACTTTTTACTCTGCCATGTTTCTGACATCACCTCTCTTTTTATTTTTTCTTATTGACTATTTTTTTTACAATAAGCATGTATTACTCATGCAGCCACTGAGCTTCTCAATTCTTTCATCTTTTAAACTTCATTGACCTTTACTGCTATACATCCACAGCCATCTGAATCCAGGAGTTCACTCAGAAACACTGAAACAGACTCCTCTGTATCTAGAAAAATGTTTGTGAGAAACTGTGGCAAAACCTGCCTCTTAGCTGTTGTGGCAGTAACGGGAAGTATCTTCCTCTCTGTAGGTGGAACAAATTGTCCTGAAGGTGCGAGGGTGCCTCCTTGGGCCTAAGAAAACTAAGTTCTTGTCGCCTTTACTGTGGACTAGGCACTGACATAGTCTCAGTGCATCTTAGCTCTTCTTATTTTTGTTTAACCTTTATGATGCTCTGACTCTATCCAAACATTTATGTTTGAACTTTTTATTTTGCACTGGAGTAAAGCTGATTAATGATGTAGTAATAGTTTAGATTAACATGTGATAGTTTCGGGTGAACAGCAAAGGGACTCAGCCATACATAGACAAATATCCATGTTATAGCCACGCTTTCTGGGAAACAGACTCACTCAGAAGGACAATGCAGATAGTGAAGTGCAGTTTATTACGCCGGCGGGCCCAAGGCAGAGTCTCCTGTTAGCCAAGGACCCCATCCAGCATTTGTGAAAATCTTTTATACCCCATGTGTATGTGTCTAAACCCACCACCTACCCCATGTGTACGTGTCCAAACCCACTACCCCAATTCCCTTGAGACTTACATAAACAAAGGTAAGGTAAATACAACTACAATAACCCCATCATTCACGTGTTATGTGTTCAAACAGTCAATAATCAATAAGCCCGCAGTTACATTCCAACCAGTTAATAATCGATAAGCCTGTGATTACATCCTGATAGATACGGAAAAAGTTTATGACCTGTCCGGAGACAGGGGTGATTACGGTATCCTTCCTCTTAGGCAATGAGTAACCTGGATGTGATTCAAGATTTCCCTGTCTGGAGGGAGTCTTATCCTTCCATTGTCGTTCCCACAGGCACTAAGCAGAGAGTTCCGAGTCCACTGGAGAGGCAGCCGAGCACGATCAGCATGGACAGGCCTGAGATGGAGTCCTGGCCCTATGAATTCCTTCTTCATCCATTCTCCCCCAAACCCTGTTCCTATCTAGGCTGCCACATAACATTAAACAGAGTTCCATGTTTAGCTCTTCTTATTTTAAACTGTTTTCTGAGGTCCACACTATGCAAAATGTTGTGGATGCAGAAATGAATGACTGAGCCCCTGCTCTCAGAGGATTGCTCTGCCCACTGCCTTGCCAGATGCGAATATATCATGATACTCTGCCTTACTCACAGGTAAAATGTGATAATCAAATCCTCCATACAATAAACTAAGTAGAGAAGTAATTCACAGGATGAGCTGATTAATTCCTCCTCTTGGGGTGAAATGAGGTAGAAAAGAGGAGGACCGCATTTGGGAAGAAGATGATAAATTTCCTTCATTGTCACGATGAATGTAAGAGCCTTTGGAGATGACCGGCAGGCAGTTAGGGAGGAAGGTCTAGCGTTATTAAAGGCAGCATGAGTTCTTTGTGGGCTACGGATTTCTCATTCAATTGTGTTTCCAGCCTTGGGTTTCTTTGACAGTCCTCTTACTGTGCAGAATTAATCACAAGGTATTTGAGAAGGCTGGTGAATGCTATACTGAACATGTAGCAAGACCCCCACCGTTTGCCTTGAAAGGACAGCCTTCGCTTCTTTTATTTTCCTTTTATTTCCTGTTCACCCTGACCCCAGTGAGAGCGGGAAAGGACTCATATGTTATTGTCCTTCTGGTGAATGCAAAGGACAGGCAAATTCCTGTGAGCATTAACTTTCTGCTTCAAAGAACCTGAGGCTTTGTGCTCAGGACCTGCTCAGGCTTGTCCTTTTAATGAAACACTTGGTCCAAACACTTTTATCATTAAAAAAGTAATAATGAATCCGTTACAAGGCTGCAGAAAGAGGGTGGAAGGTTAATACATGTGAGAGAGCAGAAAACAGTTCAGCCACCACAATGAATGAATACAAATTCCCTTCATCCTCCTTGAAGTTATCCGCTAAATTTTTTAATGCCTTTCTCTTCTCTTCTTGACAACCACATACGAGTCTTAAATGAGCAGAGGAAACACGAATCCTTCAGCCAGAAATCTCCATTACCAGCACAGCCACCACAACGATGATGAATGCTTCCAGGAATGACCCCAAAACCTGTGAGATCCTGCTGAATCATCAGAGATTAAATTTCACTCAGGAGCATGTCTTTTATCCTACTCTGCTTCTCTGAAATCTGAAAATCAATTGCCATTACAAGGTGAAAAGGCAAATTCCGCCAGTCACTCCCACAAGTCCATTTCATCACTGGGTGCATGCGTGCTAAGATGCTTCAGTCGTGTCCAACTCTTTGTGACGCTATGGACCATAGTCCACCAGGCAACTCTGTCCGTGGGATTCTCCAGGCAAGAATACTGGAGTGGGTTGCCATTTCCTCCTTCAGGGGATCTTTCTGACCCAGGGATCAAACCTGGGTCTCCAGCATTGCAGGTAGATTCTTTACCATTTGAACCACCAGGGAAGCCCAACCCTAAACCTCCTTTCAGAGGGGTGAGGACTGTCTGGAATGTGTGTGGAGCAAGGAAGTGAATCATCTTTTACAGATTACAATCTGTAACTGCATTTGCAAAGCAAAGACGCTCTGAATGGGGGCAAGGGTCTCGTATTTGTCACTTTTTAAAAAGGTATGAGTGTTACCAAAGCAATTCCATAGTGGACATGGACAAACAGAGGTTTAATTACTGAGAAGCTTGTCTTACCTATGGTGCCACTGGATTTGTTTATTAAGAGATTTTAAAAGCTATAAGCGCTTTTGGAAGCACAGGTGCACCACCCACAGTACGGGATGCCGTGATGACTTTGAGGTGCTCTGGAGAAGAAGTGAAAACCGGCACACACGGAAGGACAGCATGAGCAGAGATGCCTTGGAACTCTCAGACCAGCATCTGTCTGACTGTCCCTGCATCTGGAAGCCACAGACCCCAGCCAGGCGCAGGTGGAGACACCCTTTGTGGTCTCACTCTCCTCATTTGTTACTGTCACAAACCACCCTGAAGTTCGGCATGATTCACTTCAGCTGGTGGCCCTCGGCCAGCAAAGGCAAAAATCCAGATAGCAAGCGTTATCGGAGACGGAAGCATTTTGACTACATATAATGTTTGTTTGGAGTCCAGTCAAGCTGTATGGAAGTTACATCAGCCTTTAAATGTATACCTTCCCTTCTCTGCCTGGACTCCAATAACATCCAACTTTAAAAAAACTGAAGTGTAGCTGATTGATGTAACATTACAGGTGTACATATGGTGATTCACAATGTTTAAAGTTACACTCCAACAATACCCAATTTTTAAAAACTTTTTTTCTTTTTTAAAATTTTTGGCTGTGCTGGGTCTTCATTGCTTGAGGATTTTTCTCGAGTTGCTGCAAGCAGGGGCTTCTCTCTAGTTGTGATGTGTGGGCTTCTCATTGCGGTGGCTTCTCTTGCTGTAGAGCGCAGGCTCTAGAGCGCTGGGGCTTCAGTAGCTGTGGTTCCTGAGCTCGAGAGCACAGGCTCAATAGTCGTGCATGGTTTTAGTTGCTCCATGGCACGTGAGATCTTCCCAGACTAGGGATCAAACCCATGTCTCCTGCATTGGCAGGCAGACTCTTCACCCCTGAGCCACCAGGGAAGCCCTAACAACATCCAACTTTTAAAACAACAAAGTGTTAGTAGCTCAGTCATGTCTGACGCTGTGTGACCTCGTGGACTGTAGCCCACCAGTCTCCTCTGTCCATGGGATTCTCCAGGAAAGAATACTGCAGTGGGTTGCCATTTCCTCCTCCAAAGGATCTTCCAGACCTAGGGATCGAACCTGGGTCTCCTACATTGCAGGCAGATTATTACTATCTGAACTACCAGGGGAGCCCCAAACAACAAAACTAAAGGAATTAATTTCTTCACAGATGTACATGTTTTCTGAAGCATTGTGCAGTGGAAATGGATGAAAAGGGGACTCTTAAAGGGGGGAACCAAGTCACAGTCACAGAACTGAGTCCTTGAATCTTGAATCACAGAGGTTTGCCAGGGCTCATTGGAACCACTTATTCCCTTAGGGTCGTAGTTTGGAAAAGCTAATTACCTTGAATTTATGGGCTGGAAGGAACAGAAGGAACATAACCATAGAAAAACACTGTTAGCCTCACCTGATTTTTTTTGCTTTGGATTTTTTTTTTTTTTTTGAATCAAGGGAAATTTAACAATAGATTTTTTGCTGAAAAGCATAGAAACCAAGCAGTGTGCCTTATAACTTGAATGCAAGATGATTCTGGAAAGGCTGTATTAAAGAAGGACCCAGACACTGAAACACCTCACAGTATTCAGTCTCATTTGTGGGTTAAATTCTTTCTGTGACCCTGACAAACACAGAATCCTAGAATTTTTGAGTTGTGATTTCTTGCTGCTTATAATTTTGTAAACACTTAAAATTTATATACCAAATTACTTCCTGCTAAAATATCTGGAAACAATCTTTTATGAAAGAGTTAATCAGACTCCAAAAGAGCAAGAATTCTTTCCATATTTATACAGAGGATTATACTCCTTACCACAGCATTACTATTCATTACTACTGGGAGGTCTAATCTGGTGCTAGACCACCCCAGAATATCTTAATGATGAACACAATGAATAAATGCATGATGAGGTCCTGGAGACATATACATGAGTTCTGCTTTAAGAAAAGCTGAACTGCAAATTCATTTAATCTCTATTAAGCTGGACAAAAATTCTAAGCAACTGATCTTCTAAGAGACTCTTTTGAATTGTGTTTGAAAACAATTGAGAGATGCCTCCCACAGATAACAAACCTCAGAAATACCTGAGGATACAGATTCAAAGAAAGTTCTTCCTGGATTCTTGTTGCTCAGTCACTAAGTCACATCCAACTCTTTGTGGCCCCATAACTGTGGCACTCCAGGCTTTTCTATCTTTCACTATCTCCCAGAGTTTGTTCAAATTCATGTCCATAGCCAGTAATGTTATCAAACTATCTCATCCTCTGTCACTGTCTTTTCCTCCTGCCCTCAATCTTTCCCAGCATCAGGGTCCCTTCCAATGAGTCAGCTCTTCACATCAGGTGGCCAGACTATTGGAGCTTCAGCTTCAGCAACAGTCCTTCCAATGAATATTAAGGGTTGATTTCCTTTAGGATTGATTGGTTTGATCTTCTTGAAGTCCAAGGCACTCTCAAGGTTCTTCTTCAACACCACAATTTGAAAGCATCAGTTCTTTGGCACTCAAACTTGTTTATGGCCCAGCTCTTCCTGGACACGTATCTGTCATCCAGAGTGAGATATATGCATGAAGATTACTTTGAGCCAAAAATAACTGAGGATCGACAGATGCAGGAAGAGTTCTCTGCCCTCCCTCATCTGCCCAATGCAGGGCATAAATTTCCCTTCATTAAGATGCTTGTTTACATAAACAGATCTCACTAACATAATTTGTATCCTTCATCAGTTTTCCCATGTATTGCCTGGATACTTCTGTATGATTTATCATCTCTTGAAGCCCCAACCCCCTTCCTTTTGTCAAATGGTGTATAAGCACCTGAATATAGACACTTCTTTGAGTTTCACCTCTTTTCTGTGAGTCCCCAGGCATGTAAATATCCATAATGGTGTGCCTCTTCTCCTGTTAACCTCTTTTCTTAGTTTAATTTGCAGGCTCCCAAGCAATAACTCAAGAGTGTAGAAGAAAAGTTTTTCCTTCCAGACAAGGAACAACCTCTGGAAAAGTGTAGTCTAGGAGGGCTGTCTGCAAGACTCCAGGCCTAGACTGAAATTTACAATGACATGTTCTTAGCATATAATCCATATAACTGATAGAAAGTTTCTAAGAGGACAGGAAAACCAACCAGCATTTTTGAGTGTCCACTTCTTGTCAATCACTGTGTTCCTAAATGTACCAAAGTCTTCAAAGTTGGTATGATTTTACAAAGGAAAGGTCTTACTTTCTTAATTTAAAAATGAGGAGAGTGAAGAGTAGCTGAGTCTGTGAAAATTGCCCAAGGACATGCAGGCTTCCTTTCTGCCTACTTCGTGCTCTTTCTACAGTCCCTCTTGCTGTTGTGACATATGAATGTTGTCTTCAATTATACTATTAAAGCTAAAACCTTCCCAAATCAAGTCATAGTCTGTATAGTCATCTGTTGGTTTGTATTTTGGCACCATGAGTTTTTAATGCAACCAAAAAGCCTTCAGCCTGCTTTCACTTAAAAAGCTGACTCTCCTGTACTGTGAATTTATATATCAGTGCATTCTGTGATTTCATAACTTTCTAGTGAATAATGCATTAAGCTTGTCCGGTCTCCTATGACTGCCAGATGAAACTCACAACGCTGCCTTCATGTTCATTTTTCCTCTGATAATGAGGGGTATCCTATCCTCCACTCTCCCCTCCAGAAAAAATTTCTGGCTGGTGAAATAAAAAAGAACACTCTTAAAAATTCACAGACTATCACACTGCTTGTCACAACCACCAAACACCTGTCTGCTTGTCTATTAACTTTCTGTCACAGAATAACTGTTCTATACATCCAGTTCCTTCTTGACTTATTTTTCCCCTGGGATAATACTTCTTCTTAATAGTTGAAGACATAAGGACATATGAATCTTTGCACTTCTGTGCATCGATTTCTAGGCTAATCAGTCTTATTTCTGGATTTCAGCATGTGGCACCTGCTTCTGTCTCTGAATTCTCTAGAATTATGGGAAACATATTTCTTCAAGAACACAGGACGCATAAAACCACCCTTAAATTTTATCCACAGAGCAAAATTTTATTTTGGTCTAGTTAGAGTTCCTTTGAAGGGTGGTGATAGTTGTCAATGTTGCTGTTGTTTGGTCACTAAGTCTGGTCGACTCTTTGTGACCCCATGGACCATAGCCTGCCAGGCTCCTCTGTCCATGGGATTTTCCAGGCAAGAATACTGGAGTGGGCTGCCGTTTCCTCCTCCAGGGGATCTTCCCAACCTAGGAATTGAACCCACGTCCCCTGCATTACAGGCAGAGGGAACCCATCAAAAGTACTGCGAGTGTTCCCCAACATGTGCAGCAGCCCCAGTGTATGAGATTTTCAGAGGCTGAAAGGACAGACCTATGTGATGGGGATAATTGAGTGAGGTTGTGAGGAAGCAATGGAGAAGACTGTTTCAAGATCTTGGGTAGACTGTCCAGGCAGAAGATAAGAATGGTGCAAAGGTCCTGAGGCCAGAGGACACAGCAGAGAGGCCAGTACGGCTGAGCAGGATGGAAGAGAGAAATGGGAGCAGATGGACAGAGAGGTGGAGGAGGCGCCAGGTTACATAAGTCACTGTAAGGATTTCACCTTTGACTCTGAAGGAGTTGGGAGGAATCTGGGGGTTTTGAGCAGAAGAGTAATATAATGTGACAAATTTTAAAATTAATTTTTATTGGAGGATAGTTGCCTTACAAAGCTGTATTAGTTTCTACTGTAGAGCAAAGTGAATGTGTTTTGAGGCTTCCAGTTGTAAGAGATGTCAAGTGGAAACAAGATCTATTGCAGTGATTCGTGTAAGAAAACCGAATGGCCTGGAGCCATGTGGCAGTCAAGAGGGTGGTGAGTGCCTGTCAGATATGCATGTTCGTGAGACTAAAGCCAACTAATTAGGCTTCAGTGGATGGGCGAAGGACAGGAGAGGAGAGACAGACTTGAGGAAGTAGAGAGGTTACTGGGGTCTGGGTTCTAGTCCTGCTTCTGCTGTTCCAGAAACATATCCATTAGGCAAGTCATTGCATGTCCACATTAGTCAAATGTGGGCTATTTTAGGACTGTTCACAGCGGGTCTAGCGGTTCTGTAAATTTAGCCTTGATTTTTAGCAAGCATTTATATAACCAGCAATAATTAAGTGCTTATTGTGTGACAGGAGCTGTCCATATGCTGCGGCTATAGTATAAAACAAGGCTGGAAAATCCTCAGGAAAGAGCAACTTGATGGAAGAACCAGGAACAGTAAGAGCTGTAAACAGTGACAGGCGAGCTGACCAGGGCAGCAGAGAGTATGGGCCCTCGGAGCATGCATATTAAGGTGCCAGGACCGCTCCATCTTCCCACGCCCTCCAACGCTGCGTACGTGGCTCCGAGAGGTGCTGCAGTTCCAGGTCCTGGGTTGAAGTGTGATGATGTAATGGAAATCACTATTTAAAACAAAGACAGACGGAGACTCTGCAGCTCGTTTTTCACAGGGAGTAAGATGCCTCCTTGCTGTGGAAGTTGCCAAATACAGATCACTGACCCTGTCAATTCTGCCATATCAAGAAAAGCATATTCAAACTGAAGTTGGGAGCTAATTTATACGTTTGGGATGAAGAAAATATCTTCATAGGAGCTGGAATAATTCCTCAGTAAGATAACTTCACTGAACACCTTTCAGTGGATGACGTGAAGACCAGAGAGCTTCCTGATGGTCCATCAGACTTTGCTACCACAGAACTAGCTTCAGGCTAGTTAATTAGTGAGTAATATTTGGAGAAAGCTAGACACAAGTACCACGTGGTGCAACTGCTGTCTCCCCTTAGACAATCACAACTGCTCTCATGAACCAGCATCAGAGGGACCTTTGAAGGGAACGTTGGATCAGAAAAAGGGGGAAAAGCAACTTCATAATGGACTCAACCTTGGGGTGGAGGGCAAATGCTCTCCAATACTGCATTGGCGCTATTGCCTCCATCCTCACGTCATCACTGTTGTCTTGTTTCTTAACGGCAGCTTTGAACTGGCTCTGCTTTCTGATAGCTCAGCTGGAGTCCCTCACCCCAGTGCCCTGCTGGTCACTGGACAGCTCAGAAGGCAGGATGTCAGGGTAAAGAGGGCTCTCTGCCCCAAGAAAGCCCAAACCTCTGAGATGGGGCAGGTTTTATTTACTGACCACATCAGGCAACTGCACCTCCATATGTCCTCGCCTGCTCTGTGGGGAGATGCAGTGGGTGTTCTCTAACTGCTGCTAGAATCGATATGCATGAAAGAAAAAGAGCCAGAGAGATGGATTTGCAGATGGTGAACATGTCTGCTTCTGCATCAGGTCGGGTCTGTTTGGCACCAAATGATAGCCTGACATTTTTACGCTGTGGTCACTCGAGCTCATGGGCACACCTGAAAGAACCAGGGGAGGCGCGAGGTCAGAAAAACAGAAACAAAAGGGCAGAAAAATGAAACAATCTAAGGAACCAATAACTAGAACATCCAGAGACAAAACGATTCTTACCAAGATGGGGAAATCATGTTAAACTGGAAGTTTTTTCTTTCTGCCCTGCCCTGACTGGAGTTTCCTCTGTGTGCCTGCACACACACACCCCTCAGTGAAACAACATGCCAGGTCCACCCCATTCAGTTGTCTGCAGCACTCCTAGGTTTTAAACAAGGGCACTTGCATATCTAGTTACTCAGAAATGCTGATTTGCATAATCAAGCTCCCTCATGCACAGAGAACCTGAGAAAAGATGATTTATCTCTCACTATCTTCTTTGCCTATATGTGGTTTATAGAATATCAAGAAAATAAATATTTGAGATGGGTGGTTAGGAGTACATCACTGCTTACCCAGATTACTATTTTCTCAATATTATGAAAGCCTCAGGGGCTTATGTCAAGTAGAAATATGTATCATTAATTTTTCATGGTTAAAATTCTCTGTTGATCTCTGTGAAGATTTTCCTGGTGTTAAACACTGACAGAAATAATCTCATATGCCTTGGGTATTTACGTAGCTGCCCAAAATGCAGTTTGGGGGACTTTTAAAAACTTACATTCATGTTGGAAATCATTCCTCTTTTTGGCTGTGTGTCCCAGGATATTTTGTTTCCCCTGACACAGAAGTGATCTTACTTGTGCTTTGCTATAGGGTAGTGTTACCTCACTACCCATGAAACAAAGTCTGGATGTGTGCAAACAAATGACATTAGCTTTTCCTAATATTTTTAAACTTACTCTTCAATGTATTATATACTATGACCCAGGGTTCTCTACTTTTTAAGCAACATAACTGCTTCTCAAGATTCTCTCTCCTAGCACATATCTATTTGGGTACTTAATTCTCAAGGTGTTCTAACAGGCATTTATCTGAGCTAAACATTATTTCATTCTTCCTGTAAACACATATAAATTCCCCAAAGTCCGCTTTGCTATTGAGGTCTCAGACAAGAAGGTGAAGCCTCCCAGCTGTGATATTATGTAAAAACAACCACTAGGGCTTTTCCTCTTCTCTCCAAATGTGGATATGTTGTTGTTCAGTAGCAAAGTCGTGTCTGATTCTTTGTGACCACATGGACTAGAGCTCGCCAGGCTTCTCTATCTTTCACTTTTTCTCAGATTTTTCTCACACTCATGTCCATTGAGTTGATGATGCCATCCAACCATCTCATCTTCTGTTGCCCTCTTCTCCTCTTGTCCTTAATATTTCCCAGGAACGGGGTCTTTTCTAATGAGTCAGCTCTTCACATCATGTGGCCAAAGTACTGGAGCTTCAGCATCAGTCAATGAATATTCATTTCATTCATTTTGGGTACAATAGGTAAGAAGGTCATAAGTCATTCCTCTTCTCACAACCAGAAATAAATGAACTGAAAGCCATCAGGTCTTCTTAGATGCATCACAGAGTTGAGAATACAAAGCAGGCCGCTGTGTCCCAAATGTGAGAGACAGGTGATGAGAGAGAATTGTCACACATTGGAGTAGAAGCCCACCCTGGAGCCAGTTCCAGGGTGTGGAAACTTACACCATTGACGAACTGCCGTAGCTTCATTGTAGACAAGCTTGGGAGTTAAAAAGTCCTTTGTGTCCTGTCTTGCGAAGAGACACCACATGTCTCTGGATTTTATCCCCAGGAGTACTGCAAGGTTCCGATGAAGATTAAAGATAAATCCCTTCTGCTTTTGATGAGCAGCAGGAGTGGGGTGGCCATTCTGAAATATGACAAGAGCATTTTGTTTTTCTCAACAAGGCCTGACCTCAAACAAAACTATTTCACCAGATCCTAACCAATTGGGACTTCACTAGAGTCAACTAAACTGGGGAATAAATATCCAACTTGAACCCACTCTAGCCTTTGACACAGGAAGGGGGAACACCCAGGAGGTCCTCAGGGTGAAGAGAGGAGAGAAATCCCCCTGTGATTCCTGACAAGGGGAGAAGAAGCTGTTGTTGCTGCTTAGTCATTTAGTCATGTCCAACACTTTGTGACCCCATGGACTATAGCCCGCCAGGCTCCTCTGTCCATGGGATTCTCCAGGCAAGAACACTGGAGTGGGTTGCCATTTCTTTCTCCAGGGAATCTTCCCAACCCAGGGACTGGACCTGTGTTTCCTGCATTAACAGGTGGCTTTTTTACCACCGAGCCACCAGGGAAGTTCTCTTATATTCTTAGAGAATTGCAAATTCAAACAGTGAAATACCACTGCATGCCTATTAGAATGGCTAAAAGCCAAAAAACAAAACAAAACTAAAAAACCTGACGACCAAAGCTGGTAAGGAAGTGAAACAACAGAAACCCTTATTTGTTCCCAGCGAATGCAAAGTGACTTTGGAAGGCCTTTGCTATTTCTCATAAAAGTCAGGGAGCTCTCACTACATGAGTCAGCAGTCACACTCCTTGGTATTGATTCAAAGGAGCCACAAACTTCTGTCCACACAAAAACCTGCACTTCAACGTTTACTGTGGTTTCATTAATGATTGTTCAAAACTGAAAGTAACCAATATGCCCTTCAGCAGGAAAAGGGATGAACAAAGTGTGGTACATCATATAATGGAATATACTTCAGCAATGAGAAGAAGCTATTAAAACAGGAAAAGACACAAAGAACCTTAAATGCATATTTCTTAGTGAAAGAAGCTAGTCTGAAAAAGCTATTGTGCTTGATTCTAAGTATATGACACTCTGGAATGGACAAAGCTATGGAAACAGTGAAATGTTCAGTGGTTGCCGGGGTTTGGGGAAGGAGGGGAGGAGAGGGTATATAGATAGAGAACAGAGTGTGTTTAGGATGGTGAAACTGTTCTGTATGATCTTGTAATGGCAGATACCTGGCATCATGCATTCATCAAAACCCACAGATTGGTCAACACAGAGTGAACCCTGGTATAAACTCTAGACTTTGGTTAATAATAATGTATCAGTGTTTATTTATCAGTCACAACAAACGCACCCACTAATGGAAGATATTACAAATAAAGGAATTGTATGCAGGTACAGGAGTACAAATGAAAATGATTTTTACTTTCATAAATAAAAGAAATGCTACCACAGGTTTGTCCTAGCCTGAATGACTATGAAAGCATTACATAACTTATAGGTCTTTGCTTACTGATTATGAAAACTCCTGTGTCCGTTTGAAGATTATAAACTGTTGTTATTGGGTTTTGTTTTATGAAAATGCTAAATGGTGATGATATTTTCTCTTTAAAAAGGAGGTCATATTTTAAAAAATTGCTCTAAAGGTATATGAATTATGACATATGTTTTTGCCTAGGATATCAAAGAATATTGGGCTACTTTGGTGGCTCAGACAGTAAATAATCTGCCTGCAATGCAGGAGACCTGGGTTTGATCCTTGGGTCAGGAAGATCCCCTGGAGGAGGAAATGACAACCCACTCTAGTATTCTTGCCTGGAGAATCCCATGGACAGAGGAGCCTGGCAGGCTATAGTCCATGGGGTCACAGTCGGACTTGACTGAGCCACTGAATAACAAGAAAGCAGGTAAAAACCTTTCATTTCAGGAAAATTTACTCATTAATTCTCTCTTTGCTTCCTTTCTTCTGTTCACTCTTGCATCTTTTCCTTTATTAGGAAAAATACGTCTCTTTGCTTATGTCTTCCAGTCCTGGGTACATAGCATATTTGTTGTATGAATAAAAAAGGAATATTCCCATCCTTGATGACAGAATCTTCTAAAAATCTCTTACATATACAAAGAAATTTGAAGCTTAGTCTAAAGGCGAACATAGCTTGCTCCTTGGAAGGAAAGCTATGACAAACCTAGATAGCATATTAAAAAGCAGACATATCACTTTGTTGACAAAGGTCTGTCTAGTCAAAGCTATGGTTTTTCCAGTAGTCATGTGTGGATGTGAGAGTTGGACCATAAAGAAGGTTGAGCACCAAAGAACTGATGCTTTAGAGCAGTGGTGCTGGAGAAGACTTGAGAGTCCCTTGGACAGCAAGGAGATCAAACCAATCAATCCTAAAGGAAATCAACCCTGAATATTCACTGGAAGGACTGAGGCTGAAGCTGAAGCTCCAGTACTTTGGGTACCTGATGTGAAGAACCAATTCATTGGAAAAGACCCTGATGCTGGGAAAGATTGAGGCAGGAGGAGAAGAGGGTGACAGAAGATGAGATGGTTGGATGGCATCACTGACTCAATGGACATGAGTTTAAGCAGGCTCTGGGAAATAGTGAAGGATAGGGAAGCCTGGCATGCTGCAGTTCATGGGGTTGCAAAGACAGATACAACTGAGCAACTGAACAATAATAACAATAAAACATAGCTAATAAAAATAATATCTGCCAGCTCAGAAATATTATTAAATTAAAAATAAGCTGAGACTGAGGTTTCCTAATGAGTTACGTAGTTTTCATTACATTTTGCAATTTCTGTTTTTCAACTGCTTGAGCTCTTTCACTGAGTAGTTCTAGTTATTTTAAGTTTGTTGCAGATTGTTCTTTAGAGAGTTTTTAGTTAGTTTTAATTTGGAAAAAGAACATTTTGGCATTCTGTGATTAAAACTGTCAAAATAATATGCATAAAGAATACACTTCATTTGTACTCACATGGAAATTTATGGTTACACTCACCTAATCTGTAAACAGTTTTCTCCCAGGTCACCTTCTAATTATTTTGCACAGAGTTTTATTCATAGTGGTAATGATTATAACAGGTCACTTGCAAGTCTATTTGGCATTTTTACTGCATGTTTTGCAGTAGACTTTCCTTCCAATTATATTAATTTATTTGGAGTAACAAAAGTGTGTTGACAACTCTACCATCTTATAACTGTGTATTAGCTAGGAGGTTATTATGTCATGTACATTATGAAAAATAATAACCTAAGAATGTCTTCACTTAGGAATTATTGCTAAAGATCAACACTTTTGACAAAGGGGAACCTGGGTGAGGAGATGAAACTTTTCTCTTCCTGCTACATTGACTTTCCTGCAGTGCTGAAGTTCATAAGTTGTCTTACCAGCTTGTCCCATGAGATTGCATGCATGTGCTCTGTCTCTCAGTTGTGTCCAACTCTTTGCGACCCCATGGACTGTAGCTCAACAGGCTTCTCTGTCCATGGGATTTCCCAGCAAGAATACTGAAGTGGGTAGCTATTTCCTTTTCCAGGGAATCTTTCTGACCCAGGGATGGAAGCGGGTCTCCCACACTGCAGGCAAATAGATTCTTTATGGTCTGAACTACAAGGGAAGCCTATAATACATTAATGTGATGGCAGATTATTTTTATGTCAACTTGACTGGGGCACAGAGAGTGCCCAGATATTTGGGATACTTTGGTTCTTCCTGAATCTTGAGTCTACCATCATTTGGGCTGGAAATATACTATCAGCTCTGCACAAGCTGTCATGCTGGTCCACTCCATTGGTGATTGTCCTAATTGGAACTAGTGAGCAAGAAGTGGCAACCCATCCAGACTTATAGGAAG
Source organism: Dama dama (assembly GCF_033118175.1). Lineage (NCBI taxonomy): Eukaryota > Metazoa > Chordata > Mammalia > Artiodactyla > Cervidae > Dama > Dama dama. The sequence goes on along the minus strand of NC_083691.1, from coordinate 59,543,875 downwards.
ACAATTGCACGTCGGAGGGTGGAAAATACATCCAACAGAAATTCAAGGGCCTTTTCCTCCAGTGAAATGCCTAGGGTCCAGTGTGTGGGGGCCATATCGAGGAACCCCTGGTAAGGTGAAGCATCAGGGGCTGCATCCGGGCCTTCTGCAACCCCCAAAAGAAGGACAAAGCCTAGTGGCCTATTTGGATCTTAGAGGCAAAATATTCCTTGTTTGGCTCTGGGAGAGGATTCTCTTCCAAACTCACGCAAGCTGGACTTATGGTGGCAGGATTCAGCTCCTTGCAGCTCTAGGTCTCAGGTCCCTGTGTCCTCGCTGGCTGTTGGGTGGGCATTGTTCTCTGTTTAGGGTGTATGTGGTCCTCCTCCTCCATCTTCCCAGTGTGATGGATCAGGTTGTTCTCACCATTAGAAGTTCTCTCACTTCCCCTTCTGCTTCCTCCACCACCTGCATCTCTCTTTTGCCACAGTTCTCAGACAGTCTCTTCTGCTGCCTCTTGTAATATCCATGATTTAGGTGATGACGTCAGGCTCATGTGAATGACCCAGGAATCTTCCTTCTTTAAGGCTGTTTATCTAGAAGCTTTGTTATACACACAAAGTCCCCCTTGGGCAGCACCCCCTTGGGTTATTCAATTGGATTGAATAACCAAGCGTGGGAAGGCAGGCTCCAGGGGACCTTTGCATTCTACCCACCCTGGGGAACTCTTGCCTCCCCACCTCTCTAGCCTCTGGGGAAGGCTCAGAGTTTAGCAAATATTCTGTGAACTAAATGAGACAAGATTTTTGAGGTTGTTCAAGTTTCCTTTTATTTCTTCCAGTCTCATCTGGAGGATTCAAGTTTTGTTTCCTCCCCCATCACCCCATCTGGGGCTTCTGGGAACCTGCCTGGTTCACAGGGCTCCTGGCCACGACAGGCAAGTGGGCCCAGGAGGTGGGGGGTGGGATGGGGAGGACCGGCGGCCCTTCCATCACAGCTCCCCTGGGGAGACCTCTCCTGTATGGAATTAGATAGGACACTGGAAGATGAACTCCGCAGGTCGGTAGGTGCCCAATATGCTACAGGAAATCAGTGGAGAAATAACTCCAGAAAGAATGAAGAGATGGAACCAAAGCAAAAACAACACCCAGTTGTGGATGTGACTGGTGATAGAAGCAAGGTTTGAGGCTGTAAAGAGCAATATTGCATAGGAACCTGGAATGTTAGGTCCCTGATCAAGGCAAATTGGAAGTGGTCAAACAGGAGATGGCAAGAGTGAACGTTGACTTTTTAGGAATCAACAAACTAAAATGGACTGGAAAGGGTGAATTTAACTCAGATGACCATTATATCTGCTACTGTGGGCAAGAATCCCTGAGAAGAAATGGAGTAGCCATCATAATCAACAAAAGACTCTGAAATGCAGTATTTGGATGCAATCTCAAAAATGACAGAATGATCTCTGCTCCTTTCCAAGGCAAACCATTCAATATCACAATAATTCAAGCCTATGCCCTGACCAGTAATGCTGAAGAAGACGAAGTTGAATGGTTCTATGAAGACCTACAAGATGTTTTAGAACTAACACCCCCAAAAGATATCCTTTTCATTAAAGGGGACTGGAATACAAAAGCAGGAAGTCAAGAAACACCTGGAATAACAGGCAAACTTGGCCTTGGAGTACAGAATGAAGCAAGACAAAGGCTAATAGAGTTTTGCCAAGAGAACGCACTGGTCATAGCAAACACCCTCTTCCAACAACACAAGAGAAGACTCTACACATGGACATCACCAGATGGTCAACAGCAAAATCAGATTGATCATATTCTTTGCAGCCAAAGGTGGAGAAGCTCTATACAGTCAGCAAAAACAAGACTGGGAGCTGACTGTGGCGCAGATCATGAACTCCTTATTGCCAAATTCAGACTTAAATTGAAGAAAGTAGGGAAAACCACTAGACCATTTGGGTATACCTAGATCAAATCCCTTATGACTATACTGTGGAAGTAACAAATAGAGTCAAGGGATTAGATCTGACAGAGTGCTTGAAGAAATATGAACGGGAATTCATGACATTGTACAGGAGACAGGGATCAAGACCATCCCTAAGAAAAAGAAATGCAAAAAAGCAAAATGGCTATCTGAGAAGGCCTTACAAATAGCTGTGAAAGAAGAGAAGCAAAAAGCAAAGGAGAAAAGGAAAGACATTCCCATTTGAATACAGAGTTCCAAAGAATGGCAAGGAGAGCTAAGAAAGCCTTCCTCAGTGATCAATGCAAAGAAATAGAGGAAAACAGCAGAATGGGAAAGATTAGAGATCTTTTCAAGAAAATTAGAAATACCAAGGGAATTTTTCATGCAAAGATGGGCTCAATAAAGGACAGAAATTGTATGACCTAACAGAAGCAGAGATATTAAGAAGAGGTGCCAAGAATATACAGAAGAACAGTACAGAAAAGATCTTCAAGACCCAGATAATCCCAGTGGTGGGATCACTCACTTAGAGCCAGACATCCTGGAATGTGAAGTCAAGTGGGCCTTAGGAAGCATCACTACGATCAAAGCTAGTGGAGGTGATGGAATTCCAGTTGAGCTATTTCAAATCCTAAAAGATGATGCTGTGAGAGTGCTGCACTCAATATGCCAGCAAATTTGGAAAACTCAGCAGTGGCCACAGGACTGGAAAAGGTCAGTTTTCATTCCAATCCCAAAGGAAGGCAATGCCAAAGAATGCTCAAACGACCACACAATTGCACTCATCTCACATGCTAGTAAAGTAATGCTCAGAATTCTCCAAGCCTGGCTTCAACAATATGTGAACCATGAACTTCCAGATATTCAAGCTGGTTTTAGAAAATGCAGAGGAACCAGAGATCAAATTGCCAACATCTGCTGGATCATAGAAAAAACAAGAGAGTTACAGAAAAAAAACATCTACTTCTGCTTTATTGACTATGCCAAAGCCTTTGACGGGGTGGATCACAATAAACTGTGGAAATTCCGAAAGAGATGGGAATACCAGACCACCTAACCTGTCTCCTGAGAAATTGTATGCATGTCAAGAAGCAATAGTTAGAACTGTACATGGAACAACGGACTGGTTCCAAATAGGGAAAGGAGTACGTCAAGGCTGTATATTGTCACCCTGCTTATTTAACTTATAGGCAGAGTACATCATGAGAAACACTGGGCTGAATGAAGCACAAGCTAGCATCAAGATTGGAGAAATATCAGTAATCTCAGATATGCAGATGACACCACCCTTATGGCAGAAAGTGAAGAAGAACTAAAGAGCCTCTTGATGAAAGTGAAAAAGGAGAATGAAAAAGTTGGCTTAAAGCTCAGCATTCAGAACACTAAGATCATGGCATCTGGTCCCATCACTTCATGGCAAATAGATGGGAAAACAGTGGAAACAGTGGCTGACTGTTTTTTTGGGCTCCAAAATCACTGCAGATGGTGATTGCAGTCATGAAATTAAAAAAACGCTTACTTGGAAGGAAAGTTATGACCAACCTAGACGGCATATTAAAAAATAGAGACATTATATCGCCAATAAGGGTCCATCTAGTCAAGGCTATCGTTTTTCCAGCAGTCAAGTATGGATGTGAGAGTTGGACTATTAAGAAAGCTGAGAGCCAAAGATTGATGCTTTTGAACTGTGGTGTTGGAGAAGACTCTTGAGAGTCCCTTTGTCCTGCAAGGAGATCCAACCAGTCCATCCTAAAGGAAATTAGTCCTGAGTGTTCATTGGAAGGACTGATGTTGAAGTTGAAACTCCAATACTTTGGCCACCTAATGCAAAGAGCTGACTCATTTGAAAAGACCCTGATGCTGGGAAAGATTGAAGACAGGAGGACAAGGGGACGACAGAGGATGAGATGTTTGGATGTCGTCACCGACTCAGTGGGCATGAATTTGGGTAAACTCTGGGATTTGGTGATGGACAGGAAGACCTGGCATGCTGCAGTCCATGGGGTTGCAAAGAGTTGGACATGACTGAGCGAATGAGCTGAACTGAACTGAGTTTTCTTCAATTCCATCACTATCAGAAGCCTTTTAAATGAGACAATTTCTGTAAACTATCTGTTTCTTTCCCCCAAAGCTTGCAAAGGTGACTTTGTCTCCTACAATCCACCTATACCACCCAGAAATAGATCCTGTACACTTTTTCTTGAGCTTTAACTAGAGCAGATATCTGACTGCTGACTAGTCACATCACCTCAGGGCCCTGTTAGCCTAGTTCTGAAAGTTTTCCTCTAAATATAACTTTCTTTTACATATTAAGGGTTACTATTAATAATCTATGTCTTCATTACCAAAATTACTAATTAGGTTTAGTCTCACAGATTCTTCTTTTTCCCTCCCTCTCCTGCTTTCTGTTGCTTCCATGCCAGTTTGGGCTGTTAATCATGGAAAACACATATGAAATAACTTCCTAAAAATCCTTGTAGCTGCTAACTTATGTCCCTTGTTATCATCAGTTTTCAAACACAGCTTTGCGTTTGAAAATGAAAGTGTAAGTCTCTCAGTCATGTCCGACTCTTTGCGACCCTATGGACTTTACAGTGCATGGAATTCTCCAGGCCAGAACACTGGTGTGGGTAGCCTTTCCCTTCTCCAGGGATCTTCGCAACCCAGGGATCAAACCCAGGTCTCCTGCATTGCAGGCAGATTCTTTACCAGCTGAGCCACAAGGGAAATCCAAGAACATTTGGGTGGGTAGCCTATCTCTCCTCCAGGGGATCTTCCTGTCCCAAGGATTGAACAGGGATCTCCTGCATTGCACGGGGATTTTTACCAACTAAGCTATGAGGTATAGTTCAGCTAAAGACACAAAGATTCATTAGGACACATTGAAGAAAAGACTTCCAGCAGAAAGAAAAGGTGTTGAATGTCATATATTTTTCAAGATTTCAAGAAATGGTTTTGGAAGCTGTTGTCCTTCTGAATGTAAACTTTGGGGACCAGTTGTAATGATGAGAAATAAAATTTATGCTAATCTTCCTTATTACCATCATCAGAGCTCTGCAGAGAAAGGAAATCTCCCCAAGAAGACTTCACAAACAGCTAATCCTGCCACCAGGTGATGCTTTGCCCTCCCTGTTACCGGAACTGTTCACTGAAGGTCAAACTGTACACATCACATGTGCGGCTTTGATTAGAGAGTGATATCAGTTAATCTCTAGGAATCCTTTCAATGTAATATTTTAATCTCTAGAAATATTTTCAATATAATATTTTATGACTTATTTAGGCACATGCATGCTGAGGTACTTCAGTCGTGTCTGACTCTGCGACCCCATGGACTGTAGCCCACCAGATTTCTCTGTCCATGGGTTTCTTCAGGCAAGAATATTGGAGTGGGTTGCCATTTCCTTCTCCAGGGGATCTCCCCGACTTAGGGATGGAACCCGAATCTCACACATTGCAGATTCTTTACCATCTGAGCCACCAGGGAAGCCTCTAGAGTAGTGCTGAAAACAGACAGGGTTTGGACCAGTTGTGGGTGAGAAAGAAAGAAGCAGGAAGAAATAGAAGACTCCAAAAATGCAGAGATTTGTTGACTATATGATACTTACATTTATAAATATATATTTAATGTGTACTTTAAATACACAAATATGTGTGAATGCATGAACATGTGTGTGTGCAAGTATATAAACATGTATATATGTAACTGCACATATGTTCATACCTCATAGTTTTATATGTAAAAGAGCTCAGTTTTTTTTTTTTTTTGATGTGGACCATTTTTAAAGTCTTTATTGAATTTGTTACAATGTTGCTTCTGTTTTATGTTTTTGTTTTTTGACTGTGAAGCATGTGGGATCCCAGCTCCCTGACCAGGGATTGAGCCTGCATCCCCTGCATTGGAAGAAGTCTTAACCACTGGACCACCAGGGAAGTCCCAAGCTTGGGGTTTATACATTATTATGTAACCTGCTTTTCCCACTCAATACACAGTGTTCCCACGTCATTACATATTTTATCATAACCTGATTTTAGTAGCCATGAAATACTTTATTGAATTTGCCCTAATATATTAGATAATCATCCCTTAATTGAACATTTGGTTTAGGTCTAATTTTTACTTTTTAAGGAAAAGTAAAAATTGATGGACTTTGTAGAGATCTCTATCCATCCAGAAAGTTTGCTATTATAGTACAGAGTATCGTGCTCAAACTACATTGCCCAAGTGGATTATAGTGGAATGTTTTTCACACCTCATTAGTAATTTTTTAAACAGATTATTTGAAAACTGAATAATTCTTTTGAATAAAGCGTGAATGGCAGGCCCTGCAAGATCTACTTCCCTTGAGACACAGCAGATTGTATACACAGTTGAGAGATTAGAGAACCATAAGGGACCATGCCACATGACAAGGCAATAGCCTTGGGTTCCCTAGAGAGTAAGAGACACTCAGAGATGAAAAGTCTATGCTGTTATTTGACTGACTTCGAATTTACAAAGCAGTTGCTCCAGGAAATTTCTAAACATAAATTGATTTTTACCTCAGTTTCATGAAACTATTATCACCAGTGAAGACAGAATTTCCTGCATGACTTTTCCCCTGGTTTAGCATCACATGGAAGTTACGACGAGTAAAAAACTAGAACTGTTACTTTTTTCATTTGATGCTTCAGTGGTGTCTGCCTAAAGTTCAGCAAGTTTACTATTCCATGGATTTGATCACAGAACCCTCCCTAAGACTGATGAGTAGAGCTAAAACTTTTCTAAGGAAATCAAGCATTGAGACATGTCGACATAACTACAGTGCAGAAACTCATCATCCTACCGCACATTTCCTAAAACCAGACCGCTTCCCTAGAGTCTCCACCCATCTCAACAAACTCCCTAAATAATTGAGGTAACTATAATCTAAATACACACACGGAGCTCAGGTCAAGTTGTGGAGCTTACAAATTGTCCTTCTTAAGCTTCGACTATAAAGAAGGCTGCTGCTGCTGCTGCCAAGTCACTTCAGTGGTGTTCAACTCTGTGACCCCATAAACGCAGCCCACCAGGCTCCCCCATCCCTGGGATTCTCCAGGCAAGAACACTGGAGTGGGTTGCCATTTCCTTCTCCAATGCATGAAAGTGAAAAGTGAAAGTGAAGTCGCTCAGTCGTGTCCGATTCTTAGCGACCCCATGGACTGCAGCCTACCAGGCTCCTCCCTCCATGGGATTTTCCAGGCAAGAGTACTGGACTGGGGTGCCATCGCCTTCTCCAAAGAGGGCTGAGCACCGAAGAATTGATGCTTTTGAACTGGGGTGCTGAGGAAGACTCTTGAGAGTCTCTTGGACAGCAAGGAGGTCAAACTGGTCAATCCTAAAGGAAGTCAAACCCTAATACTTGTTGGAAGGTACTGACTTCTCATACCCTCACATGGCAGAGAGCAGAGAGAGGGGTCCCCAGTATGCTTTTTAAAATAAAGGCAGTAGTTCTATTGATAAGAGTTCCATCCTCATGACCTAATTACCTCTCAAAGACCTCACCTCCAAACACCACCATGGGGATTAGGCTTCAAAATATTAACTTTTCAGGGAAGAAACTTCAGTCCTTATCAAGTCTTAACAACAAAATTGGTGATCTACCTATTGACAGCCTATGGACAGCCACCCTCTGCTAGGTAAATGAGTTAAGATTTAGGGAGGAACTTGTGTTTCAATAGAAAGCTATGTAGGTTATCTCATTTTAGCCTTTTATTGCCTTTGAACTATGTTACAACTCTGTTTGTTGTAGAGGACCAATAGCAGTGCAAACTCTAGTCCATAAACATACAAATTCATCCTCCTTTCCTACCCCATCATAAAAAGGCTCATTTTGTACCTACTAAATTTATTTCAACATTCCTTTACTGTTTCCCCTTATTCCTATGATCCTTTGAACTGGATGCAATAGTTTATCAATCCCCTCATTACTGAATTAAATAAAATGTGTAATATGTGTTCATTTTACATGGATCATGACTTTACTTCCTTTTGAAAATTATCCTTTAATGGAATATAATCTAACCTGTGTGTCTTCAAAAGAAAATTTTAAAATCTTCTTTCTGACTCGTGAATTCTCTCACTCCCTGTCACCACTATATAATTTCTGTGTCTAAATGCAGCCTTAGTTTGCACTCAGTTCTAGCTCTTGGATTGCACTGTCTCTCTTTTTTTGTCAAAGTCCGTTTGTCGACTTTGTGGAATTATTTTTTCCTGCTTAGAGAGGAGAACTTTTAAAATTCATTTTGGAGTAAACTGTTGGACTTTGTTATGTTCTATTTAGTCATATGTAAATAGATTTAATTAGTCATGTTTTGCATATTTAAAACTTCACATTGTTCTTTGAGATAAGAGTCACATAAGCTATTTGAGAACCCTGAAGAGCGGTTTGAGCGACAGCTTGCTGCCCAACTAGCAATGAGAACAGGAAGGGAGATGATAGAACAGTGAGAACATGGGCAAAATTAAGAGTTTGATTTAAGGAAATATCTTATAACTTGTCTTTCTTAACAGGCTGGTGATGACTTAAACTGATTTCCCGCAAAGGCTGACTAACCAACTGAAACAGAATGAAAACTGCACAAAGTGTCCTTTCTATAGAAGGGCTAAAGGTAGCTGAGAAGGAAGTCCATACACTCCTGCCCCGCTCACATACCCATCACATTTATATCTGTTAATTGTCTGGGAAGAGCCTCTAAGTGTTTTAGCAAGAACTACAGGCTTTTTTTTTTTTTTCCTGGCCAATTCCTGCTGCTTTTAAGTGGGTGTCAGTGCCTACCCCCCACCCCATCTGCTTCTTCTCAGTTGTGCAGGCTGTCCCCACCTTGTCCACACTCTATCACTGCTTCAACGAAAGAAGTTACCCAGGATTTTTTTAAAAAGTGATGTTATAGAAAAGTTTCTTAATGAAGCAAGCACTCTAACTGAAATAGACTTTAATACCTTGAGGCTTGGAGCTGAGAAGGAATGGTGAGATGTATTTTCATGGCTGGTTGGTTCTTTTTTTTTTTTTTTTGTTGTCACATGTGCCAGTGGGAAATGTAAAGTGTTCCTCTGGATGTAAAAGCCTAGAGCATAAGAAGCTGTTCTTACCTTTTATGCAAGTCATTTCCTTTTCTGAGAAGTCCATAAAATCAGGTTGATAATTCACTACATGCTCTGTTTAAATTGAAATCTTCTGCTTTAAAGAACATCATGTCCTGGAGACTAGTCTTATTCTCTCTGAGTCAAAGGACAACTCCTCTTTTATCTCTGATATTTGTTAAATAACAGAAATTCAACTGGGTAAATTTTAAAGATCTAATTGGCTTTATGGGCTTCCCAGGGGGTACTAGTGGCAAAGAACACACCTGCCAATGCAGGAGACATAGGAGACTAGCATTTGATCCCTGGGTCAGGAAGATGCCCTGGAGGAGGGCATGGCAACACATTCGGGTATTCTTGCCTGGAGAATCCCGTGGACAGAGGAGCCTGGAGGGCCACACAGGGTATGAGTAACAAAGAGTCAGACACGACTGAAGCGATTTTTAACTTTATGGAACAATTCATCCCATGGAGCAAGCAAGAGGTGCTCATAGAGCCAAAGGAGGTGGAGGCTTGTGTAGAGAGGAGGAGGGTAAAAGAGAAAAGGGCTACCACCTCCTCCTCTGGGGCTGGAGGGCCCGCATGGCCCATCACTTCACTGGTGCTGACTAGAAACTTCCAGACTGATAGCTAAGACTACATTCCTGTGACTCCCATGGTGATCCAGTGGTTAAGACTTCACCTTCCAATGCAAGGGGTGCAGGTTCCATCCCTGGTTGGGGAGTTAAGGTCCCATATGCCTCAGGGCCAAAAAAAAAAAAAAAAAAAAAAAAAAATCCCAAACATAAAACAGAAACAATATTATAAGAAATTCAATAAAGACTTAAAAAATGGTCCACATCAAAGAAAATTAAAAAAAAAAAAAAAAAAAAAAAACACAACATGCAACACATTGAGCTTTGGTCAAAAAGATTGGGCTTTAGTCATAGTTATGGCCTTCCTAGGTGGCACAGTGGTAAAGAATCTGCCTGCCAATGTAGGAGATGTGGGTTTGATCCCTGGGTCAGGAAGATCCCCTGGAGGAGGAAATGGCAACCCACTCCAGTATTCTTGCCTGGAGAATCCCATGGACAAAGGAGCCTGGAGGGCTACAATCCATGGGGTTACATAGGGTAGGACAGGTCTGAGTATGCATGCTAATAGTTTATCACATTTACTCTTCCTTTTTTGTTTTGCATCTGAATACAACATCACGGGAGGATAAAAAGCGACCACTTTTCACTGCAGTTCACTGGCTGTCCTCTGTGTACAACAGTAGAGCTGAGACCTTTGCTTCTATTGTTTCCCAAAGAAGAAGTATCTTTTCCTTTATCCCTGGAGCGTGTAGACTGAGTTAGCCATTTGCTCTAGGGAATGGGAAAGAAGACTGTTTCAGCATGAGCCATTTCTCCTGTCTTACTCTCAGCCCCTCAGTGTTAGTTGTAAAGAGGGATGCACCCAGTGGACTCTGACACCATGTCCTAATTGCTGTCGCTTGTGGATGTCAGCTGTGTGTGTCTCTAAGCAGTTCTGTGTTCAGAGACTGGAATTTGCCTCTTGAAATTGGCCACAGTGGAAGTATTTACACCACTGACACTGACAAACACTGCACATCACAGATTTCCCTCCCTGCAGTGGCTTACCAGCACGCTGTGGGCTGCAACCAGCTCTCGCTGTAATTCAAGACCATCTCAGGTGGAAATAATCTATTTCACGAAAATAGGTTTCTATGTTGGTGGTGTTCAGTCGCTCAGTCATGTCTGACTCTTTGTGACCCCATGGACTGTAGACCGCCAGGTTCCTCTGTCCATGGAATTTCCCAGGCAAGAAGACTGGAGTGGGTTGTCAATACCTCCTCCAGGGGATCTTCCTGACTGGGGGATCAAACCCGGGTCTCCTGCATTGGCAGGCAGATTCTTTACCACTGAGCCACCAGGGAAGTGATTTCTTTTGACCCTTCCCAATTTTAGTCAGTTGGCTGTCTTTTCTTTTTCCTTTAATCTCCAATAATCTTGTTTTCTCAGATTTTAGCCATTTGTTTCCATTTCGATGAAAGTTAAAAACAAGCTTTCACACAAGTGAGAAACCAAGATGTTGTTCTCAGAAGCTGGGAATTTTTAATTTTTCCATATGAAAATTGATTATGAGTGTGTTTTCACCATTACAAACTTATGATCTTGCCTTTGTATAAGGCCAAGGACATTGGTTCTTTGACAACCTTAAAGCAACCAGCTTGGAACAATATGAAACTATTCATCATTCTTAGCTACTTCTACCCCAGTTGCATGAGTTGTTATTATATCTATGGCTGTGTTAGGGAATACAGACACACACACTTGTTATTTTTGTGTGTGTAGAGAGAGATTTTAAGAACTGACTTATGCAATTGTGAGGGCTAATCAACCCCAAATCTAAAAAAGACCTTCCCAGGAATTTCTAAACTGGTGTTTGACTACATACCTGGGTACAAAGGCCATTCTGACACTTGTAATTAATCATCACAGCAGCTACTGTTAGACTTTAAAGAAATATATTTTATATTTTACATTTTCATTCCTATCTGAAATATACAGAAAACAATGTCATTGAAGCGGGAAAGGAAGGATAAACTGTTTGTCTTTAAGAGAAGGTGCTCTGAGATCCACAGCATTCGGTTCAGGTCTTTCCTGGACTTACACGGCCTTCACATGGATCCCTTAACTCTTCTGTGCCCAAACTTGGTCAGTCTAGTGGACCGAGCTGAGTGTGGTCTGGAAAAAAAACAACTGCTACTCGGGGTTAATGGAGTCCATAGCGCCTCTTCACACTCCTTTGAAGAAAGGGGCTATGAGAATACAAATGTGATTATCATGAGAGATTTTAACACTTTCATTAAAATAGAAACAGGTATTTATAAATTTCTTCTTAAGGCATTCAAATTAGAAGCATCTCTGAGTTACTTGAAGTGCTGTATTGGGAATAATTACTGAAGTTTTTCTTTTCTTTCTTTTTTTTTAAACAAGAAGTTTAGTTTAATTTTCTCTGGGTATTTGTAAAACACTTAGGGACAACATAGAAAAAAAAAAATAATAATGAAGCCTCCTGTGAAAAAATTACACTTACAAAAGAAAGGCCTGAGAGGGATTAGCGCCTTAGCCCCTCCGAGCTATAGCAACTCTGATTGGTCCAAGGAAGTGAATAGATATTGGGAGGCTACCGACAGGAGGAAAAACAATGAGAAAGCACTGAGGGAGAGGGCCTCGAAGTGGGCCTCGAGGGGGAACTGGAGGTCGGAGAGTGGGTCTGGGCGGAGGGAGAAGCCCCCGCTGGTAGCCATAGGGTGGAGGCCGTGGAGGGCCAGTGTATCCATGAGGAGGCATCAGTGGAGGAGGTCCACGCATACCATGCGGAGGCACAGGACCTGGGTGACCCATGGGAGAGCCAAACGGAGGCCCTCGGGGGGGCATGCCCATTGGAGGAGGTCCAGGATGAGGCATTCCAGGTGGTGGTCGGGGTGGTGGCTGTCCCCCAGTGCCAGGGGGCCCAGCATGGGGGTGCCCTAAGCCATGAGGGCCATGGTGGGCCAGCTGCATCTGAGACATACCTGGATGGGGCATCCCACCCGGTGGGAATGGGTGAGGATGTGAGTGTCCGTGTCCAGGATGTCCAGCCCCTGGGGTTCCCGCTGATGGGGGGCCATGTCCTCCAGCCCCAGGAGGCATAGGTGGTGGTGGCATGGCTGGGGGTATCCCAGGAGGAAGGGCTCCAGGAGGTGGTACTGGAGGTGGAAAGGAGCCAGGAGGAGGCATGCCTGGTGGAGGAAGCCCAGATCCCAATGATGATACCACAGGATTGGGAGCAGATGGTGGAGGGGGTGCATCTGCAAACAGCTGATGCGGGCGGTCAGCCTGGGAGAGTGGGTTCTGTGCTGCCAGAAGTCTTTCAGCGGCTGAGCCATGGCGCTAACCCTTGGAGTCCTTCTTGAATGCGTAGGACACAGTGATTGGGCGGTTACAGAGGTACTGCCCTTTCATGGCCTCAGTCGCTGCATCCGAAGCATCAAATGAAGCAAAATTAATAAAGGCATAACCTTTGGAGTTGCCTGTGTCAGGGTCCCACATAATCTTGGGGGTTTGTAAGATGACCCCAAAGGCGCTAAAAGTATCATAAAGCAACTTCTCATCAATCTCTGGGTCCAGGTTCCCAGTAAAAATGTTGGCCCCCACATCCAGGTTTTTGTTGTGAGCTGATGCCTTGTTCACCCGGATTGGCTTCCCATAGAGTTTGATCATGTTCATGATCTTAATGGCATAGTCAGCATCTTCCTCACTCAAGAATTCCACAAAGCCATAGCCTTGATGCTGACCAGTGACTCTATCTTTTGGCATGTGCGTGTTCACTACTGGCCCTGCCTGGAGAAATAGTTCCCACAGCAGTGGTTCGCTAACCTTCTCATCGAGGCCGCCCACGTACACAGAGGCATCCTGGTTTCGCTCGGAGATTGGCCTGGCCGCCATGGCGAAAGCGCTCCCGCCGTCTCCTGAAGCTTTTCTTTAGTCAGGCACTTATACACTGTCACAATTACTACCATTTTTTTTTTTTTTTCTGGCAAACACTCATCATTAGATACTGAAAAAAAAAATACAGGACAAGGTTTTTGATTAAGAAATAATAAGCTTGACAAATGTTACACCTAAATGTCTCCTTTTCTTTCTGATCCAAATTTTGTTCTTAAATGTGGGTTTTTTTTTTTTTTTTCAGACATGGAAGAATGATTAGGAGGAAAGTGTTGAATTTTAAAATTTCATATGTTTGTGTTACTGACCATAGAAAATTGGTATTTAAGGCTTATTGTCATAGTCTATCTAGTGACATTAATCATTTTATTACATGCAGAATCCTATGTTACATCATTCTAGGAAAAGTGGCTAAAATAATTATCTGAACAATTCTATAAAAACAGATAGATATTTTTTCACATTTCTCCAATTATGTATAGAAGTGGAGGAACTTGAGTTTAGAACCTGAATTTTCAATGTGATTAATTTTTTTGTGTAGACACAACTTAGTTTCTTCTTATGGCTAACAAGTGAGATATAGACTTATTTCCCTGTAGTGAGAGACTGTAAATCTCATTCTTAAACAAGCTCTCATAAGAGCTTGTATTTATCTGAAAACCACTTCTATTTTGTTCTATGGAGGAGATTGTGGAAAGCTGATTTCTCACTATCATTAAGTACCAACCAATTAAGTTGCTCTTAATTACACTTTATTTTGCTTCGACCTTGAGAGATTTGACAATCAGCTTATAAGATGAGCCTCCTTATATTTCATGCATCCCTGAGATTTAGAATATCCTTCCTTTCTTAATAAGCACAAAGAAATGTGTCAAGACTCATCACTAATACAATGCTAAGTACCTTTGATGATTTTGTTTACTCCAGGCTCACATAAGGGAATGGCAACCTACTCCGGTATCCTTACCTGGAGAATTCCATGGATAGAGAAGCCTGGTGGGCTACAGTCCATGGGGTCGCAAAGAGTTGGACACGACTGAGTGACTAACACTTCCACTTTCAGTCTCACATAAATGATGACAAGGTAATTGTTTTCTGTCTTGGCAAACAAACTCTCCTTACAGACTCTGAAGTGTATTCCAGGCTGTAAGACCCAGGCATCTTACTCCATGGGCTTTTGACAACTCATCCTCCCATGCTTACTCTGATTATTTTCTAACATCCTGTTAACATCCTGTGTTCTCCACTCTACTGATTCTTACAAAGGCTGAACTAAGACCTTTAACTTTTTTTTTAGGATTTAGAAATAATTTTTACTGGAAATAAAAATGACCACAAAATTTACTCTGAATATGAAAATTAATGTTAGGGAAAGAATGTTACAAATTCTTAACTCCATTGTCTTAGAATTAAAGGAGCCAACTCCAGTTTGTTGGAGATTTGCCCGAGGACAGGTATTTTGTTTGTGTCTCATAATGTTGTACTCCCTGGTAGTTCAGATGGTAAAGAATCCACCTGCAACGTGGGAGACCCGAGTTCGATCCCTGGGTCTGGAAGATCCCCTGGAAAAGGAAATGGCAACCCACTCCAGTATTCTTGCCTGGAAAATCCCAGGGACAGAGGAGTCTATGGGGTTGCAAAGAGTCAGACACAACTGACTGATCACAGGACAGCACATCCTTAATCCTAGATTTATATCATCTCACATAAACACTTGGGTGCAAGTTTTCAGTTATTTTTCTCTAACATGATGGCATAAATTGAATAAAAATTTCTTTGGACATTAATTTTCTCTTGCAGCAGAGGGATAAATATGCTCTGTGAATGTAGCTTTTTACTTATCTTATTTATCTTTTTCTTGTCCTATTTCCTTCATAATCAGTGGAAAGCAAAAATCAGGAACATTTTTTTCTAATCTTTGTCTATCCCCCATCTTAAAAGTCCTTTCTTATAGCAGGTCATTTCAGAAAACAGCAGGCAGACGCTTAAAATCAGTTGATAATTGCCTTTAGCTTAATGACTCACCACCCCCAGGAAGAGCTCTTTGTGTTTGGATTTTCATTTTTTATTTTTCTAGCTGCCCTAAATGCTCTGAGGTGAGCATGAGAAACTGGCAGCAAGGAGCATGTGTTCGAAGCCATCTGTATGTGGGGAATGAAGGATAACTCTTCAGGTGTCTCTCTCATCACTGCTGATGGACAGGGTAGCATTGATTCTTCCTAGGCATCTCCTCACATTGCCTCTTCCCTCAGTTCCCCCCTTTCAAGGGATGTTCCAATTAAAGTCGGGGTGGAGGCTCTGACAGCTCCCCAGCACAAGTGTGCTGCAACTGCTCTTCTTTCCTTTTTATTTTTCCTCAATCTAAAGAAAGAGGAAGAGTGCATTTTCAATCACAGAGAAAAGAATCTGCCAGAATATGTCTTTCTGGAAAAATAAAGCTTGGAGAAACATAATTTTAAAAGTACTTTATTTAGTAAGGCAAATATTTATTCATGGCTTTATCATCATCTCTAAAACTGTAATTATTGGTTAATCAGTTGAATAATACACATGTACTAAACACATATTGTTTTTCAGCAAATATATGTTGTACCAAGGATCAAAGATGACTAAGACTTGTCTTTTGACACAAAAGGGCTCATTGACCAGTGATGAGACAGAACTCCATAAACAGCACATCACAAAGATGTTTGGAAACATGCAACAAACATCATAATACACATGCTACAGCAAAATGTGTATGATGTGCTAAGGCAGCAGCAAGATGTGAGAAGCCACGTGCTCTATCAAGAGCTTAGAAGGAGTGCTACTTGGTAGAGATCATGTTTAGCTTGGCTGTGGAGGAGGAAAGGGATTCAGGTGGAGGGAGCCAGCACCGAAGATATAAAAAGCAGCTTTGGCAATATTCAGAGATACAGAAAGGCATGCCAGACACGGGGCAGAGATTATGTTACTGAATCTGGGGCTGGGAAAGGGTGGGAGGTATGACTACCAAGTAGCGTGAGTTGGTGGAGACAAGTCTGTAACAGGCTGAGCAATTTGGATCTTTTAGTAATGGAGAACCATCCGAGGTGTCTGAAACACGATGTGAAAAGTTCTAGTTTGATAGAGAAGTGAATGCAAACAGAATGAATCATTGTAGTAGAAATTTGGGAACATGGAGCCAGATGATAAGATAAATCAACAGAGGACTATAGTTTTATTCTACAAAATATTTATTGAGCACCTCCTACATGACAAATGCTGAGGATAACACATGAATTAAACCAGGTTACTTCCCTTGAGAAACTCACAGCCTAGTGGAAAAAAAAATAGACTTTTAAATATAAATATTAGGATTCAACTTGGCAATTCCTTGTTGGATTTTTTTAAAAAATAATGACTACAGAGCCCCTGATTGCTAGGAAGTGTCTGGGAAATGTAACGGAGGAGATAATATTTAAATGCTCCAGGTCCAACAGAACTTTTCAAACATAAAAGCATCAGTCTGCAGATGTGGAATGGAGATGACAGTTCAACCAGAAGGGACAAAATGAAAAACAAAGCCGAGAGATTCTGTCTTAAGAATGATGGCAGTTAATTCTTGTTAGCTATAAAGAATAAGAAAATGATAAGATTTAATTGTAGTTGGAAATATTGTTATATATGTAAGAAAGAGCTTCCTGAGAGTAAAAATGTATTCCACAAAACTTATAAAATACATAGTATTATATGGGAACTGAGTCATGGCAGAAGAGCAAATGGACCACCACTTTAAACCTGTGTCCTTGAAGAGTTAACTGAATCACAAAGACAGAAACAAAAGGAATAGACTGAGAAAGAAGAATGACTCACTGAAGAGGAATCTCTGGGTTCTGATCATCTTTTATAGGTCTTGATATAAACTTCTATGATGTATATTTGGAATTCCTTTAATCATTGCTATTGTTTGGTTGCTAGGTCATGTCCAACTCTGTGACTCTATGGACAGTAACCCTCCAGGCTCTTCTGTCCACGGGATTTCCCAGAAGGAAACAAGTTGCCACTTTCTTTTCCAGGGAATTCCTTTAACAGGCAAAATTTGTCAGTATGCCTCATAGTACATTCTTTGCATCACCCACTCAGATGCCAGTGTACCAAAAAATGGTGATTTATATGCTAGTCTCCCCTCTAGACTGCAAATTCTTGAAGACAAGAAATACCTTCCTTACCTCATATCTGGTATTGCAAATAGCTGTTCAAAATAAGCTACCAGTAAATATTTGTTGGATTCAGGGATGTGTTAATGAATTAACTAACTAATTAAGCACTAAAATATTATTAAGCTGAATGATTTTGTGTGTACTCTCCATGATATGTGTGTCAATGCATAGTATGAATTCAGAATTTCAATAAATCTAACTTTATCAGGTGATGATTCATTAGAAGTTGTTTCCACTTCTGATCCCTGGGTTAAGATTCCCCTGGAGAAAGAAATAGCTACCCACTCCAATATTCCTGCCTGGAGAATCCCATGGACAGAGGAGCCTGGTGGGCTACAGTCCATGGGGTAGCAAAGAGTCAGACACAACTGAGTGACTAACACTTCCACTTTTACTTTTTCCACTCTCAAGCGTCTTGGGTAGTGAAAATCCAAAGTCCTTTAGTTCTCGAGAGTAGGCTGAACTATTAAGGGAGATGAATTATTAAGGTCTCATTGTGCAAGAAAACAAACTTATTAATTTTATCTATGTGCCCCGAAATGATGCTGCCACTAAGGCCACGTAAAAATCTAAATCACCTGCCTGATATACCTTACACTTCTCTCCTTTGAGTCTTCCCCGCCAAGGGTTTGATGTAAGAGTTCCATTTTGCCAACAAATGTTGTCTATTACCCTGAGAAGGAGTTAATGATATACTAACTAGTTTAAAGCAATCTTCTCAGAGAAGGATAAAAATTTTATTAGAAGAAACTGTACCCAGAAAATTGAATATTGAGGAATACATTGTCAGATTGAAATTGGAACTTGCTTATAATAACTACTGCATGGAGGGTGGGAAGGATCAATAAGGCTGCTCTGCATGTTGTGCAAAGTCGGAGTGAAAAACAGCCGTAGAAAATCACTTCAAAATTCCCATAATATTCCTTCGTAATGACTGGATTCTGCCATTAATAGTTCTCATCGCATGGAGAAGTAAACGCAATAATTTCATCTCACCTGAATAACACGCCAGCATCAAAACAACAGAGCCATTACCTAAATGTATTTTGCATCGACTTGCCAAAAGATCCTCCATGACTCTGAGGACAGTGAATTATAACTGGATTACAATCCAAGGTAACAAGCACAGACTCTGAAGGCAGTCCTAAAGGACTTCCGCAACATGTCATCATGTCTTCAGGAGTAAGATTAGAGATTGTTGAGGCATAGGTGAAGAAGAAACCCCAACACAAATGTACTAAAATCCTTGCACCTTGGTGCAACGTGAGTGTCAAGCCACTGGTGTTCTTGCGGTTTGGTAGTTGTCACATCTATAAAAGGGGAAAGCTTGAATAAAATTTTTTGCCTTCAGCCTCACTGAGTATGTTTTGTTAGTCTCTCCAGAATGAGAGGCCTTTCCAGTATGAAAAAACTTCTTCGTTTTCAAAATGAGTTGGTCGTGTAGAGGACACCAAAAACTGTGCTCTTCTTCCCTAAAACTCCAGTGTGGTGACATGCTTTCTGGTTTTGAGGTCATTTAGTTCAGATAAATTTCTTGTTATAGTTAGTAACACTGTATGTTTTCTAGACAATTTACACAACATTATCCCATGCTTTGCTATGCTGAATCATAACGACAGTCCCAGCTGTTTTATACTCCATTCAACATATAAGGAGGAAAAACTTTTGGCTCAGCAGTAAAGAATCCATCTGCCAATGCGGGAGACACAGGAGATGATGGTTCAATCTCTGGGGTGGGAAGATCCTCTGGAGGAGGAAATAGCAACCCACTCCAGTATTCTTGCCTGAAAAGTTCCAAGAACAGAGGAGCATGGGGTTGGAAAGAGTCAGACATGCCTGAGCATGCCTGCACTAGGATAACATATAAGAAGGAAAAAGCTTAGAGTTGACCTGCATCGTGTATAATGAGAGAGCTGTAAAGCGAGTTCAAAATCTCAGCAGAAACATGTGTGTGTGTGTGTGTGTGTGTGTGTGTGTGTCGGGGGGGCTGGCACAGAACTTACAGGGCTTTTCCTTCCTTTGGTGAAATTTATCTGTTTTATATGTATGACTGTGGAAAAGGAAATGGCAACCCACTCCAGTATCCTTGCCTGGAAAATTTCACAGACAGAGAAGCCTGGCAGGCTACTGTCCAGAGGGTCACCAAGAGTCAGACTTGACTGAACGACTAAACCACCACCACCACCCCAACCCCCACCACCACATGTGTGACTTGAAGACCAAGTAGCCCAGCCTCAAATGAATGGGGAGAGGCTGAGCTTGTCTTTCAAGCTTCCCTCCTAGCCCCTCTGTTACTGAGAATCAGGCCCAACTACTCGTTGCTCAAAAGACAATACTCAAGAGGCAAGGCTGGTGAAGAGGAAAGTTTGCTTTATTTTGAAGGCCACCAACCTGGGGAAAGGGCAGATTTGTGTCCAAAGGCTGACTCCCCCTTGACAATCAGTGGGCAAGAGTTTTTATAGACAGAGGAGGGAGTTGCATGCAGAAACAGCTCTGACAGTCATCTTGAAATTGGTCAATGGTGGTCTGACAAGTGTCATCTTGATTGTTGTTTTTGTTTAGTCACTACTCTCCTCTGAACAGAGTTTGAAGAAAACATTTAGACATGTTTCTTCCACCGAGTACATCTGTCTGCTTAATTTTGTTGTTGGTCAGTTGCTAAGTCCTGTCTGACTCTTTGCAACACCATGAACTGGAGCATGCCAGGCTTCCCTATTCTCCACAATCTCCTAGAATTTGCTCAAACTCATGTCCGTTGAATCAGTGACACCATCCAACCATCTCATTCTCTGTTGGAGCTTCAGCAGGAGCTTCAGCTTCTGCTTAATTAACAGACCAAAATAAGAACTAGAAGATAATGAACTCTTTTTTAAAAAATATTTTCAGGAAAAAAATATGATAATGAGATTCTGCCAAATTGCATAGTTGACAGTGGGGGTGCTTCACTGATAAAGTTATTTTCTTGTATTTCCACAGCCTCTTGCTGAGAGTCTTTCTTGACCATTGCAAATATTTTCTAGGCTGTGCTGTTCATTTTGCAAAATATTCTGAAAGATTATATTAAGGCAGAGAAGATCTACCTTAAATGAGGTCACAAAATGTCAAGAGGGATAAGAACTGGTGGCGTGGTGCTGGTCACTGAGTGCGTGTAATGAGCTTTGCACACCCACCGCTCTGGGACATCTGAGCCTTTGTGACTGTGCACAGATGTGACTCGAAGGAGTGGGTGTGTCAGGAGCAGCTCTCAAATATCCTACACGGATACTTTCTTCCACTAAAATAAAAATAAATCAGTGAAACTAGTTTTTATTTCATCTTCCCCAGATATTCCAAGTGTTTTTGAAAATGATCTCCCTGACAATGTAGTGTCTTTTGGCTAAATTTGAGCTGTGTTTATCACACACTGTAGGAAGTTGACTGTGCCTTCCCCATGACTCAGCAGTAAAGAACCTGCCTGCAACACAGTAGACACAGGAGAAGTGGGTTCGATCCTTGGGAAGGGAAGATCCTCTGGAGGAAGGCATGACAACTCACTCCAGTGTTCTTACTTGGGAAATCCCTTGGACAGAAAAACCTGGTGGGCTACAGTCTGTGGGGTTGCACAGAGTTGGACACAACGGAGCACACACACACACACACGTACAGACATATGAAGGTGACTTGGTCCACCCTTGAACGAGAAGCAAATTCCTTATCTCCACTACTAAGTTTTATAAACAGAGAGGAAGAACTGACCATGACTTTTTTTGCAGCTTATTATACTGATTTTGTAATCTTGAGATGCTTAAATCAGCTCGTGTGCTGTAATTTGCCTTTTTCTGCTGAGGCTTGTAGCTCACCTTGTACTTGGGTTCCTCATCATCAGGCCATCAGCAAGTCTCATGCAATGTTAGTGATGGATGGATGAATGTTGCCTCACCTCCAACTCCACCTTTTTCTCTATCCATTTTTCACTTTCTATTACCACACATGACCAGAGAAAGGTCAAGTTAGAAACAAACAGGCCTTGAAGGCAGGTACTCAAAAACTGAACATATTTTGGATGAATTAGCTTTTTCTATGTTGACTCACATTCTTAGGACAATTTGTGTGAAATGATACCTGTTACATTTGAATTTCAAATGAGAGATAATTACAGGACCAGAAAGGAAACAATTCTAAATCTATGCTTGTGGAAAGGTGAAGGGGGTTAAATGAAAATTGTTCTCTGATTGTAAGTTAGATTAGGATTCAGTCTAGAAAAATATTAGCATTTAGCACTGGGTATTAAGCTTATCAGATAAAATACAGGTTGTTGGATAAAATACAGAATGCCCAGTTAAATTTGAATTTTAGATAATTGTTTAGTATCAATGTCACAGGTACTGTAAGAGATACACATATATTTAACTTTTATTTATTATTTATTTGAAAACCAAATTTATCTGGACTTCCTGGTATTAATATTTTGTTTGCTAACTCTGACAGACTTAACTAACATATTGAGATTTAGGCAGATAAAGGAAACAGGCTGAAACTGAATTCAAGAACTTAAATTATTTTGTGGTTACTCAGTAAATATTTAGTGAATAAATTAACATACTTAAAAAGTTCAGGACACAGCCTGAATTTCAGAGGAGAGATCAATAGCATTTAAAGTTCTCAGTACTCAGGCTGAAAAAGTCGATTTGCTGCAGGAAAACTTCTCCGTTTCTTGAAAGGTTACTTAAACAGGCTTTACTTCGGGAATTTCTAAAATTGGAACCATGCTCCTCTTCACAGGGGAGTGGTGAAGTCACCTTGTCAAAAAGCAATGGATGATAAGCATAGTAATAGAAAATACATAACAGAAATAGGACTGAAGGATGTGAGGAGTGAAATTCAAATGCCTCTCGCTGAGTAGAGAAAAAAAAGAGAATTATGCTAAAATAATTCAAGCTCAATGAAGCAGATGAGACTCGACTGTTAGCAAAAGTCGATGATGTTTTAGACACTTTTACCCTCCGCCTTGGGCTTCTCTGGTGGCTCAGATGGCAAAGAATCTGCAGGAGACCCGGGTTCAATCCCTGGGTCGGGAAGATCCCCTGGAGGAGAGCATGCCAACCCACTCCAGTATTCTTGCCTGGAGAATCCCATGGACAGAGGTGCCTGGTGGGGTACAGTCCATGGGGTCTCACAGAGTCAGATACGTCAGAAGCGACTAAACAACACACCATCCACCTTGTTCCTGGGACTTACAGGATTGAGCTGGTCAAACACACCCAGAGGTGACCAGAGACATGGAAGAGCACAGGGTCCCAGACTGCAAAGTAACACCCAAAAGGTGAAATAGGTTCCTAGCTCATTGAGGCTGGATGACAGAGAAATAGCAACTAGGTGAAGAGTGGGACTAACCAGTCATCACACAGTCGCTGGAGCATCTATTTAAAAAAAACAAAGTGCTGAATTGAAGTGCCCACATTATTAAACACATTAAGTGTTTAAGGGCAGCAGAGTCTGGTTGACGTGATGCTCATGGAGGATGGTGGTACCTCCCTCAGAATCTGCAGTGCAGTCACTGAATTCGACCTGTGACTCCTGGGAGTGTTCGGAAGATACAGAAGCTTGTTTTCCTCTGCCCGCCTACTCTTGCTAGACCCTGAGAGGCATCACTGGCAAAAGTGGCTGGTGCTCTTGCCACCCACGTAGAGACCCAGCTGAGCAGAATCATTTACCTGTGTTGCTAAGTCTGCTCTTAACATGAGAGGATTTTATTTTTCTGGATTCAAGCAAGAAAAGTACTGAACAGAATACCACAAGAGTCTTAGCAGAATCTTTTTATCATTAAAAATTAAGAATATCAGGGACCAAAACCAGCACTTAGGAACTGCTTGGCAGAGAGATGGACAGGATTGAGTGTCCAATAGTTTTAAAGTGTTGGTTTGAAGAAAGTGAGATATTTCATGGTCCTCTGTGCTTTGTTGCTACCCCACTGAAGCAATACTAGTGTTACTAAATCATAGTAAAACTCTCCAGTCCTCTACATCTGAAAGGCACTTTCCTGAGACCAGAAGCCCTCAGAGAGGTGATTATAGAGCAGTAGATGAAGGGGACTTTATGAGGGAATCTTTTGGGACCAGGATTAATAAGAGGAATAATGACCCTAATAATGATCTTGCCAGTTGGCATTTATTGAGTGCTGTTTATTGCAATCTATCAATTAATACTTCCCACTACTCCTTAATGAGGTTATCTATTATTCCCATCTACCTGAGAGAAAATAGGCTTATAGCCAGGAAGTGCCTCAGCCGTTGGCAGCTGGTGGAGTCACCAAGACTTGCATCCTGAACTTTGAGTTCAGACTAGGTGGTGGCCACTGTTCCTCTTAGTTCTAACAGATGAAAGAAAAGCCAAAGGAATGCTCCAAAATGCTTATTGTTTGGTCGAATCTGATGCTTACTTAGGAAATATTTTCCAAGACTTAAAAAAAAATTTTTCTTAAAATTCACACTGCTGCACAGCTCTCACCATCATTCATCTCCCCAATTTTCCACCTTCTTAAACAAGTGCTGTCTCCATTAAATACTAAGTCCCCATTGTCCCTCCCTGCCCCCATCTCTGGCATCTATCAAAGTACCTTCTGACTGTATGAATCTGACTGTTCTAGGTACCTAGTACAAGAGGAATCAAACAGTATTTGTCTGCACCTACAATATATGGCAGGGCTTCGCAGATGGTGAGAGTGGTAAAGAATCCCCCTGTCAATGCAGGAAACATAAGAGACACAGGTTTGATCCCTGGGTTGGGAAGTTCCCCTGGAGGAGAGTGTGGCAACCCACTCCAGTACTTGCCTGGAGAATCCCATGGACAGAGGAACCTGGTGGGCTACAGTCCAAAGGGTTACAGAGAGTTGGACATGACTGAACTGACTCAGCATGAATGCACTGTATATGGGAATGAGTATACATATATTCAAGATTAACTTAATACATATTCTACAATAGATTGCACATTCTTTTTCCCCCCATGCTACACAGTAGGTTCTCATTAGTTATCTATTTTACACATAGTAGTGTTTATATGTTAATTCCAATCTCCCATTCATCCCAAGATTTTCAAAGTCAATAACTAGCTCATGAAAAAAAAAAAAAGAAAGGAGCCTTATTTTTACTTAAGTCGATTGCATATACAAGAAAAGATGAGAATCAGAGCTGACTTTGGGGATATTGAGGCTGCTTTCTGCCTAAAAACAGAACAAAGCAGAACAAAAGCTGTGAGAGGCAGCAGTGAAGCGTGGCAGGCTGCAGGGCGAGAGGCCCAGAGGGAGCATAGGAGGTAAAAGCTCTGACAGGCGTAAAGCTGGAGCCAGCGAGAAGGTGCTTTGTTATCAATTGACCATGAATGAGGGTCCCCATGGTGGAGCCCCGTCAGGGCCCTTTTGGCCCATGCAGTGTCGTGTGCCTTTGCCAAGCTCATCTGTTCGCTTTCTCATCTGCTCTGGGCACTGCCAGCAAAGCAGGTCCCTAAGATGGGGGCTGCTGACAAAAGACCGGAGCAGAAGTGCTGTCCTCTCCAACCCAAGGACCTTGATGGTCAAACGCCTCCACGTGAAGCTCAATCCTTCCCAAATTGGCACAAATTCCAATGCAAAATCCTCTTGCTTGTTAAAAATCAAAGGCAAATTCTTAGTCTCCAAAAAAAGCTATAATTCTAATGGCTTCACACAACCTTTACAAAGAGAATTCCCTGACAACCATCTCTCGAGGGTTTCCTCGAATTTTCTCTTTTCTGCCGCCGTTGCCAAAGCAAAAATTCTTCTGAACTAGCTGAGGGGCTCTTTTTATTGTCATCGCTTGTCACTGCTCCACAGCTCTGGGCTTAACTGAGACTTACCTAAATTTAGATCTAACATAGATAACTAGAGTCTATAACTTATATAACTTTAATGGGTTGAGTCATATGGAATTGCCAATATTTGACTGTTTTCACCTACAGAAATGGTCATAAGATATAAGATTCAAATTTCCCTTTTATTTCACTTGCTAATTTTGAGACAAGCAGACTGCAGTTACATAAGTCAGTGAGAAAGTCTTTGTCACCTTCCAGATCCATCCCTAAAATTCCCTGACGTCCTCCCACAAAACCTTCAAGGACAAACTGCCTCACCCACACTCCTTATGTTCACACTTTAGGGAATATATTTATTTTCAGTCATTTGAGGCAACTTTAATGTATGAGGTCACAGTGCCTGTAGCAGGAATGGTGAAAGGACACGAAGGTCAAGGTTGTTGTTTGTTGTTGTTTAGTCTCTAAGTTGTGTGACTCTTTGAAACTCTATGGGCTGTAGTCAGCCAGGCTCCTCTGTCCATTGAACCCTAGTCTCTTGCACTCTGGTGGCTGAGACGGTAAAGAATATATTGCAGGAGATCTGGTTTTGATCCCTGGGTCAGGAAGATCTCCTGGAGAAGGGAATGGCAACCCACTCCAGTATTCTTGCCCAAAGGATCCTACGGACAGAGGAGCCTGACAGGCTATAGTCTGTACGGTCACATAGAGTTGGACATGACTGAACAACTAACACTTTCACTCCTGCATTGGCAGGCAGATTCTTCACCACCGAGACACCAGGGAAACCCCTTAAATCTAGAGACACAAGCTTCTGTATGAAGCCAGATGCTATGACCAAGCTCAGTGTCTGCTAAGGAAGGAAGGGCACTGGTGGGTCTTGTTACTGGAGAGGATGCTGGGAGCCTGGGCGGCTTTTCCTCTCTGCAGCACAGGCAGCAGTGGGATTTTAAATGCAGGACTGTGGCTGGGAGTCAGCAGCCCAGCACCACATTGTCCAGTCATGAGGGACAGAGGTTGGACTTCATCCACAGTTCATCCTCTGCACAGTCAAGGACATCCCAGCCCTGCTTTCTCTCACCCACATGCCTCCTCCCAGCCAGTTTGCTGCAGTAACTTCTGGAGAAAAGCCAATCTGTGCATCAGTTCAGTTCAGTTGCTCAGTCGTGTCTGACTCTTTGCAAGCCCATGAACCTCGGCATACCAGGCCTCCTTGTCCATCACCAGCTCCCGGAGTCCACCCAAACCCGTGTCCATTGAGTCGGTGATGCCATCCAACCATCTCATTCTCTGTCGTCCCCTTCTCCTCCTGCCCTCAATCTTTCCCAGCATCAGGGTCTTTTCAAATGAGTCAGCTCTTCGCATCAGATGGCCAAAGTATTGGAGTTTCAGCTTCAACATCAGTCCTTCCAATGAACACCCAATATGTAGGACTAAATAAAGCAGCCTCCATTAGCAGCACCAAGGGGACTATCTCAGGCTGTGTTCCCAGATAAGAGGAGCCCAGCTAGACATGGTGAACCCATGTAAAAACTCTAAAGGATCAACATTTTAGGGTTATATGGGTAGGAGAGATTTTAGAACATTAACAAGAGCTTGACCTTGAATATGCCATATGTTTGCTAGTTGCTCAGTCGTGTCCCACTCTTAGCAATAGCACGGACTCCAGTCCCCCAGTCACCTCTGTCCACGGGGATTCCCCAGGCAAAGAATACTGGAGTGGGTTGCCATGCCCTCTTCCAGGGGCTCTTCCCAACCCAGGGATTGAACCCAGGTCTCCTGCATCGAAGGTGGATTCTTTACTGTCTGAGCCACCAGTGATGCCCAAGGATATCAGAGTGAGTAGCCTATCCCTTCTCCAGGGGATCTTCCTGACCCAGGAATCGAACCAGGGTCTCCTGCATTGTAGGTGAATTCTTTATCAGTTGAGTTACTAGGGAGGCCCCTTGAATATGCTCTGAAAAGAAAATCACAGGTTAACTTTGTTTCAGTGCAGACACAGTACTGTAAGAATGTCAGTGAACTCTCCTTGGAGAACTCTGCAATTTATTGACAATGACAGAATCTTCTAGAAACAAAATAGCCTTCATGTAGGACCAGAAATAGTCCACTCTGTGTTTTTTAAAATATATTTTCTAGGACACATTTGTCTGAGGAACATGTTTTAAAATCTTAGGAGATATAATATCCTTGGAATTAGTTGTGCCAATGGCTTTTAAAAGCTTAGACATTGTATTTCTTTTTGATTCAATCTTGATAACTTATACATTTCTAGGAATTCATTCATTTTTTCTAGGATGTCCAATTTCTTGTTGATAATTGTTTATAACAGTCCTTTATGAGCTTTTTTTTTTTTTTTTTTACATTTCTATGGCATCAGTTCCAATATGTCCTCTTTTATCTCTGATTATGTTTATTTGGGTCTTTTCTCTTTTTCTTTAGTAGTCTAGCTAAAGGTTTCATACTTTTTTATTTTTTTTTCCCAAAAAATCAACTCAGTAGTGTCAATTTTCTGTTATTTTTCTATGCTACATTTTATTTATTTCTGCTCGAATTTTTATAATTTGCTTTCTTCTACTAACTTTGTGCTTAGTTTGTTCTTTTTCTAGTTCCTTGAGGTGTATATTTAGATTGTTTATTTGAGATTTTTCTTCTTTTAAAAATTTGGACATTTATCACCATAAAATCCCTTCTTGGTACTGTTTTCACTGCATTAGATGCATGTGGTACATTGTGTTTCATTTTTATTTTTCCCAAAATATTTTTTTATTTCCCTTTATATTTCTTCTTTGCAATGTTTTTGAAGAGCTCCTTGTTAATTTCCATATATTTGTTTTCTCATTTTCCTTTTGCTACAGATTTATAGTTTGATTCCACTGTGGTTAAAAAAAGACACAAATTATTTCAATCTTTTAAAATTTGATAGGGTTTATTTTGTGACCTAATATGTGATACATCATGAAGACTGTACTGTGTGCACTTGAGAAGAATGTATATCTGCTGCTGTTGAGTGGAATATTCTGTGTAAATCTGGTTGGTCCATTAGTCTGAAGTATTGTTCAAGTTTGCTGTTTCTTATGATTTTAAGTCTGGATTATCCATCTCATATTTAGTGTGTTAAAATCTCTTAGTATTACTGTCTTGCTGTCTATTTCTCTCTTCAGATCTGTCAATGTTTGCTTTATATATTTAGACATTCTGGTTTTCAGTTCAGTTCAGTTCAGTCGCTCAGTCGTGTCCGACTCTTTGAGACCCCATGAACCGCAGTACACCAGGCCTCCCTGTCCATCACCAACTCCCAGAGTCCACTCAAACCCATGTCCATCGAGTCAGTGATGCCATCTAACCATCTCATCCTCTGTCGTCCCCTTCTCCTCCTGCCCCCAATCCCTCCCAACATCAGGGTCTTTTCAAATGAATCGGCTCTCCGCATCAGGTGGCCAAAGTATTGGAGTTTCAGCTTCAACATCAGTCCTTCCGATGAACACCCAGGAGAGATCTCCTTTAGGATGGACTGGTTGGATCTCCTTGCAGTCCAAGGGACTCTCAGGAGTCTTCTCCAACACCACAGTTCAAAAGCATCAATTCTTCTGCACTCAGCTTTATAGTTGGACTATAAAAATCCAACTCTCACATCCATACATGACTACTGGAAAAACCATAGCCTTGACTAGATGGACCTTTGTTGGCAAAGTAATGTCTCTGTTTTTTAATGTGCTCTCTAGGTTGGTCATAACTTTCCTTCCAAGGAGCAAGCGTCTTTTAATTTCATGGCTGCAATCACCATCTGCAGTGATTTTGGAGCCCCCCAAAATAAAGTCAGCCACTGTTTCCACTGTTTCCCCATCTATTTCCCATGAAGTGATGGGACCAGATGCCATGATCTTAGTTTTCTGAATGTTGAGCTTGAAGCCAACTTTTTCACTTTCTTCTTTCACTTTCATCAAGAGACTTTTTAGTTCTTCTTCACTTTCTGCCATAAGGGTGGTGTCATCTGCATATCTGAGGTTATTGATATTTCTCCTGGCAATCTTGATTCCAGCTTGTGCTTCCTCCAGCCCAGCGTTTGTCATGATGTACTCTGCATATAAGTTAAATAAGCAGGGATTTTGGGTGTAGATATATTTATAATTGTTATACTTTCCTTTTAAGTTGATCTCTTTATCACTATGTAATGAATGACTTTATTTGTCTCCTGTAATAGTTTTTGACCCCAAGACCTTCCTGCAATTAGTTCTTGTCTCCAAGATTCTACCACCAGTCATTTCTCTAATCCCCCAGTTCTTCCACTGACTTCATGACTTCAGATGCCATCTACATTCCAGTGACTCCTAAAACTATCTCTGGCTCCAATCTCTTATATCAAATGTATTGTTTTTGCCACCTTTGGCACAAAATTTAACCCATTACACTTCACCACCTCTATCTCTAGGAATGAAATTATTTAGCTTCCTTTCTTGATTAATGACACAACCATCTACTCAGTTCTTTTCTTTTTATGCAGGTAGTCAGTCATATGACCTGTCCATCCAACATCTGAAACATCACTGAGATCTTCTTCATTCTAATTTACACTGCCTTGTTGATTCTCCATCTTTTCTTCCCAGACTGTATGAAATCAGTTTCCTGATGGACCTCCTGCTGTTGGTATCCTGTTCAGCCATTTGACCCACCACCACCAAAAGTTCTGTCCACAGTGGTTGTCTGTCATTACGTCTCTTCACCTAGAGACCTCTGAAGGTCAGAGGCCAAGGACAACATCCGTATCAGTAGTGTTGATGACCTTCCACCATGTGAGGTCAAGAAATGTGTTCAAATAAAGTATTTTGAGTGGTAAGAAAAAATCCCATTTTTGTCTTTATCTATCATGGAAGCAACCTAGATGTCCATTGACAGATGAATGGATAAAGAAGTTGTGGTATATATATGCAGTTGAATACTACTCAGCCATAAAAAGGAAAGCATTTGAGTCACTTCTAATGAGGTGGGCAAACCTAGAACCTATTTTACAGAGTAAAATAAGTCAGAGAGAGAAATATAACTGTTGTATACTGATGCATATATATGAAATCTAAAAAGATGGCACTGATAAATTTATTTTCAGGGCAGCAACGGAGAAACAGACATAGAGAACAGACCTATGGACATGGGAGGAGGGAAGGCGGGAGAAGGGAAGCTGTATGGAGAGAGTTACATGGAAATTTATATCACCATATGTGAAATAGATAGTCAATGGGAATTTGCTGAATGACTCAGGGAACTCAAATAGGGGCTCTGTGACAGGCTGAAGGGTGGGATGGGGAGGGAGATGGGAGGGATGTCCGGGAGGGAGGAGACATGGATGTACCTATGGCTGATTCTTGTTGATGTGTAACAGAAAGCTACAAAATTCTGTAAAGCAATTATCCTTCAACAACAAAAAAAAGTCATAATGAGTCACTTTAGTTGAAGGTCTGGTTGCAGCCATTGACACTGGAATCCTCTCTCTCTAGGGCCTGCTCTCAGCATTTTTCATCACATGATCCACCCAATTCTCCCCCTGTTAGAGACCCCATCAGTCCCTTGTTATACTGGCCTCCAGATCATAGTCTAGACCTGCTGGCCAGCATAGCTGGTACCAATCCGCGCTAGAGGGAAGAATATGATTGCCAAAAATTGTCACTAATATTGGAAATCACCATATGGTCACTAACAATGCAAAGACTTTCTACTTACATGGAATAAATTGAGTATTTTATGAAAGTAATAAAAACAAAGCCAATTAAAGCCTTGGATACATGCAAAGTTTCAAAAGAGGTCTAAGCCATCTAATACTTTGATAGGTAAAAACAAGCTAATCGCAAAAAGTGGAAAATATAATTCTAATTTTGTAAAATGAAAGAACACAGAGGGTGTATTTATGAGTTGTTGACTAAAACAACATAAACAAATTGTTGAGAATAATTATCTCTTGGTGATGGGGTTATTATGGTGACTTTATTTTCTCTTTATAGTTTTGCTGATTTCTCTAAATGTTCTACAAAGCTGTGGTAATTGCATAATCTGTAAAAAAAAAAAAACCCAATTAATGTAAAAGAATAATACATGAACCTGTGTTATTGATAACAATGGTAAGTTATGAGGATGGGGGTTGTGGATGATTTATAGTTTCATTTTTATAATTTTGGTAATAGTTTAATTTTAACTGCTTTTGAAATAAGCTATTTAGAATCCATAGAATGTGTTTTATGATATAATTTTAAATTAAAAACGTTAAATACTATTTTTATACAAAATGCTCGAAGTGTGTTATTCAGGGTTTCATTGAAAGTTAATTTCTGGGCTAATGGGACTGCCTACACGGCTAGTCACTTCTTTTATTTGCTTAGAATTTTCTCTCGAGAACAATCCTGGGAAAAAGCCCAGGAGTGGTGAACAGGAGACAAGAGTGGTGAATGTGTGCCTGCTGGGGAGTTAAGAGAGTCCTGAGATTCCAGGGGTGTCTCATATTTGCTTTTTTCTGGTGCTCTGTCTTCTTGCTGTGCCCTGTGCCTGAGGGTTCATCTCTGGAAACCAGAAAGCACTCAGCTTGGTTGTTCTACCCTACTGTTCCATTCACCTCCCATTGGCTCTTCTTTATCTGCCCTTCAGAAAGAGGCAGAGAAATCAGGATGTGCAGCCTCTGGGTGGTCCCTGGGCTGGGATTTCTCCTTCACGTCACACTGCCGGACTGGAGGTGGTAGATGAGGCGGCCTCTCAGCGTCAGTCCTTATGGGAAGCGCAGGGAATGCCTCCTGCCTTGTCACCAGTGACCCAACAGACCAGTCTCATCCTATCGTGCCCTTTCCTTCTTATTGTTTTTGGCCTCATTAGGCACGCTCAGACCTTACACAGAAATCTTCTCTTTGTCCAGGACACAAGGAAAGTGATTCCCCTGGGTGTCTTATCTGGGTTTGTTGCCATCCTAGCCTCCATATTACTGTGCTCCATATCTGCCCCCAATCTGAACTGCTGAGTGATCAAGGAACACAAACCAGCCTTAAAACATAACTAGGGAGGTGAGTTGGAAAATGCATCAATATATTTATACAACACATATTCAAAGAATAACATGTCTTATGCAAAATCACCAGAAACCACCTCCATCCTTATAGATGAATTTTCATATAGCTAAAGATAAGGGCATGATGAACATGGAAACTTTCATCTTAAGCATTTTTATTGACCAAAACACATTATCCTGTCCCATAGAGCACAGAGAAGAATTCAACCTTGTAATGGACATAAAACTATCATGATGAACATGGGATTTCTGGACTAAGTTCTGATGCTCTGTGCCTCCTTCATGGACTATTGAAGAGGAAGGACTTGTACTCTGCCACCACAGGCTCTGGGGTCTCAGTAGCTGCGTGGTTCGTGTCTTGCAGTGATGACCACAATCCCCACTATGGGGATGTTTCACTGACTGGCCCTGACTACACTGCTCTTTTGAATCAGTGCTGGCCAGGGTGGTCAGCTGTCCTGATTAGAAGGCTCCAGCATGGTTTCTGTGGATACAGGACTTTTGGTGCTAAGACTGGGACATCCCAGGGGAAGTGGGAACCTCCTCACCCAAAACAGCCAGTGATGTGAGTGGGAATGCTACTTTCTCTCACCACACAGAATTGTGCAAATAGATTGCGGTTAGTGAGAGGTGAATTTAAAGGCATTATCTTTTGTAGGTAGCACTCTCTTCCTCTTCTGTCCTAGAGGGTCGCAATGTACATCATCTGTGTGAGAGTTTCAGGGGTGCTCCACAAAGACTCCCATTTCACTGGATCTGATGCTGTGCCTTCCAAACTTGTTTAACTGTAAGATTGCCATGTTTACTAACGTGCGTGTGTATGCTCAGTCACTTAGTCGTGTTTGACTCTTTTGTGACCCTATGGACATTAACCCACCAGGCTCTTCTGTCCATGGAATTCTCCAGGCAAGAATACTGGAGTGGGTTGCCGTTTCTTCCTCTAGGGGATCTTCCCAACCCAGGAATTGAACTGAGTCTCCTGCATTGGCAGGCAGATTCTTTACCACTGAGCCAACTGGGAAGCTCTAACTTTCTAATAGTTCATTTTAATCTGTGCTATTAATGTCATTTTTGAAGCACTGGCATAATAAATTTTGCCTCCTTTCAAATTTAGATCCTGTAAGCTCATTATCCGCAAAACACCACCCTTCCTTCTGCCTAGTGACACTTCAGGACACTTTTTTGTACATAAGAAGACATATTTGCTTCTTATTGGAACAAAAACTACTTTAAAAGAGGATTACTTAGTCTCTTTCCAGGATGATTTGAGAAAAGTTTTGCATGGTGTAGAGTTGTATTAATTTTTTTTAAATTGGGGTATTGTTGATTTATTCTTGCCTGGAGAATCCTATGGGCAGAGGAGCCTGGGGGGCTAGAGTCCATAGGGTTGCAAAGAGTCAGACATGACTGAGGTGACTTAGCATGCATGCATAGTTGCTTTACAATATTGTCTTAGTTTCTGCTGTATAAGAAAGTGAATCAGTTATATGTATAAATATATCCCCTCCCTCTTGGACCTCTCTCCCTCCTCATTTTTATATCCATATCTTTGGAAATCCTTTTGTTTTATGGTGAGATGTTTTGCAGCAGAGCAAATTGCTGAGCAAATTTTCTTTATAAAAGTGATGGCCATTTATAATTGCTATAAGGAAAACTTATCTTTTCAGATATAATACTGTCTGAGAGCACAGAGGTGGAAGATCCCTTGACTAAGCAGTAAAGCAGATGGGTCATCAATATTTCATAATGTCCTTTTCATACTCAAGACTCCAATTGCTTTATACATATTAGCATGGTCCTCAGTCATATTCTTTCTCTTGAATAAGGAAGCCAAGCAGAACTTAATAAAAACAATCTGACAATTTGGAAAATTGAGCCACCTAAAACTGATCCTTGAGTAGGGAAGACCCCTGGAGGAGGAAATGGCAACCCACTCCAGCATTCTTGCCTGGAGAATCCCATGAATAGTGGAGCCTAGTGGGCTACAGTCCATGGGGTTGTAAAAAGTTGGACGTGACTGAAATAACTGAGCATGTACAAGTAAGAGGCCAATAATAAGATGTGGGTATATTAAGAATCCTCTGTATCATATTTGCAATTTTCTTATAACTCAAAATTTTTAATAAAAATAAATATTATTTATTTATTTAAATTGTTGAATGAAGTCACCACAGAAAAGAAAATTCCCTGCTTCATCTCTTAAACCCTCTGCCTCCCTCAAGGCCCTAATCACTGATCTGTTTTCAGTCTCCACAGCTCTGGTTTTTATGAAATGCCATGTAGTTGGAGGCACCCAGTCTGTAGCCTCCTCAGACCTATTTCTTTCACTTAAAATGTTGTGAGTTTAAGATTCCTCCACTTGGCTGCGTGGGTTGATAGCTTATCCTTGTTAGAGATAAATGATACTCCATTGCGTAATTCTGCTTGTTCACTTATTGAAGGACAGTTTGTCTGCTTCGAGTTTTCAATGATTATGAAAATGGCTGCTATTTGCATGAAGATTTCTGTGTGGACTTACATTCACCAATCAGTTGGATAAATATCTTGGAGTATAATTGTTGAATTGTATGGTTATATCATATCTACCTTTGAAAGAGCCTGTCTTCTGAAGTGACCATTACCCTGATGCATTCCTATCATCAATGGAGTATGAGTGTCTGTTTTTCCTCAACCCCTATAGCAATGGGAATTTCCAGTTTTTTTGGATTTTAACTCTTCCAATGGGAATGTAGTATATTTCACTGCTATTTTCACCATTGACTTTTTCTGAGAACTAAATCAATGGTTTTATATTGTTATCGCATTTTATCCAAGATTTCTGTGTGTTTTAGTGGACTGAGTCTTGTCCACCA
Source organism: Dama dama (assembly GCF_033118175.1). Lineage (NCBI taxonomy): Eukaryota > Metazoa > Chordata > Mammalia > Artiodactyla > Cervidae > Dama > Dama dama. The sequence goes on along the minus strand of NC_083691.1, from coordinate 59,508,464 downwards.
TGCACCATTTTCCTTTATGTAATTTTCTTTTACCATTTAGCACAGACTTAGGCAAGGCTGTTTATCAAGTCTAGTACCCATGTCTCTCTGCAGACTATTCTTTCACTGACTTACACACCCCAAATTAAACAGTGGGGATATTTCTACTCATATGGTACCCTGTTCAGTAAATGTTTGCTGAGCAACCCAGTTAAAGAATACAGTAATAGTTTTTCATTCTTTAATATATGCCATCTTCCTTCTTCAGCCCTCTGTCTTACACTGAGTAATTTGGGGACTTAGGATTCTGAAGACTATTCAGGTGAATGACACACATACAGATGAAGACAGCTGACACCATCAAATCTACCTGCAGACATTCTGATGCCGTGAATACTGCTCTTTCCTTTTGTTGGTTTGTGGTGAGTGAATGCCTGCCTCAATGGTACAAAATGATGAGCTTGTTAAATATGCCATCTTGTCTCTGAAGTTTTTATTTATTGTAGCTAATGCAATACATCACTTTACTCTTTCATCCCTTATTGAAACTGACATCAACACAACTATTTTGTTCTTTATTCTATGTTTTTATTCCAACAATTATTTTAAAAATACTTTCTGTCTAGCAACGTTTCAATTAACCACTCCAGAGCTCTGCTGGGAGTGGTAGAACTTAGATTTTTGTCTACCTGTATTAAAGAAATGGGGAAACTGTGACAACATGAAGTCTTCAAGGTAAAACAACAGTGTCCAAACATATTCAACAAATAAGTATGAATGTTCCTTATCCAAAATGTGAGATGTGAATGCAACTAAATAACATTAACTACTACTGTTAGCCACCACAAAGCAATGTGGGAAATTCTTATTGACTTCTCACAGGGAAAAATCAGATGAAAGCAATGCTCTGATTCACTGTGGCCAAATAAACTTGGAACAGTTTGTGAGCTTCTATAGTTAATGAGAAGGCTGGCATTTCCTGCTATGTGAAGATAGACCTACAGCGGGGAGTGAAGGCTAAATATAGAATCTGCCCGGACTTTATCCACAACATTTCGAAGCTTCTATTCATTAAAGTCATAGCGATAGAAGCTCCCAGTGTTTCAAAGAACTCATAGAAAAGAGCAATAGAAAAAGCAGATTGATTGAGAAGACTTTGGTCATTATATCATGGGTACTGGCAAACCATTCCTTCCCAGGTGATGAGATGAGCTTCATTCTATTAAAAAACTGAATCCAAGAGATAATCTAGTCAGAAATAACAATAAAGGAATTATTAGAAAACAGAAGACAAACACAAAACGTTGATAGGACTACCTCATCTGTTATTCACATGAACATTTTAAAAGTGAACAGATCAAAAGCTGAAAATACAAAGGGGATTTTTATTCCAAGGAATGGTGTAAACTGGGTTGGAAGAGATCAATCTATTATGTTTGAAGTAAGATCAGAAATAATTTTTTATACATGCACTTTCTGAATTAACTCTGATACTGCTGAGATATTAAAGAAAGCTTTGAAGAAAGCAAGCAACATTTCTCTTTTTAGTTCAGGTGACCTACTTTGGACCCAAGTACAAGTATAACAAATGAAAAAGACAATATGTGAAGGCAGTATTATAGTGGAGATTTTGTACACACAAAACCCTGGAAAATCAAATTTATGGTTCCCATGGCAACAGTAACTCTGCCACACAGCACATTATAGTAATCACTTGCAGTGAGCTCTATAGTTACAGTTGCGGGATATTTTGGCCTGTAACACCTTATTTTCCATCATTTGCAATAATTTTCAGAAAAAAATTCTCATTCAGGTTCTAACTTTTAAAGTTTGTCTCTACTGAATGGTGAATCATTTTGAAAAGTTGTCTAAAGACTCCAGTCGAAGACAAGCCTGGAAAATTAATTTTATTTTTCAAATATATAGTGTTTGCACCTTTTCCTTGTAAGGCACTATGTGAACACAAATTGGTAGTACATACAGTGTTGTCACTCAGTAACACAGAGTTTATATATGTACTCATACAATAAATACACAGAGCATGCACCTATACCTAGAACATGAAATAGAGTAGGCAATCCATACAACTTTGCTGAACTAATAAATGAAGATAATTGCATTCTAAAATGTCAGGGGAGTTTAAAAAAGATATAATGGTTTTTGTCTACAACTTTATAAAGAAGCTGGATGTCGTGTTTGGGGACGTGTTGACTGATTATAAAGTTAGACTGCAGATTTTACCACCAATACATAGTGAACTTGGAAAGTACATGCACATTGCCAGTTGCTTATCCATTCCCTGTCTTTTCCTCCCTAACAGAACCCCAAATGTGTTTGGATATTTATGCGTCTCCCATGGATCCTGGAGGACAGTGCCCTACCCTAGCACTAGGAGAACATTTTGTTTCAATTTGTGTTCCCTAAGGGAGTACCTGGTGGCTCATTGGTAAAGAATCTGCTTGCCAGTGCAAAAGATGTGGGTTCAATCCCTGGGTTGGGATGATTCCCTGGAAGAGGAAATAGCAACCCATTCAAGTATTATTGCCTGAAGATTCCCATGGACAGACAAGCCTGGCAGGCTACAGTCCATGGGGTCACAGAGAATTGGACACGATTTAGTGACTAAACAACAATAATATCCATATAGATTAATGAAGTTCATTTGGCATTCACATATTTTTAAATGTTCAAATCTTTTGCCTGTTTTCAAAGGAGTTGTTTATCTTTTTATTATTGAGTTGGAAGAGCTCTTAATGTATCCTTTATACAAGTCCTTCCTGAAATGATAAGTATTACAAATATTTTCTCTGAGTGTGTGGGTTGTCATTTTTTAAACATAGTGTCTCTTAAAGAGTAATGTTTGATAAAACTTATTTTATTATTTTTTTTACCATTCATTATTTTTAAATCTTGTCTATGAATTTTTTACATGCCACAAAGTTACAAATATGTGTTGTACTATTTCCACTATTATAGTGTTATTTGAGTTAACATTGTCATATTGATATGAAGTCAAAGTACATTTATTTATTATCCATACAGATGTTCAGTTGTTCCAGGACCATTTTTTGGCAGATGACCTTTCTTTGCTGACTCATGGTGCAAGTGTTGCTGTCCTTCAGTCGCTAAGTCATGTTCAATTCTTTGTGGCCCCATGGACTGCAGCACGCCAGGCTTCCCTGTTCTTCACCATCTCCCGGAGTTTGCTCAAACTCATGTATATTGAGTCAGTGATGCTATCTAACCATCTCAACCTCTGCCGCCCTCCTCTTCTCCTGTCTTCAATCTTTCATGTCTTATCCATGTCTGAATCATGACACCCCATGTTCCTCTCTTTGAAAATATTAAAAGGTGCAAAACTAAAATTAAAGGAATCATATCAGTCAGTCAAAATCCTTTCATATTTTCCCACATCCAAATTCTGCAAAAGCAGCCAACTGAAAATTTGCAGAAAAGAACCACTTGGATGCATTTCATTTCTTAAATAATGTGCAATCACAGGGTCTCTCATTCTTAATCAGCATCAGCCCTGGTCCGCATGGCAGCCAAAACGGTTCATCAACTAGCCTCCTGGGAAAACCTAACATTGAAGGATAAAACAGCACCAATTTTACAATAATTGTGCATTTATCTATTCACTTAGTGAAAACTTCTTCAACAACCACTATGGTCAAGCTCTATTTTCCATCCTAAAAAGGAAAGTTGATCAACTTCCAATAGCTTTATTTTCATTAGCAAATTTACCCAGGTCTGACAGAGCTGTCATCCCTCCAATGACAGCTTGTACCAAATTCCTTTCATCCCCTGTTTATTGAAACAGCAAACTAATGGACACCAAGAAGATAGAAGCCAAAGCAGAGATGACTGCTCTTTCTGAAGTACATTGTTCTGAGACAGAGCAGGGACATTGCAGGCCAGAGCGGAGGTAGTTAGTGGCTAGTCGTGGACACCTGAGTGTTGTATCAATCTGAGTTCTGTGTTTGTCTCACTTTTGGAAATGGCTCAGAAACAACCCCCAAGCCTGTGAACAAAAGTCACAGGTCTGAGAACAAGTCAATGTTCTGTGAACAAAATTTTGTACAGCGAAGTGGGGGAGAGAGTAAATTTCACAAAAGGGGGTCAATTCCTGGTCCACAAATTTCAGTAAGATTGCTCTAGAGGGATCCTGCTGGTGGTCTAGTTGCTAAGTTGTGTCTGCCGCTTTTCGACCCCAAAGACTGTAGCCCACCAGGCTCCTCTGTCCATGGAATGCTCCAGGCAAGAATGCCAGAGTGGGTTGCCATTTCCTTCTCCAGAGGATCTCCCCACCCAGGGATCAAACCCATATCTCCTGCAGCTCCTACACTGCATACAGATTCTTTACTGATTGAGCCACCAGGGAAGCCCCTGGATGGACCCTAGCCTCTCCCTATTTTTATTTAAAAAATGTGTTGAAATTAATGTATGGGCTGGTGATTTAGCTTAAAATCAAAAGTTAGAGATCCCAGGAACAAATACTGTCTTATGAAACATTCACGTCCCTACATTGCTACCACATTTTTCTATTTTCTGTCCCCACCCAAGACAAAGAACGTGTGTGTATTACAGGTGTGGTTCCACTGCAACAGCACATTTGGTTTTACCCACTTATTTTTCAGCTGTAAGTAGCTTAAATTCCAAGGTCTTTCATCCTAGCTATTGACTGAGGCTGAATAGACTCAGCTTTTATGAGGACGAGGTATTTCTGTCCATGACAATCTTGTGGCATCTTACCATTAAATCTATTCAATTTCTTGCCCCCACCCTGGGCAGTAAAGAAAAATCGTATGAGATGGATGAAGCTGGAGCCCCTTATACAGAGTGAAGTAAGCCAGAAAGATAAAGAACATTACAGCATACTGACACATGTATATGGAATTTAGAAAGGTGATAACGATAACCCTATATGCAGAACAGAAAAAGAGACACAGAAATACAGAACAGACTTTTGAACTTTGTGGGAGAATGTGAGGGTGGGATATTTCAAAAGAACAACATGTATGCTATCTATGGTGAAACAGATCACCAGCCCAGGTGGGATGCACGAGACAAGTGCTCCGGCCTGGTGCACTGGGAAGACCCAGAGGAATCGGGTGGAGAGGGAGGTGGGAGGGGGGATCGGGATTGGGAATACATGTAAATCCATGGCTGATTCATATCAATGTATGACAAAACCCACTGGAAAAAAAAAAAAAATAAAAATAATAAAAAAAAAAAAAAGAAAAATCGTGATCGCACCATTTCTGATTGTTCTGACGAAATGGAGTTCTGTCTGTTCCCCGGGGACATTTAAACAGAGAATGGTCTCGTCTGCAGTGAACCGTTTCTGGGGAGTGGCTCCCGGAGGCAGGGGGGTGCCTGGATGAGCCATCCCTACAGCCTTCTGGCAGCCACCTCTCTGGGAAGTCCAACGGAAGCATCTTTCCCCTGAGCTGCTTTGTGGGCAAGTCAATAAGCCGTGACTCCTATGGTGATTCCAGAAATGGGATTGCTGCCCGCAGAGCGCTGTTTCCTGTCCCTTCAGGGGGCAGCCTCTTGCCTTCAAGGCACTTTTCAGTAATGCAGAGACTGCAAAGAGACAAATGCTGACAGGGGTTTTTCCTGACACAAGCCCTGGCCCTTGGCAAGGTCATTTTCCTCCCACAGTGATGAAATAGAATAACAAACGCATGCCTCAAAATGAAAAAATGTGATAACCATCCCTTCTTATCTGGCTGTTTATTGAAACTTTTCATTTTGGGTTCATTACTGATTCTTTTTTTAATTGAAGACAGATAAAATTAAAGATGCATGAACCCATGGCAAGAAGGTCTGTTTCTGTGAAAAATGAGAGATCTAAAATTAATGTCAAACAGAAAACACTTGCAGATTGCAGATACTATCTCTTATCAATGTACATCTCCATAAACTAAAAGAATGGCAGATATAATCACTCATAAATGATATTGACTGGTGCTTGCTGTTCAGTCGCCCAGTTGTGTCTGCAACTGCCCAGTCCCAGTTGCAACCCCATGGACTACAGCTCTCCAGGCCTCCCTGTCCCTCACCATCTCCCAGAGTTTACCCAAGTTCATGTTCTTTGCATTAGTGATGCCATCCAGCCATCTCATCCTCTGAAGCCCACTTCTCCTTCTGGCTTGATCTTTCCCAGCATCAGCGACTTTTCCAATAAGTTGTCTGTTCGCATCAGATGACCGAAATCAGCTTCAGTCTTTTAAAGTGAATATTCACTGTTGATCTCCCTTAAGACTGACTGGTTTTATCTCCTTGCTATCCAAGGGATTTTCAGGGGTCTTCTCTTCTCACAATTTGAAGGCATCAATTCTTTGGCATTCTGCCTTCTCTATGGCCCAGCTCTCACAACTGTAAGTGACGCCTGGGAAGACCATAGCCTTGGCTATACGGATCTTTATCAGCAAAGTAATGTCTCTGCTTTTCAACACACTGTCTAGGTTTGTGGTCGCTATCCTGCCAAAAAGAAATTGTCCTCTGATTTCATGGCTGCAATCACCATCTGCAGTGATTTTGGAGCCCAAGAAGAGGAAATCTGTCCCTATTTCCACATTTTCCCCTTCTATTTTCCATGAATAATGCGGCCCAATGCCATGATCTTAGTTTTTTTAGTATTTAGTCTTTCTTTTATTTTTTTATTTTTTTTATTTTTTTTTATTAGTTGGAGGCTAATTACTTCACAACATTTCAGTGGGTTTTGTCATACATTGATATGAATCAGCCATGGATTTACATGTATTCCCCATCCCGATCCCCCCTCCCACCTCCCTCTCCACCCGATTCCTCTGGGTCATCCCAGTGCACCAGGCCCGAGCACTTGTCTCATGCATCCCACCTGGGCTGGTGATCTGTTTCACCATAGATAGTATACATGCTGTTCTTTTGAAATATCCCACCCTCACATTCTCCCACAGAGTTCAAAAGTCTGTTCTGTATTTCTGTGTCTCTTTTTCTGTTTTGCATATAGGGTTATCTTCTTAAGCTGGTTCTTTCACTCTCCTCCACCCTCATCATGAGGCTTTTTAGTTCCTCTTTGCTTTCTGCCATTAGAGTGGTGTCATCTGCATATGTGAGGTTGTTGATGTTTCTCTCACCTATCTTGATTCCAGATTGTGACTCATCCAGCCTGGCATTTCTCGTGATGTGCTCAGTGTATAGGTTAAACAAACAGGGTGACGGCAGACAGCTCTGTCATATTCCTTTCACGATCTTGAACTAATCAGTTGTTCTATAAAAAGTTCTAACTGTTGCTTCTTGACCCACATACAGGTTTCTCAGGAGACAGGTAAGATGGTCTGGTATTCCCGTCTCTCCAAGCGCTTTCCACAGTTTGTCATGATCCACACAGTCAAAGGCTTTAGCATAGTCGATGAAACAGAGATAGATGCTTTTCTGAAATCCCCTTGCTTTCTCTATAATCCAGTGAATGTTGGCAATTTGATCTCTAGTTCCTCTTCCTTTTCTAACCCAGCTTGGACATCTGGAAGTTCTTGGCTCCCATAATGCAGAAGCCTAGCATGCAAGACTTTAAGCATGACCTTACTAGCATGGGAGATGAGTGTGACTGTCCAATGGTTAGCACATTCTTTAGTACTACCCTTCTTGGAATTGGGATGAGGACTGACCTTTTCCAGTCCTGTGGCCACTGCTTGGTCTTCCTGATTTTCTGACATAATGAATGTAACACCTTGATGGCATCATCCTTTAGGGATATGAATAGTTCTGCTGCAATTTCATTGCATCCACTAGCTTTACTAACAGCAGTACTTCTTAAGGCCCACTTGACTTCGAACTCCAGAACATCTGGCTCAGGGTGACTAAATGAACTAATGAAATAATTCGGTTCATTATGGACAGAAATGTTATTAAAGAAAGACAAAGAAAAATGGTTGGGAAAGGTGGACACATTTGTTACTCTATTGTCTGTATTTGACAGGAGTCTCTAAAGTGGTACTGGTGGCCGCAGAAAGACAGAACTGCATCGGTGCCCTCCCCAAGACGGGACTCCACTGAGGCTGCCTGAAAGGTGACTGTGACTGCCTAAGCAGATGGTGTGGTGCTGTGCATGTGTGGATACGAGAGGCAAGAAAGTCACTTAGGATTAGTTCTAGAACTTTAAAAATACAACCCGGGCTTTGGGTTGTAGGCTTTTTGTTTCTTGCTTTTTGAGACTTTAAAAACCTAACAGAAAGCATTTCTAAAGGCCCTTTGCTCTTAATGCTGAGGTAGGAACAAACTTATAAAGTAGCAAAAACCCAGAGCTGTGTTGAAGGACGTGAGGTGTCTGGACTGCCTCCCTAGGCTTTGATGTAGTCATTTGGAGTGTCCATTCACTGAGACATATAAAATCACCAAAGGACCAAATTTTGGTAACAGCGTAGATGAGTTAAAAAGTCAAAAACTGAATTTTGGAAATTAATCTAGAGACGTCTATTAGCTATACAAGCAGAGAGAGCATGGTAGATTGGAGTACAAATTTGGGAGTTGATAGCGTGTAGAATGCACTTAAAGATGTGAACCTGAATAAAGTGATCTTAAGAGAGAAACTCATTATAGGAGAGGGAGGAGAGGACATTTATCTCTGGGATAAGAAGGAACTGGTAAAGGTGACCAAGAAAAAGCGTCAGTCATGGGAGGGAAGAACCAGGACAGAATGGAGACAATACAGAACTTTAAGAAGCAGGAGCCATCAGCTGTGCCCTGTGCAGATGAAGACACATGAAACTCACCCCTGGCGTTGCAAAGATGGGGCTGGTGGCTGGTCTGGATGAGAACTGTTTTGCTGGCACAGTGGGGAGATCGCCTCACAGATTGGAGGTGAGAGACAATAAAAGAAGACGGAGACAGTGACTACACATGGACATTTTGAGAGGTGACCCAGGCCAACATTTGGTTGGCGACACCAGGTTGACCACAGATGAACTATTCTTGTAGGAAGTTGGGCAGTTGGAAATTGGTAGTTGGGGAGGTCTGTTGGTTTGAAGACATAAATTCTATCTGTGAAGAAACAGATGGAGAACTCTAAAAAGGAATTATTCGGTATGATTGCATCTGAAAAACAAGCCAGGGTGAAACAAACCACAGACAGTAGGGTCAAATAGAGAGTTCCAGACATTAAGATGTAGTACTCAAATGGGGAAGGACAAGTCACCTGAAATGATACCAGAAACGAGTGAAAGTGGAGACATTGAGCAAGATGACAGGGGCCACGTGAATGTGCCCTTCCTGGAAGGCATTTCAATGGGGCTGCATTTTATTTTATTTAAATTTTTTTTGCAAGGATTGTTCAAGTGATATTTATTTATTTAAATTATTATTATTATTTAAATTTTTTGGTCAAACCACATGGCATGCTGGCTCTTAGTTCCCCAACCAGGGATCAAATCTGCACCCCTCTGCAGTGTAAGTGCCAAGTCTTAACCACTGGACCACCAGATATGTCTCCCAATGGGGCTGAGTTTTAAAAATTGAGGCCAGAATTTTATTGCCAGTTCCTTTGATGTTAAGGCAACATGAATTAAAAAGTTAAAGGTTTTGGTGTTACAGTCTTTCTAAAAGGATAAACCTATGCTTGGCTACAAAAAGCAGATGATTATCAGACGAGGTTGAAGGTTATAGGGCAAGATTCTGCCAACAAAATTTCCAGGGTACCGATCAAAATTGTGAACTTCAACTTATTTGTTTCTCTGGACTCTGAAGCACTTTTGTAGTGGTGGTGGTTTAGTCGTTAAGTCGTGTCCGACTCTTGCAACACCATGGACTGTAGCCCGCCAGGCTCCTCTGCCCAGGGGATTCTCTAGGCAAGAATACTGGCGTGGGTTGTCATTTCCTTCTCCATTAAAGCACTTTAGGAAGGGTTAATACCTTAACCTCTTATCAGGTTATCTTTTCTTTTTAATTAATTTTTATTATGGTATAATTGCTTTACAATGTTGTATTAGTTTCTGCTGTAGAGCAGAGTGAATTAGCTCTATGAACACATGTATCCTCTTTTTTGGAGTTCCTTCACCTTAGGTCACCACTGTGCATTAACTAGAGTTCCCTGTGCTCTATAGGGGGTTCTCATAGTTACCTGTTTTACACACAGTATCAATAATTTGTAGGAGTCAATCTTAGTCTCCCAATTCATTCTACCCCACTCCCTTGGTGTCCATTCCTTTGTTCTCTATGTCTATGTATCTATTTCTGCTTTGCAGATAAGATCATCTATACCAAGTGAAATCTTACTGAGAGTTAGTCTTGTTTTGGTGAGAACTTTTTCTATTAGCTTAAACTGTCAATAATTCCCTGGAAAGAAGTTAATCTGGAAGGAAAGACAGAGCAGAGCCTGAATCAGACATGTCTCAGTGGTCCTCGTTGGTCCTCCAGTGGATGCCCCCTCCTCATGGTTTGGCTGTAACAGGAAAGCAATGAAGCAGATGGTCGGTCACTAAGGGAGCTGAGTCAAAGCACAATAAAGTCTGCAGGGATTTCAGTAAAAAGTCCGAGAAAAAGAAACTTTGTTTGTTGTATACACTTTCCGGCTGGATATTCTTAGGCTTTGAAAGGAAGCTGCCAGTTAAGTTTGTGTATTACTGAATTGGGTTTCCCTGGTGGCTCAGTGGAAAGGATCCGCCTGCAATACAGGAGATACAGAAGATGCTGGCTCTATCCCTGGGTCAGGAAGATCCCCTGGAGGAGGGCATGGCAACCTACTTGAGTATTCTTGCCTGGAGAACTCCATGGACAGAGTAGCCTGGTGGGCTACAGTCCATGAGGTTGCAAAGAGTCAAACACAGCTTAGCAACTGAGCATGCACACATCATTGAATTAGATGGCCAGGGAATCTTCACAAAAAAGAAACAGAAGAATAATATTGTCCAATCTTTTTTGTTTTGTTTTGTTTTTTAAATTGGGGTGGAATTTTATCGAAGGCTTAGAAAGAAACCTTGAACTAGAAAGAGTTAGCAGGCAGCAGTTATAACAACTTTCAGAGAAAATCAAATGTCCCCTTCCTCATAAGAAGCAAATGTATCTTTTTTCTGGAATGGAAAAACCCTGCATTCTTATTTCGCCTATGGGGATGTTCAACCCACAGACCTTTTTTCCTTTGAGCTTCTGTGTTTTCCATCACCATCAACACCGACCTTGACTTTTCTCTTTGACTCTTCCTGGTTTTCCATGACTATTTCCAACATTCACTTACTTTTCTGCATTCTGATTTTACCCCAGACCTCTGTTGCTACATCACCTGATTATGCTAACTGTACGTTATGCTTCCCGCTCACATCAGGAGCTGCAAACCACATTTCTGTCCGGTTTATACTTATTTTGATCCACAGTGCAGGCAGTTTCATTACTTTTGTGTGTATGGAGTATCTATTAAATGTCTACAGTACTTAGATTGCTCTCCTTTGTCTTGATGAAAGCACACTTTGGGGGTAATTCCTGTCTTTATGTTTCTTTCATTTTATGGGACTCCTTCTTCATATCGGAAAGATTAAATTTACACCAAAATGTAAGAGAAACAAGCTCTTTAAGAACAGCAAAAAACAAAGGCAAGACAGAATGTCTGGATCTTACAAGAGGAGAGTCAAATGTTCCGGTATTTTAATATCAGCTTTTGTTTTTTACCTACAGTTTTGAAGGGAAAGATATAGCATCTAGTTGGACACTACTTTCCTTTACATTTTAGGATAATTCAGTCTGGTTCCTTGTTGCTTGCCATGTTTTCCCTGATTCCTTCATCTTCTAAAAGGATGTGTTTTACAGTTTTTGTTACTTTAAAGGTATTTTTTGTGTTTGGTCATTTTTCTCTCAAGGTCAATTCCCTCTTGCTGGTTTCCTGTCCGTCTCTCAGCACACATATTCTTGTAGGGGCTTTAGATCCGTATTTTTAATTCCACTTGGTCTTGTTGCTTGGACACCCAACAAGCCAGATGCAGCATGTCCAAATAACATCACCATTTGACCCCCAGCCTAATCACTTACTGATTTCCTTGTATCTGTCCATGGCCACACAGGGAGAGTAGCTGGGCCAGTGCTGCCATGGCAACCACCAAGGAGCTACTTACACCAAAAGCAGTGCTTGCCTCCAGCCATCAGAAGCAGGAGTTCTTGGTCTGGGAGAAGGGTCTTAGATAACATAATCCCATGGAAGGTACTGGGAGACTCCTGACCTAGAAGATAAACTATGTAAATTCCAACTTAATTTCCATCATACTGGTCTCCTGAAACAACTGTATGTGACATTCTTAATGTGGAGGTTCTTTTTTTTTCAGGGATCCTCCCTGTAAACAAGAAAATAGACGACACCGAAGCATTTGTTGACCTTAGACTGTTATCTGCAGATATTTACAAGGAGGAATTAAAGCCTAAGAGCAAGGCATCAAATGCAAACAATGGAGAAAACCCTACAGAAACAAAACTAATAGAGTAGAAAAGAAAAACCCTGAAATATATAATCCTCATTGAGAAGTGAGATGGAATCCTTTAAAAAATAAACCAAGAAGAAGGAGGAGCAGGAGGTGAGGGCAGAGAGAAGGAAAAGAAGAAACAACAACAATAGTTGATATGGAAAAAGGAAATCTCTCAAGTGTTCTCAGAGCTCTAAAATGTAGTTGTAGGAACAAAAGTTTAAAGATTAAGTGAGCGGATATTTAAAGGTCTTGGTGAGAAATTAATTAGTAAGGAGGAAACTTGCCTGAAGTAAAGGAAAGACGAGTATTGAAAGAGAAGCATTGAAATATGGACAATAAATTTATAAATTCCAAATCCACCTCTAGGAGTTCTAAAAGGAAGTAAAAGGTATGTAAATGGCAAAACCATCACAGAATTTATAGAAAAGCAAAATAAAACCTCATAGTGCAAAGGAATGATAGGATCCACAAGGTTCAGAGCAGATTAATGACATTCACGTCCTTTGTAGAGTCAGATGGTGGGATTATAAAACATGAAATAGTTGCTAAGAAAGCATTTCTAAGTACTTAGGAGCTTAATGTAAAGATAATTGTCATCTGGAACTAAAATTACATTGAGTTTTAAGAAAACACAGGAGGTGGCTAAGTTGGAAAGAAAAGTAAAAGCATGTCAAAAATAGTGTCTTTCAGTGTGAAGAGACACAAAGGAATATGGAACCAAAACATATTTTGCAAAAAGCTCCTGAAAATAATAAGCTAAAGGAAAATAACTCAATAGAAGAAAAAACAGGCAAATGGTATAAACTAGCAATTCACAGAAGTCTAATGGTCAACAAGTAATTAAAGAAACAAAAGTAATACAGAAAATGGTGAAACAGTACACTTTATTCTCCAGATTTTCAAAAATTAAAATTATATTGCTTAAAGTGTAGTAAATGCTTTGGTCGGTCATTTCAGTTGCTCAGTCGTCTCTAACTCTTTGAGACCCCATGGACTGTAGCATGTCAGGCTTCCCTGTCCATCACCAACTCCTGGAGGTTGCTCAAGCTCATGTCCATCAAGTCGGTGATGCCATCCAACCATCTCATTCTCTGTCGTTACCTTCTGCCTTCAATCTTTCCCAGCATCAAGGTCTTTTTCATTGAATCAGTTCTTCACATCAGATGGTCAAATTACTGGAGTTTCAGCTTCAGCATCACTCCTTGCGATGAATATTAAAGACTGATTCCCTTTAGAATTGACTGGTTTGATCTCCTTGCAGTCCAAGGGACTCTCAAGAGTCTTTTCCAACACCACAGTTCAAAAGCATCAATTCTTCAACATTCAGCCTTCTTTATGGTTCAACTCTCACATCCATACAAGACTACTGGAAAAACCATAGCTTTGACTATATGGACTTTTGTGGGCCAAGTAATGTCTCTGTTTTTTGATATGTTGTCTAGCTTTGTCATAGCTTTTCTTCCAAGGAGCAAGTGTCTTTTAATTTCATGAATGCAGTCACCATCTGCAGTGATTTTGGAGCCCAAGAAAATAAAGTCTCTCACTGTTTCCATTGTTTACCCACCTATTTGCCATGAAGTGATGGGACTGAATGCCATGATCTTAGTTTTTTGAATGTTAAGTTTTAAACCAGTTTTTTCACTTTGCTCTTTCACTTTCATCAAGAGGGTCTTTAGTTCCTGTTTGCTTTCTGCCATAAGGGTGGTGTCATCTGCATATCTGAGGTTACTGATATTTCTCCAAGCAATCTCGATTCCCTCTTGTGCTTCATCCAGCCTGGCATTTTGCATGATGTACTCTGAATATAAGTTAAATAAGCAAGGTGACAATATACAGCCTTGGCATACTCCTTTCTTGATTTGGAACCAGTCTGTTGTTCCATGTTCAGTTGTAACTGCTGCTTCTTGACTTGCATACAGATTTCTCTGGAGGCAGGTAAGGTGATTTGGTATTCCCATCTCCTGAAGAATTTTCTACAGTTTGTTGTGATCCACACAGTCAAAGGCTTTAGAGTAGTCAATGAGCAGAAGTAGAGGTTTTTCTGGAACTCTCTTGCTTTTTCTACGATCCAGTGGATGTTATTGTTTAGTCACCCAGTAATGTCTAATCTCTTTTGTGATCCTGTGGGTTGGTGTTTTCCAGGAAAGAAAAGCTAAATTAAATTTTGTTTGTATGACTGAGCTGGTGTTGCATGCTCAGGGAATTTTCAAGGCCGGTTTTAGTTTTTTTTTTTATTTTAATACATGCAATCAAGCATTCTTGAATACTACCTATCTAGGTAGCAAACTTCAGAGGCCTCAGAATCTTGTCTTAAATTGTTGACTTGGTTAGATCCATATAATCGGGATAAACAATATCTCAAAACAAATACAGCAAAGAGTAATCATTGCTTCTGTCACTGACTGAACCTAAGGTTATAGGTTGAAAAAAGTTTGAGAAATATTAGACTCCATTGTTCCAGAGATGCCTAAGATAAATACATTTTGACCATAAAACTGCAGATTCAACAATTGTATTTAATGTTTTAAATCCCCAATATTAGACATGAGGATTCAAGAATGAGAAGTTAAAATTCCCAGAGATTCATAATATTAAAAGTGACTCATTATCTTTTATAACTCTTTATTTTTGTGTTTTAATATTACAAGTGACTGTGATACTAAGCAGAACATTGTATTACTGTGGTAGAATTTCATTGAATGTGTTAGAGGTTTTCTTTAAAAAATTAGAATTATATATAATATAATAAATTAATGGTTTATTATAAACACATATATTTTGATGTATTTAAAAACACTAAAAGCCAGAAATATTTAAAATCTCCACATAGTAAAATTATCTGGAAATATAGACATGAGCTGTACTTGATAGAGACATTCCTTTGCAATAAAAGCGGTAATAGAGAATATTGATAGCAAAGACAATTTCTAAAAATGTAAGATAATGTTAATAAAACGAGTTAATATTAGGAGATTTCATTACCTTAAACACAAAGGATTCATTGCCCTCTCCTATAATTCTGACGTTTGTTTCCTGACAAACGTTCCCTATATGGAGAAGATCCCATTTTGTGTTGAAGTTGATCTCGCTGTTGAATGCATCCCAGAGTATCTTCACTTTGGGCTTTGCTGTCTTGCTCTACTACTGGGTTTTTGGTTGAAATCAGTATCACTTTTTAATTCAGATTTCAGATCAGTTTCTAACTCCATGTCACAATATATTTTAATCTTTTTTTTTCTCATCTTTTCTGTTGAATTATTTACAGAGAACTGTAGCCTATACCTAGCAAGGTTAATAGCACTCCACATAATCTCTTAATGAAGCTGCCAAATTAAACACCCTCCTTCTTGCTTCCAAAGTTTGCTATTTGTTGGAACACTCCTCATAAGAGTTGTACAAAGTATTTTGTTGCTATGGTTCAGCTGGACTCTTTGGATGCCATGAACTGTAGCATGCCAGGCTTCCCTGTCCTTCACTCTCCTCCAGAGTTTGCTCAAAAGTATACTGTGTACGTAAATTGTTAATATTTTATTTGCAAGCATGCCTCACCATTAGCAGCACACACATGATACAAAGTGAAAACTACCAGAGACTCTGTTTGGAAGAGGATGGTTTCTCTCTCCAGATTCCTGTCCTGGTCCGTGGACACGCTGACCTTCTCCTTCAACTCAGTGTCAGCTCTTGCTTTTGACGTGCTATCAATAAATCCTCTCAAACTGGTAAAGTCTCTATGTCGCTCGTTAAGTTTTATTTCTTATATGAAAATTATACTGTATTTCCTGTTTTCCTGAAAGGTCTAGCACAGGATTTGAGATTTGAAAAAGCAAGATCTCAGAAAATTTCAGGAAGGAATTTGGACACAGAAGCTTTTAAGTATGTTTAGACATATGAGAACAAGAGGCTTCCCAGTTGGCTCAGTGGTAAAGAATCTACCTGTCAATGCAGGAGACACAGGAGATGTGTCTGGGTTGGGAAGATCTTCTGCAGAAGGGAAGGGCAGCCACTCCAATATTCTTGCCTGAGAAATGCCATGGACAGAGGAGCCTGGCAAGCTACAGTCTATGGGGTCACAAAGAGTTAGGCGTAACTGAGCACACACACATCCATGTGAAGATCATCTGTTTTATAATGTAATATTTAACTTGGAAATCTTTATTGTAAAAACAGATAGTCCTTTCTCCTCCTTCACTCTCAACAGGTATTTATCAAGTGCCTATATTTGGGAGATGCCGTCCTAAGTGCTTACATGAAAGAGAAAAATAGAGTTGTATGGAGCTTTGACCTTGGTGGCGCCAAAGAGGCAAGGTGACTTAGTAGTACATAAATTAATATAAAAAGAGTCCGAGCAAAGGAAGAAGTAGATATAAAACATAAAAGGATATTAGCTAAAGGTGAGTGATCACTGCTCTATCTATTCCAAAGAGATTCCAAATATCTATTCCATTTGACATCTTTAGAAAAGTGATGGAAATGGTTTAAAACAAGCTCTTAGTTCTCTCTATCTCTCTCTGTCCATTTCTAATCCATTTAATATTAACTCTTAAATGTTGGTCCTGGATCTCTTTTTATTTCTGCTATAGTAGCTTTTAGCAGACTAACACTGTCAATGGAAACAATTAGAAAGCTCATAAAATCTCAGCTAATTTCTCTCTGTGATATTGTGTATAAATATTATCCAGGATATAGAAGGTAATAAACATTAAGAGGAAACTGATAAATTATACTTGATCAAAAGTAGAAGCACCATACCATCAAAATACATCCTTAAGAATGCATGGATTGGCATGCCATAGACCGAGATAATATTTTCAAAACACATATCTGACAAAGGATTGGTATTAGAATATACAAAAATTTCTTATAACTCAATAATAGAAAGACAAATAAGCAAATATAAAATCTTAACAGAAGATTTGGACAGACACTTCACAAGAAAAGGAATGCAAATGTCCAATGTGTATGTGAAACATTAGGGAACATTAAGTAAAAGAGAAATCAACATTAAAACCACAGCAAGATGTAAACATACAGAACTCAAATGGTTCACACTTTTGAGAATTGCAATACCAAACATTGATGAGAATGTGGAGTGTTGGAAACTTTTACATGTTGTTGGTAGGAGTGTGAAATGGTACACCCACTTTGAAAAGGGCCTGGAAATTTCCTATAAAATTAAACATAGGATTAGACTTAAAGATCTCCACTATTAGACATGATGGAGTAACAGATGCTAAATTTACCTGTCTTAAACAACTGAAGAAACAAAATATATGACCCAGCGAGTTATAGATGTTGGGAAAACAGGCAACATAAGACAGTGATTCCTAAGAGATGGACAACAGAGGAGATGGTCCCTACGGTGGGGAGCTTCTTGCTTGGAGCTTCCTGATAGGGATGGAGAGAAAGGAAACGGGGGACAGGCTAGCCATCCAGTCGAGTCCACTGTTGATAATTTGAAGGAGCCCAGGGGCTAAAATTCTCAGAGAACAGTGACCGAGAGACAGAGGTCCATGCAGCGATAAGAGATGCACAGACAGACTTCTGGATGTTGGCAGGGTTTCCTCTGTGTTATGGTGAGTACTGACCAGTGTGTGCCTGTCAGGACACTAACCAAGGCAGGGAATAGGAAGGGGGTTGATAACATCTGTGTGTCACTCAATGCCTACACCCAGAAAAGAGAACCCCCGAGTCCTCTGAATTCTGAGCATCACCTCTGTAGAAGGGTCACGTGAGCCCTGGACTAAAGGCTGCTGTGATACTGACCAACAGAGCTTAAAGGCAAGACTCAAAAAATACGAAGCTCATTCTCAACGCAGGACGACCTCGCTTTATTGCACTTCACTTCACCGTGTCTCACAGTTTGTACTTTTCACAAACTGAAGGTTTGTGGGAAGCTTGCCTGGAACAGGTCTAAGTGTTAGAGGCGCTCAGTCGTGTGCAACTCCTTGCGACCCCCGTGGACTGTAGGTCCTCAGGCGCCTCTGTCCGTGGGATTCTCCAGGCAAGAATACTGGAGGGGGTTGCCATTTCCTTCTCCAGGGGATCTTCCTGACCCAGGGAGTGAACCCGTGTATCCTGCATTGGCCGGCGGGTTGTTATTGTTTTTTTTTTTCAAACCATCTGAGCCACAGGAAAGCCTGTAACAAGTGTAATGGTGACATTTTTCCAGAAGCATTTTCTCAGTCTGTGTCTGTCATATTTTATTAATTCTCACAATATTTCAAGCTTTTCCATTGTTATTATATTTATTTGGATGATTTGTAGTCAGGGAACTTTGATGTTACCACTATGACTCGCTGAAGCCTCAGATGATGGTTAGCATTTTTTAGTCATAAAGTATTTTTATTTTTTAATTATAAAATTTTTGCAATAAAGTATTTTTAAATTAAGTATGTCTGTTGTTTTTAATTGTTAACTCTCTGCTATAATTTATTTATAATTTATATTTTTATAAAATATAAATATATATTTTATTTTATATAAATTATATTATATATTATAATGTATAATAAATATATAAAAATTATATTAAAATATATAAATATATATTAAAATTATATAAAAATAATGTATAAATTTATAATTTAGTTGTTAACATACTGTTATAGTACAATTAATAGACTACAGTACAGTGTAAGCATGACTTTTTGTATGTACCAGAAAGCCAAAACATTTGTGTGTCTCACTTTATTGCCATGTTCTCTTTATTTCAGTGATCTGAAACCAGGCCCACAACATTCCTGAGGTCTGCCTATATAGAATAAGTGAGTACCACTGTCAAAGAACATGATTGAAATGGTATTAATAGGCCACTACCTATTAATTAAAGAACAGTAGAATACACATTCTTTTCAAGTACACACTTGATCTACATTCTGAATCCTAAGAGTCTCAAGTTTGAAAGTCATACAAAATATGTTTCTATGATTACAGTGGAATTAAATTGTGAGATGAAAAGGCAAATATATATGGAAAATCCCAAATATGTGACTGAGAAAAGATATGTCTATGCATGTATAAAAAGGGTTAGGAGGAAAACTGATGAGAACACAGTTTTAGAAAGTACTTTGACTAAATTAAAATGGCAACACAACTTGTAAAACTTTGTTGTATTCAGTTAAAGCAAAGCTTAATGAGAAGCTTATAGAGTATTCATATTAGAGAAAAATAAAGGTCTCAAATCAATGAACTAGTTCCCCAAATTTGGAGATTTCGAAAATAAACCCAAGACAAGCAAAGAAAAAAATAATAAAAGAGAAGGAGAGTTAACAAACTATCAAAGAGAAAAATAGATAAGACCAGTGAAATCAAAGCACATTGCTAATGAAAATGATAAATTTCTAGCCAGAATAATCAAGAAAACAAAACACACATTTAAAAATCTGAAGGATGGGAGAGTAGACATTCTTATATGCCTTATGATATTAAGTATAATAAGGGGTAGTATGAACAAATTAATGCCAATAAACTTGACAAGTTAGGTGAAATGAATTAATTCCTTAAAATACATAGACTTCTAAAGGTCACACACACACAAATAGATAATCTGAAAAGCTCTAGATCTATAAAGAAATTGATTTTGTAGTTAAAACATTTCTAGAAAAAAATGATTCAGGTGGCTTCATTGGTGAATGTAACCAAGCATTTAAGCAGAAAAAAATATCAAGGAAATTCTGTGTTTTCCATAAGGGCTGCACCAATTTATATTCCCCAAAGTGTGCAAAGGTTTCCTTTTTTCCACATCTTTGCCAATACTTGTTATTTGTTGTATTTTTTCAAATCTATAAACTATTTCCTAAAGAAATTGCAAATGACAAATAGATGGAAGGGTAGATTTGATCAAGGATCAGAAGAGTCTACATTCTAATCATTACTTTTCCTCCAAATTGATCTACATATCTGTATCCAATGTTACTTTAATCAAAATCCTAGCAGGCTTTTCTGTGGAAAATGACAGCTGATTCTAACAATTATATAGAAATGTAAATTATCTAGAATAATCAAAACAATTTTTGACAAACAGAACAAAGGTAGAAAAACCTATAAAACCTGATTTTAAGATTTATTTTAAAGGCACAATAATTAACACAGTATGAAAATGACAGGAATGCAGACAAATGAGTCGAGGGAATAGAATAGACCATCCAGAAATAGGTCCACACACATGTGGTCATTTGATTTCTGACCAAGGAGCTAAGAAAATTAAATGTGGGAGAGTAACATATACATAAAGCTCTCCTGGGTCAACTGAAGAGTCTGATGAAAAGATCTCAGTGTCTGCCTCATGCAATTTACAAAAAGTAACTCATGACACACCATGCTCCTACATGGATGAGTTAAAATCATGAGTTCAGAAAGAAAAGAGGAGGGAATCTTAGTAAACTTGTCTTTGACAGACATTTCTTAAACAAGACACAAAATGTTCAAAACATATACAAAAATAATGTGGGCATCAGCAAATTTAAAACTTTTGCTCTTCAAGATGTACAGTTATAAAAAATGAAAAGGAAAGTCATGAACTGGAATAAAATATTTACAAAATACACATCTGAGAAGATAGAGGTCTTGTGTCTGTAATATGTTATTTAGTTGCCTTGTCAGTGGGAATGTGTAAATCTATATTTATGTACAAGTATGTGTGTATTACATTTATTGAGTCAGCAAGTGTTATATAAAGAGAAGGTGTGAAAGTGTTAGTTGCTGAGTCATGTTCAACTCTTTGCAACTCCATGGACTGTAGCCCACCAGGCTCCTCTGTTCATGGGATTTTCCAGGCAAGAATACTGGAGTGACTTGCAATTCCTTTCTCCAGGGGATCTTCCTGACCCAGGGATTGAACCCTGGTCTCCTGCATTGCATGTGCATTCTTTACCGTCTGAGCCACCCGTGTGCAAATGACTCACAGCCTCAGCTTCTTGCTAACAACCACATCCACAGAGACACAATGAGATTTACTCACACCCTGTTCTTGATGACAAGGGATACTGCTAGTAGCATAAGGTGGGGTTTCAGAATCACATGTCATCTTGAGACTCAACTCATTGTGAAATCTAAGGCGCCCCATATAGTTCCACATGACATTAATGCTGCAGGATTAATGCATCACATGCTATCCTTTGCACCTTGTTGACAAGAATGTTCTCAAGTGGGCGAATTGCTTATTTTGCCAGTTAATACAATTGTTATGTCTCCACAAACAGTGCATCTTACACAATACTCCCACCACTTTCCATTTTCAATCTTAACGGATTGGACAGTCTACTTTGTAAAGGGCTATTTCCAATTATTGGGATTCCCTGATAGCTCAGTTGGTAAAGAATCTGCCTGTGATGCAGGAGACCCCAGTTTGATTCCTGGGTTGGGAAGATCCACTGGAGAAGGGATAGGCTACCCACTCCAGTATTCTGGCCTAGAGAATTCCATGGACTATACAGTCCATGGGGTCACAAAGAGTGGGATATGACTGAGTGACTTTCACTTTCACTTTCATTTCCAAGTATTAGCAAAAATAATTCTAAATATAAGCATTTGATGGCATTGCTGACATGTGTTTATGAAATGATAGAAGGGGATTTCTGTTTCCCTAATATCTCTCTGAGGATGTTCTGTAATAAAGCAGCGATTTTCCTACTGATCTCAGGAAAGGAAACTGAATTTGACTTGCTTATCAGCAAAGAATGGTCTACCACCTGTCAGAGAACAAGTCGTTTGATTCTGTGGCCAGAATCTAAATATCAGGACGTGGCTGTTGGCTGGGTGGAGAGAGCAGGAGTCCACTGCAATAAGGGGACTCAAGGACCTACCAGATGCTCCTGATGCCCCTAAAACACCCAGGAAACGATAGACGCTCTGAAAGGACACTCATCATTTGCTGTGGAATGTGACATCACATCACACGTTCATCCTGTTGGATGAAACCATCGTGCCTTTGGAAGGCTGTACTAGCATCAGAATAGCCTTGGGTACCTGACACGGAATGAGGTTCCCTCTCCTGAGGGAAGCTTTCCTGGAGGAAGCACAGAAGACACACAGGGTTACAGGTGAGCATCTAAGGACCCAGAGCTCTCAGATCCAGAGGGAAAGGTCACACACACCTCCAGACCGCATTCTAGTCTCATCTAGGGCAGTCCTGTCGGGGGCTTCCTCACTGTGGCTGGAGAGAAAGCGCTGTCCAGGACTCCTGTGCTCACGAGGACCTGCAGAATTTTGTGATATGTGACTTTAATCTGCAGGTTTAAAGCTCAAGGCAGGCATGCTTTTTAATGAGAGCCACTCCAAGAGCACTTTAAGGACCTCTTTAGAATAAATACTACAGAACTGGAGTGGCACTCAGCCCATCTATGCACAGGTACACACACACACACTTGCACGCAGTTATTGTCATTATAATCAGCCTCAGTAGTTGGCTAATTGCTCTCATAAAGACTGATACTCATCTACACTCACACTGTGGGACTCACAGAATGTGACCCTTGACTCACCACTGCAGCCTGCAGCCCAAAGCACCTCTATTTGCCATACAACCTGGAGGCCGGGGTCTGGGGCAGGTGTGCAGTGTCGGGGATAATGGAGCATATTGTAATGTAGGTGGGGGTGGGGGAGGGATGATGGGAGAATACAAAGGACTGGCAAGTGCAAGGCTCTGCAAGTAGCCCAGAAAACCTACCTCTTGATTTTCGTTTGCTTGTTGGAAAGAAACTGTTAGGAAATGAATATTTTAGGTGGCTGAATGCAAAGACAGATTTGGGAAGCCAAAGGCCACGCAACAAAAATGTGGAATTCTAGGCTGAGTTAGAGAACACAGCCACCCACTCCTCCCTGTCTCCTCACTGAAACTTCCTCCTGCCTCCCACATCCCCATCACACTCCCGGCCTCTGGCCCGGGTCCCTGCATCTGCTCTGGTTACACCAGGAATGGCCAGTGGTGCTTTAGGATGGGGGTCTGGCTCTGCAGTCTCCAGTAAGCTGACATCTAGCACAAGGCATCTATGTCGAGTGAACAACACTGCTTCTAGCCTCACTTCTTGTTCAGCTGCCTCCCAGCTCTGACCTCTTGAGCCAGAAGTCCTTCAACAAGGAGTAGCCCACCATCAAGTCACAGCATCACCCACCTTCTCAGAGATGGGAACTCCCATCTCTGGACAAGGAGGCCTCTCTTATGCCATCATGACAACCTACGTGCTGTCCACCAAGGAGGTAAACAAACCCATGTCAAGCCTACCCTCAGCTCTGAACTGCTGGGAGCAATGAGGATCCTCGGTGACCTCTAATTTGGGGTCAGGTTGTCTCCTGGAGGAGCTGTTTACTCTGTGGAACTGGCCAGTGCTGGGTGGGGTTGTCCCTCCAGGAACCAGGCCCCCGAGGAGGTGGGCTCTCGTTTCTTGCTGGGGCAGGTGTGGGGTCATGGCTCCCCTCTGCTCATAGCACGTGGAGTCATGTCTGGATCATGGAGACCTGTCTCTGAGATCTCTGCAAGCTGCCAGAGACCTGGTCTCCCTTCTCCTTCCAGCGATGCATTCTCAGTAAAGGATTCCTCCTCTAATCAGGGCATTCACTGTGCTCAGAATCCTATTAGATGGTAGCAGGCTCTTAATCCATGTCTGTGGCTATAGATTAATAATATTATGGATGCCTGTGATATGGTCCCATCCGCTGTCCCTGCGCTTGCCTGTCACGCACAGACATTGTGAGAAGCTTTGCTCCCCCAGGGTTCATGGACCTCAGTGCCGCAGAGCTGGGTAGTCCTGCTACAGGTAGATGATGCTGGTCAGAAACAGGTGCTGGTCCCTCCTCATGTCCCCAGGGACCTTCTCTTTCTTTCTCTTCCGTGAAGCTCTTCTATTTCCCAGAGTCACCTTTGCAGGCTTAGATACATTCTGTGTTCATCACTCTGACATTGGAAATAGGAAGCCATCTTCAAGTTGTGGGCTACCCTGAGAGCAGAGGTGATGTTTCTATGAGACCAGGATCCCAGTCCTTGGCTCCAGTGATGGAGAAAGACAGGGATGTCATCCTGTGTATACAGGATGACAAAGAATCCCTGAGAACTTTCTGCTCTGGAGAAGGGGACCTGGCCATGCAAGAGCTGGGGATGCAGGTGAAGGGCTCTGAGACCGAAGTGTTTTCAGCAGGACCCCGGGGGCTGTCATCTGACTCTTATTTTTGTTTTGTATCCTCTTTTGATGGAAGAGAAAGGTAACACAAGGAAACTGCTTTTAACAACCTCAAAACTGGCACACTTTTCCAGGGAGTTAAAAGATACTTCAGGGGTTCCTGCTTTCACTTTTTTTTTTTTGACATTTAGTCTCATTGCAAAATGTTCAATTAAAATACTCGGCAAAAGCATTCTGTTCCTATATCCTGTCCCCTGGCAGGTCCCAGCTTCAAAACTGCACACTGACTGTTTCAGCAACCATTTTGTCTCCTTACAGCATTTAGTCACTTTTATCTCCTTACTTTTGATTTAAAAAAAAATGTTTCTCTCCTTCCATGTGAAATTTCATTTGGCAAAAAAGACTGATGGCAGACAATGAATCTGGAAACTCTTCCACCCAGCATGACAAAAATAAAGAGTGATGCTGAGGGCTGCTGTGCACAAAATCCTCTCTCTGCCATCCTTTCCCCAAAGCCCTGGCCGGCTTTAAAAAGGTATTCTGAGAACAGTGATTGAGCATCACAGGGATAGGCTTTTATGCAATGCTCAAGCTTCGCCTCACCTCCTGTGTTTTCCAAATAGACAGCAGGGCTGTTTTCTCAAAAGTGAAAGAAAATATTGGCAACGATCTCACATTCTCTGGTCATTTTCAAAGTCACTCACAGCCCTATTACCTATGGCTTTCTGGTAGCCCTGAGGGATGGGAGGAAATTGGTCTGTAAAGGCTCATTGCTGGACTTGGCCAGCCAGAGACAGGTGATTGAAGACTCCTTTTATAATGCAAATAAGGAGAGTCAGCCCCTCTGTAACCAGCTGGGAGCTGACGTTAACATGTGGAGCAGAAGGGAGGTGCTGACACAGAGCGAACAAAATGGCCATGTTAAGTGTTGTTGTTCAGTTAGGGCATCTACAGATTGGTGGGAAATCAGACCTTGTGCACAGTAATACAGTAATGAGCCCGAAGGCTGAGTTTGTAGAGACATCCCATTGTGTTAATGTAGATGGGTGGACGTAGGAATGACCATGGAACAAACATGGACACAGTGAACTGGAGACAGGGCTGAATGCAGGGGCTCCTTCCAAAATGTGCCCACCCACTGTGTAGCATAAAATTGCCACACTGCTCTTTGCTCTGTCTGCTGTCATTGAGGATGGAGATAAATGGATTCATGGAAACCTCGAGGAATGGGAAAGATGTCTCCTGATCAATAAAGGTGATGATTTCACAAATGGAGACCTTAAAAGGTTCCTGTAAGTTGATAATTCCAATACAGTCTGTATCCAGGATCACTGAGACCAGCTGTGGAGTCTATGATCTCAGGTTCACATCACAGGGGCAGAAATGGACAGCTGTAAGAACTTATGCATAATTACCTGGCTTCCATAGTAACCACAGATTAGCTCTCAAATCCTTCATTTCAGTCGCTCATTCCTGTCTGACTCTTTGCAGTTCCATGGACTGCAGAACACCAGGCTTACCTGTCCATCACCAACTCCCGGAGCTTGCTCAAACTCATGTCCATTGAGTTGGTGATACCATCCAACCATCTCATCCTCTGTCATCCCCTTCTCCTCCTGCCCTCAGTCTTTCCCAGCAACAGGTGGCCAAAGTATTGGAGCTTCAGCTTCAGCATCAGTCCTTCCAGTGAATATACAGGACTGATTTCCTTTAGGATGGACTGGTTTGATCTTCTTGCAATCCAAGGGACTCTCAAGAGTCTTCTCTAACACCACTGTTCAAAAGCATTAATTCTTTAGCACTCAGTTTTCTTTATGGTCCAACTCTTACATCCATACATGAGTACTAAAAAAACCATAGCTTTGACTAGATGGACTTTTGCTGGCAAGGTAATGTCTCTGCTTTTTAATATACTGTCTAGGTTGGTCATAACTTTTCTTCCAAGAAGCAAGTGTCTTTTAATTTCATGGCTGTAGTCACCATCTGCAGTTATTTTGGAGCCCAAGAAAATAAAATTTATGTTTCCATTGTTTCCCTATCTATTTGCCATGAAGTGATGGGACCAGATGCCATGATCTTAGTTTTTTGGATGTTGAGTTTTAAGCCAACTTTTTTACTCTCCTCTTTCACTTTCATCAAGAGGCTCTTTAGCTCCTCTTGGCTTTCTGCCATAAAGGTGGTGTCATCTGCATATCTTAAGTTATTGATATTTCTCCTGGCAATCTTGATTCCAACTTGTGTTTCATCTAATCCAGCATGTCGCATGATGTACTCTGCATAGAAGTTAAATAAGCAGGGTGGCAATATACAGCCTTGACATACTCCTTTCCCAATTTGGGACCAGTCTGTTGTTCCATGTCCAGTTCTAACTATTGCTTCTTGACCTGTGTACAGATTTCTCTGGAGGCAGGTAAGGTGGTCTGGTATTCCCACCTCTTTCAGAATTTTCCACAGTTTGTTGTGATCCACACAGTCAAAGAGTTTAGTGTAGTCAACGAAGCAGAAGTAGATGTTTTTCTGGAATTATCTTGATTTTTGTATGATCCAACAGATGTTGGTAATTTGATCTCTGGTTCTTCCGCCTCTTCAAAATCCAGCTTGTACATCTGGAAGTTCTTGGTTCACATACTATTGAAGAGTAGCTTGGAGAATTTTGAGCATTACTTTGCTAGTGTGTAAGATGAGTGCAATTGTGCAGTAGTTTGAACATTCTTTGGCATTACCTTCCTTTGGGATTGGAATGAAAACTGACCTTTTCCAGTCCTGTGGCCACTGCTGAGTTTTCCAAATTTGCTGGCATATTGAGTGCAGCACTTTCACAGCATCATCTTTCAGGATTTGAAATAGCTCAACTGGAATTCTGTCACCTCCACTAGCTTTGTTTGTAGTGATGCTTCCTAAGGCCCACTTGACTTTGCACTCCAGGATGTCTGGCTCCAGGTGAGTAATCACACCATCATGGTTATCAGGTTATTAAGATCTTTTTTGTATAGTTCTTCTGTGTATTCTTGCCACCTCTTCTTAATATCTTCTGCTTCTGTTAGGTCCATGTTCTGTTAAGTCCTTACCATTTCTGTCCTTTATTGTGCCCATTTTTGCATGAAATGTTCCCTTGGTATCTCTAATTTTCTTCAAGAGATCTCTAGTCTTTCCCATTCTATTGTTTTCCTCTGTTTCTTTGCACTGACCACTTAGGAAGGCTTTCTTATCTCTCCTTGTATTTTGAGATCAACTCTCAAATCCTTAATTCAAAATAATAATGGCCACCACTTGAGCCCTAAGTGCTGGCTAGTATAACTATGTACTGTATGTATATATATATATATATATATATATATATATATATATATATATATATATAATTCCATATATGTAATCACAGCATGGCTGTGAAAAGTTACTATTCTATATTACTTTTATCTTCATTTTAGAGAATAGGAAACTGAGGCCTTGGAGGGTTAATAAACTACATAGCTAGGGTGGAGAAGAATTTCAAAGCAAAGCAATTTCATTCTAAAACTCAGGTTCTTAATTACTGCAACAAATTTCCTGTCATCACAACTTTACAAACCTCCACAAGTAAATCTAAAGTTACAAAAATTTTAAACACTTTTATTTTGATTTTCCAATATTACATTCTGACTTAAGAAGTCTCCAGATTGTCTATGTTACTTACTTTGACTGCCTTGGGCTAGACATTCGTGAAAACTGAAGAATCCTCATCAAATTTTCTCTAGAATCTTGAGTTTCTCAAAAGTAACAAGCAAACACCCTCATTGACATCATGCCAAACCTTCACTGAGAATTGGCAGAGCTGAAAGTATCTGAGTGCTGGTCACAGAGCCCTCACCGACTCCTTGCTGATGGAGTTGATACATTTTCAATGCTACTTCAGGTGTGAAAATATGAAAGGTGTGAATCACGCAAATGGAAGGAAGTTGCTAGAGAGACCAACTGGTTTCATCAGGTGCACCTATGCACGTGGCTGAGCCTCTTAATGATGGTCTGAACTGTTTCTCTCCAGCTTTTCCCAGCCCTGCCACCTGTCATATGCTTTGCTCAGAACTGCAGCTTAATTGACTGCATGGAGTATCGTCTTTCCTTGATAGAGGGAGTCACATTATCTGCCCTGTGACCGAGAAGGGTTTCGTGCATCCTGACCTTGCTCGGTGTCGATGAAACAGGCATGCAGAGCTAAGTGATTCTCTGCATCACTAAGCACAGATGGAACATTTAGGATAGGGTGGCTGCTGTCACCATGCTGTGAAATGACTGAAGCTTTCGTGTGATTTTTCGTATCTGGAAAGAGTCAGAGTGGAGCCTGGAGCACAGTTTTCCTGAAAGCTCTTCCGTGAAACATGGATGGTCAGTGACTCCGAGCAGCCGGGAATTTCGAAGCTGATCTTTTCAGTGGTGCTGGCAGTATTTTCTGCAATCCTGTTTTCCATCCCAGAGAAACCAAGTTAAACCTGACTCTGGTATCAGGGGCCAGACATAGACACTAACAGACACACTGAGCTCATTGTCTTAGTGATTTTGTCTTTCTTTCTTTCTTCTTTTTTTGCTATTTGTGGACCAAAAAACATTATTTAAAAAAAATAGCAATTTCCCAGGCAAGAATACTGGAATGGGTTGCCACTTCCTTCTCCAGAGGATATTCCTGACGCAGAGATCAAACCTGCCTCTCCTGTGTCTCCCGCGCTGCAGGCGGGTTCCTTACCATTGAGCCACCTGGGAAGCCCAATATCTACCTATCCAGGAATCACTACACAGGCATACGCTGGGCATCAGCTGCTAAAACAGAGGGGAAGAGGGAGGTTGTGAGCTCATGAAAACCACTGATTAAATCATCTTATTTCATCCTCTTGACAACCCTGAGGGTGTGGTCCCATCACCACCAAGTACAAGCATGGTAACTGAGGCTCCTGGAGTGAGTGACTTGCCCGAGTGCCATAAATAAAAAATAGCACAGTCAACCTTCACACCTGTTTCATCGACTTCAGAGCCCAGTCACTATCTTGAGAACATTGTCCTGCCTCCACAAAACTGCCCATGCAGTGGAGGAGAATATGTAGCAAAGAATTGTTCAAAACAAAGGATATGCTGATGTATTAATTTTATTTTTTTTAATTTTTTTTTCATTTATTTTTATTAGTTGGAGGCTAATTACTTTACAATATTGAAGTGGGTTTTGTCATACATTGACATGAATCAGCCATGGAGTTACATGTATTCCCCATCCCGATTCCCCCTCCCACCTCCCTCTCCACCCGATTTCTCTGAGTCTTCCCAGTGCACCAGGACCGAGCACTTGTCTCATGCATCCAACCTGGGCTGGTGATCTGTTTCACCATAGATAATATACATGTTTCGATGCTGTTCTTTTGAAACATCCCACCCTCGCCTTCTCCCACAGAGTCCAAAAGTCTGTTCTGTACATCTGTGTCTCTTTTTCTGTTTTGCATATAGGGTTATCGTTACCATCTTTCTAAATTCCATATATATGTGTTAGTATGCTGTAATGTTCTTTATCTTTCTGGCTTACTTCACTCTGTATAATGGGCTCCAGTTTCATCCATCTCATTAGAACTGATTCAAATGAATTCTTTTTAATGGCTAAGTAATATTCCATGGTGTATATGTACCACAGCTTCCTTATCCATTCATCTGCTGATGGGCATCTAGGTTGCTTCCATGTCCTGGCTATTATAAACAGTCCTGCAATGAACATTGGACCTTTAAAAAGTCTATCTAGATGCTGTCACATGCAGGCCATGTGCTGCAGACTGAGGACTGTCACAGCATCAACTGTAGCTCATGGTCACTGAGAACCAACTACAGATCAGACACTTCAATTCTCTCTCTCATTTAAATCTTACAACAATACTGTATGCTAGTTACTATTAACCTGACCCTCAAACTATTTTGTTTTCCTTTTTTTTAAAGTAAAATCTTTATAATTAAGTTTTAAAATTAATTTTATTGTTGTATAGTTGCTTTTCAATGTGTTAATTTCTTTTTGTTGTCTGTACAGCAAAATGAATAAGCCACATGAATACATATATGCAAAATTTCCCTGGTGGCTCAATGGTAAAGAATCCACCTGCAATTCCAGAGACCTGGGTTCAATCCCTGGCTTGGATAGATGCCCTGGAGAAGGAAATGGCAATCCACTCCAGTATGCTGCCTGGAGAATTCCATGGACAGAGGAGCCTGGTGGGTTACAGTCCATGGGGTCACAGAGTTGGACACGACTGAGTGACCTACACTCCATTACTCCACTCACTGTGCTCGATGGCAGGTTCTGATTAGTTATCTATTTTATGTGTAGTATCTGTAGTATATAATTAACTTAAAGAAAGAGAACAATAAAACATAATTTAACTAGACACAGAAACCTGGTGGGGGATGTCTGCAGTCATAGTACGATTATGACTTAACTTAATAGTACGATTCATTGACTTAACTAATTAAACTAATAATTTAGTTATTATAGTGCTAATATCTATTCTGATTTAACAGGATTATTTTTTTAAGATGCTGGCATTATTTGGCTACTCAGTCTGAGGATTGCATCATTTGTTTTTATCGTTCTGATTACTTACATGCTTGTCTCAAATTTTAAGGTTTCCTGAACTAAATACATTCTAAGTGTCATGGACATGATCTTTGGGTAGAAGGCAGAAATGTTTTCTCTCCAACTGTCGATGTGCTAGGCATCAACATGGTACCAAGAGAATGGCCCTCCCGACCTGGGGAGGCAGTGAGGTAAAATCACTACAGGACTCTTTTGAGGCCCCAAACTAATTCATTTACATATATACAGTGGAATATTGAAAGTAAAAGTCCCTCAGTCGTATCTGACTCTGCGACCCCATAGACTGTAGCCTACCAGGCTCCTCTGTCCATGGAATTCTCCAGGCCAGAATACTGGAATGGGTAGCTGTTCCCTTCTCCAGGGGATCTTCCCAGCCCAGGGATCGAATCCAGGTCTTCCACATTGCAGGTGAATTCTTTAATGTCTGAGCCACCAGGGAAGCCCACAGTGAAACATTACTCAGCCATGAAAAAAGAATGAAATCAGGCCATTTGCAGAAACCTGGATGGACCCAGAGACTGTCGTACTAAGTGAAGTAAGTCAGAGAAAGACGAATATAATATGATATGGTTTACATGTGGAGTCTAAAGAAATTGTACCAATAAACTTATCTGCGAAACAAATGTAGAATCACAGATGTAGAAAACAAACTTAGGGTTACCAGGAGCGGGGTAAGGCGAAAGGGTTCAACTGGGAGACTGGGGTTGACATATACACAGTATTATGTATAAAATAGATAACTAATAGGATCTATTGTATAGCACGGGGAACCCTACTCAACACTCTGTAATGGCCTATATGAGAAAAGAATTTAAAAAAGGGTGGATATATGTTCATATACAACTGATTTACTTGTTACCCAGCAGAAACTAGCACAACACTATAAATCAACTACACTTGAATCATTTTTTTTTTAATTGAAGCTAGGATAGTGTGGCTACACTGTTAGTGGCTCCTCTCGGTTAGAACACTGAGGGCTCTTCTTAACATGACAGAGATGTTCTAGGGGAAGGCAGACACAGTAAGTCATTATCACCCCATTAACGCTTTATTAGGAAAGATCTTTGCAGATTGTCCATTTTATCTCCTCACTTTGCCCAGGGCAGGCTCTTATGTTCCTGAAATGTTCAGCATAGCTAATAGTTGAAGAAAGGAAGAAAATAAATTGACCTTTGAGCAGCTTCACCCTGTAGTGTGGATTCTAGCAGACGGCAGTGAAGTGTGAAATCCTGGCTGTGATTTAATCCCTAAGCTGTGAGACGACCTCAGAGAAGGAGAGGCTAGACAGGGAGGTATCCACACGGGCAGTTTCATTTTAGCGCCGTGTACCCAGTACCATGGGCTTTCCTGGGGCTCAGCAGTAGAGAACCCGCCTGCCAATGCAGGAGACATGGGCTTGATCTTTGGGTCCCTGGAGAAGGAAATGACAACCCAACCCACTCCAGTATTCTTGCCTGGGAAAGCCCGTGGACAGAAGAGCCTGGTGGGCTACAGTCCACGGGATCAATAAAGAGTTGGACAAAACTGAGCGGCAACAACCTGGTACTGTGTTAGGCATGCTGCCTAAATTATCTAAGCTAACATGTGCAAGAAAGCTGTAGGGCACACACACTTCTATTATCCTCATTTTATGATGGGGGAAATCAACTACTTCAGTTAAGTTCATGCATCTATTACATTATGGAGCAGGACAGACCCCAGGACTCTGTGACATCAAAGCCATGTTAAGACCTTCAGGCTACACCAGTGCAGATTCTACGAGGACATGTGTCCGTCCAGGATGAGTCTCCTCAGATGGGCCCCTTCCCGCTCTGAGGGAAGGGGTCAAGTGCTGTATGTAGGTGTACTGATCTTGGGAATCTGGCTGAAGAGTATAAGCAGGATACAAAACCCAGAAATAGGACATGCCAGCATTTCCCCAAATGTGTAGATTTGTGAAAATTGTACTGGAGAATCTACACATTTCACTGCACTATAAATACATCAAATGCTGGGCACACATTGAGAATATTCCTCCCTTTGCTCACAGCTCTGTGATCAGGAGTAGCTAAAGTGCTCTGCCGTGACTTGGATCCTGGTCCCAAGACAGCATTTCTCATCTGTGGTTGGTCTCTTCATTTGCCCGCCAGGGTCCTGTGGTCCCTGACAAGCACAGCAGCCCGTAGGCATCAGATCAGCACTCTATCCTAGCTCTTTCTAAGAGGATCAGGTTATAAGGACTTGAAAGTCAAAATGCTAGATTTTATATCCAGTCTGTCCTTGTTTGCTTCTCAGCTCCTGCTGACATCTGAGTTCCTGTGATTAAACTTTTCTGGGCTAAAACCCACAGAGTCCCTAAATGCCAGGGCAGTCCATACTGTTATATATGAGAACCCCCAAATTAAAAGGCCTAGTTCTTCTCCCCTGTTGCCTCTTCACTTATTTTCCCTTGAAGGTCCTCAGTATTCAGTCACTAAAGAGAAACCTGGGGAGGATGAAGACAGAATGGAAAGTTTGCATGATGTGGGTAACAGCCCAGATGCAAAAGGAAGTCAGGTAGATCAGCAACTTCTCTACAAATTAATATGTCATCATTTTACCTTATTATAAGTAAATAAAGGGATTTATCCATGTGATGGTAGGCTATCATATAAAGATATTTTGATGAAGTTGGTGATATCTAATGTTGATCGACTTGAAAGGAAGCATCAGACGTATTCATACAGAGATTTCGGGGGGCCAGTCAACTCCAGTATTCCTGCCTGGGGAATCTCATGGTCAGAGGAATCTGGCCGGCTTCAGTCTATGGGGTTGCAATAAAGTCAGACACAACTTAGCAACTAAACAACAACAGATCAGCTCCAAGGAATCTTGAAGAAGTCAGTTGGCGTTTAGCCCTTTTTGTCAAGAAGCAAACAGTCTATCAACAAGATGATGGGGCATGTAAGGAAGTGTGTTCAGCATGACATGTGGCCTGCCATTCATCTGATTCGTTATTCTGGAGAGTGGTCACATATTCATTTCTTAAAATTTAAATTGGTATACAACATTAGTTAACTTTGAAGTCAAAGAGTTCAAATCTTGAGCTCTCCAGTGCAATGTGGAACCTCAGGGCACTTCTGCAGAGTCTCTTCAGATTGACCAGAAGGCCCAGTGTAGACCTTTCTTCCCCTGGACAGATTCTCACACATCCCAGATCGCTACACCCAGATTGCTCTGGGATGTAGCCAGAGCAATCGTGCTGTTGATATGTGTGTCTTCTCCTTAAACTGTTACTGGGGGGACTTTGCTTTAGTCCCAGCGTCATATGCAGTGCCTGGCACATGTACTTCCTCAAAAGAAAGTGCTGACTGAATAAATGAAGAAACACTATTCCATGCATGTGCCTCCTAGCAAGTCAATTCCTCAGTGCAGCTCTGTCAGGATCTATGGGCACCCAAAGGAGGTTCGTTCCTGGTGTAGCAGCTGTTACATCACTAGGTGTTTTTCGTCGTTGTTGTTGTTGTTTTTAAAGTCTTTTATTGAATTTGTTACAATATTATTTCTGTGTTATGGTTTGGTTTTTTTGGCCCCGAGGCATGTGGGATCTCAGCCCCCCAACCAGGGATTGAACCCATACCACTTGCATTGGAAGGCAAAGCCTTAACCACTGGACTGCCAGGGAAGTCCCATTACTGGGTGCTTAGACAGAGATGCTATTTCTCTAGCCCAGGTGACAGGATGTGAGGCGTGTGGGCAGGTCAGGGCCCCAGAAACAGCACCCGGGCAGTGAAAGGCTATAAAGATAAAACTGTGGTCAAATGGGACTGCAGGGTGCCTGTGAGGAGTCTGCCGTGAGGCTGTCACCTTTTTCTCAGTCACAGTTTGTTACATAGGAAACACGAAGAAAAGAGCCCAATGTTCAGTCCCAGTGTTCACCTGGTAAGCCTATCACCTCATAAGTCACTTAACAGTGCCGAGTTCCCAAATCCTTATGTGATTTGTATCAGGGAGTAGCTATGTTAAAGGTGTATGCTCAGTCATGTCCAACTCTTTGCGACCCCATGGACTGTAGCCTGCCAGGCTCCTCTGTCCATGGGATTTCCCAGGCAAGAATACTGCAGTGGGTTGCCATTTCCTTCTCCAGAGGATCTTCCCAACCCAGGGATAGAACTCAAGTCTGTCTCCTTCATCAGCAGCGTATTCTCTACCACTAGCACCACCTGGGAAGCCCCCACCTCATCTATAAACAACATCTTAGGGGTTGTCTAGTTACAAAAGAGGCACCTGTTTCTAAAACAGCCTGTGTTTAAGAAAAGCTAGTAAGCTTTGCAAGGTCACAGCCAATTGGTGACCAACTCAGGAAGATAATTTGAGATCTTGGATTCATGGACACCTGTTCAGTTATTTGGTTTATCCTGGAAGTGAAACTGGCACCAAGTGTACTAACCTGATTGAGTCTGTTTTTTCTCAGCCCTGGAAGTGGACACCTGAGCCGAGAAACATGCCAGTACCTGTCCTCTTTGTTCTGTCTTTTTATCTTGTTTTGTTCCCTTCAAAACATTAAATGTGTAATTTTTTAAAGTTGCTATTATAACATGAATGAAGTGTAGTCTCTTTTCATCTTCTGATTGCTTGTAACCACATAAAAGCAAGTGAATACGATGGGAATTAAGTTTTGGCAGTGGGCATTAGGCAGATATATTGATTCCAAGTTGCTATTAAGGAAATAATTAAACTCTGATTTTGTTGGTGATTTTCTTTGTCTGCTGCTTGTAAAGGATATTTATTTGCATTAGTAGAAAATCAATTAATAAATTTCTTTTATATAAAATCAGTTCAGTTACTCAGTTCAGTTACTCAGTTCAATCACTCAGTCGTGTCCAACTCTTTGCCATCCCATGAACCGCATCACACCAGGCCTCCCTGTCCATCATCAACTCCCAGAGCTTACCCAAACTCATGTCCACTGAGTCAGTGATGCCATCCAACCATTTCACCAGGACAACACCTCTGTTGTCCCCTTCTCCTCCTGCCCTCAATCTTTCCCAGAATCAGGATCTTTTCAGATGAGTCAGTTCTTTGCGTCAGGTGGCCAAAGCATCAGAGTTTCAGCTTCAACTTCAGTGCTTCCAATGAACACCCAAGACTGATCTCCCTTAGGATGGATTGGTTGGATCTCTATGCAGTCCAAGGGACACTCAAGAGTCTTCTTCAACACCACAGTTCAAAAGCATCAGTTCTTCTTTGCTCCGCTTTCTTTATAGTCCAATTCTCACATCCATACATGACTACTGGAAAAAACATAGCCTTGATTAGACAGACCTCTGTTGACAAAGTAATGTCTCTGCTTTCTAATATGCTGTCTAGGTTGGTCATATTTTTCCTTCCAAGGAGTAAGTGTCTTTTAATTTCATGGCTGCAATCACCATCTGCAGTGATTTTGGAGCCCCCCAAAATAATGTCAGCCACTGATTGCACTGTTTCGCCATCTATATGCCATGAAGTGATGGGACCAGTTGCCATGATCTTAGTTTTCTGAATGTTGAGCTTTAAATCAACTTTTTCACTCTCTTCTTTCACTTTCATCAAGAGACTCTTTAGTTCTTCTTCACTTTCTGCCATAAGGGTGGTGTCATCTGCATATCTGAGGTTATTGATATTTTTCCTGGCAATCTTGATTCCAGCTTGTGCTTCCTCCAGCCTGGCATGTCTCATGATATACTCTGCATATAAGTTAATAAGCAGGGTGACAATATACAGCCTTAACGTACTCCTTTTCCTATTTGGAACCAGTCTGTTGTTCCATGTCCAGTTCTAACTGTTGCTTCCTGACCTGCATACAGGTTTCTCAAGGGGCAGATCAGGTGGTCTGGTATTCCTATCTCTTTCAGAATTTTCCACAGTTTGTTGTGATCCACACAGTCAAAGGCTTTGGCATAGTCAATAAAGCAGAAATAGATGTTTTTCTGGAACTATAAAATGGGGTCCATCTAATCCAAGCAGTAGAGGGGCTTCCCTGGTGGCTCAGTGGGTAAAGAATCTGCCGGCAATGTGGGAGACCTGGTTCGATCCCTGGATTGGGAAGATCCCCTGGAGAAGGAAATGGCAAGCCACTCGAGTATTCTTGCTGGGAAATTCCATGGACAGAAGAGCCTGGCAGGCCTCAAGAGCCAGACATGTCTGAGTGACTAAGCACATACACATCTAATCCAAAAAGGATAGATTTGCTCATCTAAAAAAAAAACAACAACAAAATTGCTAATCAGCAAATAATTCAAGTCACTTAGTTCTAAAAATCCAAATGGTTGCTTGTGTTTTTCCTTTTTTTTAAAAAAAGAAATTTTCAGCATTTAAATGTTTCTCTTCTCTTGCCCTTACATTCTCATTGAAGTGTGTTTATTTTATTATCATAGGGACTGAATGTGTTTATTTTTAATATTCTAGTCTCAGAAAAAGAAATGTATTCAGTACCAAGACATGCACACTTACTTAGCATAAGAATGTGTTCTACTCTAAAAGCAACTGCCTAGGAAGCAGCAATGCCAGAGCTAAAATGATTTATATTGAGGAATCTGGCTATATGATGAAAACTTTGAGCTCTGAATTATTAGAATAATCCTGTGCCTTCCTGTGCTTGCTTTCTTTGCCTCCCTCTGCCAAGGTCATGCTGTAGCCATATTACGATGATCTTGAATTTTCAGCATCTTAGTACATTTGCATTTTCCCAATTTTCAGGATAGAAATCATGCTATATTATGTTATAACAGCAAGGTCAGGGTAAAGGAAACGCCTTTTTAAAAAATCTTGATAAGATTTTTGTCTTTCAAGTGGGAAAAGAAATAATAAAGATGGATTATAATTTCCTGTTTTTAAATAATAAAGAACATATTTTATAAAAGACCTTTAGAGCTTAAAATTAGCCTCTATATCTAACATTCAATTTTTAATGTAATCAAAACAGGATTTTGAGGAAAGGGAGGGAAAAATCTAAAATATGGAATTAAAGCGTTCAGTGCAATTTCAAATTATAGAGGAAAGCAGTCCTACAGTTTCCAGGAAAGGTGATGTCATTTTCTAAAGATTTCACTTCTGTCTTGTTTACAGATGTCATCTAGTAAATTATTATTTAAACTTTCCACTGAGAATAATATTCATAATACCAGTGAGCATGTCTGTGTAACCAGCACCCAGGTTGAGACAGAGGACACACCCGTATCCTAAGAGTTGCTATGCAGACTTGATGAAAGTATACCATAAATGTGAAGAGAAAATTCACAAAATAAGATACACAAATGCCCGATAAACATGCAGAGTTTGGCTTCTAAATAGTCTCCTGTGAAATGAACAAGGTTTTCTTAGATAAGTGACTGAGGTAACACCTCATGCTTAGTCACTCAGTCGTGTCCAACTCTTTGTGACCCCAAGGACTGTAGCCCACCAGGCTCCTCTGTTCATGGGAATCTCCAGGCAAGAATACTGGGGTGGGTTGTCATGCCTTCCTTCAGGGAATCTTCCTGACCCAGGGATCAAATCACCTTTGCAGGCAGATAATTTAACGTGTGAATCACCAGGGAGGTCATAACTGGGACAGGAACATTCTGAGATGGTCCTCACACAACTTACTGCACCAGAAAATGGAGCAATGCCAAAAGAATAATGGAAGGAGCTCAAGGGTCACAAGGTCACAGGTACTCACATGAACTGAGTTGCCCTGGTCATTTTTGGGACAATTGGAACATAAAAATAGGCAGTTACAATAATGCATTAGCACCCGCTGATTAATAAAAAAGCCATATGTTAAAATAATCCAACAGCTAATTCATGTATTTTTCTCGAGTCAGACACTGGCTAGATGCAACAGTGATTCGATCCCTGGGTCAGGAAGATTCCCCGGAGGAGGGCATGGCAACCCACCCCATTATTCTTGCCTGGAGATTGTGTCCAGGTTTCCACTGCAGTTGGTGATGGAAACACTATTGGTCGAGTTCACTTCCTCATTTTCCAGGATGATGAAGGTGTGGCAGTGTGAGCTGAGGAGAGAGGAGCCAGGAAGCCACGACTCAGGAGCTGAAAGCAGCAGACTGCAGGAGGACGTCAACCGAGAGGGAAGGGCATCGTTGAGTCTGTGTTTAAGATTCAGCCCAAAGCTGTTGGCAAGATAGAATGGGAGCTACAGCAACAGTGTCACTCGTGGGCACCCCTTCCAGTCCTTAAAACAGCAGCCATCGACTGAAGCCTCCGAGGCAAATGAGCAAGGTCTCCTGGTCCCTGATCTCCCTCCGTAGGTGGTTTCTTGGCAGAAATTCTCCCTAAGATCACAGGCAACTCTCGACTCTCTAACAGCAGATGGAGATCACGCGAAATGAACTGTGACTCTGATGTTTCTTTGGGTTTTGCTCTATTAGCTTTCCAAGCAGAGCAGAGTTGAAATGATCAAACTGGCAGATTCTGTAATGTAGCTGCTGTTATGGAAATAAACACATGAACACACACACACACACGTGAACTGAAAAGGCTCCCCACTCTGCTTGTGGGAGTTGGTGGAGCGGCAAGAAGCTGTCTATATGGAAATCCCGACATTTCATGCTATGCATGCAGCCACGTGTATACCTTGCAGGTGACCCCAAACAGCTGGAAATGCAAGAAACTCAAAAGGGGTAAGCAGAGAAGATGCTGGGGAGAGGTGGGAATGCACAGCCCTGGGTAATAGTGCCAAGTTTCCTGGGGTGTATTTGCAGGCACCAGTGCCAACAGCCCAGCACTGCACTGATTTAACACTGGTTTCCTCTCCCATCCTGAATTTTCCTGGTCCTAAATTCCTGTGGCTTCTGTGTGCCATATTCCAACCCACAGACAACTTCATCTTCTTGGGGGCAGCTGCTTTCCCAGGTGGTACAGGTCAAATTATTTTGGTGCTGAAAGATGTGCATGTTTTCATTTCAGGCCATCGGCTGTCCCTATCTCCCCTGTTTCAGAATGGCCTTGATTCTGAAAGTGCATAAAATAGAGCAGTTCGTGTGATATGGTTGAAACTGCACGGTTGGTTACAGGTTGAAAATCAAAATTCTTTCTCATTCTGTAATATGTCTAATGTCTTATTATTTACCTCCTAGCTTCCTGAACTTTTACCTCCCAAACCCAGGGACACCCCCATCCATGATCTCGGTAACTCTCACAGGTCACCAACCAGCAGGCCGTCCACGGTTCACTGTCTTCTGTTGCCTGATGCTGCACTCTCCTTGAACTGGGACACCTCTCCTCTCTCACTGGCCCAGGGTGTACACGTGGGGCTTTACGGAAATGAAAACCCCATAAAAGTAGTCTAGCCTGGAGGCTTATGTACCATTTTAACAAAGGGCGACAAATTTGTGGAGAAGACAAAACACATAGGAAAAGAGTTTCTAATTTCTAGGGTCAGTAAATTGTGGGAAGGTTAATATATGGGGAAGCTAATGGTGTGAGAGGGGCTGCAATAACAAAGAAGAGTGAGACAGGGGAGACAGAGCAAGGGCCCAAGAGGGAGAGGCGTGCTGCACCTGACCTGGTATGAATGCTGAGAGGGAGGAGTCAGCCAGGTGAAGAGGTGGGGACAGCTATTCTGGGAACACAATCTCTTCCTGACACACCAGGCAAATCTGGGAGCAGAGCGCATGTGGGAATGTCATCAACTTCATATGCCTGGAGCGCGCAGGGATGCGGTGACACCCAGTGAGGCTGGGGGCCAGCCCTGCAGCAGGAAGCAGGCCCTTCTGGAGCTCTCCAAGGAGGCTGGAGTTTATCACCGTGGCAC
This sequence comes from Dama dama, assembly GCF_033118175.1. NCBI lineage: Eukaryota > Metazoa > Chordata > Mammalia > Artiodactyla > Cervidae > Dama > Dama dama. Next base: position 59,467,595 of record NC_083691.1, on the reverse strand, counting down.
TAGGGAGCTGTTCAAGAGTGCTAAGCACAAAATGTCTTAAAGGCATTAAGAATATTAAGAGGAACAGGACCTGTCTGATTTGCTCTTTGGGGTATGGTTATAGTAATCAAGAAAGGCCATCCATCAGCTAGCTACTCAGATTTTGAAAATGAATACAGAATCTATCCATCTGACTTGCTATTAAGGTTATATTCGTGTGAGATCATTTCAGAAGAAAAGGAAGGCTCAGGAGAAGGCCCTGCTGAAATCAGTGCTAGATTTTTCAGTTCAGGGCAGCACTTAATGTGTCATAGGTGGATGAGCTAAGTAAGATGAAACTAACATGGCTGGAAAATATTTGCATAATTTAACACATGGCTACAATAAAATGTCTGAGCACCATTGCTAGGCTTTTTCCATTTCAAGTTTTCTAAGTGTGATCTGATTCAGGGATCTTCCAACCTCCAGGATCTAATGCCTGATGATCTGAGGTGGAGCTAATGTAATAATAATAGAAATAGAGTGCACAATAAATGCAATGCTCTTGAGTCATCCTTAAAGTGTCCCCCAACCCTGGTCCGTGGAAAAATTGTCTTCGATGAAACTGGTCCCTGGTGCCAAAAAGGTTGGGACTGCTGCTCTAAAGCAAATGATGTAGCTTGGATTTCTGCTTCCGCACTGTCACTGTGGGGATTCTCTATCTCCCGCTGTGATGACCCGGGAATGTGTCACAAGTGGAATGCTCAAGAAGCTATGATTTAAGTGATGATTTTTATAGTTAGCCTAAATTGTTTCCTCTCACTGTCCACAACCTCTTCCCAAACACAACATGTGTGCACACACATGCCCAGACACATACGCACACTGCTGTCCTTTTTCAATTCAGGCTACCCTGTGGCTCTGCCATCTGAGGGGAAATGCTATTAAATAGCCTTAGCAAGAGATTGTCAAACCTTTGCCAGTTTCCTGCTTAATAAAATCTACTCATCTCTTCTCTTCTCTCAGTGGTGCCTCTGTTGTCACATATAACCTTTTCTCTTGTGATAAGTTAATGGCACCATAACTTAACTTGCGAGAAGTTAATGGAAACCAACTTAGTACCACCACAAAATACTGAGGGAAAGTTACTTCTGGGAGGACTGAGATAATGATTTTAATAAACAGAAATAAGCAGCTTTCGTGTGATTTCTCAGAGGAGGACTTCTGTAGACTGACGCTAAGGAAAATAGCTTATGTCGACTTTGTTGTCCAATTATTCTGGGTCTACCCTCGTCTCTGGCTACTGGTTAGGTTTCTGCAGTTTTGACATTGAATATGTTGCCCTGTGACCAGTCAGGACTGTCAATTAAAAAAGGTGTGCCACATGAGAGTTTCGAGTTAAGTTTTATTTGGGGCAAAATGAGGATTGCAGCTTGGGAGACAGCACTTCAGAGAGTTCTGAGAGACCGCTCCTAAGAAGCAGTAGGGGAAGGTCAATATATAAGATTTTGTAAAGGGGGAGTTTAATGTAATTGAGCACTTACTTTACAAAATATTTTCTGCTATCATGAGGAGCTGATGTCATCAGGAAGGGATTTCAGTGCTTTTCTAGATAGATATGAGAAAATGTAAGGATTGGGATCAAGAAATCAGTTCCTGAAAATATCTAACTATCTCAAGACCTGTTCTACTAGTTTCCCTGGAGCACAGAGTGCCCAGTCTCCACCCTGAACTCCCTCGGGGGGTGTTGAAGGTCAGCAGTTGCAGCAGCACAGGCTTCAGTCTCTGCAGAGGCAGATGGCAAATGTCCTTGTTGCTGTTGTTCAGTCGCTGACAAATGCTCTTGGCAAGTGCCAGTTTGTAGTTGACAGGACCAGAGCCGGTCCAACCACAGTCAAGAGGGCTATGGGACTGAGTTCGAGAATAAGGTGAAACCTGCTCTGTGGACACCCTGCTTGGTTCATCCTGTGAGAGAATCAGTTCAGCTTTGTAAGCCTTCTATTACCTATAAAAAGGAACAATGTCACCCTGTCTGCCTGAGTTGCTTTTACTCAAACACCTCTGATACCAAATTTGTAGGGTTCTTTCTTCCCCAGTGACCAGTTTTCCAGCTCTCCAGACACCACCTAGCAGTCCTTCCATTCAGTTCAGTTCTGACGCTGACTGCAAAGGTGATGCAGACCCCACAGGTGAAGGGCTCCGTCCCACTTCAGACACAGTCTCAAGTCCCAGCTGCCACCGTACTTCTGAACAACCAGCTGTATAAGTCAAGGGTTTCCATGCTGCCCCTCCTCAATTTTGATGATTTTCTAGAACAGCTGACAGAACACAAGAAATAGTTTATTTTAAAAGATACAACTCAGGAACAGACAAATGGAATCTCTACAGGGGCAGAGTAAGGAGGGAGGGGTAGGTGGATTCCACGCCTCTCCAGATGCACCCTTCCAACTCCTCAGCTAGCTCAGCTGTTTTTGAAGAACTTGTTAAGAGCTCCATCTCCAGCCCCCGCCCCACCCCTGGAGGTAGTGGGCTGATCATTGCAACTATCCAATCACTTGGGCTTTCTGGTGACCAGCCCCATCCTGAGGGTCTAGGGGTTCCACTCTAAGTCACTTCAATTAGTATAAACCCAAAGTGATGGGAAGGGACTCAGGATGAATAAAAAAGACACTCGTATTGAAACAGAGGGATTTCTCTGGTGGCTCAATTGGTAAAGAATCCACCTGCCAATGCAGGAGATACAGGTTCAATCCCTGGGTCAGGAAGATCCCCAGTGAAGGAAAAGGCAACCCACTTCTGTACTAGGAAATCCCATGGACAGAGGAGCCTGGCCGTCTACAGTCCAAGGGGTTGCAAAGAGTCGGACACGACTAAGTGACTAAAAACAATTAACAGAGGAGGACGAAGGGCAAGTTCAAGCAGTTGCTGATCAGGGAAGGGAGGGGGTGCAGAGACAAGGGATGAGTAGCTAAGAAACAATAGTACAGCCTGGCTGTGGGTCCTGGTTCCCCTTCAAGGGACACACAAAATATCTTTGAGCTCTTCTGCAGAATCTTTGAGCTCTTCTGCAGAACTAAAAAAACAAACGGAAGATATTAACTACTTGATGAAGCACTCCTCATTCCAGAGAGGTCACATCACCACCTGACACCAGGTGATCTCTGGCTTGAAGGGATGTGGGCGGTGGAGCCTTGCACACACCTGGATTCTTATCAGCAACCCTGTCCCTGGACTATAGGACTCCTAACACACAACCTTTCCTCCTCCATGGGGATACCCAGACACACAATTCTGAAGACATTAGCCCCCTGTGGCCCCCTTTGCCTGGCAAAGAAATGAAGCTATTCTTTTTAACTTCACCCAAAACTCTGTCTCCAAGATTCAATTCAGTATTGGGGTACAGAGGCCAGCTCCAACTTCAGTATCACTCAGGAGATATCAAGGTTTGGGGAATTCTGTGCCACAAACCAGGGGCAAAGACCAAATATATTTCTGTATCATACTATACTTCCTCACAGGACCATAGAGAATATTAACTAGGCACTCTATAGGAGAGTGTTTTATGGATTCTAAGATGGCAGGTGATGCAATTAGTTAGCTTTCTTGCAATAATGAAAGTGTATATACTGCACTAGTGCAACAGCTATGCCCTGTTATCAAGGCTCTTGAATCCAGTGATTTTGTTGGTTCTAATTATTCTGATATGACATGTGTTTCCCCTACTCTCCCCTCATCGTTTGGGAGAAAACAGTCTCAAATACTACCCCTGAAACTTGAGCATACAGACACTTAAGGTAGTTATAAAAACCAAAGTAATACATTATTGCCAGATAAATAATTATCAATGGCAGGCCAAAGACCTACAATCTTCATGATCTTGAAGGTTGATACCATAGGTTGATGACACAATCATGACAAATTAAAACTGTGCGCAGTTCTGCACTCAGACCCTATATTTCACTGTGGTGGTGAACACGTAACCTAACATTCAGACATCTAATCAGCTATTTGGAAGCATTTAGAAAAAGTATTTTTAGTGACATAATTTTTGTTTGTTTATTTGGGCTCCTATGTGAGATACACAATCTCATGGAAAACCAGTATGTAGTCATTTCCTTTCGGCCTTGTTACAAAATTCCTGGTATCTTTATCAGTTTCATTTGGTCCTTTCTTCTTTTTTCTTTTTATTTTTTGAGAATTTGACATTCTCAGCTAGGATATTAACAGTTTCACAGTGCATTATATAATAGAGTTGTTCTGACTGAAAGGCACATCCATTTCAGCCACAGATTTAAGAAGAATTCATTTTTTACTTTTAGAATTACTTTTTATTTCTCCATTTTCTGTTAGACTTACTGAGACCTTGATATAAATGTGGTGAAGCAGGCACAGTTTGTATTTGCCTACAATCCCCATTGAATGCATTTCAGAATGAGCTTGTCCTTTTCTTGCTCCTTGAGGCTGCCAGTTGACCTCTGGGGATCACAGGGACACAGAATCTGTCTTCTGGCTCCCTGTGATGCCCTGATTTCCCAGACACCCATTCCTTTCTCATTTTGTTCCCTCTCTAGTCATCTTCATCTTCCTCTCTTCTTGGTCCTTGACTATAGAAAGTTGCATTTTCTTGATACTTCTGCTTTCCATTTTAACTTTTTTTTTTTCCATGCTGATAAGCCAGAAGGAAGGTAAAAGAGGGGTTTTGGCTGGGGACCCAGCTGCCACCTGACTTTATCCACAGTTTTGCTGGCTTTTTTCATGTAATATATCAAAGGTCTGTGATATGTTATGATACAATATAATATGATAGGATATAATATAATATGATAAAGTATAATATGTTATATAGTATAATATAACTTGATACAGTATAATATAACAGGATACAGCATAATATGGTATGATATTATATCATGATACAGTATATTAGAGAATCCTTCTGTCCATGAGATTCTCCAGGCAAGAATACAGGAGTGGGTTGCCATTCCCTTCTCCAGGGTATATTCCCAACCCAGGGATCGAACCTGAGCTGCAGATTCTTTACTATATTTGAAAGAAGACATAATATACCCATGTCATCTCTGTTCAGCCTTTTCTGGTTCTGAACTACTATTCAGACCTGGATTCCAACTCCTCTAAGTGAACAACCCAGCAGACTGGTTCCCATGCCCTGAAGGGAGGTCTGGCAGATGGAAACATGGGCTAGAAGTCAGAAATACAGACAATGCATGGGGGACTATGGCTAAGTCTTTTATCCTTCTTGATCATCAGCCAGTGAAAGTCGCTCAGTCGTGTCCAACTTTTTGTGATCTCGTGGACTGTAGGCCACCAGGCTCCTCTGTCCAAGGAATTCTCCAGGCAAGAATACTGGCGTGGGTTGCCATTTCCTCTTTCAGGAGATCTTCCCGACCCAGGCATTAAATCCAGGTCTTCTGCATTGCAGGCAGATTATTTACAGTCTAAGCCACCAGGGAAGCCAACTTAGGTTTAAAATAAAAAGTGGATTCTAAAGGCCTTTTAGACTCTTCCCTTAAAGGGGCAAATGCCTGGAGAAATTGTGCATATGCTGTGCTCCATGCAAGTGTTCACCCAGGGTCCTGCCAAGATGACTGGGCTCTATCTCTGCCCGTCATACTAGGAATATCTGAGCCATAAAAGTCCACAGTTAAGAGCCTGAGCATTAACCTTCTGATGTAACAGCCTCAAGCGGCACTGATTCCACAGCCTGACAACTGTTTAGGTCAGGAAGAACTAACTGTTCTATAATTCACAGCACTGTCAAACTCAGCCTGGATCAGATCCTGTAAAAATATTTCCGCCAATTATGATGAAGTCACTAAGGGAACTCCTAAACACACCCAGGACATGGCATGTCTTTCAAATGCAAAATAAATGAAAATCTCTCTTTCAGTGAAGAACTGGATTCTAAATTTTAAACCAGAGAAAGACAGCACTGTTTAAAGATAGGATCTGGAAATAAAGAGCCTGCATTTGTGCAATTTGTTAATTTGTTATTGTTTTTTGGTTGCTAAGTCGTGTTCCACTCTTGGCGATCTCTTTGCACTGTAGCTTGCCAGGCTCCCCTGTCCATAGGATTCTCCAGGCACGAATACTAGAATGGGTTTCCATTTCCTTCTCCAGGAACTCTTCCTGATCCAGGGATCCAACTGGCATCTCCTGCATCTCCTACACTGGCAGGCGGATTCTTTACCACTGACCCACTTTGGAAGCTCAGTAAAAATGGGTCAGCATCCAGATACCTGAAAAGATTTGAAAATTTAAGAGAATACCAGTGTTAGGATGTTAAAACTTCATGTGTCATATAGAGTCATGTGTAATAACCTCTGGGGTAAATTTTTGCTTTCTATTTTTCTTTTTATTGTTTCCTAATGGAGTTTCATCAATTGCACTCATCTCACACGCTAGCAAAGTAATGCTCAAAATTCTCCAAGCCAGGCTCTTAATAGTACATGAACTGTGAACTTCCAGATGTTCAAGTTAGATTTAGAAAAGGCAGGGGAAACAGAAATCAAATTGTCAAATCCTTTGACTGTGTAGATCACAACAAACCGTAGAAAATTCAAGAGATGGGAATACCAGACTACCTTACCTGCCTCCTGAGAAATCTGTATGCGTGTCAAGAATTAGCACTTAAAACCAGACATGTAACAACAGACTGCTTCCAAATTGGGAAAGGAGTACATCATGGCTGTATATTGTCACCCTGCTTATTTAACTTATACGAAGAGTACATCATGAGAAATGCTGGGCTGGATGAAGCACAAGCTGAAATCAAAATTGTCGGGAGAAATATCAACAACCTCAGATACGCAGATGACACCACCCTTATGGCAGAAAGCAGAGAGGAACTAAAGAACCTCTTGATGAAAGTGAAAGAAGAGAGTCAAAAAGTTAGCTTAAAACTCAGCATTCAAAAAACGAAGATCATGGAACCCGGTCCCCTCACTTCATGGCAAATAGATGGAGAAACAGTAGAAACAGGGACAGACTTTATTTTGGGGGATTCCAAAATCACTGCAGATGGTGACTGCAGCCATTAAATTAGAAGATGCATCCTCCTTAGAAGAAAAGCTGTGGCCAACCTAGACAAGTGTATTAAAAAGCTGAGACATTACTTTTGCAACAAAGGTCTATCTAGTCAAAGCTATGGTTTTTCCAGTAGTCTTGTATAGATGTGAGAGCTGGAATATAGAGAATATTGAGCACCGAATAATTGATGCTTTTGAACCGTGGTGTTGGAGAAGACTCTTGAGAGTCCCTTGGACTGTAAGGAGGTCAAACCAGTCAATCCTAAAGGAAATCAGTCCTGAATGTTCATTGGAAGGACTGATGCTGAGGCTGAAACTCCAATACGTTGGCCACCTGATGCGAAGAGCCGATTCATTAGAAAAGACCCTCATGCTGGGAAAGATTGAAGGCAGGAGGAGAAGGGGACAACAGAGGATGAGATGGTTAGATGACATCACCGACTCAACGGACATAAGTTTGGGCAAACTACAGGAGATGATGAAGGACAGGAAAGCCTGTATTGCTGCAGTCCATGGGGTCGCAAAGAGTCAGACATGACTGAGAGACTGAACTGAACTGAATGGAGTTTCATAATAATTCTTTCATAGTCCATATAACCAAGAATCAATGACAAAAGATAATTAAGGCAACTTTTCCCCCAGGGGTCTGGGAAAAATCCAAATCAAATCAATTATATGCTAATGTTCCTCTCAGTCTTTGGAAAGCCTTCTTGTAAGTCTCATAATAATTCATCATCTCACCACAGCATTCATCTGAACTTTATACCAAGCTGAAGTGTCTTCCTTGGTAACACACAAATAACTTAAAAAAATTAAAAACCTATAAAATAAATAACAAGACAATTACCTCAAAAAGATGATTAACATGGGATTATAGGTGAACAGTTCTGATACTGGTAAAGTTGTATCATGGATCTGAACAATTAAATAAATCAATACCAGGTGGTTGGAACCAGTTCCTCATTGGTGGAGGGTGAGATTTCCATTGAACATGTGACAAAAGCTATAATGAATCCTTTGTTCCTAGGCTGAATTCAAAGGCACCAGTATGAACTGATACCTAAAATAGATACAGAAGGGAAGATTTAAAAATTATAGATAGGCGTGTAGCCATGAGCTAGTAAACATACATGATACAGAAGGGTAGATTAAAAAATCATAGATAGGTGTGTAGCCATGAGTTGGTAAACATACATGTATTTTCTAGTCTGCCACTGAGAGTGTCTAGAGGCAGTGACATTGCATTGTACGTGAGCACACAGACTTCCAATTTCTTGGTTTCCAATGTCCTTCTCCAATAGAGTGACCAGGACTCATGCTTCTGGGGCTGGGGAAGGAAACATACAAGATGAACCTGGGGTTGCTTGTTGTTTCAGTAAGGAAGAAAGTACTCTAAAAACATAATAGTGGGGGCTTGTGAAAGGCTCACTAGAGCTAAACTGTAAGAGTTTGAAATGACCAAATCTGGAACAATCTGAAAGCAAAACACAGCAGTGCTGCTTGTGTTCAGTTGCGCGCGACTCTTTGTAATCCTATGGACCATAGCCCTCCAGGCCCTTCTGTCCATGGGATTTTACTAATCCAGGAATTGAACCCACGCCTCCTGTGTCTCCCACTTTGCAGGCAGATTCTTTATCATTGGGCCACAGAGGAAGCCTAAATAGAGCAGTACTGGATTGCAATCCGAAGTATTAAATAAATATCTATGCATACATACTGATATGGATAGGAAACCATTGGTCGGCATTGTACACTTTTCATCCTTAAAGAGAAAATACTCTAGAGATCAGTGCAAGACAGAACTCAGTGGAGCTACTTAGAAATAGGTCATGGGATGACTCTTAAACCATGGCAAATAAAAGAAATAATTCAAAGCATAACCCAACAAAAGCAAGTGTTAGGATAGTTACAAATAATGTTTTACATACAGTGGGAAGATCCTAAGCAGAATTTATTAATTTTAACCACAATTTAAGGACACATGTTCTCACTTCTCATCCAACACATAGTGAGTGTTAAATATATACCTTGGAGAAGGAAATGGCAATCCACTCCAGTCTTCTTGCCTGGAGAATCCCAGGGATGGGGTCACACAGAGTCAGACACGACTGAAGTGACTTAGCAGTAGCGGTAGTAGCAGCAAATCTATACCTGTTAAAACAGGTAGTAACTCTCAATATGCTTTGATGTTTTAAGTGCATAATTATCCATTTATGAATATCTGAGGGCAGGCTATAAGAAGCTGGCTTGACCAGCTTCAGGGATCTATCAGGGATCTAATTCCCGCTCGTAGGAGGTCCCTAGGGCTGAGGGGGATCAGACAAGGCTGGCCCTGCCATCCTTGATGTGTTTATACATTTGCTTCTAAGCAAGCGAGTAAGGTCATTGTTTCTCTGGTCTGGAACCCAACAACAGCCTCTGCTGTGCAGTGGGCTGCAACCACTGGTCAAGTGAGTTCTGCACCCTGGTCTTGATGCAGGCCACCCTTCCAAGTTTCCCTTTCCTTAGATACTTCCCCTCAGCTGTATGTTATTCTTCAAAGTTTCTTTTACATCTTTAATCCTCTTATAGTTGTTTTAAAACTCTTTACATTATACTTCTGTTCAAATTACTGTATGGTTTCTGTCTCCTGATTGAACTCAGACAAACACACTTAACTTTCAGTAATTCTGTGAGTATTTAATAAATTCATTCAGTCTAAGTATCTACTACAATCCCTGGCCTTTACTGATTTTCTGATAAATAATAACACTATTAACACCAAATCCTTATCATCATCAGCCTTATCTTTATCATCACCAAGAGCTGTAGTAGTGGCATGGATTCCTTTAGAGATGATTACTCATGGTTTTATAAAGGTATCTGTTACAGTTACAGACATAGAAAGCAAACTTATGGTTACCAGAGGGGAAAGGAAAGAGGGAGGGGTATATTAGGAGTTTGGGATTAACAGATACACATTACTACATATAAAATAGATAAAAAATAAGATCTATTATATAGCACATGGTACTATATTCACTATTTTTAATAACCTATAACACAAAATAATCTGAAATATATATATTTATATTATTACTCAGTTATATGTATATAAACGAATCACTTTGCTCTATACCTGAAACTAGCAAAATAATATAAATCAGTTATACTTCAACTTTTGCACCTATCGGTCCCTACCCCCACCATTTGCCTTTTGCACCTGTTGGTCCCTACCCCCACCATTGCCACTGTTAGTACTGTGAAAACTACCTCAGTATTACTATCAGGGGAAATCTCTTCTAATAATTAGTATGACTGAGGCAAATCAAATTGCTCTATATTTTAGTGTTTCCATTTTTTAACAAAAGGCTTATAAAGTCTACTTGCCTCCCTAGGTGAATTAAATGAGTTAATTTTTCATGTAACAATGCTTGAAGTGTGAAGTGCCATCCCCCTATGAGAACTTATTACTGGATGTCCATTTAGAAAGAAGTGTCCCCTGTAGCAAAAAGAGTCCCCATCTTAGCTGTCTTTTCATTAATAGTCAACATCATGGATTATAGATGGTTCACTTTTGAATACGAATCAGCTGCATCATGAATCTTTTTTCCTTTCCTTTGGAAGTTTCACCATATCTTTCTATGTATGAAAAACTCATCAAATCTGAATAAAAGGAGAGGAAATTCAGTCTGGATGTGACCTATGGTGCTGGAATTTCTGTAAGTACAATAGAGGATTAACAGCTAAGGTAATGAAACATCATCTTCATCAAGACATTAAAGGCAAGGTCATACCAAGCTCCTTCAGGCAAATGATGAGGGTCACCTGGGACCAGGATGGGTTAAATGAGATATTTGCTTTCACAATGTCCAGTGGTATAAAGCATCACATTCAAGCTGGTTGGGTCCTTAACAAGCATCCCATCATTGTCTTATTTCCTTCCTTTGTAAATGCTGCTCACATTACACATACCACTCAGCTCCATCAGTAAAGTGTGGTCTGTGCTTGTTGTGTTTATTATGTGAATTAAACACAATGTAGGCCATTATCAATAAAAAATATTAATGCACTAAGTACTGAATATCTTTTACTTGCTCTAAAAAAACTTATAGTGTAGTTAGACTTAGTAGCTGGAGCAACTTAGAATTTAGCTGACAGTAGGCTGTGAAAATCTCTCATGGTGACAAGGCAGATTTTGTAGGGCTCAGATCACTTTGGATGATCACATTTTTGGTATGGTATGTGCACCCTGAGAAATTCCATGTTTTGTTTCAGGATCTAGATTGATGCAGTAACTTTTAGAAAGAATGCAGGATAAGGAGAACCCATGCAAGAAAAATAAAAACAGAAAGTCTAATTATCTTGGATCCGACAAGGTGTCAGTGAAAATAGCAGAAAACATGGGAGCCAGAAGGTAGTGGTTGATTTATTAAAAGCGATGAAAGAGGAAGGAGCCAAGATGGCGGAGGAGTAGGACGGGGAGACCACTTTCTCTCCTACAAATTCATCAAAAGAATAACTGAACGCAGAGCAAACTTCGCAAAACAACTTCTGATCGCTAGCTGAGGTCATCAGGTGCCCAGAAAAGCAGCCCATTGTCTTCGAAAGGAGGTAGGACAAAATATAAAAGATAAAAAGTGAGACAAAAGAGCTAAGGACGGAGATCCGTCCCGGGAGCTCTTAGGCGGCATTGCTTGGGGTAGGGTCCGGGCCTGAGTGCCCTGAGGACAATCGGAGGGAGCTTCTGTGAGTTGCCAACTTGAACTGTGGGAGACCAAAAGAGAGAGAGTAAATTAACCGGCCCGAACACACTGCCGGCCGTTCGCAGAACAAAGAGACCGAGAGGGTCCAGAGAGGAGCTCGCAGGCTACGGACCGGCCCAGCTCCGCCGGAGGCAGGAGGCAGGGAGGAGGGGAAGGTCGCCGCGAGACACAGGGCGCAGGCACCCGACCGGCGCGGGCGGGGACTGGGGCTGGGGACCCGGAGGGCAGAAGGCGCGCGCACCCAACTGGCGCCAGCGGAAACTGAGACTAGGTCCGCGGAAGGGAGTGGGCGTGCCACACCTGGGGAGACTGCGCCCACCAAGCCCCTCGCTGCCTAGACTGCTCTGACGGGCAAGGCACAGAGAGCAGGCGCAGCTTTTCCTTCCGCGCTTTTGTGGAACACCCGAGGGCTGGAGCCTCGCGCAGCGCGGGGCGCGCTCCATGTAGAACAGCCGGGAGCCTGAGCGGCGCAGACGGAGAGGGCAGGGTCGGCCCCTCCCGGCAGCGCCAGCCCGTCCCCGCGGAGCGACGGAACTAGCTACCTGAATGGGAGTCCACCTCCGCCCGCCTGTGTCAGGGCAGAAATGAGGCTCTGAAGAGACCGGCAAACAGAAGCCAAATAAACAAAGGGAACCGCTTCAGAAGGGACTGGTGCAACAGATTAAAATCCCTCTAGGAAACATTGAATACACCGGAGGAGCCTGTAGATATCGAGAAGCGTAAGCTGGAACGAGGAGCTATCTGAAACTGAGCCGAACCCACACTGACCGCAACAGCTCCAGAGAAACTCCTAGATATAATTTTACTTTTTTCTCTTTTTTTTTTTTTAATATATTTTTTATTTTTATTTTTTCTTTTTTTTCTTTTTTATTTTTTCTCTTTTATTTTTCTTTAAAATCCCCTATTACTCCCCCATTACTCCTTAACTTTCATTTCCATAGACTTTTACGATTTTTTAATTAGGGGAAAAAAAAATTTTTTTTTTTCTTTCTATCTTTTTTTTTTTTCTTTTTATTCTTTTTCTTTCTTTTTTTTTTCTTTTTTTTTCCTTTCCTTTTTCTCTTCTATTTTCTATTTTTCTTTTTCTCTTATTTCTTTTAAAGTCCTCTAGTACTCCTCTACTACTCCTTAATTTTCATTTCCAATACACTATAACCTTACAAAAAAAAAAAGAAGAGAAGCCCTATTTTTAAACCGAAGATTATTCTCTCCCAATCTTGACTCTCTGTTTTCTACCTCAGAACACTTCTATTTCCTCCTTTCCCCTTCTCTTCCCAATCCAATTCTGTGAATCTTTGTAGGTGACTGGGCTACGGAGAACACTCTGGGAACAGACAGCTGCGTAGATCTGTCTCTCTCCTCTTGAGTCCCCCTTTTTCTCCTCCTGTTCATCTCTATCTCCCTCCTCCCTCTCCTCTTCTTCATGTGACTCTGTGAACCTCTCTGGGTGTCCCTAACGGGGGAGAATCTTTTAGCCATTAACCTGGAAGTTTTCTTATCAGTGCTGTATAGTTGGAGAAGTCCTGAGACTACAAGAAGAATAAAACTGAAATCCAGAGGCAGGAGACTTAAGCCCAAAACCTGAGAACACCAGAAAACTCCTGACTACAAGGAACTTTAAGTAATAAGTGACTGTCCAAAAGCCTCCATACCTACACTGAAACCAACCACCACACAAGAGTCAATAAGTTTTAGAGCAAGACATACCACGCAAATTCTCCAGCAACGCAGGAACATAGCCCTGAACATCAACATACAGGCTGCCCAAGGTCACACCTAACACATAGACCCATCTCAAAACTCATTACTGGGCACTCCATTGCTCTCCAAAGAGAAGAAATCAAGCTCCACGCACCAGAACACTGACGCAAGCTTCCCTAACCAGGAAATCTCGACAAGCCAATCGTCTAACACCACCCACTGGGTTAATCCTCCACAACAAAAAGGAACCACAGACCTCCAGAATACAGAAAGCCCACTCCAGATACAGCAATCTAAACAAGATGAAAAGGCAAAGAAATACCCAACAGGTAAAGGAACATGAAAAATGCCCACCAAGTCAAACAAAAGAGGAGGAGATAGGGAATCTACCTGAAAAAGAATTTAGAATAATGATAATAAAAATGATCCAAAATCTTGAAAACAAAATGGAGTTACAGATAAATAGCCTGGAAACAAAGATTGAAAAGATTCAAGAACTGTTTAATAAAGAACTAGAAGAAATAAAAAAGAGTCAATTAAAAATGAATAATGCAATGAATGAGATGAAAAACACTTTGGAGGGAACCAAGAGTAGAATAACGGAGGCAGAAGATAGGATAAGTGAGGTAGAAGATAAAATGGTGGAAATAAATGAAGCAGAGAGGAAAAAAGAAAAAAGGATCAAAAGAAATGAGGACAACCTCAGGGACTTCTGGGACAATGTGAAATGCCCCAACATTCGAATCATAGGAGTTCCAGAAGAAGAAGACAAAAAGAAAGGCCATGAGAAAATACTCGAGGAGATAATAGCTGAAAACTTCCCTAAAACGGGGAAGGAAACAGCCACCCAAATCCAAGAAACCCAGAGAGTCCCAAACAGGATAAACCCAAGGCGAAACACCCCAAGACACATATTAATCAAATTAACAAAGATCAAACACAAAGAACAAATATTAAAAGCAGCAAGGGAAAAACAACAAATAACACACAAAGGGATTCCCATAAGGATAACAGCTGATCTATCAATAGAAACCCTCCAGGCCAGAAGGGAATGGCAGGACGTACTGAAAGTAATGAAAGAGAATAACCTACAACCTAGATTACTGTATCCAGCAAGGATCTCATTCAGATATGAAGGAGAATTCAAAAGCTTTACAGATAAGCAAAAGCTGAGAGAATTCAGCACCACCAAACCAGCTCTTCAACAAATGCTAAAGGATCTTCTCTAGACAGGAAATGCAGAAAGGTTGTATAAACGTGAACCCAAAACAACAAAGTAAATGACAACGGGACCACACCTATCAATAATTACCTTAAATGTAAATGGGTTGAATGCCCCAACCAAAAGACAAAGATTGGCTGAATGGATACAAAAACAAGACCCCTATATATGCTGTCTACAAGAGACCCACCTCAAAACAAGAGACACATACAGACTAAAAGTGAAGGGCTGGAAAAAAATATTTCATGCAAACGGAGACCAAAAGAAAGCAGGAGTCGCAATACTCATATCAGATAAAATAGACTTTCAAATAAAGGAAGTGAAAAGAGACAAAGAAGGACACTACATAATGATCAAATGATCAATCAAAAAAGAAGATATAACAATTATAAATATATATGCACCCAACATAGGAGCACCACAATATGTACGGCAAATGCTAACGAGTATGAAAGAGGAAATTAATAGTAACACAATAATAGTGGGAGACTTTAATACCCCACTCACAACTATGGATAGATCAACTAAACAGAAAATTAACAAGGAAACACAAACCTTAAATGACACAATGGACCAGCTAGACCTAATTGATATCTATAGGACATTTCACCCCAAAACAATCAACTTCACCTTTTTCTCAAGTGCACACGGAACATTCTCCAGAATAGATCACATCCTGGGCCATAAATCTAGTCTTGGAAAATTCAAAAAAATTGAAATCATTCCAGTCATCTTTTCTGACCACAGTGCAGTAAGATTAGATCTCAATTACAGGGAAAAAATTGTTAAAACTTCAAACATATGGAGGCTAAATAACACGCTTCTGAATAACCAACAAATCATAGAAGAAATCAAAAAAGAAATCAAAATATGTATAGAAATGAATGAAAATGAAAACACAACAACCCAAAACCTATGGGACACTGTAAAAGCAGTGCTAAGGGGAAGGTTCATAGCATTACAGGCTTACATCAAGAAACAAGAAAAAAGCCAAATAAATAACCTAACTCTACACCTAAAGCAATTAGAGAAGGAAGAAATGAAGAACCCCAGAGTTAGCAGAAGGAAAGAAATGTTAAAAATCAGGGCAGAAATAAATGCAAAAGAAACTAAAGAGACCATAGCAAAAATCAACAAAGCTAAAAGCTGGTTTTTTGAAAAAATAAACAAAATTGACAAACCATTAGCAAGACTCATTAAGAAACAAAGGGAGAAAAACCAAATTGACAAAATTAGAAATGAAAATGGAGAGATCACAACAGACAACACTGAAATACAAAGGATCATAAGAGACTACTACCAGCAGCTCTATGCCAATAAAATGGACAACTTGGATGAAATGGACAAATTCTTAGAAAAGTATAACTTTCCAAAACTGAACCAGGAAGAAATAGAAGATCTTAACAGACCCATCACAGGCAAGGAAATCGAAACTGTAATAAAAAATCTTCCAGCAAACAAAAGCCCAGGACCAGATGGCTTCACAGCTGAATTCTACCAAAAATTTAGAGAAGAGCTAACACCTATCTTACTCAAACTCTTCCAGAAAATTGCAGAAGAAGGTAAGCTTCCAAACTCATTCTATGAGGCCACCATCACCCTAATTCCAAAACCAGACAAAGATGCCACAAATAAAGAAAACTACAGGCCAATATCACTGATGAACATAGATGCAAAAATCCTTAACAAAATTCTAGCAAACAGAATCCAACAACATATTAAAAAAAATCATACACCATGACCAAGTGGGCTTTATCCCAGGAATGCAAGGATTCTTTAATATCCGCAAATCAATCAATGTAATACACCACATTAACAAATTGAAAGATAAAAACCATATGATTATCTCAATAGATGCAGAGAAAGCCTTTGACACAATTCAACACTCATTTATGATTAAAACTCTCCAAAAAGCAGGAATAGAAGGAACATACCTCAACATAATAAAAGCTATATATGACAAACCCACAGCAAGCATCACCCTCAATGGTGAAAAATTGAAGGCATTTCCCCTGAAATCAGGAACAAGACAAGGGTGCCCACTCTCACCACTACTATTCAACATAGTGTTGGAAGTTCTGGCCACAGCAATCAGAGCAGAAAAAGAAGTAAAAGGAATCCAGATAGGAAAAGAGGAAGTGAAACTCTCACTGTTTGCAGATGACATGATCCTCTACATAGAAAACCCTAAAGACTCTACCAGAAAATTACTAGAGCTAATCAATGAATATAGTAAAGTTGCAGGATATGAAATTAACACACAGAAATCCCTTGCATTCCTATATACTAACAATGAAAAAACAGAAAGAGAAATTAAGGAAACAATACCATTCACCATTGCAACAAAAAGAATAAAATACTTAGGAGTATATCTACCTAAAGAAACAAAGGACCTATACATAGAAAACTATAAAACACTGATGAAAGAAATCAAAGAGGACACAAACAGATGGAGAAACATACCGTGTTCATGGATTGGAAGAATTAATATTGTCAAAATGGCTATTCTACCCAAAGCAGTCTATAGATTCAATGCAATCCCTATCAAGCTACCAACGGTATTTTTCACAGAACTAGACCAAAGAATTTCACAATTTGTATGGAAATACAAAAAACCTCGAATAGCCAAAGTAATCTTGAGAAAGAAGAATGGAACTGGAGGAATCAACCTGCCTGACTTCAGACTCTACTACAAAGCCACAGTCATCAAGACAGTATGGTACTGGCACAAAGACAGAAATATAGATCAATGGAACAGAATAGAAAGCCCAGAGATAAATCCACGAACCTATGGACACCTTATCTTTGACAAAGGAGGCAAGGATATACAATGGAAAAAAGACAACCTCTTTAACAAGTGGTGCTGGGAAAACTGGTCAACCACTTGTAAAAGAATGAAACTAGAACACTTTCTAACACCATACACAAAAATAAACTCAAAATGGATTAAAGATCTAAATGTAAGACCAGAAACTATAAAACTCCTAGAGGAGAACATAGGCAAAACACTCTCCGACATAAATCAAAGCAAGATCCTCTATGACCCACCTCCCAGAATATTGGAAATAAAAGCAAAACTAAACAAATGGGACCTAATGAAACTTAAAAGCTTTTGCACTACAAAGGAAACTATAAGTAAGGTGAAAAGACAGCCCTCAGATTGGGAGAAAATAATAGCAAATGAAGAAACAGACAAAGGATTAATCTCAGAAATATACAAGCAACCCCTGCAGCTCAATTCCAGAAAAATAAATGACCCAATCAAAAAATGGGCCAAAGAACTAAACAGACATTTCTCCAAAGAAGACATACAGATGGCTAACAAACACATGAAAAGATGCTCAACATCACTCATTATTAGAGAAATGCAAATCAAAACCACAATGAGGTACCATTACACACCAGTCAGGATGGCTGCTATCCAAAAGTCTACAAGTAATAAATGCTGGAGAGGGTGTGGAGAAAAGGGAACCCTCTTACACTGTTGGTGGGAATGCAAACTAGTACAGCCGCTATGGAAAACAGTGTGGAGATTTCTTAAAAAACTGGAAATAGAACTGCCATATGACCCAGCAATCCCACTGCTGGGCATACACACTGAGGAAACCAGATCTGAAAGAGACACGTGCACCCCAATGTTCATCGCAGCACTGTTTATAATAGCCAGGACATGGAAGCAACCTAGATGCCCATCAGCAGATGAATGGATAAGGAAGCTGTGGTACATATACACCATGGAATATTACTCAGCCATTAAAAAGAATTCATTTGAACCAGTCCTAATGAGATGGATGAAGCTGGAGCCCCTTATACAGAGTGAAGTAAGCCAGAAAGATAAAGAACATTACAGCATACTGACACATGTATATGGAATTTAGAAAGGTGATAACGATAACCCTATATGCAGAACAGAAAAAAGAGACACAGAAATACAGAACAGACTTTTGAACTTTGTGGGAGAATGTGAGGGTGGGATATTTCAAAAGAACAGCATGTATACTATCTATGGTGAAACAGATCACCAGCCCAGGTGGGATGCACGAGACAAGTGCTCCGGCCTGGTGCACTGGGAAGACCCAGAGGAATCGGGTGGAGAGGGAGGTGGGAGGGGGGATCGGGATTGGGAATACATGTAAATCCATGGCTGATTCATATCAATGTATGACAAAACCCACTGGAAAAAAATAATAATAATAATAAAATAAATAAATAAATAAATAAAAGTGATGAAAGAAAAAAAAAAAAAACTGTCAAAGAAGAATTCTATATCTAGAAAAGCTGTGCTACAAAAAAGTGAAGAAGAAGTTAAAAAGTCCCAGATAAAAAATAACAATCAGATAGTCAGATAAACGGTAATTAAGAGAGTTCCTTGCTAGCACATCTGACCTATAGGAGATACTATTAAGCAGTCCTTTATTTTGAAAAGAAAGAACACCATTCATTAACTTGAATGCATGTAAAGAAATAAAGAGCACCAGTAAAGATAATTACACAGGTAAATACAGAAGGCAGTATAAATACATTTTTTGTTTGTAACTCTACTTTACCCTATTTGATTTCCTTTCCCCATTTTTCCCTATTTGATTTAAAATACAAATGCATACTTGAGTAACTGTAAGCCCAAACTGATGGAAACAGTGCATACAGATATATTTTGTGAGAGTAAGTGGGGAATGGAGACCATATCTATACAAAAGCAAAGTTTTTTGTATAGCATTAACATTAATTTGATAGTAATCCAAACTAGATTGGTATAAATAAAGATGTTAACAATAATTCCCAAAGTAAATACTAAAATCTTAAAAATATACAAGAAGAAGGAGGTAAATAATAAAGACAAGGGTGGCAGTAAATGAAACAGAGAATTAAAAAATAATGGAGAAAAATCAATAAAATCAGAAGTTGGATCTTTGAAAAGATCAAGAAAGTTGACAAAAATTTCTGACTAAGAAAAAGGGAGAGAGATAAGACTCAAATACTAAAATCAGGAATGAAAGAGGAAACATTACTATTAATTTTATAAGAATAATATGGATTATAAGGAAATACTTTCTAAATGACCATGGAAGGCCAGTTCACGCCCACCAGGACAACAATCAGAAAGTTCAACAGCACCAGGCCCTGGCCAAGATGTGGAGAAACTGACCCTCGCGCATTGCTAATGAGACTGTGAAATGTCCCAGCCCCTTTTAAAAACACTTCATCAGTTCCTCAAAAATGAGATGTAGGATTACCATATGAATTCCTTTCCCAGGGTGGCCAGAGCAGACTGTCATATTCGGAAACCACACAACTGTATCATCTCCCAGTTGTGGAGGCTGGACGTCTGAGATGAAGGTGTGCACACGATTAGTTTCCACCCAGGATGCTGGTGGGGAATCTGTTCCCTGCCTCTCTCCAGGCTTCCAGTGTTTGGTGCCACCATGGCTGGTCCCCAGTGGCCCTCAGTTTGTAAGATTCTTCTCTCCAATCTTTTCCTTCTTGCTCACAGTGTTCTCCCTATGTGTCTGTGTCCAAATGTACCCATTTTATCAATAATTTGTGTCTTGATTCTGTACAATTCCCATCCTTAGGGAAGCCCTTGGCAAAACAAGCTGTACCCTGGGTTTCAAGGGTAGCCACACTTCATTGGAAAAGACTCTGACGCTGGGAAAGATTGAGGGCAGGAGGAGAAGTGGTGGCAAAAGATGAGATGGTTTGATGGCATCACTGACTCAATGAGCATGAGTCTGAGCAAACTTCGGAAGATGGTGAAGGATAGGGAAGCCTGGAGTGCTGCAGTCCATGGGGTCACAAAAAGCCACACACAAGTGAGTGACTGAATAACAGCAAATGTATTCTTTCTTTTTTTTTTTTTCTTATTTATTATTATTATTTTTTTAATTTTTTTATTAGTTGGAGGCTAATTACTTCACAACATTTCAGTGGGTTTTGTCATACATTGATATGAATCAGCCATGGATTTACACGTCTTCCCCATCCCAATCCCCGCTCCCACCTCCCTCTCCACCCGATTCCTCTCGAAACATCCCACCCTCGCCTTCTCCCAGAGAGTTCAAAAGTCTGTTCTGTATTTCTGTGTCTCTTTTTCTGTTCTGCATATAGGGTTATCGTTACCATCTTTCTAAATTCCATATATATGTGTTAGTATGCTGTAATGTTCTTTATCTTTCTGGCTTACTTCACTCTGTATAAGGGGCTCCAGCTTCATCCATCTCATTAGGACTGGTTCAAATGAATTCTTTTTAATGGCTGAGTAATATTCCATGGTGTATATGTACCACAGCTTCCTTATCCATTCATCTGCTGATGGGCATCTAGGTTGCTTCCATGTCCTGGCTATTATAAACAGTGCTGCGATGAACATTGGGGTGCACGTGTCTCTTTCAGATCTGGTTTCCTCAGTGTGTATGCCCAGCAGTGGGATTGCTGGGTCATATGGCAGTTCTATTTCCAGTTTTTTAAGAAATCTCCACACTGTTTTCCATAGCGGCTGTACTAGTTTGCATTCCCACCAACAGTGTAAGAGGGTTCCCTTTTCTCCACACCCTCTCCAGCATTTATTGCTTGTAGACTTTTGGATAGCAGCCATCCTGACTGGCGTGTAATGGTACCTCATTGTGGTTTTGATTTGCATTTCTCTAATAATGAGTGATGTTGAGCATCTTTTCATGTGTTTGTTAGCCATCTGTATGTCTTCTTTGGAGAAATGTCTGTTTAGTTCTTTGGCCCATTTTTTGATTGGGTCATTTATTTTTCTGGAATTGAGCTGCAGGAGTTGCTTGTATATTTCTGAGATTAATCCTTTGTCTGTTTCTTCATTTGCTATTATTTTCTCCCAATCTGAGGGCTGTCTTTTCACCTTACTTATAGTTTCCTTTGTAGTGCAAAAGCTTTTAAGTTTCATTAGGTCCCATTTGTTTAGTTTTGCTTTTATTTCCAATATTCTGGGAGGTGGGTCATAGAGGATCTTGCTGTGATTTATGTCGGAGAGTGTTTTGCCTATGTTCTCTTCTAGGAGTTTTATAGTTTCTGGTCTTACATTTAGATCTTTAATCCATTTTGAGTTTATTTTTGTGTATGGTGTTAGAAAGTGTTCTAGTTTCATTCTTTTACAAGTGGTTGGCCAGTTTTCCCAGCACCACTTGTTAAAGAGGTTGTCTTTTTTCCATTGTATATCCTTGCCTCCTTTGTCAAAGATAAGGTGTCCATAGGTTCGTGGATTTATCTCTGGGCTTTCTATTCTGTTCCATTGATCTATATTTCTGTCTTTGTGCCAGTACCATACTGTCTTGATGACTGTGGCTTTGTAGTAGAGTCTGAAGTCAGGCAGGTTGATTCCTCCAGTTCCATTCTTCTTTCTCAAGATTACTTTGGCTATTCGAGGTTTTTTGTATTTCCATACAAATTGTGAAATTCTTTGGTCTAGTTCTGTGAAAAATACCGTTGGTAGCTTGATAGGGATTGCATTGAATCTATAGACTGCTTTGGGTAGAATAGCCATTTTGACAATATTAATTCTTCCAATCCATGAACACGGTATGTTTCTCCATCTGTTTGTGTCCTCTTTGATTTCTTTCATCAGTGTTTTATAGTTTTCTATGTATAGGTCCTTTGTTTCTTTAGGTAGATATACTCCTAAGTATTTTATTCTTTTTGTTGCAATGGTGAATGGTATTGTTTCCTTAATTTCTCTTTCTGTTTTTTCATTGTTAGTATATAGGAATGCAAGGGATTTCTGTGTGTTAATTTCATATCCTGCAACTTTACTATATTCATTGATTAGCTCTAGTAATTTTCTGGTAGAGTCTTTAGGGTTTTCTATGTAGAGGATCATGTCATCTGCAAACAGTGAGAGTTTCACTTCCTCTTTTCCTATCTGGATTCCTTTTACTTCTTTTTCTGCTCTGATTGCTGTGGCCAGAACTTCCAACACTATGTTGAATAGTAGTGGTGAGAGTGGGCACCCTTGTCTTGTTCCTGATTTCAGGGGAAATGCTTTCAATTTTTCACCATTGAGGGTGATGCTTGCTGTGGGTTTGTCATATATAGCTTTTATTATGTTGAGGTATGTTCCTTCTATTCCTGCTTTTTGGAGAGTTTTAATCATAAATGAGTGTTGAATTGTGTCAAAGGCTTTCTCTGCATCTATTGAGATAATCATATGGTTTTTATCTTTCAATTTGTTAATGTGGTGTATTACATTGATTGATTTGTGGATATTAAAGAATCCTTGCATTCCTGGGATAAAGCCCACTTGGTCGTGGTGTATGATTTTTTTAATATAATGTTGGATTCTGTTTGCTAGAATTTTGTTAAGGATTTTTGCATCTATGTTCATCAGTGATATTGGCCTGTAGTTTTCTTTTTTTTGTGGCATCTTTGTCTGGTTTTGGAATTAGGGTGATGGTGGCCTCATAGAATGAGTTTGGAAGTTTACCTTCTTCTGCAATTTTCTGGAACAGTTTGAGTAAGGTAGGTGTTAGCTCTTCTCTAAATTTTTGGTAGAATTCAGCTGTGAAGCCATCTGGTCCTGGGCTTTTGTTTGCTGGAAGATTTTTGATGACAGTTTCGATTTCCTTGCTTGTGATGGGTCTGTTAAGATCTTCTATTTCTTCCTGGTTCAGTTTTGGAAAGTTATACTTTTCTAAGAATTTGTCCATTTCATCCAAGTTGTCCATTTTATTGGCATAGAGCTGCTGGTAGTAGTCTCTTATGATCCTTTGTATTTCAGTGTTGTCTGTTGTGATCTCTCCATTTTCATTTCTAATTTTGTCAATTTGGTTTTTCTCTCTTTGTTTCTTAATGAGTCTTGCTAATGGTTTGTCAATTTTGTTTATTTTTTCAAAAAACCAGCTTTTAGCTTTGTTGATTTTTGCTATGGTCTCTTTAGTTTCTATTGCATTTATTTCTGCCTTAATTTTTAAGATTTCTTTCCTTCTGCTAACTCTGGGGTTCTTCATTTCTTCCTTCTCTAATTGCTTTAGGTGTAGAGTTAGGTTATTTCTTTGGTTTTTTTCTTGTTTCTTGATGTAAGCCTGTAATGCTATGAACCTTCCCCTTAGCACTGCTTTTACAGTCTCCCATAGGTTTTGGGTTGTTGTGTTTTCATTTTCATTCATTTCTATACATATTTTTATTTCTTTTTTGATTTCTTCTATGATTTGTTGGTTATTCAGAAGCGTGTTATTTAGCCTCCATATGTTTGAAGTTTTAACAATTTTTTCCCTGTAATTGAGATCTAATCTTACTGCACTGTGGTCAGAAAAGATGACTGGAATGATTTCAATTTTTTTGAATTTTCCAAGACTAGATTTATGGCCCAGGATGTGATCTATTCTGGAGAATGTTCCGTGTGCACTTGAGAAAAAGGTGAAGTTGATTGTTTTGGGGTGAAATGTCCTATAGATATCAATTAGGTCTAGCTGGTCCATTGTGTCATTTAAGGTTTGTGTTTCCTTGTTAATTTTCTGTTTAGTTGATCTATCCATAGTTGTGAGTGGGGTATTAAAGTCTCCCACTATTATTGTGTTACTATTAATTTCCTCTTTCATACTCGTTAGTGTTTGCCGTACATATTGTGGTGCTCCTATGTTGGGTGCATATATATTTATAATTGTTATATCTTCTTCTTGGATTGATCATTTGATCATTATATAGTGTCCTTCTTTGTCTCTTTTTACAGCCTTTATTTGAAAGTCTATTTTATCTGATATGAGTATTGCGACTCCTGCTTTCTTTTGGTCTCCGTTTGCATGAAATATTTTTTTCCAGCCCTTCACTTTTAGTCTGTATGTGTCTCTTGTTTTGAGGTGGGTCTCTTGTAGACAGCATATATAGGGGTCTTGTTTTTGTATCCATTCAGCCAATCTTTGTCTTTTGGTTGGGGCATTCAACCCATTTACATTTAAGGTAATTATTGATAGGTGTGGTCCCGTTGTCATTTACTTTGTTGTTTTGGGTTCACGTTTATACAACCTTTCTGCATTTCCTGTCTAGAGAAGATCCTTTAGCATTTGTTGAAGAGCTGGTTTGGTGGTGCTGAATTCTCTCAGGTTTTGCTTATCTGTAAAGTTTTTGAATTCTCCTTCATATCTGAATGAGATCCTTGCTGGATACAGTAATCTAGGTTGTAGGTTATTCTCTTTCATTACTTTCAGTACGTCCTGCCATTCCCTTCTGGCCTGGAGGGTTTCTATTGATAGATCAGCTGTTATCCTTATGGGAATCCCTTTGTGTGTTATTTGTTGTTTCTCCCTTGCTGCTCTTAATATTTGTTCTTTGTGTTTGATCTTTGTTAATTTGATTAATATGTGTCTTGGGGTGTTTCGCCTTGGGTTTATCCTGTTTGGGACTCTCTGGGTTTCTTGGACTTGGGTGGCTATTTCCTTCCCCATTTTAGGGAAGTTTTCAGCTATTATCTCCTCGAGTATTTTCTCATGGCCTTTCTTTTTGTCTTCTTCTTCTGGGACTCCTATGATTCGAATGTTGGGGCGTTTCACATTGTCCTAGAGGTCCCTGAGGTTGTCCTCATTTCTTTTGATCCTTTTTTCTTTTTTCCTCTCTGCTTCATTTATTTCCACTATTTTATCTTCTACCTCACTTATCCTATCTTCTGCCTCCGTTATTCTACTCTTGGTTCCCTCCAAAGTGTTTTTGATCTCATTCATTGCATTGTTCATTTTTAATTGACTCTTTTTTATTTCTTCTAGGTCTTTATTAAACATTTCTTGTATGTTTTCAATCTTTGTCTCCAGGCTATTTATCTGTAACTCCATTTTGTTTTCAAGATTTTGGATCATTTTTATTATCATTATTCTAAATTCTTTTTCAGGTAGATTCCCTATCTCCTCCTCTTTTGTTTGACTTGGTGGGCATTTTTCATGTTCCTTTACCTGTTGAGTATTTCTTTGCCTTTTCATCTTGTTTAGATTGCTGTGTCTGGAGTGGGCTTTCTGTGTTCTGGAGGTCTGTGGTTCCTTTTTATTGTGGAGGATTTACCCAGTGGGTGGGGTTAGACGATTGGCTTCTCAAGGTTTCGTGGTTAGGGAAGCTTGCGTCAGTGTTCTGGTGCGTGGAGCTTGATTTCTTCTCTTTGGAGAGCAATGGAGTGCCCAGTAATGAGTTTTGAGATGGGTCTATGTGTTAGGTGTGACCTTGGGCAGCCTGTATGTTGATGTTCAGGGCTATGTTCCTGCGTTGCTGGAGAATTTGCGTGGTATGTCTTGCTCTAAAACTTATTGGCTCTTGGGTGGTGGTTGGTTTCAGTGTAGGTATGGAGGCTTTTGGACGGTCACTTATTACTTAAAGTTCCATGTAGTCAGGAGTTTTCTGGTGTTCTTAGGTTTTGGGCTTAAGTCTCCTGCCTCTGGATTTCAGTTTTATTCTTCCTGTAGTCTCAGGACTTCTCCGACTATACAGCACTGATAATAAAACTTCTAGGTTAATGGTGAAAAGATTCTCCCCCGTTAGGGACACCCAGAGAGGTTCACAGAGTTACATGAAGAGGAGAAAAGGGAGGAGGGAGATAGAGATGAGCAGGGGGAGAAAAAGGGGGACTCAAGAGGAGAGAGACAGATCTACGCAGCTGTCTGTTCCCAGAGTGTTCTCCGTATCTCAGACACCTACAAAGATTCACAGAATTGGATTGGGAAGAGAAGGGGAAAGGAGGAAATCGAGGTGTCCTGAGGTAGAAAACAGAGAGTCAAGATTGGGAGAGAATAATCTGCGGTTTAAAGATAGGGCTTCTCTTCCTTTTTTTTTTTTTTTGTAAGGTTATAGTGTATTGAAAATGAAAATTGAGGAGTAGTAGAGGGGTAGTAGAGGACTTTAAAAGAAATAAGAGAAAAAGAAAAATAGAAAAAAGAAGAGAAAAAGGAAAGAAAAAAAAAAGAACAAAAAAGAAAAAAAAGGAAAAAGAAAAAAAAAAAGTAAGAGAAAAAAAAATTTTTTTTCCCTAATTAAAAAAATTGTAAAAATCTATGAAAATGAAAGTGAAGGAGTAATGGGGGAGTAATAGGGAATTTTAAAGGAAAATAAAAGAGAAAAAATAAAAAAGAATAAATAAAAAAAGAAAAAAAATTTTTTTTTTCTTTTCTTTTCTTCCTTCCTTACTTAGAAAAAAAAAAAAGTAAAAATGTATCTAGGAATTTCTCTGGAGCTGTTGCGGTCAGTGTGGGTTCGGCTCAGTTTCAGATAGCTCCTCGTTCCAGCTTACACTTCTCGATATCTACAGGCCCCTTCCGGTGTAGTCGGTGTTTTCTAGAGGGATTTTAATCTGTTGCACCAGTCCCTTCTGAAGCGGTTCCCTTTGTTTATTTGGCTTCTGTTTGCCGGTCTCTTCAGAGCCTCATTTCCGCCCTGACACAGGTGGGCGGAAGTGGACTCTTATTTAGGTAGCTAGTTCCGTCGCTCTGCGGGGAAGGGCTGGCACTGCGGGGCGGGGCTGTCGCTGCCGGGAGGGGCTGACGCTGCGGGGACGGGCTTGCGCCACGGGGACGGGCTGGGGCTGCCGGGGAGGGGCTGACGCTGCTTTCTCCATCTGCGCCGCTCAGGCTCCCGGCTGTTCTGTATGGAGCGCGCCCCGCGCTGCGCGAGGCTCCAGCCCTCGGGTGTTCCACAAAAGCGCGGAACGGAAGCTGCGCCTGCTCTCTGTGCCTTCCCCGTCAGAGCGGTCCAGGCAGCGAGGGGCTTGATGGGCGCGCTATTCCCAGGTGTGGCGCGCCCACTCCCTTCCGCGGACCCAGTTTCAGTTTCCGCTGGCCCCAGTCGGGTGCGCGCGCCTTCTGCCCTCCGGGTCCCCAGCCCCAGTCCCCGCCCGCGCCGGTCGGGTGCCTGCGCCCTGTGTCTCGCCGCGACCTTCCCCTCCCCCCTGCCTCCTGCCTCCGGCGGGGCTGGGTCGGTCCGTAGCCTGCGAGCTCTTCTCTGGACTTTCTCGGTCCCTTTGTTCTGCGAACGGCCGGCAGTGTGTTCCGGCCGGTTAATTTTCTCTCTTTTGGTCTCCCACAGTTCAAGCTGGCAACTCACAGAAGCTCCCTCCGATTGTCCTCAGGGCACTCAGGCCCAGACCCTACCCCAAGCAATGCCGCCTAAGACTCCCTTCCCGGGACGGATCTCCGTCCTTAGCTCTTTTGTCTCACTTTTTATCTTTATATTTTGTCCTACCTCCTTTCGAAGATAATGGGCTGCTTTTCTGGGCGCCTGATGACCTCAGCTAGCGATCAGAAGTTGTTTTGTGAAGTTTGTTCTGCATTCAGTTATTCTTTTAATGAATTTGTAGGAGAGAAAGGGGTCTCCCCGTCCTACTCCTCCGCCATCTTGGCTCCTCCCCCGGAATCGTATTCTTTCAATATGTTTCTCTTTGCATAAAATAGCTTGTGAACATTGTCATCTTTTTGCAATCTGGTAATTTGTTATTAAGAAAAATAAAGAAGATTATAATGTTCTAGATTAGAAAAGAGTAGAGGCATTTAGATTCAGAAGTAGATGTACTGCTTCAGTTTACTTGCTCCTTGGTTGAGAGGGTTTTCATTGTTGCTACTTCAGTGCTGCTATTTGTCCACTGTTTCTATTCCCTTAATAAACATAGAATATTACCAGCATTTTTGTAGAGTTAGGAAATGTGTTACATAGGATTTCAATAGAAGATTTATATTAACCAGCCTCACTGCAGTTACCTCAAAATTAATAGAGGTGTTTTGCTTCTTCAGAGTTAATCATTGTAGACTGAGGTTTTGTGGTTTCGGGTAAAGAAAAATATCAGGGTTTTCATATGGTACTATTCTCAGAAATGTCAAACATGTTTTTGTACCCTTCCCATGTATAGTTTTATTATCCAAAGAATTCATACTATATCTGGAATCTATGGAACATTGTTTTTGTTAGATTGAAAATGTTAAGCCCTTGAGGCAAGAAGACTAATGTATGGGACATTCTAAGAAAAAACCCTATAATCTGGAATGTTCCAGATGAATACATAGGGGAAAAACATGGGGAAGAAAAATATTGACAGAAGCATGAAACCAATATCTGATGTAATATGTGGTGACTTAAGGAGGAGGTAATGTTTGCTGAAAAATTGATGCTTTTGAACTATGGTGTTGGAGAAGACTCTTGAGAGTCCCTTGGACTGCAAGGAGATCCAACCAGTCCATCCTAAAGGAGATCAGTCCTGGGTGCTCATTGGAAGGACTGATGCTGAAGCTGAAACTCCAATACTTTGGCCACCTCATATGAAGAGTGACTCATTGGAAAAGACCCTGATGCTGGGAGGGATTGGGGGCAGGAGGAGAAGGGGACAACAGAGGATGAGATGGCTGGATGGCATCACCGACTCGATAGGCATGAGTTTGAGTAAACTCCGGGAGTTGGTGATGGACAGGGAGGCCTGGCGTGCTGCGGTTCATGGGGTCGCAAAGAGTCAGACACGACTGAGTGGCTGAACTGAATGTTCATTCTATAAAAACTGAGCTGTCCTAAAAATAAAAAAGCCTTTTCTTCCATGCAAAAAAAAAAAAAAAAGAATGGAAGCCTGGTACATATGTTTAAGGCAGTTTGAAATGTGTTCCTGTAGGTCTGGATCCTGTGTGCTGGGGAAAGCTATTAAAGTGTTTTGGGCAAGGTCCAGTATGCCCAAAGCATCTTGCAGGAATATTAATCTGGCTGTTGAGTGTGGT
Organism: Dama dama; assembly: GCF_033118175.1. Taxonomy (NCBI): domain Eukaryota; kingdom Metazoa; phylum Chordata; class Mammalia; order Artiodactyla; family Cervidae; genus Dama; species Dama dama. The sequence continues at coordinate 59,438,248 of NC_083691.1, read as the reverse complement.
GTGAGTTAGCAGTAAGCCCTTCCTGACCTTTGGTTGCTCTGGGGGCTCTTTGTCAAAAGCATTACTTTCCACAACTGCCATATGAAATTTTTCATCTGGAATAATCTCTAGAGATCTGAATATGGGTGACAGAAAAACTATCTCCTTGTTTTGATAAAAGAGAACCCCTGTGTTCCTTGAAATGTTATTTTTGCCTGATGGGAAATTCTGTCAGAATCATAATATCAAGTTTTAGAGCAGGAAGGAAAGGTTTAGCTTAATTTTCTCATTTTCAGATAAGGAAAGTGGGGTCAGAGGGATTTAAATGAGTTTTTCAGAGTTATAAAATAAATGAATTCTTTAATATTTGGCTTAGGGAAAAAACCTGTAAGAAATCTGTATATTTCCAACCCATTTTTATTTCCTCTTTATTGTCAACCTTCAGTGATTCTGAATAATTTATCTTCAACTTGATTTAATATGCTTATTTATTTTTGCTCCTTGACAAAGTTTTATTTTTGTTCATAGATTATAATCTTTGAAGTCAGACACTGTATATTTTACTCACTTATAATTTAATGCTTCACATTGTTTAGAATATTATTTTACCTGCAGTTACTGCTTGGTCAATGTGAATTAATGAGTGGTCCTAAGACCACTCCCAGCGTATTCTATTTGTCAGTCACCATAGGCAACTACTTAGGATTTATGGGACTTTCAAGTGCTTATGTCTGAAACCTGAAAAAACATGTGTTCCCCAATATAAGAAAACTAAAAAAATAAAATGCCTAACTGCTCATTAAACATCAGTTAATTATTCATAATTATCCATGAGTTAGGACTTCATGAGTTACACATAAGAAAGGGCTTTCTTGGTGGGTCAGATGGTAAAGAATCCGCCTGCTCATGCAGGAAACACTAATTCAATCCCTGGGTTGGGAAGATTTCCTGGATGAGGGCATGGCAACCCACTCCGGTATTCTTGCCTGGAGAATTCCCATGGTCAAAGGAGCCTGGTGGGCTACAGTCCATGGGGTCACAAAGAGTCTGACACGACTGAGCTCCTGAACACACACACACACATAGTAAGAGGTGCATTCACTCTGTCATGATGTGGATGGAGCTCTTCAAAAGCTGAGCCCTTTTCTCCCAGTGGAGGCAGGCATCTTTTGATAACTGAGCAATAATCCAGATTCACATTATAATCACTGATCATGACTATGAGCTATGAAATTTTTATACAGCATTTTCTTCTTCTCTGTAGTAAACAACTGTCAGACTTTTTCAACTTTTTTTCTGGGTACCTTTTGTTTCCCAATCTGCCACATAGGGTCATCCTTTCCCACAGACGGACGTATCCTCCCCAGGGGCCCCCTCCCCCCTCACACCTATTGCCCCTTGGCTGGTACACAGCTGTGGTTCCCGGGGGTCCCTTCATTCCTGGCTGGGCTGACCAGAAGCAGGCTGTAGTCCACGTCTTCCCTTCCCTTGTTGGGGCCCCTCATTTCTCCAAAAGCATATCTTTAAGCTTCTTCTTAAGAAAGAGTATGTGGGAGGCAAACTCAACAAAAAATGTAGATTTAAAGATGTCGTGACTTCACACTTCAGAAAAGGTTCACTCTGTAAAGTTCTAAGATAAAAATAATTTTCCCTTGAAATTTGGGAGATATTTTCCCATGATTTTTACCACCTTGAAATTTTGATGAGAGACTGACGGCCTGTCTGGTTATCATTTCCTTGTAGATGTGCTTTATTTTTTCTTGCAAGAAGACTTTAGAACTATAGCTTCGTCCTTGTTATTCTGAAATCTCCTGATGAGATTTCTTTTACTCTGATTCAATTATAAGTAATTCTCATTCACAGAGAGAAACAAACCCAAGCTCAAATGAGCTTGAACAATAAAGCAATTAATGTGCTCCAATAACAGAGACGTTGACTGCCATCAACTCCCAGCTCCTATTTTGGTTCCAGAATTCCTTTTTAAAATGGTTTGTCTCTGCATTCCCAGAAAACCTGAAGCCATTAATTGAGGTTTCATAAGTAGCCAGTCCACTTTTGAACCAATCTCTGCAGCCACAGGGATGAAAGAGACCACAGGCCCCAGTCCTGGGGCTGGGAGTAGAGTCTGCCTCCCAGGAACCTCAGGGCCCTCATCAGAAATAAAAGACTGACAGGAAGAAGAGAGCGGGAGATAGGGGTTGGGAGGCACTTAGCTAATTGCCACAAGAGGTTTCCTTTTTGCTTCCTATTCTTATTCAGGACACTCAATGGAAACTTGTAATGTAGAAACTAAAAACTTTAAAAAAAAATTATTGCTTAGGAAAACCAGTTTGCTCCTTTTCCTGTCTTGTTTCTGGTTGGAATGTTCACCTATGTTTTGTTATTGCTCTTCTCTCCTCTCTTCTTTTAATGCTGTGTCCTTCAGTCCTTTTGTGGTCAAAACAATGACGTATCAAGGGTCTTTGGTCCTTCTTCAAGTCCACTTCTGAAACCCAGACAGGGAACACTGCCCAGTGGACAGAAATTGAAATTATTTTTAGTTGCAAGGAGGGAACCACATGTGTTTCATGCAAAGAAGTACAGATTAATTTACTCCAAACAAAATCACTGGATCTCGATAAAGATGTTAGCTGCTGGGATCCCAGGAAACACTCGGTACCAAGGTTCTTAGAACAGATCTTACTGATGCCCAAGTCCCTGGTCCACATCTTACTGTTGTTGGCCAGTAACTCTGAAGGTCCACAGTGCTCTCATCCTCCTCTTTTAGCACGACACTGTAAATCGACCATACTCCAATGAAATTAAAAACAAATTAGACAACCATGGAAACAGCTAAAATCTAAGGCTGGTGGATGATTTGTGCTCTGAAAATGTAACAGAAACTTAAATTATTTCAGATGTCAAAATGATTCTTTACTTTCTGAGAGGTTTATCTATTTTACTTTATGGCTTGTCATCAGAAGCCTCTAAAACCCCATAAAACATTGCACTGACTACTGATTCCAGACCCTCCTCTCAGTTCCTCAGTCTTTTTTCCACTGTTACCCAGCTGACCAGTCTCTGCAGAAGGGTGAGTGTGACTCTCAGGGCTTCGACCTCAGCTGAGGGCACAAGTAGACCCAGCTAAGGAAATGGTCTGATCCCAGGCAACACAGTGAGAAAGCTTCGTGCTCTGCATTAGAAAGATGGTCTCAGTCAGTGAGAAACTGATCCAGCTGAATAGCTTCTGATCAGCATTCCTCCTGGGGCTGATGTCAGCTTTTGGCCATGAACTTGAAGCTATTTGTGTGAGGTTATATATGTGTGAGTCCCAAAGCACTGAAGATGGGTGGAGAGGGTATTAGCAGTGCACCTGATACAAGTGTGACTTGACACAAGTGTGTCTAAGTTCATGGAGAAAAATGCTCTTCAGCTCTAAAACAGAGTCCTCATTGCAGAGGGGCACAGACTGAGAAGGGAGCAGCAGTGGGTAGTCCATCAGGGCAGGCAGGAAGGAGGGCTGAGCCTGACCCTGGTGGGAAGGTCTGACAGCTGGAGCTGATGGTCCCACATTTGGCCATAGAGCCTGAGTCATTTGTGTGTTTAACTCAGCGGGCAGAGCCTGCAGCCACCCAGCATGACCTGCTTGGAGGCTGAGCAGCAAGTGCACATTCTGCCCCACCCCTGGCTCCCAGAGCCTCTGGACCTGCTCTGAGCAGTGGGCCTGATGTTGCCTACAGCCCCAGGACTCCCTGTTTCTCCCACACAGTCCATAGCTTTATTCCATCCCTGGTTTTCCCCATCATTAAGTCCTGAGTGATTCGGGGAAGACGAGCAACAGAGCTGCTCAGAGAATTACTCTTTTAAGTTCTAACTTCTTAACTGGCCTTTGAGTGAAATGATCTGCTTCAGAGAAGAGTTAGGGCACTAATTAGTGTTTTGAAATCCCATTCAAAACCAGGATAATAAGATTCTAAACTCCTAGCTTTGCCTCTGAACTAAATCCTTGAGCTTTTTCGGAGTGGTTTCTTAATTTCTTTGTTCTCCACTGCTCAGCATCCATTCATCCTCTTTGTCTAAATTATTCTTACTACTCCAGGTTGATTTAGAATGAGGAAGGTGTCTCAGATGTGACTGTGCAATTTTCAAGCAAGAAAAAGCTCAACTGACCTCCCCTTTCATTTATCTCATTGCATCCTAAAATGAAAAAATCAATCTGCTTTTCATTAATGTTAAAGAAATGAGCAGGAAAGCATGGAAGTGCCCCCACCCCTGCAGTGTTGTGGATGGATTCAGAGCGAGTCACAGTTCTGTGCTCCGATTTTCTCCAGTCCTCAAAGGAAACGATGTAAGTCATACATCACTACCTGCATGTTTCTGAAAGGTAGATTGAATGACGTTCTGAAAGTATATCCAGTGGTTAGGCACTAAAGTCCTCACAAACTGTAAACTTTTATTTCTAAACTTCTTCTCAACTTACATTTTATTCAGACATACTCTTCTTGGCACAAACAATGGCTTCACCAAGTCCAAGAGCACAGATGTTTTCCATGGGCATTCTGTGTCATCCAGCTCCTCTCTCCTGGCACCAAACTACAGTTGTTCAGTTCAGTCGCTCAGTTGTGTCTGACTCTTTGCGACCCCATGAACCACAGCACGCCAGGCCTCCCTGTCCATCACAAACTCCCAGAGTTTACTCAAATTCACGTCCATTGAGTCGGTGATGCCATCCAGCCATCTCATCCTCTGTTGTCCCCTTCTCCTCCTGCCCCCAATCCCTCCCAGCATCAGGGTCTTTTCCAATGAGTCACTCTTCGCAGAAGGTGGCCAAAGTATTGGACTTTCAGCCTCAGCATCAGTCCTTCCAATGAACACCCAGGACTGATCTCCTTTAGGATGGACTGGTTGGACCTCCTTGCAGTCCAAGGGACTCTCAAGAGTCTTCTCCAACACCACAGTTCAAAAGCATCAGTTTTTCGGCACTCAGCTTTCTTCACAGTCCAACTCTCACATCCATACATGATCACTGGAAAAATCATAGCCTTGACTAGATGGACCTTTGTTGGCAAAGTAATGTCTCTGTTTTTTAATATGCTATCTAGGTTGGTCATAACTTTCCTTCCAAGGAGTAAGTGTCTTTTAATTTTATGGCTGCAGTCACCATCTGCAGTGATTTTGGAGTCCCCCAAAATAAAGTCTGACACTGTTTCCACTGTCTTCCCATCTATTTCCCATGAAGTGATGGGACCAGATGCCACGATCTTAGTTTTCTGAATGTTGAGTTTTATGCCAACTTTTTCACTCTCCTCTTTCACTTTCATCAAGAGGCTCTTTAGTTCATCTTCACTCTCTGCCATAAGGATGGTGTCATCTGCATATCTGAGGTTATTGATATTTCTCCCAGCAATCTTGATTCCAGCTTGTGCATCTTCCAGCCCAGCGTTTCTCATGATGTACTCTGCATATAAGTTAAATAAGCAGGGTGACAAGATACAGCCTTGACATACTCCTTTTCCTATTTGGAACCAGTCTGTTGGTCCATGTCCAGTTCTAACTGTTGCTTCCTGACCTGCATATAGGTTTCTCAAGAGGCAGGTCAGGTAGCCTGGTATGCTCATATCTTTCAGAATTTCCCAATTTATTGTGATCCACACAGTCAAAGGCTTTGGCATAGTCAATAAAGCAGAAATAGATGTTTTTTTCTGGAACTCTCTTGCGTTTTTGATGATCCAGCGGATGTTGGCAATTTGATCTCAGGTTCCTCTGCCTTTTCTAAAACCAACTTGAACATCTGGAAGTTCACAGTTCATGTATTGCTGAAGCCTGGCTTGGAGAATTTGAGCATTACTTTACTAGCATGTGAGATGAGTGCAGTTGTGTGGTAGTTTGAGCATTCTTTGGGATTGCCTTTCTTTGGGATTGGAATGAAAACTGACCTTTTCCAGTCCTGTGGCCACTGCTGAGTTTTCCAAATTTGCTGGCATATTGCATGCAGCACTTTCACAGCATCATCTTTCAGGATTTGAAATAGCTCAATTGGAATTCCATCACCTCCACTAGCTTTGTTTGTAGTGATGTTTTCTAAGGCCCACTTGACTTCACATTCCTGGATGTCTGGCTCTAGGTGAGTGATCACACTATTGTGATCATCTGGGTCATGAAGATCTTTTAGTTTTTCTGTGTATTCTTGCCACTTCTTCTTAATATATTCTGCTTCTCTTAGGTCCATACCATTTCTGTCCTTTATCGAACCCATCTTTGCATGAAATGTTCCCTTGGTATCTCTAATTTTCTTGAAGAGATCTCTAGTCTTTCCCATTCTGTTGTTTTCCTCTATTTCTTTGCATTGATCACTGAAGAAGGCTTTCATATCTCTCCTTGCTATTCTTTGGAACTCTGCATTCAAATGGGAATATCTTTCCTTTTCTCCTTTGCTTTTCACTTCTCTTCTTTTCAGAGCTATTTGTAAGGCCTCCTCAAGCAATCATTTTGCCTTTTTGCATTTCCTTTTTTTGGGGATGGTCTTGATCCCTGTCTCCTGTACAATGTCACAAACCTCTGTCCATAGTTCATCAGGCAATCTGTCTACCAGCTGTAGTCCCTTAAATCTATTTCTCACTTCCACTGTATAATCATAAGGGATTTGATTTAGGTCATACCTGAATGGTCTAGTGGTTTTCCCTACTTTCTTCAGTTTAAGTCTGAATTTGGCAATAAGGAGTTCATGATCTGAACCACAGTCAGCTCCCTGTCTCATTTTTGCTGACTCTATAGAGCTTCTCCATCTTTGGCTGCAAAGAATATAATCTATCTGATTTCGGTGTTGAACATCTGGTGATGTCCATGTGTAGAGTCTTCTCTTGTGTTGTTGGAAGAGGGTGTTTGCTATGACCAGTGTGTTACCTTGGCAAAACTCTATTAGCCTTTGCCCTGCTTCACTCCACACTCCAAGGCCAAATTTGCCTGTTACTCCAGGTGTTTCTTGACTTCCTACTTTTGCATTCCAGTCCCCTATAGTGAAAATGACATCTTTTTTGGGTATTAGTTCTAAAAGGTCTTGTAGGTCTTCATAGAACTGTTCAACTTCAGGTTCTTCAGCATTACTGGTTGGAGCATAGGCTTGGATTACTGTAATATTGAATGGTTTGCCTTGGAAATGAACAGAGATCATTCTGTCATTTTTGAGACTGCATTCAAGTACTGCATTTTGGACTCTTTTGTTGACCATGATGTCTACTCCATTTCTTCTAAGGGAGTCCTGCCCACAGTAGTAGATATAATGGTCATCTGAGTTAAATTCACCCATTCCAGTCCATCTTTGTTTGCTGATTCCTAGAATGTCAACGTTCACTCTTGTCATCTCCTGTTTGACCACTTCCAATTTGCCTTGATCATGGACCTAACATTCCAGGTTCCTATGCAATATTGCTCTTTACAGCCTCGGACCTTGCTTCTATCACCAGTCACATCCACAAATGGGTTGTTTTTGCTTTGACTCCATCCCTTCATTCTTTCTGTAGTTACTTCTCCACTGACCTCCAGTAGCCTATTGGGCACCTACTGACCTGGGGAGTTCCCCTTTCAGTATCCTATCATTTTGCCTTTTCATACTGTTCTGGGGTTCTCAAGGCAAGAATACTGAAGTAGTTTGCCATTCCCTTCTCCAGTAGACCACATTCTGTCAGACCTCTCCACCATGACCCGGCTGTCTTGGGTGGCCCCACACAGCATGGCTTAGTTTCACTGAGTTAGACACGACTGTGGTCCATGTGATCAGATTGGCTAGTTTCCTGTAATTATGGTTTCAGTGTTTCTGCCCTTTGATGCCCTCTTGCAACACCTACCATCTTACTTGGATTTCTCTTACCTTGGACGTGGGGTATCTCTTTATGGCTACTCCAGCAAAGCGCAGCTGCTGCTCCTTACCTTGGACGAGGGGTATCTCCTAACAGCCACCCCTCCTGACCTTGAAACTACAAGATTAGGTACTATTACATTTATTTGAGAGCTTTACTGGTGGCTCAGTGGTAAAGAATCCACATGCAATGCAGGAGACACAGGAAAAGCAGGCTTGACCCCTGGGTGGAGAAGATACCCTGGAGGAGGAAATGGCAACTCACTCCAGTATTCTTGCCTGAGAAATCTCATGGAGAGAAGCCTGGTAAGCTTCAGTCTATGGGGTTGCAAACAGTCAGACAAAACTGAAGCAATTGAATACAAATCTATTTTTAAAATAAACAGAGTGTGTAGAGGGAGTTTCCGGTATTTTTTTTTTTTTTCATTTATTTTTATTAGTTGAAGGCTAATTACTTTACAATACTGTAGTGGTTTTTGCCATACATTGACACGAATCAGCCATGGATTTACATGTGTTCCCCTCCTGAACCCCCCTCCCACCTCCCTCCCCATCCCATCCCTCTGGGTCTTCCCAGTGCACCAGCCCTGGGCACGTATCTCATGCATCCAACCTGGGCTGGTGATCTGTTTCACCCTTGATAGTATACTTGTTTCAATGCTCTTCTCTCAGAACATCCCACCCTCGTCTTCTCCCATAGAGTCCCAAAGTCTGTTCTGTACATCTGTGTCTCTTTTTCTGTTTTGCATATAAGGTTACCATTACCATCATTTTAAATTCTATATATATATATATGTATTAGTATACTGTATTGGTGTTTATCTTTCTGGCTTACTTCACTCTGTATAATGGGCTCCAGTTTCATCCATCTCATTAGAACTGATGCAAATATATTCTATTTAATGGCTGAATAATATTCCATATTTATTACACTCTGTCAAGTCTTCAAATTTATATGTAATTACACTACTGATAGAGACTAAGAAATAGTCCCCAATCCCACATACTTGCTGTGTTGACACCATGAACTTGAGAATGAAGGTCCCCTAGACTTTTCCCACCAGACAGCTCAGGGTAGACACAGCCAACAATGGTCACTGGAAATCAGAAACCTCCTCTGTAAATTCTTAGCATGTAAGCTCCGTTTCATCATTGTGGGGAACAGAGTATTCACCTTTATTACTTATTAATTACAAAAATTGTTCATTAGTTACAAACATAAAATGTACCTTTGTACTAGAAAGGTCTGATAGATAGCTACCCCCCATGACCAAGGCATTCTCCTGACTTCCACTAAGAAGGGACAGCTGATATAGATGTCTAGACATGACACATCATTGCCAGTGTAACATTCTTGCCCAAAGTGTTTACCATGAACCTAAACTTGAAAAATAATGAGGAACTGTTTAAGAAATAACTGGCCTTGACTCCTTAAAAATGTCGGTGATGTGAAATATAGAAGTAGGGAGGCAGTTTTGGATTGAAAGATGTTAGATGCAGTGAAACAGTTTGATAGGATCTGGGCAGTAAAAGGCTGTAAAGCATCGTGCTGGCAAGTTTGGGAAACAAGACTGGTGACTGTGGGTCATCTACTGAGATGCTCCGTATACTGTCACCTGTGGGCCTCTTGCTGGCGACTGTGCTGAGGCTACGTAGGATAATGTGCTTGTCCTTGGTGTTGTTCAATCGCTCAGTCTGTCTGACTCTTTGTGACCCCACGGACTGTAGCACACCAGGCTTCCCTGTCCTTCATCATCTCCTGGAGTTTGCTCAAATTCATGTCCACTGAGTTAGTGATGTCATCCAACTATCTCATCCTCTGTTGCCCCCTTTTCCTCCTACCTTCAACCTTTCCCAGCATCAGGTGTTTTAAAATGAGTCAGTTCTTCAAATCAGGTGGCCAAAGTATTGGAGCTTCAGCATTAGTCCCTCCAGTTGATTCAGGGTTGATTTCCTTTAGGATTACCTGGTTTGATCTCCTTGCTGTCCAAGGGACTCTCAAGAATCTTCTCTAATACCACAGTTCAAAAGTATCAATTCTTCAATGCTAAGCTTTTTTATTGTCCAGTTCTCACATCTGTATATGATTACTGAAAAAATCATAGCTTTGACTATATGGACTTTTGTAGATCCTTACCCTTAGGTGACACATTCTGGATATGGGGTATTTGATGAAGACATTATAATGATTCAGACGCACATGCACACAGGTGGTCATGCATTAATAATCAAAATGTATTTACATATGGTACAAAATGTATTATTGTACTGTTCTTTCAGTATCTCTGTAGGTTTGAAAGTTGGTTTGAAAGTTGGTTTAACTGTTGGTTTAAAAGTAGGTTTAAAAGTTGGTGGGAAATCTGTTCCTGCCCCTGGAAATTTACTTGAGGAAATAAATGGCTCTATTTCTTCACTTTTATCTTGCTCACAGGTCCTGTGGTGGACCATCACACTCCTGCAGCTAGAGACAAGAATTGTTGTTCAATCCCTAAACTGTATCTGACTCTTTGGGACCCCACAGACTGTAGCTTTCCAGGCTCCTCTGTCCATGGGCATCTCCAGGCAAGAATACTGGAGTGGATTGCCGTTTCCTCCTCCAGGGGGTCTTCCCAACTCAGGGATCAACCCTGGATTTCCTGCATTGCAGGTGGGTTCTTTACCATCTGAGCCACAAGGCAATATCCTTTCAACATACTTGAAAATTGCTAAGAGAGTCAAATGATCTCACCACACACAACACACACACACTCACACACAAATGATAACTATGTGATGGGAGTGCCAACTAACCTTATTGTGATAATTATTTCAGAATGTAAATATATATCAAATCATCACAGTGTATACCTTAAACCTACACAATGTTATACATCAAATATATTTCCAAAAGGTGGAAAAATTAGCAAAGGACTTGAAGAGACAGGTAACCAAAGAAGACATATAAATGGCCAGTAAGCGCATGAAATAATACTCAAAAATCATTAGTCATTAGGGAAATGCTAATCAAGTCATGATTAAATACCACTTCATATCTACAAGGATGAATAAGAGACAAACAGTAACAACTGTTATCAAGGACAGAAAGAAAACAGAACCCTCGTACATTGCTGCTGGAATTGTAAAAATGGTGCAGCTGCTTTAGAAAGCATTTTGGCTGCCCTTCAAAATGTTAAACAGAGTTTTCTGTATGACCAAGCAATTTCATTCCTAGACATATACCTCAAAGGGATGAAAACATACTTCCTCTTAAAGTTTTCTTGATTTGCATATAAATGTGCTTCTATCATTTTGTCATATAAATCATGCAATATGCATATGCAAGAATATTCAACCTTTTTAAAATACTTTGCTTGGGGATTTTCTAAAGTTCAGAATTGTTTAACTAGACATTAGGATACACTTAAAGAAGTCTGTGTCATGCGGAATACAAGCAAGTGCAGTAGCTCACGGAAGAGACAGCATCACCGCTGGCAGCTTTGTGAGTGTATGTGAGGGACAGACAGTGAGATTGCAGGTCATACTAGTGATCACAACTTGGAAACTGAACAACAGGATAATTTATGAGGCATTTCTAGGAACAAAAATCAATTAAGCCTAGTTTCAGGGCAGGAATAGAAATTCAGACATATAGAATGGACTTGTGGGCACAGGGAGGGAAGGGCTAGGTAGGCTGAACTGGGAGATTAACACTGACATATACACCACCCTGGGTAAAACAGACAGCTAGTGGGAAGCTGCCGTGTAGCACAGGGAGCTCAGCTCCACGCTCTGTGATAGCCTAGAAGGATAGGATTGATGGGGGGAGTCCAAGAGGGAGGGCATATATTCACACATAGAGGTGATTAACTTCATTATACAGCAAAAACTAACATAGCATTGTAAAGCAATTGTACTCCAATAAAAAATTTAAAAATCAATTGAAAAATGGATTGCCTCTAAAGTAACTAATGATAAAATAAACAAATGCACCCATTACTAAAAGTTCTATGTAGGAGAAAGAATGATAAAATGCAAGTATGAGACTGTATAATAAGACTAAAACAGTGGATACTGATAGACTGAAATGTGGGCCCCTAACTCTCTCCTACTTCAACCCGTATTGAGGTGAACAGAGGGTGTGAGATCCAGGTGCTATGGACTAAGTTGTCTCCCCTCCCCAACTCCAAGACATTCATCCATAGAGGCCCTAATTCTCAATGTGGTATTTAGAGGTGGGGCCTTTGGGAGTTAATTAGATTAGGTTTAGATAAGGTCATGGTGGTGGGCCGACAACCATGGGATAGTGTCTTTAAAGAAAAGACTCCAGGGTGTCCTTCCACCCTCCCTCCCTTCTTCTCTCTCTCTCCCTCTATCCACCCTTCCATCCCCCTTCTCCCTTCCATCCCTCTTCTCCTTCCTTCCATCCCTCCTGCCAGATAAAAACACTGAAAAAGACAGCCATCTGCACACGAGGGAGACAGCCCTCACCAAAATAACTCAGCAGACCCCTTGATTTTGGACTTTCCAGCCTCCAGAACCATGAGAAATAAATGTCTATGGGATTTTTGTTATCAAAGTTCAGGCTAACACACCAGATGAGGAGATGCTGGTGATATTTCTATGACAAATGCAAATATCAGTGTCTGGGTGACTTACACCAAGTGGTAAACACTTCCCTCTCTTTTATTCTCAGAGCACATATTTGATTGATTTAATATGTATTGGCTGGTTTTGAAAGTTGGCCCTTCCTTTGACAAAAGAGACCTCAGGGAGCGTGTCTAATAAAGACTCATTAGATATAGCAGCAGCATACAGCAGCTTGATAACACAACCACGAAAAGAACATCATGATGCAGACACTGTGCCCAGGCTTGGATCTGGACAGGGGGACTTAAGAGATGGGGGCTCTTCTGTGTGGAAAGCAAAATGGGCATGCATGGTGTTGACCCAGAGCAAGCAGGGATTTTGTAGTCCTAGAAGACTGAGTATCACTACAGACTTTCAAATGCTATTGGCGCAGAGAACTGAATGGAGAACAGTTGTTTTGTAAGCCCGGGCATTCACAGCTTGAGATCCCTACAGTTCTTGCTCCTGGTGGATGCAGAGCATCCACGCAGCCTTTATATCTACCCCCATCGTAATGTGTCACAGACATCAGCATCCGACATTGCCCCTGCACAGCACATCTTATACACAGCAGACGTTTGTCTCTTCAGGCGAAAATCCATGTGGAACTTGTTCAAGAATATGGCGTATTATTAACTGAAAAACTTTATTTTTTAAAACTATCAGAATAAAACAGGTTGATTTTTAGAAAAATTTTGAAACTTAGAAGGAAAAAAACTAAACAGTTCTGCAACCTCATTAATGGGAGAAAATCACTATCAAGTTTTTCTTTGAAATCTTCTCTTTTCCAGCATGGATTATATAGCTCAAATTTAGCTAAACTCAGAAATAAACCTGCCTGCATCAAAGGCTTATCATTCAGAATGATTTTATTACACTGATTCATTGCTCTGTGCTCTCAAATGCCTCTTTAACAAGGAAGAGATCCTGGCTCATTTTTTTTTTTTTTTCTCCAGCTGCAGAATTAAGCTCCTAAGCTCTGTGGCAGCTTCTCTGTGGTTCAGGTCATTAGTTTTCCTGAAAACACCTAAGGCCTGTAAGCCGTGGAGGTGGGAACATCAGTTCGGGCTGAAATGCTAAATCTCAGGGGGACAGACACCACGTTAATTCCTGTCTTCAGATTTTCCACAATTGTTTCAGCTCCGGAGCCAGAGTCTAGAGAATATATAAGGCAAGTAGAATAAATGCAACAAGGACCAACAATATTCTAAACACAAGGTTCACTTGGTCTCAAAGTGGATTTCTCATATCTACCCACCCTATCCCACCAGCCTCCAAATTCATTTTCTGGTCATTAAATGCCAACCTCCTCTGGCTAGACAGTGAGGGTTTCCACAGAATGATTGGGCCAGGAGCTGAGAAGCTAAACCTCATGCCAGCCCTGGCGAGAGCTGAGAGGACAGATAAGGATCCAGGAAGTGGCAGAGAGAGGGCTGCCCAAGCATCATTTCAGTTCCGCTCCCTTCACTGTCTCCTGCTTAGGATTTTGTATGGTTTGTAATGTCGTTTTTATCTTCTTGTTCATTGTCTGCCTTTCCCACTGAACTGTTATCTACATGAGAGCTGGGACCCTGATGTTTCAGTAAACACTGGATACCTAGTAACTAGCCTAGTGCCTGGCATACAGATGATGCTCAAATATTTGCTGACGAATGAATGGACAAAGGCAATTGATTACCTGGCAATAGATAATGAGAGGATTTTACACAATGCCTTGGGGAAAAAAACACTAGCTGGGGAGGAGGAAAAATGTTCCCTAAAATTCTAGTCCTTGAGGTTAATAGCTGCAGATTAAATCAATAGTCCACCTGCCAAGAATAGGAGGGACAGTTTGGAGCTGATGTAAGCCAGTCAGTTTCCAAAGGTAATCATGTGCAAAATATCTGCATGCAACGTTGCAGTTTTAGCATAAAGCAACTTATTTCTCTTTATGGCCTAAGAAGATAGTTTCAAGCAAAAATATACAGTTCCATCCAGTACGTAATCTCTTCACCTTAAACATTTTGATAAATGAAATATTTTTAAGAAACCAAGTTTAAAGGAAAGAGAAATGGATTGTTGAGATTTTTATAGCTCCTGTTGGAAAGCAGACCCAGAGAGGACCCCATGAGTTTTTAAATCAGAGTAAAGGGAAACTTAAAACTGAGAAAAGCTTATCTCTAGGTTTCAGTTCTGTTCAGTCCCTCAGTCGTGTCTGACTCTTTGTGACCCCATGAATCGCAGCACGCCAGGCCTCCCTGTCCATCACCAACTCCCAGAGTTTACTCAAACTCATGTCTGTTGAGTCAGTGATGTCATCCAGCCATCTTATTCTCTGTCATTCCCATCTCCTTCCTCCAATCTTTCCCAGCATCTGGGTCTTTTCAAATGAGTCAGTTCTTTGCATCAGGTGGCCAAAGTATTGGAGCTTCAGCTTCAACATCAGTCCTTCCAATGAACACCCAGAATTGATCTCCTTTAGGATGGACTGGTTGGCTCTCCTTGCTGTCCAAGAGACTCTCAAGAGTCTTCTCCAAAACCACAGTTCAAAAGCATCAATTCTTCTGGGCTCAGCTTTCTTTATAGTCCAGCTCTCACATCCATACATGACTACTGGAGAAACCATAGCCTTGACTAGATGGACCTTTGTTGGCAAAGTAATGTCTCTGCTTTTTAATATGCTGCCTAGATTGGTCATATCTTTCCCTCCAAGGAGTCAGCGTCTTTTAATTTCATGGCTGCAGTCACCATCTGTGGTGATTTTAGAGCCCCAAAAGTAAAGTCTGTCACTGTTTGCACTGTTCCCCATCTATATGCCATGAAGTGATGGGACCAGATGCCATGATCTTAGTTTTCCGAATGTTGAGCTTTAAGCCAACATTTTCACTCTTCTCTTTCACTTTCATCAAGAGGCTCTTTAGTTCTTCACTTTCTATCATAAGGGTGGTGTCATCTGCGTATCTGAGGTTATTGATATTTCTCTTGGCAGTCTTGATTCCAGCTTGTGCTTCCTCCAGTGCAGCATTTCTCATGATGTATTCTGCATATAGTTAAATAAACAGGGTGACAATATACAGCCTTGACATACTCCTTTTCCTATTTGGAACCAGTCTGTTGTTCCATGTCCAGTTCTAACTGTTGCTTCCTGATCCTGCATATAGATTTCTCAAGAGGCAAGTCAGGTGGTCTGCCATTTCCAACTGTTTAAGAATTTCCTGCAGTTTGTTGTAGTCCATGCAGTCAAAGGCTTTGACATAGTCAATAAAGCAGAAGTAGATGTTTTTCTGGAACTCTCTTGCCTTTTCAATGATCCAATGGATGTTGGCAATTTGATCTCTGGTTCCTCTGCCTTTTCTAAAACCAGCTTGAGCACCTGGAAGTTCACTGTTCATGTATTACTGAAGCCTGGCTTGGAGAATTTTGAGCATTACTTTACCAGCATGTGAGATGAGTGCAGTTGTGTGGTAGCTTGGCATTCTTTGGCATTGCCTTTCATTGGGATTGGAATGAAAACTGTCCTGTGGCCACTGCTGAGTTTTCCAAATTTGCTGGCATATTGCGTGCAGCACTTTCACAGCATCATCTTTTAGGATTTGAAATATCCCACCTGGAATTCCATTACCTCCACTAGCTTTGTTTGTAGTGATGCTTCCTAAGGTCCACTTGACTTCAGACTCCAGGATCTCTGGCTCTAGGTGAGTGGTTATTTGGGTCATTAGGATCTTTTTTGTTCTTTTGTTCTTCTGTGTATTCTTGCCACCCCTTCTTAATATCTTCTACTTCTGTTAGGTCCATACCACTTCTGTCCTTTATTGTGCTCATCTTTGCATGAAATGTTCCCTTGGTATCTCTAATTTTATTGAAGAGATCTCTAGTCTTTCCCATTCTGTTGTTTTCCTCTATTTCTTTGCATTGATCACTGAAGAAGGCTTTCATATCTCTTCTTGCTATTCTTTGGAACTCTGCATTCAAATGGGAATATCTTTCCTTTTCTCCTTTGCTTTTTGCTTCTCTTCTTTTCAGAGCTATTTGTAAGGCCTCCTCAGACAGCCATTTTACCTTTTTGCATTTCCTTTTCTTGGGGATGGTCTTGATCCCTGTCTCCTGTACAATGTCACAAACCTCTGTCCATAGTTCATCTGGCACTCTGTCTATCAAATCTAATCCCTTGAATCTATTTCTCATTTACAGGTATAATTGTAAGGGATTTGATTTAGGTCATACCTGAATGGTCTAGTGGTTTTCCCTACTTTCTTCAATTTAAATCTGAATTTGGCAGTAAAGAGTTTTCATTCTTAGGTTTCATTCTCTCACAAATGTCAGTTTAAAAAAAGTCAGCCTTGGATTTAATAGTCTGATGACTCGACTCAGCTTATTGAACATGGATGTTCCTGGGCTGGCAGAGAGGAAGGAGCTGATTTATTAGTCTGGGTGCTGTGATCTTGACCTTGGCTGGTGCCCCAGGAAGTGAAGTCTGAGGAAGTAAGATCTGCCCCAGGGAATGAGCCAAAGATACAGTCCATCTGGCCTTCCTGCTCTGATCTGGCCACTTAGCAGCTCCCCAGTCACAGGGACAAAGCCTGAAGCCCAGCTACGTTCTCATGGACATGTCTTCGACTGAGGCTGGAATTAGATCTCCTTACCTTGGGCTTTAACTTGGCTATCTTGTGCTTTCCACCCTTTCATCATTACAGCCTTAAATTTTTAACTAGCTTCATGTAAATGAAATTATAAATTATAGATGCTTCCA
This sequence comes from Dama dama, assembly GCF_033118175.1. Lineage (NCBI taxonomy): Eukaryota > Metazoa > Chordata > Mammalia > Artiodactyla > Cervidae > Dama > Dama dama. Next base: position 59,421,101 of record NC_083691.1, on the reverse strand, counting down.
AAATACATTCTCAATCAATTCTGATTCTGTCATTTCCATTAAAAAAATAACCTGGGAATAAGTATTAAGCACTACCACCATGACTCAGTTTGGGGCTCATTCAGCTCTAAGTGACTCGTGGTTTACAAAGGCATTTGGAGTCACTGGACTTGTTTATTTTTAGAAAATCAACTAGAAGTGTTTCCTGTGTGCTTCCTAAACTTTATATGCTAAAATAACAGGCTTAAAAAAATTTCAACTTTCATAGAATACATAAAAATCAAATTATTGGAGAAATAAAAAATATATATAATGAAGCTCCCAATTTTTTATTAGATTCAACAGATATAAAATTACTCTCAGTGTTCAAATGACTATAAAAGTTTCTGAGGTTTGGTTCTTTGCTTATCTTGCTTGCAGACAAGTTTCAGTCCACAGAACCACACTATAAGCAGCTAAAACACTTTCTAGAATCAACAGAAAACACTTGTAAGGAGAAATGCTTGACTCTTTTTAAGAAAAAATATTTAAAATTCATGACATTATTTAGCTGTCACAAAGCATCTCATTTGCATCTTTAATCCCTTATCTGGTTGCTTTTGCATCTTACACCCAGCTTCAGCTCTGCAAAATGTTTAGTGACTCATCAGGAACAAAGATATGTGAGCCAATAGAAGACAAATATACATGGTAGAAAATGTTCTAATTTTTCAGATAGCTTTTTAGAAATTCCGTATTCATTTTTTCCCCTGTGATTTGACAGTTGAGCAGAATATCAAAATTCTTAAAGGAAATAAATAGTATGGACATTTTGATCCAGATTTATTTTACCAGCCATGCAGAAAATGATCCCAATTATATTTTTTTCAAGTCTGTCTGTTCTGCAAGAGTATTTCCTGACCAATAAAGACTCATTAGAAGGACTGATGCTGAGCTGGAGCTCCAATACTTTGGCCACCTGATGTGAAGAACTGACTCACTGGAAAAGACCCTGATGCTGGGAAAGATCGAAGGCAGGAGGAGAAGGGGATGACTGAGGATGAGATGATTGTATGGAGGTGAGTTTGAGCAAGCTCCGGGAATTGGTGATGGACAGGGAAGCCTGGTGTGCTGCAGTCTATGGGGTTGCAAATAGTTGGACATGACTGAGCGACTGAACTAAACTGAACTGAAAGACTCATTTTGCTTTTTTAAAAAAGATCTATATAGCCAATGTGAAGGGGAAGGTTTTGAAACAGGGTGCTAAATTTTGGACTTGGAATTTGGACTTGGACATTTAAGAATGTCAAGCTAAATAGTTTGAACAAATTCCTTTTTAGATTAAATAATATTTAATAATACTTGGGATTGAAACATTGATCAAATTTTAAATTCTTTTTTTGTTTCTAGCTGTTTAGACTTTCCCTAAATGAGAACATGTCAGAGACCACAGCTGTGTTATAAACAAAGAGTCCTGGTGAGTATATTAAAAAAGGCCAAATTGAACATGACCATGTCAGATGGTAAGGTGACAGTGGACTTATCTCTTTCTCCTGATATTTCTACTGAATCCACCTGCATGAGAGATGCAGTCATATCTGATGCTCTTCATGGTTAGTGAATTTTCAGTCAGCACTGATTTCTAGGCAGCACATAAAATGTGTTCTTGCTGTTCATGGTTCAGTGCAGGGTTCATAAGAGAAAGAAATTTCCACATATGCACACACATACATTATACACATTCTTAAAAATCAGCAAATTATACCTGCTAGGCATTAAATTCCCCAAATGTTTTTCTTCTCTTCTCTCTCAGGCCTCAATGAGAAGTATCAGAGAGGTGATTCTGAGATGCGGGTTTAAATCTCATCCCTTTCTCTGATGCAGAAGATAGTGTTCCTGGCTGCATCCAACCGTGTCCTCGTGTTCCATGTGATAGTTGAAACTGATCTTTGACCTTCAACAATTTATCAGATATGACTTACAACATTTAGCTGGGTCATGATGGGAACATCTCACTTTTCTTACTACACTAAAGACTCAGTTCAGTTCAATTCAGTCACTCACTTGTTTGAGACTCTTTGTGACCCCATGGACTGCAGCACACCAGCCTTCCCTGTTCATCATCAACTGAGCTTGCTCAAACTGATGTCCACTGAGTCGGTGATGCCATCCAACCATTTCATCCTCTGTCGTCCCCTTTTCCTCCTGCCTTCAATCTTGCCTAGCATCAGGGTCTTTTCCAAGGAGTCAGTTCTTTGCATCAGGTAGCCAAAGTATTGGAGCTTCAGCTTCAGCATCAGTCATTCCAATGAGTATTTAGGACTGATTTCCTTTAGGATTGACTGGTTTTATCTCCTTGCAGTCCAAGGGACTCTCAAGAGTCTTCTCCAAAACCACACTTCAAAAACATCAATTCTTTGATGCTCAGCTTTCTTTATGGTCCAACTCTCACATCCATACATGATCACTGGAAAAACCAAAGCTTTGACTAGATGGACCTTTGTTGGCAAAAGAATGTTTCTGCTTTTTAATATGCTGTCTAGGTTGGTCATAACTTTCCTTCCAAGGAGTGAGCGTCTTTTAATTTCATGGCTGCAGTAACCATCTGCAGTGATTTTGGAATCCAAGAAAATAAAGTCTGTCACTGTTTCCATTGCTTTCCTGTCTATTTGACATGAAGTGATGGGACTTTGGCTGCCTGATGTGAAGAACTGACTCCTTGAAAAAGACCCTGATGCTGGGAAAGATTGAAGGTGGGAGGAGAAGGGCATGACAGAGAATGAGATGGTTGGATGGCATCACCAACTCAATGAACATGAGTTTGAGCAAGTTCCAGGAGTTAGTGATGGACAGGGAAACCTGGTGTGCTGCAGTCCATGGGGTCACGAAGAGTGGGACATGACTGAGCAACTGAACTGAACTGATGGGACCTGATGCCATGATCTTAGTTTTTTGAATGTTGAATTTTAAACCAATTTTTTCACTCTCCTCTTTCACTTTCATTAAGAAGCTCTTTAGTTCCTCTCTGCTTTCTACCTTAAGGGTGGTGTCATCTGCATATCTAAGGTTGTTGATATTGATTCCAGCTTGTGCTTCATCCAGCCCAGTATTTCGAACGCTGTACCCTGCATATAAGTTAAATAAGCAGGGTAACAATATATAGACATACTCCTTTCCCAATTTTGAACCAGTCTGTTGTTCCATGTCCAGTTCTAACTGTTGCTTCTTGACCTGCATACAGATTTATGAAGAGGAGGATAAGCTGTCTGGTATTCCCATCTCTTGAAGAATGTTCCACAGTTTGCTGTGATCCACACAAATACTTTGGCATAGTCAATGAAGGAGAAGTAGATGTTTTTCTGGAATTCTCTTGCTTTTTCAATGATCCAAGGGATGTTGGCAATTTGATCTCTGGTTCCTCTGCTTTTTCTAAATCCAGTTTGAACATCTGGAAGTTCACAGTTCACATACTGTTGAAGCCTAACTTCAAGAATTTTGAATATTATTTTGCTAGCGTGTGAGATGAGTGCAACTGTGCAATAGTTTGAACATTCTTTGGGATTGCCTTTCATTGGGATTGGAATGAAAACTGACCTTTTCCAGTTCTGGGGCCACTGCTGAGTTTTCCAAATTTGCTGACATATTGAGGGCAGCACTTTCACAGCATCATCTTTTAGGATTTGAAATAGCTCAGCTGGAATTCTATCACCTCCACTAGCTTTGTTCATAGTGATGCTTCCTAAGGCCCATTTGACTTCGAATTCCAGGATGTCTGGCTCTAGGTGAATGATCACACCATCATGGTTATCTGGGTCACCCTGAAGACTAAATTTCTACAAAATTCCTTTTTGAAAGCTCTTCCTTCTGTAGTTCATAAAATATTTTTTAAAAATAAAAGTTACATGTATGTCTTTTACTGTGATAACCTTTCACATGAACCCAAGCTTTGGAGTCATGAATCATTTACTTTAACATCTTTCTAGTTTTTCTGTGTCTCTAACTGCCTTCCCTTGCTCACAGAGCTCAGGACTCTTGCAGTATTGGGGGTTCTCTTTTCCTGCTCCTTTCCATAAAGAAAGGCTTCCCTGGTGGCTTAGACAGTAAAGAATCCTTGTGACTGTGTGAATAATGCTGCAAGATTTTAAAGAGGAAAATTTCCCTGTAAACACCTAATAGAAAGGAGGTTGATTGAAAGACAAGGTCTGAACAACATAAAGGAGTATAAATGAAGGGATAATGAATTACTATCTTGATTTCCTGGAAGTTAGGTATCTTATTTCTACATCTGTTTCCTCCCATTTACTTTTTTTTCTATTTTTTTCTGATTTTCTGTTGCATTGCAAAGCATGTGGGATCTTAGTTCCCTGACCAGGGATCAAACCTATGCTCCCTGCATTGAAACCTAGAGTCTTAACCTTTGGACCAGGGAAGTTCCTTCTATTCGTCTTGAAGGGAGACTATCCCATAAATGACTACAGTCTCTTGTCTGTATATCCTACATTTCCCACCTTTACTTCCCTCCTGGGCATCCACTCATTTGTCCACTCCAATTTAGCCTGCTCATCAGAGTTCTCTTTAGCTGGGGAGTATCAACATTCTTTCCAGGTAAATTTGAAAACCTGAGTCTATTATACACCCTGAATGGACATGAATTTGAGCAAACTCTGGTGCATAATAAAGGACAGGGAAAGCCTGGTGTGCTGCAGTCCATGGGGTCCCGAGGAGTCAGACATGACTCAGCAACTGAACAACACTTGTATAATCCAGGGGGGTCATCGATTGACAGTCTTAATTGACAATCGCAGGTTATATAACAAGATGCTCTACTGCACATATCTTTCCCATAATTCAATCTGTTATAATTATATGTATGTATTCATGGGATATTTATGACCAGTTAATGAGCCCAATGGCCACAAAAGGTTACTTTGATACAGGATAGTGTGAGGGGTGAGCATGTGCCAGAGTGGGGAAACTTCTTCCAGGGAGCCACTGGGGGAGTTTTCTGGCCCCTGACCTATTTTTGGAGGACTGATAGGTGTGTTAGGGGCAGGGCTGGTAAATTGCTTGGTGGGATTAGGTGGCCATTGGATGGTTAGCTGAAGGGGCCACCTCTCAGCTAACTTCCTATCAAGCTGGGATCAGTGACCCCTTTCACACTTCTCCCCTTCTTACTGGCACAGTTTCTCTGTCATAAAATAGATATGATGGCACTGCCTTTATAGACATCTCTGTGGTGAATCTGATTATTTTAGCTCCCTTGCTGGCCAATAACAGCCCCTGTGGCAGCTCAATCATGTGGCATTTGGAATTGATTTTAAAACAGGCAGAAACACTGACTGCTGTTCTTAATTTAAGATCATTTCATGCTTAAGGCCATAGTCAATGCCTATGGTGATACAAGGATTAAATGATTCACAAATGGGAGATTTCCAATAGTTATACCGTTTTCAGTTAATTTTTGAAAGTGGATAAAACATGTCATCACCAGGCTTTGAGAGAGAAAAACTAACGACTGCTCACTAAGCCTTGGGAAACCTACAGAACACCCCAAGGAGGGTCACGAGCAAGAGTTTCCAACCCACTGGGAGCAGAAATACTGAGCCCACTTGAAAACACCAAGCCATAACACACTGTTGTTATTTTTTTAATTGAAGTATAGTTGTTTTACAGTGTTGCATTGGTTTCTGCTGCACAAGGAAGTGAATCAGCTACATGTATACATATATCCCTTCTTTTGTAGACCTCCCTCCTACCCCTGTAGGTCATCACAGAGCACAGAGCTGAGCTTCCTGTGCTATAGAGCAACTTTCCACTAGATATCTGTCTTACAATAGGAGTGTATATATGTCTATCTCAGTTTCCCGATTTGTCCTTCCTTTCCCTTCATGTCCTCATGTGCCTTCTCTACATCTGTGTCTGTATTCTTGCCCTGGAAATAGGTTCATCTGTGCCATTTTTCTAGATTCCACATATATGGGTTAATATGCTATATTTGGTTTTCTCTTTCTGACTTACTTCACTCTGTATGACAATTTTTCTACTTGTTTATCCCTAAATATTGAGATTTTAAGAGAAATACTGAAGTGAAGTGAAGTCGTTCAGTTGTGTCCAACGCTGCGACCCCGTGGACTGTAGCCCACCAGGCTCCTCCGTCCATGAGATTCTCCAGGCAAGAACACTGGAATGGGTTGCCAGTTCCTTCTCCAGGAGATCTTCCCGACCCAGTGATCGAACCCAGGTCTCCTGCATTGCAAGCAGACGCTTTAACCTCTGAGCCACCAGGGAAGCATAGGCTGGTACAAAATACCAGCCTTCTCTTCAGCTTGGCAGTCTCTTTCCTCACCTGCACAAACTTTCTCTGACCCTCTTTGGGGCATTCTGATAGCATTTAGTCTTCATAGAGTAGTGAAACAAAGTTGCACAAAGACATGAGAAAGCCATTGAATTCTGTTTGGTGCCAATCAGCTATTTTCCTAGAAGTACTAGTGAACTCTTTTACTACTTTGTTGGATCACCTGAAACAAAATCTTCTACCCTGTCACTTCTTTTTGGGTACCAGCCTTCAGCCTGTGCTTGGACTCCTTATGCAACAAAATGACAGTCTGGGTCCACTGTTCTCCCTCAGGCACCAGTTGAGAGTTTTATGAATATTTTCTCCAAATGCCGCATGACTTTTCAACTTCCCATCCTGCTTCTACACATGCATCTGTACATCCTATATTATCTGGGGGATCTTCTCCTTACAATGATTATTTTTAACTTTTTATTTTGTATTGAAGTACAGCCGATTAACGATGTCACTATAGGTACAGGGTAAAGGGACTCAGCCAAACACATGTATCCATTCTCTCCCAAACTCCCCTCCCATCCAGGCCGCCACATAACAATGAACGATTATTTTAAGAAAATAGATAATTCAGACTCTGTCCATTCAACAGTTCTTAATTAAAACTATGGTGATAATGAAGAAACAAGCACAGCTGGGAGCGCCTGTATGACTTTCTGTGAAATAACGGAAGAATAAAGTCATATCTAGTGATCACTTGCAAGCATGTCAGCTGAATACTCATGAGATACATAGCTGGCAATGAGGTTAGTTATAAAAATTCAAATCAGAATTCTTGTATGAAATTGCATTGTTGTGAAATCCCTAGAGAACAGTACTGGGTAAATAATTCTGGCTTACTGTATAGCTGTAGAGAAAATATGTAAATTAATTAGAGGAAGCCCTAGAAAATATCATCTTCAGCTTCTTTGGCATCAGTGGTTGGGGCATAGACTTGGATTATTGTGATGTTGAATGGTTTGCTAGGAAACGAACCAAGATTACTCTGTCATTTGTGAGACTGCACCCGAGGACTGAATTTCGGATTCTTGTTGACTATGAGGGCTACTCCATTTCTTCTAAGGGATTCTTGCCAACTCTTTGGAAAAGACCCAGATGCTGGGAAAGATTGAAAGCAAAAGGAGAAGCAGAAGATGAGATGGTTGGATAGCATCACCGACTTGATGGACATGAGTTTGAGCAAACTCTGGCAAATAGTGAAGGACAGGGGAGCCTGGCGTGCTGCAGTTCACAGGGCTGCAAAGAGTTGAACATGACTTCCTGACTGAACAACAACAACTAGAAACTATCACCTGCAGAGGAAACTTGGCTTATGGTCTAATATTCCTGGGAAAGTGGAACATGGAATAGTATCCAGAATAAGTTGTAAGAAGGGTCAGATCCTGTATCAGAAGTAATGTTTATATAGAAGGACTAGAAACATATGCGAGGAATGGACATCCATGGAGGAAGAGGATGAGACCGTTTTTCCAATGTTTCAATGCTTTCCTCGTAATTCTAGAAGGACAGAACCTGTATGTGTATTAGCTCCCTTTGTTTCACGTGTACCTCTGCTGTATTATGATATCAGATTTTAAGAACTACATAAGCAATATAGTCAGACACTTTTGTGAGAAAATATATAAGAAGGTGAGTTGTTCTGCAAGGGGAGTTAATGCTGATGAACAATATTGCAATTTTCTGAAAATGGAAATAAACATATTGGAAAGCAAAACTTAATTCTGTTCTGCCAGAGCTCCCTGTGGTTCACCCAACAATAATACATATGACTCATCTTCATTTCTTGAGAAAACTATAGGCAGAAATTCTGTAAAACTTAGCACTAATTATTACATATTGTTGCTATAGACAAATACAGACATTAGCTCAAATTATGATTATTTGGCCTTAATGGAGCCTCTGGGTGTGCAGACATCAGCTCTTGGTGTATATTTCTCTTCTATCTGAAGAGATGTCTGGAAGGAGAATAGCAGGTCATTTTTCTACTAAACTAGGCTGAGCAGATAAGAATGGAATTGTGTGTATTCCTGAGTACCAAGATGGGATCTTGCTATTTCTTGTGATGAACACCATAATTAGACAATATTTTGCAAAGTTAATAAGAAAATACTGTGTTTAGAATTTTTAATGGGCTGGAAAGAGAGAAAGCAGAAGCTTTCATAAGATTTCATAGTCAAAGATTCTCAACTTTTACTGTGATCAGTATGCACTAGGAAATGTACTTAAAATGCATAAACTAGACTTCATTCCTGGAGATTCTGTTACAGTATCTTTACCTTGGATAAGAGCAGGAAGTCACATGTTTAAGGAGCATCCAAGGGTTTCTGGTGTGTGCTCTTCTCTTATCACACTTTCAGAAACACATTCCTGAACATTACTGAGTAGAGATGGTGGAGAGCAGCCAGACCACAAAACCCCTGCCTGGAACTTAATGAAACAGCGACTGTGGTATTTGAAAACTTGCTAGCAACACCCAAAGGGGGAGCACAGCTTAATGCTGCCAGCTTGCCAAAGGGGCAGCTAAGAGAAGAAACACAGATTTTTTAAAAACTTTATATTTATTTGTTTGGTTGTGCCAGATCTTAGTCACAGCAAGCAAACTCTTAGTTGTGGCATGTAGAATCCTTAGTTTTCCGAACAGGGATCGAATTCTGACCCCCTGCTTTGGGAGCGCAGAGTCTAGTAACATAGTAAACTTCTGGAACTTAGGAAAGACTCTCATTTCTAATTTTCTTTGTGAAATAGAGAGGATGTTGCAAAGCAAAGCCTTTAGGAACAGGAGTTTGGGAATGATTCAAAGTTAATAACTATCTTTATTTGAAAATAAAATATGCACCCACTTGATAAGGTGAACCCTGACATACTCACCTGCATCCCAGAAGGAAATATAGAGCCCTGTCTAGTAAGACGTCTGCAAGGTCTTCTCTGGGCCCCACAGAATACTCACCCCCACTCCACAGCATCCCAGCTTAGGCCTCAACAAAACAGGTGAATTAGGAAATATCCAGCTTAAAATCAGACCTAGTGGGAGGAGGATGAATTAACACGCCTGAAACTAGAGAAAATAGAAAGTCTGGACAGGGGAGTCTGTTTTAGTGCTAATCAAGATGAAAAGAGAGTTTACGGCAAATTTGCTCACATTATGTGAAGCGGGGATGGTAGGGAGGAAAATATACAGGACAAGGTCAAAACTCGGGGCTGGAAAAAAATGAAAGAAGAAGAGGAAGTACTTCTTGAGTTTTTCATGTTCCAGAAGAATTTAATAAAGTCTTAATATCATGAAAACTAGAGCTCAAAGGAGAGGTGGTTCAAAACAGAATGACTTTACAGTGGAGAGTTTTTTTTTTTTAATTTTTTATTTTATTTTATTTTATTTTAATTAGTTGGAGGCTAATTACTTCAAAACATTTCAGTGGGTTTTGTCATACATTGATATGAATCAGCCATAGATTTACACGTATTCCCCATCCCGATCCCCCCTCCCACCTCCCTCTCCACCCGATTCCTCTGGGTCTTCCCAGTGCACCAGGCCCGAGCACTTGTCTCATGCATCCCACCTGGGCTGGTGATCTGTTTCACCATAGATAGTATACATGCTGTTCTTTTGAAACATCCCACCCTCACCTTCTCCCACAGAGTTCAAAAGTCTGTTCTGTATTTCTGTGTCTCTTTTTCTGTTTTGCATATAGGGTTATCGTTACCATCTTTCTAAATTCCATATATATGTGTTAGTATGCTGTAATGTTCTTTATCTTTCTGGCTTACTTCACTCTGTATAATGGGCTCCAGTTTCATCCATCTCATTAGGACTGATTCAAATGAATTCTTTTTAACGGCTGAGTAATATTCCATGGTGTATATGTACCACAGCTTCCTTATCCATTCATCTGCTGATGGGCATCTAGGTTGCTTCCATGTCCTGGCTATTATAAACAGTGCTGCGATGAACATTGGGGTGCACGTGTCTCTTTCAGATCTGGTTTCCTCAGTGTGTATGCCCAGAAGTGGGATTGCTGGGTCATATGGCAGTTCTATTTCCAGTTTTTTAAGAAATCTCCACACTGTTCTCCATAGCGGCTGTACTAGTTTGCATTCCCACCAACAGTGTAAGAGGGTTCCCTTTTCTCCACACCCTCTCCAGCATTTATTGCTTGTAGACTTTTGGATAGCAGCCATCCTGACTGGCGTGTAATGGTACCTCATTGTGGTTTTGATTTGCATTTCTCTAATAATGAGTGATGTTGAGCATCTTTTCATGTGTTTGTTAGCCATCTGTATGTCTTCTTTGGAGAAATGTCTGTTTAGTTCTTTGGCCCATTTTTTGATTGGGTCATTTATTTTTCTGGAATTGAGCTGCAGGAGTTGCTTGTATATTTTTGAGATTAATCCTTTGTCTGTTTCTTCATTTGCTATTATTTTCTCCCAATCTGAGGGCTGTCTTTTCACCTTACTTATAGTTTCTTTTGTAGTGCAAAAGCTTTTAAGTTTCATTAGGTCCCATTTGTTTAGTTTTGCTTTTATTTCCAATATTCTGGGAGGTGGGTCATAGAGGATCTTGCTGTGATTTATGTCGGAGAGTGTTTTGCCTATGTTCTCCTCTAGGAGTTTTATAGTTTCTGGTCTTACATTTAGATCTTTAATCCATTTTGAGTTTATTTTTGTGTATGGTGTTAGAAAGTGTTCTAGTTTCATTCTTTTACAAGTGGTTGACCAGGAGAGTTTTAAGGACTTATATTAATACTTTATTTTTTTTACACTAATTGCATACCTTAAATGCATTTAGATAGATTGAAGTTAGCTAGATAGAATACAGTTAGCAAAATTTTAATCTATTAAGACCGGAGAACGATAAGATAATATGATATGAAAGGCTGCCTCTTAAATCAGTGAAGGAAAGATAAACTTCTGAAAAAGAAATGTTCAGGTAACTGGAAACAATGTGATAAAAGATGAAATTGAATCCATTTTCCCCAAACATGATAAACCAAATGGTTGAAAGAATTAAATGGAAAACTAATGAACTAATGAATAAATAAATAACACCTTAAAAGTATTAGCAGATGAGTGAATCTCTTAAAAACCTGGGAATGGGAACCCTTTTCTATCTGTAACTGACAAATCAGAGAGTGAAAAGTGAAAGTCGCTCATTCATGTCTGACTCTTTGCGACCCCATGGATTACAGTCCATGGAATTCTCCAGGCCAGAATACTGGAGTGGGTAGCCTTTCCCTTCTCCAGGGGATCTTCCCAACCCAGGGATTGAACCCAGGTCTCCTGCACTGCAGGCAGATTCTTTGCCAGCTGAGCCACAAGGGAAGCCCAAGAATACTGGAGTGGTTAGCCTATCCCTTCTCCAGCAGATAGATCTTCCTGACCCAGGAGTCGAACCGGGGTCTCCTGCATTGGAGGTGGATTCTTTACCAACTGAGCTATGAGGAATACCAGAAGTAATAGAGAAAAGGATAAATTCTACTAAAACAAACCTCAAACACTTCTACCTGAAAAAAAAATAACAATATAATAAAATATGAAAAATTTATTCATAATTAACATCCCAAAGCATTGTTATTCCTAGGAAAGTTTCCAAAAGTAGATCAGAAGACTATAAAAGTGGAAGGAAAATTGTATAGAATAATGGGCAAGAGATAAGAACAGAAAATTCACAAAAGAAATGCAAGTGGCCTTTAAAACTGAAAAGATGTTTAGTCTAACTCATTATTGGAGAAATTAGAGTTAAAAATTATGTAAGAGAAATTCAAAGTGACCCCGACTTCTTCCCTTGGAAGAGTCTTGCTGACAATTACTTCCTTGGCAGAATCCTGCTATTAAAAAAAAGTCCAGAATACTAACAAGGCCCCTCTAGACTAGAGTCCAACCCACAAGGCTCTTTTTCAGAATAATGTTTCAAGATAAAAAACATAAATTTATAAAGGAAAACTTAAAAAAACAAAAACAAAACTGCACTGAGATAAAATTTCACCCATCAGACTAAGCAGCATCTAGAAGTGTGTCAGACTGTGAGGAGAAGCCTGCAGAATACTGTGCTGTCATAATTGTGGTGGGGATGCAACTGATTCAACAGCTACAGAGAAGAGTAGGGCAATAGCAGGTAAAATTACCTGTTTGGTCACTCAGTTGTGTCTGACTCCACGACCCCATGGACTGTAGCCTGCCTCCTCTGTCCGTGGGATTACCCAGGCACGAATATTGGAGTGGGTTGCCATTTCCTTCTCCAGGGGATCTTCCTGACCCAAGGATGGAACCAGGTCTCCTGCATTAGCAGGCAGATTCTTTACCACTGAGCCACCTGGGAAGCCCAGGTAAAATTATCTAGAGAGATTTAAAGACAGAAAAACTGACAGAGCTATCTTAAACTTCAAACAATAATGAGACCCTTAAGAACAAAATTACACTACTGTTTTGAAACTATTATATATGTAATAGGATATAGCAAATAATTATGTGAATGATATTAAGAACTAACATTCTAAGCATAAAATCCAAGATGCTATGTAAAAGATGATAATCTTAAATTTGAGTTGGAAGTATCCATATGAGCTCATTATGTAATTTTCTTTTAATAATGTGCATTTCCCGTCGCTCTGTATTGGAGAGGCCCAGAAGCAAGGATTAATTCAGTTACAATGAGCATGCCTAGTTTTCAAATTGTGGTCTCTTAATAGTATTTCCCACGAAAAAGAACCAAGACTCCTTGATAAAGAACCAAGGATCCCAGGTCTGGGGCAGAAAATGCATGAGTCTGGAATAGAGTGGAACTGAAAGCAGAGGCACTAATGAAGAATTTTGGGGTCATAGGCACACACAAGCCAAATGAATGCACTCCATCAGCCAAAACTGGGACAAAGGAAGCATTCAGAAAGCAGAGACTATGATGAATTGAGACCCTCCGAGTGTGCTAAAATCCATGAGATGCTAATGAAAGCAGATGAACCCAAGCTTTAGTTAACTCTGGAGGTTATTAGGCCATCACTGTATTCTGAAAATTGGCAAATAAAGGGAAAGGATCAGGGATTTCTCCTGCCCTTCCCATAAATCATGCAGCAGAGTAACAAAACATTTGTTAAAAATTCTTCTTTATGGAAAGCCCCAGCTATTAGAAGGACGAGCAACACATCATCATTTTGCAATCCCAAGTGAAAGGAAAGAAACAAACCAAACAGCCATCATGGGCAGCTGACAGTACCCTCAGAGGAAAGTCTGATGTGAATCTGCAGGGACTGGATCAGGCTGTTGATACTGGGATCCTTTGTTAGATGTCAACATCAAAAAAAGACTGAGCCACCTGGGATGATGGTCCACTGTGTGCTTTCTGACAGCACTCAAGGGAAAATACACAGCGGCACCAACAAGTGTTCTTGCAAAAAAAAAAAAATTGAAGCTGAATCTGATAGTCTCTAGAATCCAGTGAGCAGATCAGTGAAAGGGAAGGGGTTAATGGATGTATAAAATGACATTACAGGGGTTCAACTAGAAAAATCTAGGTGCAAAAAAAATTCTATAAACAATGACTTGGCTTCATTGCTATGAGCTCTCCTTGCAGAACAACCTGCCCTCTGTTTGCTCTGGAGGGTCCAAGTTATCTCTGTTTATTCGGTGTGTAGGACAGCACCCCTGATCTGGCTCAAAACATTTGTTAAAAATATGATCATCCTACCATCAGCCTGGTTCACTTAACAAGTACACAGCTATCACAGTCCTCTTGTATTTGATTCCTATAAAGATCACTGGGAATTAAAATCTGAATCTGTGTGCCCTTGTTGGCCACTTGGCTAGTACTCTGGGGTGGCTGTGACAAAGTGCCCCAGGCTGGGGGACGTTGCACACCAGACATTCCATGTCTTGCAGTTCCCGGAGGCTAGAAGTCTAGGTAAAAGTGTCCACAGGTTGGCTCCAGGTCCCTCTTCTTGGCTGCACACAGTCTGGGTACTCATTGTCTTTCTGCACGTGAATCTTTGTTTAAATGTCCTCTTCTCATAGGATCCCAATCATGTTGGATTATGGCTCACACTGAAGGTCTCACTGCTCCCTTGATCACCTCTCTAAAGATCCTTTCTCTGAATAAGGCCCATTCTGAGGTGCTGGGGGTTTGGTATAAGCATGCAGGCTCAATCCGGTCCTACTTTGCGACCCCATGGACTGTAGCCTGCCAGGCTCATCTATCCATGGAATTCTCCAGGAAAGAATACTAGAGTGGGTTGCCATTTCCTTCTCTAGGGATCTTCCCAACCCAGGGATGGAATTTGTGTCTCCAGCAGTGGCAGGATTCTTTACCACTGAGCCCCCAGGGAAGCCCCTGGGGTTCTGGACTTCCACATACAAAATTTTTTTTTTCTTGTCACATACTCACAGCTTATTGCTTTTATTTATTTATTTTTTGTCATTTATTTTTATTAATTGGAGACTAATTACTTTACAATATTGTAGTGGTTTTTGTCATACATTGACATGAATCAGCCGTGGATTTACATGTATTCTCCATCCCGATCCCCCCTCCCACCTCCCTCTCTACCTGATTTATAGGGTGGAGGGGGCGAGCATAATTCAGTCCACAATAACCACCAAAAAGGTAAGTGAAGCAAATAGGTTTTTTGTCCAAACAGTGGAGGAGATTTGAGATCTACTGTGGAGATTTAACAACAGGGGGATGGAAATGCTCAGACATCTCCTCCTCTGAGGACCCTCAGCATCCAGACCCCCATCCTGACCTCGCAGAGATGGAGCCTCATCTTGAGACAGTGATAGATTGCTGCTGAAGGGAACTCTGAGACTCCAACCCTGTGGTCTTCAGCTCTGGAGGACTTTGTTCCCAGTCTTCAAGAGCTAGTTCAGCCAAGACTGGTGACCAAGATGGAGGTCACCGTTGTGAAAGAAGTTTCTGATGGAAAGGAGCTCTGCTGTGCCTTTGAGAACAGCCTCAACAGCTGTGGGTGAAGACTGCGGGCATGGGCAGCCAAGCCTCTGCAGATGCAAAAGCACCAGTTATGACCAGGAACCAGATGGCAGGACAGGAAGAGAAAACCTGGAGTTCAGAGCATCTTCCTCCAGGAAGATGGCCCCATGAGGACAGGAAGCTCTAGAGAAATTCCAGTCCCAGAAGGTCTGCCGTGTATGGACCTGCACTTCAATATTGTTTTTGGTTTTATTATCATTATTATAATAAACAACAAATTATAGCAATAATAATTATTATAAAATATCATTATTAGGTTTTATTATACCCCTCATTTTTATTATTATAATAACAAATCATAGTAATAATACATTATTATAAAATATTACTATTATTCAGTTCAGCTCAGTCATGTCCGACTCTGCGACCCCACAAACTGCAGCACACCAGGCTTCCCTGTCCATCACCAACTCCCAGAGCTTGTTTAAACTCATGTCCACTGAGTTGGTAATTATTATTATTAGGTTTTATTATCATTATTATTGCTTTCCTCTGGTGTGACTGGACTGGGAGAATTCATGATTTTACAAAGCAACATGAAAACTCTAATACAAAAGGAAATTAATATCTTGGTGCTAAAATTTCTTACATCTGTTACCTTTATGGACCATTTATTTTTAATCACTGGAGGATGTATCATCCTCTTCTAATTTGATTGATGTCCTCTCTAAGGCTCTGAGCCAAGGGCATTTTAAAACTCACTTTAAACTGATTTTAAACTACACTTTCACTGTTTTTCTAGTCTGTTACTATTTCCATCATGTTAATGCTGCAACATAGGGCAGGGAACTTGATGAGAAGGCTAAAATGCAATGTCTCTATCTTATTTTCATATATTATAAGAAAGTCTCAGTCAATATCCAATCATATCTTATCATATCCAGTTGTTATATAAATACTGTTTGTTTAATGACAGTGGACGAGGAACTTCCCTGGTGGTCCAGCAGTTAGACTCTTTGCTTCCACTGCAAGGGACTTAGGTTCAATCCTTGGTCAGGGAGCTAAGATCCCACATGCCACTCAGAGCAGCCAAAAAAAGTCAGTGGACAAGTTCCTGGAACACTGGCTTTTAAAGACATTTCCCTCTTTAGAAAGAGATGTTCTCTGGCTGACTCAAAGCTTTCCACATTTGAAACAATGCTCATATTAACTCAATATTTCAATAAATGAATAGAGCAGGAGTTAGAACTACGCTGGTAATGGTCTTCCAAACCACTTGTTCTTTACCTAAAATCGGTAAAGACATGGGCCCCCCATGTCATATGCAAGTTGAAGGGCATCTGTCGCCTTGCCTTCAGGGAGGGCAAATGGCACCTGCATTCACTCTGGGCAGGGAGCACTCATCCCAACAGGGTCTGGTAAGTACCAGCCCCTTCGGTGATGCAGGCTCAATTGACTGAACGCTCAGCTTGGTTATCAAGCAGGATTACAAAGCAAGCACAGTGAATGACCTAAAATTGCTGAAGAAAAAGATGAGTGCTGGCCAACTTAGTGAGGAGCCCATCAGAACCAGAAAGTGGATCTAAACTTGGTGAGGGGCTCCTTCACCAGAGGCAGATGGGAGGCAAAGGGTGGTGGAGACACCTCCATCTGCTTGTCTGCAAACGTGGGGAACTAGGCAAGGCGGCTCTATATCTCTGTTTAAAATGGAAGAGGTGGAGGCTTCTGAAGGCAGGATGTTGGGGAGATGAACACGCAGGAGAGAAACACTGAAAAGAAACAAGCAGGTCTTGGCCAGAAAGATGGATATAGTGCTGTCTCTGCTTCTGGGAGTTTTACACATTTCTTCCTGTCCAGCAGCATCCACAAATGATGGGAAGACTTCACTCGCCCACAGAACAGAGATTGTATTCGCTGTCAGCAGCCTCCCCAATAGGGACGTTGAGAGGATTAATGAGGATCCGGGTGCTACACTGATCGTTGCCATAGAAATGCGTAGATAAGCAGAGCCATATAAAAGATGTGCCAAATGCAATACTTTTTATCCCCTGGCTGACAATAATGGGGAGGCAGAACGTCTCTTTGCATTAAGGAGCCCGACGGATTAGCTGGAACACAGCCTCTGTGCTCCCGCCAGCCTCTGCGCTGTGTGTGTGGTTTTTAGATCCAGGCTGTCAGTATGGATCTAAAAGGGCACTTGCAGAATTGATACAGCTCAACAGAGCAGTAGATGTTGCTGACCTCAGGCAACCTCATGGCTCAGCAAATGACCAGGACATCAAACAGTCACCTCTGCCAACACAGTGTCTTCATAAGCAATGTGCTATTTACTCTGTTTCTATTTTTCCTGGTTTACAGCAGTGCACAGGGCATTTCCCCCCTTACCTTTTCTGTTATAATTTGAAAAATAATCTAAGACCCTGCTTTTTCATCAAATATCCATGTAAGTCCATTCTATACCCACCCAAAATCTTACACTTGTGTCTCCTGGTTTTAAGACTGGAAATGGAATGGATAAAGAAGATATGGTACAGATATACAATGAACTATTACTCAGCCATAAAAAGGAACAAAGTTGGGTCATTTGTAGAGATGAGAATGAACCTAGAGAGTGTCATATGGAGTGAAGTAAGTCAGAAAGAGAAAAACGGACATTGTTTATTAACATATATATGTGGAGTCTAGAAAAGTGGTATAGGTGATCTTATTTGTAAAGCAGAAATAGAGAAATAGCTGTGGAGACCAAATATACTGATACCAATGAGGGAAGGTGGGGGGTGGGATGAATTGGAACATTGGGATTGAGACATATACACTATTGATACTGTATATAAAATAGATAACTAATATAAAATACATAAATTTTATATTCATATTTTAAATGTATATAAAATAGATAACTGTATATAACATAGATAACTAATCTACTGTATAGCACAGGGAACTGTAGTTAAACTGCAAAAGGAGGGGATATATGCATATGTATAGCTGATTCATTTTGACATGTAATAGAAACTAACGGGGGCTTCCGAGGTGGTGCTAGTGGTAAAGAGCCCACCTGACAATTCAGGAGACTTAAGAGACATGGGTTTGATCCCTGGGTCAGAAAGATCCCCTGGAAGAGGAAATGGCAACCCACTCCAGTATTCTTGTCTGGAGAATCCCATGATCAGAGGAGCCCTGCAGACTACAGTCTATGGGGTTGCAAAGAGTTGGACACTACTGAAGCGACTTAGCAGCAGCAGCAGTGAAAGCTAACACAACATTGTAAAGCAACTATACTCCAAGAGCAATTAACTAATAAGAAGGTGTTGTTAGAGGGGTGGAAAAAAAGGGAGTCACACCAGCCCAGGAAGAGAGAAGGATATTGAAGGAGGGGAAAGTGGCTTCCCCCCCAGTCTCAGGACCTCATGGCTTGGACTGTCCCCCACCCAGACTAAACCCACATTTCAGGATGATGTGGTCGACAGGGAATACCTAGGAAAGAGAAGACAGCAGCAAGGGTGGTGTCTGCTGAGTGCTCTTCAGAGGGAGGGCCTCCCTCCCAGAGCCCGGTGCTGGTCTCAGAGAGCCTGTTTGAGCTTGAATTATCTGCATGCAGTTTGGAGTGGCAACATCAGCATTTCACGTGGATGCATGCATGGGGCAGGCAGTGATATGGTAATGGGTGGGACAGGCAGCACATGCATCTGGTGTGGTAATGCAGGGGATGACCATTGCTATCTGATGCAGAGGCAAAGTCGTAGCTGTGAACAGGGAGAGCAGGGCTGGGGTCAGGCAATCCCCTCTTTTGGGGTCAGAGGTGAATGAAGGCTGCTGTCGGAACGCCACTGTGGAACCCACAGTTAAGGTGAGCCCTCAGAGTGTCTCCAGCTTGATCAAGGAAAGCAGCCCAAAGACAGCCCACCTGGTGATGCTGTGCAGACTTGAAAGAGACTGTGCATCCCTAGACGTCTCACTCCTCCATCAGCTAAAGCTCTCCTGTAGTGAACACATGGATCTGTGACAGCTCCCTGGAGTTGTGCAGTGCGCAGCCTGCACAACCTGATAGGGCAGCGTGGAGTGGTCATGGTGCTGCAGCTGCTCCAGAGATACAGTATCCATAGGGACACCTATGACAGAGCCAGTGGGTCAGGAAGAACCAGACACCAGCACCATTGTTCAGCACCAGCTGGGTCAGTTGCGAGATTACCAAGCCAGTCTGGGTGCTGGGATCTTCACTGGCCTAAATCAGCCCCAGGGAGGACCTGTTGGGTCTTGTAAGGATCAGACCCACCTGTATGAGCATTCGGAGGTGACAGGACAACCTCGAGAATTAGTGAATGTGGCTGTAGAGAGCACATCGGCTCTCTTGAGTGCTGATCTTAGAACGAAAAGGGGAGTCTGAGAAGTAATGAACTTAGTATTTGTTTCAAGGATTTAGTAAAAGAATAGCCAAGTAACCCCAAGGTCAGGTGAAAGAAGAAATAATAAAGAAGAAGCTGGGACTTCCCTGGTGGTCCAGGGGTTAAGACGTCACCTTCCAATGCAGGGGTACAGGTTCGATCCCTGGTCAGAAGCTAAGATCCCACACATCTCAAAGCCAAAACAAACACAAAACATAAAATGGAAGCAATATTGTTACAAATTCAACAAAGACTTTAAAAGTGGGTATGACAAAACCCACTGAAATGTTGTGAAGTGATTGGCCTCCAACTAATAAAAATAAATAAATAAATAAAAGTGGTTCTTATTTAAAAAAAAAAAAAATCTGAAAAGAAGAAGAAACTAACCCAGCCAGGAGAAGTGTGTTTGTTGGGTCAACCAGGGTTCCAGCTGAGAGACCTGTGTTTTCTCTGTTATCAGTGTCTGCCTCTGTCCCTGTCTCTCTAAGGCATGTGTTCTTTATCTCACACACACACACACACACACACACACACATACTGCATTCTAGAAACCGTCTGTCCTTTGCTTTAGGGTGGAAATTTGCCCTTCTGCTCTAATTCTCAAGATTTAAAAGCATAAAAATAGATTTGTCTGTAAGTTCTCCATCAAGGAAATTTTGGAGACTGTTTCAGACCGTATTTACTTGGCTCTAGCTCTGCCTCATCACAGCTTCTGAGCCCCTCCACACAGCCAAGCATGTGCACAGTCTCAGCACACGTTCTGCCCTGAGTGAAGACTGCAGACTTGGACATCTGGGTGGTGTGGTTGGTGCGCTTTAAGGCTGGTGCTTATGCTTCTGGAAAGAGGAATATAGCCATCCAGTTGGTTGAGTTTTCCTTGTGTTTTGTGCTAGATAGAGCAACAGTAGATTACAGAAGACAACAAATCTGAGACAATTTCTGTGTGTATGTGTGTTTCAGTTGCTCAGTCATGTCTGACTCCTTGTGACCCCATGGACTGTAGCCTGCCAGGTTCCTCAGTCCATGGAATTCTCCAACAAGCTTTCTGGAGTCGGTTGCCATTCCCTGTCCAGGGGATCTTCCTGACCCAAGGATCCAATCTGGGTACTCCTGTGTTGCAGGCAGATTCTTTACCATTTGAGCCTGCAAGGAAGCCCAAGACAATTTCTAGATGCTGGAATTCCACACCCTATGAAAACACATCTGCACAAATAGCTTCTCACATTGCTAAGGGTAAATGCAAAATAGCCAGTTAATCTAGGTGAAAACAGAGTTCAATAAGTGGAAGAAAAATCACTCAGATGGAACTGGCCTCGTGTAGAAATGGCTGAAGAGTTGAGTGAGGATGCACACGCTGGAAGCAGGATTATGAGGAAACAGCCTTCACTTAATCAGGGTCCAGATGGGCTGAAGTCAGAACACAGTGTCCTGATTTGCACACAGTCTAGTTCTCTGAGCCGCGAGAAAGTGCTGTTCCAATATCCGGGGAGGATCACTAATTCAAACCCACGTTCTTCTGCCCTGCGGCCAGTCCCTCAGCCTTGCACAGACACCTCCCTTCATATGTGCGGAAGAAATAAACCTATCACTCCAGCTCAGATGTTCACTGGGGAAATTAACTAACATTTTTAAAGCTCTTCTTATAAGAACCACTCCATGCAAGAGGAAATTGGCTTATCCATTTAATATAGCAGTTGGTGACGGAGGCTCAGTCGTGTCATGGAAAATAATGCTCTCCTAGGAGACGGGCAATCAGGTTCCAGTCCTGGGCAGTCATGTTTAGCATCACAGCCTTGAATACATCATAAGAATGCTTGAATGTTTGCACCAACATGGATGGACCTGGAAATGATCACACTAAGTGAAGTGACTAAGACAGAGAAAGACAAATATCATATGATACCACTTACTTCTGGAATCTTAAAAAATGATATAAATAAACTTATTTACAAAACAAATAGATCCACAAACATAAACAAACTTATGGTTACCAAAGGGCAAAAGCAGGAGGAGGGTAATAAGTTAGGGGGTTGAGATTAACAGATACATACTACTATATATAAAATAGATAACAAACAAGGACCTCCTATATAGCACAGGGGACTATATTCAATATTTTGTAATAACCTATGAGGGAAAGGAATCTGAAAAAAATAGATTCATATGTGTGTATGTATAACTGAATCACTTTGTGGCACACCTGCACATCTGAAATAACACAACTTTATGAATCAACAGTAGCTTCTGGTAGCTCAGATGGTGAAGACTGCCTGCAATCCAGGAGACCTGGGTTTGTTCCCTGGGTTGGGAAGATTCCCCTGGAGAAGGAAATGGCTACCCACTCCAGTATTCTTGCCTGAAGAATCCCATGGACAGAGGAACCTGGTGGGCTAAAGTCCATGGGATCACAAAGAGTCAGACATGACTGAGCAGCTAACACACACACATACACACAAATCAACTATACTCCAGTAAAAAAAAAAAGAAAAACAACCCACTTGACTCTGTCATCTGTAACTCGAGACATCTATATCTGATGAAATTTCTTTTACTAACATCCTACAATGCCATTGCCACTGCACACGTGTGCACATGATAGATAAATAACAGAGAGAGATAAGGATAGTACAGTTCTTCTTCCCAAATTTGGTGAAATAAAGAAACATGGAAATATTCTCAGCTGTGCTGAAAAGTATTAAATGTGTTGAGAAATATAATAAAAACAAGACTAAATAAAGTTGCTGCAGCTAAACATTTGCCTGAGTTGAGGTCATTTCTAAACACGATCAATTAATGAGGCCCTCAACAAATGCTCCTCCAATAATACTATCCCCGCTGTCTACTCCACTACTGTTATCCCAGTGCTTCTCCCTGCCCCCGGAAGACATCACTTCTAATTTCTTAGCAAAGCACATTCTCACCTACTGGAAGCCTCTTCAACAAGGAAGTCACCGAACCTTTGGGATTATAATGACCTTCTTCCAGCCATTTCTCCAGTGACTATTTGATTCTTTCTACAATCTACTTTCTCCAACCTTCCGTAGCAGGCGTGTGTGTGTGTGTGTCTGTGTGTGCATGCAAACACACACAGACACACACCCTCACTAAACATTCTAAAGCACATAGAAACCCAGAAAAGTTATTAAAGGAATTTGACAGTGATACTTTTTCAACTATAAAATGCAGACAATAATCGTACTTATCTTGGAGGACTGTTCTGAGGATTAAATGAACATTCGATAGATAGCGCATTTTAAATATGCCTGGTCATGGTGAGTGTGAACTATTGTTATTACCTTTATGATTCACTCACTTTAAGCTTGAAGCAATATCTTATTTCACAAATGACTGCCAATCTTGACCCATTATATCAAGATTATTAAATGGCTCTATTTAAGTAAAAGTGGCTCTCAGAGTCATAGGGGAATTTCACAACCAGAAAAATACCCCAGGAGACTATTAAGTCCACAGTGTCTAGATTGACAGGACAATTATCTTTCCCTAAGTGAACATGCTCTTCCAGTTCCATAACCATCCCGTTCATGTCCATTTTTTCCACTCAACAACCTTCATATCCCCTCAATCTACTGTGTTTCATGTCATTGCACCATGCCTTTGTCAGTTACAGTAGACAGCTAAGTAATACCCACATCCCATTGTCATTAGTGAGCTGAGAAATTCAACTGGAAAACATTCTCAGGACGATTGCTCACTTTTAATATCTTTATCACTTTTGTGTTTATGCCATTTGCAGTTAGGAATATTTTAAAACCATCTATGATTCAAATTTTGAAAATGAACATAAGGGTTGATCTAAAAGTCAAAGCCTACAATTGGAGAAATGGATCTGAGGTTTTTGTGTTCTTTGGAGGATCCCTTGATATTTTTTTCTAATCCACAGTGGAGGAAGTGTTGCTATCCATCCAGTTAGAAAGCACATTACCAGAAACCAAAGGTTAAATAGTGCCATATAGCAAATTCTGGGTTATCTGTTGGAATTTCTAATGCAGGACAACTTTACACGGTCCTGTATAGTGTTTCAGTCAGTTCTAGACTGGGCTTAACTGAGTGAACATATTCTCAATTTACTACTTAGACCAACCAATCTTCAGGAAGTCTGATCTGCTATAAAAATATAATCAATAAAGAAAACAATATAAGTAAACAAAAGAAAACAACCCTATTAGAAATTTCCACAGAAGTTACTTTGAGATTGTATGTTCTATTAATTAATTTAATTGTTCTCTACATGGTGTTCATATTAGAAATCTGACAAAAGAGTGAAATACTTATCGATTTTGCAGGCACTATAATAGGTTACCTTTTTTTACATTTTTATTCATTTATATATTTGGCTGCACAGATTCTCAGTTGGGACCTGCAGAACCTAATTCCCTAATCAGGGATCACACAGTGCATTCTGATCCCATGCATTGGGAACAGAATCTTAGCCACTGGACCACCAGGGAAGTCCCAATAGACCATCTATTCTTTCTTTTTAATTTTATTGCTTTTTATTGAAATATAGTTGACTTACAATATTATATTAATTGTGGGTGTCATAGTGATTTAATATTTTCATAGATTATATCCATTTAAAGATAGTATAAATTATTAGCTATATTCCCTGTGCTATACATTACATCCATGTAGCTTATTTATTTTATACATTGTAGTTTGTACCTTTTAATCCCCTACCCCTCTCTTGTCCCTCCCCACTTCCCTCTCCCCACTGGTAACCTCTAGTTTGGTCT
This sequence comes from Dama dama, assembly GCF_033118175.1. NCBI lineage: Eukaryota > Metazoa > Chordata > Mammalia > Artiodactyla > Cervidae > Dama > Dama dama. The sequence continues at coordinate 59,396,744 of NC_083691.1, read as the reverse complement.
CTGTATCTGTGAGTCTTTTTCTGTTTTGTTAAATTTAACCATTTGTTTTATTTTTCAATCCCATGTATAAATGAAAAAATACAATATTTATCTAACTTATTTCACCAAGCATAATACTCTCTAGGTTGGTCTATCCATGTTGTTGCAAGTGGCAAATTTTCATTCTTTTTTATGGCTGAGTATGAATAATTTTTATTGTGCCAATAGGCCATCTATTCTTAAAATGAGGTTTACAGAACAAATCGAGCGAGAATCTTTTATTCCTATTTTTTGTGTGGCTGCAAAAATCATAAATGGAATACACACCCACTTTGTAATTAAAAATGAGAGAAAAATATTAAGAAGTAAAAAGAAGTCTTCTGGTCATAGAAGTCATGATGGCCAAGTGATCCCATCATGCTCCTTCCATTTTCCACGTTTAGTATCAGAACCCTTGGCCCTCTAAGTGGGTTTACTGAAGCCCACCAGAGACAGCCTTCTTCCTTGGGGCCCCTGGAGTAATATAAGTGCATCCACTTCCAGATCACAATTCTGCAGGGAAGCCACAGATCTAAGGAAGCCTGATCTCCCTTAGGCTAGAACAGGCTGATGCTAGTGGACCAGCCTTGGACAAGACGAAGAGGACCACACCCCAGAGTGTAGTAGAGAAACTGGGGTCCCGACTGAGCTCCAAGGCCATAGCCTCCTGCCAGCTCTGAATCACCTGCCTGCTTTCAGCATTGGTATGAGAAACAAACGCTCTCTGATCTGATGGAGCAACTATATTTTGGCATCTTTTTTTTCTTTATATAGCAGTTTAGCCTCTTCCTTAACTGATACATCATCCTACATCCCACACTTCTGAAATGACATATGATTTTGATATAGGACCATTTGGCTGATTTTTTTAAGCATTTAAAAATAGACTTAATCTGTCTGTACATAATTTTGCATTCTTTTTTTTAGCCTGATATTTTACTTAATGTACTTTCCATGTCATTAACAAAACATCTTCTTCATCAGCCTTACAAACTGTCTTTATAATGAGGTATTCATTGTCATTATAAGGGCACTGTGTGCTGTGCTGTGCTAAGTCACTTCAGTTGAGTCTGACTTTTTGGGACTCTATGGACTTAGCCCACCAGGCTCCTCTGTCCATGGGATTCTCCAGGCAAGAATACTGGAGCCAGACAAGAGTACTGGACTGGGTTGCTGTGCCCCCGTCCAGGGACTCTTCCTGACTCAGGGATTGAACCCACTTCTCTTACATCTCCTGCGTTGGCAGGCAGGTTCTTTACCCCTAGTGCCACCTGGGAAACCCCACAAAGGCATTACTCATGGCCATTTCAAATATATTCCCTTATGCTGTACAATATTACCAACAAAACACAACTTTTGTTCATCAGAAATGTGCAGTTTTTCCTCATAATGATCTTGTGCATATTTTGTTAGATTGATACTTGAGGGCTTCATTTTTGAATGAGAATGCTGGGAATGTTTTGTATCTTTTAGATTTTGAAAAGTAAATATATTCAATATTCTAAATTTTTAAAAATCAGTTTTCAATAAAACTGAAAGCAATATGTGGGAAAGATGACAAAAATGAAAGACTGAAGGACATCCCAGCTCCAATTTGCTTTGTCAGAGCACTTGGAATGGGCACTCAGTTGTGTCTGAATCTTTGTGACCCCATGGACTGTAGCCCATCAGATTCCTCTGTCCATGCGATTCTCCAGGCAAGAATACTGGAGTGGGTTGCCATTTCCATCTGCAGGGGAATCTTCCCAGCCCAGGGATTGAACTTGAGTCTCTTGGATCTCCTGCACTGTCAGGAGGACTCTTTATCACCATGCCACCAGGGCTTCCCACTGAAGCACTGGATTGTTCTCCAAAGAGCCTTTCCTTTCACATCCAGCCCTGCCCCCTCCCCCTCCACAGTCACTGACATAATATTTTGTTGGGGAGTGTTTTATTTTCTGTTCTGTGTCACCAAGTGGAGTGTGAGATCCCTAAGGGCAGCAACCATTTCTTCAACTTTTTTTAACCCCCAGCACTGAGTACAGGTATACATATGGCAGACTTGCTAAAAATATTTTTTATAATAATGAGACTGTTGTGATTTAAATATAAACCATGGCCATGATTTTCCCAAAATGCTCCAAAACATCAGTCTGAATAATTTATAGCCATCATCTATCTGTATAAGCTTTTAAAGCCTCATAAAATCAAAACATACCTTATAGTTTTAAAATGTAGGTTATAAAAATTATGAAAATGTAAACAGATATGATTTTTAAAATAACAAACATTGAAGTGGAGCACACATCTGAATAAACAGTGCATTTCAGCTGCAAAAAAAGTTGTTATAGATGGAGAGCCAAACCTTGGTCCACACAATTTAAAGTTTCTACATGTACTATAAACTTCCAGTGTCAACCTGAACTTTATCTGAAAGGTTATTGCTAATATTTCAAGCCATATGCTGAAAAGACTTTCTATTAAAATATTGACTGTATTTCCCTATTTTGCCTCTCTTTCTTAAAAAGGCAATTCTCTGTTGAAATCAATCTTTTCCAGCCAATTTACATGAAGGATTAAGGGTCATTCATCTGTATAGTCCTGAGAAAGAAAGAAGAGATGCAGTTGGTACTAGTCGTAAAGCAAATCCTTGGGCACCTGGTCACACTCGAGTTTATGCTGGGACCACCAGGATGGAGGAAAGTGGGGTAAAGCTGCCTAAAAAAGTGTGTACTTGTTCAAAAAAGTGGGAGACACTGAGGGGGTCCGAAGCTGTCCTGCCAAGCCACATCCACAAAGACCTTGGTATTTGTGGCACCTCCAAGCATGTGATTCCCCAGATGGAGAATATTCAACAGTGTCTTACCATGGAATTCATTCAACACAAACTTCTCAGCTCTGTGAATCCATCGGTCTCCCACCTGTGTCTACACTCGCTGCAGACAAACCCCACCCACCCCCGACCCTCTATCCTCCACAGCCTCCCCACCTGTTTCAACTCACAGCCAGCCTCCTGCCTGACCCTTCAAGCCTCAACCAAAATTATAGCTCCCTCCAAAAACCTTGCTGACCCCACGTGATCCTGCTTCTCTCCAAATCCCCTGACCCCTTTATGACCATGTGTTGCCTCTGGGTGCTGGATCTTGGTATGTAAGCTACTCACCTCCCTGCGGCTGGGGCCTGCCTGAGAAGGAGGTCTGCTTTCCCATCATCACTCGAGTCCTTGCTTGCAAGTCCAGAGGTTTGCAGATCCATTTGCACAGAGCAGATGCTCAATGCACGTTCACCAAACTCGACTGGACTTGGTAAATCTTTAAAGGTTCAGTGCGTGACACACAATGAAAATGAGTGCAACACATTCAGAACTGACTGGCTTAGCGACAAGATGAATGAGGCGTGGAAAGCTCATTGAGATATGAGGAGTGTGTACCACTCACCACCTTGTCTGATGGATGAACTGCATTTCCTTCCCTGGGGTCTCCCCGTGGTGGGCAGAGGAGACTCAGTTCTCATCCTGCCACTCCATGCCACCCTGCCCTCCATCAGGACAGCACCAATCTGTGAGCAGTTACAAAGGCAGAAACGCCCTTCAGCTCATCTCTTTGTCTGGACACAGGGCTGTTCTGGAAACTGCACATTTGAGGTACCAGTGAGTGTCAGATGAGAGGGAGAACAAAATGATTGATTTCCCTTTTCTGCAGAAGAGCTCGATCCCGAATGGAAAGCCTGATTGTCAAATCACTGACACAAAAACAGAATGAATGGATGGACTCTTCTGATGATGAACTTCGTCCTGAGAACTCCCTGTCCAAGACTCTAGGTACTGCATGATTACACGTGACTGACAGGTTTTGGGACCAGGGGGTGATCATTTATAGATTAGCCTCGTACTGGCTTATGAGTGGGTTGTCGGGCTTCCTGGTCACAAGCCTTTGGGAGCTCAAGGACTCTGGCCTGCTGGGTTTGGAGAGAAATGACTCTCTCACCTCAGCACAGTCTGAGGAAGCTTGTACAGGCTCGGGAGAATGACTCTGATGGCCTCATCTTCTGATGGAAATCAGGAATCATCTGTTGCCTCCAGCTGACCGTCTCTAAAGCTTCAAACTGTCGTAGCCTGCTGAAGCCACAAGCTAGAATTGGTGTGCACAGAACAAAGACAAGTGTATAAATCTTCATTCCTTTCATGAAGAAGTGTGGTACGTTTTCTCGGCAGGCAAACAGATGAAGTATGGCAACGGGGATGCTCTAGTAAGATAAAAAATAGAGTTTTTACTTTTCGCTTTTAAAATATACCCCCACGGCTGCAAACATAGAGCAAGATGAAAATGATGTGTGCAGACAACCTAGAAGGTCAATAGTTCTTCATATTACTTTAGCCCTTTTTATCGAACTAAACATAGGAAACAGGAGTTTCATCTGTCTCTGAGGTAGAAACATGTAGGTCTCTTTGAAGGAATTGGTCCAGGTATAAAGTTAATAAAGAAGAAAAGAAAATGCCCAGGGATGGAAAGAGTTATAGATTATGGACCGCTCCTGCTTTGGGGTAGGAGATGGATGGGGGTCATCTGTTAGGTCCATCCTGTGTGGGGCTCCAGGGCAGGTAGTGGGTATCCACACTTTTTCACTCTTAACCCTGAGTTTTGTTCTCTTGTTCACCCTAATCTCTCTGCCTTTCACCCTGTAGAATCTCCAAGAGTTTCTAATGGACTTTGTGTCTAGATTTTACACTATTTTTTTCTTCATATTTCTCTGTAGCATCCTCTCAATCTAAGAAATGGGAAAATACAGGGTGTAGCAGGGATGCAGAAAGATGAGGGTCTCTGGTGGGAGGATTAATCAGAGCAAACTGTTGGCAGCAGTTTTGGAAGTGGTGCTGGCTTTCAACTCAGTCAGTCTGTTTCTGAGCACCCAGCTAAGGAACAATTCCCGAATGTGAACACAGGTTCAACAGCATGAGAGAGTAGCACTGACATATATACATGATCACGTGTCAAACAGAGAGCTAGCAGGAAGCTGCTCTATAGCACCGAGAGCTCAGCTCAGTGCTCTGTGATGGATGATCTAGAGGGATGAGATGAAGGCGGGTTGGGAGGGAGGCTCATAAGGGGGGGGAGGGGGATATATGTATACTTACAGCTGATTCATGTTGTATCGCAGAAACCAACATAATATTGTAAAGTAATTATCTTCCAATTAAAAAAAAAAATAACAAGGTGCTTTCTGAAGCACCAGAGACTCTGCTGCCATGTTGCAAGCTCAGAGCTTAGCAGAGATGCAGTCCAGGCCCCAAGGACTAGTTGAGGAGGGAATGGATGATCGGTGCTGATGGGCAGTGTCTTGGGCTGGTTCTCTAAGCAGGCATGGAAATCAGCGTGTACATGTGTGTCAGGCATGTTGGGAGGCAGCGTCCTTTCTAATCTGTACTCCAGCCCTGTGGAGCTCTGACCATTGCCGATGCCATTTTTCAGCTGACGGAGGCACAAAAAGGTTAATTGGACTCGTAGAACAAGCTAAGTGCAGATGTAGTTAAGAGAGCAGAGGTCTGCACCTGGGCATTTCAGTCCAGAGCTTGAGTGTTTAACCACCTTCTTTTACTGCAAGAAGCTCCCCTGCTGCACACGTGTCAACACATCCTCATGCAGACCCCCCTCCCAGGAGAAGAAGGCTGACAGGTACTGGTCTAGGGGGGGCTCTCAGAGAACATCAGGCTCCCACCACCTCTACCCACCCCCATGGAAAAGTGATGCTTCCTTGTGGTGATGTTTCTGCCTATGTTTATAAAGAACAGGGTGCTCAAAAGTCCAAAACCAGAATGGACTTTTTTTTTTTTTTTAAAGATGAATGAAAATCAGGCAGGATCTCTGGATCTTCATTTATATCATCAATTCATCCCTAAAACCTGGGCTTCCCATGTGTCTCAAATGGTAAAGAATTTGCCTGCAATGCAGGAGACGGGGGTTCCATCCCTGGGTTGGGAAGATTCCCCTGGAGAAGGGAATGGCAACCCATTCCAGTATTCTTGCCTGAAGAATTCTATGGACAAAGGAGTCTGGTGGGCTACACTCCATGGAGTCACAAAGAGTCGGACACGACTAACCAATTCACACACACACACACACACACACACACACACACACCTCCCTAAAACCTGCTCTGAGCAGGCATGGTGCTGTTGAGACCTAACACATGAGCTCAGAGCCCCATCTAGGAAAAAGGCAAGGAAGAAGATGATTCTAGTCCTCAGTGGACATCTTGGAATGGACACAAAGCTGCAAATACTCAGCGGAGACTTACGGGCTCTAATGGTCATCAGCCTGTGTCATAGCCTCAGGTCCAGATTTTCCTTTTCTCAATGTCTTATTCTCAATGTTTTTCTTATGAAATGTCACTTTGCTCAAAAAGACATATTATATGTTAATATCTTGTTAAGGGAGGATTCTGGCTCTTAATAGTTTATCTCAATTTAATTGATTCCTTTCATGCATGTTCATGTATGTTAATATATAAATCAATTGCTTCTCCACTAGGCATTCATCAGTTAAGGCTTAGAGAAAAAGGAGTAAGGAAAACTAATTTTTTTTTCAAATTACAGATCATGTTCAAAATGAAATACAAGGTGGAAAATATTTTTAAAAGGCATGTTCACCAAAGCAAGATGTCTGAAAAATTATTATATCACATGAAATCGTGACATCTGATATACTTTAGAATTCCCAGATGGGCATCCAGTGTTATAATATTGACTTTGATCAGGAAAACGTATGTACATTTAACTGAACACATCAATCCAAGGGCACTTGTTTAGTTCCTAGGTTGTGTCTGACTCTTTTGTGACCCCATGCACGGTAGCCCACCAGGCTCCTCTGTCATGGGACTCTCCAGGCAAGAATACTGGAGTGGATTGCCATGCCCTCCTCCGGGGGTTCTTTCTGACCCAGGGATCAAGCCCAAGTCTCCTGCATTGCAGGCAGATTCTTTATCACTGAACCACCAGGGAAACTCCCTCACAGAGCACAATTTGTGTCAATTTTCAAGCAATAGTCTCATCATAGCAATTTTAAAATTAAGCCCTATTAAAGAAGCCTGCTGACCTCTTAGAGATGAGCTGATATTGCCAAGGTGATGCAACTCTATAAAAGGTCTGTGCCCCTCATCTCCCTCCAAATGACGCAGGCTCATCCTTCCTTTCCAGAATATGAGATGTGGTGAAGGGGATGAGGACTTGCCAGCCCCAAATTACCACTCTGGACAAGGATGCTTTGAATCTGAAGGTAACCAAGCAATGGCAGATGCAGGAAAAGCCCTCCACCCTCCCTCTTCTGCTGGAAAGCAGGGCATCCAACTCTCCTTGTGGAGGAGCCCTCCTCCCCTTCCTGGCCAGGAGGAAAATCACCATTACTCCCAGAGACAGGAGGTCGGTGGGCACCAAGTCGGATCCGCAAGAAATCACCTTACTGAGAACCCTTAGCTTTCATTAGTTTTCTCACACATATACTTTCCCAAACTTATCACCCAACTGAGAGCACAAACTGTGGACTTTGTCTTGTCACTTTCTTGCACTTGTCATCCATCCTCTGTAACGAGGTATCTAAGCTCCCAGTTCTATCACCCCTTTGAGTCACTCACCCTGCTTCTCCTCAGTGCTCGTTGTCTTGCATATATAAATGAACACTGTTTCCCTGCCCCTTCAGTTCATCTGTCTTTTAACAGTTTAATTCACAGTCTTCATTCACTGAACCTAAGAGGGTAGAGGAAGACTGTTTTCCTTCCCTGACATCAGCAAGAAATGTTTCCCACCAGGTCAGATATTAAAAATGCTTGGATCATGGCAGTGGAGAGAATAGGGCAGTGGGAAGCCACTGGGTAGGATTTTCTGTGGAAACATCTCAATATATACAGGCATGAACCTCCACAAGGGCAGGGGGTGGGGCGGGAGCCCAGTGGGCCCTCAGAACAGCATTGTCCGGAATAAGTAATGGGGGCAGCAGAGGAACCTTGCAAGCTCTTCTACACCCTGCCACTTCCTGACCCTGTGGCTTTGGCACTCTACCCTACACCCGGGTGTCCCCATCAGTGGAAAAAGTCATCATATTCATGTCACATAACTTGAGAAGGGCAGGGCTGCAACTGTGCATGTAACACACCCGCCACCCCCCACCCCTCCTCACTTCCCAGATCTCCTGATGAGCTGGGATTCCCAAAGGCGGTGGGATGAGGATTCATCACTGTGCTCTGACACCAGGAAGCTGCATCTCTGTGGAAGCTATGAAATAGCAATAAACATCCCCAGATGGGCTGTTTGTCACTTCTGCAAAGCAGAGCCCTGTCTACTGTCATCTGATCCTCCAAGCCCTCCTGCTACCTGATCCTAAAAGATGAATGGTCCACCAACGAAGGAGTGGATTTAGAGATGAAATGTGAAAAGATGTGGGCATGGCTCGGCAGGACACTGATGGTAAAGGATTTAAAGTGCAGAGAAGGAGGAAAAAGCCTTTTAAATGTCTTATTTCCTGACAGGCGGCCGGCTGGTACAGCCTGGGTCTGAGCATGCATTTGTGATAAGCACTCATGTCTTCACCACTTCTCTGGTAAGAGCTTCATCACCTGCCTGCCTTCCCCGAATCCTCACTCCACCCCACCACATGCAAAAGCCTGGTGGGAAGGCCTTTCTGGGGAAAGAAATGCAGGAGCAGGCAAGACCGATGGAAGCTGCCGAGGATGCCCCAAGGCTGCTGTGTTGTTAAAAATAAAGACATTTTAATTTGTTCATACTTGGCAGCTGCAGAAATGTGAGACCCTAGGTAAGCTGTGTCCAAAGGAGAATTTCTCTTATTTCTAAAGCGTGGGGAGATTCTGCAATGCAGGGGGAGAGTGGAGCCAAGCTCCCCACCTCCTGGTTCAATCACACTGGAATTTAATCTTTATTTATTCTTCCTGCACTGCACCCAGGGTTGAGACTTTTAGAAACCAATTAATGAAGACAGGCTGGATTTCCATAGAAGCTTGGAAGAGCATGACAAAATATATTTTTGTTATCTAGGAAGGAGAATGCCCAAAGTCTGATGAAAGATGACTTCTGCTGCTTCATCAAAGCGGCTCACGTGTGAACTTGTGGACCTAAGCGGAGTCACCCAAGTGCTGGTGGCAGGTGGTTGGCACCACAGATGCCTTCCCTGCTCTGCCCACTTCACACAGCCCAGCAGGTGAGGGCCCCTCTGGACATCCTTGCAGAAAAGCTGCCTTTCCTTGTTGTTAATTGTCAGGCGTTCTTTTAAGTACAGACCCTTGTACTTCATCAGCAGTTAGAGGTTATTTCTGCTGCTTGAGAGAGTTTTTAGCAAAGCTGTAAAAGGCAGGTCTGAACCTGGGAAAGGCTGTTCTTTCCCGGGAAGTGGGTCTGCCCTTTGTGAAACATGAGCAGCTGTAGACACAGAGGTCCTATGCGCCTCCGTCAGCACGAGATGGGGACACAGAGAAGCTACACCTTGTAACAATGACTCATCAGAGAAACGCCAGAACTTGACTCATCATCTTCTCTCACTTCTAAATATTTTTTCCTTTGACTATAAATGTAATGCATGCTTGCGTGCTAAGTCGCTTCAGTCATGCCCAACTCTTTGCGACCCCATGGACTGTAGCCCACCAGGCTCCTCTGTCCGTGAGATTCTCCAGTCAAGAATACTCAAGTGGGTTGCCATGCCCTTCTCCAGGGCATCTCCTTGACCCAGAGATTGAACCAGCATCTCTTACATCTCCCGCGGGCAGGCAGGTTCTTTACCACTAGAGCTACCTGGGAAGCTCATAAATGTAATACCTGCTTATTATAAAAAATAAAATCAATACATACAATGTAAAAATTGAGTATCAAATTAACCTATAACTAACCACCCAAAGATTATGACACCTAATAATTTGATTGATTTTCTTCCAGTTCTTTAGCACTTGCTTTTAAATATTAGTATCAGGATAGAGGTTTTGATCATCCTTTTTTTTTTTTTTGTCTTAAACTTTTTGCTTCATATTGGAGTATACCCAATCAACAACGTGGTAGTTTCAAGTTAACAGCAAAGGAACTCAGCCACACATAGACGTGTACCCATTCTCCCCTAAACCCCTCCCATCCAGCTGCCTTTCTGTATTTAACCCCTTCTCAAGAGTAATTGTCTACGGTTTCATACATTTTTCTGCAACGTCAATGTTGAAGATTATACAACACTCCACTTGATTCACTGAATGAATAGATTGGCATGAATCTGACTAAGGCCCTATCTGTAGTATTTGTTTTCTCTTTTGTTTACTAATATAAGCTATTGTTATGTATTTGCTTTATAAAATATTTATTTGTTTGGCTGCACCAGGTCTTAGTAGCAGCATGAGGGATCTTTAGTTATGACATGTAGAATCTTAGTTCCCTCACCAGGAATTGAACCCAGGTCCCCAGCATTAGAAGCATGGAGTCTTAGCCACTGGACCGCCAGGGAAGCCCCTTAACATACACTATTTTTAAATAAGCATTCAAATATGTGAATACTTGCCTCATTTTCAAACTGTTTCTTTAGAGCAAACTTCTAGAGCTGGCGTTGCCAGATCTAACACATGGTGCTTCTCTTTCAGGCTCAGGTGGGCATAGAACCTGGTGCTCTATAATGTCTCCAGGTGGTGGCCGCATGATGCAGTACAAATGTCCTCTTTCCTCTTTTTGAGACATAGTTTTTCATCTTTTCTCCAAAAAAAAATTAATAATTCAAACACTTGGTGAATTTTTTTGGTTAAAATTTTAAATGAAAGTACAGGAAGTCTAAAACAGCTCCAGGTGTTATTAGCAGAGACTACATAAACAGAGGCTTCACAGGGATTTTGAGTAAAAGGATTATCAAAGTCAGGAACAACTACATGAAATTCTAGAATAGAGACAATCTGTAAGGGAGAAGGGACAGTGAAAGAAAAGAATAATGTGAGGTAGGTGTGAAAATCACTAAACACTACCTCCCTTTGCTGTGGGATTGAGATCAATCAAGCTCTAAGTCAGGCAGTGGCTTCCCTTCAGGAGAGGATATTTTAATTTTTTATTTATTTTCATAAGACAGTTGCTATCCTATAAAGGGAAGAATCTTTTCCCTGTGGACAAATCTTGTACCATATACATTCATGATCACCAAATATATAAACATATTGGAGAAAAGCACCATGTTCAAGGTTTTTGAAGAAACTGAACGTTTCACATTTCTAGAGATATTCAAGAGTCTGCCTATATTTTTTCTATTTTATACAGTTATATTGATTCCCTAAGATTAATAGTCTGCTTAAATGCTTCCACTCTTCCAGCACTGAAATATAATTTGCAGAGGCAAGACAGTGAGTAGTCATTGAACAATATATATTCTGTATGCTCTCAATGCTTCACTGTAGCCTTTGGGGGAAAACAAAGAAATAGAACATATGATTTCTGCAGTCAGAGTTCATAGAATGTGAAAAAGTTAAATAACAATGCAAGAGCTATAATGAATGAAAATATGATTAAATGCCAACAAGATAATATTGGCTATAGATAATAAATTTGGCAAACTTAAAAGAGAACAGTGTTTGCTCCAGGCTAGAACAGTTATGAGTAGAAATTACATAAACAGGGAAGAGAATTCAAGTCTTGGGAAAAGCATGGTTAGAAACGGAGTGAGGTAAATATAGGGGGAGGTGAAGGACAGCTGAGCTGACCATTCCATCTGGAGGAAGAAACATAGAACAAGTTAGATGAACACTTGTGGGGATGAACCTAGGAGTGTAAATTGGTTAAATTCAAATAGAATTAATTAGCTTAATTCACTTCTCTTACTGAAATACTCATAAAGAAGGCTGAGACATAGGAGGGAGGAGCCAAGATGGTGGAGGAGTAGGATGGGGAGACCACTTTCTCTCCTACAAATTCATCAAAAGAATAACTGAATGCAGAGCAAACTTCGCAAAACAACTTCTGATCGCTAGCTGAGGTCATCAGGCGCCCAGAGAAGCAGCCCATTGTCTTCGAAAGGAGGTAGGACAAAATATAAAAGATAAAAAGTGAGACAAAAGAGCTAAGGACGGAGATCCATCCCGGGAAGTCTTAGGCGGCATTGCTTGGGGTAGGGTCCGGGCCTGAGTGCCCTGAGGACAATCGGAGGGAGCTTCTGTGAGTTGCCAACTTGAACTGTGGGAGACCAAAAGAGAGAGAGTAAATTAACCGGCCCGAACACACTGCCGGCCGTTTGCAGAACAAAGAGACCGAGAAAATCCAGAGAAGAGCTCGCAGGCTGCGGACCGGCCCAGCCCCGCTGGAGGCAGGAGGCAGGGGGGAGGGGAAGGTCGCGGCGAGACACAGGGCGCAGGCACCCGACCGGCGTGGGCGGGGACTGGGGCTGGGGACGCAGAGGGCAGAAGGCGCGCGCACCCGACTGGCACCAGCGGAAACTGAGACTGGGCCCGCGGAAGGGAGGGGGCGCGCCACACCTGGGGAGAGTGCGCCCACCAAGCCCCTGGCTGCCTGGACCGCTCTGACGGGGAAGGCACCGAGAGTAGGCGCAGCTTTTCCTTCCGCGCTTTTGTGGAACACCCGAGGGCTGGAACCTCGCGCAGCGCGGGGCGCGCTCCATGTAGAACAGCCGGAAGCCTGAGCAGCGCAGACGGAGAAAGCAGCGTCAGCCACTCCCGGCAGCGCCAGCCCCTCCCCGCAGCGCCAGCCCCTCCCCGCAGCACCAGCCCCTCCACGCAGACCGACGGAACTAGCTACCTGAATAAGAGTCCACCTCCGCCCGCCTGTGTCAGGGCGGAAATCAGGCTCTGAAGAGACCGGCAAACAGAAGCCAAATAAACAAAGGGAACCGCTTCAGAAGGGACTGGTGCAACAGATTAAAATCCCTCTAGAAAACACCGACTACACCGGAAGGGGCCTGTAGATATCGAGAAGTGTAAGCTGGAACGAGGAGCTATCTGAAACTGAGCCGAACCCACACTGACCGCAACAGCTCCAGAGAAACTTCTAGATATAATTTTACTTTTTTCTCTTTTTATTTTTCTTTTTTTATTTTTTCTTTTCTATTTTTTCTCTTTTATTTTCCTTTAAAATCCGCTATTACTCCCCCATTACTCCTTAACTTTCATCTCCATAGATTTTTACGATTTTTTTTAATTAGGGAAAAAAAAAATTCTTTTTTTCTTTCTTTTTTTTTTCTTCTCTTTTTTCTTCTTTTTTTTTTCTTTCCTTTTTCTCTTCTATTTTCTATTTTTCTTTTTCTCTCATTTCTTTTAAAGTCTTCTAGTACTCCTCTACTACTCCTTAATTTTCATTTTCAGTGCACTATAACCTTACAAAAACAAACAAAAAAAAAAAAAGAGAAGCCCTATTTTTAAACCGAAGATTATTCTCTCCCAATCTTGACTCTCTGTTTTCTACCTCAGAACACCTCTATTTCCTCCTTTCCCCTTCGCTTCCCAATCCAATTCTGTGAATCTTTGTAGGTGACTGGGCTACGGAGAACACTCTGGGAACAGACAGCTGCGTAGATCTGTCTCTCTCCTCTTAAGTCCTCCTTTTTCTCCTCCTGCTCATCTCTATCTCCCTCCTCCCTCTCCTCTTCTTCATGTAACTCTGTGAACCTCTCTGGGTGTCCCTAACGGGGGAGAATCATTTAGCCATTAACCTAGAAGTTTTCTTATCAGGGCTGTATAGTTGGAGAAGTCCTGAGACTACAGGAAGAATAAAACTGAAATCCAGAGGCAGGAGACTTAAGCCCAAAACCTGAGAACACCAGAAAACTCCTGACTAAATGGAACTTTAAGTAATAAGAGACTGTCCAAAAGCCTTCATACCTACACTGAAACCAACCACCACCCAAGAGCCAATAAGTTTTAGAGCAAGACATACCACACAAATTCTCCAGCAACGCAGGAACATAGCCCTGAACATCAACATACAGGCTGCCCAAGGTCACACCTAACACATAGACCCATCTCAAAATTCATTACTGGGCACTCCATTGCTCCCCAAAGAGAAGAAATCAAGTTCCACGCACCAGAACACTGACGCAAGCTTCCCTAACCAGGAAACCTTGACAAGCCAATTGTCTAACCCCACCCACTGGGTAAATCCTCCACAATAAAAAGGAACCACAGACCTCCAGAATACAGAAAGCCCACTCCAGATACAGCAATCTAAACAAGATGAAAAGGCAAAGAAATACCCAACAGGTAAAGGAACATGAAAAATGCCCACCAAGTCAAACAAAAGAGGAGGAGATAGGGAATCTACCTGAAAAAGAATTTAGAATAATGATAATAAAAATGATCCAAAATCTTGAAAACAAAATGGAGTTACAGATAAATAGCCTGGAAACAAAGATTGAAAAGATAAAAGAAATGTTTAATAAAGACCTAGAAGAAATAAAAAAGAGTCAATTAAAAATGAATAATGCAATGAATGAGATCAAAAACACTTTGGAGGGAACCAAGAGTAGAATAACGGAGGCAGAAGATAGGATGAGTGAGGTAGAAGATAAAATGGTGGAAATAAATGAAGCAGAGAGGAAAAAAGAAAAAAGGATCAAAAGAAATGAGGACAACCTCAGGGACCTCTGGGACACTGTGAAACGCCCCAACATTCGAATCATAGGAGTTCCAGAAGAGGAAGACAAAAAGAAAGGCCATGAGAAAATACTTGAGGAGATAATAGCTGAAAACTTCCCTAAAATGAGGAAGGAAATAGCCACCCAAGTCCAAGAAACCCAGAGAGTCCCAAACAGGATAAATCCAAGGCGAAACACCCCAAGACACATATTAATCAAATTAACAAAGATCAAACACAAAGAACAAATATTAAAAGCAGCAAGGGAAAAACAACAAATAACACACAAAGGGATTCCCATAAGGATAACAGCTGATCTATCAATAGAAACCCTCCAGGCCAGAAGGGAATGGCAGGACGTACTGAAAGTAATGAAAGAGAATAACCTACAACCTAGATTACTGTATCCAGCAAGGATCTCATTCAGATATGAAGGAGAATTCAAAAGCTTTACAGATAAGCAAAAGCTGAGAGAATTCAGCACCACCAAACCAGCTCTTCAACAAATGCTAAAGGATCTTCTCTAGACAGAAAATGCAGAAAGGTCATATAAACATGAACCCAAAACAGCAAAGTAAATGGCAACAGGACCACACCTATCAATAATTACCCTAAATGTAAATGGGTTGAATGCCCCAACCAAAAGACAAAGATTAGCTGAATGGATACAAAAACAAGACCCCTATATATGCTGTCTACAAGAGACCCACCTCAAAGCAAGAGACACATACAGACTAAAAGTGAAGGGCTGGAAAAAAATACTTCATGCAAACGGAGACCAAAAGAAAGCAGGAGTCGCAATACTCATATGAGATAAAATAAACTTTCAAATAAAGGATGTGAAAAGAGACAAAGAAGGACACTACATAATGATCAAAGGATCAATCCAAGAAGAAGATATAACAATTATAAATATATATGCACCCAACATAGGAGTGCCGCAATATGTACGGCAAACACTAACGAGTATGAAAGAGGAAATTAATAGTAACACAATAATAGTGGGAGACTTTAATACCCCACTCACAACTATGGATAGATCCACTAAACAGAAAATTAACAAGGAAACACAAACCTTAAATGACACAATGGACCAGCTAGACCTAATTGATATCTATAGGACATTTCACCCCAAAACAATCAACTTCACCTTTTTCTCAAGTGCACATGGAACCTTCTCCAGAATAGATCACATCCTGGGCCATAAATCTGGTCTTGGAAAAATCAAAAAAATTGAAATCATTCCAGTCATCTTTTCTGACCACAGTGCAGTAAGATTAGATCTCAATTACAGGGAAAAAATTGTTAAAACTTCAAACATATGGAGGCTAAATAACACGCTTCTGAATAACCAACAAATCATAGAAGAAATCAAAAAAGAAATCAAAATATGTATAGAAATGAATGAAAATGAAAACACAACAACCCAAAACCTATGGGACACTGTAAAAGCAGTGCTAAGGGGAAGGTTCATAGCATTACAGGCTTACATCAAGAAACAAGAAAAAAACCAAAGAAATAACCTAACTCTACACCTAAAGCAATTAGAGAAGGAAGAAATGAAGAACCCCAGGGTTAGCAGAAGGAAAGAAATCTTAAAAATCAGGGCAGAAATAAATGCAAAAGAAACTAAAGAGACCATAGCAAAAATCAACAAAGCTAAAAGCTGGTTTTTTGAAAAAATAAACAAAATTGACAAACCACTATCAAGACTCATTAAGAAACAAAGAGAGAAGAACCAAATTAACAAAGTTAGAAATGAAAATGGAGAGATCACAACAGACAACACTGAAATACAAAGGATCATAAGAGACTACTACCAGCAGCTCTATGCCAATAAAATGGACAACTTGGATGAAATGGACGAACTCTTAGAAAAGTATAACTTTCCAAAACTGAACCAGGAAGAAATAGAAGATCTTAACAGACCCATCACAAGCAAGGAAATCGAAACTATAATCAAAAATCTTCCAGCAAACAAAAGCCCAGGACCAGATGGCTTCACAGCTGAATTCTACCAAAATTTAAAGAAGAGCTAACACCTATCTTACTCAAACACTTCCAGAAAATTGCAGAAGAAGGTAAGCTTCCAAACTCATTCTATGCGGCCACCATCACCCTAATTCCAAAACCAGACAAAGATGCCACAAGAAAAGAAAACTACAGGCCAATATCACTGATGAACATAGATGCAAAAATCCTTAACAAAATTCTAGCAAACAGAATCCAACAACATATTAAAAAAAATCATACACCATGACCAAGTGGGCTTTATCCCAGGAATGCAAGGATTCTTTAATATCCACAAATCAATCAATGTAATACACCACATTAACAAATTGAAAGATAAAAACCATATGATTATCTCAATAGATGCAGAGAAAGCCTTTGACAAAATTCAACACTCATTTATGATTAAAACTCTCCAAAAAGCAGGAATAGAAGGAACATACCTCAACATAATAAAAGCTATATATGACAAACCCACAGCAAGCATCACCCTCAATGGTGAAAAATTGAAAGCATTTCCCCTGAAATCAGGAACAAGACAAGGGTGCCGACTCTCACCACTACTATCCAACATAGTGTTGGAAGTTTTGGCCACAGCAATCAGAGCAGAAAAAGAAGTAAAAGCAATCCAGATAGGAAAAGAGGAAGTGAAACTCTCACTGTTTGCAGATGACATGATCCTCTACATAGAAAACCCTAAAGACTCTACCAGAAAATTACTAGAGCTAATCAATGAATATAGTAAAGTTGCAGGATATGAAATTAACACACAGAAATCCCTTGCATTCCTATATACTAACAATGAAAAAACAGAAAGAGAAATTAAGGAAACAATACCATTCACCATTGCAACAAAAAGAATAAAATACTTAGGAGTATATCTACCTAAAGAAACAAAAGACCTATACATAGCAAACTATAAAACACTGATGAAAGAAATCAAAGAGGACACAAACAGATGGAGCAACATACCGTGTTCATGGATTGGAAGAATCAATATTGTCAAAATGGCTATTGTACCCAAAGCAATCTATAGATTCAATGCAATTCCCTATCAAGCTACCAACGGTATTTTTCACAGAACTAGACCAAAGACTTTCACAATTTGTATGGAAATACAAAAAACCTCGAATAGCCAAAGTAATCTTGAGAAAGAAGAATGGAACTGGAGGAATCAACCTGCCTGACT
This sequence comes from Dama dama, assembly GCF_033118175.1. Lineage (NCBI taxonomy): Eukaryota > Metazoa > Chordata > Mammalia > Artiodactyla > Cervidae > Dama > Dama dama. The sequence continues at coordinate 59,378,958 of NC_083691.1, read as the reverse complement.
TCAGACTCTACTAGAAAGCCACAGTCATCAAGACAGTATGGTACTGGCACAAAGACAGAAATATAGATCAATGGAACAGAATAGAAAGCCCAGAGATAAATCCACGAACCTATGGACACCTTATCTTTGACAAAGGAGGCAAGGATATACAATGGAAAAAAGAAACCTCTTTAACAAGTGGTGCTGGGAAAACTGGCCAACCACTTGTAAAAGAATGAAACTAGAACACTTTCTAACACCATACACAAAAATAAACTCAAAATGGATTAAAGATCTAAATGTAAGACCAGAAACTATAAAACTCCTAGAGGAGAACATAGGCAAAACACTCTCCGACATAAATCACAGCAGGATCCTCTATGACCCACCTCCCAGAATATTGGAAATAAAAGCAAAACTAAACAAATGGGACCTAATGAAACTTAAAAGCTTTTGCACTACAAAAGAAACTATAAGTAAGGTGAAAAGACAGCCCTCAGATTGGGAGAAAATAATAGCAAATGAAGAAACAGACAAAGGATTAATCTCAAAAATATGCAAGCAACCCCTGCAGCTCAATTCCAGAAAAATAAATGACCCAATCAAAAAATGGGCCAAAGAACTAAACAGACATTTCTCCAAAGAAGACATACAGATGGCTAACAAACACATGAAAAGATGCTCAACATCACTCATTATTAGAGAAATGCAAATCAAAACCACAATGAGGTACCATTACACGCCAGTCAGGATGGCTGCTATCCAAAAGTCTACAAGCTATAAATGCTGGAGAGGGTGTGGAGAAAAGGGAACCCTCTTACACTGTTGGTGGGAATGCAAACTGTACAGCCACTATGGAAAACAGTGTGGAGATTTCTTAAAAAACTGGAAATAGAACTGCCATATGACCCAGCAATCCCACTTCTGGGCATACACACTGAGGAAACCAGATCTGAAAGAGACACGTGCACCCCAATGTTCATCGCAGCACTGTTTATAATAGCCAGGACATGGAAGCAACCTAGATGCCCATCAGCAGATGAATGGATAAGGAAGCTGTGGTACATATACACCATGGAATATTACTCAGCTGTTAAAAAGAATTCATTTGAACCAGTCCTAATGAGATGGATGAAGCTGGAGCCCCTTATACAGAGTGAAGTAAGCCAGAAAGATAAAGAACATTACAGCATACTAACACATATATATGGAATTTAGAAAGATGGTAACGATAACCCTATATGCAGAACAGAAAAAGAGACACAGAAATACAGAACAGACTTTTGATCTCTGTGGGAGAATGTGAGGGTGGGATATTTCAAAAGAACAGCATGTATACTATCTATGGTGAAACAGATCACCAGCCCAGGTGGGATGCATGAGACAAGTGCTCGGGCCTGGTGCACTGGGAAGACCCAGAGGAATCGGGTGGAGAGGGAGGTGGGAGGCGGGATCGGGATGGGGAATACGTGTAAATCCATGGCTGATTCATATTAAAAAAGAAAAAGAAGAAGAAGGCTGAGAACTAAAGAATTGATGCTTTCGAATTGTGGTGCTGGAGAAGACTCTTGAGAGTCCCTCGCACTGCAAGGAGATCAAATCAGTCAGTCCTCAAGGAAATCAACCCTGAATATTCACTGGAAGGAGTGATGCTGAAGCTGAAGCTCCAATACTTTGGCCACCTGATGCGGAAGAGCTGACTCATTGGAAAAGACCCTGATGCTGGGAAAGGTTGAGGGCAGGAGGAGGAGAAAGGGCAACATTGACTGGCATGGCATCATTGGGTGATATCATTGACTCAATGGATGTGAATTTGAGTAAACTCTGGGAGATAGTGAAGGAAAGGGAAGCCTGGTATGCTGTAGTCCAGGGGGTTGCAAAGAGTCAGACCCAACTTAGCGACTGAAAAACTGTAAGGGTTAAAAGTGACGACCACTTTGTTGAAAGAAATCCGTAAAAGCACCAAAAATGATTGCTTATTGTGACTACAGCAGTCAGTCAACCATGGAGATTTTATTTTGTATTTCTAACTTTTAATTTTGCATTGGGATATAGCCAATTAACAATGTTATAATAGATTCGGGTGAACAGTGAGGGGACTCAGCCATGCATACACATGTATCCTTTCTCCCCTAAACACCCCTCCCATTCAGGCTGCATGGTGGCAGTTTTAAAGAGCATGATTATTGACTCAGTTTTCTGCTTTTTTGCCTTGTCTCAACAAACTTTAAAAATAAGGTGATAAATGGAAATGGGTCTTCCCAACCAAGTGTTTGAAAAAAAAAAACTCAAATATTGCAGTTGTTTCTTAAATCAGTTATTATCCCAGGAATCCACCATCCAAGAACAGCCTCTTCTTTTACCCCAAATTCTGTGCCCTGGGGGTCAGCTGCTTTCAGTGTATGGTCCTTTCTCCATCCTTTTGTCCTCTCCACCTCTCCATCCATACAGAGCTTCTGTGGACAACTCTTGGGAAAGCAGGAGGGATTTGGGTCTTAGAAACATGCTGTTGGCTGTCACCAGGAAGGTAAAAATGTTAACTCACTTTTTAAATCAGGACTCAAACACTGAAAAGGTAAATGTGGACTGACACCCATCAAGGGACCAGAAAATAGCTCCTTGAAAAAGGAAACTAAAACCAAGGATAATGTTCCTCGTCAGCAGCATCACCCTGTGCTGGGCCCCCTGGTCCTCTCTGGACTCCTGTCACATGACTTTCTTAACATCTTAGTATCTGTGTTCCTCACACTGACCACTGAGGTCCCCGAAATCTCTCATGGACAGGCAATTCACAGTGTCGGGGGGGGATGGTGTGAACTGGGCGCCAGAAAGTCCTTTGTACAATGTCCCCCGGAAGACTGGGGACAGCAGCTAAGTTAGAAGTAGGTTTCAGCTCTGAATTATCATCTAGAAGTTACAGCCAGGAAGCGTCTCTGTGCTTGAGTCTGATGAGAGAAAGACTGATGTGTTTGTCTTTATCTCTTGCTCTGTCTGCAAAACTATCAAGTTGATATCCTTCCCCTATTATGTGTGAGTGTGTGTGTGTGTGTGTGTGTGTGTGTGTGTGTGTGCAGTCACTAGGTGTGCCTCACTCTTTGTGACCTCATGGACTGTAGCCCGCCAGATTCCTCTGTCCATGGAATTCTCCAGGCAAGAATACTAGAGTGGGTTGCCATTCCCTTCTCTAAGGGATCTTCCTGACCCAGTGATCAAACCCACATCTCCTGCCCTGCAGGTGGATTCTTTACCACTGAGACACTAGGGAAGCTCTTTCCCTGTTTACAACTCTCTCTTAATATTTCAGAATCCATGATTACCAAAGGCATTTAAGGACGGTATTTCAAAGTATCTTGCATGACGTTGGCTGTGTCTTCAAAGCACTGCGTGGAACAATTCTTGTCTTTTTTACGAAGAGTAACTTTGGACCTTGGTTCAGCCAGTTGACTTGGCCTTGCTTTGTGTCGGATGCTGTCATGAGGGGGAGACCCCCTAGGGCTTGCTTCTGGATCCAGCTGCTCCTGCTGCTGTCTCTGCACCAGCCTGGCCCCAAGGGTTCCAGCTGCTACTGCTGCAGCTGCTGTCAAACTGCTCTGCAGATAATGACTCTGATCATCTGGGAAACAGGCTTCTGTCTGCCTTTGAGACATTCTGCTTCTGGCTCCAAGTGGTAACTTCTGGAAAACCAAGAAAGGCTCAACAAATTGTGGCTGTGGGGTTTGCTGCTGATAGTCATTAACTGCTGCCAAGGCAAGAATTCACTGTTTGTGTCTCTCTTTCTGTTTTGCAGGGCTCAGCGGGCTCACAATCATATGCGCACATGAACGTATTTCAAAAGTAGCTACGTGGAAACCCGATTTACTCCAGGGTAGAAATTTCACTCTTAGAAAAATGGGCTTTTGTCCTTTGATAAAACTGCTATAACATTTTCCCAAAGAAACAATGAAATTGCTCCCAGTTTTGGAAGGGAGGTCCAGGAGAACTATGTGATGCAGGGCCCTTTTTATGCTCCTAATCCATGTTATAACAGAGTTGCAAACCTTTGCTGTAGAGTTTGATCTCATGGATACATTTGAGAGAAAAAAAAGTTTACAGAAAAAAAAAAAAGAAATGTGCTTATGCACATGAATTGGGTTGGAATTGAGTCATAATTCAGTAATAACAAAACAAATATTTCCTGGGCATAGGTAGTGATGGACATGGAAGCCTGGTGTGCAGCTGTTCATGGGGTTACAGAGTCGGACATGACTTAGTGACTGAACAACAACAATTCTGAATGGATCTTCCCTCTTGAAGACCTCACTTGTCTTGACCTTGACTGGCTCTCTCCCCTACAGCTTTCCTATAGGTGCATCTTAGCTTCTTTTTAATATTCTTAAGCTGCAACTTCAGTTTTTTTTTCTTCCAGTCTAGGTGGCATCCTAGGATGGTGACTATTGTAATTAACTCTCACTAACAGTTTCAATCCCCATCTTTTTTTTCAAAGCTCTCCTTTTTCAAGCACCTGCTAAGTTAAGTTAGTTTCAGACCCCAGGGGCAGCCCAGCTCTCAATTTCCAATAAGAATAGAAATAGCAGATTTCCTCTGAGTCCACTGCAAAGGTACACCCTTCATGGCTCAGATTTCCAATTTCACACACCCCCTATGTTCCCTTCATCTCTGAGGACTATCTTTCCACCTTGTCTCCTAGTCCATCATCCAGACTTATCTACAGAGACTGAAGAAGACAGAAAAGAATAAACAAACATTTTAAATAAAGACTTAATACCAATTAAAAAAATGCAGGGTTAATTTTCAAAAATATTTTCTATTTGTCCTAAAGAAGGTATTATCATCCATAAATCCTAAATCAAAGAAGGATGGCTGTAAGGCTCTATCCTACTGGTGACTGAAGGATAAAAATAATAATCAAATTCTTTTAGAGATGATGTCTGACTCCAAAGATAACAGTTAGCCATTCTTTGCTTCCCCTGATAATAGACTAAATAGTCATATTTTAAGATGCAGCATAAGAACTTTTAGACTTTTGACATGAACACTTTCAGACACTGGAGTATTATGAAATCTCCTACATACTTGAAAGTTCTTAGTTACTTAGAGGAGATTTAAGTGTAATTTTATCCAAACATAGATGGTTCTCTGCTCAAATTTCCATTTAATACCTGCTAACTGGTTTGAAGACACTGGATTCCATTTGCTTGACTCCTAGATTTTGCACTGTGGGGGTTTTAGGAATGGATTTTTTAATTGCTTAAATTAGTTCAATATTTTCTTCCCATTTACACAGGTCACCTACCCAGAGGTCATTTTTCCTGCCATGCTGAAGGTTAATCTGACTTTATGAAAATTAATCTTTCACTTTTCAGGGACTCTGAGCTGGACCAGAGATATGAACTGCAGAGAAATCTGAGAAGGAAACATACTAGCAAGAACAGATGATATGTTGTTTCCTTTCAGTTCTGTGATGTTGTTTCTAATATGTGTGATTATTTGTGGACTGGTGGGTCTGTGGCAGTTTGAAATGGATGGACATCTACTAATAAATGGACTATGGCTCAATAAATGGTTCTTGTTCATTTTTGGTCTCTTCACAAGAGATTCTTATTTCATCATTATCATCTTGTCCATTTTGTTAAAATTCTCAGGTTGGAAATTATTACTAACTTATTTACTCTAATCAGTACTTTGCAAGCTTTGGTGCTCTGCATTTTACTTGAAAAAGGTTTCCTTTATTAATCTGAGAGTGCTATAAACATTTAACGGCATCTATAGGACTGCCTTCATCTTTTCTCTTATTTTCTCTCTCTTTTTCTATTAAACTTTCCTTTAAGTTCCTTCCAGCCCTTTAAATCCTCAGCATTATTCCTCAAAGAAGTATTTTCTAATACTTTTAGTGCAGAATTCCTGTTTTTAAAATTTGTATCTGAATGCCTCTGATCTCAGATTTTGCCACCCTTAATATGAGTGCTCCTTAATTTTTTTGGTTGGAGGACTAAATAGCAATTTTCTAAACTTTCCCCTGTTTCTTAGATCAAATCTATTTCATGAAATCTCTTACTATGAGTTTTCATAGCATCCTTGTCCTTTGAATCATGTTTCCTCGCCTGTATCATGATTTTTTTTCCTATTTACTTTCCCTTATTATGGCGATGTATGAGTGTCTGTGGGCTTCCTGGGTGGTGCTAGTGGTAAAGAACCCACCTGCCGATGCAGGAGATATAAGAGATGAAGGTTCAATCCCTGGGTCGAGAAAATCCCCTGGAGGAAGGTATGACAAGCCACTCCAGTATTCTTGCCTTGAGAATACCCATGGACAGAGGAGCCACGTGGGCTATTGCCCTTAGAATAGTGGAGAGTCAGACATGACTGAGCGACCTCGCACACACACACGTGAATGTATTGCTTTATTATCAAAAGAGAGCTAAGAGTGTGTCACAGATTGGTTGGTTGATCCCTGTATATCCAAATGAGGTGTAGGAGACCCTGGCCCCTTTCCTTTCCCAAGTGACTGACATGGAAGGGAAGCACCCTGGCAAGACACGTGTCCTCTTCTGAACCCCGTTATATGGTCTATTGTCATCTCTACTTCCTCCCTTGGTCTCTTTCATAGGAGGCAGACTCATGAAGAATGAATAATCACATTAATAGTCACGGAAGCTTCTGTCACAATTTGACACCTGTAGGTGATTCTGGAAATGCCCCTGGAAGCTTCCATGCACCTGACTGCCTCTATTATTCTTCTTATGGGTTACGCTGTGTCTCTCCAGGGTACATACTGAAAACAGCAGCCTCGAAGCCTGGAAATGGGTCCTGGTCAATGTAACCAAGTCAAGATGGGAGCTTACTGAATTAGGGTAGTCCTAATCCAACAACTAGTGTCCTTCTAAGGAGAGGATCTTTCAGACACAGAGACACAGGAAGAAGGCCATGTAAAGATGGAGGCAGACTTTGGAGGGAGGCATTTACAAGCCAAGGGATGCACAGAACTTCCAGGAGCCTCCAGACACCTAAAGAAGCCAGGAAGGAGCCTTCCCCAGAGCCTTTAGTGAAAGCTTGACTCACCAACCCCTTGATGTTGGACCTCTGGCCCCTGAAACCATAAAAGAATAAATTTCCTTTATTTTAAGCTAATCAGTATATTCTTATTCTCTTGGACCACTTCCCATGTAAAGTCAGTCATGAGTAGTCTTGTTCAAAGTTTCACACAGCAGGGGACAAGCTGGTCAAAGCCACATGAGATGCCCAATAGCAGGTACACCTGTCACATTATAGCCTTCAGATGCAACCACAACCCAAACCAACAGCTTGACCACAAGTCTCAATTGTTTTGATGCTTAGAGTCAAATTCTTGCACTTTCATAAAACTCAGCAGACACTCTGCTGGGGAGAAAGGAAGGACAAATAAAGAAAAGAAGGAACAGAACATACTAACATACGAGAAACACTGAACCAGAGGTAACCAGCTAAGGCACACCCGCATACTGACCCATAGAAACTGTGCAATAATAACTCTTGTTTAAAACCACTGTGATGGTTTAGTTGTTAAGTTGTGTCTGACTCTTTTGACCCCCCAGACTTTAGCATGTTAGGCCCCTCTGTCCAGGGAATTCTCCAGGCAAGACTACTGGATTTGGGTTGCCATTTCCTTCTCCAGGCAATCTTCCCAACCCATAGATCAAACCTGGGTCTCTTGCATTGTAGGCAGATCCTTTACCAACTGAGCCCCCAGAGAAGCCATAAAGCCACTGATTGTGGGTTAATTTGTCATGTGCGATACATAATTGATATACATAGGTTCATCACTCACCTGCCTGTCCCATCTGTCTATTTCTAGGACAGATCTGGAATAAAAACAGCCAGCACATGAGTCTTTCATTCATTCAGGCATTCATCTATCCATTTACCTGATTTTTTCCTGTATCTACAGGGTTTCCTGGGTAGTGCTAGTGGTGAAGGAGCTGCCTGCCAATGCAGGAGACATAAGTGATGCAGGTTTGATCCCTGGGTCGGGAAGATCCACTGAAGAAGGAAATGGCAACCCACTCCAGTATTCTTGCCTGAAAAATTCCATGGACAGGGGAACCTGGTGGGCTACAGTCTATAGGGTTGCAAAGTGTTAGACATGACTAAAATGACTTAGCACACACAGAAAAAACAAGTCTCAATTGTTTTGATGCTTAGAGTCAAATTCTTGCACTTTCATAAAACTCAGCAGACACTCTGCTGGGGAGAAAGGAAGGACAAATAAAGAAAAGAAGGAACAGAACATACTAAGTGATACAGACTGTGCTAAGTACTGCTTTAGGCATTTTCATATATTTTACTCCAGTAACACCACTCTGAGATTTATAAGAAACTGTGATTCTTCTTTATATATAAGAAATCTGGGGTTCATAAAGTTGTAGTTGCTTGTACAAGTTTCCATACCTAATAAATGATGGTCCTACTAGCCAAGTCACGTCTGTTTTATTTATTTCTCTATCACTCATTTGCAGAAGTGCTACTAAATTAAAATCCTACATTGTGGTCAATAGTGTGAATACTAACTAGCATTTTTTGAGCATGTGCTATATAACAGACATGGAATTAGAAATTTCACACATGGTATTTCACTGCTAGATTATTTAGGAAAAGAAAAAAAAAAAAAAAAAAAAAAAAACCTATGGCATAGCCAGGCAGAGATAAGGGGAAGTCACGGAGTGTATAGAGATGATTCTAGCAAAAAGTAGCATGCCAAGTTGGCAAATGTTTCAGAAAGGACAATGCAGTCAAATCCCATTCACTGTGTGTAATATAAATGTGCTATAAACTTAGCTATTCATTAAATTAGAATATCCTGCAGAATGACCTATATTACAGGGCACCAGTGGAGTCAAGGGAAATTTATTAAGCAAAACCAAATGGAGCAACAATCATTATCGTAAATAATTTTTAAAAACTTTTTCTGAGATGGCAGAGAGAAATCCAGCTTAATGACAATTATATATATTTTCCCAGATTTTGCTTCTATTAAAATGAGTTTCCACAGTGCCCATGTGCCTATGTGCATGATTTTGATGGCTTCCCCATAATTTCTGGATTTTCTGCAATAAGCAATTGCATTTATCATCATAGACACAGGACTTAAAAGAAAATTAAAATGGGATACTGTGGTTCTGTGTTTTTATTTGATTTCACATTCTAGTGAAATGTGCCTACACAAGGTGAATGACGTGGCTGATCATTCTGTTGCTGAAAGTGGAGTCCAGCTGGTCACTGCTCAGAAACCAGTAAAGAGATCAGGTTGGTGGAAAGGGAAGTTTGCTTTATGTTGGATGTCAACAACTGGAGGTCAGGGGGAGGGCAGACATCTGTCCCAAGGTTGACTTCTCCCAACTGACAGTCGGGGCCAAGAGCTTTTATAGACAGAGGGAACAGAGGGAGGGGGCTCCATGCAGAAACAGCACAGTCACTTCTGACAGTCATCTTGAAATTTTGATCATCGGTGGTCTGACTAGCATCATCTCGATTGTTTTAAGCAGAGTTAATCATCAGTTCCAGGGTCAGGTTTTTCCCATTTCCTTGAGGCCAGTGCTGTGAACTGTGGCCGCCTATGTCCTGTCTACCCTCTGGTCACCAGGCAGTTAACTTCTCCACCTCGGGGAGGTTTCAGTATCTACAAGACCACTCACAGGATGGGACTCAGAATATTATCTATAGCTCTTGAATAGGAGCTAAAGGTCCTTGATTTTGCTTACTGTCTAAACTATCATTGTTTTGTCTTGTTTGACTGATATTCTTTGCTACTGAATTTTCTTGCTTTTCTGATTAAACTTGTCCTTTGGCTAAAGTTTTTCCACAAACAAAAGGTAGGTGGAGGACATGGGGTGGGTGGGCAAGGACCATGTAGGGTCCTGCTCTGTTTCAGCCCTGGTCTTGCTGTTGTTGTTCAGTCACTCAGCCGTGTCTCTTTGCAACCCCAAAGACTACAGCCCACCAGGCTCCTCTCTCCATGGGATTCTCCAGGCAAGAATACTGGAGTGGTTTGCCATTCCCTTCTCCAGGGGATCTTCCTGATCCAGGAATTAACCCTATGTCTCCTGCATTGCAGGCAGATTCTTTACCATCTGAGCCACCAGGGAAGCTCCCAGCCCTGGTCCAATCCCTTTCAAATACTGTGAAACTTGGTTGCAATTTATTTTGCATCTTTTAATTCCTATGAGACTCTGAGCCCCTCAGACCAACTGGTTTCAGTTGCTGGCTCTGAGGCCTCGGTTAGGTGCTTAATCTGATCACACTTCAGCGGCTTCACCTCTAAGATGAGTGTCATCCAAGCACCAGCTCGGTGAGGTTGCCATGGGGAGTGAATGGATGAATGTGGAAGCACAGCAAATGTGAGCAGCTTTTGTTTGTATTATCTTCCCCATGCTCTATAATCACTCAACTTATTCTCCCTTTCTTGTAATAAAAGGTACCCTGACTAGTTCCCCAGTAGAGACTGCCAACCCTGTAGTCATCATGGATGCATGCAATTCAACGTCTTGAATCAGAGCCTACACTCACTCATAGTGTCTAGTTATTTTTTATTTCTATGCTGAGAGTAGCAAAGGGTGGTATATGCATATGTACATGTTAATGTGTGCCTCTTTACAGTTTATTTCAGGCAAAGTTCTTTGTGGGACCTCGGGGGCTAGAGGTCACAGGAAGGCATGTGGATGGGTCCCTGAGTGATGGGAGAGGCCTTGGAGACTGGACACATAAGGCTTCATGATTCCACGCTGCTCAACAGGACATCAATATCCAATGCTTATATAACTACTTTCTTTAAAAAAAAAAAAAAAAAACTTTGCTTCTCCTAGGACATCACTTGATAGTGGTTTAGTTGCTAAGTCATGTCCGACTTGTGACCACATGGATTGTAGCCAACCAGACTTGTCTTGTCCATGGAATTCTCCAGGCAAGAATACTGGAGTTGTTTGCCATTTTCTTCTCCAGGGGATCTTCCGAACTCAGGGATCAAACCCGCGTCTCCTGCATTAAGAGGCAGGTTCTTTACCACTGAGCCACCTGGGAAGCCTGTACATCACTTCGACAACAGGATTTCAGCCACATGCTGGCTTCAAAAAAGAAAGAAAAGCCAAGTGTGTGATGTGTCCCTCAGTACATATCAGGAGAGTAAAGAGGCACATTTCTTTGAAAATTCCTCCAAGAGTCTGGCAAAACAAGTAGGATTTTCTGAGTTAAACCTTTCCCCACTTTGTAAGTCTCATCTACAGGTGAAGATTGCTTCTGCACCCCCAGGGCCCCGGCTGGCGTACACAAGTGTGAGGCGCTCACCAAGGCTCTCTGCACATAGGAGGCTAGGTAACCACCTGTGCTTAGTGGAAAGAAAACAAAAAATATCTTTTGAGATCCGAGGCTTTGTCAGATTTCAAGCTATTTCATCGGCCAAAGTGTGGGCCATTGACTAAGAATAAGATGGTCTCTGTCCCCCATAGCAGTCTGCCTGCTTCTAAATTTGGAGTGTAGACATGTCTCCAGGACTGGGTACCCATATGTCGAGAACTTTGGAATGTTTTCAACATCCTTTCTAGTCTCTGAAAAATAGACTTTCCAAATCCTTTTAAAACACAAGTTTGGTTTTTTTGTAGTGCTAAATCTATTTGGGGGCTTTCCTGGTAGCTCAGAATTAAGGAATCCTCCTGCCAATGCAGAAAACTCAGGAGACATGGGTTTGATCCCTGAGTCAGGAAGATCCCCTACAGGAGGAAATGGCAACCCACTCTAGTAGTCTTGCCTAGAGAATCCTATGGACAGAGGAGCCTGGTGGGCTGCTGTCCATGGGGTCACAAAGAGCCAGACATCACTTAACGACTGAACAACGACAACTACAAAGTTTTTTGGGTTAAAAACAGAAAGGTGGATGAATAAAAGTCTTGCAGAAAATATTTACTTCTCCCCGTCCCATAGAAAAATGAGTCTCCCTGGACAGGAAAACATAATTTATCTTCCCCAGCCTCATCAAGTAGAGAGTAGAATCACAGATCTGGCCTGGAATCAGAATGGTCTTTATTACTTCACATCCCCATCCAGACCCCTAGGAGTCTAAGCTCAGTGATTCTCAGAGTGACAGCCTTGTCTATGAAGATGGTTCTGTGTCTTGAGTAAGTTCTCAAAGTCCTAGTTTAAAATGAAGTTTAAAATGAAGTTATTTTGTGAAAAGATCATGAATCACAACACTTAACAGTTGTGGAATTTGAGTAATTGTATCTTGATGGATCAAATCATAAACATAGATGGTTTTTGTGCAATAAATGTGTTCCTGAGAAACTGTATGTGCTTTTTATATCAAGTCAAGCCACACTTTCTAGGTACTTTAGTAATGAATATGATCAAATTGTTTTAGAATGCAGGAAATCATCTGTTTACTTATGTTTCCTGTATTTCTGAATTTTTACATTTGAGTTTTCCTTAAAGTAAGGTGTACTATTAACATATTGCCTATTATTATTTTGTAACTGAAGTGAAATTTTTGTAATGTAAAACCTGGAAATAGCTTTCCTTCAGAGAGAAACGGCTTCCTAAGGTCATAAAAAATGCTGAGAACTCACCACAAAATCCATCTGAGCTTCTAGTCACTTGGGATTTATCTGCCCCTGAACCTTAGCAGCTCTACTCTCTTTACATAACTGTTGATGTTGTACAGATATGCAAATATCAACCCATGCTGTTTGTTAATTCAAGTAGTCAAAATAACCATAATGGGAAGAGTGTAATATTTAAATTTTGTTCACTGTTTTTAACAGAGCTCATTTTATGTTTTAGACCATTACTGAAAGTAACAGAGTAAAAAAGTGACAGCAGACATGGGATTTGATTAATTTCATCTTATGCCTTAAATTAAGAATTAATCTGTTTCTATCCTGATAAATATGCAGGGAAGATTATGAAATGACACTTGATTTTCTCATTTCTTTAAATCCACCTATTTTCTAATTATTTTGAGTGAGACACTGAAGGGCTTAGATTTTTCAATCAATCTTCATCCCCACTGTTAACTTTCTTGCCAAAAATATGAATAAAACATGAGGTTTTTGTTTATTAAGTGTTCACTGTCTATGCTGCCAGCTACTTCATATTGGTTCAGGTATTTACATCACCGTGATGATTTTAGATGCTCACATCTTAACTTATGCAGTCATGAATCAGCAGTCACTTCTCACCTTTCAGAGAAACTTTTAAAATCAGCTTTACCTGGAGAAATTCCACAGTAGATGGTCTTGTATTCAAAATTATCTGTCTGAGCTCTCCTGTTCAGTTTTAAAAATAGCTTTTACATTAAGGAATCCATTAAGCATTAAGGGATGGTGAACTGTGAATTCAGTTATTTCATAGATTTTTGGTGGTTGTGTGCAACACACTTCACTGGCCCAAAGCCTTTCATGATAAGATTTCTCCTTCCTCTCTACCCTCAGTGAGAGGTATTTAAGCCCCTACAATGTGCAGTCAGTAGACTTGCAGAGGTTAATAAGTAAAGATTTCAATGTTCAAGGTTAACCATAGCTTAATGAAGAATATAAACACTGCAGTATAATATGATAAATTCTAAAGCTAATGCATGTCCAAAATATTGAAGGCACTGGAAAAACAATTCACTAAAATTTTCTTCAAGGTAATATTTGATCTCTGTCCATAGTTCTTTTCTTGCTCCTTGGAAAGAAAGCTATGACAAACCTAGATAGTGTATTAAAAAACAGGGACATCACTTTGCCAACAAAAATCCATATAGTCCAAGCTATGGTTTTTCCAGTAGTCATGTACAGATGTGAGAGTGGATCATAAAGAAGACTGAGCACCTAAGAATTGATGCTTTCGAACTGTGTGTTAAAGAAGATGTTGGAGAGTCCCTTGGACTGTAAGGAAACCAAACAAGTCAATCTTTAAGGAGATCAACCCTGAATATTTATGGGAAGGACTGATGCTGAAGCTGATGCTCCAATATTTTGGCCACATGATGGGAAGAGCTGACTCACTGGGAAAAAACCCTGATGCTGGGAAAGATTGAGGACAGGAGGAAAAGGAGGCAACAGAGGATGAAATAGTTGGATGGCATCACTGACTCAATGGACATGAATTTGAGCAAACTCTAGGAGACAGTGGAGGACAGGGGTCCTAGGCATGCTGCAGTCCATGGGGTCACAAAGAGTTGGACACATCTTAGCAACTGAATAACAATAATCCCTTTCATTAAAAATTTTTTTTTGTATGGCAAAACCACTACAATATTGTAAATTAGTTAGCCTCCAATGAAAATAAATAAATTTATATTTAAAAAATTTGTTTTGGAAAATCAGATTTACCAAGTAGAAAGTGAAGCCAACTGAGAGTCAGGGTTTGAGCATATACACTAACGAATCTTACGTTTCTTTGCGCTGGCAGCAGATTTGTATATGTTTTGAAGATGGGTTTTGTTAGGGCAACAGATGAGGTACACTTGTTGCTTCAGGTCATGGTACCCACAACCCTTGGCTTCCCATGTCTAAAGGGATCCAGCTTGGACCCGGCACTGAGTTCATTGGACCCAAGGGCTGTCACAGTCTCTAATGTCTGAGGTAGGAGGATGGCACAGTCAAGGGTGTGGGATGGGACAGCTGTCCTCAGGCGGAAGGCAAGCCTCTCCTGGGGAAGGAGTGAGATTTGGGAAGAAGAGCCAGGAACTGTGGAGCTGTGAGCGGAGGTGCTGGCCTCTGGCTTCTTGGGGCCATTTCTCCCTTTTCTTTGTGTCTTGTCCCAGCAAAGCCTTTTGCCAGAATAAGCACTGAAGTAGAGAAAGCAGCATTTCAGTGGTGCTATTGACAAATGTTCTCTCCCTCAGCCAAAACGGAGATAGAAATGCCAAGACTTTAAACACTCAGAGAAGAGCTGACCCGGAGCCAAGTCTGTGCTGGGCTCGCTCGGCGTGGGGGCCGCTGGGGGTGGGGGCAGGCAGGACCTTCACAAGATGACGTGAAACGACACCGAGCAAAGGTACTCCTCGACAGTCAGCACCTCCTCATTCCCCTGGGGACCACAGAGAAGATAAGCTGCTTGGGTTTTAAACAACACGATGAGAGAATCCAGCTGGCATGTCCCCCGAGGCTGGGGTATCCTGTTTCCTGGGCCGCAGCTGTCCCCCGACAAAGGCCCAGTGACTCAGGGAGGACACGACACAGAGGCCTCTTGTGAGAGTTTCCCCGCCTGGGCCCCTCTTACTGTCTTCAGCCTTCCCTGTTTTTAGGACTAATTTGTACTTAGCCTGGCAATGGGGATGAAAGGAGAGCTTCAGAAAATGGACCACACTGATGAGCATCCCTGACTGGGATGTGGGGTTATCCTAGAACATCCCAGATCACTTAGGGATGCTGTAAGTGCTGAGAGAATAATCATGAAATCCACTGTGATTTTAAAGAAAAATTTTACCCAGTAATTACTTTACTGCACTTCCCCAGTGGTTCAGGGGTAAAGAATATGCCTACAATGCAGAAGACTCAGGATACATGGGTTTGATCCCTGGGTCAGAAGGTCCTCTGGAGGAAGGCATGACAACCCATTCCAGTATTCTTGCCTGGATAATCCTGTGGACAAAGGAGCTTGATAGGCAACGGTCCATAGGGTCACAAAGAGTCAGACACGACTGAAGTGACTGAGCATGCACAATCACTTTACTACTTGCAGGGAGAAGAGAAAGTCTGGTGAAATCAGCAAGTTAACAACAAGATCTCATAGGAAGCGGTAGATGCTGGGATATTCCCAGACTCACCCGGGTTGGGGGTACAATTGAGAGTTCAGAAGTCACTCTAGTGAGGTGACGGGGGCAGGGAGAGAAACATAGGATCTGTTCCATTAGCGGATGAAACACAGTGGAATTTTCTTTGAAAGGATGTTGAGGGGACATTCTTTCTGGAGTTATTTCTCCACTGATCTCCAGTAGCATATTGGACACCTACTGACCTAGGGAGTTCATCTTTCAGTGTCCTATCTTTTTGCCTTTTCATACTGTTCATGGGGTTCTCAAGGCAAGAATACTGAAGTGGTTTGCCATTTCCTTCTCTGGTGAACCACATTCTGTCAGACTTCTCCACCATGACTCGTTCATCTTGGGTGGCCCCACACAGCATGGCTTAGTTTCACTGAGTTAGACAAGGCTGTGGTCTGTGTGATCAGATTGGCTAGTTGTCTGTGACTGTGGTTTCAATCTGTCTGCTTTCTGATGCCCTCTCTCAGCACCTACCATCTTACTTGCATTTCTCTTAGCTTGGATGTGGGGCATCTCTTCAGGGATGCTCCAGCAACGTTTAGGCACTGTTCCTGACATTGAACATGGGGTAGCTCTTCTCAGCTGCTCCTGCACCATGCAGCCACCATTTTCAGTGGAGAAATTACTCCAGAAAGAAGGAAGGTATGGAGCCAAAGCAAAAACAACACCCAGTTGTGGATGGAACTGGTGATAGAAGCAAGGTCTGATGCTGTAAAGAGCAATATTGCATAGGAACCTGGAATGTTAAGTCCATCAATCAAGGCAAATTGGAAGTGATCAAACAGGAGATGGCAAGAGTGAACGTTGACATTCTAAGAAACAGCGAGCTAAGATGGACTGGAATGGGTGAATTTAACTCAGATGACCATTGTATCTACTACTGTGGGCAGGACTCCCTTAGAAGAAATGGAGTGGAGTAGCCATCATAGTCAACAAGAGTCCAAAATGCAGTACTTGGATGCAATCTCAAAAATGACAGAATGATCTCTGTTCATTTCCAAGGCAAACCATTCAATAACACAATAATCCAAGTCTATGCCCCAAGAGTAACCCTGAAGAAGCTGAAGCTGAACAGTTCTATGAAGACCTACAAGACCTTTTAGAACTAACACCCAAAAAAGATGTCCTCTTCATTATAGGAGACTGGAATGCAAAAGTCGGAAGTCAAGAAACACCTGGAATAACAGGAAAATTTGGCCTTGGAGTACAGAATGAAGCGGGCAAAGACTAATAGAATTTTGCCAAGAGAACACACTGGTCATAGCAAACACCCTCTTCCAACAACACAAGAGAAGACTCTACACATGAACATCACCAGATGTTCAACACTGAAATCAGATTGATTATATTCTTTGCAGCCAAAGATGAAGAAGCTCTATACAGTCAGCAAAAACAAGACCAGGAGTTGATTGTGGCTCAGATCATGAACTCCTTATTGCAAAATTCAGACTTAATTGAAGAAAGTGGGGAAAACCACTAGACCATTCAGGTATGACCTAAATCAAATCTCTCATGATTACACAATGGAAGTGAGAAATAGATTTATAGGTACTAGATCTGATGGACAGAGTGCCTGATGAACTATGGATGGAGGTTCATGACATTGTACAGGAAACAAGGATCAAGACCATTCCCAAGAAAAAGAAATGCAAAAAAGCAAAATGGCTGTCTGAGGAGGCCTTACAAATAGCTATGAAAAGAAGAGAAGTAAAAAGCAGAGGAGAAAAGGAAAGATACACCCATTTGAACACAGAGCTCCAAAGAATAGCAAGGAGAGATATGAAAGCCTTCCTCAGTGATCAATGCAAAAAAATAGAGGAAAACAATAGAATGGGAAAGACTAGAGATCTCTTCAAGAAAATTAGAGATACCAAGGGAATATTTCATGCAAAGATGGGCTCAATAAAGGACAGGAATGGTATGGACCTAACAGAAGCAGAATATATTAAGAAGAGGTGGCAAGAATACACAGAAGAACTATACAAAAAAGCTCTTCACGACCCAGATAATCACCATGGTGTGATCACTCACCTAGAGCCAGACGTCCTGGAATGTGAAATCAAGTGGGCCTTGGGAAGCATCACTACGAACAAAGCTAATGGAGGTGATGGAATTCCAGTTGAGTTATTACAAATCCTAAAAGATAATGCTGTGAGAGTGCTACACTCCATATGCCAGCAACTTTGGAAAACTCAGCAGTGGCCACAGGACTGGAAAAGGTCAGTTTTCATTCCAATCCCAAAGAAAAGCAATGCCAAAGAATGCTCAAACTACCACACAATTGCACTCATCTCACATGCTAGTAAAGTAATGCTCAAAATTCTCCATGCCAGGCTTCAATAATACGTGAACTGTGAACTTCCAGATGTTCAAGCTGTTTCTAGAAAAGGCAGAGGAACCAGAGATCATATTGCCAACATTCACTGGATCATCAAAAAAGCAAGAGAGTTCCAGAAAGACATCTGTTTCTGCATTATTGACTATCCCAAAACCTTTAACTGTGTGGGTCACAATAAACTGGAAAATTCTGGAAGAGATGGGAATACCAGACTACCTGACCTGCCTCTTCAGAAACCTATATATAAGTCAGGAAGCAACAGTTAGAACTGGACATGAAACAACAGAATGGTTCCAAATAGGAAAAGGAGTATGTCTAGGCTGTGTATTGTCACCCTGCTTATTTAACTTATATGCAGTGTACATCATGAGAAACGCTGGGCTGGAAGAAGTACAAGCTGGAATCAAGATTGCCGGGAGAAATATCAGTAACCTCAGATATGCAGATGACACCACCCTTATGGCAGAAAGTGAAGAAGAACTAAAGAGCCTCTTGATGAAAGTGAAAGAGGAGAGTGAAAAGTTGGCTTCAAGCTCAACATTCAGAAAACTAAGATCATGGCATCTGGTCCCATCACTTCATGGCAAATAGATGAGAAAGCAATAGAAAACAGTGGCTGACTTTATTTTTCTGGGCTCCAAAATCACTGCAGATGGTGATTGCAGCCATGAAATTAAAAGACACTTACTCTTTGGAAGGAAAGTTACGACCAACCTAGATAGCATATTGAAAAGTAGAGACATTACTTTGTTAACAAAGTTCCATCTAGTCAAGGCTATGGTTTTCCCAGCAGTCATGTATGGATGTGAGAGTTGGACTATAAAGAAAGCTGAGCACCGAAGAATTGATGCTTTTGAACTGTGGTGCTGAAGAAGACTCTTGAGAGTCCCTTGGACTGCACGGAGATCCAACCAGCTCATCCTAAAGGAGATCAGTCCTGGGTGTTCATTGGAAGGACTGATCTTGAAGCTGAAATTCCAATACTTTGGCCACCTGATGAGAAGAGCTGACTCATTGGAAAAGACCCTGATGCTGGGAAAGATTGAGGGAAGGAGGAGAAGGTGATGACAGAGGATGAGATGGTTGGATGTCATTACCGACTCGTTGGACATGAGTTTGAGTAAACTCCGGGAGTTGGTGATGGACAGGGAGACCTGGCCTGCTGTGGTTCATGGGGTCCCCAAGAGTCAGACACGACTGAGCAACTGAACTGAACTGAACTGAACTGAGGGGACAGTTCCATAAGTGGAGGCAAGTCCATTCCTACAGGGGAAGGAGGGCAAGAGGGAGGGGTGACCCCCCATGATGAGAGTGGCAGGTAACTTGGAGGAGAACATCACATGCTCCATGCCTTAAAGACCCAGAGGCCCGAGTCTCAGTCACTCCTGAGAACACAGTGGACCCTCCTGTGGAACTTTGGAGGGGACTCCCCCTAGTGCCACCTCCTGAAGTCCTGCCCCCATCACTGGTGGGCTTTCTCTCTCTGAGGCCACAGACTCACTCCTGACAATCACCAGTTTGTCCCACCTTGAGCTCACGTTGCCCAAGCAGACAAACATCACCTTGACAGACAAGCCTTCAGGTTTAACTTGAACATTTATGGTTCTTTTCCACTCTCACTGTTCAAAAAGCAAGACAGCTGGAAAAGAAAACCCACCCTCATGGGACTGGGGGCAGGAATAGACAGCCTGCTCAGGCTGAAAGCAAGGGGCCTTGAAGGGGGAGCCCTGGACCAGTAGCATTGGCGTTGAAATTGCTAGAAATGCAAGTTTTCGGACTCCACCCTGGGTCCTTGGAATCAGACGCGTGGAGAGAGGAGAACTTTGAGCTGTCTTCTCATAAGCTCTCCAGGCCAAGTCCCAGAATCACTGACTTGGCATGCCTTTTATGGGCACACACATCCCTGTCCAGCTTCTCTCCTTGGGCTGTGCTTTCCCTACTAACTGTCTGGCAAAACTCCTCTTAACCCTTCAAAATTCATTTCAGCTCTCGACTCGAGTTTTCTCCTAATCCCCCACCATCGGTGCTCTCATGGGAAACCTCTACCACAATTTTTAAGAGCAGTTCCGAGAGCCTTCATTTTCCTGCCTGGATGGTCCTCCATATCCACCAAATCCTACAGAGATTGTTTATTTTAAACTATGGATTGTTGTTGTTCAGTTGCTAAGTCATGTCCAACACTCTGTGACCCCGTGGATTGCAACATGGCTGGCTTCCCTGTCCTTCACTGTCTCCTGGAGTTTGCTCAAATTCATGTCCATTGAGTTGGATTTGCAATCATGGATAGATTTTAAATAAAACGAAACCTAAAAAATATGAGCAATTGTATATTTTCTTTCCACCATGACTGAAATTTATACTTTCAAGCAAAGGGATAAATAGAGGCTAAAAAAAAAATAGAGTGGATAAGAGAAAGATAAAGAAGTAAAAACAGAAATTTTAGAATGTCATTTAGGTCATCTTGTTGGAGATTATTTACAAAGAGCTGCTCCTGCAGCCAGACTTAATAGAGGAGTAAGCTGTCCTGAGCAGTAATAAGCTCACTCTTGCTAAGGTTTTTCATGAGTAGAGAACAGATGACAAATATGAACTGGCGCTGGAGATAAAAACCAATCGATTAGAGGAAATTGCTCAGAGAGCTGTGTAAAGAAGCATTATAATTGGGTTGGGAACCAGTTGGACCAGCCCAATGTGGATTAGTGTTGTCTGCTTTGAGTGTGAGGTGGAAACAAGGATACTCTGAAATCCACTTATCAACCCAGTAATGCTAAAGGCATCATTTGTGTGGCTCCTGATGGGATAGTAAGAAGAGATCTCTCAGGTATACAAGTTCCATGTATCTATGATGAAAATAAGAGTGTTAGCTGGACACAAGAGGTATTCTTATCCGGTTTTGGGCATGTGGTTGGTGATAAGCTGCTGCCGAAGAAGACTGAGGAGGACGAGTGACTTTAGCCAAGGATGCGGCCAGGCAAGCCAGCTCTGTTCACAATTGCCAGACATAAATCAATATTTAATACCCACCATACCTCATGAGGCTACTAACTAGCAAGCAAGCGTAAAACTCTTGGTGAATATAAATAATTAACAGGAAAGTAATTAGAGGTCTTTTATAAAACAATCTATCTTGATTAATGTGAAAGAGCTTAGAAGACTGCTCCTCTCTGAGAGCGAACCATCCTTATTGCCATCATTGTCACTGTGAGTGCTGTGTTTATTCCAATTATTTATCAACCACAGGGGTCCGGAAAGCTTAGGTGGGTTACTTTGAGCTAATGAAACTTCAAGCAGATATTTTAAAGAACAATTCCCTTTCCACTTATCTTCCTGTTTTGCGAGGTTGGTAAAGGTGCAAAGGTATCCAGATTTGGGGGGCCAGGGAACCATCATCCTGCATCAGAGGTGGTTGTCAAGTTGAAACGTGGTCTGGAGACCTCAAGAATCAAATGGACTGATTTGGAAGGTTATTTTATGAGCTGAATTTAAAACCACTCACATGGTGGTTCCCAGGCTTTAAGTTACAAAAATAAACCAACTCTGTTCAATATTTATGGACACTGGGATCCTGGGTGTCATGCAGGCCCCTGACCCATCCTGAACGCTGCAAGTTCCTCCCTGAAAATAGTCACTCCATCAGGTTACTTCTGAGCCTCATTATCTCCTTAACGCAGTACTAGTAAAACACCCAGTAGTGAGTGGCAAAAAACCTTTGAATGTAGGCACTTTTGTTTAGGATGTTCAGGAAAGGGCCTTTTGCTCCCTAGTCCTCTGTAATAATAAAAGAAATAGCTTCTTTTCAGCAGAGATGGGTACAAGAAAGTGCCAGAAGAAAGTTTTCTTGGGAAAGCTAGATCCTTCTTTGCTCAGCAAGAAATCTGAAGACAGCCATTCACATTAGGGTTTCTCCAAGTCTTGGAACTAGGGTCTCAATGGATGAAATGGGAGGACAATAAACACTTCACAGAATGGTTATGAGGATTTAACAAGGAAAGAAATCAGTAACTCAGGGCTGCACCTGCCATGGCACAGGTAGGTAAATACATCAGTCACCCCTTACTCTCTTCCCTTTCCACGTTCAAGCACTGGCTTTCCCTCCAGGAAGTCAGCCCTCATCTAATACTTTGGGGAGAGGGTAATGTGATCAAGACCACTCCGACTTCAGGTTTCAAGCCTAATAACCAGATTTCCACCTCACTCCTCAGATTCTGTCTGCACTTTACAGCTGAGGTCTGATAGCCAGACTTGATTCTGGGGGCAAATCTCATCTCAGCATCAGGAACGTCCATCTATTTGGAACCTTACTGTCCATCCCCCCACCATCCTGCCCACTTTACCCTCACACCTCTGTCCTAGGGTCCCATGTCTGGAACTGCCCAGGGTCTGGGGGTCATTGGAATTGACACCTCTCCTTCTCCCAGAGCACCTGCCTGGCTCTCTAAATATGCCTGTTCCTATGAATGTCCCGACAGAACTCTCCCTTCAATGAAGATGACTCCTTCTCATGTTAGTCAAGCTGACATTCATCCAGCTGGACCTGTGGTCTCTGTGATCATTTGTGACACCCAGCTTCCAAGGATGAGTTGGACCTATTACTAGAAATTCACATCAGTTGTCTTTTTGTTTTATAATTTATGTATTCATTTTAAAAATTTTGTTTATTTTTAACTGAAGGGTAATTGCTTTTCAGTGTTGTATTGGTTTCTGCCAAACATCAACGTGAATCAGCCACAAGTATACACATGTCCTCTTCCTCTCGTACCCCCTTCCCACTCCATCCCAACCTTCTAGGTTGTCACAGAGTACCAGTTTGAGTTCCCTGCATCATAGAACAAATTCCCACTGGCTATCTATTTGTGAGTCTGAGTGTGTTGGAGGAGGGTAGGGGGCATGTGGAGAGCGGAGAAGCTGCTGAACTACCTGCACAGTCAGAGTAGTCACAGTCACAGGTTGGCCACTCTCAGCTGCTGCCTGGCCAGTCTCAGTGTGGTCACTGGCTCTTCTGACCTTCCACTGCAGATTCCCCCTCCCCTTTTGAACCCTCCTCCTGAGGTTCCTCATCCTCTTCCAGACCCTCCCCCCTCAAGGCCTCCCTTCCTTTCCAGATACTACCCCCAGGTCCCCCACCCCAATCCAGAACCTCCCCATCCAGGTTCCTTTGCTAAAATTAGAGTCAGTAGGTGAACTCACAAAACAGGATGAAAGAAGGGAGAAGCCAGTTAAATGTCAAACATTGACAAAGTCAATGTATTTGTTGTTTACTGACTTGAGATGAAATGCTCTCCTGACTTGTTTTGCATTTTCTGCAACAAAACTGAATAAATCTCTGAAATGCAGAGATTTATGATGGAAGAGCCTACAGTTCCATGACAGGTAAACAACCTCCTCTGAAACCCCACCGAGTCCACCTGAGATGGAACATTTTCTGGACCCTCTCTGGAGATGCTCGACACACACCTGTCATTCTAAAGCTGGTCATTTTGACCCTTGTGAAAATTCAGATCACTTAGAAAATAATATACCAACCACTGCAACTACTTTTTAACTGCATTTCTACTTTTTGAACCCCATGTAAAATACCCATCATAGTGCTAAACCTGTAATAACAAGGAAATAGAAATGAATGTTTTCATTCTCTGTCCTCATCTTCTATAATAACCCTTGTTACCGGCCTATATCTGAAAGTGTTTTACTGTATGGCATTTTAAGGTTGGTGAGACAGTTCTTAAATTATTTGTTAGAGTTAGGCAACTGTGGGAACAATTTTCAAGCAGTTTTGAAACTGTTAACTTCTAACACATATTGGCTTCACATTATGTGTTAGACCCGATGTTCTGACCTGGTGACTTTATCAGTGGAGGTTGAATTTACGGGTGATTACAGCCCACACACTCATGTCCTTCTCTCAGGGTAAAAACATAGCAGAGTGCATGCCAGGCACTGCCTACACCTCAGCCACACACTGTCTCAAACCTGTACACTCCAAATCTGCCCTGTAACTGAAGACTGAGCTGTACGGGGAGCCTCATCCATCATTAGACCGAGGTCTGGGCTCAGACATGCATTCCTTCGGATGGAGGTCCCCTCCCTTGAGCCAGCGAACCACCTGCCCATGGAAAAAAAGTGAGGACTTTCTGATCCTTTTTCCAGTATGCCCCAGAATTCTGGTGGGAATCAAGAATAAACCCAAAGATCAATGGTTCCACATCTAGGTCCAAGTCCAGGCCCTACCAACTGCCCCATCAAAGGGGACCTCCATGAGGACAGGTGCATGTCTGACTCCAGATCTCTGCCCCACAGAACATCAGCCTGATGAGCAAAGAACTTTCATAGGAGTTCTGCAGTGCCCATCAACAGAGGAATGGATTAAGAAGGTGTGGCACGTATATACAATGGAATATTGTTCAACCATTAAAAAGAATGAGACGATGCCATTTGCAGCAACATGGGTGAAAGCAGAGATCATGATGCTAAGTGAAGTAAGTCAGACAGAGAAAGACAAATATCATATGATACTGCTTTTATGCAGAATCCAAAAAAAGATACAAATGAACTTACAAAGCAGGCATAGAAAATAAACTTATGGTTACCAAAAGGGAAGAAAAGAAGTGAAATGAAAGTCATTTACTCATGTCCAACTCTTTGCAACCCCATGGACTATGCAGTCCATGGAATTCTCCAGGCCAGAATACTGGGGTGGGTAGCTGCTCCTATCTCCAGGGGATCTTCCCAACCCGGGGATTGAACCCAGGGATTAAATCATTGCAGGCTGATTCTTTACCAACTGAGCCACAAGGGAAGTCCAAGAACACTGTAGCGGGTGGCCTATCACTTCTCCAGTGGACCTTCCCGACCCAGGAATCGAAGCGGGGTCTCCTGCATTGCAGGCAGATTCTTTATAGGCTGAGTTACCAGAAAGGGAAAGGGGGCAGGGATAAATTAGGAGCTGGGGATTGAGATATACATACTGCTGCTGCTGCTGCTGAGTCGCTCCAGGCGTGTGTGACCCTGTGCGACTCCATAGACGGCAGCCCACCAGGCTCCTCTGTCTCTGGGATTCTCCAGGCAAGAATACTGGAGTGGGTTGCCATTTCCTTCTCCAATGCATGAGAGTGAAAAGTGAAAGTGAAGTCACTCAGTCGTGTTCAACTCTTCACAACCCATGGACTGTAGCCTACCAGGCTCCTCCATCCATGGGATTTTCCAGGCAAGAGTACTGGAATGGGTTGCCATTTCCTTCTTCGATATACATACTACTATACATAAAATAGGTAACCAACAAGGACCTGTTGTGTAGCACAGGGAATTCTACTCAAAACTCTGAAATGACCTATATGGGAAAGAATCTAAAAAAGAGTGGATATATGTATGTGTATAACTGATTGAATTTACTATACACATGAAACTGACACAACATTGAAACTGACATCTAATAAACTAGATCCTGATAATTTTTTTAGAGGCAGAGATAACAAAGCAAAGGCAAGGAGACCGATCATAACATCCAGGTGTGAAAGGACAGCTGGCCTGAGGAGGGAGGATACACCCTACACTGAAGTTGTGTCAGAATATCAGTCTGTTCTGACTGTGTGTGTATAAAAATGCAGTGTGTAATTCTGCAAGCCCTTGTGCTGAAAGCAGCCAAAATGATGAAAACATTCTAATGCTCAAGCAAGCCTCAAGAACCCTCACTTACATTCTGCTGTTGGCATTAATACAAACCCTCATGCATGGCTTTTCTGTTTGAGAAGTAGAAAAAAAACCACTAGATATTCTGAAAAGATTTACTGACTTGGTGTTTATAATCCCTCTTTACATATAATCAGTTGTGAGATGAATTCTCTGTCTCATACCACCAGGATGCAAGCTCTAATCTGTGCTTTCTTGTTCCAAAATAAAAAGTTAATTAAAAATGTTATGCATGGGAGGCACAGCCGTTATCCTTCCTGAAAGATCGCACATCTTACCTCCTCGGCTACAAAGCCAGAAAATAACTCTTCAGGAGTCTAGTTCTAAGCTTTATTTTCTGGGAAGATAGAAACTTTCTTGACTGTGGTGTTAAAAAAAACAAAACAAAAACAAAAACTTGTTAATCAGGGATGCAAACTTTGCTTTATTATTTCAGCAGCTTAAAAAAAAAAGTATTTTTCCCTTTGTTTCATTAACTAAAGACTCTCCTTGATTCTCCAAAACCCATCTTTTCTTTAAAGCCTATGTTACATCTTCCACATATGCATGTTCTGATGTTAAGTTGTATGTTGGGGGCTGGATGGACAGTATAAGTTAAGGCAGGTTCACAAGAGACATAGGCTGTCACCTCATCTCTGCGACGACTATGTCTTTGACACGGCACAGCAAGAGCCCAAAAACAGTTGGACACTTGGACTCAAGATACTCCTAGGAATGTATCATCAGGAAAGAATCAGAAATGTGATCAAAGATTTGCAAGAGAACTTATGTATCCTCGATACTTATATAGTAGGGAAAAAAACCAGCTAGAATATGCAGTAAGTGCATAATACATCATAATCATTCACACAAATAAACACTTTACAGCCATTGAAAATAACCTTTAAAACATATCGAACAGCATGCAAAATGCTCCTGGTAAAATAGAAAGTGAAGCAAAAGTCATCAAAATTCTGTGGCCCAAATGATCCCAATTGTGGAAAAACACATTTGTACATGAAGGAAAAAATGCACTAAAAGAAATACAGTAAACTAGCAAAAGCTTCTAGGTAATGGAATTACAGTGATTTTGTTATTTTATCATCATTCCCTGAGTTTATATGGAGACTATTATTATTTTTAGAATGGGAAAAGCCATTTTTTATTTATTTGCTTATTTATTTGGTGCTTGAACATTTTATAGACCACTTCAGTTGGCTCAGTGGTAAAGAATCTGTCTGCCAACATGGGAGATGTGGGTTTGATCTCTGGGTCAGGAAGATCCCCTGGAGAAGGAAGTGACCACCCACTCCAGTCTTCTTGCCTGGGAAATCCCATGGACAGAGAAGCCTGATGGGCTACAGTCCATGGGTCTCAGAGAGTCAGGCACAACTCGGTGACTAAGCACACATCCCCACACACACACACATTGCTGACTGCTGACTGCTGTTTGCCCGTATTGACTAAGGCTATTCACTTCCCTATTACATGACTTAAAAATCCCACCCTTAGGTTAATACCCCCAGAGTTGTGTACATGTTCTCATCAAAGGGCAGGTACAAAGATGCTCATAATGTAACGACTTATAGTAACCTGAAATTGGAACTTACTAAACACCCACCAGTGGCTGGGATGAAGCGATGTCAGTGTCCTCACACAATGGAATGTTATTCAGCCGTGTGCTGAAACAGTACAGACAGATGAACATCACAAACACTGTGGTCAGTGAGACCAGTGAATCCAAGCTGTTAGGAGCCAGAACCGAGGTCCCCTCGGTGGGAGGCAGTAATGACTGGGCAGGAGGACTCCTGGAATTGCTGGTCACCTTCTGTGTCTCAATCGAGGAGTTGTCTATGGAGCAGCATTATATGTATGAAAATGTCTTTATTAACTGTGCAATTTTGTCTCCACACAATGCTTTTCAGTAAAAGGTTAAGAATGCAATGGTGCTAACACGATTAGGATTTGATTTCTGCAAAACTCATTGAGAATGAGATGCGGCTGTAATTTAGGTATCAGATCAGGAAGGAAGAACAAAAGGAAAGGGGGGTGCTGTGAGAGCCATGCTGGCCCTCCCCCGTCTATGGTCCCAGTGTGTCTGTTCCAGTTTGGAAGGTCAGTGAAGGATGTGTGACGAAAGTATAGCATCACAGAGAAAGCCTGGAGCAAGCGGCAGGTTTGTTACCTTTGACAGCCTACCTTTAGTTTGGGCAGAAAACTGAGAAGTTATAATGTGAAAAACAGAGAAAATGAACTGCATGCAAGAATTCAGAATCACTGTTAGAGAAAAAATGAATTGCTCTAAATATCACAGGACCTGCTACCCAGCTGCTACACACCCTTCCTTCATCAGCAGGGTCACACTGGAGATTCAGAGAATTATGTTTAAAGGGTGAGCGTGAGTGTGTGTGTACCTACCTGAGTGTGCACATGTATGCATGTTGTTTGTGCTTAGCTGTGCACATGTAATCATGCCATGTGTGCTCAAGTGTGTGCACCTGTTTATATGTGTGTGTGCACACACGTGAATGTGCATTCACATGTGTGCATGTTGTAATCTCTCCGTGAACACACTGGATCAAAGTGTCTCCATTTCCTCCTCCTCTGGCTGAGATGACAGGCTGGGCTGGGTGAACGCTTGGGTGGTGGCGTTTTGGAGACACTGTGACTAGGTACCCTCCTCCCAGGCCCTGCTGCCTGGGGGGCTTGCTGGTGGGGCTCACTCCCTGGCACTGCCCTCCAGACACTCAGCTCACACTGCTCAGACCAGAGGCTGCTATGTCCTCTCCCCTCCCCCTTCTAGGCACTGCACTGGTAGTTTTCCACCTAAATAGCTCCCTGTCACAAAGCATTTGGCACCTGGGAGCGAGCGCATCTTATTTTTTCCAGCAAATGTCTTCCTCTTCTTTTTTTTTTCCTCCCGTCAACTGAGAAAGGGATAATAAAAATCCATTCAACATGGATATAAAAGCAATCACCTCTCATTTTCCCAGGGTCCCATCTGGGGCAAGGCAGCTGGAACCCAGTCTTAGGGAGAGAAGCCTGCAGGCCCTGCCCCTGTTGGCGGTTGGGGGCTGGCTGCTCCTGTGGTGGGAGAGATGGGTTCTCCTTGCAGGTGAGCACAGGATGGTGGGCATACCTGTCAACCTTGTAGACCATGCAGATCACACGCTGCCCTGCGAGACCCTCTCCACTGTCCAGCTCACTGCATGGACCCAGAAGACACCTGCCATGGGTCCCCACTTCATGCATACCATCACATCTTAATTTTAGGTTGGATGGATTCTCTGCAGACTGGAGCTGCTTTCAGAGGCCACAGGGCTTAACAAGCTCTCACACTGTTTCCAGGTGGTCTAGTTCTTTTTCATTTCTTTACTTCACTTTTTTCTTTTTGGCTGCATCGCACAACATGTAAGATCTTGGTTCCCTGACCAGGGATCAAACCCATGACCCCTGCAGTAGAAGCTCAGGGTCCTAACCACTGGACACCAGGGGAGACCCTGGTCTAATTTTTTTTAAATTGGCACTTCCAAGGGCAGCCTACCTGGTCCTATGGGAGAAGGTGTGGCAGGAATACAGGCTTTCTCCAGACCCTGGACAGTCAGTGTCGCCTTATTTCCCAGGATTATGCCTCTAGAAGATGGATTCCAAACTATTGATAATACCTTGTGATTTGAGAGAAGTTCCAGGTACTTCTCAACAGGCTGCTGGTGCAGGAAATAGAGCCTCTGTGCCCATTTCACAGATGCCGAAACTGAGGCTGCAGGCCAGTATGTGCTTTGTTGAAGGTCATATGGAAAAGCTGGTGCTCTCAGCCCAGACAAGGGACCCTACTTGGGTGTTTTGTTTCCATCATATCCATGTTCCATGTGCCAGGAGACACCGTGCTGAAAGTAAAGCTTGCCTGCTTCATCTGGACCATTTTGCTCTTGCTGTCTATCTGTCTGTTGTCTGTTCTGAATGCCAACACATTCAGAGGCATGGAAGGTTCATGGAAGGGCAGTTATGCTGGTTTCTTTCTCCCTCTGCTAGAGAGTCCTTTGTCTACAGTCACAGGCTCATCCCATGTCTGCTCAGCAGTTCAGGCCAATAGAAAACAGCTTCCCAGTGGAGATGGCTGGGGCCCATTGTCAATCCTGGCCTGAACCAGGACTGACCCTGGGCCTTCTACTGCAGGCTGGGGCCTGGGTCTGGATATCATGCAAGAGGGAGGCCCACCAACTTGTCTTGGTGCAGACCTCCCAGAGCCAACTCTTCCCTCTGTGACACCATTCAAACCCTTTCTTAAAGCTCATAAATAAACAACCCTTTGGATTGGACAGATACACAGCATGTCCTTCAAAAACTTGCTCCAAGGACACTTCTGCAAGATGTAGCAGCTTTGAATGATTAACTATTTGATAGAAGACAACATGAGTGGATGTAATGCAGGAAAATGGAATGTAGAGATGGAAAAATAAAACCACTGTGTTTATTAAAGTTTCCTTCACTGCTCCACTATGAAGAAAGGCATTTGATCAATGATTTTTTTTTTAATTAACAAGTTCCAAGTCTGAGCACTCATATCTTTGAGAGAATGACCTGATCTTCATTTTAAAAAGCCAGTTGTATAAATCATACTTCTTCCTATGCTTTTCCTTTACAGTAATAGATGTAAAATTCCCAACCAGATCATCACCCCAAATTGGGTCATACCCCAATTAGAGCTTCCCTGGTGGCTCAGACAATAAGGAATCTGCCTGCAATGCAGGAGGCCTGGGCTCGATCCCTGGGTTGGGAAGATTCCCCTGGAGGAGGACATGGCAACCCACTCCAATATTCTTGCCTGGAGAATCCCATGGAAAGAGGAGCCTGGAGGGCTACAGTCCATGGGGTCGGAAAGAGTCAGACAGGACTAAGCGACTAACACTTTCACTTTCCACTGAGGTAAGCAAATTTTAAGAAGGAAAGAGTTATTGTTGAAGAGAGTATGGGGCAAAAATGGGAGTTAATTAGGAGAAAAAAGAATAAATGACTGAAAATGAAATCTTCGTTTCTCTCAACTTTTGGAAAGAAAGGACTTCCTTTGTGTTGCCGCTTTGTTTTTCTTGCTGAAAATGCCAACTTCACATTCAAAAGCAGCACTGACTACACACCAAGTGACCCAAACATCACTTCACCCCCAAATAACTCCACACAAGCATGTCAACTGCATTACAACAGGCAATCTGCCAGAGTATCATTGCTTCTCTTAAAATCCACCTGCTTTATGACTCAAAGTCTTAAACTTCAGAGAGAGACTTTCTGAAAAAGGGAGAGGAAAAAAAGCATGAGGGTGGGGAAAAGTCGAGGGAGAATAAATCAGATACAGAAATAATCCCATGCGGGAGTGCTCAGTTGTGTCCATTCTTTGTGACCCCATAGACTGTTGCCTATGCTACAGTCCTAGGCTATAGCCTAGGACTACTAGGCTCCTCTGTCCATGGGATTTCCCAGGCAGGAATACTGGCGTGGGTTGCATTCTGTTCTCCAGAGGATCTTCCCGACTGAGGGATCGAGCCTGGGTCTCCTACATTTCAGGTAGATTCTTTACCACTGAGCCACCAGGGAAGCCCTCCCATGAAATCATACAGGGGCTTTTTACTGCTTCATCCTGATTTTATATTAAATCACTAAATGCAGGACTTAAATATTTTCTCTTTAAAAGTATGTAATAATATTATGGTAATTCAACTGATGGGAGCATGTATTCTGTTTTATTCATTTTGTATTCTGATGAAAAATTATAAAGAGGACCCCGTCTTTCTCACCTCTGGAAAATGAGAGTTCAAGTGACAGAGATTATTTTCCAGCTCATATAATAAAAACTGAGCTCATGATTGTGACCTTGTGATACTGCGGAAGCACTATGCTGGCTTCTAAATTAGCTCAGAAGTATAATGGTGTTTATTGCCTTTTTAGTTCTAAAATGCAGTGTTCTATGTTCTAAATTCTTTACCCTGAATTCTAAATCTTTGAATGTTATCAGTCTGTGTGTAAGGAGAATTCTACTGTAATTTCAGTTAATTAGAAAAGGTAAGAAATGAGAGTGCTCAATCTGGATATGGAAGCAATGATTTCAGAACAAGTCAGCCGTGCACTCTGCTCTGGAGTGGGAGGGCCCCTGATTTGGAGCTTTCTGATTTCCAAGAAGCAAAGGCTCCCATCTTGGCAAGTTGCAAGCACCTGGCCCAGCATCCATATATGCAGGTAGGGAGAAAAATGCATGAGCCCACCTGTGTAGCCTGTCCACCAGGTTTACATGACATATGCAAATACTCTCAACAACACAGATAGGAGTAAAAGTAAAAGTAATTAAAGAGCATATACTATTTTAGTCCATTGCTTTTGTTTTTAATAAAATGCATTTAAGTGTAAGTTTATGTAATTCAGTTTTTGTTAATGGCTGTGTTTCAAGCCAGGCTCATAAAATTCACAAACATTTAAAGAGTTCTCTCATGAACCACTGCTGGGCTGGAGGCAGACCCTACTGATCAGAGAGTCTGTATGGGGAAAAAGTACATTTTAACTTTCTGCCTGAGAAGCTGTAATTGCAAGGATCTGTCTTGGATAGTTAGTTAGACTGATTTTTTTTCTCAAACATCCACCTTTGACAATGTGTTAGGTTGTGTGGGGGATGGCAGGGAGAGTCCGAAATGGCTTCTGACCCCAGGAAGTTCCTGACCCAGAGGTGAGACTGGGCGGTGCCAGGACAGACATGGGTGATGCCACAGAACAGGGACACACGTAGTACCCATCCTAACAGGCGGGACCCAGAGCAGGCATTGGAGCTTGTCATTAAGGATGAGCTGAAGAGAGGTTTCCAACAGAGCAAAGGGGGAACGGCACTGGGACACAGGAGATGCAAACTCAAAACCAGCACTAGTTGGCATGTACTTTTCTCAGTTTGTATGTTTTTCAGGAGAGGAGACCTGGTAGCTCAGATGGGAAAGAATTTGCCTGCAATGCAGGAGACCTGGGTTTGATCTCTGGGTTGGAAAGATCCCCTGGAGAAGGGACTGGCTCCCAACTCCAGTATTCTTGCTTGGAGAATCCCACGGACAGAGGAGCCTTGCAGGCTACAGTCCATGGGGTCACAAAGAGTTGTACACGACTGAGCAACTAAGACACAGGCTATGACTAAGGCCTTACCTGGAATACAACTTCTAGCTTCATCACCAATGGGCTTAGTTGGACGTTGACTTGACCTTTCTTTCTTGTGGAGGCCTGTGATTGACGAGGACCCATGTGTGTCTGGAACCTAGCCTGTTACACTGATGGATTCTGTGTACTCAGTGACATGGGGATAGTCTCAGAGACCACGGGGAAAGGAAGAGGAGGAGGGAAGAGGGAGAAGCCCATCATGCCTGTGAGGAGCTGATTCTGAGTTCTCTTTCAGCAAGAAACGTTCGAGTGATGCTCATTTTTATTTGGCATGTTTTGGGTGGGAAAGCACAAGAAAGCCACTTTCTGGCCTGAGGTTGGTCAGAAACCTGAAGATGTGAAATCTTAACCTTCAGCTGCCTCCATGCCCAGTATCTCTTACCCACCGAGCTCCAGATCTGATGACTTCCCCAGAATTTTCTTTACAGTTTTCTTTCTAAATCAAATTTGGGGCAACAGTCTTCTGGAAATAGTTGTTCAATAATCACATGTGTTTTCTTAGACAACCTGGAAGATCTCCTGGGGGCTCCCCTGAGCTCATTTATGACGAGACAGTGAAGGATTTGCAGGTGTTCAACCCACAGCACAGAGTGGAGGATCATTATCACGTGACAGTGCAGCCAGTCCCACTGTCTTAAATCACTCTCTCAGCCAATACTGCTGCTTTGCCAACTTGTCACTCAGGTGCGGTTGCGGGAATTTAGCTTATACATTGACGCAACACAAGGAATTGAGTTTAACAAGGACCAGCCACATCAGGCAAAGATTGAATAGAATTTAGTTCTAATTCCTTGAAAGCAACCATGATGATCTGTTTCAGGACACACACTCAATTCACACTGTGGAGGGGTAACCGGCTCACCTGGCCCGGAGCCTGGAGCAAGTATTTTCTAGGCTATCAACGTCTTTGTTACTTATTTTTCTGGTGACTGTTTTCATTCCTGTTGATGTTTATTGGGCAGCACCTTCTAAGACATGGTCTGGTCGTCCTTGGCCCTCTGTGGGCTTCTATTAGGCCCACCCTCAACCTGGAGGATGGCTCTGGCTCCAGTTCTTGGTGTGCACGCTGATACCCAACTCCATTCATTTCTCTGCTCCAAGGTCACAGCCTCAGAGAGACTTTCCCATTCAAATTATGACAATTCCTCACAATACATAACTTGATAGCCCTTTAGCCTGCTTTACTTTTCCTCAAAACACTTTTCATGACCTAAAAACACAGTGTGTGCATGTTTCCTTTGATCTCTGGTATTTTCTCCACTGGATGTAAACTCCAGGAAGACACAAACAACATCAGTTTTGTTCACCACTCTATCCCCAAAGACCAGAAGAGGACCTAGGACAAGGTAAACACTCAATATTTAAAGAACTAAAGAATGCTCAAGGGGACCCCAGTATTGAGCAAAAAATTCTTTTTCTATGCAAACAATCAACCTCTAGTTTATCTCTCACATTAAGACTGAGTCAGTTGAAGTTGAGGTGGCTTTTATTTTCAGGAAAACCACTAATTGGTTAAGTTGTCAGAATAAAAACAGGAATCTGCAGTGGCTGAAGATTCAGCTTTTACTTGAACTTGAGCTTGAGAGCTGATTAAAGAATTCCCAAAGGGATAAACAGCAACAGGAGCTCAGAAATTTTGAAAAACTACATTATAAACCACTGCTTCTATGGAAAGACTTAATTGGCAGAATATTTCCAGCTCAGCTTTGAGAAGTTGCTAGTGTCTGCTAGCATGGAAGGGATGCAGTGAGAGTATTGGGAGTTACTGTAGCTTGTGTAACACACACAGTTGTGGGGCAGTCCATGATCACTCAGTCAGCAGACTCCACCCACAGCAGGCATGCTCATGGATTCTTGACCCACACTGGCATCAGATCTTCCAGTGAGGCACCAGAAAACCTCTCTCTGTTTTGAGGTTTGGTGCTGACCCTGAGTCTAAGACCCTGTTGTGGTTGGAGGGTCGCTAATAGAGTAGTCAT
Source organism: Dama dama (assembly GCF_033118175.1). Taxonomy (NCBI): domain Eukaryota; kingdom Metazoa; phylum Chordata; class Mammalia; order Artiodactyla; family Cervidae; genus Dama; species Dama dama. The sequence goes on along the minus strand of NC_083691.1, from coordinate 59,344,043 downwards.
GGACCACCCTACAGTTCGCCGTTCACTCATTTGCACAGATGGAAGACCCAGGAGAAGCATCTCTGGATGAAGAGACTGAGACCCATTCCTCTTTCTTCTCTTTCAACATCACCATCACCTCCTGGCATGACTTTGTCCACATAACCCACTTCAAATGGCCATGGTCTCTGAAGCAGTGGTCTCCAACTTTTTGACACCAAGGACCAGTTTTGTGGAAGACAACTTTTCCATGGACAGCGAGGGGATGGTTTTGGAACGATCTACTATGCACTTTATTTCTATTATTATTACATCATCTCCACCTCAGATCGTCAGGCATTAGATCCCAGAGGTTGGGAACCACTGCTAATCCCGAAATTGCTCATGAGTCCACCAGGAAATCCTCACTCCATGAACTGCATACACTGAGAATGACAAGCCCTTTCTTGCCCTCCTCAGCTGTGCCATGGATGTTGGGTATCCACCTCGCCCCACAATTCTTTCAGTTTACAGATATCTCAGAAGACTCCATTCAACTTTCAAGGCCTGCCTTTAAATGTCACCTTCTCCATGAAGGCTTCTGAGATGATTTTCTCTACATCTAGAGTTTTTCATAATGCTCTACTACCATCCATCTTCCCTGTGCTCTGTGCTTTATCTCTTTGAACATGAGGTTTTTGTCTACTAAATGTGGACATTGGACAAAGTCACACATTGTCAACATTGATGGCAAGTCAGTTGAATGAACAGAGTTTCTTGGTAGTAGAGATTCTGGATCTCCACCCAGATCCTCATGAACCCAGATTCTCCAGGAGTGAGAGGGAAGCTGAGAATGAAGAGCCTCAGACCTCACAAGTGATTAGAAAATACTGAAAATGCAAGAGTGGGGGACATCCCAAATTCAAACTCGAATGTGCTGGCTTTTTAATTGACTTGATCTGAATCATTAGCAGAACTAGACCCAGTGCTGTTACAATTGCTTTTATTGTTGTTCAGTTGCTAAATTGTGTCTGACTCTGCGACGCTATGGACTGCAGCATGCCAAGCTCCCCTGTCTATCACCACCTTCCAGAGCTTGTTCAAACTCATGTCCATTCTTCGAGTCGGTAAAGCCATCCAACCATCTCATCCTCTGTCACCCCCTTCTCCTCCTGCCTTCAATTTTTGCCAGTATTAGGGAATGTTTTTCCAATGAGTCAACTCTTCATATTAGGTAGCCAAAGTATTGGGGCTTCAGCTTCAACATTAGTCCTTCCAATGAACATTTAGGATTGATTTCCTTTAGGGTTGGCTGGTTTGATCTCCTCTCAGTCCAAGATTCTCAAGAGTCTTCTCCAAAACCACAGCTCAAAAGCATCAATTCTTTGGTGCTCAGCTTTCTTTACGGTCCAACTCTCACATCCATACATGACTACTGGAAAAACCATAGCTTTGACTAGATGGACCCTTGTCAGCAAAGTAATGTCTCTGCTTTTTAATATGCTGTCTATGTTTATTATAGCTTTTCTTACAAGGAGCAAGCATCTTTTAATTTCATGGCTGCAGTCACCATCTGCAGTCATTTGGAGCCCAAGAAAAAAAGTTTTTCACTGTTTCCATTGTTTCCCCATCTATTTGCCATGACATAATGGAACTGGATGCCATGATCTTCATTTTTTGAAAGTTGGGTTTTAAGCCAGCTTTTTCACTTTTCTCTTTCACCTTCATCAAGAGGCTCTTTAGTTCTTCTTCACTTTCTGCCATAAGGGTGGTATCATCTGCATATCTGAGGTTATTGATATTTCTCTCAGCAATCTTGATTCCAGCTTGTGCTTTATCCCTCCTGGCATTTCACATGTTGTATTCTGCATAGAAGTTCAATAAGCAGGGTCACAATATACAACCTTGACATACTCCTTTCCCAATTTTGAACCAGTCCTTTGTTCCATGTCCACTTCTAACTGTTGTTTTTTGACCTGCATACAGGTTTCTTAAGAGGCAGGGCAGGTGGTCTGGTATTCCCATCTGTTTAAGAATTTTCCACAGCTTATTGTGATCCACACAATCAAAGGCTTTAGTCAATGAAGCAGAAGATGTTTTTCTGGAACTCCCTTGCTGTCTTGATGATCCAACAGATGTTGGCAATTTGATCTCTGGTTCCTCTGCCTTTTCAAAATACCAAAATGGTAAAATGCAAACATCAATTGTTTCACAAATAGAGTAGTATAGATACTTGCACCTTATCAAATGATAACTTATCTTCTGAAACACTGATATATCGTAAAGGTGAAAAGCATGAATGGTTTGGGATTCCCCTGGTGGTCCAGTAGTTAAGATTTCATGCTTCCACTACAGGGGGAATTGGTTTGATACCTGGTCAGGGAACCAAGATCCCACATACTGCTTAGCATGGCCAAAAATAAATAAATACATGAAGCATGAATGGCCTTTCTTCTCTACTTCAAATTCCAAAATCAAAAGGAAAGAGTGGAGACTAGTAAAGTTTATCTGCTGCTCCAATGGAAGACTCTTTTTCAAATTGGTTTTGCTGAAGAGTTGAGAGCACAAAGGGTGTGGTAATCAAGTCATTTCTTGATTTAATTTACCTTGATTAGCAGAGCAATTTGCTCTACCTTCCTCAAAAAGTGCTAATCAATTTTAGCAACTCATACAGTGAAAACACCACGCAAATTGCTCTTGTGGCCCCAAACTGGTAATCAATTTTGAAAATCTAAATCAATATTTTTTTAAGCTGTCATTTCTCACTTGACCTTTTCAATAGCTCTCATGCTCTGAATTCTGAAGAATGAGTTTTCATGCCAAATAATTCACTGCGATGATGTTACATTTCCCCTTTAGGACTGTTGTTTTTCCCTCCCAATGCATACTCCTCTGGCTTGTACAATGTTGATGTGTGTGTGTGTGCAGGAGAGAGTGAATGATTTTAATAATCAAGGTTGTTGCTAAGTAGTTGCACTGAAATTCCTCACTTCAGAAGGGAAACTGCTACATGTATGAAAAAATATGGTTTAAAGATATGAATGAGATACACTAGTGTGTATTGAATGACAAGAACATTAAAGCCACAGTGTTTTTTCTTTTTTAAAAAATTCTAGTTGAAATATAGTTGGTTTATAACATTGTGCTAGTTTCAGGGATACAGCAAAGTGATTCAGTTATACACATTCATAATCTTTTTAGATTATTTTCTATTATAGGTTATTACAAGATATTTAATATACTTCCCTGTGCTATACAGTAGGTCCTTGTGCTCACTCAGTTGTGTCTTGATTCTTTGAGACCCCCATGGTTTACAGTCCTCTAGGCTCCTCTGGCCAAGGGATTCTCCAGGCAAGAATACTGGAGTGGGTAGCCATTTCCTTCTCCAGATATATAGTAGTACATATCTGTTAATCCCAAACTCCTGTTTATCCCTACCCTCTCCTTTCCCCTTTAGTAACTATAAGTTTATTTTCTATGTCTGTAAGTCTATTTCAGGTTTGTAAATAAATTCATGTGTATTATGTATTTAGATTCCACATACAAGTGACATCCACATTTTAGGGTGAGAAGAGTTTGTGGACATCATGTCTCCCAGTACTCATCTTAGCTAGAGGGGGAAACCCACACCAGCCCCCAGACACCCTCACTCCAAACAAAGGTTAATGACCCACACCTTGCACAAAAGCGTCCCCCACATATGAAGTGACTGCCTACAAGGGCCCACATTAGCCATACGCCCTCCACTTCAGTGATTTCAAGATGCACTGATCCCATCCAACCCACCAAAATTTGCAATATTTTAAGCAGGTTTAGCTTGAACACACAGAAGAACTGTACAAAAAAGATCTTCACGACCCAGATAATCACCATGGTGTGATCACTCACCTAGAGCCAGACATCCTGGAATGTGAAGTCAAGTGGGCCTTAGGAAGAAGCATCACTGTGAACAAAGCTAGTGGAGGTGATGGAATTCCAGTTGAGCTATTTCAAATCCTAAAAGATGATGCTGTAAAAGTGCTGCACTCAATATGCCAGCAAATTTGGAAAACTCAGCAGTGGCCACAGGACTGGAAAAGGTCAGTTTTCATTCCAATCCCAAAGAAAGGCAATGCCAAAGAGTGCTCAAACTACCGCACAATTGCATTCATCTCACATGTTAGTAAAGTAATGCTCAAAATTCTCCAAGCCAGGCTTCAACAGTACATGAACCATGAACTTCCAGATGTTCAAGTTGGTTTTAGAAAAGGCAGAAGAACCAGAGATCAGATTGTCTACCTCTGCTGGATCATCAAAAAAGCGAGTGAGTCCCAGAAAAACATCTACTTCTGCTTTATTGACTATGCCAAAGCCTTTGACTGTGTGGATCACAATAAACTGTGGAAAATCCTTCAAGAGGTGGGAATACCAGACCACCTGACCTGCCTCTTGATAAATCTGTATGCAGGTCAGGAAGCAACAGTTAGAACTGGACATGGAACAACAGACTGGTTCCAAATAGGAGAAGGAGTACATCAAGGCTGTATATTGTCACCCTGCTTATTTAACTTATATGCAGAGTATATCATGAGAAATGCTGGGCTGGATGAAACACAAGCTGGAATCAAGATTGCCAGGAGAAATATCAATAACCTCAGATATGCAGATGACACCACCCTTATGGCAGAAAGTGAAGAAGTAAAGAGCCTCTTGAAAGTGAAAGAGGAGAATGAAAATGTTGGCTTCAAGCTCAACATTCAGAAAACTAAGATCATGGCATCTGGTTCCATCACTTCATGGTAAATAGATAGGGAAACAGTGGAAACAGTGACAGACTTTATTTTTCGGGGCTCCAAAATCATTGCAGATGGTGACTGCAGCCATGAAATTAAAAGAGGCTGACTCCTTGGAAGGAAAGTTATGACCAACCTAGACAGTATATTAAAAAACAGAGACATTACTTTGTCAGCCAAGGTCCATCTAGTGCAGCTATGGTTTTTGTAGTAGTTATGTATGGATGTGAGAGTTGGACTATAAAGAAAGCTGAGCGCTGAAGAATTGATGCTTTTGAACTGTGGTTTTGAAGAAGACTCTTGAGAGTCCCTTGGATTGCAAGGAGATCCAACCAGTCCATCCTAAAGGAGATCAGTCCTGGGTGTTCACTGAAAGGACTAATGTTGAAGCTGAAACTTGAATACTTTGGCCACCTGATGTGAAGAGGTGACTCATTTGAAAAGACCCTAATGCTGGGAAAAATTGAAGGGAGAAGGAGGTGATGACAGAGGATAAGATGGTTGGATGGCATCATCGACTCAATGGACGTGAGTTTGGGTAAACTCCGATAGTTGGTGATGGACAGGGCGGCCTGGCGTGTTGCAGTCCATGGGGGTTGCAAAGAGTTGGACTGAATGACTGAACTGAACTGAACTGAACTGAGCTTGCTTCCTGAGCAGAGATGTCTTTGTTTCAGATATGAGTAGATTAAACTTTTCCCCCCTTGCTTAACAGTTGAATAAATCAGCAACCGTCTGAGTCCTTCAGCAATAAGACATTTATTAGAGAAAGAATGAGACAGCTCTTCAGAAGCCAGATATGAAGACCTCAGTTCTGCAAATGACAGACAGTACATTAGCAGAGTCTGGGGATCAAGTCTAATCTGAGATTCTCGCCTTAATTGTTAAGACCTGTGTATCACATTGCAGATTGTTGTGTCTCGGTACAACAGCTGTGGATTACTGGCTCTGGGTATGAAAGCACCACTGAGGCCCCGGACAAGCCAGGAATGGAACACAAGGAATGAGCAGACCATTAGGTCTGGGATCCTGAGGCCTGGAACTCTGTAAGCCTAGAGCTAGGCGGCACACACATGATGAGGGTGGGGGTGGGACAGAGGGGCCCAGGTCAGGCTGGCCAGCAGGTCAGCATAAGAAACAACAGCTTCAGAGAGATGGTGATGCTGTGAGGTCCTGACAGGGGAAACTGGACTTCCACGCACTCTGTTTTCTTCTCATGAGCATTTTCAGGTGAATGACTGTGTTTTTTCTCCACACAAGGACATTTCAGATTTTGTTTTTCCTTCTTGTGATTTTATTTCATTTTCATTCTTCAAGTACACATTCACTTTAAAGAACTGTGGGTCCGGAACTCTAGTGAATGACTTCTCAGCTCTCACAACCACATCTGGCACTCCTGCTGGCTCCCACACGGCTAGTGCAAAATCACAAATGGGCGCTTTCTTCATTAGCGCCGGAGACCACTCATTTCTCAGCACGCTGGGTTTCATCCAGGCATGTTGGCATGTGGGCACTGTAAAGGGGGTATTATAATGTGGCTGCGAGGGGCCAGGGAAACTAAATAGACGATCACTGGCCACCATTTGTGTTTAATCTTATGACAACAGAGCTCTCTGCTTCCTGCACACCAGCCCACACTTGCTGCCCGTGCTGTAAGAAGATGAAAAAGCTAACGGGACAGAATAAAGTCTTCAAAACAGCTTCTGGATTATCAGGATGCAACCATTCATGCTAACATTTTCTTTTAAAGTGAACTAATCTGGGGAAAATGCAGGAGTGATAAAAATGATACAAGTGAACTTACAAAGCTGACAGAGACTCACAGACTTAGGGAATGAATTTACGGTTACCCAGTATTGAATTTCCCTTCCCTGGTGGGATTGTTTTTTTAGAAAAACCAGTTTGGAAATAGACTCATAATGTCAAGACATTTTCTCCCCAAGTCCTTCTTTAGAGCTTATAAACAATTTTCAAATCTCCAACAGCCCTAAAATGCCTCATGGATGCTGTTTCCATTTCACAATAGGATCTACTAATTACAAATAGCTTTAGTGTTTTTCCTCAGGCAGATAATTGTCGCAGCATGTTAGAAAGGTTTTAGACCAGTAAGATTACCAAGGAAAAAAAGAACTATTGTAAGCACCAAGATGAGTTTTGCATACATATAGGCTTTCCTCATGGCTCAGTTAGTAAAGAATCCGCCTGCAATGCCAGAAACCTGGGCTCAGTCCCTGGGTTGGGAAGATCTCCTGAAGAAGGGAAAGGCAACTCACTTCAGTATTCTGACCTAGAGAATTCCATGGACTGTATGGTCCATGGGGTTGCAAAGAGTCGGACACGACTGAGCGACTTTCACACACACACACACACACACACACACACACACACACACTTATATGAATAAAAAAGACCTTAACTAGGAAAAGTTGACACAAAACTCAGAATTTTATTTAAATTTACTATTAAGATGTGGAATTATAAGTACCCTTCCTGATTGCATTAATTTAAAGATGTAGGGACTTCCCTTTGGGGTCCGGTGGTTAAGACCTCACATTCCAATGCAGGGGGTGCAGGTTTGATCCCTAGTCAGGGAGCTAAGATCCCACATGCCTGTAGGCCAAAAAGTCAAAACATAAAACAGAAGCAATATTTGTTACAAATTCAATAAAGACTTTTTAAAAATGGTCCATATGAAAAAAAAAACTTTTTAAAAAATTGAAAATAATAAAATTTCTTTTACTTATTTTCCCATTGTCTCTGCTCCAGGTTTGAACAGTGTCTGACTGACACAACAGGACAACGAGACAGATGCAACCACAAAAATTCCAGGATTGTCGTTTCATGCCTCGCTCTAAACAGTGGAGGCACAAACAACCCTCCACCATGTGCAGGAACTGTGGGTATCAGTTTTGAACAGCTGGAGGGTTTAGAAAATACAATACTCCTCATAGCAAGTGTGCAACGTGCCAGGTTACAGAAAAATGCCCAACTGCTACTTAGCCTGTCAAGCCATCACCTGTCTGGCTTTGGAAACCAGAAATTCTTTTAAAGGGAATTAACACACACACAGAGTCCCAGGTGATTCCAAGCAATGTCTGCAAATACTGGGCCCTCTGAGTTTGTGAGCTGATGGCAGGGAGAGGAAAGGCCGTCCAGTGTCAGGACAGAATCCACACAGGCCAGTGAGAGACACAGCCCAGCAGAACTGCGGGCAACAGAACAGAAAGGATCCCCAGGAAGAACAGTGTTGATAAACTACAAGAGTCAGTGTGAAGGAAGAGGGGATGTAAGAAAGGAACGTTACATGGAGGAAAGGAAGGTGGAAAAGATGGAAATGGTTCACATCCTGCTTTGGAACCTGGGGAAGGCAGTGGGGACAGCCACAGAGACTAAAACGAGAGGGTGAGACTAAGTCACAGAGAACTGAACCGTTTTTTCAGAAAAGTATGCCTGTTGTTCAGTTGCTCAGTCGTGTCCGACTGTTTGTGACCCCATGGACTGCAGCACGCCAGGCCTCCCTGTCCTTCACCATCTCCCAGAGTTTGCTCAGACTCATGTCCACTGAGTCAGTGATGCCATCTAACCATCTTATGTTCTGTCACCCCCTTCTCCTTCTGCCTTCAACCTTTCCCAGCATCAGAGAATGCTTTTCCAATGAGTCAGCTCTTCACGTCAAGTAGCCAAAGTATTGGAGCTTCAGCTTCGGCATCAGTCCTTCCAATGAATATTCAGGGTTGATTTCATTTAGGACTGACTGTTTTGATCTCCTTGCTGTCCAAGGGACTTGTTAGACACCAGAAACTGGAGCGGCCACCTCTCAGTGACCACCTTCTACCTTCCAGGAGGGGTCTCCTCTTAAGGCTCTGACCTCCTCTATTCCGTCATCAGAGCGGAAAAAAAACTTAAACATTATAATCACTAAAAATTCAACTTTTTATGATCAAAGCAGAAAAACAGCCAGCTTGGTGATATCAACCACCAAAATGATACCTAATCAAGAGAATGACCACAGATTAATCATCACAGTTTAGTGTTCTCTGCACTGGAGCTAAGAGGGTGTCAGCAAGCCCATCACAAACTTTTCTATTCACTGGTTCAGAGCCTGACATAACAAATCCACTCGGAGATTCTCTGTCACCCCAGGAGAATTATGTTTGGCATGTTTTAGAACAGACTGTAGACTTGTTTCAAAGTTACTGAAATGTAGGAGGGTAGCAGTTGCAGGTTTGGAGATTGACCTATGTGGGGTTGGTCATCTCTGTACGGGCTGCTTCTTAAAGTCCCAAAGGCCTTTTTACTTTCAAACTAGCACTTACAGGCAGCCTAAAGAAATGGAGTTCACTGTGCTTCATAGAAATGCAATCCAGACAGAAGGCAAAGCCGGCTTCTCGCTCTCTGACCTCTAGGTTCTTGCCCATATGTACTTTGCTATTCAAGAATTTTGTAAACCTGAAGCACAAACCTTGCTCATTACAGAGTGGGAAAAAGGAAACCAGTGTCTTATCCTTAATCACTAAAGACGCCTTGGAGAGTTCACTGCAAATGTGATTTATCCAGAATGGGGGTGGACCTTCTCTAAAGTCATTGATTGAATAGTCAACATACCACATGTTCTGTGCTTTTATTATCAGCCAGTATCATGTGATAATTTTCCAACCATTCACTTTGGTAAATTATCATGTGGTGCTGGCTGATAATGAAAGCACAGAACATGTGGTATATGCTGACTGTTTGATCGGTGACTTTAGAGAAGTTCCACACCTTGGTACCTGCCCAGGAAAACACACATCCTTTATCTTTATGTTCCGTGCCCTGTTGCACACCTGACTTGTGACGCCAGGCATGTAGGGTGGGGATTGCACACATCCAGAAGCTCCCCCACACCAGCTGGGCACCCTACAATTTAATTCAGCTCCCACACTAGCGATCTGGATGGACACAGTGTCAGGTGGCACAGGTCAGGGGGTGCAAGTGGGGGATGGACGAGGGGCGATGGGCGCATAACAGCAGATGGGTGCACACAGGAGGAGGAGGACAGAAGTGGGTGACTGCCCCGTGTCAGGCTCTGTTTGAGAAGCTGTCATTTACATTACTTTACATAAGCCTCCCAGTATTCCTTTAGAGCATTTTCCTTATTTTATGGGAAAGTGGAAACTCAGAGAAACTCAGAGACAGATGCAGGTTTGAATACACACAGCAGAGCGCTTGTTCTAACTTCAGTTCTGACAGCCATGCATCTCAAATCAAGGAATATTCTCCCTTTCAGGGGAAAATATTCTTCCAAATACCATTGTCAACTTATGGTGTTATGACTCAAATATAAAAAGAAACTAGTTGTAAAAAGTTGAATGTATTAATCTCTTGCAGCCATAAATATGAAACTAATTTATAAGTTCCATATAAACAAAATGAGATGACTAATACAATTAAAATCTTCCTTTAAAATATCTAAGGTGGTGTTTCTCTGTTCAAGCAAAACCAAGTGTTGATTGCAATAGAAGATGAGCTGTGTGATTTCTATTTCACAGATTGTCAACAAGATTCTTTTGTTTTTTGATCATAAAGTGGATTATCACTGAGGTCATTGAAATTGTGTTTCTTATTTTATTTTACTTTTGTTGTTGAAGTATAGTTGGTTTACAATGTGTCTTCTCATTTTATAGTAAGCTCAACTTCGGTCTCTGATATTTGAACTTCAGTCAATTTTGCAGGATGATCTAATTCAATACCAAAGTTTTTTTAAAAATAGAAACAAAAAAGACATTGTTTACAGAAATATGATTTGATCATATTAACAGCACTGCTACCAGTGTCCTGTTGTCAGTGGGAACAGTGGACTCACGTCTTTCATAGGGTTTTGGTCCTTAACGCAGAACACAAGGAAAAAAGGCCTGTACTCACCCAGTGTCCAACCACTCCCTCTGCCCAGCTTTGGTATTGCAGCAATGCTGACCTCACAGGATAAGTCTGCAAGTTCTCCCATCTCTTTAATTTTGGGGGAGAGCTGGAAGAGAATGATGCTAATTCTTTAAACGTCTGGGAGAATTCACCTGTGAAGCCCATGCGGCCCTGGCTTCTTTTGTTGGGATGGGACTGATTCAGTCTCCTTATTCAGTGTAGCTCTGTTCAGATTTTCTGTTTCTCCGTGACTTATTCTTGGATGGCTGTGTGTTTCTAGGATTTATCCATTTCTTTTAAGTTTTATTTCATTGTTCATAGTATTCTTTTATAACATTTTTTATATCCATATCATCAGATGTAAAACCCCTCTTCCTTTTCTGACTTTAGTTAAGTATTTTTTTTTTTCTTAGTTAATCTAGCTAAGGGTTTGTCAATTTTGTTGATCTTTTCAAAATAAATGGCTCGGTTTCATTGATATTCTCTGTTATTTTTCTGCTCTCCATTTTGCCTGCTTCTGCTCTAATCTTTATTATTTGTTTCCTTCTTCTAGATTTAGGTTTTGTTTGTTCCATTTCTTGCTCCGTGAGATATAAAATTGGGTTGTCAACTTGAAATCTTTTTTCATTTTTAATGTAAGCGTTTACCACACCAAAATTCCCTCTTGGTACCCCTTCACTTCATCCTGTGAAAAACATTATGTTCTGGTTTTGCTTTCATTTGTTGCAAGAGATTTTCTAACTTTCCTTGTGCTTCTTACTTTGACTCTTTGGTTTTTTAAGAGTTTACAGTTTAATTTCCATATATTGTGGATTTCCAGTTTTTCTTTGCTATTGATTTCTAGTTTCATTTTATTGTAATCAGAAAAGATACTTTAAATAATTCCCATCTTTTTTAGTTAGATAAGACTTATTTTGTTGTCCAACATGTGTTGTATCCTGGAGGATGGTCCTTGTGTGCTTGGGAAGAATGTTTATTCTGTTGTTCTTGGCTAGAGGGTTCTGAAGATGTCTGTTAGGTCCAGTGGGTATATAATGTTGTTTAAGTGCCCTGTTTCCATATTGATCTACTCTCTGGTTGTTCATCCATTGCTGAGAGTTGGGTATTAAATCCTCCTACTCTTATTGTGTTGCTATCTATTTCTCCCTTCAATTCTGTCAATGTTTGCTTCACATAATTAGGACCTCTGATGTTTGCCACGTAAATATTCTATCAAATGCAGTTATACTTCCAGCATAATGGACCAGGCTGGCCTTAACCCAACCAGCCATAAAGAGAAAAACTAGACTAATTAGATCAAGAAAAGAAAAGAAAAGAAAAAAAGGAATCTGTATGGCAGAAAGAATCTATGGGACTAAGACTAGGAAGCAAGGCCTGGTACTGCTTTTCTCTCTGGAGTCTTTGCTGATTCTAAAAGGAACTTTAACAGCCTGAGCAGCTAAGCTAAGTTTCTGGCTAAAGGGTAAGAGGTAGAAATCAAGATGTGCTAAAGAGGCAAGACCCTGTCAATTTTCCAGGCTTGCATGAAAATGAAAGACTATGTTCTAGGAGTGAAAGAGAACAAGAATAAGTTGGGTCTTCTGGGGGCCAGAGCCCACCTCATTCAGCCCAGGCCCTAACTGGATTGAGATGATTTGGGTTTTCTAGACTTAAAGTCTAAATGCCCACTGGGAGCAAGATCAAAACCTTCTGAGGGAAACAAGATCATCTGGAAGCTCGGATTGTCTCTAGAATTTTCATACACAGGTCTGGCTCAGATTGTCCATAGAATTATCGTACACAAGTCTGACATTCAATCAAAAATGATAAGACTTAGAAATAACAAGAAAATGGGATGACAGAAATCAAGGAAAACCACACAATAGAAAAAACTTTTTTAAAATTTGGATAATGATCACCAGAGAAGAGCATAAAATAAGTATATAAATAGGCTAATATGTCAAAAATGAATTAAATCCCAGAACTAAAAAAATTACATTAATTAAAGCTCTTGAAATAAAAATTAATTGAGTGAGGTTAGTAAGATTACTAACTTCAACAATAAAAGTTCTGTGATGTCTTTTGTTGGGATTGGAAAGGAAAGAAATAATGGATCAAAGCAATGTTTAAAACGTTCCAGGCTGAGAATTTTCCAAAGCTGATATCAAGATTTCTGGTAATAAGCTCAAAAAGTTCAAAAACTAGCCCCAAACAAGATAAATACACACACACAAAAACAACAATACTAAAAATAAAAATAAACTATCCTTGGGCATGGGCTTCCCTAGGGGCTCAGTGGTGAAAAAAAAAAAAAAAAAAAGCTGCCTGCAATGCAGAAGACATGGATTCAATCCCTGGGTCAGGAAGATCCCCTGGAGAAGGAACTGGCAAACCCTTCCAGTATTCTCACCTGGGAAATCCTGTGGACAGAGGAGCCTGGCTGGCTACAGTCCACAGGGTTGCAAAGAGTCAGACACTACTTAGCGACTGAGCATATCCTGGTATGCTTGGGCATATCCTGGTAAAATTGCTAAATATCAAAGACAGGGGAAAATGTAAAAGCACCCAATTAAAAACTTATCCTTCAAGATAGGAACAATCAGATTGATTTCTAACTTTTCAACAGAAATGCAGGAAACCATAAAACAATAAAATATCTCTAAACTATTGAAAAAAAAATTTGACAACCTAAATCTCACATTCAGAAAAAATATCTCTTCAAACTGAAAATGGAATAAGAACATTTTCAGGAAAATAACACATAAGATAATTTATCACCAGCAGACCTGCACTAATGGATATATTATTGATGAAATTCAGACAGAAGGATAATGTTCCCAGATGGCAGCTCAGAGATGCAACAAAAAGCAATAGAAAAAGAAAAATATATAAAATCTGTATGTGTACTAGTAAATACAACAATAATAAGGTTGTAGAACTTATAAAAGAATTAAAAACACAGACATAGTACTGATACATTGATAAAGGAGAGTAAATATGGTTATGCTTCCTAAGATCCTTGTTTTGTTCAAAATATAGTAATAGTAAAATATAAGTGGCAATCCTTAGGGTAACAGCCCAAAGAATAATAAAATCATATATGACTAATAAGCAATAGATGTAGAAAGGAGAAAAACAGAATGATAAAATATGGTTAAATCTTAAATAATCTAAAAGAAGGTAAAGAGAGAGAGAATACTGAACTGATAGAATAAATAGAAATCACATACTTAAAAAGCTAAATATAAAGTTGCCATATGATCCAGCAATCCCACTCTTAGGTACATGTCTGGAGAAAGTTATAATTTTCAATTTCTTTTCTCTCAGAGTGAGGGTCTTCTGATGCCCATTCATTGGCTGCATTTACTGATTTACAGGACTAGAGGCTGAGCGTCTCATCTTGGCCTTACAGAGGAGTGGTGGAACTTTCTGGACAAGAGGAAGTTTCCTAGTGCTGAGGACACAAAGACCTTCCATGGGCAAGGGTCAGTGAGAAAAACTCCGTGAGAGTTGAAAACCCCCAATGAGAATGGTGAATCCACATGACAGCTTGTAGCTTCCTTGACACTAGGGTGCCTCGGGTGGTAATGGTTTAAAGAGGCACAGAAGGACTGCTAAAGTTTGCGTTCTATTTTTCATCTTCATCCAAGTAGTAATGTTTCATTTATGAAAGTTCACGAAGCTGTACTTATAATGTGAACACTTAACTTGTACATAAGTTATTCCTCAATAAAATATGAAAGTAGTAAAAGATGGACCAGATTCAAAAATTTAAACACACACGCACACACACACACACACACACACACACACACACACAACCATAGGCTACTTAAAAAACATTAGGATAAGGAATGATTGAAAGTAAAATGAAGGAAAAACAAAGAAATTTGGTTCAACAATAATTCACTTAAAACAATGTAAACACTAAAGCAACAAGTATTAACCAGAGAAATAGGAAGAAATTTAATAATGATAAAATAGTCACATCACAGGAAGACAAAAATGTTCTAAATTGGTAAACATTTAGTAGCTTCAAGATACATTCAGCAACTATTCACAGAATTAAAAGAAATAGACAAATCCACAGTTAAAGTGGGAAGTTTAACACATATATATATGTGTTATATATCTTAATATATAATAGAGGCAGAGAAAAAAATCAATAAGAACATAAAAGATCTGTGCACCATTAACCAGCCTGACCTTACAATTTCCCATTGTAATTGACAAAAACAGAGGGCCATGTGCCAGGAATACACAACACACATTTTTTCACTGTGCATGAAACATTTACTAGAGATTGACCATATACTGAGCCATAAAGCAAGCATCATCAAATTTTAAAGGATTGTCTCATACAGAGCAAAATCTCTGACCACGGTGAAAATAACTAAATGTATAATACAAATGAACAACAAAAACTTGACAAAATCTTCATGCTTTGCAAAATGAAGTATAGCAGTTTTAAATAACCCATCCCTGGGTCAGGAAGATCCCCTGGAGGAGAAACCCACTAGCAACCCACTCCAGTATTCTTGCTTGGGAAATCCGGTAGACAGAGGGGCCTGGTGGGCTACAGTCCATGGGGTCACAAAGGAATCATGACTTAGTGACTAAACAATAACAACAAAGTGACATAACAATATAAGTTGGAAAATATTGTGAAGTATTTAGAGGATAATGAAAATAATACATCAAAAATTGGTGAATGTGGCTAATGCTGTGTTTTGGGAGAAATATTTGACCTTAAATGAACACACTGGAAAGGAGAAAGGCCATCAGTGACCCAACTTACAGCTCAAGAAGCCAGCAAAGAAAAAGGAAAAAGAAACAAACGAAAAAACCACACATTAAAATCAAAGATAGTAGAAAAATCCCACAACTTAGTGAGAACAACAAAACAACATTTGTATTTACATTTAATTGTGATTACTGATACACCTAGTTTAAATCATAGTCAAATTTCTGTGTTCCCTATTTCACTCCACTGAATGTTTTCACTGAAAGAAAATCTTAAAACATATTATCTATTCTGAAAACCCAGCAGAAGAAATAATACTCTTGTAATTAACGTAGGCAAAATGGTCATTATTAACATACCTAGGCACTCACTATTCCTATGCAAAACTCACTATGCAGTCAAAAATGATATTTGCTTCAAGCATCTGCCAGTTTTGTCATTTCACACTTGAACAGTATTAGAAAGGAATCTCACTAGTTACCTGCCATATCAATATTAATGAATGATAAGCAAGAAAATCCCTTCTCGTGGAAGTTTTCAAACTTTACCCGTAATTCTTAACTCTCAACATCAACTAATTAACCTTTCTTGTCAATCCAGGAAATTAAAGTCAGAGGATTTTTTTTGGGGGGGAGGGAGGGGGTACCTTTTTTTGTGATTGATCACTGAAGTATTACAATCAGGTAATTTCAAAGGGTTAGCTCATAGTTCTATATACAGGTTTGCCAGATAAAATACAGGTCATCCAGTTAAATTTGCTTTCAGATAAATAATATTTACTAATCTTTTTTAATTAGTAAAAGTATGTTCCTAATATTACATGGAATAAACTTGTACTCAAAAAGCATTCTCAAAATTGTTATCTGAAATTCAAATTTAACTGGGTGCTCTGCATTTTTATTTGCTGTAATTGACAACCCATAAGTAAACCTGGAATTGCAGCCATAAAATTCATAGTCTAATACTGCTTGAACAAAGAAAGAAAAAAATCACTTCATTTTACTGCTTAATCACTACACAAACTATTCACTGCCTGTCAGCACATATTTTACTCACAGGTTGAATTATCTAAGAAGCAAGTTTTTTTAATCGATTTATTTCAAATTTTCAAATATTTTCAATATTTGAAATATTTTGTGCAAGATCTCACAGAAGTGCATCCTGTGGACCATGCCAGGTCTTGAACCATCTGCCACTGCTGACTGGTTCTTACTGAGATGAGGCCAGAATGTAAAGCACCCGCCTCGTTAGAGATGCTTTTAGTGGTGAGACTTCCCTGATGAAGGAAACAGCATGTTGATTGCAGTTCTCCCTCCAAGAGCAATGTGTTGATTGCACTTCTGAACGGAGCCCCCGTCAACCAGGATCAAAGACATCAAGGCTTGCCTGCCGCCTTTCCCTGCTTCCCTTACCTTCCCTTTTCTACCCCCAGGTAGAAATGGTTGCTCAGAAGAACCAAAGGTAAGTTTCCTTTGTTAATTATTCTTCTCTGGTGTGAGTTATGAATTTTCTATTCTTAGAGCCAGACCATAAGGCTTCCTATACAAGGATATATCTTTAACAACTGGCATTTTAAAACACTATATTCAACTCTAGTGTAGATCATGAAAATGCTATATTAAGAATCATAAGTAACATAAGATAGAACCAGAGAGTGTCCATCTGCCAATTCACTGTGTGGGTTCCTATTCTACTTTAAAATAGCCATATGCTTCATTAAATGAAGCCTTGTGACTATCTCTCATAATGTGAAAATGCTGGTGAAGTAACAAAAATTATTATAAAAGCTTGAATTTATTGAACACTTATCATTATGAGATTTTTCTAAGTGCTTTACTCAGTTAATGAATTGAATCTTCTGTTAGGAATGCAAGCTTCCTGTGCTCACACATAGTCAAAAATTCATGCATACCATTTCTTCTTAAGAAAATTTAAGAAAATCATTAAATTTAGGAGAGTTCAGTTCAAACAAAACTGACAGAAAGCAAACGTGACTCTAATTAATCTCTCAATAGTTATTCTTTGTTGTGTTCCCAGCTCTCATTCAGTTCTGACATGGACAGAAAAGACTAATCTAAATATAACAAATGTGGTGAAAGTAAAAGGGTTACCAGTCATGTTCATTTTGCCTCATTATCAGTGCTGACTTGTGAAGAACAGGGCTTCCCAGGTGGCTCGGTGGTAAAGAACCCTCCTGCCAATGCAGGAGACATAGGTTTGATCCCTGGGTCAGGAAGATCCTTTGGAGGAGAAAACGGCAACCCACTTCAGTGTCCTGTCCCATGGACAGAGGAGCCCGGCCAGCTGCAATCCTTGGAGTCACAAGGAGTCGGACATGACTGAGCACCATGCACTTGTGAAGAACAGTGTCACCTGAATTGTGGGCAAGTGATCCTACTTTATCTTAGAACTTCCCGTGACAGGGAAAATCATGTGCAGCTAAAGAGTTGACAGGACAGAGATTCACATGACATCATAAAAAACCATGATCCAGCTGAGTCGCACAAGTTTGCAAAGAACAGGTGACTGAGTTCTCAGATTACAGTGTCCGGGTGACGAGTGAGTGTGTGTGCACACCCGTGGGCAAGGGTTAGGGTCAGGACCTCGTGGTTGGTCTGAGGGAGAGGATTAAAAAGGGGATCAAAACCTTGAAGAAAGACTTGGACAAAAATGGAAGGGGGGGCTTTAATGTTGCTTAGGAAGAATATACAGAGGAAGAGACAAAGGGTGAGAGGAAAAGGCAGTGAGAGCCCATCTGAAATGACCCTCCAAACCAAAGACTCAAAACGTACTTTAAAAAAATTATATTTGGAACACAGATAACAAAGGCAGGACTGTCCCCCACTGTTAGAAGCAGGCTGATTGATGCCAGGAGAAACCTGAAACTTACTGTTTTGTTGCTAGCTTGGATGTCAAGGAAATGGCTTTCTCTGCGGTCGAAGACAGGGAAACCATCACTTAAAGGTGAGAATAGAAGGATGAATTACATGGAAAATGTATGTGTGTGTGTGTGAGTGTGTGTAATTGCACCTGGTGACAGTGAATGAACTGATGCCTGTCCCCAAATGAGTTATGCACCAGTCACTGGGGAAATTGTGAATGAAATCACCAGGTCTCTATCACAATCTCTAGTGAAGGGTAAAGGATGCAAAGATACAGAATAACAGTGGCTGACAGACAGATGTGGCTCTGCCTTTGAAAGTGGAGAGATGGGTGGACACACACTCTAACCAGCCTAGCTCTTATCCAGGACATGTTATAAGCATGTAGGAAAGGAAAAAGTATCTAGAAGACCCAGAACTAGGCATGTCATGCTATCTTTATTTCAACAGGATTTCTAAATGGGTAGTTTGTAAAAATGCCATGGGCATTGTGTGCTTCAAGTTCAGCATTTAATGTGTGTTGATCTTTTATGTCAGTTTAGGACAAATCCAGGCCCATGAGCTGAATGACAATATATATTCTAACACTTTCACCGGGACTTCCTTTGTGATTCAGTATAAAGAATCCACCTGCCAACACAGGAGACCAGGGTTCAAACCCTTGGTCAGAAAGATCTCCTGGAGAAGGAAATGGCAACCCACTTTAAAATTCTTGCCTGAGAAATCCCATGGGCAGAGGAGCCTGGTGGGCTACAGTCCATGGGGTTGCAAAAAGTCGGACAAGACTGAGTGACCAACACTTTTGCTTCCAGCCAATAATAGGTGTTCAACATTGAAGGACCCCAATGTTTTCTCAAATCCCAAACCCTGATGTCAATTTTAGCATAAAGAAAATTACATTTAGCATTCTACCTCAGGGGCGGTCCTAAGATGGCAGAGGAATAGGATGGGGAGACCAATTTCTCCCCCACAAATTCATCAAAACATCATTTGAATGCTGAGCAACTTCCACAGAACAACTTCTGAACACTGGTGGAGGACACCTGGCACCCAGAAAGGCAGCCCATTCTCTTAGAAAGGAGGTAGGCCAAAATATAAAAGACGAAAAGAGAGACAGAAGAGTTAATGACGGGGACACATCCTGGGGAGGGAGTCATGAAGGAGGTTCCAAACAGCAGGAAACCCTCTCACCAGCAGGTCTGTGGGGAGTTTTGGAATCTCAGAGGGCAACATAACCAGGAGGAAAAGAAAACGCAGAGAATACATGCCTAACCACAACTCCCAGCGGAGAAGTAGCCCAGACACTTGCATCTGCCACCAGCGAGCAGGGGCTGGACAGGGAGGCTCAGGTTGCATGCTTGGGGTAAGGACTGGGCCTGAATGCCCTGAGGACAAACTGTAGGAGCTAACATGAGATCGCAACCCAAACTGTGGGATAGCCAGAGAAAGAAAAAAACAAGAGAGAGAGAGAGGAAGAGAGAACTTTCCCGAGAAAGGCTTTAACCCAAGGCACAGCCTGGCCTGCTCCCAGAACAAAGGATTGAGCGAATACCAAAGGAGAGCTAGCTGGCTACGGACAGACCCTGCCCCCGCCAGAGGCAGAGAGGCAGGTGTGTGACAGCCAGGTCTGGAAGGCAAGGAGCAATCTCAGCCACAGAGACTGAATCCTCCACCAAACTGTGAGCAGGCTCCCAGTTGCCAATTAAGTCTTCCTGGGATCCTGGATGGTTGATATATGCCAGGAGGATTGCAGCCTGAGATAGCTCCCCAGAGGAGACACACGGCACAACTGAGACAGCGCTGTCACAGCACACCCGGGAAACCGAGCCGCCAGGACCGGGGAGGTGATCAAGACGCACGGCCCACCTGGGACACCGTGCTCACCAAGCACCTGGTTGCCTGAGCTGCTCGGACCTGGGAAGGGCACAAAACGCATGCCCAACCCAGTCTGTGCCGTTGCGGAGTACCCGAGAACCTGAACCTGAGCAGCTTAGACTTGAAAAGTGCATGAAACAGAGGGCCCGCTTTGGACAGCACCCCTGCAGAGCAACTTGGAGCCTGAGCAGTGTAGACCTGGAAAGCACATGCCACCGTGAGTGGGGGCAAACCCAGTGTGGTCCATACACTGTGACCACTCCCCACACACGCCAGTGATAAGTTTATAGTGTTCCTCCCCCCCGACAACACAACTGAACAAGTGAGCCTAAATAAGTGACCACCTTTGGCCCCTGTGTCAGGGCAGAAATTAGACACTGAAGAGACTTGGAAACAGAAGTCAAAATAAAGAAGAGGGAACGTCTCTGGAATTGACAGGTGCAACATATTAAAACCCTGGAGTTAATACTTGACTAAGCACTGGAAGGGGCCTATAGACCTTTAGAAGAAGTATAAGCTGGAACAAGGAACTATCTGAAACTGAACTGACCCACACTGTCCTCAACAGCTCCAGAGAAAGTCCTAGATATATTTTTGCTTTTATCATTTTTTAATTTAAAAAAAATTTTTTTATTTTTAAGTTCTTTATTACTCCTTTAATTTTCATTTTTATAACCTACTATTACCTTGCAAAAAAAGACCCTATTTTAAAAACAAATTTCATATAAATATATTTTATAATTTTTATGATTGATTTTGTTTTGTATTTTTAATATTGTATTTTTGAGAGTCTACCCTCTGCTCTAGATTTTTAATCTTTGATTTTTGGTATTTGTTATCA
This sequence comes from Dama dama, assembly GCF_033118175.1. Classification (NCBI taxonomy): domain Eukaryota; kingdom Metazoa; phylum Chordata; class Mammalia; order Artiodactyla; family Cervidae; genus Dama; species Dama dama. The sequence continues at coordinate 59,323,094 of NC_083691.1, read as the reverse complement.
TTTTTGTACCTTTCTAAATCTAATCTTCAGTCCCCATTTTTACTTAGGGGTGTGATTACTGGCTTGATTTCTATCTCCCCTTTTGACTCTCCCTTTTCTCCCCCAGGTCACCTCTATCTCCTCCCTCCCCCTTCTCTTCTCTACTTAACTCTGTGAATCTCTCTGGGTGCTCTGGGCTGTGGAGAACACTCAGGGAACTGATTACTGGCTAGATTTGTCTCTCTCCTATTGATTCCCCCTCTTCTCCTCCTGGTCTTCTCTATCTCCCTCCTCCCACTTCTCTTTTCCATGTAACTCCATGAACCTCTCTGAGTGTTCTAGGCTGTGGAGAGCACATAGGGAATTGATTACTGGTTAGATTACTCTCTCCCCTTTTGATTCCCCCATTCTCCTCTTGGTAACCTCTATCTCCCTCCTCCCTCTTCTCTTCTCCACGTAACTCTGTGAACCTCTCTGAATGTCCCTCACTGTGGAGAATCTTTTCACCATTAACCTAGATGCTTTATCATCTGTGCTGTATGGATGGAGAAGTCTTGAGGCTACTATAAGAATAAGACTGAAAGCCAGAGGCAAAAGGCTTAAATCCAAAACTTGAGAACACCAGAAAACTCCTGACTCCAGGGAACATTAATTGACAAAAGCTCATCTAAAAGCCTCCATATCTACACTGAAACAAAGTTCCACTCAAGAGCCAACAAGTTCCAGAGCAAGACATAACATGCTAATTCTCCAGCAATGCAGGAACACAACCCTGAGCATTAAAATACAGGCTGCCCAAAGTCACGCCAAACCCATAAACACCCCAAAACTCACTACTGGGCACGTCATTGCACTCCAGAGAGAAGAGATCCAGCTCCACCTACCAGAACACAGATGCAAGCTTATCTAACCAGCAAACCTTGACAAGCCACTCATCCAACCCCACCCATAGGGAGCAACCTCCACAATAAAGAGGAACTACAAACTTCCAGTCTACAGAAAGGCCACCCCAAACACAACAATCTAAACAAAATGAAAAGGCAGAGAAATATTCAGCAGGTAAAGGAGCATGATAAGTGCCCACCAAACCAAGCAAAAGAGAAGGAGAGAGGGAATTTACCTGAAAAAGAATTCAGAATAATGATAGTAAAAATGACCCAAAATCTTGAAAACAGAATGGAGTTACAGATAGACTAGAGACAAGGATTGTGAAAATGCAAGAAATGTTTAAGAAGGACCTAGAAGAAATAAAAAAGAGTCAATCAATAGTGAATAATGCAATAACTGAAATCAAAAGCACTCTGGAGGGAGCCAGCAGTAGAATAACTGAGACAGAAAATAGGATAAGTGAGGTGGAATATAGAATGGTGAAAATAAATGAAACAGAGAAGAAAAAAGAAGAAAAGAATGAAAAGAAATGGGGACAATCTCAGAGACCTCTGCAACAATGTTAAACACCCCAACACTTGAATCATAGGAGTTCCAGAAGAAGAAAGCAAGAAAGATCATGAGAAAATACTTGAGGAGATAATAGTTGAAAACTTCCCTAAAATGGGGAAGGAAATAGCCACCCTAGTCCAAGAAACCCAGAGAGTCCCAAATAGGATAAACCCAAGGCAAAACACCCCAAGACACATATTAATCAAATTAATGAAGATCAAAAACAAAGAACAAATATTAAAAACAGCAAGGGAAAAGCAACAAATAACACACAAGGGGATTCCCATAAGGACAGCAGCTGATCTTTCAATTGAAACTCTTCAGGCCAGAAGGGAATGGCAGGACATACTTAAAGTGATGAAAGAGAAAAAGCTACAACCCAGATTACTATGCCTAGCAAGGATCTCATTCAAATATGAAGGAGAAATCAAAAGCTTTACAGACAAACAAAAGTGGAGAGAATCAGCACCACCAAACCAGAGCTTCAACAAATACTAAAGGATCTTCTCTAGGGGGGAAACACAGAAAAGGTTTATAAACTCGAACCCAAAATAACAAAGTAAATAGCAACAGAATCATGCTTATCAATAATTACCTTAAATGTAAATGGGTCGAATGCCCCAACCAAAAGACAAAGACTGGCTGAATGGATACAAAAACAAGACCCCTATATATGCTGTCTACAAGAGACCCACCTCAAAACAAGGGACACAAACAGACTGAAACTGTAGGGCTGGAAAAGATATTTCATGCACATGGAGACCAAAAGAAAGTAGGAGTAGCAATACTCTTATTAGATAAAATAGACTTTGAAATAACGGTCATGAAAAGAGACAAGGAAGGACACTACGTAATGATCAAAGGATCAATCCAAGAAGAAGACAATTATAAATATATATGCACCCAACATAGGAGCACCACGATGTGTTAGGCAAATGCTAACAAGTATGAAAAGGGAAATTAACAGTAACACAATAACAATGGGAGACTTTAATACCCCACTCACACCTATGGTTAGATCAACCAAACAGAAAGTTAGCAAGGAAACACAAACTTTAAATGATACAATGGACCAGTTAGACCTAATATATATGTATAGGACATTTCACACCAAAACAATAAATTTCACCTTTTCTCAAGTGCACACAGAACATTCTCCAGAATAGATCACATCCTGGGCCATAAATCTAGCCTTATTAAATTTAAAAAATTGAAATTATTTCAAGCATCTTTTCTGATCACAATGCGTAAGATTAGATGTCAACTACAGGAAAAAAAATTTAAAATGCAAACATATGGAGGCTAAACAACACACTTCTGAATAACCAACAAATCACAGAAGAAATCAAAAAAGAAATCAAAATAGCATAGAAATAAATGAAAATGAAAACACGACAACTCAAAACATATGGGATTCAGCACAAGCAGTGCTAAGGGGAAGGGTCATAACAATACAAGCTTACCTCAAGAAACAACAGAAAAATCAAATAAACAACCTAACTTCACACCTAAAGCAACTAGAAAAAGAAAAGATGAAGAATCCCAGGGTTAGTAGAAGGAAAGAAACCATAAAAATTAGGGCAGAAATAAATGAAAAAGAAACAAAGGAGACTATAGCAAAAATCAACAAAGCTAAAAGCTGGTTCTTTGAGAAGAAAAATAAAATAGACAAACCATTAGCCAAACTCATCAAGAAAAAAAGGGAGAGGAATCAAATCAACAAAATTAGAAATGAAAATGGAGAAATCACAACAGACAACACAGAAATACAACAGATCATAAGAGACTACTATCAGCAACTATATGCCAATAAAATGGACAACTTGGAAGAAAGGGACAAATTCTTAGAAAAGTATAACCTTCCAAAACTGAACCAGGAAGAAATAGAAAATCTTAATAGACCCATAACAAGCATGGAAATCGAAACTGTAATAAAAAATCTTCCAACAAACAAAAGCCCAGAACCAGATGGCTTCACAGGCAAATTCTACCAAAAATTTAGAGAAGAGCTAACACCTATCCTGCTCATACTCTTCCAGAAAATTGCAGAGGAAGGTAAACTGCCAAACTTATTCTATGAGGCCACCATCACCCTAATACCAAAACCAGACAAAGATGCCACAAAAAGAGAAAACTAAAGGCCAATATCACTGATGAACCTAGAAGCAAAAGTCCTCAACAAAATTCTATCAAGCAGAATCCATCAAAATATTAAAAAGATCATACATCATGACCAAATGGGCTTTATCCCAGGGAGGCAAGGATTCTTCAATATTCACAAACCAATCAATGTAATACACCAAAGTAAAAAATTGAATGATAAAAACCATATGACCATCTCAATAGATGCAGAGAAAGCCTTTGACAAAATTCAACATCCATTTATGATAAAAAAAAAAAAAAACCCCAGAAAGCAGGCATCAAAGGAACATACCTCAACATAATAAAAGCCATATATGATAAACCCACAGCAAACATTATCCTCAATGGTGAAAAATTGAAAGTATTTCCCCTAAAGTCAGGAACAAGACAAGGGTGCCCACTCTCACCACTACTATTCAACATAGTTTTGGAAGTTTTAGCCACAGCAGTCAGAGAAGAAAAAGAAATAATAAGAATCCAGATTGGAAAAGAAGAATTAAAACTCTCACTATTTGCAGATGACATGATCCTCTATACAGAAAATCTTAAAGACACCACCAGATAATTGCTAGAGCTAATCAATGAATATAGTAAAGTTGCAGGATATAAAATTAATGTACAGAAATCCTTTGCATTCCTATACACTAACAATGAGAAAACAGAAAGAGAAATTAAGGAAACATTTCCATTCACCATTGCAACAAAAAGAATAAAATACTTAGGAATAAATCTACCTTTAGAAACAAAAGACCTATACATAGAAAACTATAAAACACTGATGAAAGAAATAAAAGATGACACAAATAGATGGAGAAATATACCATGTTCATGAATAGGAAGAATCTATATAGTGAAAATGATTATACTACCCAAAGCAATCTATAGATTCAGTGCAATCCCTATCAAGATACCAATGGTATTTTTCACAGAACTAGACCAAAGACTTTCACAATTTGTATGGAAATACAAAAAACCTTGAATAGCCAAAGCAATCTTAAGAAAAAAGAATGAAACTAGAAGAATCAACCTGCCTGACTTCAGACTAAACTACAAAGCTACAGTCATCAAGACAGTATAGCACTGACACAAAGACAGAAATATAGATCAATGGAATAAAATAGAAAGCCCAGAGATAAATCCACACACCTATGGACACCTTATCTTTGACAAAGGAGGCAAGAATATACAATGGAGAAAAGACAATCTCTTTAGCAAGTGGTGCTGGGAAAACTGATCGACCACTTGTAAAGGAATAAAACTAGAACACTTTCTAACACCATACACAAAAATAAAATCAAAATGGATTAAAGATCTAAATGTAAGACCAGAAACTGTAAAACTCCTAGAGGAGAACATAGGCAAAACACTCTCCAACATAAATCACAACAAGATCCTCTATGACCCACCTCCCAGAATATTGGAAATAAAAGCAAAAATAAACAAATGGGACCTAATTAAACTTAAAAGCTTTTGCACAAGAAAGGAAACTATAAGCAAGGTGAAAAGACAGCTTTCAGGATGGGAGAAAATAATAGCAAATGAAGCAACTGACAAAGATTTAGTCTCAAAAATATACAAGCAGCACATGCAGCTCAATGCCAGAAAAATAAGGAAGCCAATCAAAAAATGGGCCAAAGAACTAAACAGACATTGCACCAAATAAAATATACAGATGGTTAACAAATACATGAAAAGATACTCAACATCACTCATCATCAGAGAAAGGCAAATCAAAACCACAATGAGGTACCATCTCATGCCCATCAGAATGGCTGCAATCAAAAAGTCCACAAACAATAAATGCTGGAGAGGGTGCAGAGAAGAGGGAACCAACCCTCTTACACTGTTGGTGGGAATGCAAACTAGTACAGCCACTATGGAGATTCCTTAAAAAAACTGAAAATAGAACTGCCGTAAGACCCAGCAATCCCACTGCTGGGCATACACACCGAGGAAACCAGAAATGAAAGAGACATGTGTGCCCCAATTTTCATTGCAGCACTGTTTACAATAGTTAAGACATGGAAGCAACCTAGATGTCCATGGGCAGACAAATGGATAAGAAAGCTATGGTACATATACACAATGGAATATTATTCAGCTATTAAAAAGAATACATTTGAATCAGTTCCAAAGAGATGGATGAAACTGGAGCATATTATACAGAGTGAAGTAAGTCAGAAAGAAAAACACCAATACAGTATATTAACACATATATATGGAATTTAGAAAGATGGTAATGGTGGCCCTATATGGGAGATAGCAAAAGAGACACAGATGTAAATAACAGACTTTTGGACTCTGTGGGAGAAGGTGAGGGTGGGATGATTTGAGAAAATAGCATTGAAACATGTATATTACCATATGTGAAATAGATCGCCAGTCCAGGTTCAATGCATGAGACAGGGCGCTCAGGGCCGGTGCACTGGGATGACCCTGAGGAATGGGATGTGGAGGGAGGTGGGAGGGGGGTTCAGGATGGGGGACACATGTACACCAATAGCTGATTTATGTCAATGTATGGCAAAACCACTACAATATTGTAATTAGCCTCCAATTAAAATAAATAAATAATTTTTTAAAAAACTCTACCTCTCAGTGAAAATTACTGAAGCCTTAAGGGAGTCAAGATCCCTGAGTACTTGGTGAAACAAAATGTTTGTGGGCTTGAGCTGTGAGCTAAGATCCCTGATATTCCTGGGAAATCTACATTTAGCTGGCTTTGTTCACCCATCCAGCCTGTACCACCTGTAACCAGCCTTATAGAAATCTTAATCCTCTTATTTAGTTTTTGCAAACTCCTGGATGTCTACTCTCTTAAAAGGGCCTAGGTTTTATAGGTAGTATTCTACCCAGAGAACCCATTCGCCCAAAGCATATCTAATGTGGTTAACACTCATGAGGGGTCCTAAAAAAGTGTTACTCCTAGAAATGATGTGTCATTGCATGTGCTTCCATCTGAGATGTGGATTGGCTACCTCACACCTGGGAGTGCACTGGTCACCACTACCCCAGCCTCTCCCTACTTACTGGACCCCAGTCTACCCCTCTAGTCCTACAGTTCACCCCCCTCTAAATCCTCCTCTGTCCATCCCCTGCTACTGATCTGCACCTCACAGTGAGAGTCCCAGACAGGTGGCCATGTCCCACACCAGCAAGGCATCTCCCCCTAGAGCGGATGAAGCTACAGGAGCTGACATTGCTGGTCTCCTATATTCTTTGGTTCTGCTGCAGTTTTTCTGATGGGGGATTCCCTGGGTTGACAGGGAGATATATGTTTAGGAGATGAAGGAACCAACTGCCCCAGAGTGGACCAAGAACACCTTAGACCAGAATGGAGAAAGGAATGTGAGATGTATCCAGCAATGAGAATGGGCAAAGCTGTCAGGCATCCTGCAGCTGTACTGAGCATGGAGATCTTCCTGGAGGAGGTAGAGGGGGATTCCTGTGTAAATGTGATCCTGTGAGCAAGGCAGGGGCTGGAGGGAAAGAGAGAGTGTTGTGGGCACATGAAGCAGCTTCGCTCAGACAGCCAGGACATCCCAAAGAGCAGCCCACAGGCCCAAGTCTGATGCTGGGAGTCCACCTGCTGCCCACAGAGAGTGGATGCCCCTCCCAGTTGGAGGGATCTGGCCTGGCCTGGGCAGGGCTCCCCATCTGCTGCCTCTTTGAAAGTTGCCTTTGGAAACAGGCAGCCTTTTTCCTTACATTTCTCCCTTGCTCTCCGTCTTTTGAAAATGGGTTTAATATTTGTCCATAACCAGCGTTTGTTTGGACTGCCGCCTGGAGCAGATGGAGGGTGAGAAGGAGAAAGACGTGGATATTTAATGAGCTTCTTTGGTGAAGAAAACCAGGCTTCTGCCTCCCCTGCGTCTTCTATTCCACACGCTGTTCCCACAAGCAAAGCGTCATTACCTACATTGAAAGGAAACTGACACTCAGAGAAAGCAAATAATTTCCTTAAGGTTATACAGCTTAGTGACCCAACCAACATTCAGGTCAGAACTGTTTATTCTGAAGTCCAAGCTCCTATCTCTGTCCTGTGCCACCTCTTACAATGTTAACCAAATGTTTCAGCTCCAAAAATAAAGAAACGAAACATGGCTCTGAATGAGTGATAAAGGCCTCAATGGTGGGCAGGTAGGTAACTGTGTTCCTGGGGTCAGCTGCTGCAGTCAGAGCAGAGGAGGGTGCCAGGAAGGTCAGGACCCACCAGGCAACACCTTGCCAAGCCAGCAGTGGGAGCCTCTGTCCATTGGAAAACCTGGGAGAACAGCCTCGTCCAGGGAAGACACTCAGGCCCTCCTGGAGAGCCCTTGCTATGTTCTGGGCACATAGAGGGCCACCCTATAGACCCAGTCTGAACTAAGCTCATGACCCCAGGAAATAGAGTGCCAAGGTAGGATGTGGCCACACAGCTCTGAGTATTCAGACTAGGTACTATCTGTGGTCCCCAGGAGTGAAGGGCTGTGCTCCGGACCAATAGCCCCATCTGCCCTGTCAGGCATGGAGGCACCGTGTCCAGGGCCAACTGGACTTTTAGGGTCCACAAAATATTTTTATCTTATTTTGAAATCTAAAGATAAAAATGTATATCATATTAATGGCTATATAATAATGAATTCAGCCTAGAATTTTATTCTTGTTGTTTAGTCGCTCAGTCATGTCCGACTCTTTGTGATCCCAAGGACTGTATCCCACCAGGCTCCTCTGTCCATGGGATTCTGCCAGCAAGAATACTGGAGTAGGTTACCATTTCCTCATTCAGAGGATATTCCTGACCCAGGGATCAAACCTGCATCTCCTGCTTTGGCAAGCGGATTGTTTACCACTGTGCTTTGGGAAAACCCTGACAGTTGTTCATATTTTTATGAAAAAATATACAACTTTGAAAATATATGTATTTAGATATCATCAAAGGAATCTTACAGATGGTTTCACCACGGCAACTTATCATTCTTAATCAGGTTACAAGGAGGTTTTCAGTTCTTCTCAACCTTAAGGACAGGTTACTTCAGGGGTTGAATTCTTCTTGAAAGATAATACAGGAACTAAGAACTACCAAAGATGCCATATTAGCAAGATGGATGAAGATGGATCCTTTTTCAGTCTAGAAAATGATTCTAGTGAAGAGGCACAGAAGTAGTTTTATACCAGATCGTTAGGTTTTTATAGTTCCCCAAGGTGACAGCAAGAGAGAATACTCTTCTAGATGCGTGCATTCTATTTTTAAAACATGTAACTTTTATATTTTTATTGCAAAAGTTTTATTTGTTTACTAAAGAAAGAGAGAAATGGAAATTGAGGGGATACAGATAAGCCAAATGGAGGGGAAAAATCCATCTAGAGCTGCTGTTGACATGGCATGCACTCTTGTCAATGTTTTAATATCTTGATGTTAGAATTCATTTAAAAATAGTTTGTGCTACAGAGCTATAGCTTAATTTTTTCCCAGTAAAATGTGCAATCAACATCTTTTCATGTCAATAAATAGATTTCGATAAGTTCATTTCAGTAGCTACCTATTACCCTAGTGTATGACTGTACTGTAATTTTCTCACCAATATCCTATCATTAGAGATTTAGATTTTCTTTTCATTTACTCTCCCTCTCAAAATCAGTGTGATATAAACACACACAGACACGTATATGTCTTTGTTCGATTTGGTCTAATTGCTGGATCTATGGACTGCTGGCTAAGGTAGACTCTACTGCGTTGCTGACCTGCTGCTGCTAAGGTTCTGGGCACCACCCTCCAATGGTGCTGATGCGGATGTGTCTTCCCACGGTCTCACTTGCCTGCTCATCTTTGGATCTTACAGGGAAACACTCGGTGCTCATTTATTAATCAGCCTTTTCCAGTTTCTAACAAGGTGGCTGTGTTCTAAGCTTCCTGCAAACCTGCATTTATTTTGGAATAAATTATTTTGTTCAAGTTGTACTCAACTCTTTCTAATGAGGGCATGCATTATTTTCTTAATTCACATACATGCTTTGCATATTAGGGAAGTTATGTTACAAGTTAGAACTGGATGCTGGTTTTTCATTTGACTTTCATTTTTCTATATTTGAGTTAACCCTAAATTGTTTGTGTGTGCCATTAAATATTCTGCTGTTCTTCAAAGCTGCATAAATACTATCACACTGCACATCCATACTCGAGCCATTGAAATTCAGGAGGAAATACATTTCAAGAACCCTTGGAATGAAGTGCCAAGGTGACACCTATTATCAAACAATCCACGGTGAAGCCGAAATACAGAAGCTCTGCTGCTTTTTTGTGTGTGAAGATTTGCTGAAAGGCTGTCTTTTGCCGGGCAAGCAATGAATATATGTAATAATACCCTCTATGGATCCATGATAATCCTTTGGGCACATATTGAAATTTCTGCAAAGCAGCTCTTTGTGTCTCTAGGATTTAAAAATGCCTAGTACATTAATCTGGAAACACAGATGTCTATCTGGCCAAACAAAAGGATGCTTAATAAAGTTTTCAGTGGAGAAATTAGGGTCCAATATCTGTAGCATACCTAATGCCTCAGACCAGGACTGACAAACAGCTGTGCATATGGGTCTGCCACGCGAAGGATAGGATTGTAATGCCTGTAAGTCATTCCACGCAAGCCATTTTGTTTTCATTGAATGGCCTTGTTATAAGACAAGAAATGGGTTCAGCTCATTTAATTCTAAGTATTCTTTGGCTTTAAAAGGAAGATCATTTATGAGGGTTGGCTTCAGTGATTTGTCACGACATGTAGCAAGACTTAGCAGTCAAGCCAAACAGCCCAGGAGGGTCATGCAATTATACATCAGGAAGCCACTTTGGTACTGAACACATAGTTCACCTGGTCACCACACCTTCCATGCCACAGGCAGAAGCTTTAGAGCTGACCTGTGCAGTTTCGCTTCCCTCAACCCAGGTAACAGGCTGTAAACAGTCGGGTGGAGAAAAAACAACAATCTGAGCTGTTAATTTCAGTAAGGTAAATATCACTTGGGGCTTCCCTGGTGGCTCAGATGGTGAAGAATCTGCCCGCAATGTGGGAGACCCAGGTTTGATCTCTGGATTGGGAGGATCCCCTGGAGAAGGGAATGGCAACAAATCTACAAAACTGGAATAAATTATACCCAAAGGGATCTTTCTCTTTTCCATTTTGCTGTCTAGACATTCTAAGATCATATGCTGGCACCAATTACTTCAAAGGTAGGCACTGATTTCATTTTTTCCAGCCTGGAACAAAGTGGCATAAGAAACGATGGCTCCCTACTTTGTTTATATTAATTATGTACAGACAACTGAAAGCTGATAGCATAAGATTGATTGTAATTGAGCCATAAATTTAACACAGAGAGACATCATCTATTTACCTGAACAGCTCTTTGCTGAAATATATTTCTGAACTGGAGTAGGAGGGAGAGGGTCTGAAGATAAGGATGATAAATGTCTCCTGCCTGAGGCCAAGTTAAGCAATCCTCAGTCTAAACTAGCGACCATTCAGCCAGCAAAGCTCTTCTCCTGTGATAGAAACCCTGCACACTTGGAAATGTTATTAATATAAAACTAAAGTAATAATAAAGCCAATTGTTAGTTCTAAGTCATGCTCTTCTCCTGGAAGCTGACAAAGGCCCGGGAGATTCTGATTGCAGCTCCGGCTTTGAGCTCAGCCTGCTTCTGGCTCCATCCAGGAAGGACATGTGGAGAAACTGATAAGCTCCTTCTTTCAGAAACCATGAACTTGACCCCCGGAGCCCACTCTGCCTCTGAGCAAGCCAGGTTGTCAGCCTCACCCACAAAGCAGGGAAATCTGGGTAATGTTCTCCTCTGTCCGCTGGTATGTCATATGCAGACTGTGTCACCTGCAGTCTCAGAGCAGACCTTGATTATCGCTGGCGTTGTGCGAGCACACAGCAGCTGGTGAGCGGAGGGTACCAGCCCTCGTCCCCAGGAAGTCATCTCAGGATGAGGGGGAAAAGTTATAAACTTGTCCTTGCAATAAAGCTTCACCTTGTGAAGCAGGGAAGTCTGCATGCTGCTACATATCTTGTTTAGTAAATTATCCCCTTGCCTGCTAAGAACAGAAAGCACAGTCGCTTAGACACAACAGAAAGTTGTTCACTTTGGTTTTTGTTTCTCATTGATTTTGAAGTATAGCTGATTTACAATGTTGTGTTAATTTCTTCTGTACAACAAAGTGAGTCAGTTATACATGCACACACACAGACATATATATATATATAATCTTTTCCATATTCTTTTCCATTATGGCTTATCACAGGATATTGAATATAGTTTCCTGTGCTGTACAGTAGAATCTTGTGGTTCACCTGCTTTATATATATATAATAGCTTGCACCCCTAACCCCAATCTCCAGTCCATCCTTCCCCCACCCCTCCTCCCCCTTGGCAACCACCAGTCTGTTCTCTGTGTCTGTGAGTCTGTCCCTGTTTTGCACATGAGTTCATTTGTATCATATTTTAGATTCCACATATAAGGGATATCATGGTGGTATTTGTCTTTCTCTTCCTGACCCACTTCACTCTATGCTAATCTCTAGTTGCATCCGTGTTGCTGTAGATGGCATTACTTCATGCTTTTTTATATCTGAGTAATGTTCCATTGTATACATGTCACATCTTTTTTATCTGTTCATCTGTTGATGGATATTTAGAGAAGGTGCTCATTTCTTTGTAAAACACTTTTTCCTTCACAGACGCATGGTGGTGTGGCGGTTGCTGACCCAGACCTTTGTAGGGTCCTCTGATCAGTGAGAATTACAGGTTCAGTAATGCTACTGAAGCAGGGTCTATTTGCTCAGAATTATAAGGAGCATCACTTTTTCCTAATGTTTTTCCAGTTCAAGGAGAGAGCTCACATGCCTCAAGGGAAGTGGTGAATTTAATCACCAACCTGGAGGGTGTGGAGGGGTGAAGTCAACTTTTAAATTGGGGAACTTTGGGTAAATCATATGAATTTCATCTGTGAGTGGGCCTCACCCAGGCAGCAGAAGGCCTGAACAGAACAAAAGTTCTGCCTCCCCCAGCAAGATGGACTCCTCCAGCTGGCGGCCATTGAGGGCCCCCTACACCGTCATCTCTCCAGGGTCTGCAGCCTGCAGGTGGGGGCTCCCAGATCCCATGGGTGCAGGAGCCAATTCCTTATGAAGAACAGATCCCATATATTAATACCTTTGCCTGTGTGATCTCTTCATATATATGTATGAAACTGTTAGTCAATCTGTATGTATATATGTAGAGAGATGTGCATGCATGCTCAGTTGCTCAGTCGTGTTTGACTCTTTGCTACCTCATAACTGCAGTCTGCCAGGCTCTTTTGTCCATGGTATTTCCCAGGCAAGAATACTGGAGTGGGTTGGCATGCTCTTCTCCAGAGGATCTCCCTGACCCAGGAATCAAATCTGTGTCTCCTGCATTGGCAGGCAGATTCTTTACTGCTGAGCCACCAGGAAAGCCCTAGAGAGAGAGGAATTCTTTATTGATATATACCCCATTGGTTCTGTTTCTCTGGACAACACTCTTAAATCAGGGAAAGGCAAATAGTTCATTTGCCTTGAAAGCTCATGTTCCCTCTTTTACCACCTCAGACCCTCACTTGACACAGAGACCTCAGGAAGCCACACAGCAGCAACAGAAATTCTCAGCTGTAGTATGTGAGTGCCCAGAGCTGTGGTTATTTCCATGTTTCCTATGGATTCTACTTGCCTCTTTCCTCTCACACCCAGCTTTGGCCTGTCTTTCCTGTAACCCAGAGTTCTCTGGCACTTTGGGTCCTCCAGTCGCAAATGTCATTCTTGAGCAGGAACACAAGCCTTGCTCTTAAGAAGAGACATGACAGAAATGGATTAAGAGTGCTGTCTTCCCCGTATGGCTTGTCCCTATAGAGTTAGTGACCTCACGATGCAGCTTTAGGTTTTGGCCCTAGAGTAGGACAAGCGCTGAGTATGTGCATGTCTGTGTGTGTGCTCGTGCCTGTGAGTGTGTGAGTGTGCCTGTGTGAGAGTGTGTGCCTGTGTGTGTGTGTGTGAGTGTGTGTGCACTTGGAAGTAGGTGGGAGCAGCAAGAGGAGAGGAAGGGGACTATGCATGGAGACGCAGAAGCTGCCTGGCTTCTCTGAAATCAGGATGGCGCCTACCTACCTTGACACTAAGCTCCTGTTACCTCACTCCGCTCTGTGCCCTCCAGCCTGCTTTTTCTAAAAAGCCATTTCCTGAGTCAGATACCCAGGTGTGAGATTGCTGAATTTCTCTATTCATGTATTGCTAATTCCTTAAAACTTTTTAAAGCTAATAATAGCTCATAATTTTAGATGCATTGAACTTTCCACAGCATTTTTATGTCTATGACCTAATTTTCTTCTCTAAACAGCCACATGACGAGAGTAATATAAAAAATACTGTCCCTTTTAAAGGAGAAAATGGACCTAGGGAAAATTCTACTGCTTAGGGTCAAATAACAAAGACAGTAATCCAGGCCTTGTGAATTTTATCCCCTCAAAATCACGTATTGCTTCCTTAATGCTAGAGTAATGGGCAGAAATTTAGACTGAATTATTAGACTGTTGTCTGATTTGATTAATTTTACTGTTGAATTCCAATAATTACACCCATACCGTAATTTGGTACTATTTGAATTATATTCCCAAAGCTCTACATATGCTGGTATGAATGTATGTGTGCTTGCTATAAAATTTTGCTAGACATGAATATGCTTCTGTCTGTAGATTTAGGTACACAGACAGAATTTTAGTAGCCTTATTTGCTTGGCTTGTCTCTGCAACTTCTGGGGAACTCAGCGTGGTGTGCAAGTACAAAGACTTGCTGATTAATATAAAATATAATATGGCATAAAGACCTACTTATTTTTTATTATTCATCCAGTTTCTTAGCAGCCATCCACTACAGATTTATGAAGAGGGAACTTCAGTCTATAAAACCAAGTAGGACACTCTTTGGAAAGTAACTTATAAATACAGCACACCCTGATAGGAAATACCATAGCTTAAACGAATTCACTTCAGAGTCCATTTCTGCTGTAATGAACTCGTTGCAGCAGACCAACACTGCCTCCAAAAACAATGAAAAGAACTGCTCACATCACTAAAAAGAAAGAAGAAAATCTGTTTGAAGGTGTTGATGATTAGCCGAGGTGACTATGGGGGCCAGGTGACAAAGGTCCTTGTGAGAAGGGACTTCAGAGAGGTGAGCCTAAATCCTGCAGCTGTTCTTGTTTTTCTTGGGGCATTGCCAACTTTCAGGGGGAGGATGGGAGGCTGAGGGCAGGCAACAGGCTGGCACAAGGCCAGTGGTGGGAAAAAAAGAAACCAGTAGAACTTTCAGTCATCTCACGATGCAGGACAGACATGTTTGAGATCTGACAGTGTGAGACTGCCACGTGAAGCAAAATGGGCGTCAAGTCTAGGTGATGAAGGGGGTGGAGGGGTGTGATCCTACACTTAGACTGATTCCCCTTGAGACATCTGCTGGAATCTGGAATCACAAAGGGCAAGAGGATTAAAACCAACAACATCAAAACAAGCAGGAGCTGCCGACGGGCAGAATGAATTCTACACAGTCTCGGTAAACTGAAGAGACCCCACCAAAGACACCTGAGGGTCGGGGGGTTGGAACCTCAGCAGATGGTGTGAATGAACCATGTGGCCTCAGATGTGGCCTCAGTCAGTCCAGTTCTGGTTTGCAGCAAGATCATCTGTCCCTCAGCTGTCTGTCTTCCAGTTCTAACTCCTGCTTTAGTTGAGAGAGAAACATAGCCAGGAGCTCAGGCTTGCATCTGGATTCAGACTTAGTTCTAGCAGTTAGAAGCTGGTTGGCTTTTAATTTGTTGTTGTTGTTCAATCTCTCAACTGTGTCCAACTCTTTGTGACCCCATGGGACTGCAGCATGCTAGGCTCTTCTGTCCTTCACTCTCTCCCAGAGTTTGCTTAGATTCATGTTCATTGAGTCAGTGATGCCATCCAACCATCTCATCCTCTGCCACCCACTTCTCCTTTGAATAAGTTACTTCAACTCTCTAAGCCTCCTTTTCACTGGGATGAGTCATTCATTCAGCACACACGGATCAAACAGCTGCATGGTGGGGCAGTATGTTTGTAGTACCTGCTCACAGGATTATTGTTAGATTAGAATGAAATAAGGCGTGGACACTGTTAAAACATGGGCCTGGGACAAGTTCAAGTCTAATTAAACAAGAGCTAATTGTCCTGCATGCCAAAGTTAAATTCTGACTTCCTACTTCCTAAGCATGCCTCTGGTGTCAGAGCAGGCAAACTGGAGAGATACATCTAAAAAAATAGAAATATTAAAATCAGCTGTATTGTTTTTACTCATAAACAAACCACATTAATAGCTGTATTATCGATGATAAATTGCCAATATTAAACATGAGGCATTACTGTTCGAATGTTTCTTGTTAGCTCTATTCATCTTGAAAAAAGACAATGAATCTCGGCTTAAGCTGATAAATTATTAAAGTTTTAATATATGAGTGATTTACTTTATGGATTATTTACCAGTGATAAATGGTGCTTTGCCAGAGCCTATTGAAAGAGCCAAGATGGGTCTGCAAAGAAAGCCGGGTACCAGAACCTCCCATGAAGGGACCAGGACACCAGGTGGGTGGATGCTGCTCATGTGCTTTTATCAGACACTCCAAGGATACTAAGCAAAAATTTTTAAAACTCTCAAATGAAAGAATTGTTCTAATTTCTACAAAAGGAAATAGATGTGACAAATATGACAGGTTGTCACTGATTAAATGAATTTCTCTTAGATGATTTTGGAAACACAGAGAGAGAAATTGTCAGAAGCCTAGAAATGGCAAAGGCAAGTGGCAGGAACTCCTCAGAATGTTGCCCAGGGCAACCCACCCAGCACCCCGAGTATCATGGTCCTCCTGCTGTGCACCTTGGAGGGAACAAGACAACAGAGACAACTTTGCTAATCATGAAACTGAACTTTAATTCCTGATCTTATTCATCAACTTCCTGTTCATTTGGTTGGGGGAGTCACTTCTCCAGGGCTTCACCACTCATGGTTACACTGCCAAATTGGACTTGTATATACACAATGATGACTCCACTCCCTGAACACTTGGTCTTTCCAGAAGCATCTAAAGAGATAGTTGTGCTGAATAATCTGGCTACTTTTTGTTCAGAGACTGAAGCTGGACCCAGTCTTAGGGAAATTCAGGTGAATTTGTATTGCTATAGTAAGGCAGAGATTTGTTACACTGCGAGTTCCATTTAACAACCTGAAATAAAGAAAATTCCCTACCATTCTTTGCAAACTTCTAATACATAAAATACTTTCAAAAACCAATAAGTATACTTCTTCAGTACAGAGAGCACCCAGTCAGTGGTTATGACAATATAGAATAAACGGTCTAGCTGTGCTCCTGGGGGAAGCTGCTTGACATTGGTCTTGGCAATGACATTTGGATGTTACACCTAAACCACAAACCACAGGCCCCTGAGCCTGGATGGCCAATCTAAACCCTGACACATCACATAAGCACTGTGTCGGGGACATCGCTGCAGACCAAGAGGACATTGTTTCTCAAGACTGAGACTCAGCAGCAGTAGCAGAACCCATGATGATGTTAATACATAGGAACCCCCATTTCACCAGGAGGTCCGACAGCCTCATGAAACTGAACAGCAAAATCAAACCTTACCTTTGCATAGAGGCTGACACGAAAGCCGAGTGCACTGGACTCTGTCTGCCTTGGCTGTTTGCATCCTTGGAAGTTCACAGGCAGAGTAGCCTTCCCTGAAAGGGACTTTGAACCTTAAAACAGCAGAGTGTGGCTTTATTTATGAATCTACACCACAGCAGAAGAATATGAATGTTTGTTCATTAATAACTCATAACCAAGAGGAACTCGAAAAACAATGTGTTTGTTTTTCTGGTGAGATCTGACATCTCATTACATTACAGCTAAGTGTTGGTCACTCGGTCATGTCCGACTCTTTGCCACCCCATGGACTGTAGCCCGCCAGGCTCCTCTGTCCATGGGACTCTCTAGGTGAGAATATTGGAGTGGTTTGCCATTCCCAACACACAGAATTAAATTGAGATTTCTCTTGTAATCAAATGGAATCGATTTCCAGGTACTACGAAATTGCCCTTGAAGCCAGAGATGCAGGAGGTAGATGTGCTTTCCATTTTGCTGAGTCTCTCACATTGTGAGGATAAATATGAGCTGAACTAGAGCAGGTTGTGAAGGTGTTTGTGACAAGCAGATGCCCAGTGCTCCGAAACAGGGCAGGATGAGTAGGACCAGTGAGTGAACACCCGCAAGAACAGAAAGCAGTGTTTCAGCAAAAATGATTTAATTGTCTGACTCACCTGAATAAACAGGTAAATGTCAAGAAAGCCAGTTCCTCTGAAGAACTGCTGTCCTCGAGTTGTCCTAGGTTTAATAGCCATTTGGTTGTATGTCATCTTCCACAATCACACACTCAGGGATAATGACTACACAGAGAATGCTGGCAGCCATAACCCCAGGGCATTTAGTTCAGTTCAGTTCAGTTCAGTCACTCAGTCGTGTCCGACTCTTTGCGACCCCATGAATCGCAGCACACCAGGCCTCCCTGTCCATCACCAAATCCCAGAGTTTACTCAAACCCATGTCCATCAAGTCAGTGATGCCATCCAGCCGTCTCATTCTCTGTCATCCCCTTCTCCTCCTGCCCCCAATCCCTCCCAGCATCAGGGTCTTTTCCAATGAGTCAACTCTTAGCATGAGGTGGCCAAAGTATTGGAATTTCAGCTTCAGCATCAGTCCTTCCAATGAACACCCAGGACTGATCTCATTTAAGATGGACTGGTTGGATCTCCTTGCAGTCCAAGGGACTCTCAAGAGTCTTCTCCAACACCACAGTTCAAAAGCATCAATTTTTCGGCACTCAGCTTTCTTCACAGTCCAACTCTCACATTCATACATGACCACTGTAAAAACCATAGCCTTGACCAGACGGAGCTTTGTTGGCAAAGTAATGTCTTTGCTTTTTAATATGCTATCTAGGTTGGCCATAACTTTCCTTCCAAGGAGTAAGGATCTTTTAATTTCATGGCTACAGTCACCCTCTGCAGTGATTTTGGAGCCCACAAATATAAAGTCTGACACTGTTTCCACTGTCTCCCCATCTATTTCCCATGAGGTGATGGGACCAGATGTCATGATCTTAGTTTTCTGAATGTTAAGCTTTAAGCCAACTTTTTCACTCTCCTCTTTCACTTTCATCAAGAGGCTTTTTACTTCCTCTTCACTCTCTGGTGTTACAAGATCCCAAAGCATTACAGAATCAATTCATGGTCACTCATTATTGTTCAGTCGCTCAGTCATGTCTGACTCTTTGAGATCCCATCGGCTGCATCACACCAGGCTTTCCTGTCCTTCACTATCTTCCAGGGTTTGCTCAAACTCATGTCCATTGAGTCAGTGACACCTTCCAGCCATCTCATCCTCTGTCACCTGCTTCTCCCCCTACCTTCAATCTTTCCCAGGGTCTTTTCCAATGAGTTAGTTCTTCACATCAGGTGGCCAAAGTATTGGAACTTCAGCTTCACCATCAGTCCTTCCAATGAATATTCAGGTCACTACATCATGCTTATTCTAAGAACACTAAAGTTTTTACAATGATTATCACCATATAAGAGGAGACAAAAGATAAAAATGAAATAAAGTGGATTATATTTACCAAGGTGTTTAGTAAGGAGACCAACCTATATTCTGGGAATTTCACTTTACTATGATTTCAATGTATATTTAAGTGCCAATAAGGTCAATTGGGGGTCCCATCCACTAAATGCTTTTAAAAACAGTCATGGGAGTTTTAGATTATATTGTAAAGACATTCATTCAGTTCTGTCATGTTCCTCGGTCCTTTAACTTTTCCTAAATGTTCTGCTGTGCCATTAAAATAGCTTTTTAATTAGTAACGAAAAACCTGCCAAATTTTCTTTTTTCCCCTTTTAAAAATTGCACTTGTGTAGAGGGGAAAAAAAGAGTTCTTGAAATCCTTGTTTTCTTTGTTTGGTCGCTCCAAGTTATTTTGGGTTCCTCATTTTTTAAAAACACATAATGTGTTTGTCTGGTTGGAGGAGTGTGTTCTTTGAATATCAGAGAAGGAAGAAAGGAGAAAATTATCATCCCTTTAAATCCCCCCAGATAATGGGTGGCAGACAATGGGGACCAGACATTGTTGCCTGGAAGCTGTAGCTCATACTGAGCCCTTCAAGCACGAGTGGGAGCTGCTCCCTGTCATCTTGTAATTTGGGATTTTGAAGGGGGAGCACCATGAAGATTTCCCTGGGGGATCATTGGTAACAAATCCCCCTGCCAATGCAGGAGATGTGGGTTTAATAGCCAGGTCAGGAAGATCCCCTGGAGAAGGGAATGGCAATCCACTCCAGTATTCTAACCTGTAGTATCCCAAGAACAGAGGAGCCTGGCAGGCTACAGTCCATGGGGTCGCAAGTCAGACATGACTGAGCAACTAATACTTTCAGGCTAGTCATGGCATTTGAAGATGTGGGATGGGGCGATGAGGACAATCTCAAGAACCAAGGTCTGAGCCACCATTGGAGTTTAGGTCAAGGAGGAGGAGCAGCCAGACAGATGGGGGAAATGAACATGGGGTGCCCTGGGAGCCATGGGAGAAAACTGTCCACATCAGGTATGGTCCCACATGACAGATGGCTGTTAGGATAAGATGAGGGCTGGGAAGTGACCCCTGATGGGGCAGAATGCAAATTACAGATCACCTTGATAAGGACAATGTCAGTAGGTGTTGGGGACAAAGACTTGAGTAGTATATGTCCAATGAGAAGACAGAGGAGGACGTGACTGGCAGGAAATGATCCCGAGGGTGTCTGCTATAAAGGGAGACAGAGAAATGAGTGGAAATGATCAAGGAAGGAGCAAAAAAAAAAAAAAAAAAACCACACACACACACAAGTAGATTAGTGAAGTGGCTGCACCTCCTCCCACTGCACCTCCTCCCACCCTCAGTAAGTGGCTCAGGTCCAAATGCAACGTGCACTGGGGCGGCCAGATGGTTTTAATGAAAATAGCTGTCACGTGTGTAAAGGTTTATTATGTGCCAGTTTCACTTAAGAAGCAAATTGTCATAACAGCAAATGGTGAAAGACAAGAGAGAGAGTGATAAAATTAATGTTTGAGCCATGTTAGAATATAACGGTACAAACTTGCTTAATTTGAAAGGTCAAGCATCACCTGTCAAGTATTTTCAAAAGTTTTTGCTTGGTAGGAAGCTAAAACACTGGACGATCAGGTTCAAAACTGGTCAACATGCAGCCCTAACCTTGATGTGTTCACCCTGAGTGTCCCGGCAGCATTATTCTGAATAGGAAGCGAGTGTTCAGTTGCTCGGGATGAAGTCTATTTCGTTTGAAAAGATGCTTTCTGCCTCCAGAATCTTCTCTCCTTTAAAATTTCACTAAGGGACTTCCCTGTTGGTTAAGACTCCCTGCCTCCAATGTTGGAGAAGGCAATGGCAGCTCACTCCAGTACTCTTGCCTGGAAAACCCCATGGACGGAGGAGCCTGGTAGGCTGCAGTCCATCGGGTCGCTATGAGTCGGACACAACTGAGCGACTTCACTTTCACTTTTTACTTTCACACATTGGAGAAGAAAATGGCAACCCACTCCAGTGGTCTTGCCTGGAGAATCCCAGGGACCGGGGAGCCTGGTGGGCTGCCGTCTATGGGGTTGCACAGAGTTGGACACGACTGAAGCGACTTAGCAGCAGCATCAACCTCCAACGTAGGGGTAGTGAACTCCATCCCTGACTGGGGAACCAAGACCCCACATGCCACACATCATGGCTTAAAATATAAAAACCAGAAGATAAATGAATTAGTTTTAAAAAAAATTCACAAAGTTTAAGACTTGATAGTAGGTTTGACTGCTGCTGCTGCTAAGTCACTTCTGTTGTGTCCAACTTTGTGTGACCCCATAGATGGCAGCCCACCAGGCTCCCCCATCCCTGTGATCCTCCAGGCAAGAACACTGGAGTGGGTTGCCATTTCCTTCTCCAATGCATGAAAGTGAAAAGTGAAAGTGAAGACGCTCAGACGTGTCTGACTCTTAGCGACCCCGTGGACTGCAGCCCACCAGGCTCCTCCATTTTCCAGGCAAGAATACCGAAGTGTGGTGCCAGTGCCTTCTCCGAGGTTTGACTAGATAATAATAATAAAACATTGGCATTTTGTCCTTTACAAAAATGGCCCTGATGGATCATTTGTCTCTTACCATGTCTCTGACTCTTACCATGGCCCAACTCTGACCCTCTTTCCCTTCCCCTCTTCTACTTCCTCCCCTTTCCTTCAAGTTTGAGTCCTGGGAGGTGAGAGATGCAAGGCCAGGTTATGTAAGGTGCCATTTCCAAGACCTTCCCAATTTCCCTCACTCCGTATAAACTCATACCTTCCTTGTCTTTACCATTTTGCTTTTTTGCCCCCTGCTTTCTTCCAACCATTCAATTTGACTTCTTTTGGTGGATTATTCTCTTTTTTTAATTTAAAAAAATATTTTTAAAATTCTTTTTAGGTTTTGCATTTTAGGTCTGTGATACACTTTGAGTTAAACTTTGTATATGGTGTGAGATGTGATCAGTTTTTGTTGCTATTTTTTGCATAGAGGTATCCAAGTTTTCTTGCATAGATACTTACTCCTTGGAAGAAAGACACTTACTCCATGTGTTAGGGGAACCACGCTATTGAAACTGCCTATCCTGGCCAGGCACCATAGTAACCATTTGCATGAGTTGTTTTAGGACAGGAGGTCCTGGTAAGGAAAACGGAACTAATAAGCCTCCACCAACCAGAAGAGTTTGGGAAAGGTCAAAAGGAGACCACACCTGTCTGACCACCTCCCAGAATCCTCTCTGGCATCCATCTTGGCTGAACAAGGCGTGCACCACCAGGAATGACCCTGAGTCAGAGTGATTGGCTAAAGACAACCCAGAAACTAATCCCATCACCATAAAACCTGAGACTGCAAGCCATGTGGCAGAGCTGTTCTCCTGGGTTCCCTTACCCTCCTGCTCTCCACCCGGGTGCCCTCTCCCCATAAAATATCTTGCTTTGTCAGCACATATGTCTCCTTGGACAATTCATTTCTGAGTGTTAGACAAGAGCCCAGTTTCCGGCCCTGGAAGGGGTCCCCCTTCCTGCAACACTTGGAAGAAAAATTATGACCAACCTAGACAGCATATTAAAAAACAGAGACATTACTTTGTCAACAAAGGTCCGTCTAGTCAAGGCTATGGTTTTTCCAGCAGTCATGTGTGGATGTGGGAGTTGAACTATAAAGAAAGCTGAGTGCCGAAGATTTGATGCTTTTGAACTGTGGTGTTGGAGAAGACTCTTGAGAGTCCCTTGTACTGCACGGAGATCCAACCAGTCCATCCTAAGAGATCAGTCCTGGGTGTTCATTGGAAGGACTGATGCTGAAGCTGAAACTGCAACACTTTGGCCACCTGATGGGAAGAGCTGACTCATTTGAAAAGACCCTGATGCTGGGAAAGATTGAAGACAGAAGGAGAAGGGGATGACAGAGGATGAGATGGTTGGATGGCATCACCGACTCAGTGGACATGAGTTTGAGTAAACTCCAGGAATTGGTGATGGACAGGGAGGCCTGGCATGCTGCGGTTCATGGGGTCGTGAAGAGTCAGACACGACTGAACGACTGAACTGAACTGAACTGATGCAAGTTTTCTAGTGCCATCTGTGGTTCTGCACTGTGTGCCAGGTGGGATCTTAGCTCCCTGACCAGTGATTGAACCTGCACCCCCTGCTTTGGAAGGTGGAGTCCTAACCACTGGACCACTGGAGAAGTCATCTTTGCTTTCACCTTTCTTTTCTTCCCCTTATGGGGATCTTTCTCAGCTGACCCTTCTTTCCAGCTCCTTCTGTGTCTCAATCACCTATTCATCCTATTGAAGAAATCCTATTGAGAGGAGAATTCAAACACAGGTGTTAATCTGGACCTTTCTCCCTGCCATCCTTGTCCTATAGACTCTCTTAAGCTGTTTCTTTGTGTGTAAATGGGGATCATATACACTACAAAGGATTTGGGTGAGCTTTAAGTGAAACGAAGAGTGTAAATGCTTAACAGAGTGTTGTTTTTTTTAATTATGATTTCCTTGATTTTTAAAATTATTTGAATCATTATAAGATAATTAAGATTGAGGAATCTTACATTTTTAAGAAAGCCAAACTTTCAAAGAGATCATTTTCAATATTGAGTTTAAAGCCCCGATTCATGTCATATATATTATATTATATATTATATATTATATATATATATATATATGAAGAGAAAGTGAAAGTGTTAGTTGCCCAGCCATGTTGCTCTTTGCAACCCGGTGGACTGTAGCCCAGCCAGGCTCCTCTGTCCATGGGATTTCCCAGGCAAGAATACTGGAGTGGGTTGCTATTTCCCTCAACAGGGGATCTTCCCAATCTAGGGATCAAACCCAGGTCCCCTACATTGCAGGCAGATTCTTCACCATCTGAGCCACCAGGGAAGCCCCAGTATATAAATTACCCAATTTGAATTAGGTATTTGTGATTGCCTAGATCCTGATGGAATCTAGGTGAGTCACAGAGAGCTAACTCAAATTGGATAAGTTGAGGAGAATTTAACAAGGATTGTTTACAGAAATGGCCATGTACCACCTGGAACTGGCAGTATCAGAGAGCCACTGCCCAGGGCTCCAAAGGATGAAGTTGGGGAGCAGGTAGGAAGGGTGGCCAGGCAGCCAGTAAGTGGGCAGGGCTTTGTGGTAGGTGTCATGGTCACAGCAGAAGGTCACATTACCCAACTGGAGGGAAGGGTCCAAAGGAATAACTTCTCTAAACTCTCAAACCCTGCCCCCTGGCTCTGACCCCTTGACCATGCTCCCTACTGGCCAAACCCATCACACAGGTCAGCTTCCTGTTTCATTCAGCAGATGAGAAAGGACCCAGAGGGGCAGGAATCCTGATTTGGTGGCAATTCTTTTACAAAAGACTAGGGGCTGTTACTCTAAATCCACAAGAGGTTGGAGACATAGGAGATGTGGATTTGATCCCTGGGTTGGGAAGGTCCCCTGCATGAGGGCACGGCAAGACTCCAGTATTCTCGCCTGGCAAATCCCGTGGACAGAGGGACTTCGCAGGCTATGGTGCATAAGGTTGCAAAGAGTCAGACATCGCTGAAGCGACTTAGTACACAGGAGCAATTAAACAGATTAAAACCATAGCCCAGGTTCCTTAGTGACTGTCTCCAAAGACAGAGACAATCTGAACAAGATACTTTACCATGAATTATTCTAGGCACTGTCTACAAATTCAGAACCACATGCATGAAAGATTACAGCTGCAATTGCCATTATATTTATATATTTATTATAACAATGATGCAATGTGTGCCATAATTAGATGATGATATTGTAGTTGACAACCCATACCACTTAATTCACAGAGGAGATCAGAAACAAAATATCATATACATTTACTCTCAAGACCATACCTAGAAACTCTGCCTCCTTGTGTTAATTACCTACTTCTCATACACCTTAGGTTCTCAATTGCTATTTGCAATTGAGGGAATAGCTGTTTGAGAGATAAATCAATGTATTAAATATGTATATTCATGCAAGTGTATGTGTTTGGCAAGATTTAAAATCTCAATGGCTCTATAGAAGAATCACTTGAGTAAGAGATGTTTGTCTGTCTCTCTCAAAGGGAAACAATGTTTCCCCTTTTCTCATTCTTAGTTACTTAATTGGACACATTTCCTTACTTGACTGAAAGAGAGCTTAAGACCTAAATTGTTTTGCTTGCATATAGCTGCTATTTAGTAACTAAAATTGAAATGCTTTGTTTTCTTCATTACTTTAATTGGTTTCTTAAATTATGTTCCAATGTTAGTGCTCTGATTTTACATTCCTTTAAACAAGCCTGATGTTTTGAGGGTTTTGGGCAAATATGTAATGTACAAAATAAAATTTTTAACATTTGAAAATTCCACACCAGGCATATTTTTATAAGCTCTGTGGGTTATTTTCTGATATACACCCATCTCCAAACCACAGAGCTCATTTTTTCATGGAAGATTGATTTGCTTATCAAATTATATCAAAATTGGTGCATTTAGTATCTACCGTGTTTCTACTGAACTGAATTCAACCACAAAGTCAGTTTTATGGTTGCACAATAATAATAACAATAAAAATATACAGGAACAAACATCCAAATGAGAAAGGCTTTAAAGGAAACCCTCAAAAAGCTCAGTGCAGAACTAGGTAATTTCACCCAGATGGTGTAATCAAAATCAAAATGTTTACGTTGCCAAGGTCACCAAAAGGGGAGACAGAGCTCTCAGGAGAAGAGAATTCCACACTTATGCAACACTAGATGAACCGAGAACAAGTTTCACTTGAACCGAGAACAAGTTTCACTTGTCACATTTCCTTTGAGTTGGTGTCCAATGATACAAAACTCATTCTTCATATTAATAATCAAAAGGAATGCTAATACACCCAGAACAACTTAGGCTTTTTATTTGAAGCTGCAAAGCTTTATGAGTTGGCCAGATGTTCCATGATGAATTATTCCAACAGAAGAGCCAAAAGCACTTCTAGTTAGAGACGGGAAATTAGCTCTCCTTAGCGTTGGGAAATGAGAAGGTGGTGAGTTGAGTCTCTACAGGTGCATCCATCCACCTTTTGATACAGAGCATGCCTGCTTTTATCTAGAAAGATGACATGTCAGACACTGAAATATTACAAACATTCACACTTAATTCTCAGAAGGGAAACCCTTTTACAAAAAAAAAATTTATTGGAGTCTAGTTGATTTACAATGTTGTGTTAGTTTCAGGTGTACAACACAGTGAGTCAGCTATATGTACTCATATGTCTCCTCTTTATTAGATTCTTTTCCTGTATAGATCATTACTGAGCACTGTTCTTGTGCTATATAGTAAGTCCTTATTAGTTATCTATTTTCCATTTTATATCTAGTAGTGTGTATATGTTGATCCCAGTCTTCCAATTTATCTCTCCCCTCTTTCCCTCCTGGTAGCCATAAGTTTGTTTTCTACATATGCGACTATTCAGAAGAGAAAGCTTTTAAAAACAGCTGCAAGTGGAACCTCCAAGAAAAATCAGAGCCAACCTCCTACTTCACCACCCAGTAGTAGGCGACCTGCCTCGCCAGGACTCATCACTTACTGACTGCCTAAGCAACCCGATTCCTCAACTATGCAATGCTTTGAGAGTGTAAGCATCAACTGCTTTTAGTATTAAGCCATATAATCCCAACTTTGACCACTTTCTCCCATCACTCCCTAATTGAGAGGGGAGATTGGGGATTAAAGGTTTGCACCAGTAGATGGATTAAACCAAGATACAAAATATGCATTAGACTGCATGCCACTGATTTTGCCTTAAAAGAAGTTCTTTTAGGGAGGAGCCAAGATGGCGGAGGAGTAGGACGGGGAGACCACTTTCTCTCCTACAAATTCATCAAAAGAATAACTGAACGCAGAGCAAACTTCGCAAAACAACTTCTGATCGCTAGCTGAGGTCATCAGGCGCCCAGAAAAGCAGCCCATTGTCTTCGAAAGGAGGTAGGACAAAATATAAAAGATAAAAAGTGAGACAAAAGAGCTAAGGACGGAGATCCGTCCCGGGAAGTCTTAGGCGGCATTGCTTGGGGTAGGGTCCGGGCCTGAGTGCCCTGAGGACAATCGGAGGGAGCTTCTGTGAGTTGCCAACTTGAACTGTGGGAGACCAAAAGAGAGAGAGTAAATTAACCGGCCCGAACACACTGCCGGCCGTTCGCAGAACAGAGACCGAGAAAATCCAGAGAAGAGCTCGCAGGCTGCGGACCGGCCCAGTCCCGCCGGAGGCAGGAGGCAGGGGGGAGGGGACAGTCGCGGGGAGACACAGGGCGCAGGCACCCGACAGGCGCGGGCGGGGACTGGGGCTGGGGACGCGGAGGGCAGAAGGCGCAGGCACCCGACTGGTGCCAGCAGAAACTGAGACTGGGTCCGTGGAAGGGAGTGGGCGCGCCACACCTGGGGAGAGTGCGCCCACCAAGCCCCTGGCTGCCTGGACCGCTCTGACGGGGAAGGCACAGAGAGCAGGCGCACCTTTTCGTTCCGCGCTTTTGTGGAACACCGGAGGGCTGGAACCTCGCCCAGCGCGGGGCGCGCTCCGTATAGAACAGCCGGGAGCCTGAGCAGCGCAGACGGAGAAAGCAGCGCCAGCCCCTCCCGGCAGCGCCAGCCCGTCCCCGTGGCGCAAGCCGGTCCCCACGGCGCCAGCCCTCCCTGCAGCGCCAGCCCCTCCCCGCAGACCGACGGAACTAGCTACCTGAATAAGAGTCCACCTCTGCCCTCCTGTGTCAGGGGGGAAATGAGGCTCTGAAGAGACCGGCAAACAGAAGCCAAATAAACAAAGGGAACCGCTTCAGAAGGGACTGGTGCAACAGATTAAAATCCCTCTAGAAAACACCGACTACACCGGAAGGGGCCTGTAGATATTGAGAAGTGTAAGCTGGAACGAGGAGCTATCTGAAACTGAGCCGAAACCATACTGACCACAACAGCTCCAGAGAAACACCTAGATATAATTTTACTTTTTTTTCTTTTTTTTTTTCTTTTTTCTTTTTTATTTTTTCTCTTTTATTTTCCTTTAAAATCCCCTATTACTCCCCCATTACTCCTTAACTTTCATTTCCATAGATTTCTACGATTTTTTTAATTAGGGGAAAAAAAAATTTTTTTTTCTTTCTTTTTTTTTTCTCTTTTTCTTTTTCTTTCTTTTTTTTCTTCTTTTTTTTCTTTCCTTTTTCTCTTCTATTTTCTATTTTTCTTTTTCTCTTATTTCTTTTAAAGTCGTCTAGTACTCCTCTACTACTCCTTAATTTTCATTTTCAATACACTATAACCTTAACAAAAAAAAAAAAAAAGAAGAGAAGCCCTATTTTTAAACTGAAGATTATTCTCTCCCAATCTTGACTCTCTGTTTTCTACCTCAGAACACCTCTATTTCCTCCTTTCCCCTTCTCTTCCCAATCCAATTCTGTGAATCTTTGTAGGTGACTGGGCTACGGAGAACACTCTGGGAACAGACAGCTGTGTAGATCTGTCTCTCTCCTCTTGAGTCCCCCTTTTCTCCTCCTGCTCATGTCTATCTCCCTCCTCCCTCTCCTCTTCTTCATGTAACTCTGTGAACCTCTCTGGGTGTCCCTAACAGGGGAGAATCTTTTAGCCATTAACCTAGAAGTTTTCTTTTCAGGGCTGTACAGTTGGAGAAGTCCTGAGACTACAGGAAGAATAAAACTGAAATCCAGAGGCAGGAGACTTAAGCCCAAAACCTGAGAACACCAGAAAACTCCTGACTACATGGAACTTTAAGTAATAAGTGACTGTCCAAAAGCCTTCATACCTACACTGAAACCAACCACCACCCAAGAGCCAATAAGTTTTAGAGCAAGACATACCACGCAAATTCTCCAGCAACGCAGGAACATAGCCCTGAACATCAACATACAGGCTGCCCAAGGTCACACCTAACACATAGACCCATCTCAAAACTCATTACTGGGCACTCCATTGCTCTCTAAAGAGAAGAAATCAAGTTCCACGCACCAGAACACTGACGCAAGCTTCCATAACCAGGAAACCTTGACAAGCCAATCGTCTAACCCCACCCACTGGGTTAATCCTCCACAATAAAAAGGAACCACAGACCTCCAGAATACAGAAAGCCCACTCCAGATACAGCAATCTAAACAAGATGAAAAGGCAAAGAAATACCCAACAGGTAAAGGAACATGAAAAATGCCCACCAAGTCAAACAAAAGAGGAGGAGATAGGGAATCTACCTGAAAAAGAATTTAGAATAATGATAATAAAAATGATCCAAAATCTTGAAAACAAAATGGAGTTACAGATAAATAGCCTGGAAACAAAGATTGAAAAGATACAAGAAATGTTTAATAAAGACCTAGAAGAAATAGAAAGAGTCAATTAAAAATGAATGCAATGAATGAGATCAAAAACACTTTGGAGGGAACCAAGAGTAGAATAACGGAGGCAGAAGATAGGATAAGTGAGGTAGAAGATAAAATGCTGGAAATAAATGAAGCAGAGAGGAAAAAAGAAAAAAGGATCAAAAGAAATGAGGACAACCTCAGGGACCTCTGGGACACTGTGAAACGTCCTAACATTCGAATCATAGGAGTTCCAGAAGAGGAAGACAAAAAGAAAGGCCATGAGAAAATACTCGAGGAGATAATAGCTGAAAACTTCCCTAAAATGGGGAAGGAAATAGCCACCCAAGTCCAAGAAACCCAGAGAGTCCCAAACAGGATAAACCCAAGGTGAAACACCCCAAGACACATATTAATCAAATAAACAAAGATCAAACACAAAGAACAAATATTAAGAGCAGCAAGGGAGAAACAAAAAATAACACACAAAGGGATTCCCATAAGGATAACAGCTGATCTATCAATAGAAACCCTCCAGGCCAGAAGGGAATGGCAGGACGTACTGAAAGTAATGAAAGAGAATAACCTACAACCTAGATTACTGTATCCAGCAAGGATCTCATTCAGATATGAAGGAGAATTCAAACGCTTTACAGATAAGCAAAAGCTGAGAGAATTCAGCACCACCAAACCAGCTCTTCAACAAATGCTAAAGGATCTTCTCTACACAGGAAATGTAGAAAGGTTGTATAAACGTGAACCCAAAACAACAAAGTAAATGGCAACGGGACCACACCTATCAATAATTACCCTAAATGTAAATGGGTTGAATGCCCCAACCAAAAGACAAAGACTGGCTGAATGGATACAAAAACAAGACCCCTATATATGCTGTCTACAAGAGACCCACCTCAAAACAAGAGACACATACAGACTGAAAGTGAAGGGCTGGAAAAAAATATTTCATGCAAACGGAGACCAAAAGAAAGCAGGAGTCGCAATACTCATATCAGATAAAATAGATTTCAAATAAAGGATGTGAAAAGAGACAAAGAAGGACACTACATAATGATCAAAGGATTAATTGAAGAAGAAGATATAACAATTATAAATATATATGCACCCAACATAGGAGTGCCGCAATATGTACGGCAAAAACTAACGGGTATGAAAGAGGAAATTAATAGTAACACAATAATAGTGGGAGACTTTAATACCCCACTCACAACTATGGATAGATCAACTAAACAGAAAATTAACAAGGAAACACAAACCTTAAATGACACAATGGACCAGCTAGACCTAATTGATATCTATAGGACATTTCACCCCAAAACAATCAACTTCACCTTTTTCTCAAGTGCACACGGAACCTTCTCCAGAATAGATCACATCCTGGGCCATAAATCTGGTCTTGGAAAATTCAAAAAAACTGAAATCTTTCCAGTCATCTTTTCTGACCACAGTGCAGTAAGATTAGATCTCATTTACAGGAAAAAAATTGTTAAAACTTCAAACATATGGAGGCTAAATAACACGCTTCTGAATAACCAACAAATCATAGAAGAAATCAAAAAAGAAATCAAAATATGTATAGAAATGAATGAAAATGAAAACACAACAACCCAAAACCTATGGGACACTGTAAAAGCAGTGCTAAGGGGAAGGTTCATAGCATTACAGGCTTACATCAAGAAACAAGAAAAAAACCAAATAAATAACCTAACTCTACACCTAAAGCAATTAGAGAAGGAAGAAATGAAGAACCCCAGGGTTAGCAGAAGGAAAGAAATCTTAAAAATCAGGGCAGATATAAATGCAAAAGAAACTAAAGAGACCATAGCAAAATTCAACAAAGCTAAAAGCTGGTTTTTTGAAAAAATAAACAAAATTGACAAACCATTAGCAAGACTCATTAAGAAACAAAGAGAGAAGAAACAAATTAACAAAATTAGAAATGAAAATGGAGAGATCACAACAGACAACACTGAAATACAAAGGATCATAAGAGACTACTACCAGCAGCTTTATGCCAATAAAATAGACAACTTGGATGAAATGGACAAATTCTTAGAAAAGTATAACTTTCCAAAACTGAACCAGGAAGAAATAGAAGATCTTAACAGACCCATCACAAGCAAGGAAATCGAAACTGTAATCAAAAATTTTCCAGCAAACAAAAGCCGAAGACCAGATGGCTTCACAGCTGAATTCTACCAAAAATTCAGAGAAGAGCTAACACCTATCTTACTCAAACTCTTCCAGAAAATTGCAGATGAAGGTAAGCTTCCAAACTCTTTCTATGAGGCCACCATCACCCGAATTCCAAAACCAGACAAAGATGCCACAAAAAAAGAAAACTACAGGCCAATATCACTGATGAACATAGATGCAAAAATCCTTAACAAAATTCTAGCAAACAGAATCCAACAACATATTAAAAAAATCATACACCATGACCAAGTCGGCTTGATCCCAGGAATGCAAGGATTCTTTAATATCCGCAAATCAATCAATGTAATACACCACATTAACAAATTGAAAGATAAAAACCATATGATTATCTCAATAGATGCAGAGAAAGCCTTTGACAAAATTCAACACTCATTTATGATTAAAACTCTCCAAAAAGCAGGAATAGAAGGAACATACCTCAACATAATAAAAGCTAAATATGACAAACCCACAGCAAGCATCACCCTCAATGGTGAAAAATTGAAGGCATTTCCCCTGAAATCAGGAGCAAGACAAGGGTGCCCCCTCTCACCACTACTATCCAACATAGTGTTGGAAGTTCTGGCCACAGCAATCAGAGCAGAAAAAGAAGTAAAAGGAATCCAGATAGGAGAAGAAGAAGTGAAACTCTCACTGTTTGCAGATGACATGATCCTCTACATAGAAAACCCTAAAGACTCTACCAGAAAATTACTAGAGCTAATCAATGAATATAGTAAAGTTGCAGGATATAAAATTAACACACAGAAATCCCTTGCATTCCTATATACTAACAATGAAAAAACAGAAAGAGATATTAAGGAAACAATACCATTCACCATTGCTACAAAAAGAATAAAATACTTAGGAGTATATCTACCTAAAGAAACAAAAGACCTATACATAGAAAACTATAAAACACTGATGAAAGAAATCAAAGAGGACACAAACAGATGGAGAAACATACCGTGTTCATGGATTGGAAGAATCAATATTATCAAAATGGCTATTCTACCCAAAGCAATCTATAGATTCAATGCAATCCCTATCAAGCTACCAACGGTATTTTTCACAGAACTAGACCAAAGAATTTCACAATTTGTATGGAAATACAAAAAACTTCGAATAGACAAAGTAATCTTGAGAAAGAAGAATGGAACTGGAGGAATCAACCTGCCTGACTTCAGACTCTACTAGAAAGCCACAGTCATCAAGACAGTATGGTACTGGCACAAAGACAGAAATATAGATCAATGGAACAGAATAGAAAGCCCAGAGATAAATCCACGAACCTATGGACACCTTATCTTTGACAAAGGAGGCAAGGATATACAATGGAAAAAAGACAACCTCTTTAACAAGTGGTGCTGGGAAAACTGGTCAACCACTTGTGAAAGAATGAAACTAGAACACTTTCTAACGCCATACACAAAAATAAACTCAAAATGGATTAAAGATCTAAATGTAACACTCCTAGAGGAGAACATAGGCAAAACACTCTCCGACATAAATCACAACAAGATCCTCTATGACCCACCTCCCAGAATATTGGAAATAAAAGCAAAAATAAACAAATGGGACCTAATGAAATTTAAAAGCTTTTGCACTACAAAGGAAACTATAAGTAAGGTGAAAAGACAGCCCTCAGATTGGGAGAAAATAATAGCAAATGAAGAAACAAAGGATTAATCTCAAACATATACAAGCAACTCCTACAGCTCAATTCCAGAAAAATAAATGACCCAATCAAAAAATGGGCCAAAGAACTAAACAGACATTTCTCCAAAGAAGACCTACAGATGGCTAACAAACACATGAAAAGATGCTCAACATCACTCATTATTAGAGAAATGCAAATCAAAACCACAATGAGGTACCATTACACACCAGTCAGGATGGCTGCTATCCAAAAGTCTACAAGCAATAATTGCTGGAGAGGGTGTGGAGAAAAGGGAACCCTCTTACACTGTTGGTGGGAATGCAAACTAGTACAGCCGCTATGGAAAACAGTGTGGAGATTTCTTTAAAAACTGGAAATAGAACTGCCATATGACCCAGCAATCCCACTTCTGGGCATACACACTGAGGAAACCAGATCTGAAAGAGACACGTGCACCCTAATGTTCATCACAGCACTGTTTATAATAGCCAGGACATGGAAGCAACCTAGATGCCCATCAGCAGATGAATGGATAAGGAAGCTGTGGTACATATACACCATGGAATATTACTCAGCCATTAAAAAGAATTCATTTGAACCAGTCCTAATGAGATGGATGAAGCTGGAGCCCCTTATACAGAGTGAAGTAAGCCAGAAAGATAAAGAACATTACAGCATACTGACACATGTATATGGAATTTAGAAAGGTGATAATGATAACCCTATATGCAGAACAGAAAAAGAGACACAGAAATACAGAACAGACTTTTGAACTTTGTGGGAGAATGTGAGGGTGGGATATTTCAAAAGACAGCATGTATACTATCTATGGTGAAACAGATCACCAGCCCAGGTGGGATGCACGAGACAAGTGCTCCGGCCTGGTGCACTGGGAAGACCCAGAGGAATCGGGTGGAGAGGGAGGTGGGAGGGGGAATCGGGATTGGGAATACAAGTAAATCCATGGCTGATTCATATCAATGTATGACAAAACCCACTGGAAAAAAAAAAAAATAAAAAAAAATAAAAAAAATGGGCCAAAGAACTAAACAGACATTTCTCCAAAGAAGACATACAGATGGCTAACAAACACATGAAAAGATGCTCAACATCACTCATTATTAGAGAAATGCAAATCAAAACCACAATGAGGTACCATTACACGCCAGTCAGGATGGCTGCTATCCAAAAGTCTACAAGCAATAAATGCTGGAGAGGGTGTGGAGAAAAGGGAACCCTCTTACACTGTTGGTGGGAATGCAAACTAGTACAGCCGCTCTGGAAAACAGTGTGGAGATTTCTTAAAAAAAGTGGAAATAGAACTGCCATATGACCCAGCAATCCCACTTCTGGGCATACACACTGAGGAGACCAGATCTGAAAGAGACACGTGCACCCCAATGTTCATCGCAGCACTGTTTATAATAGCCAGGACATGGAAGCAACCTAGATGCCCATCAGCAGATGAATGGATAAGGAAGCTGTGGTACGTATACACCATGGAATATTACTCAGCCATTAAAAAGAATTCATTTGAACCAGTCCTAATGAGATGGATGAAGCTGGAGCCCCTTATACAGAGTGAAGTAAGCCAGAAAGATAAAGAACATTATAGCATACTAACACATATATATGGAATTTAGAAAGATGGTAATGATAACCCTATATTGAAAACAGAAAAAGAGACACAGAAATACAAAACAGACTTTTGAACTCTGTGGGAGAATGTGAGGGTGGGCTATTTCAAAAGAACAGCATGTATACTATCTATGGTGAAACAGATCACCAGCCCAGGTGGGATGCATGAGACAAGTGCTCGGGCCTGGTGCACTGGGAAGACCCAGAGGAATCGGGTGGAGAGGGAGGTGGGAGGGGGGATCGGGATGGGGAATACGTGTAAATCTATGGCTGATTCATATCAATGTATGACAAAACCCACTGAAATGTGGTGAAGTAATTAGCCTCCAACTAATAAAAATAAATAAATAAAATAAATAAAGTCAAGAACCAAAAACAAACAAACAAAAAAAAGAAGTTCTTTTAGGCTTCTTGTATAGGGATGGGTTTTTCAGACTTTCAGGATGTTTTCGAGGCTTTGATGCAGAGAACATATTATACAAAGAAGAAAACAGCCATTCCCTGCCTGACAAAGTATAAGCTAGAGAAAGACTCATGCTTTTATTTTTAAAATGTTTAACTGTTTTCTTCAGGACACTTGTTAGTATTAAGATTGACTAAGAGACAGTGAGATAATTTCCAATAGGTAACAGAAGCTTAAGATGCAGAGTCTGCCCATCAGGGTCTGTTTAGCTCAAGAATGCCCAGCTTTTGACTAGTAATGTGAGCCTGAGTTGTGGATGACAGTCTCTTCCCCAGCTAATGATTGGTGTCCCCATGAACTTGAGAAGGAGAAAGATGGACTTTGCAGGGTTGACCTCAACCTATCTGTACTGCCCTGTTGATTTGGGGCCTTTAAACTCCTTCAAGCTTCATGGACCTGGTTTAGGATCCTCCTTCCAGTTTGTTCAAGTGGAATTTCCTGGGCCTGATCAGAGCTATCGTTTGGGTTTAAAATTTTCTATGGATATGACTACAAGGAGCATTGTTTCAAATAAAATTTGTTATAGGAATGACTGTACAGAATATTTAAAATCAAGACTCTCTTGGAAAAACCCTTAATTGAACTGATGTTGTAGGTCCTAACTGTAATAGTCAATTTATGATCCTGGTCCTGGTTTTCAATTCTCTCTTTGCTTCTCCATTCTCTGTTCAGTGTCTCGTTTTAATTTTCTTTTTTTTTTTTTTTTTTTTTGTGGGGGGTACTCAGTTTTAATTTCCAAAAATCAACACACAAATAACTGTCATCTTAAAGCCAGCAGTTTAATGATGTGAGAAGTAACAAGCCAGGAGCTAATAGTTCATGCTCTTATTCTGTACAGTGTGTGCGTGTGAGCTAAGTTGCTTCAGTTATGTCTCACTCTTTGCGACCTCATGGATGGTAGCCCACCAGGCTCCTCTGTCCATGGGATTTCCCAGGCAAAAATACTGGAGTGGGTTACCGTGGCCTCTTCCAGGGCATCTTCCTGACCCAGGGATCGAACCCAAGTCTCAGGTCTCTTGCACTGGAAGGTGCGTTCTTTACCCTTAGTGCCACTGGGAAAGCCCTATTCTGTACAGGCAATGTACTAAATGCTATGAAAGTGTTAACAGTAGCTCATTTAATCTTTGCAACTTTATAATATGTGTACTATTATACTTTTTCTTTTGCATTTAGGTCTATGTTCTGTCTTGAATTAATCTTTCTGTATGGTGCAAGGTATGGTCAGCTGTTCTTGCATAGAGATCTTCACATTTTCTAGTGCTATT
The DNA here is from genome assembly GCF_033118175.1 of Dama dama. Taxonomy (NCBI): domain Eukaryota; kingdom Metazoa; phylum Chordata; class Mammalia; order Artiodactyla; family Cervidae; genus Dama; species Dama dama. The sequence goes on along the minus strand of NC_083691.1, from coordinate 59,286,238 downwards.
TGTGGTTCTGTATTTGTGGGATCTTAGTTCCTCGACCAGGGATCAAACCCATGTCCCCTCCTTTGGAAAGCAGACTTTTAACTACCAGACTACTGAGGAAGTCCTTTGTACTATTATTATCCCAGTTCTATGAACAATAAAATAAAGGCAAAACCAAGCACTGTAGCTTGCTCCAAGTTACTGAGTTAACACGGGACAGAACCCAGATTCAGACCTACGAGGCTGGCCTCTAATCCAAGCTCTTACACCCTGTTGTATAAGCAACAATGAAATTGTTTCTGGAGTCAGTAACTTGATAAATAGTCAAAGGATTCACCTGACATCTTTTATACAATGACCTCTAATGCTAACATAGAGCTGGTGCCCTAGGAAGAAGTAGAGGGTTAAGCACAGTACCCACTCTTAAGAATTTAGCAATCTGCTCTTACTTAAATATTAAACCTCGGGGTGAAAGGTAAGGTTATTACACTTTGGCAAACATGCTGTGTTGCATTTACATATGGGTATATAGATACACACACACTAAAACAGATCCACATGTTTTATATTTAACTGCTCTAAAGACCACATTTATATAAAAGCTGGCCATCACATGATTGAGTGAAAACAAAGTAGCAAACACTCACAACTAAATTATCACCAAAATCCTCCAGGTTAAAGTGGAAAATGAGTAAAATAGCAGTAGGGTATACTTATTAATATAACAGAGCCCCTAACTTTTGGAGAAGCAAAGCACTTTCTTCTAAACATGGTACCCCCACTCCCAGATCTGGGAAGACTGAGTAATAAACTCAAGGTTATGAAGGGAATGTTTTAATGAAAGCTTATTGGCTTGGTTGTCAAAAAACTGGTCTGAGAGTTGAGCACATCTGTTGAGCTCCAGGCAAAGGCAACCATCACACTGTTGTAACTCAGGGAGACCAGGCATGAACAGCAGTAGTGTCAGCATCAGCAGGAGGTGATGGTTCCTATCAGCTACTATTCCGCCCTTCCCAATCTAGGGCCAGGATTATATCTTTAGAACCTTGTAAGAGAGAAGGATGTAAGTTGAAACTGAGAAAGTTGGAAGATTTTATACCATTGGGACACAAGAAACCTGGCTTTGCTGTCTTTCAAAGGATAGAACTCAGAGGTTAGAACTCAGAGGCAGAGACTTGTTTTCGCAGGCAGACAGACCTACTGTGTCAGTGCTGACAGGTGCCAGCCTGGGAGAGTGGTGGACACCCCAGAGGGACACAAGGTCCCTCCACAAGGAGGAGCAGGCTTGTGAAAGAACTCACGCAGCTCTCCTTTGGGACATCGTGCTTGGCGGATGAAGGCTGCCCTGGAGGCTCAGCTGTAAAGAATCCACCTGCCAATGCAGGAAATACAGGTTCAATACCTGGGTTGGGAAGATTCCCTGAGGGAGGGCATGGCAACCAACTCCAATATTCTTGCCTGGAGAATCCTATGGACGGAGGAACCAGGTGGACTACAGTCCATGAGGTTGCAAAGAGTCGGACACAACTGAGAGTCTAAACAATGACAACTTGGTGGATGAAGGCGCACAATGAAAGCTGGAGGTCAGACTGAGTGGAATTTGGGCAGCTCCAGAGTAGAGGGAGGTACCGTGAGCCCTGGGCAGGCATGCAGGTGACCAGCATAAATTCGTTTTCAAGACCAAGTTGATGGGAAAGCTCTTACACAATCCAAAGCTTAAAATAAAAACCTCGTTCATTCAATTCTTTTCTAAAAGATAGCTTCCTACTAATGTTTGTGTTCGACTTCTATGTTATCATTCAAGAACACTGTACAAACTTAATGATGAGCATGCAGTGGAAACCAGGAGAAATTGCAAAGTCCCAAAATAGTTAATATGTAGCCACAGGGCAGTTATGCACTCAGTCATTGAAAAGGACATTAAGCAGCACAAAATCCAGATGATGAACCAACAGCGACAAACACGAGGACAGTTCACTCCTGCCTTGGAGCCCCAAATCCCTCAAGCTTGCAAAGCTCTCTTAAAACTTGCAAATGAGGTACTAGTCCTATAGAGAGAAAGCACTTCTTGGCTGTTTCAAGGAGAGAGAGGCTTACGTTTTCAATTTTTCTTGGCCCTGGGACTTGAGTGCTGGCTGAAACTCCAGATGGCTTATAAAAACGAGCAATGAAGACATCTCTTTTTTTATATATATATTTCAAATAACAGATTGGAATAAAGCCATTCTGCAACGTGCAACATTTTCAACATTTTACTCTCAATAGCCTCCCTGACCTTTTCTTAGTAAGTTCTGTACAGACCATGCTCATTAATCATTTTTCTTCAGAAGGTTGAATTCATTAGGTTTTAAAGCTGATAGGGATGCATAGCTGTTAGTCATAATTAGTTGCTTAAAAGGGTATGTGTTGGGGGGGTGATTAGTGCCTCATTAGCACCTCTGTTTCTTCTGAATGCCAACAAGTTGTTAATGCAGCAAGAAGGAGACTCCTTGTGTTTTGGAGAAGCTGACCCATACCAATAAATTAGTTTTCACATTTTACTTTGTCCTTCTGAGCACAAATTATGGAGCTAGGGGACTGAGACAAAGGTCTGTCTAGTCAAAGCTATGTTTTTTTCCAGTAGTCATGTACACATGTGAGTTTGATCATAAAGAAGGCTGAACGCCAAAGAATTGATGCTTTCAAACTGTGGTACTGGAAAAGACTCTTGAGAGTCCTTGGGAGAGCAGGGAGATTAAACCTGTCAATCCTAAAGGAAATCAACCCTGAATATTCATTAGAAAGACTGATGCTGAAGCTGAAGCTCCATTCCTTTGGCCACCTGACTCGAAGAGCTGACTCATTGGAGAAGACCCTTATGCTAGGAAAGACTGAAGGATGACCATCATCAGAGAAGCCACAAACAATAAATGCTGAAGAGGATGTGGAGGAAATGGAACCCTCTTACGCTGTTGGTGGGAATGCAAACTGATACAACTACTATGGAGAACAATAGGGAGATTCCTTAAAAAACTAGAAATAAAAGTACTGCACAACCCAGCAATCCCACTCCGAGGCATATACCCTGAGGAAATCAGAATTGAAAGAGACGCAGGTACCCCAGTGTTAATTGCAGCACTATTTACAATAGCTAGGATATGAAAGAAAACTAGATGTCCATCCACAAAAGAAGGGATAAGGAAGTTGTAGTACATACACAATGGAATATTACTCTGCTATAAAAAGGAACACATTTGAGTCAGTTCTTTTTTCTAAACTTTTAATTTTATATTGGGGTATAGCCAATTAACAGTGTTGTGATAGTTTCAGGTGAACATCAAAGGAACTCAGCCATACATATACATGTATCCATTTTCCCACAAACTCATCTCCCATCCAGGCTGCCACATAACATTGAGCAAGAATTCCCTGTGCTGTACAGTGGGTCCTTGTTGATTATCCATTTTAAATATAGCAGTGTGTACATGTCCATCCCAAACTCCCTAACTATCCTTCTCCCCACCCTTCCCGCAGCAGCCATAATCCATTCATTTTCTAGAGAATGAATCTGCTATGAGAACTAAGGAAAGGGGAGTCATTTCAGATTTTGATGTAAAATTCATCTGCAGCTGCTATAACCACAATTTCTTAGCAGAAGAATGACACGAGACACCCTGAGCTGATACTTTCTAAACCCCATCCCTTGAGGAAAAGGTGAGGCTGAGACACCAGGCAGGAGTGAGGGGTTGGCAGTGCATGACCCTCCCTGGCTCTGCCACTCAAGCCACTGAGCAGTGGTGTCCAGGCTCCTGCCCTGGGGTGAGCACCTTCCCAGCCCATCCCATCACCCACCACCTTAGACTCTCGGCGTCAAGGACACTGCCTGGATGAATGACTCCAAGGTTAAAAGGAAAGTTGCTGGGGGAGGAGGAGGACGTGGCAGGTTGCAGAATGGTGGGTCCCAGCTCACAGGCGACACCAAGGCTAATGCACCAGCCTGATGAAGATCAATGAGGCGGATCCCACAGCCATTAGTATTCGCTGGCAGCTCCTCTCCAATGGGGAGATGGATGGGTGGCTACTTATCTGAGAAAAGTTACAGAGCTTGACATATCCTCTGTTCTCTTCTCCTCCAGAGGATTGGTGACAACATAGCTGGGGAAATAGATGTGTCAAAGGCCAGCAGAACAAAATCCGTGCTTTCTCCATCCCTTCGGCAAGGCCCTCTCTCGCTCCTCATTTATCTTACCCGAGTTCTATAAACAAAGGAGCTCATTTCTAACAAAACCGTCTTGACAGCTAATTTAAAAGCAAATGCTATATGGAGGCAGTTTTAGCAGATGGATACTGGGTAAGCTGAACTGCAGGTGGATTCTTTCAAGTTGTTTGGAAGTGAAGTGAAGTGAAAGTCGCTCAGTCGTGTCCAGCTCTTTGCAACCCCATGGACTGTATAGTCCATGAAACTCTCCAGGTCAGAATACTGGAGTGCGTAGCCTTTCCCTTCTCCAAGAGATCTTCCTGACCCTGGAATCGAAACAGGGTCTCCTGCATTGCAGGTGAATCCTTTACCAACTGAGGTATCAGGGAAGCCCCTGATAGTTATTTGCAGGACCCTGTTAATGTTGAAGTATTTAAAGTAGGAGAGAAACTACAAAGATCTTTAAATATAGTTTGATGCTCATTAATATCATCATACCAGCTGCATAAAGAGACAAATCGTTAGCATTTTGCAAACCTGAAAATCACAGCACTGGACCCATAAAATTAAATGTGTCACTATCTCTTATTCACAAAATCTTCTACCTCAAAATTTCATTGAGGTGGCTATTGAGACTCATTTCACTTAATACTCTAGTGGAAAGTTTCACCATCTGTCCTTCCCTCTTCAAGCCCTTCTGACTTGTGTCTCAAAGTTGTTAACATTCCTCATGACTTCCCTGATGATTGATTTTCCGTGTCAACTTGAACCCCAGGGAGCCCAGATGAAGCTCTGTTTCTGGGTGTGGGTGTGAGTTCGGCAATGAAATTAGCATTTACATCAATAGAATCCACAGATGGTCCTTCTGAATGCGGGTGATCATCCTCCAGCCTGCTGAACAGGACAAGGCAGAGGGAGGAAGGATGGAGGAAGGAGAAAGGATGGAGGGAGGAGTCACGCTCTTTCCTGCCTAAGGGCTTAAGTGGGAGCATCACAGTTCATCTTCTCCTGCCCCCAAAGGGATTTATACCATTGGCTGTCCAGGTTCTTGGACTTTGGACTCAGACTGAACCATACCTTTGGGCTTTGGGGTCTGAAGCTTGCAGATGGCAGATGAGACTTGCCAGCCTCCAGAACCGCACAAGTTGATTCCTGCAATAAATCTCCTACTGTTCATTTTCTCTGGAGACGTCTGAGTCACACGCCTCCCCAGCAGAGCAGTCTTGTTTGGCATCGCACACAGAAGCATATGTTTTCTCAGAAATCCACATTTTGCTTCTCTGGCTGAGAAAGAAATTGTGTCCATGGTACCTTGTCCCCCTTTTGAACTGATCTTTCTGTTGATTCTCAAGCCATCTCAAGATTCCTCATCTGGATTCCAGAAAGATTTCTTATATTCAGGGTTTGAGCATTTCTTTCTTATGAATTCCTGAGTTTTCAGTCACCTCCTACAGCCTATAGTGATGAGAGAAAGGAGATAGAACTATTCTTCCTAAAAGACTTTTTCAATCTCAGAGTCCACCATGAAAATATGAGTGTATCCTACTGGTTTATATTCTAAAAATAAGGAGGGTGCACCTCTAATACTTTTTAAAATTATTTATTTATTTACTTTTGGTTGCTATGGGTCTTTGTTGTTGCATGTCGACTTTCTCTAGTTGCAGAGAGTGAGGGCTACTCTTTGTTATGGAGCCCAGGCTCTAGGCACAAGCTTAGTTGTTCCACAACAAGTGGGACTGTCCCAGACCAGGGATCGAACCCATCTCTCCTGCACTGGCAGATGGATTCTTAACCATTGCAGCACCAGGGAAGTCCCCACCTTGTATCACTTTTGCCTTCTATCTATACATGCAGCTTGACCTTAGAGCAATCTTTATGGAGGACAGGAGTATGTTCAGATCCCAGTTCTGATCATTTGGAGTCAATAGGATCAGTTTTCTTATCATAAATGCAGTTTTGAGGGGGTGAGTCCAGGTTTCCTTCCAAAACTGAACCACCTCCTCACCCCTCTTTTGCTTTCCCAGTCGATATGCTCAGTTTAAACCTCAGCTTCTGAAAGGCAATCTCATCTCCCCATAGAGACCATGCTCTCCCTGAACCCTAGAACACTTGTCTGCACCACATGTTCCAAAGTGGTCCTTCAAAGCATAGGAGGAAACCACGACAGCTTCCATTTATTCTATTTCCAAATTTAGTTTTTAACAAATATATTTAGTCTTTGTGTTTTTTATGATGTTTATATGATGTTTTATTTTAGATGTAGGGTAGAACATTTCTATTATTTAAATAAAAATCAATGAGCATATATTGAGGAAGTGGCCAGTTTTTTACTTAGATAAGAGTACACAGCTAAAATATATTGGAACAACTAAGGTGTTGGCTCTTTGTCAAGTCTTTGGAGCTCAACCTTGACCTTGGATGACCCAAGGGTTGGCAGAAGGATGGATGCCCCAGAATCAAGGCTGTTCAGTGTCAAAAGACTGTGTTGCTCTGCTCCAATCTGAAGCTATAACCCAGTGGGATGTTAGCATCAGCTCAGTAGAAACCAAAGCTCCTATGTCCCCTTACTCCCCACTTCCAGCTCCCACTAGAAAAGCAGTATCAGGGCTTCTAGATCTCTTGGTTAGCTCCTCTTCTCTGCAAATGCAAGCTTCTGAAGCCCCCATATTCCTTGATGAGCCCTTATAAGTGGTGACAGACTCCACCTTACAGGCTGCTCCTTGTGTGTGTATGTATAGCGGGAGATGGAAGTGGGTGTCATGATGTGAGGCAAGAAGGAAGAACATGGACCTGGGGAGAGTGTAACCAAGCTTGGTCTACTTTTTGCTATTTTTCAATCTGCTGAGAGGCCGCTTTACACCTCCCTGTTAGTGTCCTGAATCTGTGCCCCTGAAACTCACCTTCAATACCCTCTCTCACTTGGCCATCACTGCTCACCAGCTTCACAGGGACTCTGGGATGATGGAAGCACCAAAACCTCCACTACTGAAGCCATAGGATGCTCCAGGCTCTTAGAGAACATTAATCCCATCATCTATCATACCCTATTAACCCTACATTTTGAAACTGGCTCAGGACATATTGTACTCACTTCTGTGTCTGCATATAAAACGCTTGAGAAACTGGTGCTAAATTGTGCTGTCAACAAGTATCCCATGAGTTCCTACGTTCTGATACAATAAGTCCTGCCAGGTTATATAATATGCTACTGCTTGCTTTGAAGATATAAAATCTATAAGAAGCCAAGTAGTAAGTGGCAACAAGTTAATTGCTCTTGAATATGCACCAAGATTTGGGCAGTTTTTGCTGAAAATTTGGCAGAGAACTTGAAATATGTTTGCTTCATATCTAATTTTCAGGTTTAATTAGCTTTTGGAGCCAGAGCCAAATAAGTGGAATAGTTCTTGGCATCAAAGTTACATAAGTCTGAAAGGGCAGGTGGTGTTATCCTGGCATTTGACAGTTTTACCGTCTAGACCAGCGGTCCCCAACCTTTTTGGCACCAGAGACCAGTTTCATGGAAGACAATTTTTCCATGGACCAGGGTATGTACAGATGTGAGAGTTGGACCATAAAGAAGGCTGAAGAATTGATGCTTTTAAACTGTAGTGTTGGAGAAGACTCCTGAGAATCCTTTGGACTGCAAAGAGATCAAACTAGTCAATCCTAAAGGAAATCGACCCTGAATATTAACTGGAAGGACTGATGCTGAACTTGAAGCTCCAATATTTTGACCACATGATGCAAAGAGCTCATTAGAAAAGACCCTGATGCTGGGCAAGATTGAAGGCAGGAGAAGGGGGTGACAAAGGATGAGATGCTTGGATGGCATCACCGACTCAATGGATATGAGTTTGAGCAAACTCTTGGAGATGGTGAAGGACAGGTAAGCCTGGTGTGCTGCAGTTCATGTGGTCACAAAGAGTCGGACATGACTGAGCAACTAAACAACAATAAGGGCAGGCAGGGCTGGGGCGATGGTTCCGGGATGATTCAAGTGCATTACATTTACTGTGCACTTTATTTCTGTTATTATTCCATAAGCTCCACCTCAGGTCATTGGGCATTAGATCCTAAAGGGGACCCAGATCTAGGTGGTTCTCAGTGTTATAGAATGGGGCAGACATCTATCTATGCCATGGATTTTCTGTCAGTCCATTTCTGCCTTTAAACACGCTAGGGGATGCTCTCCAACATGCCATTCCTTGTCTTTGGAAAAAGCAATTGGCACAAAAGAAATTTACAAATGATTCACAAACATCATTTTTATACTGGCATTTAAACCACCTTAGCAGAATCAAAGTTCAAAAATCACTATGAAATTTAACTTTGCCATCTATTAACACTACTGGATTTGAAGTTTAATTCAGAGTGAGGGATGACAGAATGAAAGTGGATGCCAAACTGTCCTTGGGTGGGGCCGTCATCCCGGGTCCAGAAGGCCATACTCAGCACCAGTCTGTTGCTTCAAGCAGTGCTGCCATAAATCTCATGAGTAGGGCTTCCCTGATGGCTCAGGGGTAAGGAACCATTTGCCAATACAGGCTACACAGGTTTGATCCCTGATCTGGGAAGATTCCATATGCCTCAGAGCAACAAAGCAAGCCCATGTGCCACAACTATTGAGCCTGTGCCCTGGAGCCCAGGAGCTGTAACTGCTGAGCCCACATACTGCGACTATTGAAGCCTGAGTGCCCCAGAGCCTGTGCTCCGGAACAAGAGAAGCCACCACAGTGAGAAGCCTGTGCATCGCCACAAACAGTGGCCCCCGTTCACCGCAACTAAAGACAACCCCATGCAGCAATGAAGACCCAACACAAAGAGCCCCCCCTCAAAAAAAATTAATTAATAAAATAAATTAGCTTTTAAAATTTCACAAGCAAAGTACTGTAACTTCTATTCTTACATGAGGATACAGAGGCACGATGTTTTAAGTCACTTGCCCAAGGTCAAGAAATTAGTAAATTTGAGCAATTAATTCTTTCATCACAACCCAAGAAAGGAATAGGTTTAAATAAGTAAGTAGTGCACCTTTATATTAAGGTCATCTGGTTAAGACACCACCAAACAGAGTCAAAGGTAAACAGTGAGACTCATCAGGGCCAAGGGGTAGCTCAGCAGACTCCATGGTGGGAATGCATTGCTACAATTTAGAGCTAAGTGTTTTCTTAACTAATAAAAATAGAAGTAGGACATTCCTGAAAAGAGGGGGAAAATTCCAGGTAAAACTACGTGAAGTTGAAACAAAGTAGATTCAAAGCATCTGTACTATATTATACTCATTTGAAATGTGTACAAAATCTACCACTAGGCCACGAAAACACGTCAATGCAGAAATAGTGCTGACTTCCAAGCTGCTGAAACTCACCAGCATGTTCATGACTGGGACAGAAATACATCCATAAAATGTGGAGGATGCTCAGATTACCCACTTCAGGAATGGTGCAGATGATAAATATTCAGTAATAGGCCCTAATGTTTAATAGCTGCAGCTCAAGCTTGCCAAATGTCCTGTGTTTTTTGGCAACTATGTGGCCTAGATTTAACATCTACTTGTGAACATAACTATTTCTCATGATTTTATTGGTTTGGAGAAAACGAAGAGGTTTCTGCCTTCTGTGCATTCAGACAGAACAGACTTAGCCAGTTTTCTCCTAAAGATTGTGCTAAAAATATGAGGTTCTTTTTCAATTGCATTAAGCCAAGTCACAGTCCTGAAACCTGATGATCAGCCCCTCCCAAACTCTTTGCTGGGCCCCAACCTACCTTACCAAGCTCATTCTGTTCTTTTCCACTCAAAACCCTTTGCTTCAACAAGCTAAGCTGCCCTGGCTGAGGTCTCCACGCATCCTTCTGAGGAACTGTCTATTTTCCATACACATCCCCCTATTCTAAATCTCCTCACTCATCTTTTAGATGCCTTAGTGTCACATGCAGCCTTCCCACACTCGGATCATTTCACTTGGAAGTCATTTCTCTCCTGAGAATATTTTTCCTCTTTATAAATACAATATTCTCATATTATACAAAATTTGGAAACTTATTTTTAAAAAAACAAAAGAATAAAAAGAAAGAAGAAGGCAAAAGAAGATGAAGTGGAGTAGAAGAAAACTGTAAGGAGGAGATAAAAAAGAAGAAAAAGAGAAATGCAATGGTAAAATGCATTTGGGAAGATTCTCTTCTTTGCTTCTTCAATTTATACTGGAATAGAGTTTTAATTGTGCAAAACATGTACTTCTCTGCACCGCTGTTTCCTTCCACACCCACCTCCCTTCTCTCCTAAACCCACATCCTCCTCTCCCCCCATACACACAGTATGGTGGCAAAAGAACTGTCTGGAAGGATCATTCTCTATAACACCATGTTTAATGGACACATTATTTCTGCCATCAAACAGTATTATGATTTACATACTCATTTTCCCTTTTGTGGAGCATGTAAATAATTTCTTATTTTTATTTTTGCAAGTGACTTTGCCTGAAGTTCTCTTATGGCAATGTGAAGTAGTATTTGGAATTTGAAATTAGAAGATCTGAGTCCAATATGTTGGCCTGACATAAAGGCTATTTGACATCATAAACCAATAAGCACACTCAGCCTGAGTTTCTTTTCTTTTAAAAGAAGCATAGTAATAGCCACATTCTCTAGTTATATCCACTTCTATCTCTCACTGCAGAAACCAATTCATGAGTCAACACAGCATCAATGACAAGCTACGGTGCCCCTGCTCTCTGTCACAGCATACTGAGGAAAAATGGGGCAAACCTGTGTATTATGGAATTTAAAAATTACTTATGCTTAAGATTTATATTCCTTCTTAGATGGTCATCTCCTAGGTGCAAGGATCCATCTTCATCTTACCTTCATCAAGTATTTGGAAATACTCATTGAATACATTAATAGAATGAATCATTTGCTAAATACCATCATGATGATACAATAGAAATAGCTGCAAATGGTGGCCCTAATAGTAAAGAACCCTCCCAATGCAGGAGACATGAGAGACGTGGGTTCAAGCCCTGGATTGAGAAGATCCCCTGGAAGAGGGCATGACAATCCACTCCAGTATTCTTCCCTGGAAATATCATGGACAGAGGAGCCTGGTGGGCTACAGTCCATGGTGTCAGAGTCAGAACATGACTGCACACACATACACACACACATATTATATATGCACATACATATGCATGTGTATATCTACACATGTAGATGTTTTATGTGCATGTGTATTTATGTATGTGTGCATATAGAGAGAAACGCTGGGCTGAAAGAAGCACAAGCTGGAATCAAGATTGCCGGGAGAAATACCAGTAACCTCAGGTATGCAGATGACACCACCCTTAGGCAGAAAGTGAAGAGGAACTAAAAAGCCTCTTGATAAAGTGAAAGAGGAGAGTGAAAAGGTTGGCTTTAAGCTTAACATTCAGAAAACTAAGATCATGACATCTGATCCCATCACTTCATGGGAAATAAATGGGGAAAGAGTGGAAACAGTGTCAGACTTTAATATTTTGGGCTCCAAAATCACTGCAGATGGTGATTGCAGCCATGAAATTAAAAGATCCTTACTCCTTGGAAGGAAAGTTATGACCAACCTAGATAGCATATTAAAAAGCAGAGATATTACTTTGCCAACAAAGGTCCGTCTGGTCAAGGCTATGGTTTTTCCAGTGGTCATGTATGGATGTGAGAGTTGGACTGTGAAGAAAGTTGAGTGCCAAAAAAATTATACTTTTGAACTATGGTGTTGGAGAAGACTCTTGAGAGTCCCTTGGACTGCAAGGAGATCCAACCAGTCCATCCCAAAGGAGATCAGTCCTGGATGTTCATTGAAAGGACTGATGCTGAAGCTGAAACTCCAGTACTTTGGCCACCTCATGCTAAGAGTTGACTCATTGGAAAAGACCCTGATGCTGGGACAGATTTGGGGGCAGGAAGAGAAGGGGACGACAGAGAATGAGATGGTTGGATGGCATCACCGACTCGATGGACATGGGTTTGAGTAAACTCCGGGAGTTGGTGATGGACAGGGAGGCCTGGTGTGCTGCGATTCATGGGGTCGCAAAGAGTCGGACATGACAGACTGAACTGACTGACTGACTGACATATATAGAGAGAGGTTACCACAGACTGTAATCTATGCTGTGCTAATTGTCATCTACATACCTACCTACCTACCTGCCTGCCTACCTATATCTATACCTACACCTACACCTGCATCTAAAGTTCAACAGTTCCCTTAGTTGCCTCAGCATTGTGGGTTTATTGTTGTTGTTTTTAGATTTTTTTTATGTGGACTATTTTTAAAGTCTTTATTGAATTTGCTACAATACTGCTTCTGTTTTTTGTTTTTTGGCTGCTAAGCCTGTGGAATCTTAGCTCCCCAGCCAGGGATCAAACCTACCCCTCCTGCACTGGAAGGCAAAGTCTTAACCACTGGATTATGAGCAAAGTCCCCAGCATCATGTTTTAATACAGAAAACAAATATCTCCCAAGCTGGTCATACCTCACAAGTTCAGGATAATGATGACATCCAAATAACACTTTCTAGGACAAGTTCCTCTGTTTACAGGACTTTGTGACTCTCCTGGGTCTCTGCCTATTCATCTTTGACTTTTTAGGATGTTAGAAGAAACTCTAGGACTTCTCTGAAATGTCCATAAGATGTCTATGTCCGTGGCCTTACCTGCATGCTAAACCTCCCCTCCTACATCTGTTTTCCCTGGTGACCTAGCAACCTGTGAATCAATTCTGCCCATTCCCTGTGACCATGTGAGGCCAGAGGTGAATCGCCGCATCCTCTCCAGGTAGAGCAGATGAGTCAGGCATTTGTTTCAAAGACACTCCTTCTCTTCAAACCGACCTGGGGGCCCTTACTGTCCATGACGACTATGGGCTGTTCAGGGCTTTCTGCTGGCAGTGCCAACATGTGCAGCCATTAGTGAAATAGCTTATGTAAAGTGGAGTGACTGGAACTGACACCAGCAGATTAAAATTCATGGAGCTGCAGAAACAGAGTAGAACTCATACTTAGGTAAATCATCATTAAAATTCAGGCAATGGCTAACACTTGCAAGAAGAGATACAAAAGCTTTAGAGAAACCAAATGCAGACACACACCAAGCAGATCCCCTTCCTCCTGAGGAGTATCTCATCACTGAGGCCGGTCACATGAGGGACAAATCTGCTGGGACGATGACAATAATTCTCGGGGTCAGAGGCCATGTCTCTACCGCCCACCTAATGGCAGACAGAACACAAATGTAGATGCCAGGTGGAAGCTGATATAAAAAATATTTTAAAACATAAATTTCCATCTGTGCAAGCTTATCCTCATCACAGAAACAATGAAAACATGAAACATATCAGATATATAGGTGTTCAGTTTGGTTCAGTTGCTCAGTTCTGTCTGATTCTTATAACACATAGATGATAAGCTCACAAATGACCCTTATGTTCACAGTGTAGGGAATTCACTGGAAACTGGTGGAAAAATCTGCTTTGAATTCTGTAGTTTTCTATCCTCCAAAGGGAAAATCCCCAATAGATTTCTAACCTGGACTTTGAATTTCAATACTTCTGTCAACATCCGTGATCCTAGGAAGCTGGAAGTTAAGGGCACTCTAATGCTGTCTTTAAATTCCTAAACATTATTATCACATTGAGCCGTTTATCACTTATGGCTGCAAACACTCACTCACTTGATACTGGATTCTTAGGCTCCTCTACTGCAGCAATAAATCAGATAATAAACAGTTATCTACTTCATAATTTAGGGTATATTCATGACCTTGGTATTAGCCAAGATTTCGTAAATAAATTTTAAAGAAACCCCAAGGTCATGGAGACACTTAACAAATCAGAATCTTTTAAAAATTATAAACTTTTTTTTTTTACAAAAAAAAGCATTTCCATTAAGAACCAGAGTCGGACACGACTGAAGTGACTTAGCATGCATGCATGCATTGGAGAAGGAAATGGCAACCCACTCCAATATTCTTGCCTGGAGAACCCCAGGGACAGAGGAGCCTGGTGGGCTGCTGTCTATGGGGTCACACAGAGTCAGACACAATTGAAGTGACTTAGCAGCAGCATTAAGAACATGAAAAATTAGATCAGAGAATGGGAGATAGAATTTGCTCTACATACATAACATCAAAAATCTTAGAATATATAAAGAAAATCAATAAGAAAAAGACAATCTACCTAATTTTTTTAATGAGTAAAGAACTTGAGTAGACACTGCTTCAAGGAGGACATCAAGGTGCCAATTCACATGAAAATGTGTTCAACCTCATTAAGAATCAATGAAATGCAAATAAAAACCACAATGAGATACCACTTCAAGCACAGGCAATCGGTGACTCGGAAACAAAACTGATGACACCAAACAGTGCTGAGGATGAAAAGTAACCTGAATTCTTTCCCATTATTTCTGTGCATGTAAGCTGGCATGATCACTTTGGATACTTGTAATACCTGTCAAAAACATATGTAATTCATGAACCAGCAATTCCATTCCTAGCAGTATCTCCAGCAGAGATGCACACATATGCTCCCTAAGAGACAAATGTGAGAGTGTTCACAGTTGCGTTATTCATAAAATGAACTGAACATGACATACATTTTCAGAGATAGATCTGTAGTTCTAGCATCTTGCAATAGACATATTATATATGTTTATCCTTAACTAAATGCATGAATTGTTCCAAACATGGTTTCCAAACTAGTCCTTGGAAGTGGGGTCCTTGGAAATGGGGATCCAAAGTTGCTTTTAGAAGATCTGTTAGTTCTTTAAATGCACCAGTATTCTAAATGCAAAAAAGAGAAAAAAAAAACCAACTACAAATCATATGTACATTTTGTATGTTCATGGGGTTCTTGCATGTGAGAGTTGGACTATAAAGAAAGCTGAGTGCCAAAGAATTGATGCTTTTGAACTGTGGTGTTGGAGAAGACTCTTGAGAGCCCCTTGAACTGCAAGGAGATCAAACCAATCAATCCTAAAGGAAATCAACCCTGAATATTCACTGGAAGGACAGATGCTAAAGCTGAAGCTCCAATACTTTTGCCACCTAATGCAAACAGCTGACTCATTGGAAAAGACCTGATGTGGGGAAAGATTTAAGGCAAGAAGAAAAGAGGGCAACAGAGGATGAGATGATTGGATGGCATCACCAATTCAGTGGACATGAACTTGGGCAAACTCGGAGGTGGTGAGGGACAGGGAAGCCTGGTATGCTGCAGTTCATGGGGATGCAAACAGTTGGGCGGGACTTAGCATCTGAATAACAATTGTATATGCATGTGTGTCATCAAATTTCTGGAAGGAGAATTTATAGCTTGTGTTTGATTGTCAAAAGGATCCTCAACTTAAAGGGAAAAAAAGACTGAACAATCGAGTAAATTTTGAATGCAACAGTTATCCAGAGATTGGAGAGTGGCAAAGCAGGTTTGGACAATTTTATTGCTAGAATGATAAAGTAGCTTTGGGATGCTTACCTGTACCTTGAGCCACTTTGAAGTCAAATAACAGCTGCTGTCGCTGTATAAATTTCCAGGCAATTTGAATCTATCATGAGCCTAACACCTGGAGGATGATGTACATATGTCGGTTTCCCTGTTGCCCTCCTGGATGTGGGAGCCCCTGCTTGCTCTCCCCCTCCCTCTACTCTGGTATCTACCCCAGCTCAGGAGTTAGACCCACTCCTAACACAGGCTTCAAGAGTCAGGAGACCCAATCTCTGGAGCTGTTTGCTTTTTCAGGGCAATTTTAGGTCCAATTCAAGGTGGAGTTCCTGCAGCAAGGGTGGTGGGGGAAGGGAATTAAATAATCTCTGTCTGACACTGGGCTGGCTCCAAGGATACAGAGGTGAACCCAAGGGATACAGTTCTTGCCCTCCTGAAGCTTATGTTCTGGTGAGATTTAAACAGGAATTGAGCAGCTTTGATGAGCAACTGAATGTCCCATCCCTTGTGGATGATACAGGAAAAGAGCACACAGGATAAGGCTCAAGGAATAAAACTCCTTATTGGGGAGCTCATGCCTGGAGGTGGATCTTCCCACCATGTGAAGACTGCCCTGCTTTC
This sequence comes from Dama dama, assembly GCF_033118175.1. NCBI lineage: Eukaryota > Metazoa > Chordata > Mammalia > Artiodactyla > Cervidae > Dama > Dama dama. The sequence goes on along the minus strand of NC_083691.1, from coordinate 59,269,991 downwards.
AGGGACCTAGCCCGTTGACCATGCGCCATGCTGGCTGCTATACACACACCATCAATGCCATCCATACGACAGCTCAGTGACATCAACACCGTCTTCACTCCACACTCTGGAAAGAGATGCTCAGAGTAACAAAGGACTCAACCTAGGAAAGTAAATAAGCGTTGTAGAGAAAGAGATCACCCATGAGGAACTTGGCTCAGCAGTTCACCAGGTCACTTGCTATTGAGTTTCACAGAGAATTGAAATCAGAAACCTGTGAGATTAGGATGGGATCAATACAGCCGAGATTCTTATTGGAGAATGTCTGACATTTACACTACATATTGACTGTTACTGGGCTGAAGATGGTGAGAGCAGCAGAAAAAAAATTGTCTTTATCAGGTTTCCCTGTGCCTTCTCAGCTTGGAACACCAAAAGCTTTGGGCTAGGGCTTCCAGCAGGCAGTTAAGCCAGAGGCAGAACACATAACACAAATATCAAATATGAAATTGTTAATGGCATCGATGCAGGAACAAACATCCACACTTGATGGTTAGGAACTGTGCCAGCTACAAGCAGATGACCCAATGAATGAGAGATCAATCCCTGGGCTTCCAGCTCCATTTAACAACAGGAGAATCTAAGAAATTTAAATTTAAGCTCCGTGCTCTCAGGCACCTTGGCATTTATTCCCATTGTGTATTTATGAAAGTGTTTCCAAGCTGTAAAATGGCACCATGATCATCTAAACAAGATGGAAAGGTTTGATTTTGAATTGACCATTAAAGAACAGATTTAAGAACAGATATTAAGGGCTTAATATCATCAGGATGCAGCTCCAAGCAAAGTCTCCAAAGCAAGAAAAAAGAACAGTTGTCTCAGAAAGTGATATATGCCTAATGAAAGATAAAAAGTGAACTTTTAGCAAGCAAATGGAAGATAAAGGATTAGATGCAGCCAACAGGAAGTTAGCACTGATCCCATACATCCCTGAAAGGACCAAATGGGAGTATGGGATCTTTTAAGTAACCACTCACAGGGAATTTAATGGTTAAGTAAATACCAAGCATCTAGGCCTCATAGTGCAGGAGATAACCCAAAGCCAAAGCATCTAGGCCTCATAGTGCAGGAGATAACAAATGCCAGTGAGGATGTAGAGAAGAGGGAATCCTGGTGCACTGTCGGTGAGAATATGTTTGGTATAGCCACTGTGGAGAGCAATATAGAGATTCCTTAAAAAAAATTAAGAATAGAACTAGTCTGTGATGCAGTAATTTCATTTCTGCATAGATATTTGAAGAGATAAATATATATATGAGATATCTGTAATTTGATGTTCATGTGGCATTAGTCACAGTAGCCAAGACATTAGTCAAGACATGAAAACAACCCAAATGGTCTGTCAACAGACGAAAGGATGAATAAGATACAATACATATATTATATTATATATATATACACATATGTATGTATATATATATATGTGCATATGTATATGTATAACCATATAAAGGAAGGAAATTCTGCCATTTGCAACAACATGGATGGGCCTTGAGGGTATTATGCAATGTGAAATAAGTCAGGCAAACACAAATATGTATGATGTCACTCATAGGTGGAATGTAAAAACATTGAATCATGGAAACAAAGAGCAGAGTGGTGGTTCCTAATGGTTGTAGGGTGGAGGGCAAGGTGAGAGGTGTGTTCAAGGGCACAAACTTGCACTTACAAGGTGAATGATTTCCAGGGATCTAATGCAGAGCATGGTGATGCTAGTCAACGATACTGTTCTGTATACTTGAAAGTTGCTGTTAGAGTACTGCTTTAATGTTCTCACCATGACAGCAATTAAATGGTGATTATGTGCAGTGAAGAATGTGTTAACTAGCCTTATTGTGGTAAATATTTTGCAATATGTACATGTATTGAGTCATCACATTGTACACTTTATACTAACACAATGTTACATGTCAATTATATCCCAGCAAATCGGAAAAAACACAATAGGAGAAGCTGAGTGAAAAATAGTTATTGCAGCTTTTTTTGTCTTTGTAGATCTCCTGTAAATCTAAAATTACTTAATATTATACTGAAGAAAAACATTGCTATGCACATTGATTCTGGGTTCAACACTTTTTCCTCTAAATTACTATATATATATACATTTTCAAGTGGTGGAATAACCTACCTGCCTGTTATTTATCTATGTAGAATTGTCCAAAGTTATTTTCTTTTAAATCCCTTCTTGCAGAATTATCATTAAATTTTTATTGTTTATCTGAATTGTTGTTGTTCATTGTTCTTTAGGCACCCAGTCATGTCCAAGCCTTTGCAACCCATGAGCCCCATGGACTGTAGCTATGTCAGGCTCCTCTGTCCATGGGATTTCCCAAACCGGAATCCTGGGGTGGGTTGCCATTTCCCTCTCCAGGGGATCTTCCCAACCCAGGAATCAAATCTCCTGTGTTGACCAGCAGATTCTTTACTGCTGAGCCACCAGGGAAGCCCAGTCTATCCAAATTTCAAGTGTTTAAACTTGTCACAATTTTTAAAAGCAGAACTAAAGGCAAAACTCAGAAAGATTCTTTGTGAAGATTAATAAAATATATTTGTGATTTATCATTTTCTTATATGTTCTGGTTAAAAACCATTTAAAATTTTATAGAATAATCTCTAGTTTTTAGACTGAAAGTGAATCTTCTCAAAATTTGCCCCTGAGAAAAACTTTTGCTGGATATTGGCTTTTCATAATAATGTGCAGAACCTTCTATATCTCTTGCCTTCCCTTCTGTAACCAGTCATCTCCACTCAGCTGGGCCTGGGGGATGTTACATACTCCCCTACAAGGTCTGACAGAAGAACTAGAACACAGCATGGTTTTAGCGACTTTCCAAAAGTCTAATTACAAAATCAGGGTAAAAGAATTAAAACAATCACAGGAACTCAAAATAATTTCACAACTGATCCATGAAACTCTTTCACAATTAACTGCTTAGTTCATAAACCTGTGATGTACGGCAAAGTGCAGGAGCAGCAGGACACTAGGAGATACCCTGTGCATGTGATTTGTCTCATCCATCTGCATCTTCTTTTTAAAATATTTTATTTATGTGGCCGCTTCTGGTCTTAGCTGTGGCACGAGGGCTTAGTTGCTCCATCCAATGTGGGATCATAGTTCTCTGACAAGGGATCAAACTCGTGTCCCCAGGATTGCAAGGTAGATTCTTAGCCACTGGACCACCAGGGAAGTTGCCAGCTGCACCTTCCTGGATGTCAGTGGTAACTGTTAGACAGAGCCTCCTTTTTCCCTGGCTACACTGGTGTACCGGGAAGAACTTGACCTAGAGCAGGCTCCTGGTCGCCTGCATTCCTTCTCCCTCTCCTCATAAGAAGGAGTAGGATGCATTTAACTCGCACGTTGGGCAAATGAAGCAGGTGTGTGTGGCTCAGCTCCTGTGGACATTCCTGTCTTACCTGCCCACCTGTGGGCAATTGGCTCTGGCTGATGCCCGCCAGGCACAGGAGCTCACAGTGAAGCCTGTAACTGTGAAGGCTAAGTGAATTCTGGGACCAAGTAGCAGAAAAGCCCGCTGCAACTGCACACAGGCCACATTTTCCAATCCTGGGGACACCAGTAATAAAGCTCCTATTTGGGGCCCTGTTTGTCCAATTCCTGCCTATTATTTGGTTACTTCTGAACTAAAGTCCTTTGCTCAATATCATGTGGCAGCCTGGATGGGAGGTGAGTTTGGGGGAGAATGGATACATGTATATGTATGGTGGAGTCACTCTGCTGTCCACCTGAAACTATCATAATAGTATTAATCGGCTATACTTCAATACAAAATAAAAAGTTTTAAAAAACAGAAAGGGGTCTTATGTATTGACTCCTTCCTCAAAATCTCAACTGTAACTAATATGTGTTATTCACATATCATCTCTTCACATGTATGATCCTTGTATCCCCTACACTCAGTGTCCCCAGTAATCAACATCACACATTTCTGTGTATGTGTCACATTATAGAGTACATTAATACATGTACGTGACCACGGAACATGTGTCACAACTAATGAACCAACAATGAGACAGCATTATTAGCTTAAACTCCATACTTTATAAGAATTCCTAGTTTTTACCTCCTGTCCTTTTTCTGTCCCTGTATTCCATCCAGGGAGCCACAGCACCTTTAGCTGTTGTGTCTTCTTAGACCCATCTCCATAGTGATGGTTTTTCTGACAGCTTTGACAGTTTTGAAGAGTACAAGTCAGGTATTTTGTAGACTGTCCTTCAGTTTGAGTTTTATCTGATTGTGTTTCCTCATGATTAGACTGGGGAGGAAAACCACAGCAGGGAAAATGTCATTTTCATCACCTCGTATCAAAGGTATATACTGTCAATAAGACTTAACGTTGATGGAGCTAAGTTTGATCACAAGGAAAAGCCAGTGTGTGTCAAGTTCTACCTACTGCAAAAATCGCTTGTTTGTTTTTCTATAAAAAGGAAATCACTTAAATTATTTTGAATTCTTCTGTACAGGATATTTGTAGAGTTTTTCCCATTTATTCACTCATTCATTTTTATATCAGTATGGACTTCTGGCTATGCATTTTATACTTTGAGTTATAATCCAGTAAAATCCAGTTTTTCATATGCTTGCTCAAATTGTTCAAGCTCTGGCCACTAAGGACTCTTTCAGTTCCCTTCTGGGTCCCTGTGAAATATCATCGTGTCTGTGTGGGTGTGTGTGTCCTTGAGTACTTCTTTACTTGTTGGCACTACACAATGGTCCAGTGCCATTTTGTGTGTGTGAGTTGGTGCTAAAAATACCCCAAGCCAGGCTTCAGTAATACGTAAACCGTGAACTTTCAGATGTTAAAGCTGGTTTTAGAAAAGGCAGAGGAACCAGAAATCAAATTGCCAACATCTGCTGGATCATTGAAAAAGCAAGAGAGTTCCAGAAAAACATCTATTTCTGTTTTATTGACTACACCAAAGCTTTTGACTATGTGGATCACAATAAACTGTGGAAAATTCTGAAAGAGATGAGAATACCAGACCACTTGACCTGCCTTTTGAGAAACCTATATGCAGGTCAGGAAGCAACAGGTAGAACTGGACATGGAACAACAGACTGGTTCCAAATAGGAAAAGGAGTACCTCAAGCCTGTATATTGTCACCCTGCTTATTTAACTTATCTGCAGAGTACATCATGAGAAACACTGGGCTGGATAAAGCACAAGCTGGAATCAGGATTGCCAGGAGAAATATCAATAACCTCGGATATGCAGATGATACCACCCTTACGGCAGAAACTGAAGAAGAACTAAAGAGCCTCTTGATGAAAGTGAAAGAGGAGAATGAAAAAGTTGGCTTAAAGCTCAACATTCAGAAAACTAAGATCATGGCATCTGGTCCCATCACTTCATGGGAAATAGATGGGGAAACAGTGGAAACAGTGGCTGACTTTATTTTTCTGGGCTCCAAAATCACTGCAGATGGTGACTTCAACCATGAAATTAAAAGACGCTTACTCTTTGGAAGGAAAGTTATGACCAACCTAGACAGCATATTAAAAAGCACAGACATTACTTTGCCAACAAAGGTCCATCTAATCAAGGCTATGGTTTTTCCAGTGGTCATGTATGGATGTGAGAGTTGGACTGTAAAGAAAGCTGAGTGCCAAAGAATTGATGCTTTTGAACTGTGGTGTTGGAGAAGACTCTTGAGAGTCCCTTGGACTGCACGGAGATCCAACCAGTCCATCCTAAAGGAGATCAATCTTGGGTGATCATTGGAAGGACCGATGTTGAAGCTGAAACTCCAATACTTTGGCCACCTGATGTGGAAAGCTGATTCATTTGAAAACACCCTGATGCTGGGAAAGATTGAGGGCAGGAGCAGAAGGGGATGACAGAGGATGAGATGGTTAGATGGCATCACCAACTCGATGGACATGGGTTTGGGTGGACTCTGGGAGTTGGATATGGACAGGGAGGGCTGGTGTGCTGCGGTTCATGGGGTTGCAAAGAGTAGGACACAACTGAGCGACTGAACTGAACTGTGGGTACTAAGTGACCTCAGTCATTTCCAACTCCTTGTGACCCCATGGACTGTAACCTGCCAGCCTCCTCTGTCCATGGGATCCTCCAAGCAAAACTACTGGAGTAGGTTACCATTTCTTTCTCCAGGGGATCTTTCAGACCTAGGGATCAAACCTGTGCTACTGCATTGGCAGCGGGATTCTTTACCACTGAGCCATGTGGGGAGCCCTTCAGTACAAGTGTTTGTGTACAGTTCCTTTTGTCTTGAACAATCTCGACTCAGTTCCAAAGATTTTAGGACAGCACCTCAGCTGTAACCTTGTTCACTGAGGCTCTGCCATACATGTGTGGCACAGTTATTCTGCCTCATGAGACAATTAAAACCTAAATATCAAGCCACATACTTATTTACAAGTCTAACATCACTTAGCCTTCCAAATCTTGTCCACAGACCCTAAGCAACCTACCAACACACAGTCAGGAGTCTTAATGTCCTTGATTATATTTTTAATTCATTAATTTATTTTGAGATAATATTTTAAATAATGAATTTCCATCAAATATTTTTCCCTAGAGCTTATGTTTGTGTTTATAGATGTACTAGTGCCATATCATCATCTAAGGCAATAATTATTTTTTTTAATTTTTTTCAGAGTATAGTTGCTTTACAATGTTGTGTTCATTTCTGCTGTTCAGCAAAGTGAATCAGCTGTATGTATGCATGCGTGCTTGCGTGCTGCCATTTCAGTTATGTCCAATGCTGTGTGACCTTACGGACTGTAGCCTAGCAGGCTCTCCTGTCCATGGGATTTTCCAGCAAGAATACCAGAGAGGGTTGCCATGGCCTCCTCCAGGAGATCTTCCTGACCCAGGGATTGAACCCACATCTCTTAGCATCTCCTTCATTGGTAGGAGGTTTCTTTACCACCAGCGCCACCTGCAAAGCCCCATATGTATTAATACAGTCCCTCTTTTCTGGATTTCCTTCTCATTCAGGTCACCATGGAGCGCTGAGCTGAGTTCCCTGTGGACTACAGCAGGTTCCCACTAGTTCTCCCTTTTATACATGGTGAGGAGTGTATCACACTGCCCTGGACTTGTCCTGATGCTTGTCCGAATGACACAGTCATGCTCCATTGACTATTGAACTCATTAACTTATTCTACCAGGTGTAACAGAAACAGAAACAGTAGAGATCATTCATAATTAAAGACATGACCACAGAGTAAGACATAAATTCCTTAAATTATTTCATGAATTATTGTGCGTGTGTGCACTCAGTTGTGTCCAACTCTTTGTGACCCTACCGACTGTAGCCCATCAGGCTCCTCTATCCATGGAATTTTCCAGGCAAGAATATTGGAGTGGGTTGTCATTTCCTCCTCCAAGGGATCGTCCCAATCCAGGGATAGAATCTGTGTCTTTTGCATCTCCTGCATTGGCAGCTCAGTTCAGTTCAATCGCTCTCGTGTCTGACTCTTTGCAACCCCATGAGCTGCAGCAGGCCAGACCTCCCTGTCCATCACCAACTCCTGGAGCCTACCCAAACTCATGTGCAGGCAGGTTCTTTATGAGCTGAGCAACTAGCGAGTGAAGTCGCTCAGTAATGTCTGACTCTTTGTGACCCCATGGACTATACGGTCCATGGAATTCTCCAGACCAGAATACTGGAGTGGATAGCCTTTCCCTTTTCCAGGGGTATTCCCAACCCAGGAATCAAACCCAGATCCCCCACATTGCAGGCGGATTCTTTACCAACTGAACCACAAGGGAAGCCCAAGAATACTGGAGTGGGTAGCCTATCCCTCCTCCAGCAGATCTTCCCAACCCAGGAACTGAATCAGAGTCTCCTGCATTGCAGGCGGATTCTTTACCAACTGAGCTATCATGGAGTGACTAGGGAAGCATTCATGAAATACTGACAACAGAAATCACATAGTGTGTCTGAGAAATGTGTAACTTGACCACCGAGGACTGATGAGAAAAGAACAGAGAGACTTGATGACAAGTGATGCATCTTCTCCAAGAGGGAGACAAGTGGCCAATAGGCATTACACCCTCTGCACTGATAAAACCTCATGGTCATTTGAATACAAAAATGTGCAAGAACCAAGTCTCCCTATGACTTACAGTAGCACAGATGCTCGAAGCTAATAAAAAATACCTGCACTGCAGTCTGAGACTGGAACTTCTATGGAAATCAGACACCTACTTGATTTCTTTCCTTTCCCTAGCTGGTGTACACTATTCTCTTTTCCAATTCTCCTGAGAACCCTTCCTACATAAATCCCTTTTATGGAAAACTTCATCTGAGTGTTGACCCCAGAGACCTGAAATTGAGAAAAGATGCATGATTGAGGTGATTGGCTTTTCAGGATTTAAAGGATGTTTGCTAGCTTACCTAGCAAGTTCATTGTTAAATGGGAAAAATGAAAATGCTAATAATCATGATATAACGAAATCATTTTCACAATCAAAAATCAAGTCATCAAGAACTAAAAACAGGTGAACAATTTCTCAACTCAAACCCAGCATCACCAATTTTATCTCATCAAAAGAACCTTACATTAAATCAACTTATTAATTTTGATGCATCAATTTTTTTAGGTTTTTATCTCCTTTATAAATTTGTTTCATGCATTTATGAATGTTATAAGTTCAAAAAAGTATATGCAACTTTGTTAATACATATTTAAGTAATATAACTAAATGGAATTATACTTTTTAATTATTATTTAATTAAAATTAAAAAATAATTATTTAATTATTGCATAATTAAAAGGAAACCATTTCAATTAAACAGTAAAAAGTCCACAGACAGCTTTTACTTTAAAGTAGGGTCTGCAAACTTTTTCTGTAAAGGTTCGGATAGTAAATATTAGGCTTTATGAGTCACACGTTCCCTGTTGAAATTATACAACTTTGCTGTTAGCTGCAGGAAAGATGCTAAAGATAATACCTAAGCAAATGAGCATGACTATTCCAATAAAACCTCCTTTATTAAAGTAGGCAGCAGGTTGATATGTGCTGCACAGCCTATAGCTTTTCAAGTCCTGCATTAAAAACTAGCCCAGTGCCTCTTCTTGGGGAATAAAAGTAAAACACTATTAAAGAGATGTCAGAAAAATTGAAAAATAGGCAGTTTTAAGTTCCTGCCCAAGTTGGGACCTTAGAAATATCAAAAAACAAGCAGAAACTATCAAGACCAACACTGTCAAAACTGTGGAGGACAGTCAAAGTTTTATAGCCATCAAGAGGATGCTGAATCAGGAAAAGGGCAAGTTGAAAGTCATAGGAAATCTTTATAGCATTTTCTCCCATCTTATGCTCCCCCTGAATCACTGATGATTTTAAAGGTGATGATCTCTCTTCCCAACGTGGGTCCTGGGCTCTGGCTCCAGAAGGAAGAGACCTAAGCTTACAGATCTTCTATGTCTGCTCGAGGCTGCCCGAAGGACTGAAGCAAGATGCTCAACTCTGTTGTGTCTAATGTGGAAGCCATTTGGGATAGAAAAGTAGTGGAAAGTGATCAACAACACACAATGACCAGGGATAGAATGGTGAGGGCAAACAATGACTGCTTATGTCCTCAAGAGGAAAAGCTGGGAGAAGTGCATTAGGGATTTAAGAAATTCAAAAGCACCTGTGTACTCAGAGGAATTTAGGAAGCCTTGTGCATAGGCAAAACAACGCACATGCTCAGAAAACACTGAAAGAACTCTAATTTTTACCTCTTATAGATCTCTAAGCTCAGGGCAAAATTGGTCAGCATTTGAAGAAATAATTCAGTAAGGAACAATATGCCAAGACTGGAAGGGGTGTTGTTATTGTTTTTAATCCTTGGCATCCAAAGAAACCTCTGTCAACATATCAGCTGAACACAACCCAAAGGAACAGACATCAATGACCACAAACAAGGAATACACTTTTCCTAAACACTTTGGGAAAGTCACTAAATGAATTATCTAGACAACTTTCAGCCATCACAAATGGGCAAACCCTGGGAAAGGAGAAGATCCACATTATAATACTCAAAATTCCAAATATCAACAAAAAATTCAAAGCATACAAAGAAACAGGAATGTACTGCCCACACAAAATAACATAATAAATGGGCAGCAGCCATTCCAGACAGATGGTGACTGCAGCTATGAAATTAAAAGATGTTTGCTCCTTGAAAGAAAAGCTATGACCAACCTAGACAGCATATTAAAAAGCACAGACATTACTTTGCCAACAAAGGTCCATCTAGTCAAAGCTATGGTTTTTCCAGTAGTCATGTATGAATATGAGAGTTGGACCATAAAGAAACCTGAGTGCCCAAGAATTGATGCTTTAGAACTGTGTGTTGAAGACTCAAGAGTCCTTTGGACTGTGAGGAGATCTAACCAGTCAATCCTAAAGGAAATCAGTCCTGAATATTCATTGGAAGGACTGATGCTGAAACTGAAGCTCCAATACTTTGGCCACCTGATGCAAAGAACTAAAAGACCCTGATGCTAGGAAAGATTGAAGGCAGGAGGAGAAGGGGCGACAGAGGATAAGTTGGTTACCGACTCAATGGACATGAGTTTGAACAAGCTCCAGGAGTTGGTGATGGACAGGAAAGCCTGGCATGCTGCAGTCCATGGAGTCACAAAGAGTCGGACATGACTGAGTGACTGAACTGAACTGAAGTGAGCCATCCCTGAGGAAGTCCAATCATTGGCTTACTAGACAAAGATTTTTAAAGAACTGCCTTTAGCCCAAAGGTCTCCAGAAAACATGATCACATAAACACTTAGAAAATGGAAAGCAATCTATGAAAAAAATGAAAATGTCAACAAAGAGAAACTATAGAGAAGAGCAAGCAAAAAATCTGGAGCTCAAAATATAATAACTGAAATTGAAAATTTACCAATGAGGGCAAAAGATTGAAATAGACATTTTCCCAAAGATATATACATATCTTATAAGCACATGAAAAAAATACTCAGTATCTGTAGTCACTAAATAAAATCAAAATCACAGGATGTAAGATGCCACTTCACACCTCCTAAGATAGTTATAATTTTTAAAAATGGAAAGTGACAAGCATTGGCAAAGTTTGAAGAAACTGGAACCCTATAAATGATGGTGAAACAGTAAAACAGTGCAGCTGATGTGGAAAACAGGTTGACAGTTCATCAAAAGGTTAAACAGAGAATTACTACATGACTCCAAAGCTTCAGTCCCAGGTATGTATTTTAAAGAATTAAAAACAGGGAATGAAATATATATTTTTACATCAATGTTTATAGCAGCATTATTCACAATAGATCAAAGGTAAAAATAACCCAAATGTTCACTGACAAGTGAAGCAAAACAAAGTTCATACATACATACAATGGAATATTGTTTATTCATAAAAGGAATGACTTTCTGACATGGCCGCAACGTGAATAAACCTTGAAAATCTTATCCAAGTGAAACAAGACAAACACAAGGGACTAATACTGTATATTCTACTTCTATGAAATATCTAGAACAGGCATATTCATAGAGGTTACAGATCACCAGGAACTTGTTAGAGGGAGGAATGGGGGGATTATTGCTTAATGATTTCTGAGTTTCCATTTGGGATTTTGTAAATAGATGGTGATGGTGGTTGTACAAAATTGTGAATATAATTGATGCTTTTGAATTTTACACTTCAAATTGGTTAAAATGTTAAGTTTTATGCAATGTTTTACCACAATAAAGAATTCACTAAAATTTTTAAAAGATTAAACATCATTCAAGTTTGAAAATGCTTTTCCATTTCATACCAAATATGGAGGGTGATTTTAAAGTCTACTTTTCTTTCTATATTTGACCTGTTCCATAAGAGCACATCACTAACATCCAAGTATCTAGTTAGGTAAATACTATCCTACTGTTAATAATAAAATAGCTTGTTTGGGGGAAGAGAATTATATTCATCAGGGCCTGGGAGAGATCACTGAATCTATAATTCAGCCTTAAATGGCATCTCATGTAGTTCTATGTTATATATTAATCTACAGAGAAAAGTAATGAGAAACCTTTTTTGTTTTTTTATTTTTCATGAGGGAAAGTAACTTGGCACATTCCACGTGGATTACTTACTCTCTATGTGTAACTTTTCCCTCTAATTTAATGTGTCTTACCCATAGACCCTGGAAAATCAGCCACATATATCACTTGGCCAAAACCAATTGCCTTCCTAGCTCTGCATGGCTGACCCTATGGGTGGCCATATGGTTTAATGGACATAACCATTCTAATTTGGAACCAAGATGCTTTAAGTATTTGATGCTGAAGGCCAGAACTATTGTATCAGGTTGAGTTGACCTAAGATTGGGGGCTCCACACCAAACCAAGTGTAAATAAGCGAGGCTTCATAGATGATCCGGAGAAGGCAATGGCAGCCCACTCCAGTACTCTTGCCTGGAAAATCCCATTGACGGAGGAGCCTGGTAGGCTGCAGTCCATGGGGTCGCTAAGAGTCAGATATGGCTGAGCGACTTCACTTTCACTTTTCACTTTCATGCATTGGAGAAGGAAATGGCAACCCACTCTAGTGTTCTTGCCTGGAGAATTCCAGGGGTGGGGGAGCCTGGTGGGCTGCCGTCTATGGGGTCGCACAGAGTCGGACATGACTGAAGCAACTTAGCAGCAGCAGCAGCATAGATGGTCACCGTCACCCTCCTCCAGATGATTCTAGAATGAAGCCCCTCCACCTTCATCTCTTCTGAGAGACAAGTACCTTTATAATAAGATGCCTTCCTACACTTAATTTTGTTCAAATACATTTCTGTTCCTTGCACCAGAGAAAACACTTCCCTGGTGGCTCAGTTGGTAAAGAACTCACCTGCAATGCGGGAGACCCAGGTTTGATCACCGGGTCGGGAAAACCTCCTGGAGAAGGAAATGGCAACCCACCCCAGTATTCTTGCCTAGAGAATTCTATGGACAGAGAAGCCTAGTGGGCTACAGTCCATGGGGTCACAAAGAGTCAGACATGACTGAACGAGAAGATTCTTGAGAGTCCCTTGGACAGCAAGATCAACCAGACAATCATAAAGGAAATCAATGTTGAATACTTATTGGAAGCACTGGTGCTGAAGCTAAAGTTCCAGTACTTTGGCCACCTGATGTGAAGAGCTGACTCAGTGGACAAGTTCCTGATGCTAGGAAAGATTAAGAGCAGGAAGAGAAGGGGACGACAGAGGATGAGATGGTTGGATGGCATCACAGACTCAATGGACACAAGTTTGAGCAAATTCTGGGAGATAGTGAAGGACAGGGAAGCCTGGCATGCTGCAGTCCATGGGGGTCTCAAAGAGTCACACATGACTGAACAACAATAAGCTCTAAAGCACCTTTGGAAAATTGCATGGGTTTAGACAGTGTGGTGTCAACACCATCAGAAAAAATTTCCATCAGATGAGCTTGGGCTTGTCACCTTGTGCAAGTTACTGCCAGCTTGGAAGGGTATTTAGCAAACCATAAGAAGTTGCATCCCACCAGATTTAAGCAAGGAGATTTGTCACTGTTGCTCTGACGGCAGCCAGAACAGGAAGTGTAAATCATTATTAACTGAGTGTGTGCATTTGGGGAAGTGGCTGTATTATACTACTGCTGTGTGAGAGCTGCAAAGAGGCAAAGCTCTGAGGCAGGAGCAGTGAGCAATTAGCCTGAGGCCTCTTCTCCTGAAGAGGAAACTTAATCTTTTATTTCTAAGCATCAGAGATGCTGCCACCTGGCACTCACATAGTCGATGGAGATACTTGTTTGCCCACACATTGTAGTTATAACATTTCCAAGGGAGGACTGCCATGCACAGACATCTCACCAGGTTCTCATGGTCTTGCTGGTAGCCAAGAGGGCCCAAGGGCCACAGGCAGTCACCTTTGGGTGACATGGCTGAGAACAGCCGTGACCTTATCCCCCTCAGCCTGAAGCCTGTGTGTGCTGAGGACCCAGGCCCCTCCTGGCCAACAAACTTGATGCTGGTTATCAGTCCCTCCGGAAGGCAAAGCAGATTCCTCTGAGGCATCAGCTCGCCTTGTGATGAGGCATCGCATCAGCCTCCTTTCATGGAGGCGTCTCTGTCAGCCACAACACAGCCCCACACTCTTCTCATAAAACTAGACTCAGGAAAGAAAAGGTCTCAGGATTTGGAAGGAAAATGAGCCTTTATTTTACTTCATGAGAGACATAAAAATTCTTATCTTATTACTTCTGAATTGATTCTAAGAGTGAGGGAGCTGATGGTGACCAGTGGCTGGAAGATTGGCATCTCTCTGTGCTGTTGAGGGCGACAGAGGAGATGCTCCTGCAAGACAGATGCCATCTGGCCTGGCTTCTGCTGCTGAATCTCTATGTCTCTCTCACAGACACAAACTCACTCCATTTTCCTTTTCAAGCCCTACTGACTGAAAAGATGTGCTGAGATGGAAAACTCAAATTGCTGTGAAATATATAACGAAGCTTGGAAGGTGCTGTCTTCTTCCAGCTCTGTGTGGATAAGGATGGGTGAGCCTTTCCATGAAGACGTGGTCTCTAGGACTTCAAGTCTGATCACCACATAAGCTGAAAAATATGCACTTTCCTGCTGGTAATCTATCCTTGGGCTTCCCAGGTGGCCCAGTGGTAAAGAACTTGCCTGCCAAGAGACGCGGGTTTGATCCCTGGGTCAGGAAGATCCCCTGGAGAAGGAAATGGCAACCCACTCCAGTGTTCTTGCCTGGAGAATCCCATGGACAGAGGAGCCTGGCGGGCTACAGTCCACGGGGTCACAAAAAAGTAGGACACGACTGAGAATGCACACTGAACACCTTGGGCCCCTCAAGTCCTTCCCCTTTAGAGAGAGTTCTGCCTTTGCCAGAAACGTTCCTTTCACCTTTTGTGCTGAAGAACTGAAAACACTATCAAGGAATCCGGTGACAAAGCATTCATATGGATGGATTTCTGAATAAAGGCAACAGAAACAGGAGCAGCAAGAAAGCAGGTGGTCTAGGAAGTGACGTGTGAGATGGGTGGGGAGGAGGAAAGGGAATGAAGGGAATGTTCTTTGGGAAGGAAAGTGAGAGGTCCTTCCCAGATGCAGAAAGGCGTAACATGACACAGAGTCTTTTAAGAGACATTACTGAAAACTAGGGCAATCAAACTGGTATGGATGGAGACTCCGATTAAATATAGGCATGAACTTCTTGGATCACATGCCCATGGAGGGTATGCAAGACCACAGGAGAATGTCAAAAATAGCAATGGGAGCTGATGTAAAATGCAGGATGCCGAGGGTGGTCTCATCAGGCCGTGCGTGATCCCAGGACAGGAGAGACAGCACGAGTGCATCCCCTGAGGAGAAAGATTGGGAGAGACAGGGAGGCCAGCAGACGGCCAACAAAAGACTCTTATTGGTAATGCTGGACCAAGAATTCCTTAAAAGAAACTCCAGCTTTGTGAAGGTGATGTGTGAAGTCTTTATTTTTTTGGTACCACAAAAGAGAGTGTCAGTGGTTGAAAGATGTCAAGGGACTAAACTGTGCCCTTAAGAGTATCTCTCATGGAGCACATGGAATATCTATTTCCATGTCGAAAACAGAAGGTGGAAGAAATGAGGAACATGATGGAGGGAGAGAGAGAGAGAGAGAGAAGCAAAATCCACAGATCAAAAAAAGAAAAAACACAGAACTTACAAACCTTAGGGCAATCACTTGACCAGCAAAAATTCATCAGCTCCCTGGATGTTTAGAAACTTTTGTCAGATTTCTATCAGCCCAATGCAAAGTTTTATGTAGTAAAATTAATCCATTCACTTGACCTCATCACCAGGCAGCCTGAGATACAGCAGAACCGGCTCTTAAAAGAAAGCCAAGGATAATCAACTTCTGACATGATTTCTATTTATTCTCTCTCCTCCCCCTCCTTTTGATTAAGTACTTTCTGAATTTTGAAAGGAGCTTCATGAATCATTCTGCGGCTGCTTAATATTAATAGTAATGGGATTTATTCTATTGAAATGGGTTTCATTATCCTGCCAGCTGCCAAACTTGTGTCTCCAAATAGGCTTCTGGAAATAGAATCTTCTAAATACCTTTCTTGCAGGAGAACTGCAGACTCAAAGTGGGAAAGTATAAACACAGGGCCCAGGTTCACAGCAAGGTCAACAGAAACTGACAAACCAAGCTTCCCAACCCCTTCAGCTCCATCTGTGGATCTGTTCACCCTCTAAGCCCCCCAGAACCTTTCGTGTGTTGCTCAGCACAGAAGTGATCTGCTAACTGCTCCATAAAACCTCACTCATTGTCTCTCATCGGAAACAGTTCCTTCCTGCTTTGTGCATGTTAGGGCTAAGGTTAGGGTGAGGGTCCCCTCTAGAGCATGTTAAGCTCATTGGAGTCAGAGCCTGTGTCTGTATGGCAGCACCCAGCCCAGCACTCACAGCAGAGGATCCCTCTCTGCACCTGTGATGTGTCCCCTTGACCATACATGGAGCTGCCAGGCCTCGGTAGCCAACACGCAGCATGGCCAGCAACACAGGGTCTAGACTGTGCCTTTCTAGGTCTATTCCCTCAAATGAAGCAAGTGTGTTAGCTGCTCAGTCATGTCCGCCTCTTTGTGACCCTGTGGACTGCAGCCCTCCAGGCTCCTCTGTCCATGGGATTCTCCATTCAAGAATACTGGAGTGGGTTGCCAGGCCCTCCTCCAGGGGATCTTCCTGACCCAGGAATCAAACCCACATCTTCTGCATTGCAGACAGATTCTTTACCATCTGAGCCACCAGGAAAGGTCCAAATGAAGCAAACCAGCATTAGTGAATTTCACAAACCAAAGCCACAGAAAAGAGATAGAATGAGCTCATCAAGTGAGCTTAAGAAAACCCTCTAAAACAGAAAATCACAAGAAGAAGGAGCTAATTTGCAAATTAGCTCACAATGTAGAGAGCTTTTCCAACTCCAACACTGGAGGGCTGACTGCTTTATCACTTGCTTGTCTGTCTCCAAGTTCAAGGCTCCCCAAGGCAGGGACCAGACTTCTTCTTTTATTTTGTCACACAGCACCTCGAATAGTTCTGAATAAACAGGAGTATTCCCACTGGATGTATTTGCATAAGTTCATAATGGCTAGAAAAGGAAGAAAAAGCAGAGAAGGCAGATAGGACATGCATGGGCCCCACAAAGTCAGGTTGAAATGTAATCATCTCTCTTCTGATGTTCCTTAAACAGCTGGCTTCCTGACAAGCAACGGACTAACCTTTGTGGGTGTGCGTGTGTGTGACTGTGTGTGCAAATTCAATCTCATTTAAAGAATATAAGAAGAACTGAGGCCTTCCCCAGTGGTTAAGAATCTGCCTGACAATGCAGGGACTAAGGGTTCGACCCTGCTCTGGGAAGAGCTCACCTGCTGCGTAGCACCTAAGCCCATGTGCCACAGCTATTGAGCCTATGCTCTAGAGCACCACAACTACTGAAGCCCAGGTGCCTAGCTGCTGCTGCTGCTAAGTTGCTTCAGTCATGTCCGACTCTGTGCGACCCCATAGACGGCAGCCCACCAGGCTCCCCCGTCCCTGGGATTCTCCAGGCAAGAACCCTGGAGTGGGTTGCCATTTCCTTCAATGCATGAAAGTGAAAAGTGAAAGTGAAGTTGCTCAGTAGTGTCCGACTCAGTAGCGACCCCATGGACTGCAGCCTACCAGGCTCCTCCGTCCATGGGATTTTCCAGGCAAGAGTACTGGAGTGGGGTGCCATTGCCTTCTCCGCAGGTGCCGAGAGCCTGTGCTTGAAAACAAGAGAAGCCTGCACACTGCAACTAGAGAGTAACCCCCACTCACCACAAATAGAGAAAAGCCCTAGTGCAGGAATGAAGACCCAGTGCAGTCCTAAATAAATAAATATAAAGCCAGAATCTTAAACAAAATTAAAAATAAATAAAATATATATTTTAAAAAAGAAGAAGAACTGAGTGTTTAAAGGGAATTTTTATCCTTTGTGCAAGTCTGGGTATCCCCGTAGCACACTGACTTCCCCTGACACAGTCCCATGTCCGTGTCCTTTCTTACTTTTCCAAGGGAGTGGATAAAGTGCTGGTTCTTTGGAAAGATGCATTGGCCTCACTCAGTTGGACCCTTGTTCAGAGACCACACAACAGGTTGAGGCCAGCGGGCCTCTGGGAGGGCAAACCTAGATCTCAGAGGGCCAGGGGGAGGCACACGTCCTAATTCTGCTGCTAAAACAAGTGGGACAGATGCGGGCAGCCGGTCTGCCCCCAGCCACCACCCAGCAGGCCAGTTTGACATCTGACATCCTCCCTCTCTAAGGAAACAAAACCCTGCTATCACCCACTGTCACAACTCTTCTCTGCTGTTTGTCTTGCTTTTTAGCAAGGAAAGCCCTCTTTTTTTTTTTTAATTAATTTTTATTGGAGTATAGTTACTTTCCAACGTTGTGTTAGTTTCTGTTGTACAACAAAGTGAAACAGCTATGTGTTTTTTACAACCCCTCTTTATCGGATTTCCTTCCCATTTAGGTCACCCCAGAGCACGGAGTAGAGTTCCCTGTGCTGTAAAATCCCTCTCGTTAAGCCATGTTATTAAAGCACGTGTGTGGGGGGTGTCTCACTCATCAAAACTGGCATAGTCCCTATTTGCTGCAACTAGAGAAACTAGAGAAAAGCCCTCACATAGCAAAGAAGAAAAGCCCAATACGGCCAAAAATAAATAAACAAATAAAATTATTTTTAAAGTTCTTATTTAAGAATAATCTCCCATCCAAGTACTAACCAGGCCTGACCCTGCTTAGCTTCCGAGATCTTTTTTGAAAATAATAATTATGTAAGATAAAGTTTATAGCTATGAAACGGATCTGACGGAGAATCAGACTGCAGCTGCAAGTAAGGGGGTCACCTTGATGTCATTAACTGATCTCAGCACCTCCCCCTCCCACTCTCCATTCAGACATGGCTGAGCCCTTACTCTGCACCATCTCTAAGCAAGTAGTTTGGGGATAGCCGGTCAGGAAAATGCCCCCTTCTCACCAAAGACAAGCTTGCTTCATATGTCTTCCCTGTGAAATATGTCCATGGAATGTTTAGTGCCTTAGAGACCTCGAAAGCTCTGTCTGTCGCTTGTTCTAAATCAAGTTTCTCGGTGAATAACATTGATTGATTCTTTCAGTGCAGCATCTATACCAATTCAAGATTAGGAGCTCCTAGGAACATGGATAAATCTCCTTGGATAGCAGAGCAGTCCTGCAAATGAGAAAGACTTTTAATTTTTAAAGCATCTTAAATTCCTTTAAATGTTTCATTCCTCCAGTAAACTGGGTGGGTACCGAGCATTTCCTCCTTTGTGGGCCTGGACCACAGGTGCTAGGAGACCAGCTTCCTCAGCTCAGAGAGCTGAGAACACTTTAGTCACTCAGACCTGGCATCACACTGACAGGAAAGAAATCAGGGCCCTGTTCTCTCATCTTTGCCTGGACCTTGGCTCTGTGATGCATCCGTAGCTTTCCAATACCTGTAACTGAGAGTTTTATGCATTTTGACCAAAGTTTCCAAGTGCTCTCAATTGGAAGTTTGGTGCAAATCTCTTAATCTACAATGTCCTATAATATCACTTAAATGTGAATCTTAAAAATGATACAAATCAATGTATTTACAAAATGGGCTTCCCTGATGGCTCAGTGGGTAAAGAATCCACCTCCAAGGGGGGCGACATAGGAGACATGGGTTTGATCCCTGGGTTGGGAAGATTCCCCTGGAGAAGGAAATGGCAACCCATTCCAGTATTCTTGCCTAGAGAATCCCCATGGACAGAAGAGCCTGGTGGGCTGCAGTCCATGGGGTCACAAAGAGTCGGACACGACTGAGCGACTAAGCTCAGCACAAAACAGAAACAGACTCACAGACATGAAAAGCAATCTCATGGTTACCAAAGGGGAAAAATAGAGGGGGAGGATAGCTTAGGCGTTTGGGATTGACACGTACACACTGCTACATATAAAGCAGACAGCTAATAAGGACCTACTGTATAGCACAGGAAACTCTACTCAATACTCTGTAATAACCTAAATGGGAAAAGAATCTGAAAAAGAGAGGATGTATGCGTATGTATAACTGATTAACTTTGCTGCACACCTGAAACTAACACAGCATTGTAAATCAACTAGACTCCACTATAAAATTAAATTTTTTTAAAAAGAAATCTCTAAATCTGCACAGAGAAAATATGAAGAAAATTTGCAAAAAATAAATCAAATGACATCTACAGAAATGCACCCATGCTCATTTTGGGTGTACTGCTTAGGTGATGGTATCAACAGTCTGGTTCGTCTTGTTTGATGTGATGGAAAAGCTAGGAGTTTCTGAAAGTGGCTGTAAGTATCAAAAATTATCTCAGTATTATCAAAGGATGTACTGCAGTTGAACAAATTGCAGCATTTATGAAATTTGGTCTCAGGGTATTTGAATATAAAGTTCAACTTGAGATCTTTAGGAAGTTAATAAACCATTCTGAACATTGTCTGTAGATGGAGAAAAATACTACCTTTTTCAAGGTCATGTTGAGGAGATTGTAAGTCTTGTGCAAAAACAACAATTATTTTTGACTCCAGAAACATAAAGAAAGCCATGAAGCTTCTAAATCCACATCAAAAATATGAAATCACTATTACTGTTCTTCACTTGGATGAATAAAACCACAAACATTTCTTTTTAGAGTTCAGGAGAATTCAATATTCGTTGGCCCATCTTTAGCATAGGCTGTCCTCAACCTCATGTCTATTAAATGAAATGGCTCCAATTTAGTGAGATAAACTCAAATAAGTTAAAATAAACCATCAAAAATTTTCAAAGAATAGCATGTCCAGACACATTTATCCCCAGCCTAAGACATAAGGAGTAAGTAGACAAAAGCCACAGTTGGCCTTCTGAAATTTCAAACTTACTCACTGATCTACCCCAAAATGATGAAAAATACAGTTTTCCATGTAATAATTCATTCCACTGCCAAGAAAAACTCTGGATTCCAAAAAAATGGTATAATAGGGACTTCCTGGTGGTTTGGTAGTTAGAACTTTGCCTTCTGGTGCAGGGCATGCAGGTTCAATCCCTGGTTAGGGAGCTAAGATTCCACATACCTCAGGGCCAAAAATCCAAAACATAAAACCGAAGCAATACTGTAACAGATTCAGTGAAGACTTTAAAAATGGTCCACATTAAAAAAAAATCTTTTAAAAATGATATAATAGGCCTAGACTGTTTAAGCAGGTTGACTAGCAAGGGGAAATTTTTCTAAAATAAAATAAAGATTATGGACAACAATTAATTACTCTAATACCTTGAAAGTTATGGAATGAACTCTAGGTAATTCACAAGCATGTCTCATTAAATATTATTAAGGAATTTACTTTTTTTTATTGCTTTGCCATCAGCCACAATGGTTTGATTAAGCAGTAATTCAGCCTAAGTTGCTGCTATATAAATATATTTAACATTCACACATTTTAATGTGCATGAAGTATTATCTTTGTTTAATATACTTTCTTTCATCTCTTTTCCAATTTAAAAATATATACACTTTTCAAATGGAATTTTAGCTGTGCAAAAAGTTTTTCATTTGTGATGCATAAGCCACATAGGAATCTGTATTTTACACTTTGAAGCCTGTGCTATCACAGTGTAATTTATTCTCCAACACCCTTTCAGCCATCACCATCCAACAGTGATGAGACCATGCACCTTAGCATGCTTGAGCACTGTTTACTTGGTCCTGGAGTTCATAGTTGGCCAAACCATTACTTATGTGCATGAAATGTTTCAGCAAACTTTCTCCATAGCCATAAGAAAGATGTGGAGAAGGATTTACAGAAACCCTGCCATCCTTTCCCCTTGTGAGCTTCTCTTGAGTGATTCAATAATCAAGAGAATAATTGGAGCCTTCACAAGCATACATATACATACAACAAAAAAGGTTCCTGACCCCACACCTTCCCCTTGGCTCCAACATCCTTTCCACTTCATGGGATCAGTTCTGAACTCTACACTGAGAGCTCACCATCTCTGCCACAGTATTTCAAGCAGCAGAAAGGTTGGATAAGGGCTGTGAGTAGAATTACAGCCCAGAGCAGCATTGGGAACGTAGACTGAGCCTCTTCCACTGCTAAATGTTGTGACAGATGGTTCTTGGCTTGACTGTTTTTGTACGCATGATGCTTGCCTCTCCTGCTTTACCATTTCACTGGATTTCTCTGATTGCTGAATTCTGAAATACCTGGAAATATTTAAACACATCGAAGTCATTCTATGCTTTACTTCAAGAAGTGGGGCAATCACTCAGAATCTAATACAATTACTATAAAAGTGTACAAATAGCAGGTCACCCATCAGTATTATCAAAGGTGGTTTTGCACACCACCTGATGTATGTTCATTGCTTGAGATGGGCACTTGAAGCCAGAACCAGCTCAATCTAGGAGACACACATGTCTCATCAGTTTACATTTATGAAGTATCTATATTTGCCTCTGGGTCATTTTTTCCTGTTCCTTCATACTGTATTTTCTAAAATTTCTAAGGGTATATTGCTACTTATTTCATCAGAAAGATGGTTATAGTAAACTCCAGGTAAGTAAGGAAAAAGTAGAACAGCAAAAACCAAACTTTCCTTCAATAATGCATTAGAGAATTTCAACTTACCAATCTCTCAGGACCAACTCAAATCAGACCTCCTGCTTCAAGAAGCTTCTCCAGGTCCTAACCACCACCTTTCACCTCCACCATCTCTCATCCCATCTTCCATGGGTTTGGGATTTAACCCCACTTCCCTTACATCCCCCTAGCATTTGGTCTGCACATTTTTTATTATCTTTATTGGAGTTTAATTGATTTACAATGTTGTATTAGTTTCAGGTGCACAGCAAGGTAAATCAGTCACAGATTTACTTTTTCAGATTCTTTTCCCATATAGGTTACTGCAAAATATTGGGTAGAGTTCCCTGTGCTATATGGTAGGTCCTTGTTAGTAATCTATATACAGTGTGTATATGTGAGTCCTAAGCTCCGAATTTACCCCTCCCCCATACATTTCCCCTTTGGTATCCATAAGTTTGATTTCAAGTTCTCTGAGTCTTTTGTAAATAAATTCATTTGTATCATTTCTATTAGATTGCACAAATAAGTGATATCATATAATATTTGTCTTTCTCTGTCTGACTTAATTTACTTAGCATGATAATCTCCAGGTCCATCCATGTTGTTGTTACAAATGGTATTATTTTGTTGTTTTTAATGGCTGAGCAATATCCACTTTTATTCAACGTAGTTTTGGAAGTCCTAGCCATAGCAATCAGAAAAGAAAAAAAAAATAAAAGGAATCCAAATTGCAAAAGAAGAAGTAAAACTGTCACTGTTTGCTGGTGACATGTTACTATACATAGAACATTCTAAAGATGCTAGCAGAAAACTACTGGAGCTCATCAGTGCATTTGGTCTGTGCTCTAAAAGGTCAGCCTGTAGACAGAGTTACTTGTGTGACCAAGTCTCTATTGGATTCTGAGGCCCTTCA
The DNA here is from genome assembly GCF_033118175.1 of Dama dama. Lineage (NCBI taxonomy): Eukaryota > Metazoa > Chordata > Mammalia > Artiodactyla > Cervidae > Dama > Dama dama. The sequence continues at coordinate 59,246,420 of NC_083691.1, read as the reverse complement.
AGGCAGAGACTGTTGCTCGCTCATTTCTGCATCACTCCACTCCCACTTCATCCTAAGCCGGCCTTGGTGCCCCAATAACCACTCACCTGTGGATAACAGAAGTAGGATATGTGCATACTTGTGTATACATACTATACACAGCTGATATTCATATCCATGTTTTTAGATTAAAATCACAAACACTGTAAACCAGCCAACGTCTGTTAACTGCAAGAAACTAGGGATATCGTATCTGCACTGACATTTCTCTTTTCTATTTAATGCTTTGTTTAGATCATTGCCCTTATTAGGGGACCTTAATTCATTGAACAGGTCCTTGTTTCTTCCTTTACAAATAGCTTTGGGAAAAAATAGTAAGCCGAAGCAATTTATCACCTTGCCAAGCTAAGGAAACATTACAGATGGCACAGTGAAGAAACGCTAATTAGACCTAATTGAGAGAAATTAACATGGAGCCCTAATGATCAAGTATTTTAAAAGAAATTGAGTTGTATGGTTTTAAATGCAGAGGGGATACCGTGCTGACAAGTGGCAATCCTACTGGGTTTGCTTAATAAATAAATAAGATCATATTCTACCAAGCATAGTATTTGTTTGGGTTCAGATTAAGGCTGTTTAAAATACATGACATTCTCCAGGCTCCAGGCTTCTTGATTCTTGCTGGTGAAGATGTGCTGTTCTCCACTGCAGCCCTTGGTCCCTCACCAAAGAGACTCATCACCTCGACCTCACTGGGCCCTTTGCCCCATCTCAGTCTCTTCAAACCCTGCCTCCATTCATCTCATCGCCAGCCTTCCCAGCTTCCCTGGGGATGTTCCCACAATGATGAGCCCTCCCCACTTCCCACAGTGGCACATAAATGTTACTGGGCCTCTCCCTGTGCCAAGAACACCTTGGATGCCACGTATTGTGTGACTTGTACATCAGGCCTGTTGAGTGGGTGTGATTCTCTACGTGGCAGAGAGGAAACTGAGACTCTGAGCCGTGGACAGCTTGACAAATTTCAGGGACAGCCCTGAGATACATTCCAGTCAGTCTGGCTCCATATCCAGGCTCCACCCTCTGAGTGGTTCCCTGGAACTGCTCCTCCTGGGGCCAGATCATAATCTTCTTCAAAATATGACACAAATGAACATGTCTACAAGACAGAAACAGACTCACAGGCATAGAAGACAGACCTATCATTGTCAAGGAGGAGGGGAGGAAAGGGAGGGATGGGTTGAGAGTTTGGAATTAGCAAATGCAAACTATTATCTATAGTATAGATAAACAACAAGGTCCTACTCTATGAAAGTGAAAGTGAAGTCGCCCAGTTGTGTCCGGCTCTTTGCGACCCCATGGACTGTAGCCTACCAGCCTCCTAAGTCCATGGGATTTTCCATGTAAGAATACTGGAGTGGACTGCCATTTCCTTCTCCAGGGGATCTTCCCAACCCAGGGATCAAACCCGGGTTTCCCACATTGTAGGCAGACGCTTTACCGTCTGAGCTACCGGGAAAGTACACACCTACTGTATAGCACAGTGAACTATTGTCAATATCCTGTGATAAACCATAAAGGAAAAGAGTATTTTTTTTAAATGTATTGAAAAGCAAGTGAAATGAAGTTGCTCAGTCGTGTCTGACTCTTTGCGACCCCATGGACTGTAGCCTACCAGGCTCCTCCATCCGTGGGATTCTCCAGGCAAGAATACTGGAGTGGGTTGCCCTTTCCTTCTCCAGGAGATCTTCCCAACCCAGGGATCGAAACTGGGTCTCCCACATTGCAGGCAGAAGCTTTACCATCTGAGCCACCAGGGAAGCTCAACCAAACCAAAAAACAAAACTAAATAAAAAACCCTCCCCACTTGCACATTTTATAGACTTTCCCCATCATTAACCACTCTGTTCTCCTCAGATAAGATGAAACTCCTGCTCCGGTGTAACCTGAAGCACATCTGAATGAAACAAACCAGATGTGGACCACTCTCAGCAAGGACGATGCTCATCACACTGTTCTCACCCTGAGTGGAGCAATCAGGCCAGTGCAGAGAGATGTTGCAGATTTCTGCCTCCAACGCCTGCCTGAACTCCTTAACTCAGGACTTATAAAAATAAAATAAAAACAGCCCATTCTGAGTCAGAAGTCTGTAAATGTTATTACTGATTGATGAATGAAGGAGAAGGTTCACCACATAAAATATGGTAAGTTAAGAGTAATTACACATCAACCACAACCAGTGGCAACTGCTGGGTTTGTGGTCAAGTTCTCAGCTCTTTCTCAGGCAGAGATGAGAGGAACCAGGATGTGCATCAATAATAATGATGGTAATGACCTCAGCTCTGTTCCGTGTGTTCTGGAAGCAGCAGTATCTTTAGAGATATCCTACTCTCACATTCAGATTAACCTAGGAAATGCCAACTCCATATGTCCATCCCCACACCTGAGGACTCTGATTCCTGTAAAAGTTCAAATACTCTGGGGATATATTTTAAGCCACCCATCATTTGTGATTCAGTGTGAATGATCTGAGTTAGAACAGTCAGACATGACTTACCAACTAAACAACAACAAGAAGACATAGTAGAGAAGAAGAGAGTTCACAGGACCACAAAACACTGCTTGAAAAATCAGGGAAATTGGTACAAATAGATCAGAAAGCAAAAAAGACCTCCTACTGCTTCATGATTTTTATAGACTCAATCCTTTACACAATCATGTTCAATTCAACTCAATTTGTACAAGAAATTTTCTGAACCAGTGCTGGACATCAGGGTGGATAAAACCTGTACCTCAAGGGGTTTAGAGGGAGGCAGTATACCACATCCACATGTGACCCACAACAGAGTCGTGAACAAAGGAGAAAGAGAATGATTCCACTGGGATGATTCAGAGAGTGGAGGTTATGATCAGTGGAGGTTATGGCCTGGGAACTGATCCTTCTTGTTCTTTCTCACCATGAGAACCTAAGCGCAAGGCTCATGGAAGACAGTTGTGGAAAAGGAAGACACAGAGACTGAACAGGAAGTCTGGTTTTGGAATGCTGTAAGCAAAGCCCAGAAAGGAAAAAAGGAAAGGCAAGTCCAGTAAGCACAATACAAATGCCAGTGGCACCCAAGTGTCATTCAATAGTGAAAGGACGAACATTCTCTGACCCTCTCTATGCAGCAGATAATAAACAGGGACAAGCTAGTGACATGCTCAATAACATCAATGCTCCCAGAGAAACCAAGCAAAAAGGAGGAAGCCAGGCTCAAAAGATGACAGCCTGTGTAATTCTACAAATGTAACTTTCTGAAAGACAAAACAGCAAAAGACAAAAGGATAAGACTGAAGGGATGGACGGAGCACAGATCAGTGGTTTCAGGGATGGGATGGAGAGTTCTGACTGTGGAATGTCAGCGCAAGGGAGCTGGCTTGGGGATGGAATTGCAATGACACAAATCTCTCTACATGCATTAAAACTCAAAGAGCTGCACACACACACAAAAGCCAATTTCACAGTATATAATTTTTTAAAAAAATATAAACTTAAATTTCCCCCACATTGCAAGGGCAAAGAATAAGACAGTGTGTATAAGGATAGATGATTTAGGCCAGATGGAAATGTACTTTAGATGGCAATGACCTGGGGACGGCATGGAGAACATGAGCTCTGCAGACATCCCTCACCCACTCTCATGGACTCCCCCACCAAATACAGCAAGGAACTTGGAATTGAAACACAGTGCCCTGCCAAAGATGATTCTGTTATCATGTGGCAGAACTAGATTCTAAACCAGGCCTGTGTCTCCCTAAAGCCTGTGATCTTCACGGTTAAACATCTAAAAACAGAAGAATAATGTCTCATGACATTACTGGCCCAACAGACCATATACAGATGGCCTGATGTTTATCATTTGCTGTTTTTTGGGTTGTATGGTTTTTACAGTCACCCTTGAATAAAAGTCAAATCTTAAAATAGAGTAATTGCTAGATTTCCCTGGTGGTCCTGTAGTTAAGAATCCACCTGTCAATGCAGGGAACACGAGTTTGATCCTTGGTTCAGGAAGGTCCCACATGTCTCAGGGCAATCAGCCCATGCACTGCAACTACTGAAGCCCACACACCTAGAGCCTGTGCTCCACAACACAATCCACGACAATAAGAAGCCCACGCACCACAACTGGAGAAAGCCCATGCTTAGCACCAAACACTCAATACAGCCAAAAATTAATTAATTAATTTTTAAAAAACGATTGCTGTCTGTTCAAAAATATGTATTCAGAAGAACATTTCAAAGAGCAGCTGACAGTCAAGTAATTCCAAAGTTCAATGGAGAACAGCAGTGCAACCAGAAAATTAAAGACAGCGCTTTCCTCTTGGAACAAGCAGGGAATCAGAGCTACAGCTGACAGTGCGCTTTCCAGGTGGCGCTAGTGGTAAAAAACACACCTGCCAATGCAGGAGATGTAAGACACATAGCTTTGATCCCTGGGTAGGGAAACCCCCTGGAGGAAGGCATGGCAACCCATTCCAGTATTCTTGTCTTAAGAATCCCAAGGACAGAGGAGCCTGGCAGGCTACATACATATAGGATCACAGAGTCAGACATGACTGAAGTGACATTGCACTTACCTACAGTACAGATGGAGGTGATGGAAAGTCCTATAGAAATTCTGTGAAAGTTTCCAGTTTGCACCGAATCTATGTGACAATTACAGCTTACTGGCCAGCCAGAAAAAAAGACATTTTCTTGATGATGTAGAAATGATCTTAATGTCCAACATGCTAAGGCTCAACATTTCATTAAACTCATTTAATCATTCTCTGGAGGGAAAAATCAGATAGACTTTTCTGAAACAAAAATGGCTCCTTGACTTCAGCTGAAATAATTACACAAAAAGTCAAATTTAGCTGCTGACCTCTTCTGAAATAAGAAACATGAAAATCTGCAGATGGAAGGTACTAAAAGAGCAGCTTGCTCTCTCTCCCATAGCAGTTAAATCTTTCTGCTCATCACTGTACATGCCTGTATTTTGAGATCCAGGCATTTCTCTTGCTGAGTCTTAATTCAAAATAGCATATGGCAGGTGCATGTGGGAACCCCCTAGAGAAAGACTCGGCTCCTGACAGCAGGCTTAGCTGCCCCCTTCAAAGCCTCCAGCTCTGAGTACTCATTGGAACCTTTCTTGTGGAAGGGGGACAATTTAATGAACTTTTAAATATTCTTTTCATTACCTGAGATCTACTGCACTCTCTCTGAATCCTTTTTTGTTCCCTCTCTTATTTAGCTTTAAGTTTTTCAACCTTGGCTCATAAAAGTAAGAGTGCTTTAATGCTATTCCATAATGAATTTATGTTCCACTCCCGGTGACTCAGTCAGTAAAGAATCCACTGCAATGCAGGAGACACAGTTTGATTCCTGGGTTGGGAAGATCCCCTGGAGGAGGGCATGGCACCCCACTCCAGTATTCTTGCCTAGAGAATTCCATGGACAGAGGACCCTGGCGGGCCATAGTCTGTGGGGTCGCAAAGAGTCAGACATGACTAAGCACACATGCATAGAGGGTCTCAGCTGCCTAACAGCCTCCCGAGGTCACTGGGTCACCCACAGCCCACATCACATCTCCTGGCCCTCATCCCCCACCTCCTCTGAAGAGGGATGTCAGATGACAGTGGAATCCCCAGATTTTGTACACCCTGTTCTCCACTTCTGCAGAAAAAAACAAAAAACAAAAACAGGGAGATGTAAAATTACAGGGATTCAAGTCTAAACACACTCATAAACCAGCATCACCTTGCCAGAAACTGACTTTTCGTAGCGTTTTTTTGGAGGAGAGAAGTAAGAATTGGGACAGCTAAGCAGAGAGGATGGATGACAAAGGCCCCCAGAGGTTCACCAAGCAGAAATCCCAGGCAGCTCCAGCAGCAAGGAGATGAACCACGGGCCTGGCCAGGGCCAATTCTATTTCATCTACTTCGGGAAATATCCCCTAACTGACTTGTCAAGCAGTGCAGACCCCACTAGGCAAAGCAGAGCTAGGAAAGAGTTCATGAATTCTCCTCCCCTGTCTACTTACCTGAGAGTTCCAAAATTGCAATAGGCTTTTTTAGAAAGAAGAAAAACGAGGAAGGCAGAGGGAAAAAATACCCTGGAATGAAAGAGGAAAGAGGAAAACAGAGGAGCAGAAGATTGAAAGACTCAGTTTTCATGACAGCTTTCCCCTTGCAATTTCACTTTGCCCAAAGTCCAGAAAGAAAATTCCTATTTCTTATCTCAAATCTGTTGAGATTATGATGTTTATTTTCTCTGAATGCCAAGTTTCATATCGTTTTTCTTCTAATATTGCTTTTTATCAAAAATCTGCTGAGGGCAACTCCCTAGACTTGTTTCTACCTTTATTCTTTTTTTTTTCTTTTAATAACAGCTGAGGAATCCAGCCCCTTTCTGTTTGCCCAAATCCATCCGTTCTTATTCAAAACCAGAACATTTCTGGGGTAAAACGTGAATAAGCCAAACCTGAACAGCCTCAATTAACTCTGTCTTGACACTTGCCGAGCTGCGATAGAAATCTCAAAGTTCTGCTTAGACACTTTTCTTGGATTTTTTGAACAAGCTCCATGAGAAAACTTATATGACTTTCAGCTCACACCATGCTGGCCTTTCAGAGGTTGCAAGTTCAAGTTCTAACTTGAAGAGAAAATCAGTTTGAAGGGATGAGATTTTGAGTTCACTTGTATTGACAATGCTCAGAACTCAGGGGCAGCAGAACCAGCCTAGGGGCCCAGTGCAGCACCCGCAGGGTCAGAGGTCAACAGCACAAGGAGAAAGTTCTTCACCAGATCTTTGAGTAAAGAGATATTTTGCCCTTCTCATGGTTCTATTCTTTGTAATCATTTTCAGTGACATATAACATTAATGCAACTTTCCTGGTGGCTCAGTGGTAAAGAATCTTCCTGCCCATGAAGGAGACACAGTTTCAATCCTTGGGTTGGGAAGATCCCCTGGAGGAGGAAGTGGCAACCCACTCCAGTAGTCTTGCCTGGAGAATTCCATGGACAGAGGAACCTGGTGGGCTACAGTCCAAGGGCTTGCAAAGAGTTGGACATGACTTAGTGACTGAGCATGCACACACAAAGCTCGTGAGAACTTTTCCACTCTTCATTCTCTTCACATCTTTAGATCCTTACATCTTCTTTATGTCTTCACCTCTTTCACACATATCCAAAATTATTTAAATTTAAAAAAATTTTTAAGTAAATGAGACACAGAATGAGAGGGGTGATCAAGTAAACAAAGGGTTTTTTGTTTGTTTGTTTTTGTCTTGTTTATTTTTATCTATAACATCCTAGGACAAAAGTGCATTTAGAGAGCTGACCTCTCAGATCCCCACAAGATTGCAAGATTTAATGGTTCCTTCTTGCCTATAGTGGTGGATTTCAAAAACAATTTTTTGACCCATTTGAATCATTCATGCAACCAAATTCTATAGTTTGTGTCAGGTGCTATTCTAAGTTGTGGGGAAACAGTAATAAAGAAAAAAAACAAAGGGCCCTAGTGTCACAGGGTTTATAATCCTAGTGAAGGCATATAGGCAGGGAAAATATAATAGTTTGGAGATCAAGATCAGAAAGAAAAAGCAACCTGGGACTGGGGCAGGCATCCCTAGGTTTGGTAGAAAAATCTCCAGGAAGCCCCTCAGTCCTGAGCAAACCTGGAGGTGGATCCCTCAAAAGTGTCGAGAATGGCCTGCTGAGGAGATGAGCTGGATGACAAGAACCTATGTTCCTTTATCTTAGAACAAACCATAAAACTTGGTTCTAGAGTGATGATTATTTTATAATCATAGCACTCTAAGGGTTATTATTTTTTAAATTTTGTGATCCACAAAAAGTATGAAAATATAAAATATGAAAGATTTAATTTTAGTTGCCAAACATAATATAAATAAGAAACTTTGATAATGCAAAAGGAATATAAAGATGACAGAGTTGGAAGGAAAGTGGGTGAAGTGGAGGGCATGAAGGAGGAATTTTTCATTGTTTCATGCTAGGGATGCAAAAAGATTTTCCATAAAGCATGTGGACTAGCTTTGAGAAAATTCAGCACCTTTAAACTAGAAATCTTGCCAAATAGAAATAGGATAAAACATCCCTACATAAATAAATATTTTACAACACCTACACTAATCATCATACTTAACAAAGAAACTTTAGACACACATGTCTGTGTCTCTTAATATCCTTTAAGATCAAATCTTATCTTACCATTACCATTAAGGTTTAAAATCAACAGGCCTCACCAACAAAGTAAAGAAAAAGAAATAAATGGGAAGGAAAAAGACAGGAACAGAAGAGTAAAACTACCACTTTCTGGAACAGAATGAAATTGAACTTCTAGAAATAAGAGATGTGAGCCAGTTGCCAAATAAAATACTATGTTGTAAACTGCAACAGCACTGTTCTATAAGGGCAATAACCAAGTAGAAAACATAATTTAAAATAAAATCTTAGCAGCAACAGCCATAAAACTATAAAACCCCTAGGCATGAAATTTTTAAATGGCAACACCCAAGGCTTTATAGAGTAAAAGCTTAAACTCTATTAAGTGACATAAAGGAAAATCTATTCTGTGTTCTTAGGTGGGATGTCATGATGTCAGCATTCACCAAATTCATCTGGAAAATCCCTGCAATCTTAACAAAAATCACATCTGAAATTCATATGCAAAATAGCTAATTCAATTCTGAAAAGGAAAATCAAATAAGTGAGCTCTGATTTTCTAGATATTAGGACAGTCTCTAAAACCATGGTAATAAAAGTTAGGATAACAGCACAGAGCTCATAGGAGAACAGGGAACAGAATAGACCAGTAGAACAGGTTATTTCTGAGATAGACCATATGCATGTACCAATGTGCATCTACAAATACACATGTGTGCATGTCTAATAAATACATCACAAAGGGGGCAGTGTAAAGACAGACAGAGAAAGACACTAATCTGTTGATGGTGGTGGGAAACATGGAGAAAAGAACATCCAACCAGCACCTGCTGCACGACACGATGTTGAATCAGGTGAATGAGCATCTTAAGATGAAACACAGAATTGTAACTGGTGAAGACAATGCCACAAGATATTACTGTGAGTCAGGGGAGGAGACAGGCTTAAGGGAAGTTCTTAGAAAGAAATCCTTTTCGTTTGTTTGTTTTTCATTTTAGCCATACCACGTGGCATGTGGGATATTAGTTTTCTGACCAAGGATCAAACAAATAAGGATTTTTTTTTCTTCTCACATAAAATACATCCAGAGCTGTCACTTCAAGGCCAGTGGGCAGCTGCATGACTCCCTCATTCTCCCAGGCTGCATTTGTCTTCCTGTTCTTCTGTCTCTAGCACACCATACCCAGCCTCAAAGTCACAAAGTACTTGTTAAGATCCAGGCATCACATACTCTTGTCCGACACCAGCAACTAAAGTTGGGGAAGGAAGCATAGGAAAAGGAGCCTTCCTTCCATTTGAATCACTTCTATTGAGAAAGTTCCCAGAAAATTCTCAACACTCTACTTTCATCACCTTGCCCACACTTCCCTGTATTTCTATTAAAATCCTGTTTCTAGCAGATAAATTTCTGTTATCCTCTTGAAATGTTATCATCTTAAAGAGCAGTCTATATGTGCTAACTAACAGTGTGATGTTGAGTTTTTGAGTTTCTGCATAATTGGTTAATCACAAAATATTCTTAGAATTAGCCCTAAATATTGTTAAGTCTACAGACTAAGCATCCACTTTTATGAATAAATTATTTTACATAATATGTAACAGATCTGAAGAGAATTAATATCTAAAGACCTACAGCTGTGGTTCCCATTTCAGCAGAGCAAATTCTCTGTTGTGACAAATATTTGTTATGCACACTGTACTGTCCAGAGACTTTAAAATCTTCCTAAAGTGATCAGTGCAAAGAAATAGAGGAAAACAATAGAATGGGAAAGACTAGAGATCTCTTCAAGAAAATTAGAGATCCAAAGGAACAGTTCATGCAAAGATGGGCTCAATAAAGAACAGAAATGGTATGGACCTAACAGAAGAGGAAGATATTAAGGAGAGGTGAGAAGAATACATAGAAGAACTATACAAAAAAGATCTTCACGACCCAGATAATCACGACGGTGTGATCACTCACCTAGAGCCAGACATCCTGGAATGTAAGAAGTCAAGTGGGCCTTAGGAAGCATCACTACAAACAAAGCTAGTGGAGGTGATGGAATTCCAGTTGAGTTATTTCAAATCCTAAAAGATGATGCTGTGAAAGTGCTGCACTCAATATGCCAGCAAATTGGGAAAACTCAGCAGTGGCCACAGGACTGGAAAATGTCAGTTTTCATTCCAATCCCAAAGAAAGGCAATGACAAAGAATGCTCAAACTACCACACAATTGCACTCATCTCACATGCTAGTCAAGGAATGCTCAAAATTTTTCAAGCCAGGCATCAACAGTACATGAACCATGAACTTCCAGATGTTCAAGCTGCTTTAGAAAAGGCAGAGGAACCAGAGATCAGATTGCCAACATTCACTGGATCATCGAAAAAGCAAGAGAGTTCCAGAAAAACATCTATTTCTGCTTTATTGACTATGCCAATGCCTTTGACTGTGTGGTTCACAACGAACTGTGGAAAATTCTGAAAGAGATGGGAATACCAGACCACCTCAACTGCCTCTTGAGAAATCTGTGTGCAGGTCAGGAAGCAACAGTTAGAACTGGACATGGAACAACAGACTGGTTCCAAATAGGGAAAGGAGTACATCAAGGCTGTATATTGTCACCCTGCAGAGAACACCTTATATGCAGAGTACATCATGAGAAACGCTGGACTGCATGAAGCACAAGCTGGAATCAAGATTGCCGGGAGAAATATCAATAACCTCAGATATGCAAATGACACCACCCTTATGGCAGAAAGTGAAGAAGAGCCTCTTGATGAAAGTGAAAGAGGAGAGTGAAAAAATTGAATTAAGCTCAACATTCAGAAAACTAAGATCATGGCATCCAGTCCCATCACTTCATGGCAAATAGATGGGGAAACAGTGGAAACAGTGACAGACTTTATTTTTTTGGGCTCCAAAATCACAGCAGATGGTGACTCCAGCCATGAAATTAAAAGAAGCTTACTCCTTGGAAGAAAAGTTATGACCAACCTAGACAGCATATTAAAAAGCAGAGACATTACTTTGCCAACAAAGGTCCATCTAGTCAAAGCTATGCTTTTTCCAGTAGTCATGTATGAATATGAGAGTTGGACCATAAAGAAAGCTGAGCCCAGAAGAATTGATGCTTTTGAACTGTGGTGTTGGAGAAGACTCTTGATAGTTCCTTGGACTTCAAAGAGATCCAGCCAGTCCATCCTAAAGGAGATCAGTCCTGGGTGTTCATTGGAAGTACTGATTTTGAAGCTGAAACTCCAATACTTTGACCATCTGATGTGAAGAACTGACTCATTTGAAAAGACCCTGATAATGGGAAAGATTGAAAGCAGGAGGAGAAGGGGATGACAGAGGATGAGATAGTTGGATGGCATCACCGACTCAATGGACATGAGTTTGAGTAAATTCCAGGAATTGATGATAGACAGGGAGTCTTGGCGTGATACAGTCTCTGGCATCTCAAAGAGTTGTGACTGAGCAACTGAACTGAATTGAACTGAAGGGCAGCATTTGTGGATTTCAGGCTAAATTCTTTCCAATTTACACAGTAGTCTTATCCAGCACAAACTACTCCTGGTTTTAGGAGAGAAGCTAGAGCTTCACTAGACACTCAGACAAGACGTCCAACCTCCAAACACAAAATCATATTGAACTTGAGAAGTGAGCTCTGACTGACCACTGACTTGAATACAAATGCCATCAGCATAGGTAACACCCAGACCGGGGGTTCATCAGTATAAACACCTTGCTAGTTGTGTCACACTTGGCTGGGTAAGTGCCCAGTTCAGCCAACCGACAGCAAACCACAGATGACAAAACACACAATCTTGACAACCAGGAGTGACATGTCTAGAGACCTCTCTGGGATAGATATACCCCTTGAGTTGATACTGCATAAAGGTTGATTGAGGATGAAATTTTTCTTAAGCATCCCTGGGATTAGAGGCAGGATTATAGCCCAGCTGTTATATCTTTTATTACAAAAATAACTTGTATCTCAAAATATAAATTCTTGCAGACAATTCTACCAGAAAAATAAAAAACAGATCCTGCTTCTATAGAAGGTGTGTGATGTCATAAAATTGATTAACTAGCAGCAACACCTTCATAATCAAGAAGGAGGCTTCTACTTATAAAAACTTCCAAGGCTATGTATTTCTTCCAGATTTTAGTTTTGACTATATTCTCTAAGTGTTAAAAAAAATTTTTTTTTTGACCACACCACACAGCACGTGAGATCTTAGTTCCCTGACCAGGGATCCAGCCCATGCTCCCTGCCCTGGACCAACAAGGGAAGTCCCCTGAGTATGTGTATGAATTAATTTCTTCTTTAGGTATTTTGACTGTCAGTTCTTATTACATCATTGACATACGGGTTATTTAGAAGGATATTACTGAATTACCAATAAGTTAAGTTTTTTATTATCATTGATTTTTTGTTCGTTTGCTTTTATTTTTAAGGAAGGTATTTTTTAAATTTTTAACACAGGTTTACTGTTGATTTCAGTTTCTATGGCAAGAAGATATATGCAAAATCTCAGCCTTTTGGAAATCATCAATTAGATACTTCCTGACTGTATAATAATATATATTATGGGTGGGATACATAGAAATGGTAACAGTTGCACAGCACACTGGATGAATGGATGAGACTGTCTGGTGGGTGGATGGGGCACTGACTGCCTAGGCCCTGCCTGGTTTTCTGGATAACTAAGAGGAACCACATCTCAGCATATTTGTGGGCCATTTGTGGTACACCAGTTGTTCCGCATTAAAGAGTCCTTGATGGTCCAGTATTTAACTAAGAAACCAGAGGTTATACCAGTTATATCCTACTTAGAATACAGCATGTTAAATGTTTGAGCAAAGTGTTGCTTTAATTTCCTGGATTCTTGTATAACTTTTGTTCTCTTAATCCATCAAATTCTGATTACTCTTAATGTTGAACATCTTTTCACATTTTTGTCTTTCTAGATTTTTCTTCTGTGAATTTCCTGTTTATATCCTTGGACCATTTTTCTTCAATTTTCTATTTTTCCTATAACAATGCATCTATCAATAGCTGCATATGAATTATTTATAGTTCTAAATATAGATCAGTTCTTTGACTGATATGGCTTTTTCCAGTCTATCTTTCAAATCTTACATGTGCTGCTTTTTTTATATGGGTTTTCAAAAATTTATAGTCAAAGTATCAATTTTTACCTTTATAATTTGCATTGTGTGTCTCATTGAGGTATTTCTCTTTCATCTTACTAACTTTAAAATTTTTTTTAAATAATTAAAATCTTGATCCACCATGTGTTTATTTACACATATGGTTCAAAGGGTCTAGATTTTTTTCAATTTGGAAAACCAATTACTATACAGTTCATAATATATCTAAAGATTTTAATATTTTCTCTATTAAATAGAAAGATCACTTTAAAATAAATTCATTGGGTATAATTAAATGCTTAACAGCTAAGAACAAAATATCTGTATACATATTGTTGAAACAATTACATCTCTACCATTGGTGTTTGGGTCAACTGTACCTTTATCAATACTTTTAATGATTTTCTAACTGTGCTCATTTTATAATAGAAAAAATGGTAACTTGTGGTTATATAAATTTGAATTCCTTTATTTATGAAAGATCTACTTTTGTGTTTATTAACTATTCCATATTGCTTTTCTTCTGTGAATTTTCAAATCATGTCACTTGAAAATTTTTTAATTAGTATCTTTTATGATTTTTCCTTTAACTGTCTGTGGGGTCTATTTTTATCCTTTGTTACAAATATCTTGAGTCAGAAAGAATATTTTGATGATAATCTGCTTGAGAGGGTTGAATAAATGGACTTATGTAAGACTCAGAATAGTGTCTGTCACACAAAGTGGTGGTGCTCAGTAGCTCAGTGGTGTCTGACTCTGCGACCCCATGGACTGTAGCCCACCAGACTCCTCTGCCCAAGGGATTCTCCAGGGAAGAATACTAGAGTGGGTTACCATTTCCTTCTCCCAGGTATCTTCCCAACCCAGGGATTGAACCTGCATCTCTTATGTCTCCTGCACTGGCAGGTGGGTCCTTTACCAATTCCTTCCCAAGTGGAAGTCCCTGAACATAATAAATCCTGGCTAAAAACTGGTCATTACTATTAACAATGGCAAGTTATTTCTTTTCTGGTCCTGGAGATAAAATTTCAGTATAGTCATGTGGATCAATCCTGCTGATTAGACTCATGAGATGGGGAAGGCATACACACTGATGTGAATATTCACAGTAAAATTGGCAAGAGTCAAAATTTTGCATGAAAATTCCTGAGGAAATGTCGGAGAGCAACTTCCCAGAGTCTAAACAAGTCCAGCACTTCCAGGACTTCTGTAAACATTGGAGTGATTCACACTGATTTGCATTCAAGGGCCTTGTTAGAATCCAGAAAATGCAGGTGTGAATGCTGGAAGCACACTCACAGCAGAGAAAAGCCCTCTTTGAAAAGCCCCTGAGAATGCAGACAAGGTAACAATAGATCCAGCTCCTTCCTCACGCTCACTTCACAAACTTGTTGAAAAAAAAGAAAGCATTTCTTTTAAAAGTTCTCCCTCGGAGTGCATACATTTGAATGCACAGAATTTATGGGCACATGGCAGGTATGCAATAAATACTTATTTTTTGTGAAAGATAACTAAAGATATTCCTTTAAACAACGGTGGCACTGGTGGTAAAGATTCTGTCTGCCAATGCAAGAGACATAAGAAATGTGGGTTCCATCCCTGGGTCGGGAAGATCCCCTGGAGGAGGAAATGGCAACCCACTCCAGTATTTGTGCCTGGAGAATCCCATGGACAGAGGAGCCTGGCGGGTTACAGTCCATAGAGTTGCAAAGAGTTGGAATTGACTGAAGGGACTTAGCACTCAAGCATGCACAGCACCATAAATTTATTCCTGCATTCACGATTTTAAGTGATCCTGTCTTTCAAATATGTATGATACATACCAAAATAACATGTCTTCTTCTCAAACACTAGAATTGTAATGAGACTTTCATCATTTACATATTTCTCATGTGTGTGCCAGCACTACAGAGAACACACAACATTAACGAATGTTAACCTATTGACACAATTTTTTTGCCACTTTACTGCATACCGTGCAGGCTCTTGGTTCCTTGACCAGGGACTGAACCCAAGTCCTCTGCATTGGAAGCTCAGAGTCTTAACAGCTGGACCACCAGGGAAGTCCTATTCATTTATTATCAAATTATACAACCAAGTTTATTTCCTAAATTCAAAAATTTTTATTCTTTTTCTACCAAGGTGAATATGACGCTTTTTCTTCTGATATTGCTGTTTTTCCATAAAGGAAAACTAATGTATGAAAACATAGCAAATTTTCAGGGAAAGGGGATAAATTCTGGTAACTGAAGCTTAGAGCTGTAATCACAAACACTCTTTTTAACCAATTTCATTCATGTCATGATATTCGTTACACACATTCTTGTTTAAAGCTGATTTCACATGACATTGGGTTTGCAGGGCCAATTTTATATTGCCTTGTTTATTTTATGCTTAGCATGAGCATTCTAATTTAGGACACTTCTGCCCACCGTATCATGATGCTTCTAGTAATGTCACATGGAATTTCAGGAATTCCACAGGTGTGAATAACTGGCACACCTTATACATTTGTCAAAAGCATAGTGTTTGTATCAAGTAAGAAGATGAAACACTGCTATTAAGAAAGCAATGCTAGTATTCAAAAATAATATATCCCTCAAATTAGCAATTTAAGCAATATTAAGCAAATTTTTAAAGAACAAAACTATGTAAATTAAAATCACTAAATGGATTTCTAACATTACTCATGTAGATCTTAAATTTTAAAAAGCAGAATTCTCTAACTTTCATTTTCATTTAATAAAACATAATATTGGAAGTTCCAGCCACAATAATCAGACAAGAAAAATAAAGAAAAGGCATCTAAATTGGAAGCTGCTGCTGCTGCTAAGTCACTTCAGTCGTGTCCTACTCTGTGCGACCCTGTAGACGGCAGCCCACCAGTCTCCCCCGTCCCTGGGATTCTCCAGGCAAGAACCCTGGAGTGGGTTGCCATTTCCTTCTCCAATGCATGAAAGTGAAAAGTGAAAGTGAAGTTGCTCAGTTGTGTCCAACTCGTAGCAACCACATGGACTGCAGCCTACCAGGCTCCTCCATCCAAGGGATTTGCCAGGCAAGAGTACTGGAGTGGGTTGCCATTGCCTTTCCCACTAAATTGTAAGGGAAGAAGGAAAACTGTCACTAGCTGCAAAAGGAAAGATAATATATAGAGAGAAGTCTAAAATCTCCACTATAAACCATTAGAACAAATAAGTGAATTCAGTAAAATTGCAGGATACAAGGTTAATATACAGAAATATGTTGTTTTTCTATATATTAATAACAAACTATCAGAAAGAGAAGGCAAGAGTGTCTTCAGCCCTCCCACTGTGAAAGTCAAGTTCTTAGAATAGTCTGCCTGGCTCCATACACCCCAGCCCCATTCCCTCACCTCTTCCATCCTAATGCTCATTTCCTCCAGCTTACACCTGACAAGGCTTGAGTCTACTCGGGGTTCTTGTGTTTGCTGTTCCCTGGCCTGCATTCTCTTTCCAAGGGAGCAACTGCTTTTGCTAAAATACAACTTCTCCAATAAGGACTTTGATGACCGCTGTATTTAAATACCAACCCCGACCCTCCCAATCCTCTTTTGCTGCTTTATATTTCTTCCATAATACTTATCACCATAGGATACTATTTCTCTTTAATTCTATGTTTAAAATCCATCACTCCCCCATTGCAATAATCATTTTTCCCTGTGTTATCTTTAGTATGTAGAAGAAAAATCAGGCATACTCTAGGTGCCTAATAAATGTTGGTTGAATAAATACTGAGTATTTGTATTTAGAAACATGAGTAAGCAAGTGAGTGATAATTGCTCAGTCGTGTCCAACTCTTTGCGACCCCATGGACTGTAGCCCACCAGGCTCCTCTGTCCATGGAATTCTCCAGGCAAAAATACTAGAGTGGATTGCCGTTCCTTTCTCCAATTTAGAAACATACTATGTCTCTAAATTTAATCACCTTCAACACAATTTTTAAGCTTTTGTATAGGTTTTCATGCTTCTCTGTGATAAGAATGTGTTTTCTATAATATTTTTAATTGGCCATTAATAAGGTATTAAAAAGCTATTGTTTTGTGGGTTGGTTTTTTGATCAGTCATCTTGCTGAACGATATCACAATTTTCTTACCAGTTTCTAGATAGATCATATCTTATCTGCAGACAATACCAATTTTTCTCTTCTCCAACATTACTAGTCTTTATTTATTTCTCTTTTTTATGTACAAAGCATTAAAATGCTGGAGGTGGGCTTCTTTTCTTATTCCAGGCTCTGGTAGGAATGACTCTTGTGTTTCACCACTAAATAGGGTTTAGTTTTAGTAGTGCAGTTTTCTGATAATTTTGTAAAAGTGAGGAAATCTCTATCTTTCAAGCTTACTAAGCATTTTTATTAGAAATGGTAGACTTTGATAATTCCTATTTCAGCACCAACTGATAATCATTTTTAATATCTAATTTTTAATGTTAAAATTTTTAATCCTTTGCTAAGTAATACAGTGGTTTTTTGAATAAATGAGTGTCTTAGAATTGAACCATGTATGGATTCCTCAGATAAATGACAATTGGTCATAAATTATTATTCCTTTCTGAAAAGTTTTAAGTACTACTTAATACATGTATCTGGAGAGAGAGTGGGAGAAGGAGAGAGAGATAGTCAGACTGTAAAACATTGCGATAAAATGAATAATTGAAAACCTTTATCAGAATTCAGCTCAATATAATGTGGTCTGGATGGGAGGGGAGTTTGGGGGAGAATGGATACTTGGATATGTATGGCTGAGTCCCTTTGCTGTCCACCTGAAACTATTACAACATTGCTAATTGGCTATACTCCAATATAAAATAAAAAGTTAAAAAAAAAAACCCTTTATCTTAAGAACCACGGCATCTAATTTTGTACTGTTCTCTATCAAATCTCTGACTCCCCATTGTCCTGAGTTTTGTAATTATCACTGCTTTTCTTGTTTGTTAATAGTCCCTCTATATATATATAAATATAGAGATAGCTATATATAACTATATCTCTATATATAACTATAACACACACTAATGTATGTAAGTATATTGTACATACAAGGTTTGTGTGTGTATATATGCACATATACACATACAGATGGATCTTAAGATTTTAGATTTTTCCAAACTATTTTTAAAGGACCTAGTTCAACATGGATGAAGGCCTTTGAGAATCATAAAGTAAGACCTGGACCAAGGGAAAACCATACTGTGCAGCAATCCAGAGTGCCTACTTAGTTTTAATTATCTCTTTTCAATCCTTTCATGGAAAGTCAGTGGTTTCCAAGGGAGGACGTTGGTGTTATTCAGAGGTGGGTAGTTCTAAGCAGAGCCTCGGCCAGTTTTCTTTCTTCGTCCTCTCTTTGATCTGTGAATTGACTTAAATCTTGCTTGTCTCGAGACAAAACTTTGGCTCCCTGCCAATTCCTTTATCTATGTAACCGGGCAAAGGTCTTAAAAATGAACCCTGGGATGTTTTATAGGCATTGCATGAGCTCTGCCTGTGTCAGCTTATGGAGAATAGTTCCCCAGAATCATTAAAAACACCACAGATGCTTCTTTCAGAGGCATACTCTTCTGAAGGAGAAAAATATCTAAACATATTTATAAGAAATAGACACCCACAGAATTACTAACTAATCTGCAAGTGCGCTAAAAGACAAGTCCTTGCAAAATATTATGTAATAAAGTCATTTAATCTTTAGACGAGAATTTAATTGAAGAAGAGAGTTTTAAGTAACTTAATGTGTTTCAGTGTTTGTGTCTGTTCCCATTTGTCTGAAGGAACAAACTTTCCTTTGAATGTCAAGGATCAAATCCGTTGGTGGGAACTGAAAAACATTTTCTGTACTTTGCTTGTTTATTGTGATTGTAACTCATGCCATAATCAGCACACACAGAAGACCACAGAACCTAACTCTGAGAAGACTCTGTCAGAGTTGAAAGGCTTCCTATATAAGCCACTGCCCTCTACAACTTTTCTGACAAGTGATGACCCTGGTATCTCTTGAGATTTATTCTGATTTTGGGAATCAGCCCTTGCAGCAGAGGAAAGTGGGGATCCCCAAGCTGTGTAGTGTGCAACATACACAACTGTACACGTGGCCCTCTCCTCTCTCGCATGACATTGTCAAGATGACTTTACTTTATGGGAGGCATGTGACTCAAACTAGTACAGTCAGATGTTTCTGCTTAGAACTGGAATTTTGAAATGATTCAAGTGATGCATTCAATCCAAAGGTGGCACCTGGTAAGGTGGTCCATTAGTTCTTCTCCCCTCTCCCTGATCTGCCCTAGTTAGTGACATGACATCTAATTCTTCAGCTTTTATATCTATCCTGTGGGCTACTTGAACTCTGAGCAATATATATATATATAGCTGGAGTTACATAGTTTTAAAATTATTCAGAGATTGCTTTGATTGCTGGCTAAGACCTTGATGCTGGGAAAGTTTAAAGGCAAACAGAGAAGAGGGAGAAAGAGATGAGATGTGTGGCATCACCAACTCAGTGGGCATGAGTATGAGCAAATTCTGGGAGATAGTGAAGGACAGGGGAGCCTGGTGTGCTACAGTCCATGATATTGCAAAGAGTTGGACATGACTTAGCATCTGAACAGCAACAAGGTCCATTGCTCACAGCACCTGTGCCCTGATAGAAACTGCATTTACTGAGATTCCTGATTGCAGACTTTCTGAGCTGCCTTAAAAACACTGTTTTTTATTTTTATTTCTTTTTTTCATCTTTTCAGGGCAGGGTCAGTATAAATATATTCACTCTCAGCTCACCCACCCACCCATTGTGCATACACAGTGACTCAGCCTATGATTCAGGGACCTACCCCTCGAAATCCCGCCCCCTCAGCCAGGAAGACTTCTCAAAATTCAGGGTGTGATGGAGACTGGCTTCAGAGGTGGGTCTCGCCCAAGCCATTCTGCCCATCCTGCTGTTTTACAGTCTATGAATGTCAGTTAATGTTTTAGGTATATGCTTACGTGCTGAGGAAGGAAGTAACAAAAGACTACACTTGGGAAAAGTCAACTTGATAATCATGGTAAATATCAATAAAACCAAAATGTCACATTGTGACAAGCTGATCAACACTTAGTCTGCGGAGAGTCTCCTTGAGAATTAAAATAAGAAAACCTCTCCATGTTAACTATTGGTAGAACATTTATTCAAGGCATCTGTTAGAATACACACGGGAATGGGGAGTGTTGGTTTGCCAATAGCTGCTGCTGTGTTCCACTTCACACCTGTTAGGGGAAGCACACCGACTGAAAACGCCTACCCTGGCCAGGCACCATAGTAATCATTTCATGAGTGGTTCTATGACAGGAGGTCCTGATAAGGAACACAGAACTAATAAGCCACCACCAACCGGAAGAGTTCTGGAAAGGTCAAAAGGTGACACCACGTGTCCAGCCATCTCCCAGATGACATCCATCTTGGCTGAGCAATGTGTGTACCACTAGGAAGGACCCTGAGTCAAAATGATTGGTCAGAGACACCCCAGAAACTAATCCCATCACCATAAATCCCGAGACAGCAAGCCACGTGGCAGAGCAGTTCTCCTAGTCTCCCTTACCCTGCTGCTCGCAACAGGGTGCCCCGTCCCAATAAAATCTCTTGCTTTGTCAGCACATGTGTCTCCTCAGACAATTCATTTCCAAGTGCTAGACAAGAGCTCGCTTTCAGGACCTGGAAGGGGTCCACTTCCTGCAACAACAACCACCTTAGTTAGTCCCCAGCAAGCCCAGAGCCCTGCCCATCAGAATAAGACCCAGTACCCCCACAGTCAGTCTCTCCCATCAGGAAGCTTACACAAGTCTCTTATCCTTATTCATCAGAGGGCAGACAGAGTGAAAACCACAATCACAGAAAACTAACCAAACTGATCACGTGGATCACAGCCTTGTCTAACTCAATGAAACTATGAGCCGTGCTATGTAGGGCCACCGAAGACTGATGGGTAACAGTGCGGAGTATGAAAAGGCAAAAAAAGACACCAAAAGATGAACTCCCCAGGTTGATAGGTGCCCAGTATGCTACTGGAGAAGAATGGAAAAATAACTCCAGAAAGAATGAAGAGACGGAGCCAAAGAAAAACAATGCCCAGTTGTGGATGTGACTGGTGATGGAAGTAAAGTCAGATGGAGTAAAAAAAGATATTGCATAAGAACCTGGAATGTTAGGTCCATGAATCAAGGTAAATTGGAAGGTCAAACAGGAGATGGCAAGAATGAACATTGATATTTTAGGAATCAGTGAACTAAAATGGACTGGGATGGGCGAATTTAATTCAGATGACCATTATATCTACTACTCTGGGCAAGAATTCCTTAGAAGAAATGGAGTAGCCTTCTTAGTCAATAAGAGTCTGAAATGCAGTACTTGGATGCAATCTAAAAAATGACAGAATGATCTCTGTTCGTTGCCAAGGCAAACCATTCAATATCACAGTAATCCAAGTCTATGCCCCAAAGATTAATGCTGAAGAAGTTGAAGTTGAACGGTTCTATGAAGACCTACAAGACCTTCTAAAACTAACATCCAAAAAAGATGTCCTTTTCATCATAGGGTACTGGAATGCAAAAGTAGGAAGTTAAAAGATATCTGGAGTAAAGGTAAGTGTGGCCTTGGAGTACAAAATGAATCAGGGCAAAGGCCAACAGACCTTTGCCAAGAGAACACACTGGTCACAGCAAACACCCTCTTCCAACAACACAAGAGAAAACTCTACACATGGACTTCACCAGATGGTCAATACCGAAATCAGATCGATTATATTCTTTGCAGCCAAATATGGAGAAGCTTTATACAGTCAGCAAAAACAAGACCAGGGGCTGCCTGTGGCTCAGATCATGAACTCCTTATTGCCAAATTCAGACTTAAATTGAAGAAAGTAGGGAAAACCACTAGACCATTCAGGTATGACCTAAATCAAATCTCTTATGATTATACAGTGGAAGTGACAAATAGATCTGAGGGATTAGATCTGATAGAGTGCCTGAAGAACTATGGACAGAGGTTCATGACATTGTACAGGAGGCAGAGATCAAGACCATCCCCAAGAAAAAGAAATGCAAAAAGGCCAAATGGCTGTCTGAGGAGGCCTTACAAATAACTGAGAAAAGAAGAGAAGCTAAAGACAAAGGAGAAAAGGAAAGATATAACCATTTGAATGTAGAGTTCCAAAGAATAGCAAGGAGGGATAAGAAAGCCTTCCTCAGTGATCAATGCAAAGAAATAGAGGAAAACAGTAGAATGGGAAAGACTAGAGATCTCGTCAAGAAAATTAGAGATACCAAAGGAACATTTCATGCAAAGATGGGCACAATAAAGGACAGAAATGGTATGTACCTAACAGAAGCAGAAGATATTAAGAAGAGGTGACAGGAATACATAGAAGAACTATATATATAAAAAAAAAAGATCTTCATGACCCAGATAACCACGATGGTGTGATCTCTCATCTAGAGCCAGACATCCTGGAGTGCAAAGTCAAGTGGGCCTTATGAAGCATCACTACGAACAAACCTAGTGGAGGTAATGGAATTCCAGTTGAGCTATTTCAAATCCTAAAAGATGATGCTGTGAAAGCACTGCACTCAATATGTCAGCAAATTTGGAAAACTCATTAATGGCCACAGGACTGGAAAAGGTCAGTTTTCACTCCAATCCCAAAGAAAGCAATGCCAAACCATGTTCAAACTACTGCATGATGGCCCTTATCTCACATGCTAGTAAAGTAATGCTCAAAATTCTCCAAGCTAGGCTTCAACAGTATATGAACCAAGAACTTTCAGATGTCCAAGATGGATTTAGAAAAAGCAGAGAAATCAGAGATGAGATTGCCAGCGTCCATTGGATCATAGAAAAGGCAAGAGAATTCCAGAAAAATTATACTTCTGCTTCACGGACTATGCCAAAGCCTTTGACTGTATGGATCACAACAAACTGTGGAACATTCTTCAAGAGATGGGAATACCAGACCACCTTATCTGCCTCCTGACAAATTTGTATGCAAGTCAAGAAGAAACAGTTAGAACTTAACATGGAACAATGGACTTGTTCCAAATTGGGAAAGGAGTACATCACGGCTGTATATTGTCACCTGGCTTACTTAACTTATAGGCAGATTATGTCATGTGAAATGCCAGGCTGAATGAAGCACAAGCTGGAGTCAAGATTGCTGGGAAAAATATCAATAACCTCAGATATGCAGATGACACCACCCTTATGGCAGAAAGCGAAGATGAACTAAAGAGTCTCTTGATGAAAGTGAAAGAGGAGAGTGAAAAAGCTGGCTTAAAACTCAACATTCAAAAACAGAGTTCATGGCATCCAGTCCCATCACTTCAGGACAAATATATGGGAAACAATGAAAACAATGACAGAGTTTATTTTCCTGGGCTCCAAAATCACTGAGGATGGTGACCCTAGCCATGAAATTAAAAGACACTTGCCCTTGGAAGTAAAGCTATGACAAATCTAGACAGCATATTAAAAAGCAGAGACATTCACTGACAAAGTCCATCTAGTCAAAGCTATGGATTTTCCAGAAGTCTTGTATGGATGTGAAAGTTGGACTATAAAGAAAGCTGAGTGCCAAGGAATTGATACTTTTGAACTGTGATGTTGGAGAAGATTCTTGAGAGTCCCTTGGACAGCAAGAGATCAAATCAATCAATCCTAAAGGAAATCAGTCCTGAATATTCATTGGAAGGAATGATGTTGAAGCTGAAGCTCCAATACATTGGCCACCTGATGTGAAGAACTAACTCATTGGAAAATACCCTGATGTTGGGCAAGATTGAAGGCAGGAGGAGAAGGGGACGAGAGAGGATGAGATGGTTGGACAGCATCACCAAGTCAATGGATATGAGTTTGAGCAAGCTCTGGGAGTTGATGATTGACAGGGAAGCCTGGTATGTTGCAGTCCATGGGGTCGCAAAGATTCGGACAGGGCTGAGCGACTGAAATTAACTGAAGCCCATACCTCTGTTCTAACTCAGGATTTGGGTAAGACTGGGGGCCTGGCGGACTGAGCAGCTCCATCCTTGAGGGCACAAAGGTCCTCCAAGGGGAAGTTTTTTAGACAGAAGTTGCAGGAAAACTTTTGAGCAGCTCACGTTTTGAATACACATCTGAATGAGATGTAGGGATGAAGGGCTGTGAGGAGCTCCAAGAGGAGGACTCCACTTGGGAAGAAGCACCCATGAAACTCCCAGGGAGCATTGTAGCAGCAGCGATCATTGATCACATGGACAATGACAACTTAGCTCTTCCACAAGTGAGAACCTTGGATTTTATCTGAATGTTACAGAAAATTGCTAAAGGGTTTCAAACAGGGTATCAAGAGTCTAACTTAAGTTTTAAAATCTCCTCTAGCTGCTGTGCAAACACTGTCTGTCAGGGCGCTCAAGAGCTATGAATGGTGACTAGACTCTGGCTTCAGTTATGATGAGTTATAACTGGACCAAGATACATCTTGAAAGTGCAGTAGACGAACTTAGAGACGTGAAGAGACAAACTCTAAGACTTAGAACTTAGTGAAGCATGATAGAAAGATAGGAGCCTGTTGACCACAGTAAAAAAAAAAAAAAAAATTAATAAAAATTAAAAAGTTTTTAAATTAAAAAAAAGATGATCATCAAGGTGAATATCCTTACACCACTCAGAATGGCCATCATCAAAAAATTTACAAACCTTAAATGCTGAAGAGGGTGTGGAAAAAGGGAGACTTCCTACACCATTGGTGGGAATGTAAATTGATGCAGACATTATGGAGAACAGTATGGCGTGTTCTTAAAAAACTAAAACTAGAGCTACCATATGACCCAGCAATCCCACTACTGGACATACACCAGAGAAAAACATGAATCAAAATGACACTTGAACTCCATGTTCATTGCAGCTATTTGCATTAGCCAGGACATGGAAACAGCACAAATGTCCATCAACAGAGGAATGGATGAAGAAGATCCATATATAAATGGAATATTACTCAGTCATAAAAAGGAGCAAAATTGGATCATTTATAGAGATGTGAACAGACCCAGAGACTATGACACGAAGTGAAATAAATCAGAAAGAGAAAAGCAAATATTGCATATTAGCACTGAAACTTCTAGTGAGTGAGAAATAAACTCTGTTAGGCCAATCCATGAAGATCTGGGGCTTAATTGTCTTGCAGGAGCAGGCAGTGCTTACTTTAGTATCTCGTGTCTGGGACAAGCTCACAAACCTGTATTTGCAGGACTGTCAGCACCCATGCACACACATGCTGCTTCTGCCAGTTGAGTGGGGCCCCTGCTCAGGGTATGCAATTAACAAGTGGAAGAGTCGGTCTGTTTGATCCCAGAGCCTGTGCTGTTCCCTTCTATCTTAAACTGAATCTCTAACATCATTGATCCCTGGCATCCTGCGATAAGAGCATTGTTCTGAATTCGGGCAACAACACAGACCAAAACAAAACGAAATCTCTGGTGTACATTTCAGCAAACTAAGGAGGAGGCTGAGAAGTGGCCTGGGTGAGCTGAGCAGTGAAGGAGAGGAGACAGAGAGACACAGGATAGAACTGTTCCTCCCCACCCTAGAGCTGGCACACAGGCGATTACCTGCCACCGACCATAAACAGATCACTGTGCTCTGACTAATTGTCAGGCAGACCCCACTCGACAGAAGATACAGAGCAAGCACCCAACATTCACCCCAAGGGCCAATACAAGATGAAAGTCCTCGCATAACTGAAGATGGGAAAGAAAATGTGAGAAACCAGCTCCCAGACAAACAGTCAAACTTCTGAAAACGGAATGAGATGAAAATCAAAAGGTATTTCTCAGGAGCAATATATTAAAATGAACATAGATATGCACTCATCACCACAATTCCATGTCAATTAACTTGACTGAGATTTCACATCTCTGTATTTCAAACACAAGAAGCAAACATTTTTACCCAAAATGCCTCAAAATCAGCAAAACCTCTCTCAAAAACCTATTTTGTAAAAACTGTGTTATTTATGTGTTAGTATATATATAGATACTATGAGCCACCACATATTAACACAATCTATATATGTATATAACATATGCTGTATGTTATATTAATAAGTATACAATATTATAAATACATACAGGTTTTACTGGTGGTTCAGATGTTAAAGAATCTGCCTGCAATGCAGGAGACCTGGTTTGATGTCTGGGAGGGAAAGATCCCCTGGAGGAAGAAACGGCTACCCACTCCACTATTCTTGCCTGGAGAATTCCATAGACAGAGGAGCCTGGCGGACTACAGTTCATGGGATCACACAGAGCTGGACATGACTGAGTGATGAAACCACCACCTCGCTTCTGACTGTTAACGTGATTAGACTGAACTTGAGATTCACTGTGGCTTCCCCTCACACGATGCCATTTTAACAGTGTCTCCTTTGTTATGGGTACCAGGCCCCACACAGTGGAGTGACTGGCCCTGCCCTGTCCCTCAGTGGTCTAGTCAGCTGTCAGTGGAGCTGCCTCTCAGACTCACACCTCCCCTGCTCCACTCCCTGTGGTCCCCACACTGTCCCCCTGCTCTCCCTTCCACCCTAGTCTCAGCATCACAAAGAATCCAGCCTCATCTGATCAAGTCCCCTCCCCACCAAAAACCCTGTAATGCTCTGGCAAAAAGCAAATGCTCTGGCCACCCACAAGGCCCTGGGTGACCTGGACACAGCCTCCTGGCTCAACCCTACCCTCCTAGACCCAGTGCCCTGGGCCGAGACCTTTACATCATCATCTCATTGAATTCTCAAAAGCTCCACCCACTCACGTGGGAGTAATTACCCAGCCTCTACACAGAACCTCTCAGTACTACACTGTTTCTTATGTATAACAAGGAAAGCCAAATAAATACATGTTTGAACTGATAGGGGTTTTTTTGGTCTCCATTTCCAAGCTTAATCTCTTATTATTGTAAAAGCATATGCTATTAAAACACTTAGTTTTCAATCAAAGTAGACTTGCTGATCCTAGCTTGCCAATATGAAACATAAGACTTTTGAAATCCAAACACATTTGCAGAAAAACAAAAGTCCTTAATTACTAATGGTTATAAGAAAACAGATACTTGGCCATAAATTTTTCTAATTGAAACTTCAACTCACAAATCCTCAAACTGTTCTTCTTTTTTAAGTAAAGACTCAAATCTGTGTTTACTATTCACGGTGACGCATGTACACCCAGGCACTGTGTGTACACACAGACCCTGCAAATACAGCCCAGGACACTGAAGAGCCACGGCACAACTTGGGGAAATGCCTGCTTCCCCTTCTTTCAGAAGGCAGGACAGGAAAATGACTTCTGGTATACTTTTTATAGGACTTTCCAGTTTGGTATTCCAGAGTTTACATTTTATTGGGTAATTCAATTGGTGATATTAAATGTTAGATTGCCACTGCACAGGGTAAGTCTTCGGTCAAAGTACTTACTTTGTCAACTGAAAAAATAACATTTTTAAGTTTCTGGGAGGTCTCAGAGGATGGGAAGGAGGAGGTGAAGACTCTGAATGGTGGACGGTAGGCTTACAAAGATTTGTGTATTTTCCTTGATGATACTAGGTGTGTGTGTGCTCACTTGCTCAGTTTCATGTGACCCCATGGACTGTAGCCCACTAGGCTCCTCTGTCATGGGATTTCCCAGGCAAGAATACTGGAAGGGGTTGTCATATCCTCCTCTGATATTCCTGACCCAGACCCAGGGATTGAACTCACATCTCTTGCAATAGCCAGTGGATTCTTTACACTGCACTGCCTGGGGATCTGATGGTACTAGAGGGAAACCATTTTGACATCAGTCTGCATTTCTGAAAGTATTTCTACAATGAAAACCTGCTATTCCTTCTTCCTCTTATTGAAGCAAATTCCTTTCTACAAGGGATCAATGCATTTTTTTCTTGTTTTCTTTGGTAGGCGATGAGTGTCAAGAGTCAACACAGTGTTGCCTTGAATTTTCACAAAACCCACTTACTGCCTTGCCAGGTCACAGCATGGAGGCCTGCACACCCTCTCCAGCTCTGATGGCACATAAATGTGATTTACACCTACCACCTGACAGTCACCCCGCAAAGGTGCAGCAGACTCCCCATTGTCCTCGCCTCCTGTCCCGGCCCCACATGTGTGTCAATCATGGGGCTTCTGGCAGTTTGAAAGCATCTTGCCTGTGTGCTTCCACATATGGGGAGGAAATTGGGTCCAACAATAAAGTAACCAAAAACATGTGTCTTCTCCCCATCATTCCCAGGTTCTAATTAAGCTCCTTTCTATAAAGCCTCCCAGCAGATAATGCAAACCCATCACTTCCTTTCTATCTTGTCATACACAACTTGATTTATGGGCTGACTTCTGTGCAATGCAGACATGTAAGTATGTCAAATCCAGTCAATGGCTATTATAATAATACAGAGGGTGGTTACTGCTTAGTACAGGAGCCACTGGAAATGCACATTTGCAAAACCCTATACTTGTCATTGGGCTTCCCAGGTGACTCAGTGGTATGAATCTGCCTGCAATGCAGGAGACACAGGTTCAATCCCTGGGTTGGGAAGATCCCCTGGAAGAGGAAATGGCCTGGAGAATCCCATGAACAGAGGAGCCTGGTCGGCTAAAGTCCATGGGGTCAAAAAGAGTTATACACGACTGAACAACTAAACAGCAATAACAAACGGTGTTATTTGGGTCCATAGCAGGTCTGCACCTGGGCCTGTTCATGTTGTTGTTCAGTCACTCAGTCGTGTCAGACTATTTGTGACCCCATGGACTGCAGTACGCCAGGCTTCCCAGTCCTTCACTATCTTCTGGAGCTTGCTCAAACTCATGTCCATTGAGTTGATGATGCCATTCAACCATCTCGTCCTCTGTCGTTCCCTCCTCCTACCTTCACTCTTTCCCAGCATCAGGGTCTTTTCTAATGAACCAGCTCTTTGCTTCAGGTGGCCAAAGTATTGGAGCTTCAGCATCTGCATTAGTCCTTCCAATGAATATTCAGAATTGATTTCCTTTAGGATTGACTAGTTTGATCTCCTTACTATCCAAGGGACTGTCAAGAGTCTTCTCCAACACCACAGTTTGAAAGCATCAATTTTTTAGCATTCAGCCTCCTTTTGGTCCAACTCTCACATCCATACATGACTACTGGAAAAACCGTAGCTTTGACTATATGGACCTTTGTCAGTGAAATGATGTCTCTGCTTTTTAATACACTGTCTAACTTTGTCATAGCTTTTCTTCCAAGGAGCAAGTGTCTTAAATTTATGGCTGCTGTCACCATATGCATTGATTTTGGAGCTCAAAAAAGTAAAGTCTAGGTTGTGAATAATTTTTAGTCAATGGTGAGGGTGGGGTAGAGGGAGGGAGAGACACACAGAATTTAAAATTGAGAGACAGAGTGACTTAAACTTTGCATTTATAAAATGACAATCTTAAAAGCGCCATCAGATTAGAGTTACGAGGTATGACAAGAAACGACCCAGTTAGAGCAGAAAAGTTGTGTGGAAAGTTTATCTCCTTTTCCTTATTAAGCGAGATCCCTGTGTAGCTCTGTGTGTGAGTGTGTGTGTGGGTGCTGATCTAGAACCCACGGAAAGGCCTTAAATAGCCTGAAACAATGGAGAAGACCTGCTCTCTTTCCCCTGAAATATTGCACACCACAGTTATTAAAGGACCTGAAAGCTTTTCCCGCCCTTTTAATTATCATTTGTCTTCCTTTTTTCAAGCGATGTCCAGTGATAGGTGTAAATCGAGACAGTAGGCTGTGAGAGCCCAGGATCCTGCCTAGCACTCTTCAGGACTGGGTACGAAATGGTTTTGTTACAGTGTCGGGCTCTTGAAGTATAGAGTGACCCTCATGAAGCCTGTTGTACCCCCGGGTGTCCACCGGGGTGGATCTCCTCATCCGCCTGGATAGATCTCTGACTCAACTCCGAGCAAAGAGTCTCTGAAGACAGAGCCCCCTCCAGATGCATTGAAGCTGCCATCCTGAAACACAGGCTCCTAGGAGATTCAGCAGGAGATTTCACACAGGCTTCCTCCAAGCTCCTAGGACGCCCTCTGCTCCCATCACCCCTACCTCCATCCCGCTGCCCCTATTCTCCATACCCACTCCTACCCCTCTGCAAGTAGTCCAAATTCCTCTCTCTGGCAGTTCTCCCAGAAGGCTGTGTAGATTTAAGAAATTAAATCTAAAAATCATATTCACAGTGATAGTGACAATGTCAGAATCTGTATGCATCTGAAAATGCCAACATAAAGATAGAAACAGTGGATGTGTGAGATCGAGAGGGCTTTTTTCCATTTGAAAAGACTTTCTGTTGTTGTTAGTGTATTAGGCAGGCTTCCCAGGAGGTGCAGTGGTAAAGAATCCACCTGCTAACGCAGAAGACATAGGTTTGATCCCTGAGTTGGGAAGATCCCCTGGAGAAGGAAATGGCAGCCCAGTCCAGTATTCTTGCCTGGAAACTCCCATGGACAGAGGAGCCTGGTAGACTATAGTCCATGGGGTCACAAAGAGTCAGACACAACTGAGTGACTAATACTTTCACACTCACTTTCATACATACATACATAATCCACTCCAGTGGACTCTCTCTATATATATATTCTTTATTCTTTTCCATGATGATTTATCCTAGGATATTGAATATAGCTTCCTCAAGCCTTAAACTTTTGAGGTAATGAAATGTATTGACCCCTTAGCTCCAAGCTGGGTTAATTTCCTCCTCTGTTCTTCAATAGGATTTTTTAAATACAGGTAATTACAGGCCACTTTTGTAACATCATCTCAATCATTAATAAAATCCTTCAAAGGTAGTCTTGCTGTAACTGTTTAATGTGGGGGAAAGTTATGGACATTCTGACCCTTATGCGTGACTCCGATTTCTTCCTCTCAGAACATAGGTAGAAGATGCTCTGTGGACCATGGCTCTGGGAGCAGGTGGCTGACCTCACCTACACAGAACCAGAAAAGGGAAATGCAAGGTCAGGAGGCCGACTCATATGGATTTAATGAGGGAGGACCTTCCAGTGGCCGCTGGTGAGATGGGGCTGAGCCGCAGTGAACGACAGGCAGGATGCTTCTGGTCCAGGGAGCAAGCACCTGCCACAGGTGAAGCTGCTTCAGCTCCACTGCCCTGTCCCTCCATTAAAATGAACCACAGTTTTGCTTCAGCATTTGAACAAATCCCTTGAGCCAAGTCTAACTTTGCAGTAGGAAGGCAGGGGAGGTAAGAGAGGCATGGGATGGAGAGGCCAGGAGACGACATAGAGGCTGGGTCTGCAATCCTGGCTAGCACATACCTGGGGTGGGGACGCTGGCACAGGGAGGATTCACAGAGGCAGGTGACTGAGCTTCTGCCATCTGGCTCATCTCCTCACAGTGAGTGCTTTCAGATTTGGGACAGGTTTCCAAAAATACTGTCCTATCTATCTCTAGGCTGGGGACTTGCCAAAGGCGGCAGCACATCTGGGCATATGCTAAAGAGCTTAAACCAGCGACATTTCCCCATCCCAGCCTGACAGCCTAGTGCCTCTACTCCAGCCACTCCAGGCCCCACTTGAGCACTTCGTTAGAGGCATGGGGAGTGGGGAGCAGGGGTGTAGGATCCCTGGGAAACATAGGTCTGCTTCCCCTCAGTTGATTTTTGTGGTCAGACACACAAAAAGGAGACGCTGACATTGAGTATATTATCTGCAGCCACCTGCTGAAGAAGGTTCTAGCAGCTGGGCTTTCAGGAAGATGGGGTGGGGTTTGGCTTGTTTGTTTGTCTGTCTTGTGTGAATACCCCACCCCACACTAATCTCCACCTGACTAAGTGTATCAAAAAATCACAGGTCCATACAGTCAAAGCTATGATTTTTCCAGTAGTCATGTATGGATGTGCTAGTTGGACCATAAAGGAGGCTGAACACCCTAGAATTGATGCTTTCAAATTGTGGTGTTAGAGAAGACTCTTGAGAGTCCCTTGGACAGCAAGGAAATAAAACCAGTCAATCCTAAAGGAAATCAATCCTGAATATTCACTGAAAGGACTGATGCTGAAGCTGAAGCTCCAATACTTTGGCCACCTGATTTAAAGAGCTGACTCACTGGAAAAGACCTTGATGCTGGGAAAGATTGAAGGCAAAAGGAGAAAGGGGTCTCAAAGGGTGAGATGGTTGGATGGCATCACTGATTCAATGGACATGAGTTTGAGCGAATTCTAGGTGATGATGGACAGGGAAGCCTGGCATGCTGTAGTCCATGGGGTCGCAGACTCAGACATGACTTAGCAACTGAACAACAAGAAAGAAATATAAAAGGACAAAAGGCAAGGAGAGAAATTTATGTGAAACTGACTGAGACTTCTGACCACTGGTCAGCACAGGGCCACAGATGCCCTCTGGACACACAGAATCCCTATAAGAAGGAATTAGAACTGAGAAGCCTAAAGTGACTTTGCCAGCACTGTCTCCCTCTGGATCTGTGAAGCCACAAAGCCCAGAGCAGGGTGATACATCTTTGCTCTGACTTCTGTCATCGAAGGCACTGGCCCAGAAGACTTGAATTTCCTATAGATGTTGATGCGTCCACAACTTCAGTGACAAATAAGCTAGTAATTTATTTTCAGAAATCTGATGTTCACACTGCCAGAAATAACTTTTTTTTTTCAAGGAGAAAATAAATTACAAACATGCTTTAGTCGTTTCTCTCAACTCTATGGTGTCAAAAACGTGTGATTTATTACCCTGTTTTCTCCCGGCCTTCCCCCAAGGCCTGCTTGAGGCTTGATTAGCCCACATGATCATTTCAGAATACATGGCACTGAAAGCAGTTGGAAAGCTTGAGGCTCACGTGGAGCTGGGGAGGATTAGGGGAGAGAGGTTGCTGCATCTGATAAGTATCAGCAGTCATTCCTCCACCAGTGGCCCCCTTGGCTCTGGCTCTCGGACATAACCTTCAATCCTTTTCTCCTTCTGCCTGGGCACAAGCCCTACATTGTCTCAGTGCTGAAAGAGCTGAGGGGCTGGGGGAAGGGGTTATAGTAGGGGAGGTAACCTGAGACATGGCTGGTCCTAGGATTCTTGGGCAGAGCTCCTTAATTTAATAAAAACAAACTTGTGTGAGCTCTTTCAGGTCCTAGGGTATTTTTAGAGCCCAGGCAAGGGTCTGGCTCATAGTAACCTGGTAAATAAGAGCCTGTGGTGTCAGCCTATATCATGGATATTCGCGGTCACTTGCCATGCACCAGGCATCATAATCACCGTGAAAATTGCAACTGCAAACGGTCTTTTATCCATCCATCTTCCTCATTCATTCAATAAATGTTTATTGAGCATCTTTTTTAATAGCAGCCGATGTTAGTCTCAGGCCACTTCCACAATGGATAAGACCTGATCCCCAAGTTACTCACAGTTTAATGAGGGAGAGGGATGTAAATAAATATGAATCTTGTGTCCTGAACAGTGAGAGTCAAGAAATGTTACAGGAGGGGCTGGTGGAGGAGAACCAACTTGGAGCTGTAAAGATTTTACAAATAGGATAATATTTGAATTGGCCCATGGAACCAATAGGATGCATATATATAGAGAGAGATTTATTTTAATGAATTAACTCATGTGATCATTGGGCTAGCAAGCCCACAATCTGCAGGGTGGGCCACCAGGTTGAAACCCAGGGAAGAGCTGCTGTTCCATCCACATCATCTGCTGGCAGAGTTCCTTCCTACTCAGGAACCTCAGTCTTTTTCTTGAGTCCGTTAACTGATTGGATGAGGTCTATCCAGGTTTTGGAGTCACCTGCTTCAATCAAAGTCTCCTGAATTAAGTGTTGCTGTTGTTGTTGTTCAGTCACTAAGTTATGTCCAACTTTTTGTGACCCCATGAACTATAGCCTGCCAGGCTCCACTGTCCATCGGATTTCCCAGGCAAGAATATTGGAG
This sequence comes from Dama dama, assembly GCF_033118175.1. Taxonomy (NCBI): domain Eukaryota; kingdom Metazoa; phylum Chordata; class Mammalia; order Artiodactyla; family Cervidae; genus Dama; species Dama dama. Next base: position 59,212,137 of record NC_083691.1, on the reverse strand, counting down.
TGGGTTACCATGCCCTCCTCCAGGGGATCTTCTGACCCAGGGATTGAACCCATGTCTTCTGCTTGGCAGGCAGATTCTTTACCACTGAGACATCTGGGAAACCCACCCATCTCTAGTACATGCCAAAGACACCAGGATGATAGACAACACTATGGAACACACAAGACAAATACACAAGACAACAGTACAGCACACACAACACACAGAACGAGAGAACTGCAATACCAAGCTGCCATCTTGCCACCGGTGGCCTAACAGCTCTGTTATCCCTAAAGTAGCCACATGTCGGGGGACTCAATGTGTCCCATTCTGAGCCTGTATATACTCCATCCAAGAACCACAAATACACCCACAGTTGTGTGTCCCGCCTGGAGAGGGTAGTGAGGAGTGTTGTAATAATGGTTCAAAGAGGGTGTGGCCAGTTCTGGACATTCTTCTGACTGGCAAGTGGTAAGGTAAGTGGGAGTCAGCATCATCAACCTGCTTGTTCCAACAAGTCTGGGGTCTCCATGCTTGTAGGCAGCAGAGAGTTAACTTCTCCCATCTGGTGGGCGGTTCAGTGTCTGCACAGCAGCTCTAAGGTATTGCTGTGTGTGTCCCTTGAGGGGAACCAGGATCTGTCCCAAGACTACACTATTGTTTCTTGACTGCTCCTCCCTTGTCTCTGCATCCCCTCCCTTTCCTGATTAGCAATTGTTTGAACCTGCCCTTTGGAACTCAGGGAAGGACCTGGAGGCTGAATGAAGACTATTTCCTGTAATCAAGAAAATGGGGGACACTGAAAGACTTTGTGCCCAGGGTCCCACAGGGTCTTGCATGGCTTCAGTATTGCTGTCACGAGTGAGTGCGTGAATGAATAATTACAGGCAGGGAAAGAACATTTCTTGAACTTGAACAGACTGGAAGCTCAGAGGTAAGTTTCTTACTGTCTGGCTGCCTGAACTGCAGGTTTTGAGGGAGACATCATTTCAGGCTAGAAAAGTAGGCAAGAATCAATTTCAAGACCTGGAATTCCACACTGAGGCCATGTCAGCTTTATCTTTTGGTCAAAAGGAATCATTAAAGATGTTTAAGCAAGTCAGATTTTTAACTCGGATCAGGTCAGACTTTCTGAAAAATCATGGTGACAGCAGAACAAAGATGAATCAGACAGGAAGAGAGCATGGCAGAGACCAGGCAGGAGTGTAATGAACTCAGAATGTTGTTTCTGGGGAAATAAAAAGATAGTTAGCCAGGGAGAAAAGACGTTAAGGTCAAAATTAAGATCATAAATGTACACCACCTCAATTCAGAAGAGAGAAAAGAAAATGAGCATTTATGAAAGCCTACCATTTGCCAATAAGCTGTGGTTTTTCCAGCAGTCGTGTATGAATGTGAGAGTTGGACCGTAAAGAAGGATGAACACCGAAGAATTGATGCTTTCAAACTGTGGTGCTGGAGAAGACTCTTGAGAGTCCCTTGGACAGCAAGGAGATTGAACTAGTCAATCCTAAAGGAAATCAACCCTGAATATTCATTGGAAGGACTGATGCTAAAGCTGAAGCTCCAATACTTTGGCCACCTGATACAAAGAGCCAACTCACTGGAAAAGATCCTGATGTCAGGAAAGATTGAAGCAGGAGGAGAAGGGAACAACAGAGGATGAGATGGTTGGATGACATCACCAACTCAATGGACATGAGTTGGAACAAGTTCTGGGAGATGGTAAAGGACAGGGAAGTCTGATATGCTGCAGTCTAAGGGGTCACAAAAATTCAGACACAAATGAGCAACTGAAAAACAACTATGTGCCAGAAACTGTCTGATTCTGGCACATAGAAGTCCTCTAAAGGTGCACAATTACCCACTTCTTAAAAAAAATATGTCTTCTTGGCTCCACCACACAGTATGTGGGATCTTAGCACCCCAACCAGGGACAAAGCCTGTGTTCCTTGCATTTGGAAGCACAGAGTCTTAACCACTGGACCACCAGGAAGGTCCCAAATTACCCACTTTTAAGCCTCAGAAACTATGTCCAGAGAAGGTCTGAAGTTCCAACCTGGAGCAGACCCGGATTTCATGGGGTCTGAAGCATTTTACAGTTGGAGTCACTTCTTAATTAAAAAACCACAAATATGAAAGTGAGCAAGAAAAAAGGCAAATGAAAAAAAAAATACAGATTTAAAAGCAAACACCACGGTGACCATAAAATCCAGTAAAATAGTACATTTTCATGAATTCCCTCCCTAGCAACTTTTGTGATGCTTTTTTCCTCTATTTTTAATCTATATACACTCTTCATCCTCCCATTGTAGGGCCATGACTTGGTATTTTCTATGGAATGAAGAGAAATCTCACTCCCTATATATTTTTCTAGCAACATTGATCTACTGTGTTTTGAGCCTTTGATGGTTTAGAAAAGTTCCTTTCATCTTTCCAACTCAATATTGGTAATGTCAGATACTTTTTTAGCCCATTGTCAAATCTGGGAACAGCTTTGTCAAGTTTCATTTTTACCTGAGCCCTGCTTCCCTGGTGGCTCAGATGGTAAAGAATCCACCTGCAATGCAGGGAATGCAGGTTTGATCTCTGGGTCAGGAAGATGCCCTGGAGAAAGGAATGGCAACCCACACCAGTATTCTTGCCTTGAGAATCCCATGGACAGAGGAGCCTGGCAAGCTACAGTTCATGGGGTCACAAAGAGTGGACACGACTGAATGACTAATACTAAATTGTCGGGGGTTTTTTAGTTTTCTCCCTCAATGACTCATCTTAGATTCTCTTTGAGTTGGAAATGGTTGGTATTTCTGACTGCCCTTCCCCGTTTTCCAGACCAGGTAGTCAAAGCCGGATCTTTTTGCCCTAAAACCTCCAGCCCTAACCTCCTTTACTACACTTGGAGAAGTAAGTTGGCCCAGGTAACAGCCCTCAAAGCCAGTCTTACAATGAACAACTGGCAATCATGGAGTATTGCACAGAACTGCCTGCGAAGCTCATAAATAGATCTCCATAAAACAGGATTAAACATCACCTAACTTCTAACCTGTATCCCCAAAGTGCCTGCAAACCCTCCAGTGACCTTTGACATGAGAAAGGATGGCCATGGGCAAAACAAAGTGGAGAGAGAAAATGGCCTTAATCAACTGAAATGAAAGGTTTATCTTCCCAAGTTTTAGAAAAGGTATAACTTGGTGAATATATTGCTAAGACCTTAATTTTTTATCTGTTTATTTTGTTCATTTGTTTGGTCATGCAATAAAACAAGCAAAATGAACTTTCGTTTTGCTGGACAATAATGGATTTTCCTGGGAGTGGGTGGCAATCAGCAAAGACAGAATCCTAACATTTATAGAGGATTTCATGAACATCTGAGCTACAGGCAATGACAATTCATGTGTAGAAAAAAGCAGTCACTGTGCTCATGGGCTTGTAATGACTGGGGGCATATTTATGGTGGTGGGGAACACTTACCATCTCTAAGTTTTGACAGTCATTGTTTAAAGGATGCAGTCGATGGAATGTTTGTGTCCCCCCAAATCCACACAATATGGTGTTTGGAGATGGGACTCTGGGTGGTAATCAAGTCATGAGGGTGGAGCCTCATGAATGGGCTCAGTGCCCTTGTAAGAAGAAGCCAGAGAGCTCCCTTACCATCTGTTATGCAAGGACCCAGAGAGAAAGCAAAAGTCTGTAAACCAGGAAGACATCTCTCCACAGACACCAAATCTGATCTTGGAATTCCCAGGTTCCAGGACCATAAGCAGTGGACTTCTGCTCTTCCTAAACCACCCAGTACTTTTGCTCAAGGAGTCTGAACAGACTAAGGAAGAGGGTCTCTCAGGATCTTGCCAGCTTTGTCTAGAATCTCTATCTCCGGGGTTTGTAAACCTTCCCCAAAGTGTGTCCAGTGGTACAGCATGCCATCACCCCCTTGGACAATGGTTGCTAGCATTTGACCATCCTCACTGTCAGGCAACACTGGACCACAGGCATTCACAGAAAGCCTTCTCACAAACATGGATTGGTGCCACAGGCAATGTCACCATCCACAACGACACCTTTCAGTGGAAAACTTATGGTCGTGTTTTAGTAACCATCATGTGTGGATCCCCTCTGCTTCCATCATTTCACAGAGTGAATCAGACTGCAGATGGAGACTGTCTGCACTGATGCAACCTGACCTCCTAGGCAACCACCCATTTGGCAGAAGGACCAGTGTCTGGGCTGATTCTGACTGAAATTGTCACCTGTGGGTGGATACCAATGACCACCACCTCCCAAGTATCAACTGACCCACAAATCACATTAAATGTCTCAAAGCTGGAAATTGCTTCTCAGTTGACAAGTTCAAATGGCAAAATGGTTCAGTTGAGTGTTGAACATCTGGAGTGAGTGAATTAACACATCCATGGAATGAGATACCAAGTGCAACAGCCAACAATATGGCCATCACCATAAATTTCAGACAACACTGCTGTCACTAGGAGAAGGGGAACAGTCAACTTCTGCCCAGGGCAGGGCTCATGCTTAGCACAAAAGTAGCAAATTAAATGCTGAATTTGGGTTCAAGACTATGAGTCTGGCTAGAATGATCAGAAACCTGTTCCAAGATTTACTTATACGTTTATGAAACACTGAAGTCCACCATGGATTGTAGGCTCTTATTTGTGACCAGGTTGTTAAAACTGAGTTACTACAGTGCTCTTTCCAACCACTACTTTGCAACGATTTATACCTCGGTCGGTTTATGACACTCAGAACCAATTCTGTTCACAGCCTTGGCTGAAGAAGAATTTTATGTGTAATTTTTTAAATTGCCGTTGTCAAGTGCTAAAAATGAGGCACATATAAAAAGTTAATTTTTAAATGATTCAGAAGAACCGTCAAAAAAGTTTTCCTTAATATAACTTTTTATACCTTAATTCCATGGTGGTTTTAAATGCCTCTTTTAAATATTGAATACCATGACCATTTTGTTAAAGTCAGCAGTTGCACAAGTGTCAAATTGTGCCAAGGAAAATGAATATCATTGTAATCAGAGATTATTATAAACTCAAAAAGTGCTGCTGATGTTTATGACAGTTTTTGAGATTTATTTATGGATTTATAGCAACAAAGGAATAATTTTTAGCTGAACACTTCATTTTAAGTGATTTTTTTTCCATCTTTTTAAGATACTTATTACAAATTGACAAACAGAAAATTATTTTGTCATCTTGGTCTTCAGTTTTTGAACACTGAGGTACAACTTAACCTACCTTCTAGTATTTTGTGGTAAATGAAAAAAAATGTTAACCGGGTTCATATTTCCTGCAGTAAAAATCCACTGAATTTTTAACATTCAAAACATTCAGACACACAAAAAAATGGTGTATGCTTTCTCTGAATTTCTCAAGAATGAATGCAAAAATTTAAGAATTTTAGACTTTTATATCATGACCCTGCAAAACTGTGGGCAGATCTGAATTCAAGGGAAAATGTGTGCCTTAAGTCATTTTTATCTTCCTCTCCCCAAACAGTAAATCAAAAACTGACCACTCTGTAGAGTTCAACTGAAGATAAACACTGCAGTTCTCCCATTCTTGATTATTATAACGATAGCTCAGGTCTCAGGGGTGAACATGACAAAACATGGAGGAAAACTGAAGTTGTAGAGAGAGGAAGGGGTCCCACCAAGAGTAGGAGAACGAGGCTTTGAGCCTTTGGTTCCGGTACCTCCTCAACCTGCTCTTGATTTTGTGTTGCATTTGGTGGAAGCCTGAATGGAAACGTACTTCCAGTGTAGAAGTTCCCAGCAAGATTCTTATGGTTAAAATGGGGGAGATGGGAAGATGAAAATGATGGGAAAACACATCAAAAGCATAAAACCATTGCTCGCAATCCTTTAGAAATGCATGTAAAAACTTCCTTTTGGATTAGAAAACATCTTGAGATAACGGCCAAGACTTCATGTCTCTGGTCTGTCCGGATCCCCTGGCCTCATCCACACTGCATCTCTGCTGCATTCTTTTGTCTTACTTTTTACTTTTTAGTATTTTTTTTTTAAATTGGAATATAGTTGCTTTACAGCGTTGTGTTTCTGCTGTACGAAAACGTGAATCAGCTATAAGTATATGTATGTCCCCTCCCTCTTGAACCCCCTCCCATCTGCCCCCACCCCACCCTTCTAGGTCATCACAGAGCACCGAGCTGAGCTTCCTGTGCTGTGCAGCAGCTTCCTGCTAGCTATCAGTTTTATACATGGCAGTGTATATATGTCAGTGCTATTCTCTCAGTTCGTTCCACCCTCCCCGTCCCCCACTGTGTCCACAAGTACTTCTCTGTTCTCTACGTCTGCGTCTCTATTCCTGCCTTGCAAATAGGTTCATCAGTATCATTTTCCTAGATTCCACAGGCATACGTTAATATCCGATATTTGTTTTTCTCTGATTTCCTTCACTCTGTACGACAAACTCTAGGTTCATCCACATCACTATAAAAGCCCCAGTTTCATTCATTTTTATGTCTGAGTAACATTCCACATCTTCTTTATCCATTCCTCTATTGACCCAGAAATCCCCTCCTTGACATATACCCAGAGAAAACCATAATGCAAAAAGACAGTTGCATCTGTATGTTCATTGCAGCGCTATTTACAATAGCCAGGACATGGAAACATCCGAATCTTAGATCACTGAGTTTCAAAGTCTGCATATGTATTAACTGTATTTGTTGTCCTGTTTTGTGACCCACTATTTGCACCAGGCACTCTACTTCCATTACCTCAATTTTTCCCACAACTTTATGAGAGAAAAGTCATCTTTATTCTCATTTCACAAAAGAGGGGTTATAGTTGAGATGGCAGAACCAACAACAAACCCACTCTGTCCTCAGACCCCATCACTACCCTCTAACTATGCCACCAGAGCCTCTGAAGTTCCTCATAGAAGGACAAGAGGAAGGGAAAACCTTGATTTCTGCTTCTTCTCTAGTATTGATCTCCCGCCTCCTTGAGTTATTCCACCTGCTAAACGAGGTTGTTAGATTAGTCCTAAAAATGCATTCCAGAGGGGGGAAAAATCTATGATTGGCTTTTGTTCTGCATTTCTATGTAAGGGAGAAAAATGGCAGCCAGTCCCATCACTTCATGGCAAATAGATGGGGAAACAGTGGAAACAGTGACAGACTTTCTTTTCTTAGGTTCCAAAACCACTGCAGCCATGAAATTAAAAGACGCTTACTACTTGGAAGAAAATCTATGACCAACCTAGACAGCATAATAAAAAGCAGAGACATTACTTTACCAACAAAGGTCCGTGTAGTCAAAGCTATGGTTTTTTCAGTAGTCATGTATGGATGTGAGAGTTGGACTATAAAGAAAGCTGAGTGCTGAAGAATTGATGCTTTTGAAGTGTGGTGTTGGAGAAGACTCTTGAGAGTCCCTTGGAGTACAAGGAGATGCAACCAGTCCATCCTAAAGGAAATCAGTCCTGAATGTTCATTGGAAGGACTGATGTTGAAGCTGAAACTCCAATACTTTGGCCACCTGATTCGAAGAACTGACTCATTTGCAAAGACCCTAATGCTGGGAAAGATTGAAGGTGGGAGGAGAAGGGGATGACAGATGATGAAATTGTTGGATGGCATCACTGACTCAATGGATATGAGTTTGAGTAGGTTCTGGGAGTTGGTGATGGACAGGGAAGCCTGGCATACTGCAGTCCATGGGATCACAAATGGTCAGATACTGCTGAGTGACTGAACTGAACAATTGCTGCTATCTCCCTGAGCTCATGTTTTCTCCTAAATGTAGTGTTTGACAGTTTTCCCAACTCTGTGAAGTTTACTTTACCTCCTGGCCCTGGGTTTTGTCAGGACTATCCCAACATTCATTGTTCTCTTTCCATTCTGCTATGGAATGGCATTTCCAACAGGCATCTGAGCCCAAAGGCACTCAGGGACTCCAAGCTGCATGTTTTCATCCTTGAGCTTGGAATGGCTACCTACTCCAGTATTCGTAGGCTTCCCTGGTGGCTCAGACAGTAAAGAATCTGCCTACAGTGCAGGAGACCTGGGTTCAATGCCTGGGTCAGAAAGATCCCCTGGAGAAGGGAATGGCAACCCACTACAGTATTCTTGTCTTCAGAATTCCATGGACAGAGGAGCCTGGCAGGCTACAGTCTATAGGGTCACAAAGAGTTGGACACAGCTGACCAACTGAGCACTCAGACATTGATTACCATGTGAGCCAAAGCATAGACTTTTAAAAAGTTCTTCTGAACCATTTCTCCTTGTTTTTTCTATTTTATTTTATTAGTTTATTTATTTTAATTGGAGCTAATTAATTTACAATATTGTAGTGGTGTTGCCATACATTGACATAAATCTGCCATGGATGTACATGTGTTCCCCATCCTGAACCCCACTCCCACCTCCCTCCCCATCCCATCCCTCAGGGTCATCCCAGTGCACCAGCAGTGAGCACGCTGTCTCATGCATTGAACATGGACTGACAATCTATGTCACAAATGATAATATATGTTTCAATGATATTTATTCTCTCCAATCATCCCACCCTATCCCTCTCTCACAGAGTCCAAAAGTCTGTTCTTTACATCTATGTCTCCTTTGCTATCCCCCATATAGGATCATCATTACCATCTTTCTAAATTCCATATATATGCATTAATATTGGTGTTTTTCTTTCTGATTTACTTCACTCTGTATAATACACTCTGGTTTCATCCACCTCATTAGAACTGACTCAAATGCATTCTTTTTAATACCTGAGCAACATTCCATTGTATGTATGTACCACAGCTTTCTTATCCATTCATCAGCTGATGGACATCTAGGTTGCTTCCATGTCCTGGCTATTATAAACAGTGCTGCAATGAACATTGGGGTCTATGTGTCTCTTTCAGTTCTGGTTTCCTTGGTGTGTATGCCCAAGCAGTGGAATTGCTGGGTCTTACGGCAGTTTTATTTCCAGTTTTTTAAGGAATCTCCACACTGTTCTCCATAGTGGCTGTACTAGTTTGCATTCCCACCAACAGTGTAAGAGGGTTCCCTTTTCTCCCCACTCTCTCCAGCATTTATTGTTTGTAGACTTTTAGATAGCAGCCATTCTGACCAGTGTGAGATGGTACCTCATTGTGGTTTTGATTTGCATTTCTCTCATAATGAGTGATGTTGAGCATCTTTTCATGTGTTTGTTAGCCATCTGTATGTCTTCTTTGGAGAAATGTCTGTTCAGTTCTTTGGCCCATTTTTTGATAGGGTTGCTCATTTTTCTGGAATTGAGCTGCAGGAGTTGCTTGTATATTTTTGAGATTAATTCTTTGTCAGTTGCTTCATTTGCTATTATTCTCTCTCATTCTGAAGGCTGTCTTTTCACCTTGCTTATAGTTTCCTTTGTTGTGCAAAAGCTTTTAAGTTTAATTAGGTCCCATTTGTTTATTTTTGCTCTTATTTCCATTACTCTGGGAGGTGGGTCATAGAGGATCCTGCTGTGATTTATGTGAGAGAGTGTTCTGCCTGTGTTTTCCTCTAGGAGTTTTATAGCTTCTGGTTTTACTTTTAGATCTTTAATCCATTTTGAGTTTATTTTTGTGTATGGTGTTAGAAGGTGTTCTAGTTTCATTCTTTGCAAGTGGTTGACCAGTTTTCCCAGCACCACTTGATAAAGAGATTGTCTTTTCTCCACTGTATATTCTTCCTTCCTTTGTCAAAGATAAGCTGTCCATAGGTGTGTGAATTTATCTCTGGGCTTTCTATTTTGTTCTGTTGATCTATATTTCTGTCTTTGTGCCAGTATGATACTGTCTTGATGACTGTGGTTTTGTAGTGTAGTCTGAAGTCAGGCAGTTTGATTCCTCCAGTTCCATTTTCCTTTCTCAAGATTGCTTTGGCTATTCGAGGTTTTTTGTATTTCCATACAAATTGTGAAATTATTTGTTCTAGTTCTCTGAAAAATACCATTGGTAGCTTGATAGAGTGGAGAAGGCAATGGCACCCCACTCCAGGACTCTTGTCTGGAAAATCCCATGGATGGAGAACCCTGGTGGGCTGCAGTCCATGGGGTCGCTAAGAGTCGGACATCACTGAGCGACTTCACTTTCATTTTTCACTTTCATGCATTGGAGGAGGAAATGGCAACCCACTCCAGTGTTCTTGCCTGGAGAATACCAGGGACGGGGGAGCCTGGTGGGTGCCACCTATGGAGTCGCACAGAGTCGGACACGACTGAAGCGACTTAGCAGCAGCAGCAGCAGCTTGATAGAGATTGCACTGAATCAATAGATTGCTTTGGGTAGTATACTCATTTTCACTATATAGATTCTGCTGATCCATGAACATTGTATATTTCTCCATTTGTGTCATCTTTGATTTCCTTCATCAGTGTTTTATAGTTTTCTATATATAGGTCTTTTGTTTCTGAAGCATGCCTGCTGCGACCGACTGCACCGAAGTGTGGCCGTGAGAAGCTACCCCTCGCCCAAGGTCAGGAGTAGTGACTGAGAGCTCCAGGCTGCGACAGTGCAGGAGCGGTGGCCAACAGGAGCTTCCCCATGTCCAAGGTAAGGGGCAGCGGCCCAGAGGAACTACCCCACCTCCAAGGAGAGGCAGCTGCGCGGGCGCAGGAGGGCTGAGAGGAGCTACTCCATGTTCAAGGTCAGAAGGGGTGGCCGTGAGAAGATACCCCTCATCCAAAGTAAGGAGCAGCGGCTGCGTTTTGCTGGAGCAGCCGTGAAGAGATACCCCATGTCCAAGGTAAGAGAAACCCAAGTAAGGCGGTAGGTGTTGCAAGAGGGCATCGGAGGGCAGACACACTAAAACCATAATCACAGAAAACTAGCCAATCTGATCACAGGACCACAGTCTTGTCTAACTCAGTGAACTAAGCCATGCTGTGTGGGGCCACCCAAGACAGTCAGGACATGGTGAAGAGGTCTGACAGAATGTGGTCCATTGGAGAAGGGAATGGCAAACCACTTCAATATTCTTGCCTTGAGAACCCCATGCACAATATGAGAAGACAAAATGATAGGATACTGAAAGAGGAACTCCCCAGGTCAGTAGGTGCCCAACATGTTACTGGAGATCAGTGGAGAAATAACTACAGAAAGAATGAAGGGATGGAGCCAAAGCAAAAACAATACCAGTTGTGGATGGGACTGATGAAACAAGCAAGATCCGATGCTGTAAAGAGCAATATTGCATAGGAACCTGGAATGTTAGGTCCATGAATCAAGGCAAATTGGAAGTGGCCAAACAGGAGATGGCAAGAGTGAATGTTGACATTCTAGGAATCAGTGAACTAAAATGGACTGGAATGGGTGAATTTAACTCAGATGGCCATTATATCTACTACTGTGGGCAGAAATCCCTTAGAAGAAATGTAGTAGCCATTATAGTCAACAAAAGAGTCCAAAATGCAGTATTTGGATGCAATCTCAAAAACGACAGAATGATCTCTGTTCATTTCCAAGCAAGCCATTCTATAATATCACAGTAATCCAAGCCTATGCCCCAAACAGTAATGCTGAAGAAGCTGAAGTTGAATGGTTCTATGAAGATGTACAAGACCTTTTAGAACTAACACCCAAAAAAGATGTTCTTTTCATTATAGGGGACTGGAATGCAAAAGTAGGAAGTCAAGAAACACCTGGAGTAACAGGCAAATTTGGCCTTGGAGTGCGGAGTGAAGCAGGGCAAAGGCTAATAGAGTTTTGCCAAGAGAACGCACTGGTCATAGCAAACACCCTCTTCCAACAACACAAGAGAAGACTCTACACATGGACATCCCCAGATGGTCAACACTGAAATCAGTTTGATTATATTCTTTGCAGCCAAAGATGGAGAAGCTCTATACAGTCAGCAAAAACAAGACCGGGAGCTGACTCTGGCTCAGATCATGAACTCCTTATTGCCAAATTCAGACTTAAACAAAAGAAAGTAGGGATAACCACTAGACTATTCAGGTATGACCTAAATCAAATCCTTTATGACTATACAGCAGAAGCGAGAAATAGATTTAAGGGACTAGATCTGATAAACAAAGTGCCTGATGAACTATGGACAGAGGTTCGTGACATTGTATAGGACACAGGGATCAAGACAATCCCCATGGAAAAGAAATGCAAAAAGGCAAAATGGTTGTCTGAGGAGGCCTTACAAATAGGTATGAAATGAAGAGAAGTGAAAAACAAGGGTAAAAAGGAAAGAGACACCCATTTGAACGCAGAGCTCCAAAGAATAGCAAGGAGAGATAAGAAAGCCTTCCTCAGTGATCAATGCAAAGAAATAGAGGAAAACAACAGAATGGGAAAGACTAGAGATCTCTTCAAGAAAATTAGAGATACCAAGGGAACATTTTATTCAAAAATGGGCTCAACAAAGGACAGAAATATTATGAACCTAACAGAAGCAGAAGATATTAAGAAGAGGTGGCAAGAATACACAGAAGAACTGTACAAAAAAGATCTTCATGACCCAGATAATCACGATGGTGTGATCACTCACCTAGAGCCAGACATCCTGGAATGTGAAGTCAAGTGGGCCTCAGAAAGCATCACTACAAAGAAAGCTAGTGGATGTGATGGAATTCCAGTTGAGTTATTTCAAATCCTGAAAGACGATGCTGTGAAAGTGTTGCACTCAATATGCCAGCAAATTTGGAAACTTGAGCAGTGGCCACAGGACTGGAAAAGGGCAGTTTTCATTCCAATCCCAAAGGAAAGCAATCCCAAAGAATGCTCAAACTACTGCACTATTGCACTCATCTCACACGCTAGTAAGGTAATGCTCAAAATCCTCCAAGCCAGGCTTCAGCAATACGTGAACCGAGAACTTCCAGATGTTCAAGCTGGTTTTAGAAAAGGCAGAGGAACCAGAGATCAAATTGCCAATATCCACTGGATCATTGAAAAAGCAAGAGAGTTCCAGAAAAATGTCTATTTCTGCTTTATTGACTACGTCAAAGTCTTCGACTGTGTGGATCACAATAAACTGTGGAAAGTTCTGAAAGAGATGGGAATACCAGACCACTTGACCTGCCTCTTGAGAAACCTGTATGCAGGTCAGGAAGCAACAGTTAGAACTGGACATGGAACAACAGACTGGTTCCAAATAGGGAAAGGAGTACATCAAGCCTGTATATTGTCACCCTGCTTATTTAACTTATATGCAGAGTACATCATGAGAAACGCTAGGCTGAAAGAAGCACAAGCTGGAATCCAGATTGCTGGGAGAAATATCAATAACCTCAGATATGCAAATGACACCACCCTTATGGCAGAAAGTGAAGAGGAACTAAAAAGCCTCTTGATGGAAGTGAAAGAGGAAAGTGAAAAAGTTGGCTTAAAGCTTAACATTCAGAAAACTAAGATCATGGCGTCTGGTCCCATCACCTCATGGGAAATAGATGGGGAGACAGTGAAAACAGTGTCAGACTTTATTTTTCTAGGCTCCAAAATCACTGCAGATGGTGACTGCAGCCATGAAATTAAAAGAGGCTTACTCCTTGGAAGGAAAGTTATGACCAACCTAGACAGCATATTAAAAAGTAGAGACATTACTTTGCCAACAAAGGTCCAGCTGGTTAAGGCTATGGTTTTTCCAGTGGTCATGTATGGATGTGAGAGTTGGACTTGAAGAAAGCTGAGTGCCGAAAAATTGATGGTTTTGAACTATTGTGTTGGAGAAGACTCTTGAGAGTCCCTTGGACTGCAAGGAGATCCAACCAGTTCATTCTGAAGGAGATAAGTCCTGTGTGTTCATTGGAAGGACTGATGCTGAAGCTAAAACTCCAATACTTTGGCCACCTCATGCAAAGAGTTGACTCGTTGGAAAAGACCCTGATGCTGGGAGGGAGTGGGGGCAGGAGGAGAAGGGGACGACAGAGGATGAGATGGCTGCATGGCATCACCGACTCCATGGGTATGAGTTCGAGTAAACTCCGGGAGTTTGTGATGGACAGGGAGGCCTGGCGTGCTGCGATTCATGGGGTCGCAAAGAGTCAGACACGACTGAGTGACTGAACTGAACTGACTGATTCCTAAGTATTTTATTCTTTTCATTGCAATGGTGAATGGAATTGTTTCCTTAATTTCTCTTTCTGTTTTCTCATTGTTAGTGTATAGGAATACAAGGGATTTCTGTGTGTCTATTTTATATCGTGAAACTTTACTATATTCACTGATTAGTTTGATAATTTTCTGGTGGAGTCTTTAGGATTTTCTATGTAGAGGATCATGTCATCTGCAAACATTGAGAGTTTTACTTCTTTTTCAATCTGGATTCTTTTTATTTCTTTTTCTTCTCTGATTGCTGTGGCTAAAACTTCCAAAACTATGTTAAATAGTAGTGGTTAGAGTGGCCACCCTTGTCTTGTTCCCGACTTTAGGGGAAATACTTTCAATTTTTCACCATTGAGGATAATGTGTTGTGGGTTTATCATATATGACTTTTATTATGTTGAAGTATGTTCCTTCTATGCCTGCTTTCTGGAGGGTTTTTATCATAAATGGATGTTGAATTTTGTCACAGGCTTTCTCTGCGTCTATTGAGATGATCATATGGTTTTTATCATTCAATTTGTTAATGTGGTTTATCACATTGATTGATTTGTGAATGTTAAAGAATCCTTGCATCCCTGGGATAAAGCCCACTGGGTCATGATGTATGATCCTTTTAATATGTTGTTGGATTCTGTTTGATAGAATTTTGTTAAGGATTTTTGCATCTATGTTCATCAGTGATATTGGCCTGTAGTTTTCTTTTTTTGTGGCATCTTTGTCTGGTTTTGGTATTAGGTTGATGATGGCCTCGTAGAACGAGTTTGGCAGTTTACCTTCCTCTGCAATATTCTGGAAGAGTTTGAATAGGATAGGTATTAGCTCTTCTCAAAATTTTTGGTAGAATTCAGTTGTAAAGCCATCTGGTCCTGGGCTTCTGTTTGTTGGAAGATTTCTGATTACAGTTTCGATTTCTGTGCTTGTGATGGGTCTGTTAAGATTTCTATTTCTTCCTGGTTCAGTTTTGGAAAGTTATACTTTTCTAAGAATTTGTTTATTTCTTCCAAGTTGTCCATTTTATTGGCATATAGTTGCTGATAGTAGTCTCTTATGATCCTTTTATTTCTGTGTTGTCTGTTGTGATTTCTCCATTTCCTTTCTAATTTTGTTGATTTGATTCTTCTCCTTTTTTTTCTTGATGAGTCTGACTAATGGCTCGTCTATTTTATTTATCTTCTCAAATAAACAGCTTTTAGCTTTGTTGATTTTTGCTATGGTCACCTTTGTTTCTTTTTCATTTATTTCTGCCTTAATTTTTATGATTTATTTCCTTCTACTAACGCTGGGGTTCTTCATTTCTTCTTTTTCTAGTTGCTTTAGGTGTAGAGTTAGGTCATGTATTTGATTTTTCTCTTGTGTCTTGAGGTAAGCTTGTATTGATATGAACCTTCCCCTTAACACTGCTTGTACTGACTCCTATACGTTTTGGGTTGTTGTGTTTTCATTTTCATTCATTTTTATGTCTTTTTTAATTTCTTTTTTGATTTCTTCTATGATTTGTTGGTTATTCAGAAGCATGTTGTTTAACCTCCATATATTTGTATTTTTAATTTTTTTTTTTTTTCCTGTAGTTGACATCTAATCTTACCTCATTGTGATCAGAAAAGATGCTTGGAATGATTTCAATTTTCTGAATTTACCAAGGCCAGATTTATGGCCCAGGATGTGATCTTTCCTGGAGAAGGTTCCATATGCACTTGAGAAAAACATGAAATTCATTGTTTTAGGGTGAAATGTCCTATAACAGGTCAATGTTATCATTTAAAGTTTGTGTTTCCTTGCTAATTTTCTGTTTAGTTGACCTATCCATAGGTGTGAATGAGGTATTAAAGTCTCCCACTATTATTGTGTTACTGTTAATTTCCCCTTTCATACTTGTTAACATTTGCTTTACATGTTGCAGTGCTCCTATGTTGGGGGCATATATATTTATAATTGTTATATCTTCTTATTGGATTGACCCTTTGATCATTATGTAGTGTCCTTCTTTGTCTCTTTTTACAGCCTTTATTTCAAAGTCTATTTTATCTGATATGAGTATTGCTACTCCTGCTTTCTTTTGGTCTCCATTTGAGTGAAATATCTTTTTCCAGCCCTTTGCTTTCAGTCTGTATGTGTCCCTTGTTTTGAGGTGGGTCTCTTGTCAACAGCATATATAAGGGTCTTGTTTTCATATCCATTCAGCCAGTCTTTGTCTTTTGGTTGGGGCATTTGACCCATTTACATTTAAGGTAATTATTGATAAGTATGATCTCATTGCCATTTACTTTGCTGTTTTGGATTCGAGTTTATACACTGTTTCTGTGTTTCCTGTCTACAGAACATCCTTCAGCATTTGTTGAAGAGCTGGTTTGGTGGTGCTGAATTCTCTCAGCTTTTGTTTGTCTGTAAAGCTTTTGATTTCTCCTTCATATTTGAATGAGATCCTTGCTGGGCATAGTAATCTGGGTTGTAGCTTTTTGTCTTTCATCACTTAAAATATGTCCTGCCATTCCCTTCTGAGCTGAAGAGTTTCAATTGAAAGATCAGCTGTTATCCTTATGGGAATCCCCTTGTGTGTTATTTGCTCTTTTTCCATTGCTGTTTTTCGTATTTATTCATTGTATTTGATCTTCATTAATTTGATTAATATGTGTCTTGGGGTGTTTTGCCTTGGGTTTATCCTATTTGGGACTCTCTGGGTTTCTTCGACTTGGGTGGCTATTTCCTTCCCCATTTTAGGGAAGTTTTCAACTACTATCTCCTCAAGTATTTTCTCATGACCTTTCTTTTTGTCTCCTCTTCTGGAACTCCTATGATTTGAATGTTGGGCCGTTTGACATTGTCCCAGAGGTCTCTGAAGTTGTCCTCATTTCTTTTCATTCTTTTTTCTTTTTTCCTCTCTGCTTCACTTATTTGCAACATTCTATCTTCCACCTCATGTATCCTATCTGCTGCCTCAGTTATTCTACTGTTGGTTCCCTCCAGCATGTTTTTGATCTCAGTTATTGCATTATTCATTATTGATTGACTCTTTTTTATTTCTTCTAGGTCCTTGTTAAACATTTCTTGCATCTTCTCAATCCTTGTCTCCAGACTATTTATCTGTAACTCCATTTTGTTTTCAAAATTTTGGATCAATTTTATTGTCATTATTCTGAATTCTTTTTCAGGTAGACTCCTTATCTCCTCCTCTTTTGTTTGGTTTGGTGGGCATTTATCATGTTCCCTTACCTGCTGAATATTTCTCTGCCTTTTCATCTTGTTTAGATTGCTGTGTTTGGGGTGGCCTTTCTATATGCTGGAAGTTTGTGGTCCCTCTTTATTGTGGAGGTTCCTCCCTGTGGATGAGATTGGATGAATGGTTTGTCAATGTTTCCTGGTTGGGGAAGCTTACATCTGTGTTCTGGTGGGTGGAGCTGGATCTCCTCTCTCTGGAGTGCAATGAAGTGTCCAGTAGTGAGTTGTGAGGTGTCTATGGGTTTGGTGTGTCTTTTGGCCACCTGTATTTTAATGCTCAGGGTTATGTTCCTGCGTTGCTGGAGAACTAGCTGGGTATGTCTTTCTCTGAAACTTGTTGGCTCTTGGCTTGAGCTTGGTTTCAGTGTAGGTATGAAGGCTTTTGGATGAGCTCTTGTCGATTAATGTTCACTGGAGTCAGGAATTTTCTGGAATTCTCAAGTTTTGGATTTAAGCTTCCTGCCTCTGGCTTTCAGTCTTATTCTTACAGTAGCCTCAAGACTTCTCCATCCATACAACACCAATGACAAAACATCTAGGTTAATGGTGAAAAGATTCTCCACAATGAGGGACACCCAGAGAGGTTCACAGAGTTACACAGAGAAGAGTGAGGAGGGAGACAGAGGTTACCAGGAGGAGAATAGGGAGAATCAAAAGGGGAGAGAGCAATCTAGCCAGTAATCAATTCCCTATGTGCTCTCCACAGTCTGGAACACTCAGAGAGGTTCATGGAGTTACATAGAGGAGAGAAGAGGGAGGAAGGAGATGGAGGTGACCAGGAGGAGAAGAGGGGGAATCAAAAGGGGAGAGACAGATCTAGCCAGTAATCAGTTCCCCACGTGTTCTTCACAGCCAAGAACACCCAAAAATATTCACAGAGTTAAGTAGAGAAGAGAAGGGGAAAGGGAGGAGATAGAGGTGATCTGGGGGAGAAAGAGGAGAGTCAAAGTGGGGAGAGGGCAATCAAACCAGTAATCACACTCTTAAGTAAAAATGGGTACTGAAGATTGCATTATTAAAGGTATAAACTTGATAACAAAAATCAAAAAGCAAACATTAAAAATCTCGAGTGGAGGTTAGACTCTCAAAAATACAATATTAAGAAAACAAAGCAAAATCACAAAGATTATAAATATATATATATATATATATATATATATATATATATATATATATGAAATTTGCCTTAAAAATAGGGTATTTTGGCAAGGTAATAGTAGGTTATAAAAATTAAAATTAAAGGAGTAATAACTTAAAAATAAAAAATTGAAAAAATTAAAAAATGATAATAGTAAAATATATCTAGGTATTTCTTGGAGCTGTTGCAGGCAGTGTGGAGTCACTTCAGTTTCATAGTCCCTTGTTCCAGCTTATACTTCTTCTCAAGGTCTATAGGCCCCTTCCAATGTAGTCAGTGCTAACTCCAGGCTTTTAATCTGTTGCAACTTCACTTCCAGAGCAGTTCCCTCGTCTTTGTTTACTTTGGCTTCCTCTATTTGCAAGTCTCTTTGGTGTTTAATTTCCACCCTGACACAAGGGGGTGAAGGTGGTCACTTATTTAGGCTCACTTGTTCAGTCGTGCTCTGGGGAGGGAGGAACACCACAAACAAATATTACTGGCGTGTGTGGGGAGTGCTCACAGTGTCTGGGCCACACTGGGTTTGCCCCCATTCACGCTGTGTGTGCTTTCCCATTCTATACTGCTCAAGCTCCAGGTTGCCCTGCAGGGGAACTGTCTAAAACGGGCCCTGGGTTGCATGCACTTTCGAGGTCTAAGCAGGTTCAGGTTCTTGGGTACTCCACAAAGGCACGGACTGGGTTGGGCCTGCGTTTTGTGCCCTTTCCAGGTCCGAGCAGCTCAGGCGACCAGGTGCTTGGCGAGCATGCTCTCCCAGTTGAGTGGTGGTCTTATCACCTCCCAGGTCCCAGACCCTCGGTTTCCTGGGTGTGCCATCTCAGGTGTGCCGTGTGTCTCCTCTGGGGAGCTGATCTCTGACTGCAACCCTCCTGGCAGACGTCAACCATCCAGGATCCCAGGAAGACTTGGTTAGCAACTGGGAGCCTGTTCACAGTTTGGTGGAGGATGCTGTCTCTGGGGCCAAGATTTCCCCTTGCCTTCTGGCTCTGGCTGCTGCCCGCCTGCCTCTCTGCTTCCAGTGTGGGGAAGGGCCAGTCCGCAGCCTCTGGTATCCACAGCTCTCCTCTGGTGTTTGCTCCGTCCTTTGTTCTGTGAGTGGGTCAGGCTGTCCCTCAGAGCTTTTTGCAGAAAAGTTCTCTCTCTCTCTCTCTCTCTTTTTTTTTCTCTATGGCTATCCCACAGTTTGGGTTGCTGTCTCATGTAAGCTCCCTCAGATTGTCCTCAGGGCATTCAGGCCTGGTCCCCATTCTATGCATGCAGCCCCCACTCGCTGCTGGTGGATGCAAGCGACCAGGCTACCTCTCCACTGGGAGTCGTGGCTTGGTGCATAATCTGTGGTTTCTTTTTTTTTTCCCCTCCCAGTTATGTTGCCCTCAGAGATTCCGAAACTCCCCACAGACCCACTGGTGAGAGGGTTTCCTGGTGTTTGGAAACTTCTCCTTCACAACTCCCTCCCCAGGATGGGTCTCTGTCCCTAATTCTATTGTCTCTCTTTTTATCTTTTATATTTTGCCCTACCTCCTTTCAAAGAGAATGGGCTGCCTTTCTGGGTGCCTGGTGTCCTCCACCAGTATTCAGAAGTTGTTTTGTGGAATTTGCTCAGCTTTAAAATGATCTTTTGCTGAATTTATGAGGGAGAAAGTAGTCTCCCCATCCTATTCCTCTGCCATCTTAGAACCACCTCTCCTTGTTTTTATTATCCAAGAAAAAAAGAAGTTAAACCAACAATAGCATTAAAACAGCATTAAGATTCATAGGATGAAACAAATTCCAAGGCGCTCTCCAAGTGTTGCCCTGAGTAGAACATCTATCAAGGATCCATATTCCATCCGGTCTGCCAGTATTGCCAGATGTTCTGCATGAAGAACACGACCATTAACATAATCTCATGTATAATTTTTAAAGAGGCGATGAGAACATCACTTAATACTTCTCAGACAGGAAATTGCACCCTACATCAAAAGGATCAATGGTTGTGTTAAACTGATAGCTTACAGTGAAAGATGTCAGATTCATGATCTCTGAAGATTTAACTTCGGGACCAAGGACCAGCCTTGACCACTCAAGAGCTTTTGTGTAGCAGAGTTTTATTAAAGTAAGAAAAGGGACAGAGAAAGCTTCTGACATAGACATCAGAAGGGGGACATTAGAGAATGTCCCCCTAGCTAGTCTTATCAAGGCCTTATATACTTTTTTCAGACCTACTCCCACAACATACATCTTAACTTAACAAGATTAGAATGAGCAATAGAAAGATCTTACCAGGCCCACTCCCATAATATGCATTTTAAGATGACAGGATTAGTCAGAAGGCTCTTGTTAAGGAGAAACATGTCCTATACACTGTTATATTGACTAAGATAAAGCAATGTAGAAGAGAATATTTGTCCTTTTCTCCTTGAGAGTCCCAGACCCCTTTCTCCTTCTCAGGGGCTCCAGACCCCTCTCTCCTCCTCGGGAACCCTGGACTTATCAATCTACCTAGGAATTGATTCTCTCAAAACCAGCCGTGCTTTCTGGACAAAAAGAGCTGTCCTCTGGAGAGAAGGCATTCTCCGTTTGTATGTGTTTGGTCTCAAGTTGAATATCCACTGTTTTGGCTTGTTTTTATACGGAACTACAAAATTTTCCAGTAATGAGAACTTTTAAGATCTATTCTCTTAGCAACTTTCAAATATACAATACAATATGGTATTATTCACTATAGGCTTCCCAGGTGGTGCAGCGGTAAAGAATCCACCTGCCAAAGCAGGAGATGCAGAAAACACAGGTTCAGTCCTTGGATCAGGAAGATCCTTTGGAGAAGGAAATGGCAACCCACTCCAGGATTCTTGCATAAAGAATCCTATGGACAGAGGAGCTTGGTGGGCTACAGTCCATGGGGTCACAATAGAGTTGGACACAATTGAGCAACCAAACAACAACAAGCCATACATGTTGATAGCATGATACTTAACAGGTAAAATTGATAAACTGTTTTTTAAATTTTTAAACATTCTGCTCTGCAAAGGCCCTGTAAAAAAGATAAAGAGACATCCACAGCCTGAAAGGAAATATTTGCAAACCGCAAATAGGACCAGAGGATTCATGTCTAAAATATATGACGAACTCTCAAAATTCATCAATTAAAAAATCAAACAATCTAATTAGAAAATGAGCAAAAAAATATATGAAGAGATACGTCAGCAAAGAGGACGACATACAGATGGCAAATAAAGTGATGTTCAGGTCAACAGCCATTCAGTTCAGTTCGGTTCAGTTGCTCAGTCATGTCCGATTCTTTGTGACTCCATGAACCACAGCACGCCAGGCCTCCCTGTCCATCACCAACACCCAAACTCCAACCAAACCCATGTCCATTGAGTTGGTGATGCCATCCAACAATCTTATCCTCTGTCGTCCCCTTCTCCTACTGTCCTCAATCTTTCCTAGCATCAGGGTCTTTTCCAATGAGTCAGCTCTTCTCATCAGGTGGCCAAAGTATTGGACTTTCAACTTCAACATCAGTCCTTCCAATGAACACCCAGGACTGATCTCCTTTAGGATGGACTGCTTGGATCCCCATGCACTCCAATGGACTCTCAAGAGTCTTCTCTAACACCACAGTTCAAAAGCATTCATTCTTCGGTGCTCAGCTTTCTTCACCATCCAACTCTCACATCCATACATGACCACTGGAAAAACCATAGCCTTGACCAGATGGACGTTTGTTGACAAAGTAACATCTCTGCTTTTTAATATGTTGTCTAGGTTGGTCATAACTTTCCTTCCAAGGAGTAAACCTCTTTTAATTTCATGGCTGCAATCACATCTGCAGTGATTTTGGAGCCCAGAAAAATAAAGTCAGCCACTGTTTCCCCATCTATTTCCCATGAAGTGATGGGACCAGATGCCATGATCTTAGTTTTCTGAATGTTGTGTTTTAAGCCAACTTTTTCACTCTCCTCTTTCACTTTCATCAAGAGACTCTTTAGTTCCTCTTCACTTTCTGCCATAAGGGTGGTGTCATCTGCATATCTGAGGTTATTGACATTTCTCCCGACAATCTGGACAGCTTGTGCTTCCTCCAGCCCAGTGTTTCTCATGATGTACTCTACATATAAGTTAAATAAGCAGGTGACAATATACAGCCTTGACATACTCCTTTTCCTATTTGGAACCATTCTGTTGTTGCATGTCCAGTTTTAGCTGTTGCTTCCTGACCTGCATACAGGTTTCTCAAGAGGCAGGTCAGGTGGTCTGGTATTCCTATCTCTTGAAGACTTTTCCATAGTTTATTGTGACCCACACAGTCAAAGGCTTTGGCATAGTCAATAAAGCAGAAATAGATGTTTTGCTGGAACTCTCTTGCTTTTTCGATGATCCAGTGGATGTTGGCAATTTGATCTGCACTGGGAAGACCCAGAGGGATGCGATGGGGAGGGAGGTGGGTGGGCGGGGTTCAAGATGGAGAACACATGTAAATTTATGGCTGATTCATGTCAATGTATGGCAAAAACCACTACAACATTGTAAAGTAATGAGCCTCCAACTAATAAAATTAAATGAAAAAAAGATGAATATGAAGACATAATATATATTTTAAAATATTCTCAAGCTTACTGCAAAACAAATCTGAAAAATATCATTCTGTTGACTTGTACATTAGAAAAGAGATAAGATTCAATTCCACCTTCAGAGATGACACTTAATTTTATGGATTATAAAGTATGTAATTCTGAAATAAACTTTTTCATATTTATTCTAAAAAAAAAAAAAAACCAACTTGAACATCTGGAAGTTCACGGCTCATGTATTGCTGAAGTCTGGCTTGGAGAATTTTAAGCATCACTTTATTAGCCATTAGAGATACACAAATTGAAACCACAATGCACTACCTCTACACAATTATTATTAATAAAACACTAAAGTAAGAAGTAGGCTTCCTGGGTGGCGCTAGTGGTAAAGGACCTCCTGCCAATGAAAGAGACATAAGAGACACAAGTTCAATCCCTAGGTTGGTAAGATCCTCTGGAAAAGGAAATGGCAACCCAGTCCAGTATTCTTGCCTGGAGAATCCCATGGACAGAGGAGCCTGGCAGGCTACAGTCCATGGGGTTACACAGAGTCAGACATGATTGAAGCGACTGAGCATGCAAAGTAGGAAATAGTAACACCAGCAAATGCTAGCAAGAATATGGAGAAACTAAATCTTTCAGTGGAAACATAAAATAGTAAAGGCACTCTTGGGAAAAAGAAGGGCAATTTCTTATGAAATAAACATGGGCTCACTATGTGACCCAGTGACTGGTCTCTGAGGCAGTTAACCAAAGAAATGAAGACTTAGTTCACCCACAAGTCCATCTGACACAGAGGAATAGAAAAGGTCTTCCACACAGTCATTTAGCAGGTCCACAGAAGGATGATAGTGACACTGGCACTCGGCTTCTTATATGGTAGAGTGTCTTTTGTCAGGTCTATGGTGTCCGCTACATGTGAGGTGACATGACAAAATTGATTGAATTATAGCTGCTCCATTTTAGGGCACTTTAATTATTGTTGTTTAGTCTTTAAGTTGTGTCCGACTCGTTGTGACTCCATGGTCACAAAGGCTCCCACCAGGCTAACCTGTCTGGCTCCTCTGTCCATGGGATTTCCCAGGCAAGAATACTGGAGAAGGTTGCCATTTCCTTCTCCAGGGGATCTTCCCAACCCAGGGATCAAACCCACGTCTCCTGCATTGCAGGCAGATTCTTTACCACTGGACCACCAGGGAATCCCTATCAGTTCAGTTCAGTCACTCAGTCATGTCCAACTCTTTGCGATCCCACAGACCACAGCATGCCAGGCCTCCCTGTCCATCACCCATACCCAGAGTTTACTCAAACTCATGTCCATTGAGTCATTGACGTCATCCAACCATCTCATCCTCTGTTGTCTCCTTCTCCTCCCACCTTCAATCTTTCCCATCATCAGGGTCTTTTCAAATGAGTCAGTTGTTTGAATCAGATGGCCAACGTATTGGAGTTTCAGCTTCAGCCTCATGTCCTTCCAATAAATATTCAGGACTGATTTCCTTTAGGATGGACTGGTTGGATCTCTTTGCACTCCAAGGGACTCTCAAGAGCCTTCTCCAACACCACAGTTCAAAAGCATCAATCCTTCTGTGCTCAGCTTTCTTTATAGTTCAACTCTCACATCCATACATGACTACTGGAAAAACCATAGCTTTGGCTAGATGGACCTTTGTTAGTAAAGTAATGTCTCTGCTTTTTAATATGCTGTCTAGGTTGGTCATAACTTTTCTTCCAAGGAGTAAACATCTTTTAATTTCACTGCAGTCACCATCTGCAGTGATTTTAGGGCCCGAAAAATAAAGTCTGTCACTGTTTCCACTGTTTCCCCATCTATCTGCCATGAAGTGATTGGACGAGAATGTCATGATCTTAATTTTCTGAATCTTGAGTTTTAAGCCAACTTTTTCACTCTCCTCTTTCACTTTCATCAAGAGGGTCTTTAGTTCTTCTTCACTTTCTTCCATAAGTGTGATATCATCTGCATATCTGAGGTTATTGATATTTCTCCTGGCAATCTTGATTCCAGCTTTTGCTTCATCCAGTCCAGCATTTCTCATGTGATGTACTCTGCCTATATTCCCTCCCTCTTGGATTTTGCCACCCCCGATTCCCTTCCCTGTAAGTCATCACAGAGCACAGAGCGGAGCTCCCTGGACTATATGGCAGTTTCTCACTAGCTATCTATTTTACATACGGTAGTATATATGTGTGTGAATGCTACTCTCCCAATTTGTCCCACCCTCTCCTACCCCTTCTGTGTCCACAAGTCCATTCTCCATGTCTGTATCTCTATTACTGCCCTGCAAATAGGTTCATCTGTACCATTTTCCTAGATTTCACATACACGTGTTAATATACAATATTTGTTGTTCTCTTTCTGACTTACTTCACTCTGTATGACAGACTCTAGGTTCACACACATCTCTACAAACAATCCAGTTTCATTCCTTTTTATGACAGTGTTTGTCTTTCTGTGAATGTCTTATTTCATTTAGTACAACGTCTTCAAGGGTAATTCACGTTGTAGCATGTGTCAAAATTTCCTTGTCCTTTTAGACAAAGTCTAGGAGATACTTGAGCTTCCCAGGTGGTTCAGTGGTAAAGAATCTACCTGCCATGCAAGAGATGCAAGTTTGATCCCTGGATTGGGAAGATACCCTGGAGGAGGAAATGGCAACCCACTCCAGTATGCTTGCCTGGGAAATCCCGTGGACAGAGGGGCCTCGAGGGATACAGTCCATGGGGTGGGAAAGAGTCAGACATGACTGAGTGACTACACAACAACAACAAGGAGCTTCTTCCTTATGAAGCCTGCTGAGCAACTCCCGATAGAGGCAAAGCTATTTCTAGGCTCTTAGTGTCTTTGTCTATATTTTCGTTATAACAAAACACTGCATCATAGTCATATGCTTGCCTGTCTTTCTCCTCTCTCCATCCCCCTAAAATATACTAACAAAAGTACAAAACTCCTCTGAGGACAAGGATGTTATCTTATATAATAATCACATTTGGAGGCAGATAGATTAAAGGATAAAGAACAGGGAGAAATTTGTTGTAAAGAACTCGGCGTGGATACATGTAATTATTTCCATACATACACACACACACACACACACACACGAACATATTTTTTCTGGACTTGCTAAGCCTCAGCACACTTTTATGTGGTTAAGATGTTATCATATGATTATGACTATTATGTTCGCCATTCACAGCCCTTCTTCAATACAGATGTAGGAGAGCACAGGGATGTTTTCCAAATTCTCACTAATCACTACAAAATAAAAGAGGGAAGGTAATTGTGTGGTTTTAGTTAAAAGACTTTTCTGTTTCAAAACTGAGCCTGTAACATCTGGTTTAAAATGGCTTCTGAGAAGTCTGCCCTGGTGCAGCCACTCCCTTCTCCCCATGAAAATGCTGATGAACACATAGAAAGGGTATAAAGTGTGTGCTTCTATCCTGATCTAGGTCTGGCCATCTTGGAGAACTCTGAAGTCAAGAAGTGACTAAGTGCCCACGAGTCCATTCCCTGCTTTTACTCACTACTATAGCATCCACTGTGACTTCATCCATATCCATGAGCATCTCAGTCTGTTTAACCTGTTGTCACTAAGGAAGGACAGCCTTGCCCTGTTCCTTCAGCTGTGTCCTGGCCCAGGGATGAAAGCGCTTTTAGCAAATGGAAAGTGGATTCGTCTTAGGATTTATGAGGACTAGAAGTAGGAATAATCTAGATGGATTACTGTCACTTATAACTATAGTTTTCTATATGTATCTTGCAATTCCTCACTTGGAGATCTTCCATGTTAGAAGTAGTCTATCCTTCCCATGGAAAGAGAAAGAGAGGTAGCTATTGAAGTAGATGTAGATGTTGTTCAGTTGCTAAGTGTGTCCGACTCTTTGTGATCTGATGGACTGCAGCACACCAGGCTCCTCTGTCCTTCACCATCTCCCAGAGTTTCCTCAAACTCACATCCATTGAGACAGCAATGGTATTGGGTAATGATGTCTAGCCTCCGTCTAGTCTCCTAATAATCCAGGTCTTGTTGACTCCTCATTGTTAGAGAAGAAGATAAAACTCTGCCATAGGCTCAGGAGTTGACAGGTGGTTCTGACCTATATCATATATATGACCTATATATTTTTGGAGAAAGTTCTTCAGGTATAAGGAAGATGGTTTAGAGAATGGCACATGCGAGATGATTCTCACAAGGCTCATCACTTAAGAAACTTCAGCTCTTCCCCACTGTGAAATCTTTTCCCTGATTCCTTCTCTCATTTAATCCCTAATGTGACGCTATAGGTACAGACAACACTTCCAGAGGAAAGTTGAGCTGTATATATGTTCAGCTGCCTCCAGGAAGATCCCCAGGAATGTGCAACCCATACACACTCTTCCTTTACGATTCCTATAGCACCCAGAGCTCACAGCACTCCTTAGACACTGAAATGTTTAAAATTTGGCTTCAAGCACAGCTACCTTGGGCCCAACCCATCTGTTTATTTCTTAAAGACTGAACCCCAGCTTTGGGATTTCCACTTCAGGGCTATTCAAATGATTGAAAATAAATTTCTGATCATTCACAAATATATCAAGGATGACAAATCCATCCACAATGCTATCAGCTTTTTTTATGAACAATAATTGTAAAATTCCTGTTATAATGGATATGAATTCTCTCAGTACTGGCCCAAGATGAATTGTCATCCTATCTAAAACCATTCTTTTGGTGTGATTTAGCAAGATACAGTTGAGGTCCTATCTGTATCTACTATGGCTTCATTGAGATATATATATATATATATATATATATATATATATATATATATATATATAGTATCCTGGTAACTTATGCTAGAGATATATGACTAATTAGGTTCTGAGTTTGACAGCCTACTGAGAAGTGGTAACTAATTTATATAGCATTCTGGAAAGATGCCCTCCCTAATTTAAAAGTTATTGTTATTAAAATATGATATTTGTAAACCAGTGTATGGAAAAATAATAAAATGATTATTTTTATTTTAAAATATAATCTACAGAGATGAGCCAAAGATTTATGTATAAGAATATTTGTTTTCAGATTATATATAAAATTAAGTAACGGAAAACCTCATACATTTTCAAGAAATTGTGTTAGTACAATGCAATATTATGCATTCATTAAAAGAGTGTTTCAAGAGAATTTTTAACATCAAGGTAAAGTGTTCGAAATTATATTCAGTTTTTTAAAGTAGGTTATATTGGGAATTCCCTTGCAGTTCAGTGGTTGGGACTCCTCTCTTCCACTATACGACAGGTGAGGTTCAATGACCAGTCAGAGAGCTAAGATCCTGCATGCTGCACAGCACAGCCCTAAAAAAAAAAAAAAAGTACATTAAAGCATTATATACAGTACGGCTTCTTATTTATTTCAATGTATGAAAATCCAAAGGAAAAAATGTTTAAATATTAACTGCGATTAGCACTAGAATGAGAATTTGTACCTTTCTCTATTTAAAAATTTCCCCCACTGCACATATACTACTTTTGGAATCAGAAAAGAAATAATAAGCATTTTTCAAAAAACTTGATATTCTGTATTAGAAATACAGTTTTTAAATAAATTCTGATTCTAAACCACAATTTTCATTAACAGCAAGAAAAATACGAACTAATAAAAATTTCTCTGAGATTTAAAATAAATAAAGTAGAATTCACCTAGAACTCTGATGTTGCTTTCCAAGTACTATTCTCCAATGAAAGAAACCAGATTTTTTTATGGACTGAATTCCAGGGCCTGAGGCAGGGAAAGTTCAAGAAGAACTCTGAATATCTTTTAACTTTTTTCATTTTTACTTTGCACATAATTATTTTTATTCTTAATTTTATAAGCATTACATGCAGAAGGAAAATATCTTTGAATGAAACATATCTGAGAGTCCATATGGTCAGTCCACACTGACATTAAGATAAATGAAATAGTGAAAGTGAAAAAGTGAAAAAAGAATAGATAAAATAGAGAGAAGACATAAAGATAGATGCAATAGATAAATAAATAGACAGATAGATAGATAGATATAGATGATGGGGAAGGAAAGTGCTCCTTACTGTAAGATACCAGTTAATAAGTGAGATTTTAGTAATTGCACTGTTAACATTTGAAAAAGTTAACAAAAGAAAAAGTTAACATTTGAAGAGGTCTGATGAAGTTAAGAACTTTTTGTTCTAATTTGGCAACTTTCTTGTAAACTTAAAATTATTACAACATGAATTTTAAAATTAGGGCTATTTGAATAGTAAGGTAAAATTCTTTGCCTGTGTGTACTGAACTGAAGTAAAGGTATAATTATTTCTGTTATTAAATTAATGCATCAGTGGTTGTATAAAAATGGAATAGGAGATTAAAATATCACAACTCATAGATTCTTTAGACAAACATACATTTCTGTTGTCTGTACTCTTTAATGGATATTTTTGAAGGCACTTAAATAGATCTAAAGAGAAACTTACAGTGCCTGCTGGGCTTGCTCCAGTTTCTGACCCTGAGCTCTCACACTGGACCCTAGACAGCCATCACTGCAGTGTGGTGACTCAGAATTACATCCACATGTGGCAGCCCGGGAGGACAGTGGGCCCATATCAGACACGCCAAGCACAGCCTCTTCCCAACCGCTCAGAGCAAGCTTCCAGTCTGGAAACCACTGTCAGCCCAGCCCATCTGGAGAACATTAGCAGGAACTTCCGCTGGTAGCATCACAATCTCCTCCAGGCATGAAGGGGCCTGACGACAACCAGAACATGCTAACAAGTTCTCCTGCTACAGAGAAAGGACAAAATTACATTTAAGTTATACAAAACTGCTTTTCTTAATACAGAATCTTGATCAAAAACCAAGGCATCTGGAGTAATTACAAGACATCTACCTGGTAAGGCATCATTACAAATTTGGAAGCAAATAGACAAAGAGGCAGTGACAAGGATGTACCCTACATTCTAGCTGCCAGAATCGAGCTTCTTGGTACCATGCTCTGCCCTGACCAGAAATGACTGTTTATAGCTAGACGGGGAGGGGGATGTGAACTCAGAGGTCCATTGAGCTGGCACAAAAAAATCTGGTTTCTCCCGCTGAAACTAGGCTGTTGCTATAGCAACCACCAGATGATGGACAGGTTTTTGAATGTGCAGTCGTCTACCGTGATAGAGCTCACAAGCTGTCCACTAAGCGTTTCCAAAACTGCTAATACATGCACACTATGGAATGATACTAAGTGCTGTTTCAAGATTAATTTTAAATGCCTTTCTTCTACAAAATTTAAAGGATCAACAATCTGAACTATTTTTAGTTCTAAATAACCATTTACACTAATGCCAGTTTTATTCATGTGCCAGGTCAAAACTCCCTGGAGAAGGAAATGGCTACCCACTCCATTATACTTGCCTGGAGAATCCCATGGACAGAGGAGTCTGGTGGGCTAGTCCATGGAGGTCACAAAGAGTTGGACACGACTGAGCAACTAACACTCTGACTTTCATGTCAAAGCTCCCATTCTTCACCAGTTTTGCTTATTTACTTTCAGGAAAGTTGGACAGAATTCATGAAAAAGTACAGTGTCCCTGGATGACAGGAAGTTCTTTCCAAGGTGAATCCAACGCCAGGAGCTGGAAGGTTTCTAGAAACCAGTGAAAGCACAACGAAATGCCTTTGACCTTCATTTGCTGTATATATTGCCTTAAGAAAACACTATCACCACAAAGCAATTTCACTTTGGTTGAACCAGGAATGAACAAAACCCATACCACAGTGGCATTTCCAGGCAACCTACAGTGAGTTCTCCGAGTTTTATGCAAAATACCCTTGACTTTAATACACCTAAAATACTTTCGACACCCAACATTTTAAAACTGTAGGGAGATGCTTAGAATCACTGGAATTTGGAGCAAGTGGCTTCCTCAGATCCCTGCCTAGTGAAGACCCTGGTAATCAATTAACCCACAGTGAATGTCTAAAAGAAAAATTTCAAAATTCAGGCAATCCTTTTAGTGGGTTTATAGATACAACTTAAATTTCTTTGATCAAATGTGGATTGTCTTTACTAAAAAACTTAGGCTAAAAGTCATCTGTCTTGAGGAAAAAAACATCAGACTTATTCAGTAATCTTTTTATTGAAGTATGTTGGTGACTGTAGCCATGAAATTAGAAGACAGTTTCTTCTTGGAAGGAAAGCTATGACAAACCTAGACAACATATTAAAAAGCAAAGACATCAATCAGTTTGCCAACAAAGATCCATGTAGTCAAAGCTGTGGTCTTTCCAGTGGTCATGTACAGATATGAGAGTTGGACTGTAAAAAAGGCTGGGTGCCGAAGAACTGATGCTTTCAAATTGTGGTGCTGGAGAAGACTCTTGAGAGTCCCTTGGACAGAAAGTAAATCAATCCAGTCAATCCTGAAGGAAATCAACCCTGAATATTCACTGGAAAGACTGATGCTCAAACTGAAGCTCCAATACTTTGGCCACCTGATAGAAAGAGCAGACTCATTGGAAAAGACTGATGCTGGGAAAGATTGAATGCAAAAGGAGAAGAGGGTGGCAGAGGATGAGGTGGTTAGACAGCATGACTGATTCAATAAACATGAACTTGGGCAAACTCTGGGAAATAGCGAAGGACAGGGAAGCCTGGCCTGCTTCAGTCCATGGCGTTGCAAAGTGTTGGACACAACTTAGCGACTGAACAACTACAATAAAATACTCAGAGATGTACGCATATCTGAAGTGTAATCAACTCAATTAATTCTCACTGAAATGATGCACCTCTATAACTAGCACCTAGAAGAAGAAACAGGATATAAGACAGAACAAGAACGCAGAGCCACCTCTGTGCTCCTCCCTGTCACCACCCCCAATGGCAACCAGACCTCAACCCCATAAATTAGCTCTGCCGGTTGCTGAGTTTTACATAAATAGACTCACACTGTGTTATGTCTGTCACATTTAACTCAGCTGTTCCTTGATGAGGCTTGTCCATGTTGTTGCTTGTAATGATCTTAATAATGTGTTCATTCTCACCCTGGTATATAGTATTTGATCCATGGATTCCATTAAAAAGATAGCCTGGATCTACTTTAAGGCGGTCCATTCTAGGAAATAGTTACAATTTTCAAAGTAACTTCTTCTCAAAGCTGAAAATCTAAAGGGCTAACAGAGAGTTGAGAGGCCCAAATGTGTTTTTCCTTGAAATCTGAGTGATGATCCTCCTATTGTGTTGCTTTGATTCGATTAGAATAAACATCAAACACAATTGCCTCTGAGCAATGAAAAACATTGAGAAATAGTATTTTCAAAAGTCACTGTCCCTTTTTTTGTATACAACACTTCCAAATCCCATATATTTTTATTCCATTTCTGAAATATATCCTGAGATTTGGTTGAATCATTTCAGGGAGGTACTAATTTATTTTGTCTTTTTTATCAGTCTAAAATGTCTAAAATGATTTTTGAAAGGAAAAATTAACACATTGCCAGCATATATATTTTCAAATATAAGTTGGAAGAGGCAAAAATTCCATGCCTCTGCACCAGTAATGTGTTTTCAGAAATTCCCCCATTTTTACTATTGTGGTCAGGGTTGTACCGGGACAATTTGCCCAAGCTTTGGAATAAGCACATTCTCTTGAGAACCTGCCACATCTGACCCCAAGCACAACTCTGCATTCAGTTTATTTTCCTGGACATGTTTCCACACTTTTCTCCATGTCATTCAGACAATAACTTAACATCATCCCCAAGTCATTCACGTGCACCATCTTCTCAAGCTCACTTCCATGGAGAAAAACATAACTTCTATTTCTAAAGACAGATATCTATCAAGGTTTAAAGTGAAAGTTTCTCAGTCATGTCTGACTCTTTGTGACCCCATGGACTATACAGTCTATGGAGTTCTCCAGGCCAGAATAATGGAGTGGGTAGCTGTTCCTCTCTCCAGGGTATCTTCTCAACCTAGGGATTGAACCTAGGTCTCCCACATTTCAGGTGGATTTTTCACCAGCTGAGCCACCAGGGAACCCCACCAAATCAAGGTTTAAAAGTCAAAATGAATTCTATTTTTTACAATCTGCTACATTAACTAACAAATCCAGCACAGATCATTGTTTCTTTGGAAAGGAGTTTTAGGAGCTTTGGTGGCCAAGGAGAAAGAAACCAGGTAACGATTTCGCCTTACATTTACTTCAAAAGACTTGGGGAAAAAAATAGTTTAGAATCTTCAAAAATCAGAGGTGTGTCTTTTCAGCCAATAGATGTTTGTCTACTCCTGGTCAAATTTTCCTGTTTAATGTCTTCAGAGAAAACATTGTGTACAAGAGACAGGCAAGATCTACATTGATTTCAGACTCAAACTTCACATAAACACGCACACACTTGTAGTTTTGTGTGTGTGCACAACACACATAACATGAAATCTGAAAGAGAGCTGCTTTCAGGAGAGTCTAGTTGGTTGAGAAGGGCCTAGACCAGGCTTGACATCCAGGTCTGCTGGGGGTGGCCCGGACGCAATCTCCCCATAAGGTCAAGATGAGCAGAGAGCTCTCCCTTTCCCTGAGTCTGTTTCATTTTTTATGTAACTCAAAAGGATTTGACTATAGGGTCTAAGTTTCCTTCCAGAACTAACAGACTCTGATGCTTCTTCAGAAATAAATCAAATGGTGAGAGGCAGGAAGAAGGTCAAAGCAGAGGTCAGGAGCTGGGCGATCAAGTTGAGAAGAGCCTGGAGGCCTGGTGGGCTGGCAGCCAGTGAGGAGTAAAGGATTAGATGCCCAGGGAAAGCTCTCAGAAACAGCAATAATGCACAGAAATGGCCTAATTCTCTCGCCTCTGTATTTCCTGCTGACCAAGGGCGGGTGGGGGAGACAGTACAGGGGTCAGTGTCCGACCTGAGGGAGGGTGAGGTTAGGGGATGGGCACCCCCAGATCACAAGGCTCCCCACCCACTTCAGAGAAGGCAGCAGTTTCAGGGGAGAATATGGGATTTGGAATTTTTTTATAAACTCTAAAAAAATTTAGAATTGTTTGAGATTTACCTAAAAATTGCAAATTGTCCACTCAGCTTAACGACTGGCAAATAACATGAATGAGTAATAAACCTTTGTTCCATTAAATTAAACTAAGCTCCTGTGATTTTTAAGGTTGCTTTTATTCTACTTCTGTTGTAGGATTTACCTTCATTTCCCCCCTCCCCCAGATGCCTTCCCAGTAGTGTCACCTCAAATTGTTAAGTATTTTGTCTTTCTTCATTTATCATGCACAAAATTTGAATTAGGGTCAGTTTCTGGACATTTTTCTGATTGGCTTTGTTTTCCATTGGTCTGTCTAGTTAAACTGAAATACCAGGCTGTTTAAAGACAAATAAATAAAATCGATCCTTTGACTCCAGTTATGATAAATAAAACCTATTTTTCTCAATTTGTTTCCCCTTCTCTCTTTTAATTTTATCCGTTGCCTCACAGACACATTACTAGATATTTGGCACTGACACTTGCATTAGGCTTGGTTTCACTCTTGTATGTTCGATGCTTACTGATGCCTTTCACTGTGGTTTCTCTTAGCATCTCTGGGTCAGCTAAGAGTGCCTTCCGATTCCAATAACTCCCTTAGGTGAACTCAGGAACAATGTTTCTCTGAGTTTGCACAAGTTCAAAACCGTTTGCCTGTAGCCCCTACACCTGAAGGACATTTAAATGAGTATAAAACCTTTACCTCACTCTTCATTTCTTTGGATGTCTTTGTCCTGCCGTGCAAGTTGCTGCAGAAAAGAACACAGTGAGCTTCATTTTACCCCTGTCTTAGTTTTTCCTGCTGCATTACAAGTGCTTTCTTTAACCCCAAGCCCATGTTTTTAAATACATTTTTCAATTCTGCTATTTTGGTTTCCTTTTCAGCAATTCACATGTTGGCTCTCTTTTACTTCTTATCTATATTTATTTTTCTCTATATAATTTTTTCATTCTGATAAAATTTCAAGACAGGATAATCGGCAGTATTCTCATTTTCCTTTTACCCTGATTCACCAATTTTTTAATATTTTTCCCCATTTGCCTTATGATTTGGGAATTCTCTTGCTGTTCCTCTCTCTTTCTCTCTCTGTCTCATGTATTTATATTTGCACCCTTTTACCCTAATGGACACAACTTAGTGGTCAAAGAACAGTACCAATCATAAATATATCAGTATATTGCTTAACAACAAGGATCTTCTTTTTTTTAATATGTTTTGATGTGGACCATATTTAAAGTCTTTATTGATTTTGTTGCAACATTGCTCCTGTTTTATGTTTTAGGTTTTTGTCCACGAGGCATGTGGGATTCCAGCTCCCCGACCAGGGATCGAACCTGCACCCCCTGCATAGGAAGGCAAAGTCTTAACCCCTGGACTGCCAGAGTAGTCCTGAGACCACGAGGCTTACACATCAGAGTGGACAGGCCAGCCCTGAAGACAGCCACATGTGGGCAGGCAGGAGTCACCATCTTTGAGCAGATTTAGCTCAGCTGTACCTTTTGGTCCCCCAGATGTTGCCCCAGTTTGAGTCTCTGGTCAAAGTGTACTTATTAAAAAGCACCTCTTTTCACTGAAAAAATATTTTGGGATGGATGACAAATGACATGGTTGCATGACTGGCCCAGGAGCAACAAATCAGGCTCAGCTCCCTGGAGACAGGTGAGTCTGGCAGATCTGGGCTGTGTTTCTGGAGTCTCCTCCCTTCAGGTTGAGCTGCCTGGTCAGTCACACACCCCAAGAGGATGAGGATGGCTTCCTCCTTTGCACAGAGGTGTTCTTGATGTTCTGGGAGACTGACTCTCTCCTGCATCTATCTGCTGATATTCAGACATAGGTCAAAGGGCAAATGCATGAGTATGGTACCTACATGACATCCCCAAACAAGGTGAGGGGTTTATGTGAATGAGAGATCCAAGGCTACCTGAGGAATTAATGGGGAATGTAACATTCAGCCTGACACTTGCCACCAGTCAGTATCACTGCAGTGGTGACACACACTGATGTGGTTTCATTAACTGGTCGATAATGTCTCTGCTCCATGCAAACTAGTATATATTTGTTGTTGTTGCTGTTCAGTCGATAAGTTGTGTCCCCATGGACTGTAGCCTTCCAGGCTCCTCTGTCCATGGGATTTCCCAAGCAAGAATACTGTAGTGGGTTGCCATTTCCTCCTACAGGTGATCTTCTTGGACCAGGGATCAAACCCATGCCTCCTACGTTGGCGGGAGGAGATGGATAAACAACAAGGTCCTACTATATAGCACAGGGAACTATATTCAATAATCTGGGATAACATTATGAGAAAGAACATATATGTGTGTATGTGTGTGTATGTGTAATTGAATCACTTTGCTGTACAGCAGAAACTAACACAAAACTGTAAATCAGCTATACTCGGATAAAATAAACATTTTAAAAGCCTCTGTTAAAAACTACTACAAGACTATGCATGTAAGTTAGACATTGTTCAGTTCAGTTCAGTTCAGTCACCTAGTCGTGTCCGACTCTTCGAAACCCCATGGATAGCAGTAACACCAGGCTTCCCTGTCCATCACCAACTCCCAGAGTTTGCTCAAACTCATGTCCATCGAGTCAATGATGCCATCCGATCATCTCATCCTCCTTCGTGCCCTTCTCCTCCTGCCTTCAATCTCCCAGCATCAGGGTCTTTTCCAATTAGTCCGTTCTTTGCATCAGGTGACCAAAGTATTAGAGCATCAGCTTCAGCATCAGTCCTTCCAATGAATATCCAGGACTGATTTCCTTTAGGATGGACTGGTTTGATCTCCTTGCTGTCCAAGGGGCTCTCAAGAGTCTTCTCCAACACCATAGTTTAAAAGCACCAATTCTTCAGCATCCAGGTTTCTTTATGGTCCAACTCTCACATCCATACATGGCTACTGGAAAAACCATAGCTTTGACTAGATGGACCTTTGTTGATAAAGTAATGTCTCTGCTTTTTAATATGCTAAGTTTGTGAAAACTTTTCCTCCAAGGAACAAATATCTTTTCATTTCATGGCTGCAGTGATTTTGGAGCCCAAGAAAATTAAGTCTGTCACTGTTTCCACTGTTTCCCCATCTATTTGCCATGAAGTAACCCACTCCAGTACTCTTGCCTGGAAAATTCCATGGACTGAGGAGCCTGGTACAGTCCATGGGGTCGCAAAGAGTCGGACACGACTGAGCGACTTCACTTTCAATGGGACCAGATGTCATGATCTCAGTTTTTTGAATCTTGAGTTTTAAGCCAGCTTTTTCACTCTCACTTTCATCAAGAGGATCTTTAAGTTCCTCTTAGCTTTCTGCCATAAGAGTGGTGTCATCGTCATATCTGAGGTAATGGATATTTCTCCCTGCAATCTTGATTTCATCTTGTGCTTCATCCAGTCCAGTATTTCTCATGATGTACTCTGCATATAAGTTAAATAAGCAGGGTGACAATATACAGCCTTGACATACTCCTTTCCCAATTTGGAACCAATCTGTTGTTCCATGTCTGGTTCTAATTGTTGCTTCTTGACTTGCATACAGATTTCTCAGGAGGCAGGTAAGGTGGTCTGGTATTCCCATCTCTTTAAAAATTTTCCACAGTTTGTTGTGATCCACACAGTCAAAGGCTTTAGCATAGTCAATGAAGCAGAAGTCTATGTTTTTCTTGAATTCTCTTGCTTTTTCTATGATCCATGAATTTTGGCAATTCGATCTCTGGTTCTTCTGCCTTTTCTAAATCCAGTTTGAACATCTGGAAGTTCTTGGTTCATGTACTGTTGAAGCCTGGCTTGGAGAATTTTGAGCATTACTTTGCTTTGCTGGACATTGGTACAGAGTACTAACTTCAGCAATATTTAGAAACAGCATTATCACACAAAAACTTATCTTCCTTGATAATCTCTAAATATTTTCAAACAACGCAGACCTAGTATACTGTTTTGCTTCTTGCAATTTTGGCTTTCACAGTAAAAGTTTATTGGATGTATTGAAAGTCTCAGTGACACCCCAGAGGTAAAAGTCATCCATTTTAATTATGAAATGCTCGGAGCACATCATGAGACCTGTGGTCGGCCAGCATCCGAAATTCAGATCACGAGTCATTCCAATGTGCAAAATCATAAAGTGAAGGGCTAAATTTCTCCAAATGTTTTCTCTCCCACAGAATTGAATTTGCATCTAAAACCACAAAACTACATTTCTGAAAGATGTAGTCACAATACCAGTGAGAGAAGCATAAGCTGTTAATTGCCAAAATGCTCACTGCTAAGACACCAAAGGAAGCCCCTCAGTCAGCGACATCA
Organism: Dama dama; assembly: GCF_033118175.1. Taxonomy (NCBI): domain Eukaryota; kingdom Metazoa; phylum Chordata; class Mammalia; order Artiodactyla; family Cervidae; genus Dama; species Dama dama. The sequence goes on along the minus strand of NC_083691.1, from coordinate 59,173,861 downwards.
ACAGGTCAGAAAACAGAGATCTGAGTTCAGAGAACAGGATTATAGATAAAATAGTGGAAAATAAAGACAATGGCAAGAGTCTGTTCTTCTTTCCTTTAATACAGACATTTGCCACTTTCTTGATCTGCTGACATCTTCAGACAGAAGCGGCATCATCAGTTTAGTGACAGACTTTTGGAAGAAAAAATGTATATATGTTTGGGTTTTGTGTTTATTTTTAGCTAAACAAAAATAGCATACATGCCACATGCTAATTAGTTATTCTTTCCTTCTGTTATTGAAAAAGTTTCCTAATTTCAGAAGTTGAAGATTATTCTAGAAGACTTTTGGCCATCACTCAGTTCAGTTTAGTTCAGTCATATCCAACTCTTTGCAACCCCATGGACTGCAGCACGCCAGGCTTCCCTGTCCATCACCAACTTCCAAAGCTTGCTCAAACTCATGTCCATTGAGTCGGTGATGCTATCCAACCATCTCATCCTCTGTCGTCCCCTTTTCCTCCTGCCTTCAATCTTGCCTAGCATCAGGGTATTTTCAAATGAGTCAATTCTTCACATCAGGTGGCCAAAGTATTGGAGCTTTAGCTTCAGCATCAGTCCTTCCAATGAATATCCAGGACTGATTTCCTTTAGGATGGACTGGTTTGATCTTCTCGCAGTCCAAGGAACTCTCAAGCGTGTTCGCCAACACCACAGTTCAAAAGCATCAGTTCTTCAGTGCTCAGCTTTCTTTATGGTCCAACTCTCACATCCATACACGCCTACTGGAAAAACCAAAGCTTTGACTAATCAAATCTAGTCGGCCTTCACTAGCCTTAGATAAGATGATGGTGGCACACTGCCTTACAAAACCCATATTGTTTGTACATTTGACACCATAGCAGTTTTAGAATCAACTGCATAATTTTGAAACACATCTGATAATCTTATGGTTTTGTCTGAATTTCATATGATTAAATGTACAGCTTAATTTTCATCTAACTTGAATCATATTTTGCTGAAAGTCAAGCATTTCTTCTTGCCACACATTTGGACATATAAATATTCACTGTCTGAGTGACAGGAATATAAATTAATTATGCCAACCTTACCAACTTCCCACTAAGAGACTTCTGGCAATTCTTACAACCTTCGATTACATTGCTATCCTGAAAAGAAGGAGCATCAGAAAGGGATAATACAGATTTTATAACTAAGCATCTACACTTATGTACCCATGAGCACAATTTGAGTTTCTTCTTAACTATGGTTGTATGTTTTATTAATATTCATGTTTCGATTTGTACTTGCATTTTCAATTTTATTCAACATAAAATTTAAGTTTTTAAGAAATTATCACATTCATATATAAAATCACATGTTTTTGGTTATCATTAGTGGGTTTTTCCAATCTTTTCTATGACTACACCTTTTATTCTCAGTATTTTATCTAAAAGTATCCATTTTGGGGAAAACCTGGGCTAATCCATTAACAGGGATGTTTCAGGAAGGCTAAATGTGTCCCTGTGTAATGTTCTACATTTCCTCAAACTCAAGCAAGTTGCTAGAAATATATTTTGTGGATGAAAAAGCAAAGTATTCGGTTCATTAAACAATAGAACTGAACTCCATCTGATCTACGATTTTTAAAAATGATTTGTAAGTTTCAGAGTAAAGTCCCTTGGTCCACACCTAAGATCTAAAGTCTGCTCTGTAGATAAACACAAGCTCCAAATCAATAAAAATGACTCATACAGAATCATAAAATTATAAACTTTTTTTACTAACTCAACATGTATTTGACATCTGCTCTACCTTGAGGTTGCTGGGGTTGTTCAGTCATGTCTGACTCTTTGCGACCCCACAGACTGCAGCACTCCAAGCTTCCCTGTCCTCCACCATCTCCCAGAGTTTGCTCAAACTTGTGTCCATTGAGTCAATGATGCTACAGTGGCAAATCAAAATCTTTGACCTCATTCCCTTGCAGTATTATAAAGAAATCAGATAATAATATATATTTTTGTATAAAATATACAATACAAAATGTCAAAGATCCTAGGAAATTATATAGCCTCAAAAGCTTGAGTTTTCCTCCCCTTTGCCAGCACTGTCTCCCTCATTCTTCTGTTGAGTCTCTGGCTCGTCCTTCCACCAACAGCTGGTTTTCCTCCTCTTCTACCCAAACACCTTCTCTCCCCCACAACTCTGGTTAGTCATAGTTTTTGTTTCTCATAATATCACCTTCCTCCAGATTCACATTCTCTCTCATGGACTTTCTTGAAACGTCCTATTAGTTTCATAGCCCAATTCTAGCTACCTATATTTCTCCATATTTCTCGGCTTAAATTACCAAGACACAAATTCAGATTGGTCCAGGGTGCTTTGGCATAAACATGTAGACCAAGCAAATTTGGAGGTAGTACCTCCCCTCCCCACTCAGTCAGGGCCTGAGCCGCATGGATGAGGGACATTTCCTAACAAGCATTGGGAGTGCAGGTATTTCTGTAAAGAAGCAGAAAGCATGGTTCATGGTTATTTTGCTATTTACAAGTGTTAAAGGAAAATACATACACACTCTATTTATCCCACAAGTTCTTAGCTATTAAACCCAAAATAAGCATGAGGAGTCACTATAAACTCCTTATGTTACAAAGACAAACTGAACTAACATAAATTAAACAACACTTAACTAACAGAAATTAAACTAAAATTAAATTAAAATCAACATGGCAAATGTTGCTGTGGATATGGAGAAAGGGGAACCCTTGTGCACTGCTGGTTTGAATGTACATTGGTGCAGCCACTACGGAAAACAGTATGTGCATGCATGTGTGCTAAGTCACTTCAATCGTATCTGACTCTTTGCGACCCCATGAACTGTAGCCCACCAGGCTCCTCTGTCCATGGGATTCTCCAGGCAAGAATACTGGAGTACATTGCCATTTCCTTCTCCAGGGGATCTTCCTGACCCAGGGATCAAGTCTTGTTTCCTGGATTGCAGGTGGATTCTTTACTGACTAAGCCACCAGAGAAGCCCAGAAAACAGTAGAGTGGTTCATAAAAAAAAATTAAAAATAGAATTCCTGTATGATCCAGCAATCCAGAAACTGGGTATATATTCAAAGGAAATGAAATCTTTAATTTTAAGAGGTAACTGTATCCCCAAGTCCATTGAAGCATTACTTAAAGTAGCTACTCTCTAACATGGAAAATGTTACTGGGGGATGAACTGATAAAGGAAATGTCATCTATGTATGGCCAGCATCGTCTCTCAGGATGCCTGGGCTCTGCATTTCATTCTACCATAAATCTTCTCCACTCCCCTCTCTGCCTTTGAGTCTTGAGTCTCTGCCAAGATACAAGTGATGGTTCCTAAGTCCCAGCTATAAATAAAAAGCCTCTGTTTGTTTTCACTTGGTGACCTTTGTTTATTACTATAGAGGGTAAAAAAAATTTAGGAGTTAAGATAACAAATACCTATAAAATCAGATAGGATATGTGTAGAGCAAGCAGAGACTTGATCAGCACATTTCTGTCCTTTGAGAAGGACATTGTAAGTTACTCAGTGTCCTTGACACTTAAAGTCAAGGCCAGGAAATGTCCCCTATGGAGACAATCAAACAGAATAGATGCATCAGGTAACCACAGAGGAACCCATCTTAGGAAATCATTTGCAAAGTCGGTATTGCTATGTACAGTGTTGCCTTTGTTTCTTCCAAGCTGTAATGATCAAAAAACTTAACCAAGCGATACAAACATAATAAACCCACAACAAGATGCAGAAACATATTTGAGCATCTAGTCTAATTCACATCCTCCCTCCTTTTTGAAGCTGATCCAGATCTTTTGTAGTAAAGAACACAGATGCCAATGCAGGAGACACAGGTTCTATCCCTGGAGGAGGGAATGGCAACCCACTCTAGCATTCTTGCCTGGAGAATCCCATGGACAGAGGAGCCTGGAGGGCTACAGTCCATGGGGTCACCAAGAGGCAGGCAACTTAATGACTAAACAAAAACAATGTAGCACAGTAGCTGACTCTAGTAGGGCCTGATGTTGGTGTTTGCTAGGCTGTGGACTCCCATCTGAGAAAGAGTTCCATGAGTCAGCAGTGACCTGGCCAATGTAGCATTGGCATGTTTAACCATACCAGGGGTCACATAGCTTTCCTTAAAGAGGCAGACGGTCAGTTTTACACTTGCAGGACATAGGGTTTCTGGAGCAGCTACTCAACTCTGCCCTTGTCAGCCAAAGCAGCCCTAGGCAACAGAAAATAAATGAGCATGGCTGCATTAATACCACTTCCTTCCCCCGAACAGACAGAGGGCTGGATTTTGAGACCAACCATAGACCTACCTTTGACATAAAATGTCAACACCTCAAAGGGAGATGAGTGTTAGAAACAGCGAACAAATCCAACAGTATTTCTTAACAGCCCAAGGCTCGTCTCTGGACCAGTCTCAAAAGCAGTGTGATTTGTTCCTTGCATTCTCTAAAGAAGGAAGCACAGACCTTCGCATTGGAGAGAGAAGGGGAAGGTGGAGTGCGGGTGAAGAGCCTGCCCAGGGAGGAGCAGAAGGTCCCTTGGCCCTCAGTCTCCGTGATGACACTGTTCTCAAAGGGATCGCTCACCCCAACAACCACTCAGTGCTCAAAGAGCGCTACAAAGTAGGAATTATCACTTCTATTTTACCCTTAAAGCTGTCTTGTTTGAGAACACAAGGCTCCTGGCAGGAAAAGACAAAGTCAAGTCCAAGTCTACCCACCTGCAGAAGCCCTGTGCTCAGTTCACAGGACTAGAGTCAGCGCCTCAGGAGGGTCCTGTGGGTATCTACCACAATGCCCGCCAAAGACCAAACAAGCTGAGCCTCCATTCACGACATGATGTTTGACATTCTCTAAATTCTTGGAATCTGCTACCCAAAGATGAGAAGAAACCTGGTACGATGGAATTAAATAGATTGGATAAATAACTGCACTGAAATCACATTCGTGATCTAAGCAAAATGCAGCCAAGTGCATGTTTATGAAGAAAGAAATCTTATCTATTTATAGGTTCTAGCTATTTATATATCAAAAGTAGAGAATATATTTTTTTCTATAGTTAAAACAGACTATTTTTTATTTAAACACGTTTTTTATTTAAAGGTGTATAGAAGTTCTGGTTTTCAAGTTCTCACTAGGATGAGATTGAACTTTTAAAATGGAACGTTGATCTACAGCATTCATACAACTTGCTGTGTTCTTTGTTTCTGTCAGACTTTCTCACCTCTTCTTCATAAAGGCTTCTTTTATATGGGTTTCATTAAAAGGAAGCATGAGCTAGGAGGGGAGGTGTAGGGGGAAGGGGAGTCTTCTCTAGTGGTCCAGTGGTTAAGACAGCGCTTCCACTGCAAGGGGTGAGGGTTCCACCCCTGGTCAGGGAACTAAGGCCCCAAATGCCATGTGCTGTGGCCGAAAAAGGTTGGGGGGGGGGGGGGGGGTGGGAATAAAATAAAGATTTCATTCTTTAAAAAAAAAAGAAATACGAGGATTTGGGGAACCAAAATCACACACACACACAAGACTTATAACTGGCTCCAACCATGCACTTAAAAGTTCACTTATTCTCCAGTGGATTTTGACCTAAACTCATTAGCTATCTCCTGTCAAAAGATGCAAGCTTTATAGAGTCATTGCAGAAACCATGGCTAGATTCCCAAGGGTGTCAATGGAGATTTTCCTTTTGAGATGCAAATAAAGAGGTCATTTTGTTTTATTTGTTTGTTTCTTAAGTTTCAAACACAAACACACCAATGACTTGAATTAACTCCTGTTAGTGCCACCTGTGGGGTCCCACAGAGTTGGACATGACTGAAGCGACGCAGCAGCAGTAGCAGCAGCAGAGTTCAAAGGCACCATAGCTTCAGCTCAGAAAGTACTTCACTGATTCTGCACCTGGCCCTGCCACCAGGATGCCCTTCTGCGCTGGGAAACCTCAGAATTTCCCCCCACCAGCTCCCTAGAGGTCTCCTGGCCCCATTAGCCAATCTGGGAGACTTAAAGAAATTCTTGGCTATGGTGTTTTTCCTCTCCTCTTACAAAGGTTTTAAAAAGTCATTTTTTTAAAATGGTAATTTAACATTCAGGTTATTTTGAAAGCCTTTGCAACCAAAGATTGCACAAGCAAAGGTTCTTATAGCGCCCTCACCCACGTGTCCATATGTTATATTTTGGATAGGCAAGATGTTAAATATAAGCTTTAATAAATGCAGCGAGGCTAAATGAAGTCAGCAAGTGTGACATTTGCATTCACTGTTTAACCATGATTTTGCCTCCCTGTTCCAAATGAAGATAGACAGCTTGAGCATGAGGGGGAAAAAAATGTCTCTGTTTTTTTCTACCGTTTTGTGTACATTTCTTCTGTTTCAGGTCTACCGTCTCATTTCTAATCTCTAATTTTTTTTCACTTTTCATTCTTCACAATCACATATCATGGCTCAAATGGACAAAGACGAAGCAGGAAAAGAATATGACAATTAATAGCTCTCAAGTATCTTTGAGATAAGGTGAGAAGGCAGAGGATCAAACTTGCTTGGGACTTGGAAGTTACCATCTGGATGTGTTTTGTAAAACACAAACTCCTCAAGTATACTCATATGATTGTGTATCGAGTCGAAGAGCTACGGAATAATACATCTTTGTTACTTGATTTCAAGTATATTCTCAAATAGCTTTCAACACTGACAAAGGAGCAACATTCAGGCACTCTCTCTGTGGAGCAGAGCCAAACACCTGGGCGGAAACTGAAAAAGAAGAATCAAGCAAATTACCTCCATTGAATTGTCATGAAGTGAAACACTCAGGTCTTTAGGAACATTAAACACAATCTTTTGATGAGTGGATCCTTCTTCATAGCTAAAATTCTAGGAAAACTGCCTTGTGTTGCTTACATAAAAGTCAGAGTGTCTTCAAATGAACTTATCTATGAAATATAAAGAGACTTACAGACATAGAGAGCAGACTTGTGGTTGCCAAGGAGGACAGGCTTAGGAAGAGACGGAGTGGGAGGTTGGGATTAGCAGATACAAACTATTATATATAGGATGGATAAACAGCAAGATACTACTGTACAATGCAAAGAACTATAGTCAATATCTTGTGATAAACCATAATAGAAACGATTATGAAAAAGAATGCATCTACATGTATAAACTGAATTTTGGGCTCTACACCTGAAATTAACAGAACACGGTAAATCAACTAGTCTTGCTCTTGTTAGTTGCTAAGTTGTGTGTCCGATGAGTCTTGTGCAACCCCAGGGACTGCAGCCCACCAGGCTCCTCTGTCCATGGGATTCTCCAGGCAAGAATATTGGAGTGGGTTGCCATTTCCTTCACCAGGGGAATCCAACCCAGGGATCGAACTCATGTCTCCTGTTTGGCAGGCAGATTCTTTACCACTGAGCCACCAGGAAAGCCCATATACTTCAAGAAAATTTTAAAAAGAATCAGAGTGTCTTATGTGACAGAATGATGCTGAGTTAGAGAAAAATGGAACAGCAGTGGAGCAGGCACTCTGGGGGCTGGCCTGTCCGCTAGCAGGCAGATGGGAGATGGATTAGGATGCACCTCCTAGACAGACTGACAGCCAACATCCCTGAGGCAGCCAACATCACTGACAGCCAACATCACTCCACCAGGCATTGGGCCAAGTAATTCATGTGCATCATCTCATTTAAGCTTCAAAACAGCCCCAGCTTGTAATCTGCAATGCTATACTACTACTCAGGCTGCCACTAAGAGTAGCCAGGACCTACCAAGTGATTGTTGTGTATCAAGAGCTGTTCTTCTTTTACATCTATGCATTCAGTCCTATGACAACCTGTGAAATCAGTCCCACTCACTAGATGAGGTCACTGAGACCCACAGACATCCTCTTAATCAAGGGCATATTGTGGGAAGCCAGAGTCCATGTGGAAGGGGGTGATCCTGGAGAGGACAACAACATGGAACACATCTACCCAGTCTCTGAAAATCAGAGACATCTCAGTCTGGAGCATTTTGTCCAGGGATTGCCTCCATTCACTAGTGCGTTGTGTGCTAAGTCGCTTCAGTTGTGTCTCTTTTCAACCCTATGGACTATAGTCCTATGAACTATAGACCCTATGGACCCTACAGCCCACCAGGCTTCTCTGTCCATGGTATTTCCCAGACAAGAATGCTGGAGTGGGATGCCATGCCTACCTTCAGGGGATCTTCTCAACCCGGGGATGGAATCCATGTCTCTTACATCTCCTGCATTGGCAGGTGGGTTCTTTATCACTAGTGTCACTTGGGAGGCCCCCGTCCATTCACTCAACATGTGACTATTATGAATGACTACCTTCTGGGATAGTCACTGCTCTCAGATGGGATGCTCACTGCTCTCAGACAGCGTCTCGTGCATGGCTCTTGTTTACAAATGCAGATGCAAACCATCGGATGAGCGTGAACATTTTCATCTGCTCTTTGCCTCTGCTCCCTGTCTTCATGCATCTCAGAAGTGACAGTCCCACTGCTCAGTTATTAGTTACGAGCAATAGTGAACAAACTGAGGATACAGGAGAAAAGCAGCAAAAAGAGGGACTCTACTACTTCCTTTATTCACCACGATCCTGGCAACTAAAACATTTTTAATTTTTATTTTTTATTGGAGTACAGTTGATATCTAGTACAGATCTGACTCATTGGAAAACACTGATCCTGGGAAAGGTTGAGGGCAGGAGGAGAAGGGGATAATAGAGGATGAGATGGTTGGATGGCATCACCAACTCAACAGACATGAATTTGAGAAAATTCTGGGAGATAGTGAAGGACAGGGAAGCCTGGCATGCTGTAGTCAGTGGGGTCCTAAAGAGTCAGACCCAACTGAGTGACTGAACAACAACAGTTGATCTACAATGTTGTGTTGGTGTCGGGTGTACCGCAAAGCAAATCAGTTATAAATACACATGTATCTATTCTTTTTCAGATTCTTTTCCCACATAGGTCATTACAGAGTAACAGAGTTCCCTGTGTTATACAGTAAATGGTCCCACTGAAACATCTTTAAATGGTAGCATGTAGTGCTCTAGAATTTAGCATTTGTTTCATGTAATACATTAATACAAGTTTCTTCATTCTAAGGATGAGACTGTCTGGCTTGACCTTTTAGAGAAAACCACATTTCATTATAATGCTATAACTATCTATCTTTCCTGCGAATGCCTTTCAAGCTTTTATATCAACCTCAGATTTTCACAAGTACTGTAAAGCTTGGAAACAGGAGCTCATTGACCTGAAGAAGGTAGAGTTCCAGCTCACCGGAACCAATTAGACAACAAAAGCAATGAGAGTAAAGAGTTATGTTTAAGGCTGGCATACGCCCTCCCTGTTTGTAAAACCAGTGGGAGGATGACAAGGGAGGTGGGGACAGAATCATCCTTTCAGCTGGAGAAGGGATTGGAAGAAAACCCCAGGCAAGCAGCTACCCAGACGGTGCGGTGCATGGTTCTGAGCCTGCGAGTTCAGGTATGGCGTATGATGATGATGTTTTTCTAACTTAATTGTTAAAACCAAGACAGAAGGGACTTCTGTGGTGGGCCACTGCTTAAGAATCCACCCTGCAATGCGGGGGACTCGGGTTTGGTCCCTGGTCCTGTAACTAAAGATCCCCATGGAGTAACTGAGCCTGTGGACTGCAAGGAAAATGCCCCACACAATGCAACAAAGATCCTACATGCTGCAACCAAGACCCAACACATCCAAATAGATAAATAAATAGATATTTTTAAAAACCAAGGCACACAAGCTGTTGTTTCAAAAATGGTTCCAATCAGAATGTTTTGAATTGTTTGTGTTTAACAATAAGTGAATATATTTTTGTTGTTGTTCCTGGGCTCAGTCATGTCAGACTCTTTGTGACCCCACGGACTGTAGCACACCAGGCTTCCCTGTCCTTCACCATCTCCCATAGTGAGCTTGCGCAAACTCATGTCAATTGAGTCAATGATGCCGTGCAACCATCTCATTCTCTGTCACTCCCCTCTCTTCCCATGATGCCACACAGTGAGAAATCAGGTAATACATTAATACTAGGTAGTTTGACGACTGGAAAACTGAGTCACAACATGGTCCCCAGAGACCCGTTCTTTCCACCTTCTGTTTGCCATTCAGTTGCCTTTTCTCTCACGTTTGTCTCCTTGTGGCTGCAGGAAGGCTGAGCAGATCTGAGCAACCTGTCTTCACAGAGCAACATCCAATAAATACCTGGGGAGAGAACAGTCCCCCTCAGCACCACTTTCTAATAAAGAAGAAAACCTTTTTACAGATCCTCTGCCACTGCCACCACCACCACCAATGGTGAATTTTGCTCAAAACTTTGGCCCATTTTTAATTGGATTCTTTTTTTTATCATTATATTTTAATATAATGAATTGAATATTCACAATGCCAGGTGTTTATCAGATATTTGCTTTGCAGAGATTTTCCACCAAGTGCTTTTTCTACCAAGCTTTACAAAATACTGATGCTGGAGCCTCATCCCCTGAGATTTTGATTTCACTGGTCTTACGTGTGCTCTCAACATCCAAATATTTAAAAGCCCCCCAAGTTATAAGAAGCTCCAGATTAGAGAAATTAAGACATACATCCTTGGGGCTGGAGAAGAGCCCTGGAGACCAGGACATCCTGATGCCAGAACAACATTGGAGTCAGCAAGACTCCAGTTGAAGATGAGGTGGCCCTAATGGTAAAGAATCCACCTGCCAATGCAGGAGATGCCAGAGACGCAGGTTCTATCCCTGGTTCTATGCCTGGGTCAGAACGATCCCCTGGAGAAGGAAATGGCAACCCACTCCAGTATTCTTGCCTGGAGAATCCCACAGACAGACGAGCCTGGCAGGCTACAGTCCATGGGGTTGTAAAGAGTCAGACACAACTGAGCACATACACACATACTTTTAAAAAAATAATAACATTTATAGGCATCAGTAACTGGAATAATGGGGAAAAGAGATGTCTTTTAAGGTGTCTGTCTGCCCCATTATAAATGACCCCTCTCTGCTGTCACCAGGGGCAGGAGTTGATCCAAAGGAGCCGTGTCTGTGGAGTATGACAGGACCAAGAGGACTCTAATTAAATGACTCCCCAGGAATTGTAAACGCAATTCAAGCCTGAATCCTGAAATCTGACCTGAACTGGGGACATTGGTTCCCCCGTAGAAAGTGCATGAGACACAGAAGATGGAGCTGGAAGGCCAGCCCTCACCTTCACAGCAACACAGACCAGAAAACTGTCAGCCCCGCTGCTGGGTCCTCTCTCCAGGGGCCAGTAGCATGGGAAGCCCAGTCATGAGATTCTGTTTTGCACGTGGCATCAGCATTATTCCTTGGAGACTGAAGTGGTGGCCTGGGGTGTCTACAGCCCCAGAAGGGAAGTACTGTCAGGCTGTGTGGACATGCCAAGGAAACAGGGTCTGGACATCTGGAAAACAAGAGTAGATCAACTTTGGGAGTTTGGGTTTGCATCCACTTGGAAAAGACTCTTCTCCTTTACTCTTCCTCTGGTAACTGACCTGTCCCTTCCCCTGGACCCCCAACCTGAGAACTGTGATCAGAAGCTGGGGACACCCGTCTTCTCCTTTCTCAGCATCCCAACTCGCTCCGCTGGGTCCTCAGAGCCTGTGGGGTGGTCATGTGACACTGGGCAGCCAATCAGCATTGAGGGGAGTTAGCCGAGGCCCCACCCCCCCAGGTCCTGACTCAGCACTGAGACCTTGCTCCCACCTTCTGGAAAATGCTTCCTGCCCTAGCTGAGACCAACAGATGCTTGGAAACCTCTCGAGGGGATCCTGGTGGTGGTTTAGTCCTTAAGTCCTGTCTGATGCTTTGGGACCCTATGGACTCTAGCCCACTGGGCTCCTCTGTCCATGGGATTCTCCAGGCAAGAGTACTGGAGTGGGTTGCCATTTACTATTCCAGGGGATCTTCTTGACCCAGGGATCCAACCCGTGTTTCCTGCATTGCAGGTGAATTCCTTACAGCTAAGCCACCAGGAAAGCCCCTTACAAAGGTTTGTAAGTCTTTAAGTCACATCATCTCTCAGAGAGCAGAAATGCTGGAAAGAGAAAATGTAAATAAAGAATGAAAAGGTGTGGGACTTCCGTGGCAGTGCAGTGGTCAAGACTTTGCCTTCCAGTGCAGAGGGTGCAGGATTCAATCCCTGGTCGGGGAGCTAAGATCCCACATGCCTCATAACCAAAGAACCAGAACATAAACAACAGGAGCAGTATTTTAACAAACCCAACAAAGAATTAAAATGGCCCACATCAAAAAAATAAAAATAAAAAAGAGAATGAAAGGTGTTTGGTTTTTTGATAGGGCCTAATTTTTCTACGATTTTAATCCAGTGACACATCTTTTAGGAAAAAAGGAGAGAGAGAGAGATGCCGTAATGGATTGAATGAAAGTGAAAGTGTTAGTCAGCTGATTCTTTCCCATCCCATGAATTGTACCCCACCAGGCTCCTCTGTCCATGGACTTCTCCAGGCAAGAGTACTGGAGTGGGTTACGATTCCCTTCTGCAGGGGATCTTCCTGGTTCAGGAATCAAACCCAGGCCTGCTACACTGCAGGCAGATTCTTTACCATCTGAGTCACCAGGCAACTGGCGTGAACAGTGGATTGAATGGTGACCCTTAAAAAGCTCAATTCCAGAAAAATAAATGACCCAATCAAAAAATGGGCCAAAGAACTAAACAGACATTTCTCCAAAGAAGACATACAGATGGCTAACAAACACATGAAAAGATGCTCAACATCACTCATTATTAGAGAAATGCAAATCAAAACCACAATGAGGTACCATTACACGCCAGTCAGGATGGCTGCTATCCAAAAGTCTACAAGCAATAAATGCTGGAGAGGGTGTGGAGAAAAGGCAACCCTCTTACACTGTTGGTGGGAATGCAAACTAGTACAGCCGCTCTGGAAAACAGTGTGGAGATTTCTTAAAAAACTGGAAATAGAACTGCCATATGACCCAGCAATCCCACTTCTGGGCATACACACTGAGGAAACCAGATCTGAAAGAGACACGTGCACCCCAATGTTCATCGCAGCACTGTTTATAATAGCCAGGACATGGAAGCAACCTAGATGCCCATCAGCAGATGAATGGATAAGGAAGCTCTGGTACATATACACCATGGAATATTACTCAGCCATTAAAAAGAATTCATTTGAACCAGTCCTAATGAGATGGATGAAGCTGGAGCCCCTTATACAGAGTGAAGTAAGCCAGAAAGATAAAGAACATTACAGCATACTAACACATATATATGGAATTTAGAAAGATGGTAACGATAACCCTATAGGCAAAACAGAAAAAGAGACACAGAAATACAGAACAGACTTTTGAACTCTGTGGGAGAATGTGAGGGTGGGATATTTCAAAAGAACAGCATGTATACTATCTATGGTGAAACAGATCACCAGCCCAGGTGGGATGCACGAGACAAGTGCTCGGGCCTGGTGCACTGGGAAGACCCAGAGGAATCGGGTGGAGAGGGAGGTGGGAGGGGGGATCGGGATGGGGAATACGTGTAAATCTATGGCTGATTCATATCAATGTATGACAAAACCCACTGAAATGTTGTGAAGTAATTAGCCTCCAACTAAAAAAAAAAAAAAAGTTATGTCCAAGTCCTAATACCCAGAATCTGTGAATGTGACCTTGTTTGGGAAGAGGGTCTTTGCAGATGTAATTAAGCTAAAGATCTCAAGGTCATTCTGGATGATCTGAGTGGGCCTTATATTCGATGGCCAGTGTCAAAGGAGACGCACAGAGATCAGGGTGATGCAACCACAGAAAAGACTACATGGAGCCTGCAGAAATGAGAGAGGTGAGGAGCGACCCTCCACCAGAGCCTTCAGAAAGAGGGAGGCCCTTCCCATCCTTGATCCCAGACTTCTGCTTCCAGAACTGGGAAAGAATAAATTTCTATTGTGAAAGTCACAATGTTTGTGGTCATTTCTTATAGCAGCTCTGGGAAACTACTATAAAAGCTAAATAAAAAAACATAGTTTGCAGAATCATTCAAAATTTGGGCTATAGGAGGTGTATACTAATACCTAAACCCAACTTCTTGTTTGTATTAGTGCTTGGTCTGACATTAAAAGAATATTCAGCAAAAGGCTTGGTGCTCATCCAAAAATGTTTTCTTTCAAGCGAAGCCAGATTTGGGGAAAGAATTGGCCTGGTTTCCCAAACTGGCTTCAAATCCTATTTTTTAAGTCAAAAGCGATGTCATTTTTGACTGCCACTAGAAGGGGTAGAGGAAGATCATTTCCAAAGGAACCTTTATCTTCAAATGGATTTCAGATTTCTTATGTGGGGTTTCCAACCATGTATGTATTTTGACAGACGAACTTGAGGCATTTAAAAGTATTTTCATGGTTTGGTTTTCATATTCTTACCTTACAGGCCAAGATAAAACATGGAGAAAGGGTGAAATTGCTATTATCTTTCAGGAAACAGGGGACAGAGTCTTCTCCACACTTTTAAATTCACTTCATATTTTTGCATTTTTCTAAGGCTTCCAGCAACCAAAGAGCAGAAGTGACACTTCCCTCTTATAAAGCATCATGTGCTTCCCAGCTCAGAGAGCATCCTATGTGATTATAGGGAAAATTAAACAATTATATTTTCAGCTGATTCATACAATGCCAAAGTGTGGCAGTCAATATCATCCCCCCAAAACATTCAGTGGCTCCGAAAAGGACAGACTAGGGTTCTGCATTCGAACACCAGGTCCTGCACTTCCCTGGTGGTCAAGTAGAAAAGAATCTGCCTGCCAATGCAGAGGACACAGGTTTGATTCCTAGTCCAAGAAGATCCCACATGCAGCAGAGCAACTAAGATGGTGCACCACAACTGAGTCTGCACTCCAGAGCCCACATACTGCAACTACTGAAGCCAGCAAACCCTAGAGCCCATGCTCCCCAACAAAAGAAGTCATCGCAATGAGAAGCCCAAGCACTGCAACTAGAGAGTAGCGCCTGCTCACCGCAACTACAGAAAAGCCTGATGGAGCCCATCATACAGAGTGAAGTAAGCCAGAAAGAAAAACACCAATACGGTATACTAACACATATATATGGAATTTAAAAAGACGGTAACGATAACCCAATATGCAAAACAGAAAAAGAGACACAGATGTATAGAACAGACTTTGGGACTCTGTGGGAGAAGGCGAGGGTGGGATGTTCTGAGAGAACAGCATTGTAACAAGTATACTATCAAGGGTGAAACAGATCACCAGCCCAGGCTGGATGCATGAGACAAGAGCTCAGGGCTGGTGCACGGGGAAGACCCAGAGGGATGGGATGGGGAGGGAGGTGGGAGGGGGGATCAGGATGGGGAACACATGTAAATCCATGGCTGATTCATGTCAATGTATGGCAAAAATCACTACAATATTGTAAAGTAATTAGCCTCCAACTAATAAAAATAAATGAAAAATATATATATATAAAGAAAGGTGTTAACCCTCCTCTGAAAAAAAAAAGCCTGAGCAGAAACAAAGACACATGCAACCAAAAGTAAATAAATTAATTAATTAAATAAGAAGAATTTGTTAAAAAATAAAAAAGAACACCAGGTCCAGGTGTGAATTTACTCATCCGCATGGCTCCTTCTTCAAGTCAAATCTTCTCCCTTGGTAAGTTAGGAGACCAGTTCAAGAACAGTCATAGCAGGAGACTCCTCTGTGATGACTAGAGACCCCGACCCTGCCCGGCAGTGGCTCCAGTGCCTGGCATCACCCTCAGACACTGGCTCCATCGCCTCTCAACCTGGAGTGCTAACACCCCATCGTGGCTTTGTCTCAAGGTGCCTTGGAGAGAGGAGACCTGGGTCACTCGAGAGCATGGGGGCCTGTCCTTGAAGAAGATGGGAACAAGGTGCATTCTCACCAAGGGCAGTGGAGGGGCTGAAAGGAGACCCAAGGGAGATAAGAACCCTCCTGAACCTTGTTCCTGCAACAAATACAGGATCACGGAGGGAGGGCTCCAGCTAAAAGGGGCAGTTTTCTCATTGGGTATTTCAGATTGTGCCTAAATGTGCCCGGGCGCTTTTCTGTGCCTGCTGGGCTGGTGGTGCTGATGCTATCATGATGGTGCTCTGCCCATCCCCCATCAGGCCTGGCCAAGCAGCGGGCCAGGCTGACCTCCAGCTGCTGCCACTCCATCCCTGTGCCTGGGGGCTTCCTCTGGCAGCTGGAGTCCCTCTGGGCAGAATCAAGGATCTAACACTGCCCCACACCCACACCCACCCCCCAGTGCAGTCCTTGAAGAGAGAGTGGCACATCTAACACCCCAGCTCCATCACGCTCTGACCTCAATGTGCTCTGCTGTTGCCAGGGACCCCCGCAAGATGGAGCGTGGGGACCCACTCTGGTTATCTGCTTCACGATGCTTTTTATCGGCTGTCTCTGCGTACGGGCCTTCGTTCCCCAGGCTCCCTCTGCACTGATGTTTCCTAGGGTCGCCTCTAAAAACACTTGCCCTTGTCTCAAAGTCTGCTTCTGGGGAAACCAAACTACAATAGCTGGTAGAGTTCTCTGCAAGCAGAACCTCTCCTCTGTCTAATGGCTGCTGGCTCTGCATCCACAAAGCCTGTCTCTGTTCATAGCACTATCTTATTCTATCTTATTCTTGCAGGAAAGAATCAGCCAGAATAGTTGTTTGGTCTAAATACATCATTCCCACCCACCCACCCACAACTTGTGAGTTTATTGCGGACAGAGAAATACTTTTAGATCTATTATTTTTAATACACTAAGAAAGAACAGTATATCAGGTGCCAAGGTGGTACCAGTGGACTGCCAGATAGTTACCTAAATCTCCACTTCTACCTAGAAATCCAAGGAGTCCCACAATGCCCCCAAGGAGGTCACGTGGAGACTCTAGACTCTAGACCACCACCTGACAGTCACAAGGTGACATCCCCTTTCTTC
Source organism: Dama dama (assembly GCF_033118175.1). Classification (NCBI taxonomy): domain Eukaryota; kingdom Metazoa; phylum Chordata; class Mammalia; order Artiodactyla; family Cervidae; genus Dama; species Dama dama. The sequence goes on along the minus strand of NC_083691.1, from coordinate 59,156,868 downwards.
CACTGGAGTGGGGTCAGAGGAGCCCTACCAAGACATTTAAATAAGACCCTGAATTATATACTACCCCAAATATCCAGGTTTTAATTTTAAAAATCACTTGTCATACAAAACATCAGGACTATCTCCAATTAAATGAGAAAAGATAGCCAGTATACATCAACCAATACCAAGAGGACTTTCAGATGTTAGAATTCTCTGACACAAGTTTGAAGCATCATAGACATGCTTCATTGACCAAATATGGAAAATAAATTTTAAAAATAGAAAATCTCAGAGAAGATGGAGAGGATACAAAGAAGAACCAAGCAAAAAGTTTAAAAGTGAAAAGTAGACTAGCCAAAACAAAATGTTCATCAGTGATGAGACCAACAAGAGAACGGAAAGGAAATAAGAAAGAGTCAGTGAATGTGAAGACAGAAGAACAAAAATGACCAAATCTAAATGATACAGAAAATAGATGGAAAAATAATTGAATAGAGTCCTAGGGACAAGTGGGGTTATACCAAAATGTTTAACTTTCATGTCGTCAGAATCTCAGGAGGTCAAAAAAGAGGATGGAACTTAAAGATACTTAAAAAAAGACCGGGGACTTCCCTGCTGGCCCAGTGTTTAAGACCTGGTGCTCCTGACTCAAGGGGCATGGGTTCCATCCCTGGTCAGGGAAGCGTGTCCCAAAGCATGACCAAAAATAAACAAATAATATTTAAAAATTAGGACTGAACACTTCTTAAACTTGCCAAAAACTGTAAACCTACAGAGCAAGCAATGAACAATCTTCAAACAGAATAAAAAACAAAGAAACACATGCTAAGACATATTACGGGCAAACTACAAACACATGTGTGAGACACTGTTTCCTTCAGGCATGTCCCGATGCACTCGGTTGTGATTCAGTGTTACTTGGTCGACAGTATGTATTAAACCAGATGTCTTTAAAGAGAAACACATTTAAAAGGTTATCAATCGATCAGCTCATGAAAAAGCTATAATCAAGAGCCTATAGGAACCAATCCTGTACTTCACCTGGAGCTGTGGTTCAGCATTGCTAATCCACGGTTCCTGAGAATACTCCAAGATTTTACGACTGCAAATAATAAGAACTGACTGTAGCTATAAAACAATACTTATGAATCGGAGAGAAAAACTCTTTTACTTTGTTCCTGGATGTCCATAAAGCTATGACAAAACTAGACAGTGTATTAAAAAACAGAGATGTCACTTTGCTGATAAAGGTCCATATAGTCAAAGGTATGGTTTTGCCTGTAGTCATGTGTGGATGTGAATGCTGGACCAAAGAGAAGGCTGACCCCTGAAAAATTGATGCTTTCAAATTGTGGTGCTGGAGAAGACTCTTGAGAGTTCCTTGGATAGCAAGGAGAACAAACCTTCAAACCTAAAAGGAAATCAGTCCTTAATATTCATTGGAAGGACTGATGCTGAAGCTCCAATATTTTGGACACCTGATTCCAAGAGCTGACTCATTACAAAAGACCCAGATGCTGAGAAATATTGAGGGCAGGAGGAGAGGGGAGTGGCAGAGGATGAGATGGTTGTATGACATCACTGACTCAATGGACATGAATTTGAGCAAACTCTGGGAAGAGAAAGAAGCCTGGTGTGCTGCAGTCCATGGGGTGGCAAAGAGTCAGACACCACTTAGTGAGAGTACAACAACAACATAATTGGACTATAGTTAGTGGACTTACAAAGTTGTGTTAATTTCTGCTGTAAAGCAAAGTGATTCAGTCCTAACCTATACATTCTTTTTCATATTCTTTTCCACACCCCCAAAGACATTCTATGAAGCCAACATCATTCTGATACTAAAACCAAAGACACCACCGAAAAAGAAAATTACAGACCAATATCAGTGACGAATATAAATGTTAAGTATTGATCTTAAACTGTGTTAAAGGAGACCTAGAAATATGTTGGAAAGAATAGCTTGAATTGAACAAGAGAAGTATCAGACAACTTAGTACTTCTTTAAAAAAACTAATAAGGTTGGATTGAAAAAAAAAAAGGTCCAAAGTTTCTACTTTATGTTCATGCTTCTGCTATCTCCTGAAAACCTGAAAGTAAGTTGCTCAGTCATGTCTGGCTCTTTGTGACCCCATGGACTGTAGCCCACCAGGCTCCTCTGTCCATGGGATTCTCCACGAAAGAATAGTAGAGTGGGTTGCCATGCCCTCCTCCAGGGGATCTTCCCCACCCAGGGATCAAACCCAGGTCTCCAGCATTGCAGGCAGATTCTTAACCGTCTGAGCCACATTTTTCAGCATCTGCTGTCTCCTAAATTCGTGCAATTATTGCCCATTAGTTTCTATAACTAAAGCTATTTTGTACCATTTCTATCACTGACTGAAAAAATGTTAAATTGATGTAGGATTTTGACTTCTGAAATAGAACGCTGTTTTTAACTCCATGGTAATTGTGTTCAGTGCAGCCTGCTTCAACCTAAAATGATGAGTGTTTTGTGAAAGACAGATAACAAATTGCAGAGCTAATCAATGGGAAAATTAGCCAGCAGCAGAGGTAGGTTTTAATTAATGATATTGCTCGCTTGTTAGGAAAGGTCTCTGAAAAGGTAATCAAAGAAACATCACATATGGGCCGTTTGTTCTCTGAGGACTATTTTTAAAAAGGAAATTTCTTGGCTAGTTTTCAGTCCTTTCTCAAATCCTCTAAGTATCGGGAATGGAATTGCATGTCCTTGGCAACTTTCTGATGGGTCTCCTCTCTCCCTGTGTAGAAACAGATGAAGACCGCCCAAATGAGGACCAGCTAAGGCTATTTATTCAGAGCTGGTGATAGCAAGGGAGTCAGCCACTATCAGGCTGCCCTGATGGCTCAGCAGTAAAGAAACTGCCTGCCAACCCAGGAGACACAAGAGACATGGGATGGATCCATGGGTTGGGACAATTCCCCAGAGAAGGAAATGGCAAACCCCTCCAATATTCTTGCCTAGGAAATCTCATGGACAGAGGAGCCTGGCAGGCTACAGTCCATAGGGTCGCAAAGAGTTGGACACTACTGATCGACTGAGCCCATTTATCTCGCAGCCCTGGGCTAACTAATAATCAGGTATCCTACGTGGCTGATCAGGGCTTCCTGATCAGTATTTGGCTTCCTAAGGACAGCGTGTGTCAGAAGTGGGGCAAACACTTGAGAAGCTGGCGGTTATGAACCTTGACTGTGGGGCCTGAGTGTCCACAGGCTGTGGTTTGGCTTCGTGGCCCAGCTGCTGCGAATGATGGGGCGGAGTGTTACTGTCTGATGTGGTCTGATGTCGTGGATCTGTACATTCAGTCTCCATGGAAATACAGAAGCACCTGTTCTGTCATTGGCGTCTGTGTCTGCAGGACCCTGGGAGAGTGCTGGCACTCACCAGTGGCTGAAGGAGAGGGCGCGTGGTCAGAAGGCTCCCTGTAACATGCATCCTCCTTACTCCCTGTACCTGTGCTTTCATATCTACAAGCCAGCACACTTCCACCCTCTAAGAGCAGCCGTTTATTGAACAATTGCTGGATGTGCAGTCAGGGTAGGCACTTGGAAGTCACACAGAGCAGCCCTCTGACTTGGCTGACTGGTCTCATTTCACAGATGAGGAAATGGTTTCCAAGTTATCGTCTTGCCCAAGTTGCTGCTGATCACTGGCCGTGTGACCCAGGACAGTCTGCTCTCTCTGTCTGTGACCTTTCAGTTTCCTCTTTTGAAACAGGGAGACAAAAACACTGGCATAGGAAGCTTGTTATGAAATCAAGAAATGGAGGGAAAGAGACAAAGCTCTCCCGTGTGGCAAAATGCCAACCACACCGTATAAAGGACGGATGGGATTAGGAAAGCGTCATCTTTGCAGCGGAGAATGGAGATCAGAGGCCTAAACCAGCGAGGAAAAGTTTGAAGAGAAACAGAATATTTACATATCCTCAAGGCATCTCGACACAAATTACTTTTAATGATAAAGGAAGGAATAGCAACTTCACTGTGGAGAAAACTGGCACACTCCACCATAAGCAAGTAACAACAGTTAAGCTCATTGTTACTGAAACAAATGAGCACAGTATGTAGTTTCCAAACAGATGCTCTGTCACACTGGGGTGTTTCTGGCCGAAAAGAAAAAAAGCATAATCTGAAGCTAATCTGAATTTGATTGTGAGGAAGCATCAGACAAGCTCACCTGGAGGGCACTTAACACAAGAAATGATCTAAACTCTGCAAAAAATGGGAAGGTTAAGGAAACTCTGTTTCATATTAAAGAAACCAAAGAGAGGAAACAATGAAATACAGCGGATGCTTTGTGATGGGCTCCTGGGCCCTGTTGTTTATTATTATTATAAAAGACATTATTATTATTTTGTTTATTATGATAAAATATATATTATATAATAATATATTATTATATTACTTATTATTATTATAAAGGACTTCCCCAGGACAATTAGTGAAATGTGAATAGAGTCCGAGATGAGATCATAGTATAATAATATCATTTCCCTAATTATGTAAGACAATGTCTCTGTTGTTAGGAAAATAAAATATAGATTTGCCCCAACTATGTGAAAGTAGCTCATCCCTGGAGATGCTTTCACAAGTGGAAACAACATAAAACGTGGAAGTCACTTACAATGGGTCTTGCTAGCGGTCTCAAAATAAATGGAGAAGAAGCACACAGATGTTCCCAAACAGGATTCACAGCCCTGGGGGCCAGATGCTGAGATGCTCAGCATGGTTCCAGGAAGGAGCCTTGGGAGGCCGCTCGTGCAAAACACGTGCCAGACACAACTTTCACTTTTTGCCCTTTTTCATAAAAGTGAAAAATCCTCCTAGGATTTCTTTCCGTTTGCAAAGACAGGTACTTGTGTTTTTTTCTAAGAGCAAAGTGGCTTAAAGCCACTTTAGAGTACCTGCATTTCCGAGGGTGGGAAGAACACGGTGGATGCAACTTGCTCTCGGGATAAAACATTTCAGGACAAAACAGATAGAAGTAACGGGGGAAGTGACAACCCCAGTCAAGCGCCAGAGTCTGGGGAATCTGGGGGAAGGTATTAGTTCTCTAATTTTTCTTTAAGTTTGAAATTATTCCAAAATCCTTGTTATTAATATTAAATGAGTCAATATTTATAAAGGGCTTAGTATGTAGGCCTTAAAACATCAGTGTTAGCAATGATTACGGTCCCCCAGTTTAGAAGTAACAGGGCCATCTCTAGATGGCCTTATTAATCCCCCACTTCTTCACCTCCTACTTCAGAGTTGAGGGGAGAGAAGCCTTTACATAAACTTTGAAGTGCAGTGCACTTGTGGATGTCTGTGAGCTTGTGCAGTGAGCTCCCCCTCCTGCAGGTATTTGTGAAGTGGATTTAGTTTGCATCACTGACCAGGTTATGGAGGCTCAGAAGGTTCAAACAGCTTCACGAAGGTGACAGGGTTGGTAGAAAACCCAGATCTCCCTGATGAGTCTTGTCCTTTTTTTAAAAAAAATTTTTTTTAATTTATTTTTAATTGAAGAATAATTGCTTTACAATGTTGTGTTGGTTTCTGCCATACATCAGCATGAATAAACCATAGGTACACATATGTCCCCTCCCTCCTGAACCTCCCTCCCACCTCCCTCCCCATCCCACTCTAAGTTGTCACATCTGAGTTAGTTCTAATAAGGTGAATGAACCTACAGCCTGTTACACACAGTGAAGTAAGGCAGAAAGAGAAAAGCAAATATCATATATTAACACAAATATATGGAATCTAGAAAGATAGTACTGACGAACCCATCTGCAAGGAGAGGCAGACATAGAGAACAGACTTGTGGACACGGGGTTGTGGGTGAAGGGAAGGAGAGGGTGGGATGAATAGAAAGAATAGCCTAGAAACACATACATTACCATGTGTAAAATAGATGGCCAGTGGGAATTTGCTGTACAATGCAGGGGGCTCAAACCCTGGGCTCTGAGTCCTGTCCTTTTAAACTTATGTCGTGGATTATAAGGAAAAGTTTCCAAAAGGGAAACTTCTTTCACCGCCTGACTTGTTTTCACCTAGGTCAGCTCTGCAGGTGTAGTTGTGACCCCCTGATCCTCCCCGAGGCTGCTCCATTTCCTGTTGGAGCTCCAGGATACTGAGATGCAAGCTGAATTGTGGCAAGAGACAGTTATGTCTCAGGGTCTTCCGGTACAGGCTTCTTATCTACTGAAGTGAAGTGTTAGTCACTCAGTTGTGTCCAGCTCTTTATGACCCCATAGGCTGTAGTCTGTCAGGCTCCTCTGCCCATGGGATTTTCTAGGCGAGAATACTGGAATGGGTTGCCATTCCCTTCTCCAAGGGATCTTTCCAAGCCAGGGATTGAACCCAGGTCTCCTGCATTGCAGGTGGATTCTTTACCATACGAGCCACTAGGGAAGCCCACATCTGATGAAAATAAAGATCTTGTTCTCCCCTTCTGAAAATATGGAAGGGTCACTGATGTTAGCTTCTGCATGTCCGGGATTCTAACCACTATATCCATCCAAAATCCTGAGCCTGCTCCTTCTTAATAGTGGTCATCTTCCTATTAATATTTCTAAGACTAAATGACAATTAGAAGAAAAAAAAAAATAGGTTGGCTAGGAAAAGAATGTTTGTTCCTGATCCTCGCATGGTTTGCATGCTTGCTAAGTGTTTGTGTAGTCGCTAAGTGTTTGTGTAGTCACTAATTCGTTGACTCTGTGACCCCATAGACTATAGCCTGTCAGGCTCCTCTGTCCAAGGGATTCTCCAGGCAAGAATACTGGAGTGGGAAGCCATTTTCTTCTCCAGGGGATCTTCCCAATCCAGGGATCGAACCCACGTCTTCTGCATTGTCAGGAGAGTTCTTTATCATTGAGCCATCTGGGAAGACCTAGCACTACTTAATGGACTCCAAACAAGTGAGTATCCAAAGCTCATTTTTGCATGGCCCACATACACATTTGTCTCACTGATTAAGTATGAAGAACACGTCTGTAAGTTATTTTCCTCCCTGAGGTACTAATTTCATTTACAGAGTGACAATCTCAGAACTGAAGACATAATGCTTAAAGAAAATGATCCTAGGAAAAAAAATCTGTCAGCCTCAGTTTCCACATCTGTCAAATAATCTGTGGGTTTATTGTGAGAATGAATGGCATAATAATAGGAGAGCAATTTTTTCTACGAACAGTAGTTAAGTGGAAACAAGTCCCCCAGATTCAACAATGATACAGTTAGAAAATATTTACCCATTTCCTACCCAAACCCAGATACTCCTCAGATGGGAGTTCATGGAACTTCTGGATTTGCCTGCTAATCAAGGACAAATTTCAAAAGAGGGAAGGACTGTTTCCTGTGAACACATCCGTCATCTGACAACACTGGATAAGAAAAAGAATAGTGAGTTTAAAAACAGAAAAGGGCATTCATCTTATTAGGAGGAAATGCGTAATGCCAAATGGGTTTCTGATGCTTAAGAATAAATTTATTCTGGTTTATTTTTTTAAGGAATAGAATATTAGAATGCCAGAAGAGCCAGTGAATTTTTCACAAATCTGTAGACTAATAAAAAACTAAATAATCTGTTTCTACTTGAGATGCCTCTTAGCAATTAAAGGATGTCAAAATATTTTATTTACCATACACTTGGACAGAAATGATCATCAGTTGATAGCTTTATGTCTATCAACTAGCTTTCTGATTTCCTTAGGAAGCAATAATTAAGTCAATTTAGCCCCACTTCATTGATTAACCCAACCATAAATAATAAATTCACTTAAAATTTTACAATGATTTGCATATTTGCCTGCAGGTGGTAATTTTTCTACAAGCATAAAGTTAATTGTTATTTGGCTACTCTTATTTAACTTCTCATTAAAATTTCCTTAAGGTAATCAAGGCACTAACTTCTGCAGCATTTAAATATGTATACACTATAGGAAAAGTATATAAATTATTTTCTATTTCATGGTTAAGGGATTTTAATAATAGCTACTATTATATATTAATTACTACAATTATTAGATATACCATTTCAAGCACTAGGGAGACATTTCAATACCTGATCTCTACTCTTTTATTTATTTATTTTGGCTGCACTGTGTCTTGGTGGCTGCATGTGGGCTTTCTCTAGTTGGGGGAGCTGGGGCTACTCTCTAGTTGGGGTGTGCAGGCTTCTCACTGCAGTGGCTTTTCTTGTTGCAGAGCACAGGCTCGAGGGCAGGTGGACTTCAGTAACTGAAACTTCCTGGCTCTAGGACTCACAGGCTTCAGTAGTTTTAGTTTCACACATGGGCTGGTAGTTTCTGCTCACTTAGTTGCCCTGTGGCAAGTGGGGTCTTCCCCGACCAGGGATCAGACCCGTGTCCCCTGCACTGGCAGGCAGACTGTTATCCACTGCGCCACCAGGGAAGTCCCTGACTCTGCTCTTCACGATAAACCTGGAAGGTAGGTACCCTTCAGTGCATTATGCAGAAGAGAAAATCAAGGCCCACAGAGTCTGTGACCTGCCAGGGTCTCTCAGGGCAGTGGTCCCCCATTTTTCTGGCACTAGGAACTAGTTTCCTGGTTTCCTGAAAGGCAATTTTCCCACGGATTGGAGAGGGGGATGGCTCATGATGATTCAAGCATGTTTCATTTATTGTGCACTTTATTTCTACTGCTTTACACCAACTCCACCTCAGATACTCCGGCATGAGACCCCAGAGGTTGGGGACCCCTCTGTCAGGGAACAAGGGTGGATTTTTCTGCATTACTCCAATCCCCACCAGGCCCAGGACCCTATCACGTCACTTTCTTGTAGCCATACTGTAGGTGTTTCACATTTATCAAACACTCTTCTCTAAACCCATGTAACACACGATCCCTTCATTGCAAGTCCTCCCAACTCCAGGTGTCAGAAACCATCACCACAACTGGGGAAACACAGGGAGAGCGTTTTTGGCCCCCACTGTTGATGGAGGGCAGCACGTCTTGCCCAGTCAGTTTTAGTTGACACCTGGTGATGGTTTAAATTTCCGCAAACTCCCTGAAGGCAGGAAAGAAGTGCTACTCAGCGTCTCTTGTCTACTGCCCCTTCTCCAGCCCGGAATTCCGGAACACAGCAGTCACTCAGTAAATACTGAATGGATTGGATATCCAGTTCATTGTTTTCTTCTAAAAACCCTGAATTAGGTCAATGAATGTACATACGAATTTTAAAGTAGTGTATTTAGTGAAGGATTTGTGTCTCCAAACTGTCAGCTCCTGCTGGGACCCGGGATGGAGGGCGGCGGGGGTGGGGGGCAGGTAACCTGTCCCTCTGAGACGGCCACTACCTGGTGGATCCCCCAACTCCACCCCAACAGCCCTCTGGGGCCGCCGGAGGACTACAGGGTGGGGAGCTGCCTACCGCCTCCGTCGCGCACGCGGGGAGCGCGTTGAAGTTCAAAGGCGCCTGTTTACCAGCAAACAAAGCGCGTAGTGGTCTTGGTCGCAGGGACCAGCTGCGGTCCCCTCAGAAGGGACGAGGGCCGCGGCGACAAATGGACATTCCGCAGGCTGGCAGAGGGACATCCGATCTGCCGCCCCACCCCAGGCTCCGGCGCCGGTTTTCCGCGCACCGGGCCAGCAGCCTGGGGGCCGCGGTCCGGAGAACTTTGCCGGCCCGGCGAGGATGGCCGGGCAGACTGTGCATTAGGGAATTCCCAGGGGCAGGTGGCTACTCCCGCTGCAATTCCGACCCCTGCCGCCTCCGAGGAGCTCCCGGGAGCGAGGGCCGAGCGGCGGTGCGGAGCCGCCGAGGGGGCGGAACAAAGGGAGCCGCTGGCCGGGAGGATGCTGCGCTTGTTCCCCTGCGCCCCACCTGGCCCGCTCCGGGGCGCTGCCTCGCGTGCAGGTAGCCCGGCCTTCAGCGCCGCGGGAGGGTGTGTCGGAGCGGGGCGCACAAAGACTCACTTCCGCGGAGCCAGGCGCCCAGACCTTCGCCCCGCAGCTCACAGCAGGTACTAGTCCGTGCATCCCCGCCGTCGGCCAGGCCCGAGTGCCCGCGGCTGCGGCGCGCGGTGCCGGGCGGAGCCCGTGCAGGTGACCCTCGGAGGACCGGGGCTGGCTGGCAGCGGCGGCGGGGACAGGCGTGCCTTTACAGGCCGCCGAGACGCCCCAGTCTACGATCACTCTGTGCCACCAGCGGGGCACGGCTCGCAGCCGGGGAGCGCCCACCTTGTACCCCTTGCGCCACCGCCTCTAGGCAGCGGGGCCAGGCAGTGGGGAGTGGTCGCGGAACTTGCCGAGGCCAGTTGCCGCCCGCTAGGTGAGCCCGGCAGCAAGGGGAGGCCGGAGGAAGCCGCCGAGGCGGAGGGGAGGGGGGCAAGGGGTGGGCGCTGGGGAGCGCGGGGCGGGGCGCGGCGCAGGCTCTGCGCGGGGGCTGGGAGCAGGGAGCCGCCGCCTGGAACAATGAGGCGCGCGGCGCGGGCTGAGCGCAACACCGCGCCGGCCGGGAGGCCGAGCCCCCCGCGCTCGCTTTCGCCGCCCAGCACCGAGCGATCAGGACCGGAGGAGACCCAGCTGGTCGCCCGGGAGGCGAGCGCAGGCCGCCGGGTCTCTGGGGCTGAGCCGGGAGACTGCTCGGCGGAGGCGGGCGGCCGCTGCGGGAGCCGCTGAGCCGCGCGCGCGTCTGGCGCCTGGGCCCCGGCTCTCGGCTCCAGTCGGTGCGATTGTTGGAGCGCGTGGCGCGCGCCCGAGCGGCCGCGGGAGAAGATGTGACACGCTCGTCCCCGACTCCACGCCGCGGGGTCGGGCGCCGGGAGGCGCAGAGTACAGAGAAGGTGGGCGACCGAGGGCTCGGGGTCGGGCGGTGTCAGGCGGCTGCCGCTGAGTCGCCGGAGCCCGGGTGCACGTCGGCACTGAGTTAGACTCGGCGACCCGCTCCCAGACCTGTGGTGGGGTGTGGGGGAACGCTAAAGACAGTTTTGGGGGGAGAAGCAGGAAATTCCTCGAGAGGTGAGCCCGCCGGAAGGCTTGCGCTCTGGAGATGGGAGGACACAGTGTGCCCCGGTGACTCTGACCCTGATCTTTAATTTTGACTCTGGAAGGGGCTCGAGGTCTTTAATTGTCTTCTCGACCCCACCCGCAGGCACAACTGCGTTTCTTAAAGCCTGATCTCTAGTTTGCTGTAGCTGAAACGTTTGGGGCAGAAGGATCTTGTGAATCCTGAGCAGTGGGCTGTTCGTTCTTGCGCACTGGCGCGAGGAGGGCGGCTTCGAAGTTGTCCCACTTTCCACCGTGTACCGAAAGGAGATCTGTTGCACTCGTGGGTACGGAATGCATCGTCCATCTCATTCGGATTTCGCGATGCAGGGGGGTGGAGCGGAGTGAAACTCCTGGCTGGAGCGAAGCGGCTGCTGCCTCCTTCCAGAGCGATCCGAATAGCTGTTTGAGAAGCCGTGCTTTCCAGGAATTTAAATGAGACTTTTTTCGAACGCCTTCCAGGTCTCTCCCCCTGGTACCGTGTTTGTTTTGTCAGGCTGAACTTTCAAAGCTGTTTTATAATCCGAGAAGCACTTTGGGAGAAGAGTAATGCTTGGCTGGATTGGTTGTGAACGTATTTTTAGTGATCAGGCTGAAAAATTGAGGAGAGGCAAACCATATTTGGTCGGAATCTTTGCTTTGTGTGCGGTTGGCGTTCTGATCGGGAAGGGGCCAGCTGATGCCCAGCTCGGTCGGCTGTCTGCTTGGTGAGGACATTGCTGGGGGACTCGAAAAGCATTTTAAGTACTTTCTGCACATTTTAAAGCCTAGGGCGGGTTACTCGATAGTTACTTTTTTTCTTTTTTGAAATTTTGGTCGACATACTTTGCCATATTGAAATAAAATTCATGACCCGTGGGTTTCATAAATGAAATGCTGATGTTGCAAACTTGGGGTTGACGTTTTCTTTTAAAAGGAGAAATGATGTGTGGCCTTGAGCTTATTTTTACCCGCTATTTTTCTGAAACTGGCAACCAAAATTTTTCCAACCCTTGAAGGCTCGCATTTCCCACTAATGCATCAGGAAAACTGTTGGCAGTAGGGAGTGGGGAGTGCTGGAAACTAGGGGAAGAATTGCCTTGAATTTTACAGCTGAGTTTAAGAAAAGTCACTCAAACATGTTGGAATTCTTGATAAAATTTTTGTTGTGAGTGAGGTAAACTGGGGTATTCCTTTCTGCTTGGTGCAGGTGAAGCTTCTGGAGCTTTTTACTAAATCTCTGTAGAAACTGTGTGATAAGCCTCAGCTCTTAGTGGGGTTCTGAGCCCCACAGTTCAGACAAGAAGGGCAGAAGGTGGGAGAGAGCTCAAAGCAGAAAGCAGCATTTGGTGAGTGTAGTAAGTGGTACCTGCGATCTGGGAAGTAAAGATAAAGAATTGAGGGCATTTAGACTGGAGGATTCAAAGCTGAGATAACTTCACATCTGAAAATATGTGAATGGATTTATTATGTAGAGAAGAGCAGGCAGCGGTGCTCAGTCTCTGATGAGGATAATTAAGAGGGAAAGGTTTACTCATGGGTGAACACGTCAGTTGGGTCTGGGGAAGGATTTGTGGCCAGCCTGTGAGATCAAACAGTGAAGTGGTTGCTGAGAAATTCCTGTAGATGTTGTTTCCGGAGCTCTTTTTTTCTGAGATTCTCCTTTTCCTGAGATGATGCAGTGTGTGAATGCTTATACTAACTGGAGTTTTATCCTCTGTGTCTACAGTTTATCCAAGTGTTTCTCAGTGCTTAAGTTTTTCTACAAAAATACCAACTTATTTCTATACTTTTGTACCTATTGCTTAGGTAAGCCAATGACAAGTTCCTTTCCAGAAACTTGGAGATATTTGCCGTTTGAGAAACTTCTAATTAATGTCTGGATTTGGTGTCTCATTCTTGATGCTTTTGCATAAAAAATGTCTTATGCATTAATAATTGGAACAGCCTTTGTTTTAATATTCACCTAAGTATACAGTGTTTTGTCTCCCTCCTGGATCTTCTATTGTATCATCTTAATTTTTAATTGCTTAAATTAAGTGAACTACTTTACTCTTCTTGCTTGAATGTCTTAGCAAAGATAGTGCCTTCAAGGTAGGTGTATGTCAAGCTTTGCAATTTTAATCATTGAACACTCCTTTAAAAAGAACTAGGGGAAAATAAAAAAAAGAACTAGGGGATTAAACTGACAACTGACAGTAAGAGAAATAATTACATAGAATCAGATACTAGTTTTGGAATCAGGACTGTGCAGCTGTAATTTACACAGCAGTTTTCAATGTTCTTAACAGGTTGGTGTCAAAGTCCAAACCCTGACTGTGCTGGAAGAGGTGACCAGCTACTCTTATGTATAAACATCAGTCTGTGGATTACTACATCTGCCATTTTTCTACTTTTGAGTGATTTATGTGTAAACATGGGGCTTGGGCAGAAGCATGGGTTTTTTTATGACTCTTACAAAATTCCATCCTGATCTTAAATTCTAAGCCGCATCCCGTCCCCCTAAATTGATGGGGAAGAAATGCAATTCAAAATGCATGGAACACACCTGGCCTGTGGGTGAAGTGGTGGCCCTAATGTAAAGGGTGTGGGACTGGCCTGAGCAGTCCTGAGCCAGTAGTTTGGTCCAGCTTTCACGTCCATCCTAGACCTGCCACTTGTTAAAAGCTGGGTTTCCCGCAGTGGTCTGCCTACTGTCTTCCCTTGGCCTTAGGCAGGTTCCGGTCTGCCTCTCAGCACCAAGTCCCTCCTGCTTTGGCATGGCATTGCCCTGTGGATGGAATGACATCAGAGCACCACCACACACTCTCGGGGACTTGTCTGAACATACCTGTCCATACCCCTCCTGCTTTCCGCTGCCCACTGTGGTCTTCTCCAGGAAAGAATCCCCAGTTCCAGGCTGATGTTTTTTCTAACAAGTGTGAGGGTTGGGGTAGCAGTTTTGCCCTGGACTTTCTCAAAGAATGAAGCAGCAAGGAGACCTCTCGGTCCCGAGTCCTGTAGGGACCTGCGTGGTTTTCAGGGCTGCCAGATGAAGACTCAGGTTAAACTCTCTCCAAGGTGTCCTCTGGCATGGGGATTGCGTGGAATGGATAATTGTGTTTTCTGGCGTATCAAAAAGCTGATTCCCCTGCTCAGAAGAGAAGGAAACTTTAGTTATCCATACTGGACATCCCTTCCAACAGCCCATAGTCCTGGGGAGAGCAGTGATGCCAAGAATAATCAGAGCCTCTGCTTTGAGATATTTCATGCCCCACCCTGCTGTTATGCCTGCACAGGGCATCAGGGACACCTTGGCCACAACCTGGGCCATGCTATGAGACTGAGCTCAGAAGGAGGAGGTGGCTGCCTCAAGAGTGAGAACAGAGCTGGGATCTGAACTTGGCCTTGGGTGTCTCCAAATGCAGATGACACCACCTTGAGGAAAGAAAGGAACTGAGGAACCTCTTGATGAAAGTGAAAGAGGAAAGTGAAAAAGTTGGCTTAAAACTCAACATTCAAAAAACTAAGATCATGGCATCCGGTCCCATCACTTCATGGCAAATAGAAGGGGAAACAGTGGAAACAGTGACACACTTTATTCTCTTGGGCTCCGAAATCACTGCAGATGGTGATTGCAGCCATGAAATTAAAAGACACTTGCTCCTTGGGAAAAAAGCTATGATCAACCTTGACAGCATATTACAAAGCAGAGACATTACTTTGCCAACAAAGGTTCATCTAGTCAAAGCTGTGGTTTTTCCAGTAGTCATGTATGGATGTGAGAGTTGGACCATAAAGAAAGCTGAGCACCAAAGAAGTAATGCTTTAGAACTGTGGTGAAGAAGACTCTTGAGAAGGGACTGCAAGGAGATCAAACCAGTCAATCATAAAAGAAATCGGTCCTGAAGATTCACTGGAAGGACTGATGCTGAAGCTGAAGCACCAATACTTTGGCCACCTGATGCGAGGAACTGACTCATTGGAAAACACCCTGATGCTGGGCAAGATTGAAGGCAGGAGGAAAAGGGGGTGACAGGATGAGATGGCTGGATGGCATCACTGACTTGATGGACATGGATTTGAGCAGGTTTTGGGAGTTGGTCAAGGACAGGGAAGCCTGGTGTGCTGCAGTCCATGGGGTAGCAAAGAGTCAGATATGACTGAGTGACGACTGAACTGAACTTGAGTGTCTATAAAGGCCATGCAGCAACATGAGATACCACTCTGAAGAGGAAGGGCACTGACTGGGAGCTCCCAGCCCCCCTGGGTGTGCTGGCTCCAGAAGGTAGTCCAGGCTGCAAGTGCAGAGCCTGGAGCCCTTGTCTTTTGGAACCTGGAGGCAGACGGAAGCTTGAGTTGCAGCTGAAAGGTGGCCCAGGCCATTTGGGATATCCAGTCATGAAGTAGTAGGATGAAATTCAGGCTCACGGGGTATGACAGCAGTGACATTTCCAAAGAAAAATATAAGCTAAGATTTAAGAGAATTACCCCTGTGCTTTGAGGCTTCCCCAGTGGCTCAGACAGTAAAGAATTTGTCTGCAATGCAGGAGACCTGGGTTCAATCCCTGAGTTGGAAAGATCCCCTTGAGAAGGGAATGGCAATACCAGCTCCAGTATTCTTGCTTGGAAAATCCCATGGGCAGAGGAACCTGCCAGGCTACAGTCTATGGGGTCGCAAAGAGTCAGAAACGCTTGAGTAACTAACACACTTTTGAGTTATTGGGTCGTTGAAGAGTACAAGCCTAGAAAGTAGCCTCTTGGGATGTTTAGAACTATATTGGCTAAGGCATTAGAGAATACATCGTAAAGAAAAATCCTGCAGTGTCTTGATGAGACGCTTCTGTTTTCAGAAATTTAAAATTCACATACTTAGTGCTATGCTAGGCTGCTTCTAGGATTTGAGCCTGAGAGGAGAATGCTATGTTAACTTCAGAACCATTGGTTTTCTGCGTTCAAATTATACAAATTTTTCAAGTACAAGTTCTTGCATGTTGCTAATTATTGTGGCTTCTAGAATGACTTTCTGGAGTAGAAAATAGCAAACGGTATTCTTGCCTGGGAAATCCTATGGACAGAGGAGCCTGAAAGTCTACAGTCCATGGCATCACAAAAGAGTTGGCCATGACTGAGTGACTAAGCATAGAATGACTTGGCTTTAAATTACATTTGGGAAAAGGTAAATCTTGTAGATACCCCAATAGTTTTCATGAATCAGAAATTAATGTGAAAAGTAACTTCCTTGAAAGTCTATTGATGGCTTTCTTGCAGTGTGTTAAAACCTGTATTTGTACCTCTGGCCACAGATGGGTAAGAAAAAGTGCAATTAATATGGAATTTGTTTTCTAAATGATACAGTTAATCCAATGACAATGTCAGACTCTAGGTGCATGATTAAATGAATGAATTTGCTTTTCCTATTAGAAGAAGGGTCTTACTGTATAAATTATATTTTACAATTGGGAAAATTATACCCCTGAGAAGACCCAGTACCAAAAAAAAAAAAAAAGGAGGACTACCTTTTAAAAGACGACACAAGCACACACACATCCTAACACACACTCACACTTAAATATGGGAGGAACACATCCTGGGACTGATGTGACTTTATGTCAGATATGAGGAGAGAAAATGTGAATCATGACAAGTAAACATTCCTGGCTGGGATTCACAGCTGCTGAGAAACAAACTTAGGATCAGAACCCTGGCTTTCTGACCTGGAGAACACTCTTCTTCCTGTATCAGTGATCTCTGGAGAATTCCACAGTATCAGTGGGGTAGGAAGATCTCAAAAACATTTAACGTTTAAACTGCACTCTTAGTTTATTATAAGTAGACCATGTGTTAGAGAAAGAAATGGCAATCCACTCCAGTATTCTTGCCTGGAGAATTCCATGGACAGAGGAGCCTGGCGGGCTACAGTCCGGGGGGTCACAAAAGAGTCGGACATGACCGAGCGACTGCACAACAGCAAAGACTGCATGTGGGAACCCGCACTTTTTTCTCTGTGTGTGCAGTGTGAGGGTTCTTATAGCATCAGCGTCTTCAGGTACCCAGGTAGGTGCAGGATGTGTTTCATCCTTGGGCCCAGATCCTGCAGTGGCAGCTCCAGCAGGGTGTCTAGGGTGCATCTAGGGTGTTGGGCTGGGCCAGGTGACTGGACTCCTGGCATCAAAGCTCAAGTTCCCTGTGGGGGGAGGTAGTTTCAGAACAGGATTAGAGGAGGAAAGTCAGGTGTGTGCGTGTGTGTGCTTGCTTTATACTGTGTTTTTACATGGTGGATGAAAGCAGGACTGAGGGTTGCAGTAAGATATTTCAACATTCCCCTTGTTTATCCTGTGTGCTTGCCAAGGACATTTTTGCTTAAAGTCAAGTACCTTGGGATGTCCAGTCACCTGTGTACCTCAAAACCAAGTGTCCTTCCTTTGGTGTCTGGCAGTTTGTAGGGTGAACAGAACGCACCCTTGCTTGTGTGGGGAGAACAGGGGACAGATGGCAAAGTTCACACCAAGATACACAAAAGTGAAAGTGTCAGTCGCTTATTTGTGTCTGACTCTTTGCGACCCCATGGACTGCAGCCTGCCAGGCTCCTCTGTCCACGGGATTCTCCAGGCCAGAATACTGGAGTGGGTTGCCATTCCCTTCTCCAGGGGATCTTACCCACCCAGGGATTGAATCTGGGTCTCCCGTATTACAGACAATTCTTTACCAACTGAGAAAAACCTCAAGCATCTGATGATATCCAGGTGCCAGGACAGTGACATCATGGAACACATCAGGTCTGGAGCAGGCCTTCCTTTTCTCACATTTTGCTAGCTACTTTAGGAAATCAGACTTAAACCATTCAACCCTATTATTTGTATGCCTCCCTGAATCTCACAGAGAACGCCTGAAAAGCGCCTCTCTTTTCATAATGATCCCAGATGTGGTTGGGCATCTTTGTTCCTTTCTTTAACAGAGCGTTCGGAAGTGAGGGACATGTGTAGTTGGCTGGTAATTAGTAAATAAATTGGGTAGGACCTTCCCAGGGAGAGTTTACAAAAGCACTCATCTCGGCTTCATAAACGTATCAAATCCTAACAATCAGAGCCACACACATTAGCAGCCCCTGGTGGGATAATAAGGCTGGTCCCCAGGGACGGGCTGGTGGTGGTTGTGGTTGGGCTGCGTTTTTTTTTTTCTGCTTGCCCATGAACAGATATTAAAATTTGGGGAAGGTCCCTAGGCGAGAAAGTATAAAATCTCAGCTGGCCACAAAGAATTGTAAGTGCAGTGCTTTGACTCTGAGTTCTGGCCCACCCGGTGCAGGTGAAGGTAACAGACACCTTTGGTGAGAAGCCAGAGATGTTCTGTGCTGTGTCCCCACCAGGGTGTCACACCTGGCCTGAGTGTCACACATGGCCATTACGCGTTCTGACAGCACTCCCTGCAGGAGACAACCACCCAGACTGAGGACAACTTCCCGGGACAGAGGGTCAGCTGCATTTGGATTCATGAGAGCTTATATGGCACTTCCTGTATTTTCCAAGCATCTTCCCAGACTACATCCTCTATGTGCTAAGCGCTCTGCACTGCTTTCCCAAAAGATCAAGTGAGGGCTCAGGGCAGCCCTGGGTGAGTCAGTTAATTAAAGGAACTCTTTCCATTACTCTGAACCCATACTAGAATGAAAATAAAGACTGTCACCAGTGGTTGAAGTTAGGGACTTCAAGTGATTCTTCGTGGTAAATAGAACATTGCAGGAGTTTAATGAAAGCATATGGAGTTTAAAAAAAAAAAAGTACATGGAGCGCTTGAATAAACTGTTCTTGCTCCATTTAAGTATGCTTAAGATACAAGGGATGACTTGCAAATGAACAGAGAGGAACCTAAGCGTGGCTTTCCTCTCACCCAAGGAAGTCATTTTAAATCGCTTTCATAATCCAGTTAAGTGGATTTTAATGATAGCATGTGTGTTGGTCGTTAGCAGCCACGTTGCAGTGCAGCAGTTCCATCCGGTGACAACCCCCAGCACCACCACCGCTCGGGATCTCCACAAAGTCTCACAGACCCAGGTCTGTCCTGGACATACCCACCTGGCAAAGGAAGCTCTTTGGAGGAAACTCCATCTGCTGTTGGGCTTCCCAGGTGGCGCTAGTGGTAAAGAACCCACCTGCCAGTGCAGGAGATGTAAGAGACGTGTGTTCAATCCCTGGGTTGGGAAGATCCCCTGGAGGAGGGCAGAGCAAGTCACTCCAGCATTCTTGCCTGGAGATTCCCATAGACAGGCTCCCATAGAGGAGCCTGGCGGACTGTAGTCCATGGGGTCACAAAGCGTCTGACCTGACTTAGCACTGCACCGTCCACTGTCACAGGCCTGGGTTGACTCCCACAGCATTCAGTGCTACTGCTATTTGTGGTAATAAATTAAAATTGAAAATCTGTGAAAACGGTTCCATTTTGTGAAGGACCTTAGCGCTCTGCACACCCTCGAGCCCTTTTAATTTTCCTCATGAGTCACGCTGTGCCAACTTAATGAGGTCTGCATTACCAGTTGGTTTCTCTGCACTTTTTAATTATGTTGTTGTCCTGGACAAGGTCTTTGATAACTGGAAGTGGGTAGAAAGTTCTCTTACTGGGTTCTGAAATTCTGATGCCAGTCAGGAAGGCCTAAGCCTGTGATCAAACTAGCTCACCAACTTGTGCTGTGTTCTTCTGGGAATTCAGAACCATGGGTTATTGAAGCTGGTTTCCAGTGGATCCCAACATTTCAGGAGAGGGTGTGAACTCAGCCTTGACCTTTGCAGTGGGCTGAGTGTTTTGCATGTTGGTTCGGTTTTCTTTTTTTTCCAACTGCTTTGGACTGCTTGAGAAGATTTACTCTCAGGCAGAGAACCTCAAAGTCAAGAGTTTTGTGGCTTCCTTGAAGCTGATGATGAATAATTCAGATCTTAAAAGAGGTCCTGCCTTTCCCTTGTTTGTGCTGTGTGTGTGCTCAGTCATGTCAGGCTCTTTGCAACCCCATGAACTATAGCCCTCCTGGCTCCTCTGTCCATGGGATTCTCCAGGCAAGAATACTGGAGTGGGTTGCCGTTCCCTTCTCCAGGGGATCTTGCTGACCCAGGGATTGAACAGTTCTCCTGCATTGTAGGCAGATTCCTTACCACCTGAAACACAAGCAAACCTGACAAACAGGTAAATAAAGATGCTCTGTCTCCCAGGAGTAGAGGCCAGGCGTCTGCTCTATCCAGCTGAGCTGCATATCAGGACGGGTGAGGGGCGACAGCTGTCAGGGGAGGGGATCCCCTCGGAGTTCGGGGGTCTGCAGCTTCAGCCTCATAGAGAGGGTCATAGAAAAAGCAAGAGTGTTCCAGAAAAACATCTACTTCTGCTTTATTGACTACACCAAATCCTTTGACTATGTGGATCACAGCAAACTGTGGAAAATTCTTCAAGAGATGGGAATACCAGACCACCTTACCTGCCTCCTGAGAAACCTGTATGCAGGTCAAGAAGCAACAATTAGAACCGGACATGGGAACAATGGACTGGTTCCAAATTGGGAAAGGAGTACATCAAGGCTGTATATTGTCACCTTGTTTATTTAACTTCTATGCAGAGTACATCATGCGAAATGCCAGGCTGGATGAAGCACAAGCTGGAATCAAGATTGCTGGGAGAAATATCAATTACCTCAGATATCCAGGTAACACTACCTTTATGGCAGGAAGCAAAGAGGAACTGAAGAACTTTTTGATGAAAGTGAAAGAGGAGAGTGAAAAAGCTGGCTTAAAACTCAACATACAAAAACTAAGATCATGGTGTACAGTCCCATCACTTCATGACATATAGATGGGGAAACAGTCACAGACTTTATTTTCTTGGGCTCCAAAATCACTGCAGATGGTGACTGCAGCCATGAAATTAAAAGACATTTGTTCCTTGGAAGAAAAGCTATGACCAACCTAGATAGCATATTAAAAAGCGGAGACATTACTTTGCCAACAAAGATCTGCCTAGTCAAAGCTATGGTTTTTCCAGTAGTCATGTATGGATGTGAGAGTTGGACTATAAAGAAAGCTGAGCACCAAAGAATTGCTGCCTTTGAACTGCAGTGTTGGAGAAGACTCTTGAGAGTCCCTTGGACTGCAAGAAAATCAAACCAGTCGATCATAAAGGAAATCAGTCCTGAATATTCATTGAAAGAACTGATGCTGAAGCTGAAACTTCAATACCTTGGCCACTGATGCAAAGAACTGACTCATTGGGAAAGACCCTGATGCTGTGAAAGATTGAAGGTGGGAGGAAAAGGGGACAACAGAGGATGAGATAATTGGATGGCATCACCGACTTGATGGACATGTGTTTGAGCAGGCTCCGGGAGTTGGTGATGGTCAGGGAAGCCTGGCGTGCTCTACTCCATGGGGTTGCAAAGAGTTGGACATGACTGAGTGACTGAACTGAACTGAACAACGATCCTACATGTAGGGCAGCAAAGGAAACACAGACGTAAAGAATAGACTTTTGGACTCTGTGGGAGAAGCCGAGGGTGGGATAATTTGAGAGAATAGCATTGAAATATGTATATTACCATATGTAAAACAGATGACCAGTGCAAGTTCAATGCGTGAAGCAGGGCACCCAAAGCCGGTGCTCTGGGACAACCCAGAGGGATGAGGTGCGGAGGGAGGTGGGAGGGGTTTTCAGGATGGTGGGACACATGTGCACATGTGATTCATGTCGATGTATAGCAAGATTATCACAATATTGTAAGGTAATTATCCTCCATCAAAATTAATTAATTAATTAAAAAAAAAAAAAGACTCCGAGATGTGGGAGCTTATCTAGTCTGCCTTTGTGTTGCCAGCTCGAACAGTCCTCCTGTAGATCCTGTAGATATTTGTTGAGTAAAAGTCGCTCCTTTCATGGCAAACTTGGGCTTGTTGCCATCAAGCAGTGGAGTTCCACCCACCGACTCTTTATCCTCAGGGCTGGGGAGTCAAGGAGAGGGACTGAGGACACTCCTTCCATGAATCCTGCATCTCACAGGGTTGTTACTGTACTTGCTCCCTGGTTCACGCTCTTTGGCCACAGTTAACAAGTGTGGGAACAGGAACGTGCTGAGGTCAGACATTTCCTTCTTAGGAAAAGAACTAAGTTGGCTTCTTGTCATGGTCTCCACAGCCCCCAGACTGTCCCCTGGGAGAGGAGGGAGGCGGATGAGGTTTCTTGTCCTGGATTCCATGCTCCCTGCCATCAGCCTTTGTCTCCATCTCTTTCTCCAACACACATCTCATTGCATTCATACCTACAAGAGCGCTCTGGGGGCGCAGCGGGGGATTCCAGTTCCTGACCTCTGCTCGGAGACTTGAATACCGATGCTTACTTTATTATAGCAGGTTCTAACGATTTATGAGCTGTGAAAAGTTTCTTTTCAGTGCACCGGAGGTCAGAACTGGACATTTAATTTGAAACCCATATGGCACTGACTTGACAGTATGGGGAGACCCTTTGTAAACTGTAGAGGGCAGTCGCTGTGAGAGACATGAACTCTGGAACTAACAGACTAAGTCTCAGATTCCAGGCCTCCACTTTGGAGGAATTTGTGGTCGTTATTCTCTTTTCTTTTCTTCTTTCTGTTCTACTTTTTTTTTTTTTAATTCAGACTTTTAGAGCAGCTTAAGGTTCCCAGCAAAATTGAGCAGAACATATGGAGACTTCCTGTATACACGCTGCCTCACACATGCACAGCATCCCCTATTATCAGCATCCCCCCAAATGGTCTATTTGTTGCAACCCGATGAACCTACATTGATGCATCATAATGTCCCAAAGTCCATAGTTAACCTTTGGGTTCACTCTTGGGTTTATACATTCTATGTTGTTGATGTTGTTGTTGTAGTTGCTAAATTGTGTCTGACTCTTTTCTGACCCCATGGGCTGTAGTCCACCAGGCTCCCCTGTCCATGGGATCCTCCAGGCAAGAATCCTGGAGTGGATTGCCATTTCCTTCTCCAGGGGATCTTCCCAACCTGGATCAAACATGAGTCTTCTGCACTGCAGGCAGACTTCTTAGCATCTGAGCCACCAGGGAAGTTGAAAACTTATGTCCACACAAAAACTCAGCTGCCGCACGTGGACGAGCAGCAAGGACTCATGGTCACACTTGGGGCCCACATATTCTCCACCTCTGTTCTGCTGGAGCACACGCTCCATGGTCCTGGTCTCCCTTCCAGCTTCACTTAGAATACACAGAACCAAAGACACAACTCTAAGACCTCCAAGACAGCGACAGGGGAGCAGGAAGCCAAGGCTGGCCCTTTGCATGCGGGTTCCTGTAGGGCTCCCGATTGTGTGCCTGTGAAGCCAGCCCGACTGATGTCCCATGGACCCTTAACCTCAGTTTCTCATCATGAAACTGAGGCATTCAGAGCGCCCAGCTCACAGGTCATTCTTAGGTTTTTCACTGACACAGCAGCACACTTGGAGTCTGTGAGCTCTACCCCTTCTACCACCAGGCAAGGCTTAAACATAGGCAGCTGGTCAGATTCAGCCAGGCCACTCGGTGTCACCTCCAGAACTGAACAGGCTGCACAGAGGTTTCCATAAGTCACGGAGGATGAATCTTATTAGCCCTCTGGAAATGAGTCAGTGCCTGTACAGATGAGCAAGCAAATAAAATCGAGTACCTTCAGCACTTTGAACAGCAAGTGGTTTTATAAAAAGATAAGACCTGGCTACCAGCCCCCGTCATTTTCCCCTGGGAGCTTGCACCCTCCCCTGAACCTTAGCACCCTCACCTGTGAAGTGAAAGCCTCTGAGCCTGATGGATCCTGGAGCTTGGACATCATGGTGTAGAGTCTTAAAAAGTGGGGTACCTAAGATAAAAGTCAAGACATGTGAATGTGTGTAGCAGGACAGCAAACCAGGTTTATCATCACCATCCTGTCATCTGGGCATTGAAAGGCAGCAGCGCTGGAGACCCTGTCCCCGAAGCTGAGCCTTCACCAGCAGGACTGACACCCACGTGCGCCTGTCACTGCCATACAGACACCTGCTGTCTGGTAGCCACATGGAACCCTCCTCAAAAGTCTGAACTTGTCTTTCTGCATCTGTCTAAAGGACCCTGAAGCCCTCCAGGTGTCTGAACAACCAGGAACCCTGGCATGAATACCCTTGCAGAATAGACTTCTTCTGGGAGGGGTGAGGTACCCCAGTTCCTGCAGCTGCCTTGCCAATGTTCAGGAACTCTGTGCATGGGAGCTCAGTCGCTTAGACATGCCTGACTCTTTTGTGACCCCATGAACTGTACCTGCCCAGTTCCTCTGTCTATGGGATTTTCCAGGCAAGAATACTGGAATGGATTGCCATTTCCTCCCCCAGGGGATCTTCCTGACCCATGGATTGAATCCACATGTCCTGTGTCTCCTACACTGGTAGGCGGGTTCTTTAGCACTGAGCCACCGGAGAAGCCCCTAGGAATTTTGTGAGCCAATTATTAAATGATATTAAAAACAAAGATGGTCAGCTCTCAAAACTCATCGATTCCTAACAGTTTCATCACACCTTCTGCCTTTTCTCCTCCAGGAGTCCTTTGCATCTATTGCATCTGTGTAGTAAAAATACTGAGATGAGCTTCTGTGTCTGTTCCCACCTCTGAGTTCAATAAGGACACATAAGTAGATTGAAATTGGCTGTGGTGGAAATATTTACACCATAGAAATAGGCAAATGCTAAAAATCAGGTCTCCTCCCCACTCCCCTTGCCTGAGAGCCAGTTTTAAAATTTCTATCTGTACATTGCTGGGCGGGGATGACATTTAGAGAAGTTCCTTTTGAAAGGTTTGTTATAAGCTGTGTTTACCATAGACCATTCCAGAAACCAGTAGAAAGTGTGGAAAAGGAAAAAAGGAAGAAGGGGTGATCATTCTGGGAGCACCCGTGCCTGGAAGTACATGGACTGTGTAGAATATAATTAAAATCCTCTGGAAGACCAGCTGACCTGCGTAATGGCACTCAGCCTTTCAGAGAAGAGAGAACTGGTGTTTGTGACTCAGCTCCTTAACATCTTCCTTCTGTAGAATGGGAATCTGGGTATGATTTACAAAGGCAGTATTATTCAATGCTATGGGAAAGTTTTTGTAAGCGTGATTACACTCTGCTGTTTCTTTCATTCATGTATCTGTGCCTCAGGTGATAAAAGTCCCTTGCCAGTGGGAGAAGCAGGCATGGACGCAGGGCTGGGTAGCACAGGAAACAGCCAGGGAGGGTGCCCCAGCTGGTTCCTGAGGTGACAGCCCCCATTTTCCTGCAGAGGACTCAGCTGGGAGCCCAGTGTCACTTGTGGGGTCCAGGGCTGCACAGGGCTGCACGGGTCAGGGTGGGTGTGGCTGGTTTAGGGAGAGGTGATGGGGACTAGGAAGCTGTGGTCAGACAAGCATCTGTGGGTGGTTCTGCGGGTGGTTTGGGGATTCCTGCCAAACCACCTCCTGACCGCATGGGAGGGCGGTGTCTGTTCTCTCTCCTGCCCTGAGCTTTTACTCACTCACGCAGCCATCCAAGGGCCAACATGCAATGCATGCGTGGGCCCTGGGATTTTGCTTCAAGTCTGGAGCAGATGCCAGGAGGTTGCATTTTTTTAATTAATTTTTGTTGGAGTATGGCTGCTTCACACTGTTGGGTCAATTTCTGCTGTATAGCAAAGCGAATATATATAAGTATATTTCCTCTTTTTCAGATTTCCTTCCCATTTAGGCCACCACAGAACATTGAGTGTGTGATGCAGTAGGTTCTCATTAGCTTTCTATTTTATGGGCTACCTTGGTGGCTCAGACGGTAAAGAATCTGCCTGCAACGCAGGAGGCTAGAGTTTGATCTCTGGGTTGGGAAGATCCCTTGGAGGAGGGAATGGCAACCCACGCCAGTATTCTTGCCTGGGGAAGCCCATGGACAGAGCAGCCAGTCGGGCTACAGTCCATGGGGTTGCAAAGAGGAGGACACAACTGAGCGACTACAGCAAAGTGAGTCAGCTATGTGTATACATAGATCTCCTCTCTTTTGGATTTCCTTCCCGTTGAGGTCACCAGAGAGCACTGGGCAGAGTTCCCTGTGCTCTACTGTCGGTTCTCATCAGTTATCTATTTTATATTCAGTATCAATAGTGTATATTTGTCAACCTCAGTCTGCCAGTTAATCCTCCCCCTGGCCCTTTCCCCCTTGATGTCCATCCATTGTTCTCTATGTCTTCATTATCTCCAGTGTGTCATCCATTGTCTCTATTTCTCATTTTTCATGTATGTGTAGCACCACACACAGAAGTGTTGTTCTGGAACCTCTGTGTCTTCACCACCAAGAGAAGAGGATGCACAATAATAATAAAGCTCTTTCCAGCTCCACGTCCCTCTGACTCCCAGTCTCCATCTATCCCCACGATCACCTTGTGAGACATTCAGAGCAGCTGTTCCTAATTTTTCAGCTGAGAGAAGAGAGACAGTGGAGGTTGGCTGAGGAGTTCAGGTCCCACTGTAGCATGTGGGGCACCCATGCGTTTCTCCACTTGGTGGGTGTTTCTCTCAGGAACACGGACCCTGGGGGTCCTACTTGTGAGCCCTGGAAGCCACCTTGTGGTCATCTGCTCCGGGACCAACCTCAGACCCATCCTGTGATAAATGGGGCAGCACCTGAGTTCCCCAAGATACCTTGAATTCTGCTAGGATGACACTATAGACTTTACAGCATAGTCATTCTATTCTTAATTTTCCTCCTGTTCAATTCCGGCAGCACTCTATTCAGCTGCGGGACTTTATAAGATTGTGGATGTAAAATGTGGTCCAATCTATTTAGTATCATTAGATGACAAGGAATGTGTTGTGAGTAGAAGAGATTTTTGTGGGTTTTTAGCTATTTCCATCTCTTTCCATCACTTAATGACAAAAGACAGAAAGAAGGCGTGCACTTTAGCCCTGGGACCTGTGTTCTCATTGTGACCACGTCCAGTTTTGTATCCACAGGTAGCGTGCTGCATTTCCCTAAACCATGGGTTCCTCTTACTGGGGAGAAGAGGGGCTGAGTAGATGAGTGTGTGATGGGGTGGGGGGGGTGCAGTGGAGAGATCATAGAAGCAGTGCCACCGTCACAAACCCTCACTGATGCAGCATCTTCAACCCACACCCCCAGGGTTCAAGATATGCAGCTTTATCTAAACTCCCCAGAAGCTGTATTTTGAGTGTCTCACTCTCCTGTTTCAATTCCCCTTCTCCTTTCCATCAGACTGTGTGTGTTACTCACTCAGTCGTGTCCAACTCTTTGCGACCCCATCCTTGAACTGTACCTTGCCAGGCTCCTCTGTCCATGGGATTTCCCAGGCAAGAATACTGGAGTGTTTTGCCATTCCCTTCTCCAGGGGATATTCCTGACCCAAGGATCAAAAAGGGTTTCCTGCATGCAGGCAGATTCTTTACCATCTGAGCCACCAGGGATAGTTTTTGCCTCCCTTTGGACAAAGGAAAACCGGCTCAGAAAGTATTCTTCCAAATTTTTGTCCTCCCCTCCACAGTCCTTGAAATACAGCTTTTGAACTTAAAAGCTGAGAATTAACATAAAGGGCTGCTGGTTCTTCTGTGACACTCATCCCGGGTCAGAGAAGGTCTGCTCTTTGTCCTTGTGAATTCAGGAAGGTACAGCAAAAGGCGGGGAGGGGGAAGTCAGTCAGGATGCCTAGCATCCTGCCAGACTTGTGAACTTGGTTCTGTCTTTCCCACATTACTTTAGGCCTGGAGCAGGGGCGGGAGGGTATGTTTGATGTGTTTCAGCATCGCATACCTGGAATCCAGCATGTGTCAGGTATGCAAGTATCTGTGGAGTTTATGAATGAATGAAGCAATGGAAAATCAGCATTGTGCTTGTATGCATGCACACCAGACATAAGAACAATTGTGCAGCTCCCAATCAGGGCACAGTGACCCAGTGACTGGCAGTGACTAGAGGTGGGTAGGAACTAGAGTACGTTATCACGGGTGGCCGATCCTCAGAGAAACTTCAGAAACTATGTCATAACCTGGAAACATTTTACTGGGTCTGAAACTGAAAACTGGAGAAGCAGGCTAGACCGAAAACATCCAGACCACACTGGATTTTCCTGAGGTCCACTGAATCCACGCCAGCCCCTCGTACCTTTGCTGAGGTGAGGTCTGCAGATGGAAAACTTGGCTTTGAAGCTCAGGACAGAGTTGAAAGCTCCACACAGAGAAGTGTCTTTAAAGTCTCATGTTTTATATTAAATCTTCAAGTTGACTTCCTATTTGACTCCATGATAAGTGTGTATATGTGTTTTAAAACAAAAATTAATGTCTTTCTCACAGCCTGCTGTGAGCTCAGAGCTCTTTTACACTTCCATAAATCATTTTAGCTTTGAGCTTTTCTCTTCCAGACTGATAACGCTGTCACATGAAAGTCCTCACCAAAGCTGGAACTCACTGTTAGATTTATATTTTGTGCTGATGTACTGGCAGGAATTATGACCCAAAGAGATCGGGAAACAGAGACATAAATATAAACACAATTAACGAGTTCTTATTCTTGTTTTTACAACTTTCAGGACAAGTTTTATGTTGACAAATTCTGTTATGTTTGAAATCGTAAGTACTTGAAATCTGTGTAAAACAAAAATAGTGAGTGTCCAAACTCAGACTGCATGGTTGTGAATATTTTGCCATTTTACTCCAGACATGCTTGAGTGGTGACTCAAGACCCCTCTTCCTCTCACCCAGGCCCTTCCCTCCCTCCTCAAAGGAGCTTCTATCTGCCATTTGTTTTGGAGTTGTCAGATTTTACATAAACAGTAGGATGTGCTGGGTTTGTTTTGCAGCTTCATTTTTGCCTCAGTGCTTTCCTGACATTTATCCACAGTCCTCTGTGCAGACAGAGCTAGAGCAGTAAGCTTGGAGTTTGAGGAAATGGCTTTTGCCCACTTCTGCTTTGATGGAGTACACAAGCCTCGTGGGGTGTTTGAAGACTCCTGAGAGGGGGTCTCCGAAGCGCCCTCTTCTCTGGGCTCTTGGGCGAGTATGTGCGTGCTCAGTCGTGTCTGACTCTTTGCAACCCCATGGACCACAGCCCACCAGGTTCCTCTGTCCATGGGATTACCCAGGCAAGAATACTGGGGTGGGTGGCCATTCCCTTCTTCAGGGGAATCTTCCCGACCCAGGATCAAACTCAGGTCTCCCCCATTGCAGGTGGATTCTTTATCATCTGAACCACCAGTACACATATAACCCCTCCCTCCTAAACCTCTCTCTCAACCCCCACCCACCTTTCTAGGTTATCAGAGCACTGAGCTGAGCTCCCTTATACAACAGCGCCCCACTAGCTATCTACACATAATAGTGTATATATGTCTATGCTACTCTCTCAGCTTTTCCCAACTCCTTCCTCCCACTGTGTGCACAAGTCTATTCTCTGTGTCTGCGTGGTGTTACTTCTTTACTTTTATGCAATACCAAACCTGAACTGAAAACTACTGTGTCTTGAACTCTCACTGTGGGCCAGGTACTGTGGTAGGTCTTATAGACCAGTGAGGGTTAGGACACACATGGTGCATGTTGAATAAAGAAGCTGAGGCTTCACGAATTTATCTAACATGACAAGAAGGCTCAGAACAGGCTGTCAGACCTCAGGGCCTTCTGGTCAGCTACACACTGTAGAGTCTTGGTCTCACTGTCCAACCCGCAGTCTGGACTCGGGGGCAGTGTCCCTGAGCTGCCCCTGGGTGGTGCCAGCATCCCCCACCACTGCCTCTCATCTCCTGCTGGTGATGCCCCGGACCCTCTCAGATGAGGAAGGGAGGCCTGCACTTCTTGAGGAAGCAGGGTTCCTGCTGGCTGGAGGCCTCCTCGTAAGGGCCACCTGCTGGCCACTGATGCTTTCACCTCGAATCTGGGAGAAACTTTACATCCCCATGGCAGTATGCCACTTCCCATCCTTCCCATCACCGTGAGTGTCAGAGCTACTTCAGCCGTGAGCCTTGGCACATTACTGGTATAAAGTGTAAATATCTGAATGCTGATTATCGTAAAACAAACAGACCACTGTGTCCGGAGCAGATGGGTGTGATTCAGGCAGCCAGAGACCCCAGCTGGCAGGCAGCTTGTGCATCTCTGAACAGCCAGAAACAAGCTTCCCAACCTCCCTGCCCTGCCACCACCTGCTGCCCCCTTTGCAGAAAGTTCCGAGAGCTAAAAGCTGCCCGGGGCCACTTGCCTGTGTGAGCCTTTGCCTCTTACTTATTTTTTATACTTTTTATTTTCTATTGGGTATAACTGATTAACAATGTTGTGATCATTTCAGGTGAATAGCGAAGGGACTCAGCCAGCTATACATATGTATCCATTCTCCCCTAAACTCCGCTCCTATCCAGGCTGCCACATAACATTAAGTAGAGTTCCCTCTGCTGTACAGTAGGTCCTTGTTGCTTATCCATTTTAAATCCAGCAAGTCTCTGCCTTTTCAACCATTTTCCATCTGCCCTGCCACCCAAGGACAGACCTCGAACTGCTGAGGAAGATGGTCCCATTGAGAGGGCATGTCCCTGTCCAGCTGGGCATCCCACCACTCCTGGTCACCCATGTGTGTACCAGACAGCCAGGCTCACCATCCTGGCCAGAAGGGACTGAGCCCCCTGCACAGCTCCACTCTGTCTCTTAGGGTCCACCTCTGGTCCCCTCCTCTTTGAAGCAACCAGGATGACCTCAATCCTGGTCGCTCCTCTGTCCATTCACCCATCTTGGGACAGCGAAGGCAGTCAGAATCATCACTTTGTCAGAATCATCACTTTGTCTTCCTACCGAGAGAGCAAACCCCCTGGGATCAGGGACCTCCACACCTGGAGTTCCTCTAAAAGTGTTGGGAGCTGGCCTCCCCTTCTGATGGGCAGAATTCATGTGGTTGGCCAGCCGGGCAAGGCTCTCCAGTGGCTGCCAGCTCAGAGCCCTGTGGATTCTGTGAACATAAAAAAGAATGTTAAGGGAAACAGAATTTTAGGGGACCACGTGATTCCACCAATGCAGGGACCTAGGCTAGAATTCAGCATGGTATTTGTGGCAGAGAGGGACAAAAATTTCATTAAAATTTTAAGCAAGGTGCACCTTCCCCAGCTTTGAGATATAATAGGAAAACATGGGACTCTGGAACGGTGTAGAGGAAGGGAACCATTCAGAGCCAAATGAGATTAATAATGTTTGTAAGGAGTTTGTTATAAATATTGTGTGTGTTCAGTCACTCAGTCGTGTCCAACTCTTTGCAGCCCCATGGACTGTAGCCCGCCAGGCTCCTCTGATGGGATTTCCCAGGTAAGAATACTGGAGTGGGTAAAACTGAGAATGAAGAATTAAAATGAGCCGGTATAGATGCAGTGACTGGTTTGTGGGGTCACCTGCTGACAGCAGCAAGTGATGCTGGTCTGGTCCATGCCCCTGACATCGGCTGTTCATAATCCACCCTGCCCCCGCCTGACCTAACGTGACCCCACGACACGGGTATCCTTTGCTGGGAGCCACTCATAGGACATCAAGTGGCTCACCTCTTCCGCTCTGACATTGCCCCAGCCACCACGTTTTGCACTTGACAGGAAGCCTGGTGCTAAGGTTTGTAACTTATACTTTTGCCCAGCGTGCTCCCTCTAGTGGTCCAGCCCCAGTAGCATCCTTCCTCCCATCCTGAACTGCCACATCCTTTTGAGGGCCTGGGGTCACGAGGACACTGACCAGAAGCTGCCAGCAGTGGGCTACCCCTCCTTCTGTGGATGAATTGCCATCCTGCTGATAAGAAGGAGACAGAGAAGGGGCTATCCTCCCACCAGGAGTTCTGCTCGACCTGTCTGACCTTTTCCTTTCTATTCTGACATTAGCCTATGAATGGGCTGAGATGGAGAGAGGATGCCCTAAGGAGTGGACTGTTATTGGCCTTAAGGATTCTTCACTTTTACAAACAATGAAAAAAAGAAAGTGGGTCCTCTGTGAAGAGAAGGCCTGAGGTGCTGGAGAGACTGCAGCACTCTCTCCAGGGCAGTCCCCTCCTGTGCTTGGCAGGCTGAGTGTTTTCTTGAAGATGTGATGATAGCTAATTTTAGAAAAATGATTCTTGAAAGAAAATGACTCCTGAAGGCTGTTAAGATGCACGAGTGCCTCACTGTAGCTCATACACCACATCTTCTTTATTATTATCTCAGTGTTAAAACAAATACTTAGGTTTTAGACAACAACACACACACACACAAATAGGGCACGAGAGTTTCTCAAACAAGAGAAAACCTGGCCGAATGGCAGTTGTGGCAAACGCATCCATCAACGTGTGTGTTTAAAAAAAAACTCTCCATTCAAGAAAACCAGCGATCAAGCTTGTCAACCTCAGGGGGTAGGAAGGACAGTATTGAAGAAGCAAAGCCCAGGAGTAACTTGTCTTTCATTGGTGTCATTGTTTAATCACTGAGTTGTGTCCTACTCTTGCGACCCCGTGGACTGTAGCCTGCCAGGATTCTCTGTCCATGGGATTCTCCAGGCAAGAATACTGGAGTGGTTGCCATTTCCTTCTCCAGGAGATCTTCCTGATCCAGGGATCAAACCCACATCTCCTGCATTTGTAGTTGGATTCTTTACCACTGAGCCACCAGGGAAGCCCTAAGTTCTCTTTAGCGTTGAACAAAATATGATGGTATTAACCCTCAACTCCCTCAGCTGCTGGAGAATCCCATGGACAGAGGAGCTTGGTGGGCCACAGTCCATAGAGATATAAAGAGTCAGACACAACTGAAGTGAATGAGCACAAACACACGCAGTCCTCAGCTGCATCGTGGTGTTGGTCTGTGCCGGTGCTTACATTGCATAATTTCAATGGACAACTTATCACAAATTGTGCCTTCTTGAGAATATGATTTCTTTCTGAATGACTTGAAGGAGCATTTGAATACTCTATGCTCTTGTGGAACATCCATGTGGAAATGGGACTCATTTCCCTGAGAATTAGTATATAAGATTTGGGCATCAGAATTCCAGAGCAGGTAGACCCACTGATTTCTCACAGTGGGTCACTTTTTTGTTTTGTCTCTAATCCTTGTCTGCACGTTAGGTTTCCTAGAAGCTTGGCTACAAAGGCGACAGAGAGTGGGTAAAAGGTGAGAACAAAGAAAATTGGTTGAAATAGGCAGAGAGCACCCAATTGGAACTTATGCCCTAGCACGGCCAGATGCTGATGTTGGAATCCTAAAAGGAAAAGAGAGAAATCCACACAGCACAGGCCATGCTTCTCACCTGGCCAGCAGGACCTCAACAGCCTCAGTCAAAGACACCATCCCAGAAAACGCTGCATGTGCTCCATTAAGGAGCCCCCTTTCATCATTGCCTGGGGACCAATGATTTGTCTGATGAGCTTCTTTTTGTATGTCCCTGGTGT
The DNA here is from genome assembly GCF_033118175.1 of Dama dama. NCBI lineage: Eukaryota > Metazoa > Chordata > Mammalia > Artiodactyla > Cervidae > Dama > Dama dama. Next base: position 59,123,500 of record NC_083691.1, on the reverse strand, counting down.
CATTCACGTCCCCCTGCTGATGATGAGATAGATCAGCGAGAGTTACAGACACTATCCATTTGAGCTGTATCATCACAGCATTTCAGGTGTACTATACTAATGGGGGGAAAATATATTTTCTCTCATTTATCCAACATTTCTCCTATTAGACCATGTGCTCAGTTGCTCAGTCATGTCCAGCTCTTTGCACCCCCATGGACTATTGCCCACCAGGCTTCTCTGTCCATGGGTTTCTCCAGGCAAGAATACTGGGGTGGGTTGCCATTTTCTATTCCATTTTCTATTTGACCCCTGACCCAGGGGTCGAACCCACATCTCCTGCATTGGTAGGCGGATTCTTTACCACTGAGCCACCCGGGAAACCCTATTAGTTTCCACCCAGAAACTCTATGGTTATTTTAAGGCAAAGACTGATCCAGGCTCTGACTCTGACAGCATCCTCCACCTCTGTGTCCTGGATCTTTGCAAAAGTACCAATGACCGAGGCCATGACTCATGTAATGATTTCTGCAGCCTGTTGCTAGCAGAGGATCTGCACCGCCTTGAGATTTCGTCATTTTGGAGGATGTTTCCTTAATTGGCGGCAGAGGTTTGCAGTGACAGAGGCTGCAGGCACAGCTGCAGTTTATTAACAGTTGAAGCCTCACCCAGAGCAGAGGCAGCGAACCCATGCCTTCAGGTTATTACCAAGCATCAGGTGCGGAAGTCTCACCTGATGAGAAGTCATCCTGTACCTTGGGATGATGTTCGTTTCTCCATGTCCAAGGCCTCACAGACCCACCCTTCCACCTCCCAGAGACCTGTGGAGGGAACCTCACATCCCCCAGGGTCCTGGCCCCTCGCAGCCCTGTCCATCCTGCAGGGCTTCTCCTTTCCTCCTTTCGAGTCCCCAGACATCCTCTCATCACATCCCTCCATTTCACATCTCTCACTTCCCCATGAGGGAAAGGGTTTCTCAAGTCTTCTGCTGGGAGTCAGGCATATCCATGTAAAGCAGGCTGTGTGTGTGATGCCCTGAGTGTGCTGTGGGATGTGGTAGGTCCCCTCCCAGCTCAGTTCCCATGGCCTCCTGACCCTGCTGAATGGAGGCAACTGGGTGTTGTTCTGGCCCCCAGCTCCTCCTCAGGAGGTCAAGGCTTCACCAACCCCAGCCCTGTGCACACCCCTAACTTTGACTCTGAAGCGAATGCTGAAATAAAAAACCTATGTTTCCTTTCTTTAGTGACCTGCCAGGACTAGCTCAAAACTAATCCCAGTGCAGCCAGCAGTAATGAGGATTTCCAGCCAGGAGCAGAAAGACTGCCTTTTAAATAAGCAACTACTGCCTTACTGTAATACAAAGAATTGGTTTTTGTCCCAGGTCTAGAAATGGAGCTTCTAAAACCCTTGGAATCGCCTGAGTTATAAGAGGGTCTTTGTTGTGCTAAAGAGATGAGTCTCGGTGAACCTCCCAGGATGGGGACAATCACCAGAAAGACCAATCCAGTGATGAGACGGTGGGGGCTTTGGGCCAGCCTGACCTCTGGAGATGGGAAGGCAACTGAAGTTTGAATTCAGTCACACGGCCAGGTATTCAGTCAGTGATGTCCACCTAATGAAACCGCAACTAAACTCGGGTCCAGGGCTCAGTGGAGCTTTGTGATTGGTCAACACATGCATGTCCCTCATGTGACATCCCTAAACCCCAGGTATAGAGAGCCTGGAACCTCTGCCCTTGGGACAACCCCCACCCAGCCCTCAAACTCTGTGTATCCCTTTCCCAGAGACTGTGATCACTGGTTTATATTAATATTAGTGCTTTCCTGAGTTCTGCCAGTCTGTAGCAAATCTTCAAACCTAAGGGTCTCATGGGGAGCCCCCAGATCGGTAGCCAAACTGCCAGAAGTGCAGGTGGCCTGCGGAGCCCACTCCAGGCTGGTGTCTGAAGTGGGACCATCGTGTGGGACTGAGTCTTTTCCCCGTAGGGCCCCGCTAGCTGCGGTGGTTGGTGTCAGAGCAATGCGGCATGGTGCTCAGCTGGATGAAACAGAGAATAACTGTTATTAAGGGTAATTTTGTGATTGCTAATAGAAATGTTGAGATCCTGGAAACAGCTTTTTGATCATCAGGCTGGGGCATCACAGTTTGAAGCGCAGGCTCCTGAGTGGACAGGTTTTGGGAGATCATTTAGCAGTTGCTGCTCAGTGTGGTCTCTAGGCAGTGTCTGTCTGGGGACACTGCTCGTTGGCTGTCCCTCAAGAGTTATGGACAGAACTTGGTGGTGAGCCCTGAGAAGCTTTTCCAGCACCAGGACATTGCCGAGACAGTCAGGAATGGAAATATGTATTCAGACTCCCACAATTTGGCGTATTTAGAATAGACAGCCTCATCTGGTACCATTAGATGGAGTCAGAACTTAGCATTAAAAGTGTGAGCAGGTGGCTTTTTTGGTGCTGTCTACTGCATGCTACCTCTGTGACTTTGGGCAAGTTACTTAACCCCTCCAGGCTTCAGCCCCCTCCTCTATAAAATGGACATAGCAGTGTTTCCTACTTACTAGGTGCTGAGCTAAGTCACTTCAGTTGTGTCCAACTCTGTGCAACCCACGGACTGTAGCCCACCAGCCTCTTCTGTCCATGGAATTTTCCAGGCAAGAATACTGGAGTGGGTTGCTATTTCCTCCTCCAGGGGCTCTTCCCAACCCAGGGATTGAACCTGCATCTCTTATGTCTCCTTCATTGGCAGGTGGATTCTTTACCACTAGCACCACCTGGGAAGCCCGACTGGGTGCTGGGAAGACCAAATAAGATAATGAAGGAAACATGTTAAGTGAGCACAGGGTCTGACAGAGAGCAAGTTAACTGCTGGCACTATTTCTTGTACATTCGTTCGCTGGCATGAGTGTGTCTGGCTTGGTGAGACCATGCTCTGTGTGTGGGTTTGATGTGTGGCTGCAAAGGAAATCTACAGCCTTGCTTTCGTGTGTCAAGCAGACAGCTTTTCAGAAGTCACAACTTAAAAAACACTTCAGTGAATGTTGCTCTTCACATAATCCCTCTGAGAGGCTAGACTCGTCTCAAGGGTGCATGACTGTTGAGGCATTTGGGGAACTTCTCATCTGAGTTTTTTAGCAGAGCCTATTCCAATGATCATTTCTGATATAACGAATCAGCTCCAGACCTGTGGCTCAGAAGAGCAACCTCTATCACTTTAAACCAGTGTCTTTATCACACCTGGTTCTGAGGGTTAACTGGCTCCACTGGGTTCCCACTTGGGGTCTTATATGCAGCTGCCACCAGAGGCTGGACAGAGCTGGAATCATCTGATCATTCCACTGGGCTGGAGTCCAGGATGGTAGTGGGCTGGGACAACTGGACACCCAGGGTTCAGCTGGGCATCTCTCAGTCTGCGGAGAGATGTCTGCTTTTGCTGGTGACCACTTCCTCTCTTGTGAGCATTTTAAAGGCAGGACATGGGAGCTACTGGATCTGAGCCTGGTAACTGGTCAGAGCACTCCCCCTGCTCAAATGGGAGAGACCCAGACCCACCTCTACATGGGAAGAGAGTGAAGGACCCATGTCTATCTGTAATCAGCTACAGGGCCATAAGGCGTGTGGGTTTCTCACCCTGGCACATCTTTTTTTTCCACGAGAGACCGTGTGTAGTTTCCTCAGGTGACCACACTGATCTAGGGATCGCCCAACTGGTTTCAGTTCTTATCTAAGTAAAACCCCTGCCCTTGCATGAAAACCTCTCCTCATCTGCTCCCTTATTTAAAATTTCGACATTTGTCCATCTTACTCTATCAGAAGCTGGTGGTGAGGGTGAACATCTGGGGGTGTTTTGAGGTCCACAGACACCTTAACATAACCTTCCCCTGCAGCCTCAGTGGCTGGGTCATTGCTTAGGGACTATAGGGGCACTGCACTTACTGGGGACCATTGGGGAACTGTGGGGAAGTTTCACTTAGAAGCACTTGGCCCTTTGTTGTACAGGCTCTGAGCTCTGAGCCACTGTTCTGATGAGCAGGTGAGAGAGGGTAACCCGGACTGAGCCCTGCTGCCAGCTTCACCAAACTGAAATCTGGAACCAGCTGCAGGGAGGAGTCCGGGAGGCAGGGCAGGGGGGCGAATTAGGCAGTCATGGTGGTGGGCAGGCAGACACAACACCAAGGTGCCTTGGGTAGTTCTCCGAGGTACACCGGGCTCACCTCCCCTCTCCTAAGACCCAGGGCTGAGGGGATGTGACTTCTTGTTCTGCAGGCGTCCAGAGTGGGGGTATATGAGCGCTGAATTTAGCCGGAGGTCCAGGCCATCCTGGTTTCTGATGCTCCTTCCAACCGTCCCCAGAGACCCTCTAGGATGGACTGTCCCCAGCACTGTCCTGCGTGGCTCACTGTGACACCCTCTGTTTTCAGGTCCAGCCCGCCACCTCGGGACACAAGCACTGAGCCCGTGGACCTGCCATGAAACCGCACCTGAAGCAATGGAGACAAGGAATGCTCTGCGGGGTGTTTGCGTGGGGGCTCCTCTTTGTGGTGATCTTCCTCTACTTCACCGACAGCAGCCCGGCCAAGCCCGCGCCCAGCTCCTTCTCCTTCCTGGAGACCCGGAGGCTGCTGCCCGCACAAGGAAGGCAGCGGGCCATCATGGGGGCCTCGGAGGGCCTGCCCGAGGGCGCGGACTCGCGGCGGGGGTCTCCCCGGGGACTCCCATCCGGCCCCCTGCGGACATGGGCCGGAGATGGCTTTGAACATGAACAAGAGTTTCTTTCGGCCCAAACAGGGAGAACGTCCCTAAGCGCTTTTCTCCCGGAGGACCCCGCTCCGGGCACGTCGGGGCGCCTCTCCCCTGGGGACCCAGGCCCGGAGAGGGCTCAGCCGCCACGCGCAGTCCTGGGACGTCGGGCGAAGCGAGGGCCCCGGAGGCAGGGCCGGAGCGCGGGGGGCGAGGACGGGGAGCGGCTGTACTCGTCCATGTCCCGGGCCCTGCTGCGACGGCTCTGGAAGGGCGACGCGTCGGCGCGCATGCTGCACCCGCGCCTGCAGAAGGCCATGGGTGCCTACCTGCGCGCCAACAAGCACGGCGTGCGCTTCCGGGGGCGCCGCGCGGCCGGGCGGAGCCGCACCGAGCTGCTGTGCGCCTTGCGGGGCCGGGTACAGGTGCGCACCCTGGACGGCACTGAGCCGCCCTTCTCGGCACTGGGCTGGCGCGCGCTGGTCCCTCCGGTGCCACTCAGCCGGCTGCTCCCACGCAGGCTCCGGACCTGCGCCGTGGTCACGTCGGCAGGCGCCATCCTCAACTCGTCGCTGGGCGAGGAGATAGGTGGGTCCCCGGGGCCACCCGACCCCCACCCCCAGCCTGACACTGTGTTTCTGGAGAGTCTTGGGTCTTCTTCTTTCCCTGGGACCGAATGAACCCAGGTGGATCCAGCAGAGGTCTCCTTTTATTGTTGTTTAGTCGCTAAGTCATATCCAGCTCTTTCTGACCCCATGGACTACAGGCCACCAGGCTCCTCTGTCCATGGGATTCGCCAAGCAAGAATACTGAAACAGGTATTCTTACTGGAATACTAGAATGGGTAGTCATTCCCACCTCCAGGGATCGAACCTGCATCTCCTGTGTCTCCTGCATTGCTGTAGAGAGAAAGGTTAATTTTAAGGCCTCCTCCCTGCTCTTGTGGGGGCTGGGAAGCCTGAAGGCTGCTGGACAGGCAGGTAGGCTGGCTGGAAATGCATGTAAGGCTTGTTGTTGCAGCCTGGAACCCCAAAGTTATGGGGCAGCCTGGTGGTGGGCAGCTCAGGAGGGTTCCCACATCTAGATGCAGAGTCCCTCCTTCTCAGGAAACTGCGATCTAGTTTCAGGCCCTTGACACCCCCAGTGCCCAGCCCAGCCAGCTGCAGCACCAGTGACCCGGTGGCTCCTCCACTCCTTTGGCAGACACGCGGCCCCTCCTCCAGGCAGGTTTCTGTACCAGGTGCCAAGAAATTAAGTGCCTACTGGACGCAGCCTCGGGCCTCGAGGCCAGATGTAAAACCACACCCCGTAACTCCTCAAGGTGGACAGTGTCTGCTCAGTCCCCCTGGACGTGATCTGCAGAGGTCACTACCCGCTGTACAGAAAGGAGTCATCGCCATCTCTGGGGCCGGGGCATTTTCCATGTCTTCTAGGAGTGGCTGATGCCCCGTCACCAGGCCGCACAGCCCAGACCTACAGCCACAGGATCTCAGCAATGAGGCTGAATCTGAAATTTTTAAGAAGTTGAAAAAAAAAAACAAAGCTCAAGCCTGGGCTTGCGGCCTGTAGTCCCAGTGTCCCCGTGCTGACATTAAGCAGGCTCATAATCACGTTGTCCGAGTGTCACAGAAACTTGCAGCCAGAGCTGAGCAGAGCGGCTGCTTCCAATTAGGAGGGAGCTCTGGCTCAGAGGCCCCTGGGGTGAAGTAAAGCCACATTTCCCTTTGGTTCCCAGGACATGATTAATCACAGAAGGAGGAATTTAAGCAGCACGCTTTAAAGCAGGCGCCGACTTGCTCTTGGTTTTGTTTTTTTGCTTTGTTTTAAGCCCCACTGCCTCCTACCTGTGCGTTTGCATTGCTTTCATCCATCAGGCAGAACTCCCTCACTCTTTATTCGGGCGTAAATATCCCCAACCAGAGTCTTGTAAATTCTCTTCTATTCGACCAGAGTCTTATAAATTCTTTTCTGTTCAGAATTCAGAAGAGAGTATGAATGGCACTGGCAATTCCATGTTTCTGGGGAACACGATGTGTCAGTTATATCTTTCTTAGTTTCTGGCAAGCAGATTTAATTGACAGCATCTGCACTCACACAAAGGTTCATGATTAGAATTGTAGAAAGGTACGTGAAGAACAAACACTTGGAAAATTTTTAAAATTCTCTGTTGTTTTGCTTCACTTCCTTTGCATCCAGTTTTGTATCTGCCTTTTTAAGAATATATAATATAGCACAATTCCATATGTAAAGACAAGAAGCCTTTCGTTTTCACAAGCTGGCATCTCTCAGTATCAGTCCTCGTGATGCCAGGTGCTGACATGAACTGAATGTACACACAGTTATCAGTACACAGTTGTTAACACCTCTCTTGATGAGAACAAAGTCACAGAGCCAATTTCTTCAGGAAGGTTGGAATTGGGTATGCTGTGTGTTGGTGGCTCAGTTGTGTCTGACTCTCTGCAACCCTATGGACTGTAGCCCACCAGCCTTCTTTGTCCATGGAATTTGCCAGGCAGGAATATAAGAGTGGATAGCCATTCCCTTCTCCAGGGGAGCTTCCTGATCCAGGGATTGAACCCACATCTCCCTCATTGCAGGCAGATTCTCTACCATCTGAGCCACCAATAGGGCATGCTGTACTGTTTAACTAAAGTCATCTTAACCCTTAAGCATCTACTGCACTTATGAAGTGACTAAGTGAAGATCAGAAGACTTGCAGAAAGTTGTGGTCTTATGAGGGCAGAGCTAGAAAATCTCCCCTGGCCCCCTCCCCAAGGGAACCAGGGATGCCCCAGGGTTGCATGCAGCTGCCCCCTCAGAAGCTCCCTCCCCTGGCTGCTGCGGTGCCACGGTGCTTCCCCAGTTCTGTTGCACTGAGTCATACCTTGTCATTGTTTTTGAGAACAGTGCAGCAGCTGTAAACACCTCCACTTTGAATATGTTACTGAAAAGCAAACTGAACTGTTTTGGAAACATGGGACACTCATTGCTGGAGTCATGAGATGATCTTTTTTCACCTGTTCTGTAAATAATAATTATTCGTGAGCTCACTAGCAGCCATCCTGGGGAAGCACGCTCTAGACAAGAAATGTCTGCCCTGAGCTAACAGGCATCGCCTAGAATGCAAGATCAAGTCTGTTCCTTGAGACTCAGATTCCGGCCAGCGTGTGGGAAATGGGAGGATGGGGAGAAGCCTTCCTCTTCAGGGAGGGGACGTCTTCCTGGCTGAACTTGGAATTTGGCATCCTGTTACCATTGCTTAAAAAAGCAAGAGAGCAGGTCGTATAGTCATTCAACAATCATGGTCCCCAACTCTTCACCAGCTACTGTGCTCACCACTAGTGATGGAAAGATGGATGAGGCCCAGCCCTAACCCTCAAATCTTCTGCTGTCTGGTGGGAGAGACAGACTATAAAGAGACACTTCTGGTATCACAGTTAGAAGGACAGAGAGACGCATAGACAGACAGGGAAGAAATGACCTTGGAATCCGGCCACCCCTCGAGGGCTGATGTCTGAGGAGGTAAATCCAGGCCGAAGGCCAGCAGAGCAGGTGGATGAGAAAAACAGTTCAGTGTGTGGGTGATGAAGGAGAGCACAAGGGGCTGGGGGTGGACAGCCAATAGATAAGCTGGACCAGTGGCAGGTCAGCCCCATGCTCTCACATGTCATTCTCCAGAAGTTAGACTTCACATAATGATTATAATAGTAGATACCACGTATAGTTGGATGGCATCATCGACTCAATGGATATGAGTTGGAGCAAACTCCAAGAGATAGTGAAGGACAGGGAAGCCTGGAGAGTTGCAGTCCATGGGGCCACAAAGAGTTGGACACGACTTAGCGACTGAACAGCAGCAATGTGTAGGGTCTTTACTGCAGGGAAGTTCCCATCCTCCATGCTTTTATGTGTTAACCAGCTTTGTGATGCCAAGAGACAGACAAGATTATTCCCATTTTGTAGATAAAGGAAACCGATGCACCTCGAGACACAGAGGGTGGAGCCGGGTTTGAACTCCAGTCTGGGTCTCAGAAACTCCGACTCCATCCCTGGCTTCCTGGTGCAGAACTCAGAAATCTTAGAGCAGAGGAGTGATGGATCAGGGTCTCATTAGGGAAAGATTGCTCCAGAGCCAAGATTGGAGCAAGCACACTGTGAAAGTCCCAATTAGGTGAGAAAGACCTGGGTGGCAGGTTTGGGAGGAAGAAGAACTGTCTCTTTGGCAGGCTGTTCCCCGGAGACTGGGGCATGGGCTGCCTCTGCAGATTTCTGCCCTCAGGAAGGGATGGGGGCTCTGGGAATGCAGCAACCTGGGCTGGGTCTGGATTTCATGCTGCTGCACCTTCTGGCCAGCCGCTCCCTGCAGGGTTTTCATCTTCCTCAGTGATGCGCTGAGCCTGGCTCTGTTCTCAAGGTCAATGTGAAGTGGCTCTTGTCTGGAAACATGTCCTCCAGAAATGACTGACTCTATGTTCTCTTCTCTTGTCTCCTGTCTGAACCATTCCTCTCCCCCTAAATGTGAATGGACAGTTCAGTTTTTAAGGCGATTATCTGGGAGAGGCACAGCCAGGCAAGATCCACATGATGGACTCTCACAGCTCATCCTCTGCAGACTCCCCCTCCCATCCTGGTCCCTTCTGCTCCCTGACAGCTGGTCTCTGTCCCTGCCTCTCTGTGTCCTCCACAAATTTGACCTCTTAACTCTTCAAACTCATGCCACTCCCAGAAGAGTGAAGCTAGATTACCTTTCTGTGCCCTGTGCCTTTTCAGGTCCTTCTGAGGCTTAAAACACACCTCACTGTAGAACAGGATTTCCCCGGTAGCTTAGATGGTAAAGAATCCACTTGCAATACAAGAGACCAGAGTTTGATCTCTGGGTCAGGAAAATCCCCTGGAGAAGGAAATGGCTACCCACTCCAGTATTCTTGCCTGGAGAATCCCATGGACAGAGGAGCCTGGTGGGTTACAGTCCATAGGGTTGCAAAGAGTCAGATATGATTGAGCAACTAACACTTTCAGTATAGAACACCCACTTTTAAAAACTGGGGCATTTGCTGCAGTGATCAATTAATTTGAAGTTTCTACATAATCAGTTAGAAATGCACTCACTGCCTGGCCTCCTCAGTTTGTTCACCTTACCTCTAGATGGAGGCTGTGTTGAGGGGGCATAGTTTAGAGAGAGAACTGGTCCAGGAGTGCTAGTATCCCACCTTTGGCCCTGGTGCCCACCCTGATTACCTCTCAGTGCCTGGAGACCACCCCAGTTTCGCCCCAGGTCAGCAGTTCATAGAGTGTGTGACCTTGCACTTGGAGTCCCCAAGACTCTTTCAGGGGTTCACGAGGTGAGAACTATTTTCATTATAGTACTCACAGATCTTTTTAGCTGCTGACAATTGAACAGGATGATACAGGAGCAGCAGTGAATAAAACAGATCAAAGCAGTGGTACCCAATGGTACTAGCCTTCATAGAATGCTTTGCTGCCAAGTTTAACAGTAACAGGAAAGGGTGCCAGTTCCAAGTATGGATGTCCTTGATGAGGCAGTAAATGATTGGTTTTATTAGATTTCAGTCTTTGAAGTACATGTGTTTTTAAGACCAAACGGGAAATAACATGAAAGCATTTCTGCAAACCAGCCCCCAGTGGAAAAGCACTCTTGTGATTGAGCTGTGAGTGGAACTAGCCCCTTTTGTCATGAAACACAGTTATACTTGGGACAGATGACTAATAGACAGACATACTTAATTTAGACTTGGACATTTGGCAGGTATTTTCTCAAAAGGGAAGTAAGTAAGCCTGTCACTTTTAGGAACATAACCAATAGTATTTATTGCCAGTGACAAAGCTTTCAACCATGAGCTCAGAAGCTCCCCAAACTTAAAAAGTGACGATATCCATGGTGATATATATGATATTTGATACTTTATAATGAAATGCATAGATATTTGAAAGATCTGCATGACTTAATGAGCTGATAGTTTCCAAACGATGCTTATACAGTGTTATAAACTATATATGGGTGAATCATTTTTTTAAAAGTTGAAATATAGTTGATGTACAATTTTGTGTTAGTTTCTGGTGTACATCAAAGTGATTCAGTTATACATACATATACTCTTTTTCAGGGTTGTTTCCATTATATGTTATTACAAGGTATTGAATATGGTTCCCTGTACTATGCAGTAGGTCCTTATTAGTTATCTATTTTATATGCAGTACTATCTATCTGTTAATCTCAAACTCCTAATTTGTCCCTTCCCTACCCATTTTCCCTTTGGTAACCATAAGCTTGCTTTCCATGTTTGTGAGTCTGTTTGTGTTTTACAAATAAGTTCATTTGTCATCATTTTTTAAGACTCCACATATAAATATCATAGATTTGTCTTTTTCTGTCTGACTTTCTTCACTTAGTATGATAATCTCTAGGTCCATCCGTGTTGCTGCAAAATGGCATTTTTCATTCTTTTTTATGGCTGAGTAGTATTCCATTGTATAGATGTACCACATCTTTTTCTGTTTTTCTGTTGATGGACACTCAGGTTGCTTCCATGTCTTGGCTATTGTAAACAGTGCTGCTGTGAACATTGGGGTACATGCATCTTTTCAAATTGGAGTTTTTTCTGACATATGCCCAGGATTGAGATTGCTGGGTCACAAAAACTAAAGCTCTGGTTTTAGTTTTCTAAGGAACCTCCATACTGTTTTGAAACTGGAGAAAACCCATGGAAATTCCCTATTGCTGATTAACTGTGGTCTCAGCCTGTTTCTAGGAAATACATGAGACTCCACAGTGCAGTCTAGATACACACACGCTTCTTGACATTTCCTGCATGCATAAAGCATGTCCTTAAAGACTATGAACACATACCAAGCATTTAAATGTAACTTAGATGTTGTAGGACCACTTGTAATGGATTGATATGGTTTCATGTTTATTTGCCCCCAGCCAGGATCTCATTCTAAATAAACAGGATACCGAACAATGTGTGTGGCGAGGGGGGAGGAGTGTCTGAACTTTACTGGGGTCCAGTTAGTTTCAGGTATTGAAAATTTTGCTTTAAGATATTTTCCTAGATACTGCGGATTTTTATGCAAAGGCAAAAAAATGTCATTTTGTCATATATGTGCCCTCAGATTCCCACGATGCGGTTTTGAGGTTTAACTCTGCTCCTACACGTGGCTATGAGAAGGATGTCGGAAATAAAACCACTCTCCGCATCATTAATTCCCAGGTAAGCTGGGTAGACTTTTCATGGATGTACATTTTACAGGTAAATAGCTTGACTGGGTGAATGAAGAGAAATCACCCAGCTCTCCAGGACCATGATCTCGGGGTTTTGTAATAATAAAGAATTACTGAGAAAAAATGCAGTGACATGGGAATTCATGTGTGCTATGAAGAGGGAAAAAAAAAAGTAAATAAGATCAAAAGGAAAAATCAGAGTAGAGGTAGAAATATATATATGTAGCACACTGAATTCTGTGAACTGTGAAAAAGGAAGTTAAACGGAATAAATCAGGGGTGGAGGGCAGAAAGGCAAAGATACAGAATTTAAGGGGCAGCAGAACACCTCAGAAATTTCACTGTAATTTGAAAATTTTAAAAAGGAAGTTTCTTTTTTGTGTGTTCTTAAGAAGAATGTTTTCCAAAATTCATAACAAAGTTATTCTCAGAACAAACCACAACAATTTCTAGCATTTCAAACTATATGTAAAAAATGGAGTGATGAGAAATTTATAGTGAGTTTCTTACAGAACAAAAGGTATGGTTTCTGCATTGGGCCCTGGGCTCACAGCCTGAGAGAGAGGTGAGAGTCAGGCCCTGCTTCCTGAATTCAGAGACGCCACTGATTGAAGATTCCTCTTCTGTCTGATGACAGCTTTTCAAAAAGGAGAAGATAAGCTCCAGCAAATTAAGACACCTGTCACTGTGAGATACACCCTAACTTCAGAAATACTCAGATGTGAAGAAGAGTGTCTTAAAACTGAGACAAATTAATGCATCATCCCCCCCCCCCACCCCCGCCAACCCAAACTATAGTTTTAAAAAGATGATGGACAGATGAGATTGAAGGGCTCACCCAGGGCCAGAGAGGGCCCCAGTCTCCAGATCTCTGGGCTCCGTTTGTCCTGAGGCTGTTTGTCTCAGGGAGGTACCTGAAGATTCCAGTTCTTCTAGGTCTGCAGGTCGCCCTCAATGACCTGTGAAAGCCACGGAGGAAGAGGCTTTTAGGGTAGCCGAGGAGCCAGAGGCTTCAATCCAGAGCTGATATCTTTAGATGGGTCCATTGCGGGCTCTTTTCTTTAAAAAGGAACACACACACACACACACCCCTTCTCCAGATATTTTCTAAATTTCTACTATGTAAAGCCTGCCTCTCTCCCTCCCCCAGAAAGTCTGAGGAACATTTTGTTCCAATTACTCTTTTAAATTTTCACTTCTTGGGCTTCTGTGGTGACTCAGTGGTAAAAAAAAATCCACCTGCCAATGCAGGAGACACAGGTTTGATCCCTGGTCCAGGAAGATCCCACATGCTGCAGAGCAGCTAAGCCCATGTGCCACAACTACTGAGCCTGCGCTCTAGCACCTGGGAACTGCAACTACTGAGCCCAAATGCCACAACTACTGAAGCCTGCGTGCCCTAGAGCCTGTGCTCTGCAACAAGAGAAGCCACCGCACTGAGAAGCCCGCATATCACAACTAGAGAAAAGCCTGCCCAACAACCAAGACCCAGCACAGCCAAAAATAAATAAGATTATAAAAAACAAGTTTTCACCTTTTAAAAAATACGATTCTGAAGACCTAAGCCCTTGCTTTGCAGTGATTTTTGTATATATTTGCAGATTCTAACCAACCCCAGCTATCACTTCATGGATAGTGCATTGTATAAAGACGTCATCTTGGTGGCCTGGGACCCAGCTCCTTATTCTGCAAATCTTAACCTGGTGAGTATTTCCTTGGGGCCCTGACCCTTGCAGGTCAGGCGGCACCTTTGACTGATACATAACAGGAGGAAGTCAGGGACTGAACTTGGACAGGTGGAATGAAACCGATCATAGGCGCTAATTAAATTCACGTATGCTCATACTGTTTTGACTCCCAGTTGCAGTAGCTCCATGGTGAGCATTAACCCTCTGACGATAGTGTTTTTGTTCTGGAGGACTTAAAAAAACAAAAGGTACGACATCTAGATGCTAGGAATGCCCTAGTCATACCAGAAATTGGACTGCTTACATGCTGAATTTTTCCATTGTAGGATGATTACATCACCTTCCCAGTAGTTAAAAGATATTTTGAAATAAATGGGAAATCCTTGGCAGAACAGGCTAAGCATTGTGACTCCACAGCTCATTATTATTGAAATGGAGCCTGTCACAGGTTTTTCCTGAGTGTGCAGCTCTTTGGCTTCTGCCTCCAAACCTTCTTAATCTTATACAATAGAGGATAAACAAGATTATTCAGTTCAGTTCAGTCGCTGAGTCTTGCCTTTGTGACCCCTAAGGCAGGCATGCTTCCCTGTCCATCACCAACTCCCGGAGCCTACACAAACTCATGTCCATTGCGTCCGTGATGCCATCCAACCATCTCATCCTCTGTCATCCCCTTCTTCTCCCTCCTTCTATCTTTCCCAGCATCAGGGTCTTTTCCAATGAGTTGGTTCTTGGAACCAGGTGGCCAAAGTCATGGAGTTTCAGCTTCAGCATCAGTCCTTCCAATGAATATCCGGGGAAGGCATGGGTTGGCAGCAGCCTGCTGCAGGGTCAGAGGCAATGAGTTCAGCAGTTCATGCATGGAACCTTTTGAAGGAGTTGGCCATTGTCTTCATTACCTCCACAATAGTTTGGCCTCAGGTCCAGCAACAGGGAGGGAACACAGCCCCACCCAGCAACAGAAAATTGGATTAAAGATTTAATGAACATGGTCCCGCCCATCAAACAAGACCCAGTTTCCCCCTCAGACAGGAAGCTTCCATAAGCCTCTTATCCTTCTCTATCAGAGGGCAGACAGAATGAAAACCACAATCACAGTCAGCTAATCAAACTGATCACATTGAGCTAGCTCAATGAAACTATGAGCCATGCCGTGTAGGACCACCCAAGATGGATGGGTCATGGCGGAGAGTTCTGACAAAACATGGTCCACTGGGGAAGGGAATGGCAAACCACTTCAGTATTCTTGCCTTGAGAACCCCATGAGCAGTATGAAAAGGCAAAAAAAACAAGATTATTGCCAGTCAGCAAAATATAAGGGAGTGGGCTTCCCAGGTGGCTCAGGGGTAAAGAATCCACCTGCCAATGCAGAAGATGTGGGTTTGATCCCTAATCCCGGAAGATCCCACGTGCCATGGAGCAACTAAGTCCATGTGCCACAACTACTGAACCTGTGCTCTAGAGCCTGGGAGCCACAACTACTGAGCCCATGTGCTGCAGCTACTGAAGCCCAAGTGACCTAGAGCCTGTGCTCCACCAGAGAAGCCACCTGAATGAGAAGCCCGAGCACCACAACTAGAGAGTAGCCCCTGCTCCCGGCAACTAGAGAAAGCCTGTGCATAACAACAAAGACCCAGCACAGCCAAAAGCAAGTTGTTGTTGCTCAGTCGCTGAGTCATGTCCAACTCTTTGCTACCCCATGAACTGCAGCATGCCAGGCTTCTCTGTCCTTCACCATTTCCCAGAGTTTGCTCAGACTCATTTCTATTGAGTCAGTGGTACCATCCAACCATCTCATTCTCTGCCACCCCATTCTCCTCCTGCCCTCAGTCTTCCCCAGCATCAGGGTCTTTTCCAATGAGTTGGGTCTTTTCCAATGAGTCAGCTCTTTATTTGAAAAAATACATATGTAAGAGAATTACATTCACAGCCTCTGTACTTTGGGGAAGCCTGGCGTGAAAAGCCAGTCTACTTGTTCTGAAAGGGGGCTGGGAAGATGGGTTGCACTTTATCCCCATGAGCAATGCTGTAAGCTGTGCCACTGGCTGTGGACTTGTTCTTTGTGACCCCAGAGGATGCCAGCTTCCTCCGATGAAGATGGGAACAGATTTCAGCCCTACCAGGGGGTAACTTTCCAGGAGAGCTACCCATGGTGGACTGTCCCTCTGGAAGAAGCATTCTGTCACCGTGCATTCTGAGACAGAGGCTGGACACACACCTGGCATGACTATAACTGTTCTCACCCAGGAGTGCACATTAGCATCTCCTGAAGTCTTATCCCGCACATCTCCCAAGCTCTGTTCCCAGGAATCTGGCCGTATCCAGCCTCCACCTGTGATTTTGAGAGAGCTCTCTAGTCGATTCTCACACACACCATCTACCAAGAACCAGTATCAAATGGGTGTTTGCATTTGTCGGCTTCCTTCCAGCCTGAGGTTCTGTGGTTTTAAGTTCTGACAGTTTTCTTGCTGTTTTGGACCCATGAGAGTCTCTGGCTGTGGGCCTTGTTTCCTCCTGCTTTAGAAGCATCCAAGCTCAGGGCATGAGCTGTCTGATTGATGGACGTGGGCAGTGACTGTGCCACTCTCGGGAGGCCAGGCTCTGCTTCTGTTTCATGAGGGTCTGGAGGAGGTGGCAAAGATCCTGAGCTTCTCTCTCACTGTCCCCAGGGTTTGGGGGCCACAGTTCAAATTATTCTTCTCAAAATGTTTAAAACCACAGACCCACATTCAACCAGGGACTGTTATGTAGGATTATAATACAAGCCCAGGCTTCCTTGATGGCTCAGATGGTAAAAAATCTGCATGCAGTGCAGGAGACCCAAGTTTGATCCCTGGGTTGGGATGATCTCCTGGAGGAGGGGATGGCTCCCCACTCCAGTATTCTTGCCTGGAGAATCCCATGGACAGAGGAACCTGGTGGGCTACAGTCCACGGGGTCATGAAGTGTCAGACACCACTGAGTGGAAACAATAGTACCTTTGCCCGAGGCATCTGTTTGAAGGGACGGTCAGCCGGATGAGCCCCTCCCCACACACCTTCCCCAAACCCCACTTCTTGGTGGCACCTGAGATGCTTCTGAAGACTTTTTAAAAATCAACCTTAGTGTGTATGTTTTCATATAATTGTTGTTCAGTCGCTAAGTTGTGTGCAACTCATTGCCACCCAATGGAGTGCATGGGCAAGTTCATCTTCTGATGTCTTATCTTTTTGACTTTTCATGCCCTTCTTGGGGTTCTTGAGGCAAGAATACTGGAGCAGATTGCCATTCCCTCCTCTAGTGGCCCACGTTTTGTCAGAAGTCTCTACTATGACCTATCGGTCTTGGGTGACCTTGCACAGCATGGCTCATAGCTTCATTGAGTTACATAAACCCCTCCACCAAACCCCTCCATGAAGAGGTTTCATGCAATCATTTATGTGTAATCTTTGTACATGTATGTGTTGCTGGGCAGTAGCGAATGCATACAGTCCTGTATTCAGCACCACAACGAAGGAACAGAATCTCCCCGTCATTGCAGAGAGTCCTGTGTGTCACTCATTCACCTCCCAGACCTGGCCCCAAACCCAGGCAACGGCTGACATGTTTCTGCACTAGAGACTAGATTGGGAAAGCATATTTCTGAAATACAGTGATTGAAACCATGGCCATAGGCCATCTGGCCCTGTTTTTTGTTTTTGTTTTTTTTCCCTTCTTTTTATTTTTGTTTTTCTTTGCTTCTTTTTTGTTTGTTTGTTTGCCTCTGTTTTTGTAAATAAAGTTTTTTTGAAGCACAACCACATATTGTACCATCTGTGGCTGCTTTCCATGTAAGTATACACTGGAGCCCAGGAGTTGCAGCAGAGACCCCATGGCCCCAAAGCCTCACCTCTTTTGCTGCCTGTTCCCTTCTAGAAAAGTCTGCTGACCCTGCTCTAGCCCTTCTCCCTCCTTTTACTAAATAAGCACCAGTCCCGCAGGCTGGACCTCAGCCCCTATACTCACTCACCGCTCATTCAGTGTAGAAGTGCCTGCAGAAGGGGCATCCTAACCCCCCCTCCCAACCTGGTCCTCAGCCTCTAAATTCCTGCAACCCCAGCATGGCCCAGTTTCCTTTTCACAGTGTGGACCTCTGCCTTGACTATATGTTTTTTTTTCTTAGTGGTATAAGAAGCCAGATTACAACCTGTTCACACCATATGTTCAGCATCGTCAGAGAAACCCGAACCAGCCATTTTACATTCTTCACCCCAAGTTTATCTGGCAGCTTTGGGACATCATCCAGGAGAACACGAAGGAGAAGATCCAGCCCAACCCACCGTCCTCTGGCTTTATCGGTATGTGGCTATCAGGTTGGG
Source organism: Dama dama (assembly GCF_033118175.1). Taxonomy (NCBI): domain Eukaryota; kingdom Metazoa; phylum Chordata; class Mammalia; order Artiodactyla; family Cervidae; genus Dama; species Dama dama. The sequence continues at coordinate 59,105,517 of NC_083691.1, read as the reverse complement.
TGACTAGCGGCAGGTGAGGGTTCATGCTAAGTGAATATACATTCGTGCTATATGATAAGAGCATCTAGAGGGTGTCTTTAGAGGGAAGATAGATTCACTGAAAAGAGTGCAAAGACTCTGTTCCAGTTTCTATGGGCAAGTAACAAACTACCCCAACATTCCGAGATCTGAAATGAACTGCTTCATTTTCTCTCGTGATGGAGTGGGTCAGGAAGGGCCCAGTTGGGTGACCCCTTTGTTCCAGACTCTTGGAGTCACTCGCAGGCATTCAGCTGCCCCATGGGGTGACTTTGCTCCCCTGTTGGGCCCAGCTGCTGGGACTCCTGGGGCTGCAGTTCAGCTGGACTGGTGACCATGTGCCTGTGGGTGGTGGTCTCATGGTAATCGGACTCTTGATGGAAGCTCAGGGCTCCTGGCAGGTGTTCCAGTGATAGGAAGTGGGAGCGGGCTTTCTCAGGGCAGAAGCCTGAGGACTCTCTGTGAGTCACAGTCATCAGAGGCACCCCAGACTCAAGGGGTGGAGACCCCAGGGCCGCCCAGGACCACCACCACTCGCGTGCACATTGTTGATGTGGAGCCAGGTCGAGGATGGGAATTCATGGCCACTGGACCACCCCCCGGGGTTTGCAAGGTCACCAGTGGGTCTGGGCTTTGAGTAGCAGGATTCTCGGGCTGAGCTCCAATCTCTCCACCGGAGAGTGGACTTCGTGTAACAAGGGCATCACACTTGGCCTAGTGTATTGTTTGCAGTCAGGTGTTTATCCTCAAATGTGGTCTTAACCCATTTCTTTTCCCATGTTTCAGCCTCTTTCCCTGTTATTGTCTTAGTGGTACCTGAATAGGGTGATATTAAGGAAGATCTTAGCTCCTCTTGGCAGTATGAAAACTGCAGTGGAAACACAGAATAGGAATTTTGTCCATAAAACACTGATAGCAATCTCTACCCTAATATTGATGAATTTACAACCTGCACGCTGACTTGGGCTACACAGGTGGTAACCACAACTAAAGGAACGTTTATGGAAGTGATACAGGCCCAAGAAGCATGCAAAGTGAGGCTTGTGGGTTTAGAGCAGTTTTGAGGTATTATAATAATATGAAATATTTTATGCAGAATTCAAGACAAAATTCATGACCGCATGTTGTTTTCCTTAAGCAGAGCTCCCTCACCCATTTTATGTCATGCCTTTGATGCATTTTGTTTCCAAGGCACTTTCTCAGATTCTAACATTTTTTTAAATATTTATTTATTTATTTTTAGCTGAGCTGGGTCTTCATTGCTGTGTGCAAGTTTTCTCTAGTTGTGAAGAGAACGGATACGTTCTAGTTGCAGCACTCAAGCTGCTCATTCCAGTGGCTTCTCTTGTTGTGGCACATGGGCTTAGTTACCCTGCGGCATGTGGGATCTTCCTGGGCCAGGGATCGAACCTGTGTCTCCTGCATTGACAAGTGGATTCTTAGCCACTGTGCCACCAGGGAAGTCCATGTTGTGTTCTATTTTCCTGTGAGTGAAAGATTACTCTGGGTATTCTGCTAGGAGACACTGCAAAATTCCCAAAGCAAAGGGTGCAGATACGTAATTATATTATAACCACAAGTGGCAGGTTAGATACAGTAATCCCAGCTAACACATAAGGATTCTGGAGCTCCAGTATGAGTGGAACAAACTACAAAGTGTCAGTCTTAGGCACAGACATCTGGGATTAGAATAGGTCAGAAAAACCAGGGTGGACTATGATTTGTCTTTCATGTGGTGTCACGGAATCCTGCTGACCTAGGGAAGAACGTGGAACAGGATGGAATGATGCTGAGATAGCATAATGGGACATGGCCATCCGATCAAGTCTCCCTGGGAATTCCTGTGGCGGAAATCTGATCACAGCAAGAGCTTGGGAGCACAGTGGGGGCTTTCAGACACACTTAACCACCGATGCAAAGTTTGAAAGTTTTCTCTGACATAGTCGTAGCTGGGGAACATTTCCTGTGTGTTTTTGCTGTTGAAAGAAATCCTGCCACTTGTGGCCAGCTTCCTTTCACAACTATGTGCTGAGCGTTTAGAGTTTTCAGGGACATTGCTTGCCTGTGTGGCTTCTTTTCCAGGATGAGGGGACTGCAGTTGGGGGTAATTTCAGGAGTTGGGGCTGGGCTGAACGACAGTCCTCTGATGTCGCTGACTTTCCAGTCGCAGGCATGTCACTTGCTCCTGTGAATGTCCTCATGCTCCTGGGAGAAAGGAGTCATAGCAACACCTTTTTATGGGGCCAGTTCACACCTGTGGTCATTTTCTAGCTCTGTCCTGTCCAGGCTGGCAGCTCTTAGACCCTGGTGTCTGCTCAAGTGTAAGTTAATTAGGATTAAACAGGAGGAAAATCTCTCCCTCGGTGCTTGAGCCCCATTTCAGGCTCTTAAAGTCTCGTGCTCCCAGTGGCTATGGCCCTGGGCAGTGTGGATAGACTGTCTTCACCACAGGGAAAGTTACGAAGGACAGCAGGAGGAAAAGGAACTTTTGGAGGAGCAACTGTTCCTACTGGACATTGTGCTCTGTGGGCGGGGACCTCTCTGATGGAAGACATTTGATGTTATCCATCATATTGATGAACTGCTACTACATCCTGGGTCAATTCTAATACATACTATCATTTATTCTATACGTGAACATGCAGACTTTTCTTCCCTTTAAACTATTTCCTTAAGAATTTATCTTAAGGAATGTATATGAGTGTATATATGAGTATATGACGTATATATGAGTGTATATGAGTGTATATGGTGTATATGAGTGCTGAGGAGAGGGTGTGGTGTGTTGATCACTGTTGGAAGTGCCAACTAACTGCTTTTTCCCTGACTTCTGACTAAAGGCTGTATTTGTGCTTCCAGGTCAGAGAAGGACATCCTTATGTGCATCAGAGATGTACTCTGTGTACCATCCCCTTGTCCAGGGCAGCAGCAAAGAGATGCTTACCCCTTGTGCATGGCACATGTGTTTTTTTTTTAAAGAGTAGAATTTTGTTTTAGCTGTACATATACGTGTATCTGGGCTTCCCCGGTGGCTCAGTGGTAAAGAATCTGCCTGTCAATGCAGGAGACCTGGGTTTGATCCCTGGGTCAGGAAGATCCCCTAGAGAAGGAAATGGCAACCCACTCCAGTATTCTTGTCCATGGGAAATCCCATGGACAGAGGAGCCTGGTGGGCTACAGTCCATGGGGTAACAAAGAGTCAGACATGACTGAGGGACAAAAGAGCAACATACATGTATCCCCTCCCTCTTGGTTCTTCCTCCCACCTGCTCTCCATCCCACTGCTCTTGGTCATCACAGAGCACCAACCTGAGCTTTTTGTGCTCTATGTTTTTTTTTTTAATTAAAAGGAAGTAACGTAGGACTTCCCTGGTGGTCCAGTGATGAAGACTTTGCCTTCCAATGCAAGGGGCATGCTTTCAACCCCTGGTCAGGAGCTAAAATCCCACATGCCAGGTGTCCAAAAAAAAACATAAAACAGAAGCAATATTGTAACAAATTCAATAAAGACTTTAAAAATGGTCCACATTAAAAAAAATCTTTTTTTATAAAAAGAAGTAGCATACATCCAGGTAATTTGGATGCTCCACAGGACCCGTTTCTTTGGAACATTTGTTCCACAGTGTCAGGACCCTTCCCCTCAGTCCACTGGGAGGCACTTGTTTGCATGGCAAGAACATCTCTCTTTTTCATCCCTGTCTGGATGCTGGGGGCCTTCTCTCATTACCTGGTACTGGGAGGTGGTTCTGGCAGCACTGAGGCCTGGCTGAGGATGGAGAGTCATTTCCTAGGAATTCCATGGTTTCCACATTGCCTTCATACACACTGATAGTTTTGTGGGAGGTGTGTGAGTTCATCCAGAGTCCTGAAGCCTGGCTGGATGGTTCTGCCATTTGATGTAGGAGGTCCTCCAGCTTCAGCCCCGGGGGCTCCGGGCTGAGCATCGTCAGGCAGACTGGCCTGGTGCACCAGCCTGACCAGCACTGATAGGGCACTTGCTTTAGCCTATGGTCGACAACGCTTTCATTGTACAAACCACCAACACCCCCTCACACCTTTTGAAAAGGCAGCCTCAATTGTTTATAGCATAAGTACTATTTGTAGACTTCACAGATGCAAACGCTGTAATTTCAGGCTATTGAATATACAGGCAAGAATAATATGCTTAAAAACAAGTCATAACTTCATTTCTTTTCCACTTTATTTTGCATTCAGGACTCTAATTTTCCAATATATCATCCAAACTCAGATGGTAACACAAAATAATAACACGTTAACTCAAAATAATAAGCCGCTTAACATCTCTATACATGACTGTGTAAAACCAATCATTATTATGTTGATGAGGAACAACTTTTTACATTTCCCTGTAAACAGTGAATTCTGAATGTAGTTACCATCAAATAATACAATATAAATGGGCTAAAAAATTGATTTTCAAGTATTATTCATGCATTACATGATTTTACTCAATATAGTAGATGCTTGGTAAATTACTATTTTATTACATGAAATGCAAATTTCCAAACCACTTTTTTTTTTTACCATTTAAGTAACTCATTTTGTTGAGCTGCTATTGTGAATATTGTCTTTGACTTTTTTTTTAATTAATTTTTATTGGAGTACAGTTGCTTTACAGCCTTAGTTTCTACCAAACAACAAAGTGAATCAGCTATACATATACATACGTCCCCTCTTTTTTGGATTTCCTTCCCATTTTCTTCCCATTCACCACAGTTCCCTGTGTTACACAGTAGGTTCTCATTAGTTATCGATTTTATAAATAGTATCAATAGTACATGTATTCCAATTTCCCAATTCATCTCATCCCCATAGAAACCACATTTTAATTACAGATATCTTCTGGAAATGTCACTTAAAATGTCATTTTTCCTCCTTCAGTAATCTTAAGTACAATTTTCATAATTTTCCATCTTATGATGAATTTATGGAGAAACCACAGAATAACTACTACATTTCCATTAGACCAGTACATTCAATACCCTTAACTTTTTACCCTCACCTCTCATTCAGAAACATGTTTTGCAGGGTTTATTGGATAGTCTCAGAAATTTCTCTTTTACCTGACATGTGAATTATGTTCAAGTGTTACCTGAAATTGATGAGAGCCTGTATTTTTTCCATCACTTGCATTAGGTTCTATTGATGTCCATAGCTTATTTTGCCCTATGTTAAAAAGATACATTCATCAAGGAGAAAATTCTATTATTGTTAACAATTTGGAGTATCATTTTAATATTTTGCCAGGTGCAAAGTAAGATAATTTGGTGTGATCACAATTAAAGTCTAAATGATTAAGTTCTGTTAGACTCTAACATATCAAACACATCTATGTATCTGCAAAGTAAAGGTTTGGGTTTCTTTTTCTTTTTTGGTTGCACTGAGCTGGGTCTTTGTTGCAGAGTATGGGCTCTCTAGCTGTGGAGTGGGCTTAGTTGCTTATGCGGGCTCTTAGTTCCCCACGCAGGTGCTGAACCAGCGTCCCCTGCATTAGAAGGCAGATTATCAACCACTGGACACCAGAGAAGCCCCAAAAGTAGAGTTTTTATCGGAGACCTTGTTTATTCAGAATTTGTGGTCATCTGAACATAACATGCAAACATGCAGGTGGAAGTTTGCTTTTTATCCAGGTTTTGGAAAAATAAATAAGTGTACATACTGCTTGTTAAGCTGAGTCATAGACGATGACATTTTATTAAGACCAGTGGAAATGCTTTTTAATTGGTTAGATAATTATATTGAATTATACAATATTTTAAAACCTGTAATTTGGCAAATGAATGGCTCTTGAGTCATAATTGCCCAGAAAAATTTGCACTTTTTTTTTATTCAAGTGAATCCCTACTCATTTGTAAAACCTGGCCAAAAAACTTAACATGAATTATGTTAAAAGATTTTTAGGAACTGGCTGCATGCCCATTTGATTGGTTTGGAAAAATACATTAAAAAGTGTCTAAATATTGACCCACTTGTCAAAAAGTCTGGCTCCACACTGAAAGCAGTAAAGTTTTATTAGTGCTGAAAGCAGTTCCTTTTGAATAGTCCATAAACGAAATTATGTAACATAAAAGTTCCTTAAGTGATTTTTCTAAAAATTCTTTACTGAATAAGATAGCATGAGATGATTTGTATTCATTTTTGCTCTGGGGGTAATCCTGAGCAGTCCTAAGAAAGGAAATGAAAAAAAAATTTTTAGTGTAGCCAGATGTGAATTCCCCGTATGGGTCTGGCTTGGGGGAATGATGAGGAACAGTGTGATGCTGTGAGTTTATGCACACAGGGTGTCTGTGCAGACAGGCTGCAGCCCCGCTGGCCTGCCTGCTGGCCACCAGGGCCCTCTGCCTGCAGGGCTGACCCTTGGCTGGCTTCTGGGAGCCTGGGTTTGGGGAGACCCTCCCTGCTGACAGGGTGGGTCACTGTGCCCAGATGCTCCTGCAGCAGTGGGGCCTCTTCCCAGCACCTGCCTCCTTCTGGAGTCTGGACGGTCTAAGCCAGGTTTGTAGTAAATCACTGACTCTGCTGGATCCTGTAGGTCCCTCTGGCAAGTCATCAAACCCGGAGGCAGGCTGGGGAACTCAGACCCAGTCCCTCATCAGCATAACACAGAGAAAATGTCTGCGGACCACGTGTTGTTGGTGTTGACGTCACCATGGTGATAGAGTAGCATCACCGCAGGTCAGAAGAGATGCTGCTGGCAGTGCAGGCATTTGTCTCAGTCCATAGTGAAGACACTGTCTTCAAGTCATCCTCAGGATGGTAGGTCATGGGCCTGCCACCTGGTTGTTTTTTTTTTAATGTAAACATTCGTTCTTTGGTTTACTTTTTTTTTAAGGTTTATGTATTTATTTTTTGGCTGTGTTGGGTCTTCATTGCTGCACTCAGGCTTTTTCTAGTTGCAACGAGAAGGAGCTAGTCTCTAGTTGTGGCATTCGGGCTTCTCATTGCGGCGGCCTCTCTTGTTGCGGCTCATAGGCTTTAGTTGTGGCGCACAGGCTTAGTTGCCCCACGGTATGTGGGATCTTCCTGGACCAGGAATCGAACCTGTGTCCCCTACATTGGCAGGCAGATTCTTAACCACTGGACCACCAGGGTAACCCCTACTTTTTTTTTCTTAAATAAACTTTTTATAAGTCCCAGTCCTCAGCCTGTGCCCAGTTTAATACAGAGTGAGTTTAACTGAAGAGGTTTCCAACAGTGCCTATCGGCCTGGTCCCTCCCTGTGTGGTCCCAACCCCACCTCCTGCAGTCTTTCCCCCTCACACCCCATCTCCCAACTCGAGCCCCCAGCTGTGCCAGGGCACACACTCCAGACATCGTGGTCTACCCACTTCCTCTTTGCAACACATGCAGAAGTTTCATTTCAGGATTTTGTGTGTGGCTAAGTACTCTGAACTCCTGGGAAAAGTGATGTACAGATTTAACCACGTTTAATAATGATGTTCAGTATTTATTATATGGCAGAGTTTAAATTTAAACTCAAATTTATGTGTAATATCAGCTTGGTAAATTAAAAAGCAGAGTATACATATGCTAAATAAAATGACCAAGATGTCTGAAAAAATTTTAAATAATTAAAAATATTCTCCACTTTGTTTTCTAAATCTTGTCCACCCTTCACATGTACCCTACAAGTTGCAAACTGATTTTTCCCTCCCTTTGAAGGTGTTGCCCTAACAATTTGATGTCAGCACTACAACTGACTATAATTTAAACACTTGGGGCAGAATCAGCTCTAACTTAAATTTTAGAATGCTCTGGACCAAGGCTTATGGTTACAGGAACTCATAAGTTCATATGTGTGTGTGTGTTAATCATTCAGTCATGTCCAGCTCTTTTGTGACCCCATGGACTACAGCCTGCCAGGCTCCTCTGTCCATGGAATTCTCCAGGCAAGAATACTGCAGTGGGTTGCTATTCCTTTCTCCAGGGGATCTTCCAGACCCAGGGATTGAACCTGGGTCTCCTGCATTGCAGGAGGATTGTTTACCACCTGAGCTACCAGGGAAGCAAGTTCATACAAGAACACAAAATGAGATGCAAAAACCAGGAGGAAGAAAGCAGATAACTCAAGATAAGGACCCCACTTCCTAAACCTCTGTTGGCCTTCAGTTGGGATGGCCATGAAATGCCTAGCAAATTTCTGTATTTCTGAAGCTCTAAGAGTATAAAATATATTTATATATGAAGGCACTGGTCCTTGGTTCTTTCTGGCTCTACCTGGATCTGGGTCACATTGGGGGGGCTCGTGGAAGGGGAGGGGAAGAGGGAGCCAGCAGAGCTGGGAGGAAGGAGGGGGACTGAGCTGGACTTGATGTTTCCACATAGCTCTTGAGAACAGCTTGACTTCCTAGAACCCGACCTGAAGAATCTCTGCGTCTCCTGTGAGGAGCAGCGTTTACTCGCAGCCGCAAGCAGCTTCGTGGCTGTCAAGGCACGTCCTGATCTCCTCTGAACAGGACACCGGGTCCTCTCTGTCATCCGGTCTCCCCTCCCCTTACCCCCAAGTGGTGCCTACAGATTCAGCCCTCACCTCCCCCAGGAACCTTTCTCTGCATCCCCAAGCCCTTCCCGCTGCTCCCCCAGGCCCTCGTGCTGGACTTTCCCCAGTTGTGAGCATTTTCATGCTGCAATTACAGTTGATTACTTAGAAATATGCTTATCCTCTGCAGACCAGCCTTGTCTGTAACAGGAACTCACTGTGTGATTTCATGTCTTTTTCATAACAAGGATTATCCTTTCCTAAGAGGGAGAAGAAAATGGCAACCTACTCCAGTATTCTTGCCTAGAGAATCCCATGGACCGAGGAGCCTGGCAGGCTACAGTCCATAAGGTCGCAGAGTCAGACACGACTGAGCGACTTAGCACACACACATACATAATTTTAAGTTTAAAAGGTGTTAATACATCACTTTTCGGCCTTTCAGCTAAGATCAAGTGTAAAGAGTGTTAACAGAGGTGGTAGGGAAAATAGCAGAGCTCAGAAAATAATGCTCTTTAGCATAGATCCAGATGAGACTTCCTCTATGATGATGCAGTTTTATAGCTATTTGAAATATTAAAAATAAAAAAGAAATCAAAGAAACTTTAATATGGATAGTTCCAGTGAGAAAAACACTTTTAATAGGAATCTTGAACTCTGTATCTCCATCTCTTTCCTTTTAATGATTTTATAATAATTTTTTTTTAACGTTACACACATTTCTTTGTCACATCACAGTCCTCCTGTTGTAAATCAGGTAGACCTGGGTGTGGAATGAGATAGTATATCCAGACTTGGGGATATAGGTCTGGCCCCAATTGTCCTCTGCTTAAGTTTGATTGCTTGGTCTTTTCTTCTCTCATTCCTGGGTCCCCAGTGGTCAGCTGGATGGGTGACTGTGTAATAGCATTGTTTCTTAGCATGGCCCTGGTCCACAAACCTCACACGCCACTCACTGGAAGCTAGAGTCACAAGGTAAAGCCGACAAGGCAGGGGACACAGAGCAGGTATTTCCTGCCCCGATTGTGACCCTCCACCCCATCTAAAGATGTCCGCCCCCCCATTACTTCTCCTTAAGAAAGTAGGTCATATAGGACTCAGGGAACTCAAACTCTGTGACAACCTAGAGGGGTGGAATGGGAAGGAAGGTGGGAGAGAGGTTCAAGAGGGAGGGGACATATATATACTTATGGCTGACTCATGCTGATGTTGAGCAGAAACCAACACAATTCTGTGAAGCAAATTATCCTTCATTTAAAAAATAAATTTAAAATTTAAAAAAAGAAAGTAGGTCATATAGTCATTCAACAAATATGGATCCTTAACTCTCCACCAGTCCTGTGCATGCCACTAATGACAAGAAGATGGATAAGTGACCCAGCCCTCACCCTCAAATCCTCTGCTCTCTGGTGGGAAAGAGACTCTAAGCAGACATATGGTTAGGACAGAGAGACACGTAGACAAGGAAGAAGTGACGGTGGAATCTGCCACCCTTGAGGACTGATGCCTCCCTCTCCCCGAGTTGCTCACGGCTCTGCTTCCCCCTCCCCCACCAGGCATCCTGCTGATGATGAACCTGTGTGGCGAGGTGCACGTGTATGAATACGTCCCGTCAGTGCGGCAGACAGACCTGTGTCACTACCACGAGCCCTACCATGACGCCGCCTGCACACTGGGTGCCTACCACCCGCTGCTCTACGAGAAGCTGCTGGTACAGCGGCTCAACGTGGGCACCCAGGGCGACCTGCATCGCAAAGGCAAGGTCGTGCTGCCCGGGTTGCAGGCTGTGCGCTGCCCACCAGGTGCCTGAGGGCCTGGCCGGGCTCTGCATCCCGGAGATGCTGGAAGGCACCCTGGAGGCCGCGTGACCTCAGGTCTGTAGGTGTGACTTTGTGCTGACCAGGGGGATCCTTCCCTTTCTAAGCCATTGAGTGTGTCTGACTGTTCAGAACATAGAAATGGAATTCAAAGAAACAGACTCCAGAAAGATACAAAAGAAAAATTTTCAAGGATAGCTAGAAAAAAAAAATAATAATGTGTAAGAAATGGGTAAATAGCTCCAGAATGTTGGTCTTTCCTTTCAGCTGACACACCTGATGGATGACGTGGTTTGTACCTGGTAGCACCCTCGCTTCAGGGCAGTACCTGTCACATCTGCTGTGTCATTTGTATGTCATGTGTCGTTAAAGAGCCCAGACTTGATCACGAACGTCTGGATTATCACTCAGACCTATCTATAGGAACAGCAGACCCCACAGGCTATCCTGTGAGGTGTTTTCTCCACCTCTGCTCCCAGCTGCCACCGAAGGCTTTGCAGTTTGTGCATCAGGACACGTTTCTAAAACCGTGAAGCACCCTTCCTGGATAGTCCAAGAAGAAGCCAGCCCCAGATGGCACCCAGGGGAGGCACTCTGCGCTCCTGCAGTGCGTGTTTCCTTGCTTGACTAGAATCCCCAGGCGCGCAGGAACCTTGCCGGCAGGTGCACATAGAATGGGGCAGCAGGTAGCCGTGGGCAGGACGCCCCAGGCCCCGGCTTTTCTGGCCTCCACACCCGCCAGCCCTCCACACAGCCTGCGTGTCTACAGGCACTGACAATCAGGACGTCCTCATGGTGGTGGTGGGCGGGGTGTCCTTCCAGCCAAGAGCTTTCCCCCTGTGCTTCTAGAGCCGCACACCTGCCTTTTCCATGTGTTTTCCTCACAGGTTCATATCATCTGCTGGGATCCTGACGGTGATACACTGACTTCCGCTACTTCTTCCTACAGTCAGATGGTTAGGAATCCCACCATCACCTTCACAGATCTGTTGTACGTCAGTAACATAACAAAGCCATATAATTAAATACATTTGCGTGAAAGCACTGCTCTTTAACAACAACAACAAAAAAAGTATATGATTCAGAGGGAAAGACAGTGAGAGGGGAGAGTCAGCCCAGTGTGTTAGCTGTAGCAGCTCATTTTGTTGTAATCTCAATTTTTGTCACAAAAGCATCAAAAAAAATTTTTTTTCCATACATGTAGTAAAACAGAAACATTATGGAATACCTTAGTTCAACGTACAATTTGAATCTATACCCAACACCTATCTCAGCGGTCCAGTTACAACTTCTTGGCCAGAACAGTCACAGCTTCATTAAATGTGTTCTTCTCCACAAGTGTGTGAACATCAGGAAAGTTTAGTACAGAAGGTTTTTTTGTTTCAGGATTTTTTTTTTTTTTTCCTGAGCAAGAATGGTTGACAGAAACTGGCCTCTCTGGTCAGTCTACTCAGCAGAAATTGGGCCAGGTCCCGGACATCTCCTGTGGCTTATTGCCACAGTGAATTTGGGGTCATTGAAAAGTTTTGATTGTGACAATATCCACTATAAGCCTACTGTGAGAGCCTCGCTTCCAGATTTATGATAAGGGATGGATAATTCTGTCCAGCCTGCCAACTAATATCCAAGCAGACATGAGCAGGCCACTTTTCTCCCTCATTTCCTGAAGGGACACAGCGCTATGCAGTGTCCAGTGAGTCCCGACTCTGGGAAGTGGCTGGTGCAGGGTGACCAGTCCAGTCACCCAGGGCCCTGCCCAGACCTGCAGGCTCTGACCTCAGGTGCCCATGACACTGAAGTTTCTTCACTCACTTTCCTACTGGGTTCCCCTCTGGGCCCCCTTGTGTCCAGAACAGCCCCTTCTGCTGGCATGAGTTACTGGGCAGAAGGAAATTTGCTGGCGGGTCAGCATAGATATAAGTTCAGAAGGCCCAGAAAACACTTCAAAGGCCTCCAAATATACTTTGTTGTAACCGATGCACTTTTAAAATGTACTTTTAGCTCACAGAGATTATAAGAAAGACTGAAGAAGATAAAGAAAATGTAATTAAAGATTTTGGATTAATTATGGCCTTAAAGACTCTTGGGAACCAGGGTCTGTTAAAAACAACGTGGTACAAGTATTCATACATTGCAGGCTGGGCATTCTTCTGCTTAAGAGTTTAAGTTGTTTAGTTCCTTGAAACTATTAGGCAGTTATAGTTGATGTGTTGACTCTTCACGTCTGCAGACAGTGATTAAGCCCTCGAAATACACACATTGCAATAAGCAGCCAGCCTCTCCATGAAGGAATTAAAGGAAATGGTGCCCGCTGCATTGCTTTCAGACTTCACCTCTTCCAGACCTTCCACCCTTGCTACAAAGAGATACTCCATAAACTGAGGCCGTTAGGTGATCCTTTCTTCTCTCTCAGGACTGAAGAAGGTCACTCTGCGTCACTTCTTCAGGTAACTTCACTCCACCTTTTGTTGTTGCTGTTGTCACACTGAAATGTTGACTAGAAATGACAGCTCACTCACGTCCAGGTCCCAGGTCCTCCCCTTGAGGCTGTCCAGCCCTTCCCCAGGTATGAAGGGAGGGTCTAATATGTAGAGCATCCTCACTGTCCCCAGGGATGCCATTGCTGGCCCTTTGCATCACTTTAAGGGCAAAGGGCCCACAGGTGGACAGGAAGGAGGTACATAAGTACCCTCCTCTGATAGGGCTGGCGAGGGACTTTGGTTCAACTTTGGTCCCAGGGTCTGTCATTGTCCACAGTATGCAGGCCTCAGGGAACCCCAGCCCCACCCTCCCACATGTCCCACACCCTCCTTTAATCAACCCTGGGCTCCCCAGTAATCGTCATCACAGTAGCTGTAGCATCTAGACAAAGCCATGCTGAAGTAATGATCAGCCTTCTCAAAGCTGGGAAATGAAAGTAAGTGTTTAAAGCCACCTGGGGTCACTCTGTTACATGACCATGAGCCAGTTCCTTCTGGTGGAACAGATTAATTCCTGATGTTGTGGGCTGTCCCCTAGGGGCAGGAACACTCACAGCCACAGAATTAATTAGGTCCAGTCTGGCCGTGTGGAGTGGGGTCAGGACACGTGAGGGATGGTAGGTGATGGAGGATTTTATGTGCACAGATGATGTCATGATGAAAGCACTCTCTCCAGCCTTTCTCTTAGAGATCAAGGCACTGTGCGTGGTTGAGGCTGGTGGCCAAAGTGACCCAGTCCCACTGCTGCTTAACTATGGGGAGAGGCAGAGCCAGGAGGTAGGGTGATGACCAAGAAACACGTGGCTGAGTGCACAGGCCACATAGTGTGTGAATATATTCAACCAGATTCCCTGTGTCGACTTCTCACTTTCTGATTGTTTAGGACTCTTACCCAGAGGTTCCACAGCCAATGAGGGCATGTATGTAAAAATTCAGTGCTTAGGGAAAGTGTGCCTGAGTTCACATTTGTGTGTTATGCTCCGGATATTTCCATCATGAAATTATTCTGCATGTGTCTGTGTGTCTGTCTCTCAGGCATTATTTATACCACTGGTAAATGAAAGATATTAATCTATTGAGGGAATAAATTATAAGTTCTGATTCTTGCTTTATTAAGTAGCTGAAGCCTTTTAGTAAGAAGAAATCCAGAAAATTTCTCTATGAGCTCAGGCTAATAGAATTTAAGGAATGAAAGATACTGATATAGTTCTGATTCTTGTTATAACAAGTGTGCATGTAGATATAGTTATATAATTGTATATATACGTATCTACACACATGGTTGCTTTTAAACTGTTTTTTTTTCATCAAACTTTATTCCTAAAACTTTGACAATAAATTTTTTTAATTATGCAAACACCAGTTTTTTAAGAAAAGTAAGCAAATGTTATATGTCTTTCTGTGAAATAAAAAAATCCAGTTTTCCCATGCACTCATATTTCACACCTTCTGGCTACATTAAAAAATATGGCAGAAATATTTACAAGGTGCTCTGAGGGTAGAACTACAACCTAAAGGTTATGTCCTCATCAGAAACCTAATTGAAGTCTGATCTTTGATGGGAAGTTGATCTAGAATTCATGGTTTTTGCAAGATTAGGGGAAGAAATGCTTATTTGGTTCTATGGGAAATAGTCTCCTAGCTTAGGTTTCACACAAATTAACTGCATCAGAACTGTTAAAACCTAACATTTATGACACCACACATCGTGTTATATTCTAGATAAAAATCCTTGTGAAATTTTTCTTGGAAAAAAAATCCTTGAAAACCAGTCAACTTTTTTAACAGCTTTGGGAATTTTTTTGTATGATACTTTTTAAAATGAAATGTGTACTCTTCAAAATGAATTAAGGCTTGAGGTTTTCCAGGAGTCACCTTTTAAACGTGTTTGTACACAGTTTAACACTTTGATATTTTCTAGTTTGGTTTTGTATATTTTTATGTGTACACAATGTACAGACTTTTTTCCCTGTAAATAAAACATGTTTTCATTTGTCTAGATGCGTCTCTGTTTTAATTTGTAGAATAATAAATGAGGGGCAAAATCATGAGGTGTCTCAAGAAAAAAAAAATGGCACAGAGCCAAGATCTAATGGGAAGATTGTAAAAGGAGTAAGAACAGCAAGACTTCCCTCTCTGAACCTGGACACACCCGGCCTGAAACAGAGGTAGAGCCAGTGGTCCTCGCCAGAGGGTTACCTGCCAGACCAGGAGAATGGGCGTGGCCATTCAGGGGAGTGACAGCCCTAGGCACTCCATGCCATGCTCAGGAGACCCCAAGTGCACAGAATCTGGCAGAAGGGAAGCCCTCCAGCTCAAAAGGCAAAATTAGGCAGATGGGTCCTAATGTTACTTATAGGCCAGCACGTTGATTACTTTATTGTCACCAGTGTGACAGAGCTTTTAGTATTAAAGACTACAAATAAGGACTTCCCAGGTGACTCAGTGGTAAAGAACCTGTCTGCCAATGCAGGAAACATAGGAGATGCAGGTTCGATCCCTGGGTTGGGAAGATTCCCTGGAGGAGGGCATGGCAATCCACTCCAGTATTCTTGCCTGGAGAATCCCATGGACACAGGAGCCTGGCGGGCTATGGTCCATGGGGTTGCAAAGAGTTAGACACAGCTAAGCAACTTAGGATGTATGGACACATGACAAATGAATGATTAGAGGGAGGCCTAGAGACACTGCAGTCACCTTACCCACTACTATGTCACCTTATCCTTAGTGTCTTTGTCCTTTCTTCATGAAGGGAAATTGGTTAGGAAGGAAATTCCCAGAGATTTTCTGGTTAGAATGTGAAGGAATCCTGGAGGGGAATTGTCCAGGGCTGGCTGTGAGGACTGACATGAGCAGCCAGGGGGCCCTGAATTCCCTCTGAGTGATGTGCTGAGTCACAGGGGACCCACACTGTAGCTCACCATCAGTTTTCTTCCCCCACAAGATGCAAGATGCCAGCTTCCAGGTCATCGAAATGCAGGCCCAATTCGGGAAGATTAGAGCTGGGGCCCTGCAAGGATGCTGAGATGAGGCGGCCCGGGACAAAGATGAGGCCGAAGAGCAGAGAGCAGGAGGCCAACTCCACCTGCCTCAGGCTAGAGGTGCCGGCGGAGACAGCCCTGGGCGCTCCGTGCTGTGCTTACAAAACCCCAGGTGTACAGAATCTGGCAGAAGGGAAGCCCTCTGGCAGCAAACTTCCGCTGACCCCTCATCTGAGCAGGGGTTGGCAAACTGCAGCCTGCAGCCTCCTTTTGTCAGTAAAGTTTTATTGGGCTGCACCACACTCATGTGTTGACATCTTAGCCATGGCTGCTCCAAACAGAACCGAGTAGTTGCTCCAGAGACCTAATAGCCACCAATCCTAAAATATGTATTATCTGGTCCTTTACAGAAAGAATCTGTGGAGTCTCAATTTTAGATACAAAATACAAGAGCTCGTTAGGCAAGCATTGTGTTAATGGTGGGCAAGTGGTCCTCCCAAACCACCTTCTAAAGTAGTTATAATATTAGCTTCAGGAATATTGGGGTTACAGAGGTTAATTCACCAGCCTGCAACCCCACAGCCAGGAAGTGACAGAGTCGAGCTTGCAGTCCCCATCTGACTCAAAGCCTTTGCTTGGAACTCAGGTCAGGCTTTCTTTTTCTTTTCAATATTTATATATTTATTTGGTTGCCCTGGTTCCTAGTTGCGGCATGCTCACAGACTGTGAAGTCTCAGTTACTGGCATGTGGGATCTAGTTCCTTGACTAGGGATTGAAACTGGGCCCCCTGCACTGGGAGCGTGGAGTCTTAAGCCACCGGACCACCAAGGAAGTCCTGTGTCAGGCTTTTTTAGAGACTTCTCTCCCTGAGACACTACTCTGCTGCTCAAATACCCCCCAAACTTCCCACACACCCTGTGGGCTCAACTCTGGAGCCTCATTTTGCTTGAATATTTTGAGAAATTGTGCTTTGAAATTTATGGAGAGAACAGTTCCCTAAATCCCTGAACTGCGTATGTCAAGTGCAATTTCTACTTCCTGATTAGCAACCCGCCTCTGTGTTTATCACAGCCCAGTGGAAGGAGTAGGTCTCATATGCAAAGAGAAAGCCAACATCCCATAAACTCCCCCAAACACATACACAGCTCCCATCCTAACTCCTTGGTGTTGTGCTGGAGAAACCACCTTGAAGAATGAGACACTATGTGTGAAACGATCACAAAAGTCAGAGGAACAGAAAAATCAATGGATATAAGGGGAATTTGTAGAGACTGGAAGGCAAAATAACTTAACAAAAATGAGAAATCTGGGGGTGAGAGGGAAGCTGAAGAGGGAAGGGATATATGTATATGTATAGCTGATTCACTTTACTGTACAGCAGGAGCTAACACAACATTGTAAAGCAATTATACTGCAATAAAAAAAAAAAAAATAGAAAACTGGTATGCTGCAGGAGCAAGATCTAATCCAAGCTTCTAGTCCCTCAGCCTTTGTTCACTTTGTTGTGCTGCTTCAGTGTTACTGGCCTCCCCATCCACCTCTGAGCTACTAGGCCCACTAGACCGCTACACTTGATGGATGCTGTTGTTATTGTTTAGTGACTAAGTCGTGTCTGACTCTTTGTGACCCCTTGACTGTAACCCACCAGGCTCCTCAGTATACTTGCTTCTCCAGGCAAGAATACTGGAGTGGGTTGCCATTTCCTTCTTCAGGGGATCTTCCTGACCCAGGGATAGAAAGCACTTCTCCTGCATTGTCAAGCAGATTCTTTAGCATCTGAGTCACTAGGGAAGACCTTTATGTCATACATAAATACATATATGACTTAAAAATAATTTTAAGTGCCCAAATAATTAGAACTGGTGATTATCTCTGCATGATGAGAAAATGAGGAGTTTATCTTATCCTAATACTTTATATATTTTTGAAAGATCTATAAACATAACAACAAAAAACAAATTTTAACAATATTCAGGAGATCTTGTGGTCTAGTAGGAAGAGATGAGCTTCGACAGTGTGGCTGGTCAGAGAAGAGAACCCCTCTCCTGCTTTGCTTTTTTCATTTAATTGATCCAGATGTGGTGGGGAACAGAGCCCCCAGATGCTCACTGCTATACAGGCAAGTTCAGCACCCAGCACCCTGTAATGTCACCACCAACACCACGGGATCATGTTATTGATGAGTAAGGCCAGGTCAGTGCCTACCTCCCCACTAGCTAGGCAACCTTAAGTACAGCATTTATTTTCTCTGACATTTGTTTCTTCATGTGCGAAAAAAGAGGTCATAACAGCACCTACTCATTGAATTATTGCAATGATTAATTTAGACAGTGTGTGTAAATTATTTAGCACAGGGTCTGACAGCTAATGAAATGAATCGTTGCTGGTCTTGTCATTATTTTTATATTTTGATCTCCTCAGTCTAATATATCTAAATAATTAATAGAAGAGGACATTCACGGATGCTAAACAGAGCAGATGGTTGCTTTTTCAAAGACGTTGCAGACATTTAAATTTTAAAGTAAAATGAAACAATGTCTTTGTGGGGATGATTTGTTTTCAAGTCTCTCTAAACAAAATGCAGCAGGAATCCTCCTCATGCATGAAATAAGGAAGCCCCGGTAAATATGAAAGAAAATTTTTTTCTTCTTCTCCCACCTACAGAGGATCTGTGCCTGCTATAAAGAGATCTGCATTGTATTGCCCCCAGGAAGGAGCTAATCACCTCTCAGCGATGCTGGTCAGAATCTGCACAAATTTTCATTAAACAGAATAAATTGGCAAACAGGGAAGTGTTGTCAATAGTTCGGTTCCTATTTATTTCCTCTTTTTCACAGCTTTCGGCTCTCTTTGAACATTTGCCCTGATGGTACAGCAGTTATCTGCAGAGCAAGTGCTGCAAAGCAAGCTGAAAGTAGTGGAAGAGGAAGTGTTAGTTGCTGGTTAGTCAGTCATGCTGGCCTACAAGAAACATCAGGTCCTATTGGCCTAACACCATCCATCAGATGTGGGGATGAGGTGAACCATCCAGTCTGGATGACTCCGCGGCTGCATGTAGCCCTGGAACCACCCAGGAGAAGCCAGCAGAGGAACCGGCAAGGAATGGCACATCGCTTCTCCTTTGGGCTTTTACACCCTGTGACTCAGTGGTAAAGAATCTGCCTGTGATGCAGGAGACCCAGGTTCAATCCCTTTGTGTCCCAGTAGGGGAGTGTGGTCTCAAGTCTGAGTGTGGTCCAGGGGACATGAGGGGCAGTGGTTGGAGGTACTATGACTGAGCAAGACTCACAGGGGCTTGGGGATGGGATGGAGACAGAACCCCTCCCCCACATCCTCTGCTGCAGCTCCACTCTGAAGTACATAGACGGCAGTATTTGATGCACATTTCCTGAGCTGTTTTGCAGATATAAAGAAAACCACCCTCTCCACCAAGTAGAGGTGTTAACTACTTGAGACCCTGAACACACAGCCCAGGCCTCCTATAGTCTAAGAACTGACGATGTTCACCCTGTGACACCACCTACAGCCTCCCCATCAGCCAATCAGAGGATTGTGCGTAAGCTGATCACACACCCTGAGACCCCCTCCCCTACCTGCTTTTAAAAGGGTTTTGCTGAAACCCTTCAGGCAGTTTGGGGGAGCTAGGGGCTTTTTAGGGCATGAACTACCCTTCTGCTCGTAGGGCCCTGCAACAAACCTTCCTCTGCTCCAAATTCCAATGTTTCAATTTGTTTAGCCTCACTGTGTGCGGGCACACAGACTTGCGCTAACACAAGTTTGGGATGCTGTCCAAGGTTTTGATGTATGTGGTGAACCAGCCATCAGTATATGGTGCTTTCTCATCATTGGCCAAAATAAATAGATCTAAGGTGAAAATGAACAGTATGAAAAGGAAAAGATATGACACTGAAACATAACTCCCCAGGTCAGTAGGTGCCCAATATGCTACTGGAGATCAGTGGAGAAATAACTCCAGAAAGAATGAAGGGATGGAGCCAAAGAAAAAACAACACCCAGTTGTGAATGGGATTAGTGATAGAAGCAAGATTCGATGCTATAAAGAACAATACTGCATAGGAACCTGATATGTTAGGTCCATGAATCAAGGCAAATTGAAAGTTGTCAAACAGGAGATGACAAGAGTGAACATCAACATTCTAGGAATCAGTGAACTAAGATGGACTGGAATGGGTGAATTTAACTCAGATGACCATTATATCTACTACTGTGGGCAGGAATACCTTAGAAAAAATGGAGTAGACATCATAGTAAACAAAAGAGTCCAAAATGCAGTACTTGGATGCAATCTCAAAAATGACAGAATGACCTCTGTTCGTTTCCAAGGCAAACCATTCAATATCACGGTAATTCAAGTCTATGCCCTGACCAGTAACGCCAAAAGGGCTGAAGTTGAACAGTTCTATGAAGACCTACAAGACCTTCTAGAACTAACACCCAAAAAAGATGTCCTTTTCATTATAGGGGACTGGAATGCAAAAGTAGGAAGTCAAGAAACACCTGGAGTAACAGGCAAATTTGGCCTTGGAGTACGGAATGAAGCAGGGCAAAGGCTAATAGAGTTCTGCCAAGAGAACCCACTAGTCATAGCAAACACCCTCTTCCAACAACACAAGAGAAGACTCTACACATGGACATCACCAGATGGTCAACACCAAAATCAGATTGATTATATTCTTTGCAGCCAAAGATGGAGAAGCTCTATACAGTCAGCAAAAGAAGATTGGGAGCTGACTGTGTCTCAGATAATGAACTCCTTATTGCCAAACGCAGACTGAAATTGAAGAAAGTGGACAAAACCACTAGACCATTCAGGTATGACCTAAATCAAATCCCTTATGACTATACAGTGGAAGTGAGAAATAGATTTAAGGGACTAGATCTGATCAGCAGAGTGCCTGGTGAACTATGGATTGAGGTTCCTGACACTGTACAGAAGACAGGAATCAAGACCATCCCCAAGAAAAAGAAATGCAAAAAAGCAAAATGGCTGTCCAAGGAGGCCTTACAAATAGCTGTGAAAAGATGGGAAGCGAAAAGCAAAGGAGAAAAGATATACCTATTTGAATGCAGAGCTCCAAAGAATCATAAGGAGAGATAAGAAAGCCTTCATCAGTGATCAATGCAAAGAAATAGAGAAAAAAAAACAGAATTGGAAAGAGTAGAGATCTCTAAAAAAAATTAGAGATAGCAAGGGAACATGTCATGCAAAGGTGGGCTCAATAAAGGACAGAAATGGTAGGGACCTAACAGAAGCAGAAGATATTAAGAAGAGGTGGCAAGAATACACAGAAGAACTGTACAAAAAAGATATTCATGACCCAGATGATCACCATGGTGTGATCACTCACCTAGAGCCAGACATTCTGGAATGTGAAGTCAAGCAGGCCTTAGGAAGCATCATTACAAACAAAGCTAGTGGAGGTGATGGAATTCCAGTTGAGCTATTTCAAATCCTGAAAGATGATGCTGTGAAAGTGCTACACTCAATATGCCAGCAAATATGGAAAACTCAGCAGTGACCACAAGACTGGAAAAAGTCAGTTTTCATTCCAATCCCAAAGAAAGGCAATGCCAAAGAATGCTCAAACTACCACACAATTGCACTCATCTCACACGCTAGCAAAGTAATGCTCCAAATTCTCTAAGCCAGGCTTCAGCAATATGTGAACCGTGAACTTCCAGATGTTCAAGCTGGTTTTAGAAAAGGCAGAGGAACCAGAGATCAAATTGCCAACATTCGCTGGATCATCGAAAAAGCAAGAGAGTTCCAGAAGAACATCTATTTCTGCTTTATTGACTATGCCAAAGCCTTTGACTGTGTGGATCACCACAAACTGTGCGAAATTCTGAAAGAGATGGGTATACCAGACCACCTGACCTGCCTCTTGAGAAACCTGTATGCAGGTCAGGAAGCAACAGCTAGAACTGGACGTGGAACAACAGAATGGTTCCAAATAGGAAAAGGAGTACCTCAAGGCTGTATATTGTCACTGTGCTTATTTAACTTATAGGCAGACTACATCATGAGAAACGCTGGGCTGGAGGAAGCAAAAGCTGGTATGAAGATTGCCAGGAGAAATGTCAATAACCTCAGATATGCAGATGACACCACCCTTACGGCAGAAAGTGAAGAAGAACTAAAGAGCCTCTTGATGAAAGTGAAAGAGGAGAGTGAAAAAGTTGGCTTAAAGCTCAACATTCAGAAAACTAAGATCATGGCATCTGGTCCCATCACTTCATGGCAGATAGATGGGGAAACAGTGGAAACAGTGGCAGACTTTATTTTTCTGGGCTCCAAAATCACTGCAGACGGTGATTGCAGCCATGAAATTAAAAGACGCTTATTCCTTGGAAGGAAAGTTATGACCAACCTAGAAAGCATATTAAAAAGCAGGGACATTACTTTGCCAACAAAGGTCCATCTAGTCAAGGCTATGGTTTTTCCAGCGGTCATGTATGGATGTGAGAGTTGGACTATAAAGAAAGCTGAGTACCAAAGAATTGAAGCTTTTGAACTGTGACGTTAGAGAAGACTCTTGAGAGTCCCTTGGACTGCAAGGAGATCCAAACAGTCCATCCTAAAGGAGATTAGTCCTGGGTATTCATTGGAAGGGCTGATGTTGAACCTGAAACTCCAATACTTTGGCCACCTGATGCGAAGAGCTGACTCATTTGAAAAGACCCTGATGCTGGGAAAGATTAAGGGCAGGAGGAGAAGGGGCCGACAGAGGATGAGATGGTTGGAGGGCATCATCGACTCAATGGACATGGATTTGGGTGGACTCCGGGAGTTGGTGATGGACAGGGAAACCTGGCATGCTGTGGTTCATGGGGTCGCAAAG